>NC_064252.1:68704123-69904123 GCF_003254725.2 Canis lupus dingo | reverse complement strand
TGCGATGCTGGGTCTAGAAGCAATTCTGAACACTGGCTGGACGCCCCCGAGGTGCTCCACAGCTTACCGTGCGCCTCTGTGTCCGGGGCGGCCCGGCGGCACCTGCGGGCACCAGGTTAGAGCAGGGGCGGCAGCAGTGTCCTTGCCTCCGGGGGCTCCCCTCCCTCCGCCCCTGCTCCCCTCCTGTCTCCAGGCTTCTGCACTCGCTGCTCCTTCAGCCCGGTGCTCTGCACCCAGGCCCCCTCCCGGACCCCCTGGGTCCTTCAGAGCTCACACCTACCTGCTTCCCCTCTGCAAAGAGGTCCTGCTGAGGTGACCTCCCGCAGCAGCCCTGGGTCACGCCTGGGCCCGAGGCCTCCCAGGTGCTCACGCTGTCGTGATGTCATTTCTTCTCTTATCATCTGCGGCCTCCCCCAGGAGACCTAAGTTCCTTGAAGGCATGATGGTGTGTGGTTCACGCGTGTGTCCCCACTGTCCAGCACGGGCTCGGCACGCAGGAGGCACGTGGGAGTGTGTGAATACCGAGCGCGACCCAGTACTTTGCATCATCGCGTTTTTATGACATTCACTATTGATACACGAGGAACAGCGGCCCGCAGGGTTTCGGTGACTTGCCCAAGGTCAGAATTAGTAAAGAGCTGAGATGTGACTTCCAACCGCCTGCCTACAAAAGTGTGTGCCAGAGTCCGATCTGAGGTTACGGTTCAGTCTTAAATTTTTGCCTTATTCTGTACCTTTTGTAGATTTATTAGTAGAAAGTATTTGGTTTATTCTTGTGACTCAAAACTTTTTTGTCTAGGGCTTATGAAAACAGATCATTTCCCACAGTTTTATGCAAAAGAATTTGGTAGCAACAAGGAAATACTCTGATAGAAGCATATTTTGGAGAGAGTCGTGGATGTGCGCTGGAGCACGGAGATTTCCGATGATCCTAATTTGAGAAAAAGGCAAGTGTTAAAGTCTAGTTTTTGGGAAACAGTAAAAATAATTATGGCAGCACACGGAAAGCAGGGCCAAGCTCCAGACAACACCGATGACACTCTGGTAGCAACACTTCCCGCAGCGGAGCGTCAGAGGTGGACACGTGTGGGTGTGGAAGCCACTCCGCAGTGTTGCTCAGATCTGTGCAGCAGCCAGACTTTTAGACTAGAGGACGGACAAAGGGTGCTCAGTAAACTTGGTTGGAAAGGAAATACATGGCTGCTTTCACAAACTGTATAATTATATACCCAGGAAACACAAACTACCAGAATGCCTATTAGAAATGTTAAGAGTATTTAGTAGGGTGCGAGTAAGAAAATAAATAATCAGTGGTTTTTCTGTAAACCATCAATAACCAATTAAAAATATAGGGGGGGGAGGATCACCTTCAAAATAGCTGTGAAATATAGGGATAGTGGATGGCTGTGTCAGTTAAGTGCCCAACTCTTGATTTAGGCTCAGGTCGTGATCTCAGGGTCCTGGGACTGAGCCCCGTGCTGGGAGTCAGCTTGAGATTCTGTCTCTCTCCCTCTCTCTGACCCTCCCCCACTCAAGCTGGCGCACTCTCTCTCTTTTTCTCTAAACTAAATCTTTTTTAAAAAGAGTTGTGAAATATGGATTATGTAGGAATAAACTTCAAAAGATGTTGAGGATCTATTTGAAGATTGCCATAAAACTTTCCTTTTGAGATAATTTGTTTGACTAAATAAAGAGACTTGTGCCTCGATAGGGAAGTGTAATGTTATAAAATTGTCAGTTCTTCCCATTATTACTTTGGAAACTTAAGCAAGTGCTAGTCTTTCAGAATAGGTAAGAGGGAATTTGACTAAAGGTTTTCAAAGCTTACCTTAATAAGGCACAAGAAAATATTGCTTTGAAAGGTAGAAGGATTTGTACTATCAAATATTAATGAATAAAACTGCTCTAATTAAAATGTAGTGACACCAGCACAAAAATAGATCGATTCAAGCTAGTACAGGAAGCCCCTGAAGAGAGCCAGTTCCACAAATGAGGTTTGATGTGGTATAAAGCAGCATTTCACATCCCTCGGGAAAAGAAGGGACGAGGTCACATGTAAGTCTGGGGTCAGAGGCTAAACACTGAAAAAGAAATAAAGTTAAATAGGAAAACCTAATATTCTAAAATAAGTTCTAGTCTATTGGAATATCGCTTAATGGAAGTGTGAAATTTCTCTTAAGAAAATAAGAGTCAATAAATAAATAAGAAATAATAGTCAATAGGTGACTATTCCTATAACTTATTTTTTTTAAAGAGAACTAATCAGAACATTGAAAACTGAAACCATAAAGGAAAATAGGTAGATAGAAATTACAATTTTGTGACCATCACTCAAAAAAAAAAAAAAACCTCCCATAGAGAAAATCCGTAGGCAATATTTGCCAATATTTAAATCCTTATGTTTTTTAAAGATTTATTTATTTATTTTTATTTATGATAGACACAGAGAGAGTATTTAAATCCTTAAAGAGGATTTAATCCTATCTTTCATAACAAAGTACTCTTACAAACCCGTAACAAAAACCTTCAACAAACCAGTAAGAGAACAAGCAAAGTACTTGAATAGTTAAGTCGTGAAATAACAACTGTGACCAACAGACGCTGAAAAAGACGCTGAAAAAGACGCATAGCCTCTCTGGTCATCAGAGAAATGCAAATTAATGTGAGATGTTGTTTTCATTGATCAAATTGGGGAAAATAAGGGTAAGTGTTGGTGAACAAAGTGGGTGAGGTTGGAGACTGGTGTGGTTGGTGAGTTGTCACAGCTTGTATGAGGGCCGTCCGGCAACACTCACCATGAGGCCTTATTTCTTTTTTTTATTTATTTATTTATTTATTTATTTATTTATTTATTTATTTATTTATGTATTTTTACCATGAGGCCTTAAAATGGCCTGCTCACCCACTGACCCAGAAAGAATTTACCCTGCGGCAATGATGGGGAGATTTGGGCAGTGTCTTGGCTACAGTGACGCTGATTGCAGCAAGACACTGAGCAGGAAAACTCCAGGCACTGAGGGGGTGGGAGGTGCCGGGGAGGGTGGGGAATTGCTTGGGGGAGGGGACGGGCAGGACCCGTGTCCACGTTGCTGGGCCTCACCGAACACTGAGTGCCCGGGGCACTAGCCGAGGGTCAGACGAGGCCTGCGTGTGAATAAACAAGGGGCAGCGATGCACCTGACTATTGTTTGGGTTGGGTTTTGTTTTTCCCATTTTTGAGGGATGTTTTTCAACCTTGAATCTTCCCAGTGACTATGAATCTGGGGCCGGATTTACAGCTTTACTTATTCAGCATCTGCTTAGGTTAGGCCAGTGCCGGTGGACGTGGCGGTTTGCTTCCATCGCTAACCCGTCGGGTTATAACTGTACAAACAGAACGGCGCTTTCTTCTTCCTACTGCTCTACTTAGTTCTGCGTTTCAGAAGGGCCGTCAGGTGCGCAGATACTCTTCGAAGGACGGCAGGTGACTGGACGCGCACAGTGTTCTGTCCTTTGGGTGGGGTGGGATGAATGACAGTCCCCCAAAGATGTCCACGCCCCGAGCCCCAGAATTTGTGACAAATGGGACTTTGTAGTCGGATTAGGCTGAGGGCTCTGGGTGGAGAGATCACCCCAGATCGCCCGCGTCAGGCTACCGCAGCCAAACGCCCACAGGGGAGAGAAGCAGGAAGGTCTGAAGAGTGACACCTTAATGACACCTCGATTTTGGCCCATCCAGGCTCCCGACCTCCCGAACCGTAGCATGACACAGTCGTGTGATGTCGCTAAGTTTGTGATGATTTGTTACAGCCGCAAACAGAAACTAATACATTTGGAAAAGATGGAAAAATCCAATCTCTGTACCTGAGCCGGAGCTATACCTCGGCTGGTCCTGGGTGAGACGTTCAGAGATCTGGATTTGGGTCCCAAGCTCCCTTGTTCTCATTGTCTTCATCCCTACAGGTCACTTCTTGCCCCAAGTTCTGTTCCTCCTTAAGGATCTGTTCACCACCATTAGCTACGTGGCTGTTGTGACGCCGATAAATCCGGGTGGGGCTGGCGAGCAGATTTCGGTTTGTTTGTTTGTTTGGGAATCGGGCCACACTACTGTTAGCACTTCCCTTCCTGGGGTGTGCGCTGGGCGTGTGGCACGTTCTCGTACGGGGGACCCCGGAATGTCGCACCGAGCACGGTGGAGGTGAGAAGAGACGCACGCGGAGGCGAGCAGCTGTTAGGACTATGACAAGAAGGCGGCGAGGGAACCCGACCCCAGGCGCACGACCTCCCGCGATGGCCCGAGATCCTCCTGTGGGGTCTTCTGGAAGATCCGTCCTGCTCAGACCCGTCCTCCGATTGGCTGCAAAGTTGTGCGCACAGAGAATGAGAAGCGTGAGGCCACAGCAGCGCGGCGGGCCCTGCCTTGGGACAGGACGGGTGTCCACTGCTTGGCCCCCAGACCCGCAGGAGCTGCCCGGGAGAGTGGGCCACCCACAGGCCCACGGAGGCACCCGGTCGGTGGGGCCGGAGGAGCCCGCAGCGTCAGCACGGCGTGCACGGCGTGCGGGTGTGCGCTGTGTGCTGGGGCCGTCTCGGGTTTTCTCCAGAACGTTCCTTCCCCGTGCGCACGGGAACCAGGACCAATACCCATCACGGCTGGGGCTGGAGCACGTGAAAGGTAAAGAGGTGCGTGCGGCCCTCCGAGTGCCGCCTGTGCCCACAAGGGATCAGGACCACGTTTCAAAATAAGAATGAATAGGTCCCGTCACCTCGGGGAACAGACGAGCGGCGAACTCGGCGTCCACGCCCCAAGCGAGTGTGTGCATCGGGAGCGGCGTGGAAGGCAGCATTGGGTTTCGGAGCACACGTGGAGCACGGTCGGTGAGAACCAAGTGGGGGTCGCGGTCGCAACTCGTCATCCCGACGTGAGGAGAGGTTGTGCAATGGAACTCGGGGTTTGAAGTCAAACACGGGAATACGGAAAACCCCTACTTTACACAGACGCCCTTTAATAGTCTAAAAGGACGTCAGGGAACACTGAGGTGAGCAAAGCTGCCCCGCTCAGTGGAAAGGGGGGTCCCAGGCTTGGCTAACCCGACGGGCTGGGGTCGCTGCGTGGCTCCCGTACCAACCACCAGCGTCACCTTGGGCAAGTCGCTTAACCTCTGGAGTCTGTCTCCTTGTCTGATAAACGGGAGACGTAATACCCGCTTGTATGGACGTCGTCACCCTGACAAACGGGCGATGGGCGACACACGCAGCTGCTCATCCTGTCGGCGCCCGGCCGCTGGGGCGCACTCGCCAGCTCAGACGATGCCGAGGCCGTGCCAGGGGACCAGGATCCAGGACAGAACTCGCCAAGTCCCACTCCAGAGCCCCCTCCCGAGGGCCCACCTTGGCCAGGTGCGGAGGAGCAGGTGCATGCTGGGCACCTGTTGAGGTTCACGGCGGGCCGAGGACGGGCCGAGGAAGGCGCAGCCGGCGTGAGACGCGCTCCGTTGCTCCTCTTCCCCTTCCCAGTCCCTTATTGTGCCGGGGCCACGGTTCGTCTACACTCTTCCTTCCTTCCCTCCGGTCCTTCTTAATATCTTTGGTTTTGTGTCCTACGGGGCGTCTTCTCTCCTGTAGTGAGTTTTCCTGCACAGGTGACATAACCCGCTGAGTTAATAGTTGGTGACAAAAGTCATAGAGGTGCAGGTCTCACCTGAAACTCACTGGAGACGTACCTTTGTGCAGCTCGTTTCCAGACTTCGTGACTTGTTACCCACGCTGAGTGGCCGGGCCGCCCGCGAGTTCCCGGGGGACGGAGGTGGGGACGCAGCAGGGTCATGGTCTTCGTCTCAGGGCAAGGAAGCTGTAGGGGAGCCTTTCCTTGGGGGGTCAGAGCAGAGCAAAGAGGGCCGCTCACGCCTCGGAGCAGAGCCCTTGTGAGAAGGGAGGGTGCACGGGACCCTGTTAGGCCGCTGCCTCCGGAAGGAGGGCCCTGGCTGGCCGGGCACAGGGGACGCAACCCTTCACAGCGTTCGTGCGTGTTCCTCTTGAATTTCTATGAAGGTAAAGAGAACTAATGTCTTTAAAAGCCACGTAGACCGATTCGTAGAACGGGGACACTCATGCAAGCCCAGGCGGGCCTCGGCGGAAGCCTCTGGAGTGGAGCAGGTGCGCCCAGCTGGGACGTCCTGAGCGGTGCGGGTCCCCTGCGCGCCCCGGCCAGCCTGCTGACACCTGTCGCCTCTGCGATGCAGGTCGGGCCGGGCGGCTGCCTCCCAGGGCCATGCCTGACGCCAGGGACCCCAGACCGTGTCCTCAGCCGCGCTCTTGGGGGCCTTCCCAGCTCAGTGGTGGGGCCCGGGGAGCTAGGAGCGCCCTCTCCGGGGCGGCATGTGGGGTGGGGGGGCCCGTGCTGCTCCCGAGCTTGGGTGCACGCACGGAGCCTTGTTGCAAAGCAGGCGGTCGTGTTGCATGCGCCAGCGGACGTGACTGGCGACCCCGGGGCCGAGCGCACTGGCTGTTTTCCTGGGTGACCACAGGGAGCGGCTCGGTGGGGAGGGAGGCGCGGGCTGGTGCGGACACGCAGGCCGGGAGCACCCGGGCACCCCTGGGCTCGCGACGCCCGCCCACCTGCCCGCCCGTGGCCGCAGCGCCAGGCCGCGCTCTCTGAGCTGAGGGCAAAATAGGGCAGGAAGTCAGAGGAGACCAGCTCACAGCCCCTGGGCTATTTACCCAGCGTGATGCTGAAAGACACTTGTGTTTTTTGGAAGTTCCGTCCCCTGGCAGGGAAATAAAACCTCCTTTTTAGGCGAGAAAGATTGATGTCCAACGACATCAAAGGAACATGTGAGTAAAAGGAAGCTCTGTGCGCCGCGAGGGAGCACAAGGACTTGCACTGTGCTTGTGCCCCCCCAGAGCAGGCGCCTTATCAGGCCCGAACAGCACGACGCGAAAATAAACCTGTTGTAACGGGGCGAAAGCTCAGCCGCTCCTGCCGGCCGGGCGCGAGGCGTCGGGTTAGTGGCCACGGACGGGAGGAGGACACGCGAGGGGAGGCGCCGGCTTTCAGCTCCGCGGAAGAGTAGGGTCCGTCCTGGCGCGACCGGCCCGGAGCGTGTCCTCCGTCCGCGGCGGCTGCGGGGCCGGGCTCGTGTGTCCAGGGTCTTCCCGGTGCGTCTGCTTAGTTGCTCGCGGAGCTTTCTGTGGACTCTCGGAGTCCAGGGGGGAGTTTCTTAATTTTTTCCTCCTAATGTATTTACACGCGTCCTCAAATTCTGCTCCCTAACAGGATCACCCGGGGAGCCGTACAAAATCCCATTGTCCCAGCTGCAGCCCGGAATAGTTAAACCATGACTCCCGGGGGTGCATCTAAACGTGGGTATTTTTCCAAGGTGGTTCCCGGGTGCAGCCAGGAGTGAGACGCTCGGTCCCAGAGCAGCACTTCTCAGCTTGACGGGTTGTGGGGCAGCTGCGGGGAGACGGGGTCGGGTCAGAACACAGGTCCTCGCTCCGCGGTTCTGGGGTGGGGCCTGGCACTCTGCATCTCCCACCAGCCCCCGGGCAGTGCCCACACTATAGAACCTGCAGGGACGCCTGAGCGTAGGCCTTCGGCCCAGGGCGTGACCCCGGGGTCCCGGGATTGAGTCCCACATCGGGCTCCCTGCATGGAGCCTGCTTCTCCCTCTGCCTGGGTCCCTGCCTCTCTGGGTCTCTCATGGATAAATAAATAAAATCTTTAAAAAAACAAAGAACGTGCAGCTAGACAGCAGATCGTAGACACCGTGATTATAAGATGCTACGCGGGTTCCCACTTGTCCCTTGACTGCTGCTGCCGCTTTGTAAACAAGCAGCAAAGCCACCCAAGTTCTTTCTCTTCCTTTTCCTGCAAGGTTGGTTTTTCTGTTTTAGGTTTGATTACGTGCCAACCCCAAAGGAAAAGCCCCCGTTCCCCAGACACTGCCCGACGGTTTTCTTGTCCCGGAGAGCGCGCGCCGCCCCCGAGCTGGCCACGGGGTCTCTGGCCGCGGAGTGGGTGGCGGGGCGCTGCGGTCGGCAGGGTGGCACCCTGTGACGTCTGCCCCGGAGGCTCGCCCAGCTGTGGGAACGCTCCCCAGGCCGCCCGGGAGGCCTGGTCTCGTGCTTCGTCGGGTGGGGAGGGCAGATCTTAGTAAACACCGCGTGGGAAGAGGAATGGCACGGCCGAGAATGAGGCTAAGGAAGGGGTGTGTGAAACGCCAGGTTGCACGAGGCCAGGGTGCCCGGGAGCAGCATTCCACCGCCCACCTCCCCGCCAGCTGGTGGGAGAAGGCCTCACCTGCCGACGGAGGGACGTGGGCGCCCGGCTGCGGCCCGTGCGAGCCTCCCGCGGGTGAAGGGGCGCACTCCGGGGGCGCCTGCTTTGGGCCTGGGACCCCTAAGCCACTTTGCCCGGATCCAGTGACTGCCTGTGCCCCGAGGGGCCGACCGTGTGGGTCTCAGCGAGGCAGCCCTGTGAAACCTGGCCCGCGTCGCCCCCCGCCAGTGTCACCTCGAGTCAGGCGGCCACCACGCACCCGGGGCCTCACCGCCTGCACCCCTGCAGCTGTGCACCTGCCCCACATCGGGGCACCAACCCCCCGGATCTGCTGCACCGTGCAAGACCCCCGTTCAAGCTCGCCTCCTCCTATGAGCCTTCTCAGCTCAAACCTCCTGCAGACGATCACCCCGTATTCTTGACTCCGTCCCACCGTAATGACAGACAGCGCACTTTAACTCCTCTGAGGCTCCGTCCTCCCTGAAGGCTTCTCTCACCCACCGTCACACTTCTGGTAGAATCGTAATTTTAATATGAAGGGGACCTTGCCTATACAGGAAAACCCGTTTTGCAGAGGAGTAAGCTGAGACTCAGGGAAGGGAATGATTTCCCAAAGTCGCCAGGAGTGGACGTCCCGGCCCCCCCAGGACACAGGCCGCCAACGCGGAGGGTCTTGCGTTGCCTCCCGTGCAGCGTTCAGGCAGACTGTTGCAGCGGCCCGACCGGCCAGGCCTGTCCCTGTGAGGGGCAGGTAACCCTGAGCTGGGGGTAGTGCAAGCAGATACAAACCCCGCAAGGTGCTTGCGTGAGGAGCTCCGAGGAACTTCACTGCCGGATGCACAAAGGAGACTCGAATAAACGGAGAAACATAGCGCTTGTGACTAGGAAATCTTCATATTTACGTGACCCGTTATCCCTAAGCTCATTTAAAATGTCAGTCTCCAAAAGATGAGGCTACGGGGGACGGACCTTGTAAATGATGCAAAGATCATCAGGACAAAGTAAACCTGAGAACATCCGTCCTTAAAACATGAGAGATGGCGGCAAAGGAGAATGAGGGATTTGTACGGCCAGTGAACCGTGTTACGAGGTTACGATAAATAACACGGTTTGGTACTGATGCGGAAATACCCAGAATCTCAGTGGAACTAAATAGACCACAAAAGGAGTGTTTAATGTGTGATAGAGGGAACATTTCAGACCGATAGGGAAGCCATGAACCGGATAATAAGGGGCAATGGGAAAATCGGTTGGCTATTCAGAAAATAATAAAGTATACACTGTACGCTAAAATTGCAGATGGTTTAGGATTAAATGTGAACCCGGGCGCCTGGGTGGCTCAGTTGGTTAAGGGTCTGCCTTCGGCTCAGGTCACGATCCCGGGGTCCTGGTGTGGAGCCCTGCGTCGGGTTCTCTGCTCAGTGAGGAGCCTGCTTATGCTTGCTCTGCCTCTGTCTGTCAAGTAAATAAATAAAATATTTTTTTTTAAATGTAAACCGGGGATCCCTGGGTGGCTCAGTGGTTTGGCGCCTGCCTTTGGCCCAGGGAGTCCCAGGATCGAGTCCCACGTCAGCTCCCGGCATGGAGCCTGCTTCTCCTTCCTCCTGTGTCTCTGCCCCCGCCCCATCATGAATAAATAAATAAATCTTAAAAAAAATTTAAACCATTAAATAGTAGAAGAAAAAGTAGGTAAATATATAATCTTAAGGGAAGACCTCTAGACATAATGCAAGGTGACTTCTGCATAAACAAAATGAAGATCCAACCACAAGTTATTTGCAATATCTATGTAACAGGCTACCGACTTCTAATTATTTTAAAGACCTCTTACAAACAAACAGGAAAGGACGTATCAGTAGGAAAATGAGCAAAAGATATAAACAGCTAATTAACTGGAGTTGAAATACAAATGCTAATGGTAATCATCTGAAAAAACAGTGGGCATCACAGGAAATCAAGAAAGTGCACTATGAGACTCCCATCTACCTGCATGGACTTGGCCAAGAGGAAAGTGGGAGATGGTATCTCGTGTTGGGAAGGATGCAGAGGGCCCTTCACCTCCCTCTTAGGGGGAGTGTAAATTGGGGCGAACCTCCTGGAACGCAGCTTGACGTTCTTAGAAATAAGCATTCCTTTTGTCGCACTAATTCTGCTCCCAGGAAAGTCGTCACAGATGTGCACGAACAAAAAGATGTACGTGGAAGGATATCCGGTTCTGCATTATTCACAAAACTGAGGCGTGGGGAAGCCGTCACGGGGTCCGCCGAGACTGAGGCAGCCGTATCAGTGGGAAACTTCAGCCGTTGAAGGTTTCTTGGCCTTGTAACGCTGAGGTGGGGAAGCGTTCACGGCCGTGTCACTCGATTTCCTCCTGGGGACAAAGTGGGGACACAGAATAAGGAAAAGACGAAGGTTATCGCTCAGTAGTGATTATCTATGTGAGACGGGCTCGCAGCGACTTACACTTTAATCTTTATCGTTTTTTATCTTTCTTTGTGCTTTGCTGTTAGCTCAAGTCTTCTGCCTCGAACACAGGTTGCTTTTGCAATTTCATAAGTTCCTAAAACGGGGGCGGGGGCGGGGAGGTGGAGCTGCCGTAAGAATCTGGGTGGGATTTACTCAGAGGTTTTTGAGAGACCACTTAGGGGCCTGTGATTGGGGTCTGGTGCCACCCGGAGGAGTGCACCCTGGAGGCACCCAAACAAAGATCCAAGGAGGCGCAGTACCCCGCCCTGTTCCCTGGGTCCTTCCCGTAGGAACTGGTGTGGAATAGATGTGAATGTTGGATTGTTTCACCACCCAGGTCTACAGAGCACATTTTTGCTATGTTGTCTGGAGGCAGAACATAGACCTTCCCCATTTTTACGAAGAGTCTCACAGGCGGGCACATGCGGGAGAGACCCACTTCAGTGAGGAGAGGAGGCAGTGACTTACTGACCTGGCAGGTGGGGAAAATATATTCAGGACACGGGAATTAAGAGACTTGCTCTGTGAGCCTTTGCCTTTCAAATGCCATCGCCTAGATAACGTGGGAAAGTAGAAGATCCAAAGAGTCTTCAATTCCAGGAGGGGACAGTGTGGTTGGGAGCTGTGATTTCCTATTGAAGGGTGTGGTATTTGCCCTGCTGCAGCTAATTAGCAAGTATCTGGTTTTTCTTGACCATCCATCCAACAACGTATGATGCAGAAGAGCCAACACAGCAACCGGAGTGGTCCTGCCGCCTATATAAAGATGACAGGTAACTATGACCGTGGCCTATAAAGATTCCATCAGGAGACGGACTATATCATGTAAAGACAGGAAAATAAATACATGTTTGGCCAAAGAGCCGCCCTACCTGCACAGTATGTCCCTAAACAGAAATTCGGAGGAGGCGATAAAGACACAAATAAAACTGTAAGAGCAGATGCTATGGAGGGGGTAGCAGGTGTCGTTTGAAAATTAAATAACACTCAGCCCTTTGAATTGATTCTCAGCTCTCAGATACAATATTGAATCTATTTTTAAATTTCACAAAATGTTCAAGGAGGCCATGAAGTCATGTTTGTCAGCTCGGGGAGAGCCTGAGTTAAGAAAGAGCAGTAATGATGTGGAGCATAGCATGGCTGTAAACAATACTTAAGACCTCAGGTAACTATAGCCCCGGAGCTCACGTTGGAGGCGGCCGATAGATTAAACTTGAAATTTTAATTCCCCTGTGTCTTGTGGGCTTGTCGGGAAAATGTTTTTGAAAATGGGAATAAATAGATGACTCCAGTGAGTTGGGTGGGTGATTCCAATGCTGCGGGCGTCAGAGACCCGGCGGAAATGAATGGTATTGGAATCCGTCACTGGACGATTGTGCCTCGTTCTGGAGCTCACCAACTGGGGCTCTTTGGTCGCCGCAATCAATTCTAACTCGAGCAAAAACGACCTCGTGGGAAGGCTGTTGGAAGCCCACAAAACTGGCGGAAAAGCTGGAGAATCGTTATTGGAAATGAAGAGTAACCAAGGATGCTCCAGGGAGCCAGGAATTGGGCACCACACACTCCATCCCCAAACAAGGATGGGGCTCAGCAAGCCGCAGTCGGGTGTGTGAACGCCACCTGCACTATCCCTCTGTCTTCTCAAGATTCAAATTCTAGAGAAGAGGGCACATAAGAGAGGTTAGGGCATCTGACTGTAGCCTTAAAGCAGTGTCAACCCATGATGGGAGAGGTAATTCCCCAAAAGAAAATCGGTGCTCTTGGGAAGTAGAAAAATGTTTGCCAGGCAGCCCCAAATTGTTGAGCGCACACTCAACAGGGACCTGAATGTTTGATTGAAACGTAAAAGGAAGCAGCATCAAACCTAATATCATCACGGATCAATTCCGGAGATGATTTACCCGCGTAATTAATACTGGCCGGATGCTGATTACAAAGTAGTCATAAGGATAGAATGTGGCTTGACGGCAAACTTCAGATTGGTACGTTTTCTGGAAATTTCAGTGCGCCACAAATGGAACACCTGAAAAAATTCCTTACATACCCATTGGTTGTGGTGTTGCCCCGAAAGATAGGGAAGACAACAGGGTCACCTGCTGCTTTGAATGCAACTTGACCAGAAGGGACATCAGGTTGATCTGTGTGTCATTTTAAAGTCTATAGCCATGAAAGAAGGAAGCACTGGGCATAGTTCAACTTCGGCAAAGCAGAGTCTACAAAAATTCAGAGAAAAACCAGATGGGATCGCATGATTAGACTTCTAAAAAGGAACATGGCCTGGGGAGCTTGGACCCTGTAATGGTTCCACTTTGATGGTCAGAGGATGCAGAGAAAGACGAGGCGTCCACGTTTAAAGACCCAAGTGCATCTGGGTTCTCCAACGCTGTCTCCCGTACCACCTAATAAGTTGCGCAGAGACGATCAAAAGAAAGAGGTGTCCCAAGAGGTATGACAAAGAACGGTACTGAATGACACTTTGTTGGGTGAACAAGGATGTTGGTGCTTCCTGGGTGGCAGGTGTGACTGTGGGTGCTGGCAGGTGTTCGTGAGAACGTCCGGAAAACTGAAGGACGGAGAACCTGAGGGTTGCCCACGTGGCTGTTGGCCACACACAGGTAAAGGGCATTTTAAAACCATATTTGGGAACAGACAGGTGAAAAGGGAAGGGGTAGGTCCATCCTTTGGGGCAGGTCAAATACGGTTAGAGCAGAACCAGGAAAAGGCTCCTCCTAACTATGATTCTGTCTTCATATCTTCTGTCGAGGAGAAGGGTCCTTGACAGATGAAGAGAGGATGAAGCCAAAGTACATAAGAAGCAGAAGGTGAGCAAGGATCTTCGTAAAAGACCACCTCATGCTATAAATGGGTTTATTTTCAAGGGTACAATGAATAACACCTCAGGATACCGAGGAAAGTCGTAGCAAAGATCATTCCACCCCTGTTGGTGATTTTTTTAAGAAATAGTAGCAAATATGAAAACTGCTCGGAAGGTGGAAAAAGGCAAATATGTTTCTGACATGAAGGGGAAACACCTGAAGAGTCTGTAGACTATAGAGGATAAAACCTGATGATTCTCTGAAGGAAACCGTAGACCAAGCTATCGCAGCAGAGAGTGGATACTCGGCCCCGAACGAACCCACCAAAAAGGAGTTAGAGCGACCTTCTTTTTCTTTTTCTTTTTCTTTTTCTTTCCTTTTTTTTTTTTTTTTTTTTTGCAGCATTATAGGACAATGAAGGAAATCCTGCTGCCAGGGTCATGCTGTCGAGAAGATACAGTCTGATTTCAGCAAAGCACGTGACAAAAATAAGTATTCAGTAGGACAAGCTGGAGAAATGGGAGTGGGAAGGGTGGCTGGTCAGCAAAGTGGAGCAACGACCGGCACCTCCGGAAATGACCGGACCCCCAGGCATAGCCTGCCCGGGTTCACCGGGGAGCCTTCAGGAAGGTTAGGAAGTTTTCAGCCAGAACATCCCAGAAGGTGTCCACTGCTGTACTCGCAGTGACCTGGGGTGCCTGCGGGATTATCTCCCGCTCCCGGTGAGAATTCCAAGAACATATTGAAGAAAGAGCTGGAAGGCAGAGACGACGGGCAGCCCGCAGTGATCGCAGTGATCGCTGGAGCATCCGATGATATAACAAAAGCTCAAAGAGGAAAAAGCCCTTTGCCAGAACGTTGGATCAAAGCCAATCAACCAGGTTAAATTGAACAGTGACGAGCTTAACGCTATTTAGGTTAAGAATGATTTAATTAGGGGGAAAAGGGGAGAGATTTAATTAGGAAGGATAGGAGGCCGCGTTTGACAGCAGATTGTGTGGAGAAAAGCAAGAGGCCTTAGGTGACCACAAGTTTATATAACCCAGGAGCATTCCAGGACCGCTGGCAAAATCGATGGAGAATTAAGTTAAATTAGTGTGGAAATCAGATCGTCGAAGGTGGTATTTCTGCTGTGTCCTGTTCCCGTGGCCTCCAGCTTCAGAGCCTGGGCTCTGAGGTCACGCTGCCTGCTTTTAGGTTTCCTCTCCGCCTGTTCTAGCTCCATGCCTTTGGGGGGGCCCTAAACTTCTCCAAATCCACAATCGCCATCTGCAAAATGGGTATAAAATAGAACTGTGATGTCACAGGGGTTTTCTAAGAATTAATCTAGATGGTCCGTGTAGGAGTCTTAGCACAGAGGCCACCCCTGACGCCTTTGGTAAATGCTTGTTAGTGGAGTTGTTGTTGGGGCTCCGACCGGGGCTCCCCCACCACCTGGAAGCTTGCGGAAGCCGGATCCTGGCCCATTCACCCAACTCGGGGCGAGAGGCCTCCGTTCCCTGCCACGGCGACCTCCTGTGGCTTCCCCGGGTGGGCGCAGAGAGGCAGGGGCCGCACGTGCGCAGTGGAGGCTGTGGGGCCTCTTCTGGCCTAGCCTCCCGGGTGCAGCCCCCCAACGGGGTGGGAGGGACATCACGGGCCGTGGATCCGGGATGTGGGGACCCCCCCTAGAGACTGGCCGTCACGGGCCATTGCCACACGGACACACGTTCGGTGGCCGACGGCAGGTGGGCGGAAGGCGCTTGCCCTGCGTGGGCCCGAGGCTAGGGCTCCAGGCAGCAGGCAGAGCTACCTGCAGGGCTTCACGGGTTTTACTTTTGATGGAAAAGAAGCGTTTTGATGAAATAGAAGGTCTTTGTTCTGCAACCAGTGTGGCTTGGAGAAGGTACCAAGAGAGCAAATGACCTTGGTGTTTCTGGAATCCCCCAGCGTTCCGCCTTTTAAGAACAAAGGTCCAACTCGGTTGGTTTATACTCAGCCTGTGGGGCTTAAACCAAGAATTCCCAACTTTTTTTTTCCTTTTTTTTTTTTTTAAATTTTTATTTATTTATGATAGTCACAGAGAGAGAAAGAGAGGCAGAGACACAGGCAGAGGGAGAAGCAGGCTCCATGCACCAGGAGCCCGATGTGGGACTCGATCCCGGGTCTCCAGGATCACGCCCTGAGCCAAAGGCAGGTGCCAAACTGCTGCGCCACCCAGGGATCCCAAGAATTCCCAACTTTATAGGAGGCAGAGCCTTTAGATCCGAGAAGGGGCAGGAACACTGGCGTGGAGTTTTCCTCCCTGGGACCCAGGCAGACCTGGAGGACAGGGAGGGGGACACAGCCCCAGGGACGTAGGCCGGTGGGGCTGGGGCACCAGGGTACTCCGGGAGCGCCAGCAGCCCTGGGCTGTGGTGCGCGCGGGGAGAAGGGACAAGTGCCCATTTTTCAAGTAGCCTCCAGGAGAAACTTCTGAGTGTTTGTGGGGGTGGGAGCTAGCGGCGTGTGGGTCGCCCGGTGTGCACGTCGTGTAGGACGTGCCCGGCTTCCGGGGTGACGCTCTCCCTCCTCTCTTCTCCCTCTGCCCCGGGACGTGCTGCCGGAGTGATCGGAGTGATCGCTGGGATCTGAAGCTAGGGGCGCTCCGCAGAACTCCTGCCACTGAATGTGCAGATGGGCCCCGTTCTGCCCCGGGAGGCGGGGGGATTGTCAGGAGCACAGTCCTGCGGTGGAGGCAGGGCCCGGCATGCGGTGAGGGGAGGCTGCATGGCGGGGGGCGCAGGGGGCTCCGTGGGCTCGGACCGAGGCCTCAAGTCGGGGCCACCCCGCGGACGAGTGCAGTCCGCCGTCGCCTGCAAGAGGGCACGGTGCCTGGCCGACAGGGGACCACACCGGTAGACGTCCTCCTTGCCCGAGAGGAAAGGCTCTGCTGCGCTTGCTCGGTCATCAGGTTCGTCAGGTATTTGAAGCCAGTACATTTAAACTTTCCCTTTTCTGTCTTTATTTGGGCCTAAAACACTGAGCAGGACCGCACAGCTTTTGGCGCAACCTGCCTTCGCTCCCCCGTCACACTGCACAACGTAGATTCGTGTCTGTAGAGACGGCGGAGAAAGAAATCACTGGCCACGTGAAAAGATGCGTTCTATGAGAAGAGCAATCTGGTTTTTGTTGTTGTTTTTTTTAATTTCATTTAGGTATTTATTTGAGAGAGAGCATGCACAAGCATGGTAAATATCTCCCAGAACTCGGAGAATTAAAAAAAAAAAAAAAAAACCAGAATAAATGAGGAAAAAAGAAATCTGGAAAATAGAACTAGATGATCCAATATACAGAACAAGGATTCCAGAAGAAGAAAACAAACCAGGGTTGACAACATCATCGAAGGGATCATTAAAGAGAACTTTCTCAAGCCGAAAGCGACTTGTTGATAATGTTAAGACTTATTAACATATTAACATTCAGTGCAATTTGACAATTTTCATTTTTTAAAAAAAAGAAATGGTAGGAGGCCCGCGGGGTCTGCACAGAGGGACTCGAGTTGCCGCTCGCCTGCAGAGCCGTCAGCCTGGGTGAGAGCACAGAACGGTGTTTTTAAGATATTTCATTGATAGACAAACGCCTCACGTGCCGCCCTTCCTGGAAAAAAAAAAAATCTTTATAAAAATCCTCTTTGGCTAAGTAAACAATTGTATTATTAAAAACCCCAAAACCAGGAAGACAGAAGAACAAGTGATAATGTGCGTCCAAGTGACTTGTCAGTCTGGTTACACTAAATACAAAAGAAAGTACAAGTTACATATAAAAATAATGTGGGAAGGACATGAAATCAAGTTATAATAATGACTAGAGGGACGCCTGGGTGGCTCAGCGGTTGAGCATCTGCCTTTGGCTCAGGTCGTGATCCTAGGATCCTGGGATCGAGTCCCGCGTCGGGCTCCCGGCATGGAGCCTGCTTCTCCCTCTGCCTGTGTCTCCCTCTCTCTCTCTCTGTCTCTCATAGATAAATAAATAAAATCTTTAAAAAAATAAATAAGTAAATAATGGCTAGAAACCGGGGACAGGAGGAAGGAGGCAGGAAGAGTGCCCTACCTGGCTGGGCTAATGAAACATCGGATGTCCTCCTTAATCAGTAAATCAGTTAATTTTTTTTAACGTAAATCTTTACGTTAAAATCACGTTAAGTAGTTTTTTTTTTTACTTCTAAATTGGTTTCTTAATCAATATATTGAGAAGAGAATACGTATTCTCAATCACTACAAGAGGACAGAGGTCAAAGAAACATCGTCCCATATGCAAAGGACAAGCAAGGAAAATTAACGGGAAATGCTAAGCACTTGCGGGGACGGCGGTTATTCCTCAGCGATAAGCCAACAAGTAATCTCTGTAGGTTTTTGGTGTTTTCTAGAACGTCTGCCGTGAACTTGTAGGACTTCTTAAATAACAAGCCATGGAACTCCTTGTGGGGTTGTTGTAAAAGTTGTTTTACATAGAATTAGGCTCCAGGACACACAGGGTGGGTACGAGGCCCCCGATGAGACGCGCCCGGGCGGCCCCGTGTCTTCCCGGCTGCAGGGGTTTGCGATCCTGTGGGACGCGGGTCGGAGAAGGCGCAGGGCCCTCGCCTTCCGTCTCTTGGACTGAAATCGTCATCGTCGTCGGGAGCTGTCGGGCCTCGGTGTGCTTGTCGGAAGGGCTCTGACGCCCCAGGGTCACCTTGGCCCCGGCAGTGGGGTCCGGCCTCGTATCCGAGGGTCAGACCTTGACCCGGGGAAGCCGGTTTTTAGGGCTATGGAGCTTTGCCCTAAATTCACCTCTGGGTGCCTCAATCTCACTTAAAATGAAGAGCATCTTCCATCCATCCAGACCACATCTGCCGACTGTAAATGAAAAAAGGCATCTGTCTAAAGCTCCGCGGGAATAGAGTGTTCTAGAAAAACAGTCACCCGGGTAGTGATTACATGTACTCAGGGTGGAAGGCTTGACGGGATTATGGTTCAAAGACTCGACAGCAGGAAGCGTTTTTTCCTAGGGGTGGGCTGAGGCTTTCCTGCCAACCCCCTTACCTAGCAATCCCGACGTTAATGAAGAGAACAGGGGGCCGGGCAGCCCTGGGCTCCGACGGGGCTGCTCCTTCAACAAAGCCCGACAGCATCCCCCGTCCAGAGGGACCCCGCGCCCGTTCCCAGGGCCGTTCCCGGGGCCGTTCCCGTTCTGCTTCAAGGCTGGCTGATGGGCCTGACACTGACGCTGACTGCGTAGACGCGGCTGGCAGTGCGGTTCCAGATGCTGTTGGCCCCCAGGAGGATGTAATTAGAATAAGGGGCTTTCTGGGTGGAAGACGTGAAAGAAAGAAATGCTCTGTCTCTTTGAAATCAAGTCGTTAAATAATAGACGGGGGCGGGCGGGGGGCGGGGGTGGTGGTTCGCCTTTCGGTCTTCAAAGCGAAGTCGTGACCTGCAATTTCCTTAATGGGTTCTGTGCTTCCGACTGGGCCGAGGCGAGGCGGGGAGAGGACAAGCCGGAGGCCGAAGGAGGGGCAGCCCGGGGAGCCGGCGGGGGGTGGGGGCGGGGGCGGGTGGGCGTACCCCCCTTCTGTCCCGTCTTTTACTCCGGGATGGACCCGGACGCCGACTGGGGACTCCTGGGGCGCCTCCCCCCCCGCCCCTCCCCACGCGCTCTGGGGACGGGGCCGAGTCGCTGTGGAGCAAGGGCGAGCCGGACGCCGGCCGTGGCACGGGTGTGGACGTCGTCGGGTGAGACTCCCCGGTGTGGGCCTGTGGCTCCAGGACCAGGATCGGACTGGGTTCCTGAAGCCTCGGTGCCAAGTAAAGCCTCGTTGCCGTGGGACCGGACGCGCTTCTGCTTCTAGAACAGTCCCAGGACTTCGTGTTTCCTGCTCATCCCTGATTTGTCTGTTCTTCAAATGGAAGAGGTGTCCTCCCGACGCAAGGTGCCCTTAAGGGTTTCTTGACCCCCGACTCCCCCACGTTCTCTGTGTCCCCCCCGCCCCGAGCGACAGTGTGCTGTTAGAGCGAGAGCTTTTGCGACAGCCGGCCTGGCTCTGGCTTCTCCACGTAGCACACCGGGCTAGTACCTTTGCGAGGATTACCTGGAGTTCTCTGGATGCCGCGCCGGGCAGTGGTGTAGACAGCCGTAGACAACTCACTAACGGTCGCCGCGGTTGACGCCGTCACCGTCATTAGGACCCGCAGAGTCCGACCTCAGAAGATCCCACTGGGCTGCGAACGCTAAGCCCAGGCCCTTCGGGGCGTGAACCCAGCAAAGGATTTCTGCGCCTGCGTCCGTCCTCCGCTCCCGCGTGCAGATAATACATTCCACGCGTGGAGTCCCCGCTGTCCCGAAGCAGTCCTGCCTCCGGGTGCTCCTCCTGGAAGCGCCCCCTCCGCTGCCCGGAGCTGCCTAGGCTGCCCCGCGGATCGTGCGCCGACCCCGCGTCCTTCCCGGCCGGGGCTGCACCCTCGCTTTCCGCGGCCCCGAGTCAGAGATGCCGTCCGTGCGTCCCGCTTCCCAGGCAGCTGCCTTGAGCAGGTTACCCACACCGAGCGGGGACGTAGCGCTCACCCCGCGGCCCTGCTGGAGATGTAACAGGAGGACGCGTGGCGAGCCCCGGGGACGGAGGGTCTAAACCGGGAGGGGGGTGGGCAGGCGCCCGGGTTAGGTTTAGACGGCGTCAGAAGGTCGGTGAAGGGTCCGTAACCTGCGTTCGGGGGAACCCGCACCTTCGGTACAGGCGTTGCCGTCAGGAGGTTGAGGACCGTGGGTGGGACGACGGCGGCAGAAGTGGCCCGGCCTCCCCTGCGCCCAGCACAGCCCCGTGGGGGCCCAGCGCCGCGGAGAGGGCTGCCTTTCGTCGCTTCCCGAAAGCGAATGTCCCGTCTCGAGCTGTTTGCAGGCTGCTCCCCACGCTGTCTTTAAAGCATCCCCTGCTCTCGGTTTTAACCAACGTTCCGGATGATGGCGTGGGACGGGCAGGTGTCTGGGACGGGAGCTTGCCCTCCCCCGTAAGGCGGCCGGGACGCCTCCTCCGCGCTCTGGGGCTCCCGCCGCCCGCGTCCCAGCCGCCCCCTGGCTCGGCCCAGTCCCGCAGCCGCAGGAAACCCGGCCCCTTCCCGGGGGCCCTCCTCTCCGTGGAGAAGGCCGGCAGCGCCCCCACGCTCACTCCTGACGATGCCCTTCGCCCTCGGGATGCCTGTGATCTCCCGGATGCTCACTGTGCCCTCGAGGCCCAGGGACACGTCTCTACCCGGTCCAGGGGGGCGGCTGCTGGCCCGAGGCGAGCCCCCGGGCCCAGAACGGAGCCCGGCCGGGGCGAGAGGCCCTGGGTCCGCGGCATCTGTGTGCGGCCCCCCTCCCCGCTCACCTGCCGCGGCTGCTCGCCCACTCCCCGCCTCACTCAGGGAACCCACGGCCCTTCCTCCAGGACGTTCCAGGAGCCTTACTGGGTTTTGCCTCCGTGTCTGAGGAGAGAATGTTTGGTCTCAGGTCAGGAACCTCGGCTGGAAGTTCCTACTAGAGAGCCCGGTGTCCGCAGCAAACTGTGGCGAGGTCAGCCCCGGTCCTGGAGAGAGGGATGAGGTGGCTGTGGAGGGAGCTTTGCCGTGGGGACGTGTCCGCGACCCCGGGCACCGGGACACAGAGTGGGGAACCTCCCCGAGCAGCCCAGAGAGCCCGGTGAGGGCCCCCCGACGGCCGGGTGCCCACCCCGCTGCCTGGGAACCGCAGGACGGCTGGCCTGGCCCTGCCGAGCCAGGGAGCCCCCCCCCGCCCCGTCGGGTCCCTGCGCCTCGTGCCCAGGTTGCAGCTGCAGACGCCCTTCACTGTGAAGCAGGCCCCAGGCCCATGGCCGGGTGCGGGGTCCCCGGGCTCAGCTCCGCGGCCCCCCCGAGAGGCGTCTGCAGCGATGTGCACGGGCCGCACCCTCAGCAACTCCAGCTGGGGTCACGCGGGGTCGGCGCAGGGTCGGTTCCAAAAGCTTTGGTTGGGACCAGCCCCGGGCCTGGAGGAGAGCAAGCCCGCCGCGCCCCCACCCGGGCTTCGGGCCCCCCCTCCACGTGCCCAGTGCCCATCAGGGCCCTGCACGGGGCGCACACGGGGCACACATGGGCCTTCGGGGCGGCTGGGCCTCCCCCTGCAGACCCTGGGGTGCACCACAGCAACCGGAGGAAGCGGCGCTCACACCTCGCACGGGCTCCGACGGGTCAGCAAAGGTCTCTAGCGCCATCGTGGCTCCGTCATCCGGAGAAACAGTGTGAAGATGAACAGGTTTCGGGGCCACCGCGGCTGAGGGGCACCCAGGGCCCGTCCTCCGGGTCCCTGACCCCGCGCCGTGGAGCCAGTGTGCGTGGGCTGCAGGCAGGCCTTGCTCGTCGCCCGGCTCCAGGCCTCAGGGCCACGCAGGGCTTGCACGGGGCTTGCATGGGGCTTGCACGGGGCTTGCGGGGCTTGCATCCTGCTCTGTCTCCAGAAGGTGGGACATGTGGAGCCCTGGGGGAAGGGCAGAGCCGAAGCCAAGCCTGCGTGTGTGGCCGCTTCCCAGGCTGGGGCGGGGCTGGGCTCTGGGTGCCCTGGGGCCACCGCACCTGCGTGACCTCTCCTGCCCCTGCCCGCCCCCTCCCCCCCCAACGCGTTGGCCTGGTGGCTCCTTCTCTGTTGCTGGGCCTGCATCTGTCCCCCTCCGCCCCCCTTCCCTTCCCTTCTCCGTCTCGCTCACCTGTTGGTAGAGACCCTCCCTTTATGACCCCATGTTGGTAGAGACTCTCGGGTCGTCTCGGAGCCGTGGCCAAGCGTCCACAGGGCCGGGCTACCGGGGAACACAGGGTGGGGCCTTGTCCTTGCCCGAGGGCCCTGGAGAGCCGTGTCCCCGAGGGCAGATCCAGACTCGTCCTCCTGGGTGGCCGTGGACCTGACCCCGGGCCACGAAGGGCGGAGGCGCAGGGCAGGCCTTCCTGCCACCAGGTCGTGAGCACCTGGGTCGTGAGCACCTGGGTCGTGACCTGCCGCCACAAGGGTTCCCCTTGCTCTTCTGAGAGGCCTTTGTCTCTGAACAATGTTCCGCGTGTGACACAAGCCAGGCCTCCCGTCCCTGCGCAGCACGGTCCCTGGCACCTGCGAACCTACCGTGATCCCACCTCAACAAACCTGATTCACAGGAGATCACCTGGGGGCACTGGGGGGCTCAGCGGTGGAGCATCTGCCTTCTGCTTGGGTCGTGATCCCGGGTCCTGGGATCGAGTCCTGCATCAGGCCCTCTGCTCCTCCCTTTGCCTCCACCTGCTGCTCCCCCTGCTTATCCTCTTTATCTTTCTCTCTCAAATAAACAAAATCTTAAAAAGAAAAATCCCCTGGAGAGCCTGTCACAGGTCCTTGGGCGCCTCCCAAGACCCTGATTCAGTAGGTCCAGGAGCAGGGTGTGACCTTGGCTCTCCGAGGGTCTCCAGGGACATGACCTTGGCTCTCCGAGGGTCTCCAGGGACATGACCTTGGCTCTCCAAGGGACTCCAGGGCGTGACCTTGGCTCTCCAAGGGGCTCCAGGGCATGACCTTGGCTCTCCGACGCTCCAGGGGCTCCCAGGGGGGCCGCCCTCCCCACGCCCGGCCTCCCGTGTGTGTCTATGCTGCTCCCCCCGGGCTCCTGGGCTCCAGGCCCCTCCCGGCCCCGGCGCCTCCTCACTGGCCACAGGCTTGTCCGTACCTGAGCTGTTGCCTACGTCAGCCGCGGGCTCGTCCTCTACAAACCACGTTGGAAACGTACCTATTTCATTTAGGGTAACGCATCCCGAGGCCCTTTCGCGCCGTCCCCTGTTGCCGCTCGGCCTCACCTCGGGGGTCGGGCACCGCCCCGTGACTGCCTTCTGGCTTCTTGCCTCTGAAACGCGGTTCTGGGAAGGCTCTCTTGAAACAAAGGTCGCTGTCGCTTTGCAAAAGTTAAGGTGCGGCCGCGCAGGGCAGGCCCTAAACGCTGGGTCCCTCGGAGAGTCCGTTCAGTGTTCGACAAGGTAGGGGCACGGTGCACCCTGCGGGGAGGCACGAGGGCCCGGCGCCCGAGGTCCCGCCCCGGAGACGGGGAGCGCCGAGGACCCCGTGCAGGGGGAGCGGGCGGCGGGGGCCGCGGGTCTGAGCCGCATGTCCTTCTCTCCGCAGCACGCCCGCCCGTGGCCGCCGCCGTGGTGTCCCACTTCAACGACTGCCCGGACTCCCACAGCCAGTTCTGCTTCCATGGAACCTGCAGGTTTCTGGTGCAGGAGGACAAGCCCGCGTGCGTGTAAGTGTCCCCTGCTGTCCTGAGGTCCCGGGGCCGGGGGCGTCGCTGCAGCCCGTGGGAGGAACGGGGACATCCCCACCACCTGCCTGAGCCCCCGGAGCTGGGGGGGACGGTCCGCACAGCAGGCTGAGCGACACCTGCTTCAAAGCCCGGGGTTGAAGCTCCGGATTCCAGTGGCGGGACCCCGGGGTCGCCGGGGAGCGGGGGCGGGTGGGAGCCTGGGGATCTGCGTCTGTAACAAGCACCCGGGGTCACGCTTGGGTTCGGCCGACTCTGAAAATCCCCGGGTCCAGGCGTAATTCCCTCGTTGGGGCTTCCGGAGGGCGGGCGCCGGGTGGGGGCCCGGGGCTCGCTGTGCTCGGCGCCCGTGCCCGGGCTCTTGAGGGAAGCTTCCCTGAGCGGCCGGGGTGGGGGGGGGGGTTGCCCGGCGGGGAGGACGGGGAGGCGCCCCAGGCCTGGGCGTCGGGGGACCTGCGGTGGCTCCAGCGGGGAGATGACACTGGAGACAAGTCGGAGGCCGGGGCCTGTGTTCTCCAGGCGGAGGGTTCACGCTGGTCTGGGGAAGGAGTGTTTAAGAAGCGCCGTCTGTCCATCTGCCCGTGTAGAACCCCCGGGGGGGCAGTCCTCAGCTGCGGGGCTCCGGGCCCTCCGGGGCGTCCAGGGACGGCAGCCCGGCCCCCACCCTCTCGGCACCGGCGCCCCCGCCTCACAGTTGCCACCATCGCGAGCCTCCAGGTGGCCCCTGGGGGTGGGAGGGAACAAAACCCGCCCTCCGCCCCCATGGGAAGCCACCCACCGTGCGGTCGCCGCCGTTTCCGTGGGTCACAACTGGTAGAAAGGCAGCCGTTGCCCGGTCCAGCGTCACAGAACCAGTGAGGGACGCCACAACGTCAGCGGGAACTAGGATCTGGGCCCTGCGCTTCCGCGGACCCCGGTCCAGGCCCGCTCCCTGGGCTCGGCCACGTGTCCCCGTCAGGACCCCATGAGTCGGGCACACAGAGGTCGCGCCCAGGTTGCAGAGCAGGAGCTCCCAGCCACGGTGCCGCGGGTGTGAGTCCGCCCGCCCGATGCTGTGCTTCTGTGCTCCGGAGGCGCAGCTGCATGGACGCGGGCAGGGCCTGGAGCCTCACCGGGGGGCTGCCCCGGCCGCGTCCCAGCCCGTGAACACAAAGCACGACGACGATTACTCAGGGTTACCATTTCTATTAAATTATACACAAGGGCCCCCAGGGGCTGACGGCACCGTGTTGTCAGCAGCACAGCGTGTGCGGGACGCTCGAGCCCACAAAGGCCGCGATGCGCCAGGAAGCCCCGGTGTGGCCGGGACCCTCGGCGGGGACCCTCGGGCCCTCCGGCAGCGCCCAGTGCACCCAGCTGCGCGGCGGAGGCTCCTCTTTGGAGAAAGACGGCGAGTCCCTGCCGAGTGGGGACCAAGTTTCAGCGAGTTCCTCCCCGGCACCTTCCGCACCGGCCGGGGCTGCCGCAAGTGCTTCGAGAGCCGCCCGCCGGGAGCAGCACCGTCTGCGGTCGCCTCTGAAGGCGGGGCCCAGGGGGCTTTGTCCTCTTCGTTCTGGAAGCCCGGGGAGCTCACCGTCCACCACGTCTACACAGCACTGCGTGTTCACAGTCAGGACGCCTGAGCCCCCGCCGCCCCCCACCCCCGTTCACGCTGTAAATGTTACTAATCACGAGCTTTCTGGAAAAGCCGTAGCCGCGTGCAGGGCCTGGCTCCCCGCGCCCGCGTGCAGGGCCGCACGGAGTCCTCACGGCCCCCTTCTCGACTGGGAGTCCTTGTCCTTGCTGCATAGACGACCGCCTGGGCGGCCCCGCGGAAGCCGTCGGCCCAGGGCCCCCGAGCTGGTAAATGGCTGAGCTGAGGGTTCAGTCCGCTCGATTCCAGGCCCCAAACTTGTGTTCTCAGCTCCTGCCCCACGCGGCTCTCTGTTCGGCCCTAAAAAGCTCACCTGTTTAAACAAAGAGACGGCAGGTCCCCGATGGAGTCACCTGTGCTAAGCCCCCGCCGCCGTCCCCCAGGAGCGAGCTCAGCCGGTCGCCCGGGACGCCCCGGGGCAGCTCCTGTGACAGCACGTGCCTGAGGGGCCCCGTGTGCCCCGAGAGGCGCCGCCCACGCAGGTGCCTCCCCCGGCTTCTACCTGCCGGGCTGACGGGAGGTCACACGTCACTGCAGGACGCCGACGGGATCTCGACATTCGCTCAGTTCAGTCTTGCTCTTGAACGTCTCGAATCACTAGGCTCTTCTGTTTCCAAGAGAGGCATTGGCGTCTGCCCGCCGCGCACACAGGGACGTCGGGGTCGCCCCCAGCCCTCCGCCCAGACCACCCGGCAAGTGCGGGATCTCCAGAAACAGCCGGGCCGTCCCTGTGGTTCGGAAAGGCCGACCACCTGTCGGGAGGCACAGCCCTGCGAGCACTGAGCGCCGCCTGACCTCAGTTTCCCCAGCAGACCTTGGCAGCCCAGGGGGCGGTAATCGGCCCACAGGTGTGTTCTACGTGGCAGCAGGGGACGATCTGCATCATCCTTGAGGAGTTGCAGGAAGTTACCAGCATTTCAGAGGTCAAGTTTCTTTTTTTTTTTAAGATTTTATTTATTTATTCATGAGAGAAGAGAGAGAGAGAGAGAGAGAGAGAGAGAGAGACCAGGATACAAGCAGAGGGAGAAGCAGGCTCCATGCAGGGAACCCAATGTGGGACTTGATCCCAGGTCTCCAGGATCACACCCTGGGCCGAAGGTGGCGCTAAACTGCTGAGCTCCCCAGGGATCCCCAGAGGTCAAGTTTCACTGACCCACCACCCTGTCCCCATCTCATCCCCATCCCATCCCATCTCTGTCCCCATCCCATCACGTCCCTGAACCTATCCCAGCCCCCGTCCCCATCCCATCCCCATCCCATCCCCATCTCATCCCCATCCCATCCCCATCCAATCTCCATCCCCATCCCATCCCCATCCCGTCCCCATCCCATCCTCATCCCATACCTGTCCCCATCCCCATCCCACATCCGTCCCCATCCCATACCCATCCCCATCCCTATCCCAATCCCATACCCGTCCCCATCCCATCCCTGTCCCCATCCCATACCCATCCCATCCCCATCCCCATCCCATCCCTGTCCCTGTCCCATCGCCACCCCATCCCCATCCCCATCCCGTGCCGTCCCAGCTCGCCCTCCCTGGGTCTCACCCCCATGGCTCCCCACTGCCCCGTGCTGACCCGGGTGTGGGCCCTGACCCACTCTGCTCACCGTGTGAGCTTGGACGCCTGGTGGGGACAAACACGGACCCTTGTGTCTGCAGTTCCTAGAAGACTGGGATAACTAATCCCCCCCAGAGCGGGAACTCCCAGTCTGGGCCGAGAGCGGAACCTTCTGTCCCCACTCGCGTGAACCGCCCCTTGGGTTGCTGACACTCACTCCGGCCAATAAAACCAGCCTTCCTTCGAGGCTGGCCGGCCGCGTCACGGCCTTAGAAAGGCCCGTAGTGACCCGAGATCATAATCGAAGAAGCGGGGGCTCCTTCTAAGCTACTGTCGTGCCTCAGCCTTGTTTTCTATGAGAAGACGGTCTTCAGGATTCCGGAGAACCTGGAATGACGTCTCACCCCGAAGCGTGAGCCGAAGGCAGAGCACACAGCCCGTCAGACGTCAGACGCAGCCGACGGTAGTGAGCAAAGTCTTGGGCCCCACGTTTCGGCTGAACCGCGGGCGGTGCTTGCGGCTTCCTTCGGTAGGTCCCCGCGGGGACAGCAGGAGCACGCGGGAACGGATTTCCAAGGACAGCAAAGCCCCAGGAGTGCGGGGTCGGGACTTGCACGGCCTTTCCCCCGGGACACACTCAGCCCGGGGGCTGCTGCCTGCGGGGCCTTGGAACAACGGAGAACCGTCGCTCAGGTGACCTGTCCCGAGGGTTCCCGGGGCTCAGCCCGTGGCAGCCGGTCCGCGGCTTCCCTCCTGCGACGTGCTCTGCGGTGCCCGAACCCCGACTTCACATTCCCGCAGCAAACATGGGTTTGCTGTCCAGGGGCCAGGCCAGGCACGTTGTCGGGGGCTCCACACAGAGGCCAGCGTCGTGCGGGGACGTGCCCTCCGCCCCGGCCGGCTGCAACGCGACCGAGGAGGGGAGCGGGAGGTGGAGGTGCGGGCAGGCGGGGCCCGGGCCACGTGGCGCAGGTCTACGTCCCGGCGGGCGGCAGCCGGTGCAGGGGCCACGCAGTTGACATTGGGGCGCCAGGCGGCGCCGTTGGCAGGGCCTGCGACTCTTGATCTCGGGGTCTTGAGTTCAAGCCCCACGTTGGGCGTGGAGCTAAGGTAAAAAACAGGGAGAAGTCACGAGGTCGTGCCATCCGTAGGCCTGGAGAAGGGGCGCGTCCTCACTCCCGCGCTGCCCCCAGCAGGAGCGCACCCCAGGGCCCCGCAGGCACCAGGCGACGACGAACGGGCCTCGAGCCGTGTGGCTCCACGGTCTGTTCCGTGAGGCGTCCCGTTGCGGGGCCCTGTCCCCAGCACATCGTCTGCAGCACAAACAGGCGCGTACAGTCGGGTGACGGCCTGTCGGGGTCTGTGATGCCAGAGCTGGATACGGCCTGAGCCGGAAGGGTTTGGGACACACATCGTTGTGCGACATTTGAAACGACCTCCCGGTCCTCTAACGACGTGGTGACGAGATGGAAATGACATGGCGAGACAAGACTGCAAAAAAAAAAAAAAGGAAACTACGATATTAAAAACTACATAGAAATAGCTCAAAAAGGAACATGTCAGTTTGCCACTAGGGGATGTGGGGTCAACGAGTGTGGGCTTTTTTTTTTTTCCTGCTTTATTGTAATATATGCCCTTCCCAGTTTGCGTAGAAACGTTCCTTTTCCAGCTGGAGAAAATTTATAAGAAAAAAAAGAAAACGTTTGGGAGCATAGGCCTCTACGCATCATCATATTCCTTGGAAATTGGAAAAGAGCCCTGTGACCGGGGGAAGGGAGCACGTCCGTGGACGGCAAGGCTCGCACGCAGGCCCGCGGCCGGGGAGACAGAAAAGGCGCCTCGAGGATCATTTCTCTCTTCTCGTTCACGCGGGGAGGCCTCCAGCCACAGTTCGCTCCTAGGAGAAGCACCGAAGCCGTCTTGACGGGGGAACAAAAATGGAAAGGCCTCGGGGCCCCCTGGCCGGGGCCACTGCCTTCCTCTGCGGCCCCCTTGGTGCCCGCGGCCCGGCCGGCCTCCCGCGGGTTCTGACGCCGCGGCCCGGACCTGGGGGTGGTGTCGGGCTCCCGAGGCGACGGCAGCGGGCAGCCAACCTGGATGTCGCTAGGAGGCCCTCATGGTGGGTGGCTCCCGGCTCCGCCTCCGCCTCCTCACTGTTACCTCTGGCCTTTCCTCCAAGCCACCGTTCTCAGGCCTGGGCGGAGGGACCCGAGGACCGCGGCCGGCAGCTCTCGCGCCCCTGACGCAGTTGGCCGCTCGGGGCGAGGACCTGCTCTTCCCCGAGCGCGCCCAGGCCGGGACCCGCAGGGCCGTGGTCGGGCGCAGCCGCGTCCCCCGGGCCTCTCGGGCAGTGCTCGCCACGCGCACGCTCGGCTCCCTGAGCCCCTGAGGCTGAGACGTGCGTGATCACGGAGACGTGCCGGTGGACACGACGGCTTCCAACGAGCTGGAGCCCCTCCAGGGGCAGCTTGGGGCCGGGCGGGCTGGCAAGGGCCCGGCACACAAACCAGGGGGCTCCCCTGGGAGGAAGACGGGGGGGGGGGGGGGGGGGGGGGGAGCCGGCAGCAGGTGAGCCAGCCGGGGTGTGTCTCCCGCGCGTGGGGGTGGATGGCGCAGCGGGGGAGCCGGGGGGACTGGCGGCGCCACAGCGAGGGGACCGAGCAGTCCGCCGTTCCCTCTGCACTGAGGCTCGGAGCTTGGCGCGAAAGCACTGCCCCAGGTTGCCCTCCGCGCCATGAAGACCGTGGCAGGACCCCAGAAAGTCGCCTCCCTGGGGGATCATTAGGTCTTAACCCTGGCAGCCCCCCACCCCCTCGTCCCTAAGCAGCCCCGGCCTCACCTGCATGCGTGACTGTTGGGAGTAAGAGACGCAGCTTCCCGGAGGAGCGGGGCTCGGGGCAGGAAGGCCGCCTTGTGCGCATCGGCCCGAGGCCACCGTCGTTTAACCGGGATCCTCGGAGCCCCGCGCCGATGGTCCGCGCGGCAGGTGTGCAGAGGCCCCGGCGGGAGGTGTCAGGGGTCGTGTCTCCAGAGCCTGCAGGCCAGAGGAGGGGCGCCCGGACCCGCTGCACAGCCTGGGGAGCTGCGTGGACCCCCTGGGGACGTGCCATGGCCCAGCGCAGGCTCCCGTGAGGGCCCTGAGCCCCCTGAGACCCCAGAAGTGCAGGCTCCCCAGCAGCCTCCTGTGCTGGCCTAGGGGCAGGGGCCAGGCCGCGGAGGACGGCGGCCCGAGGGCCAGGATCCTGGGGCGCCTGGGGCAGGCAGGGGCCCCTCGAGGTGCGGCCTGACGGCGGTGGGGACAGGGCGGCGGAGAGCGGTCATCCCGGTGGCCGTGCGTCCGTCCGTGGGTCCGTCCGTGTGTCTGTGTGCCTGTGCTGAGCACCACTTGACGCGGGCGGGTGGCAGGTGGGCTGGGCGCAGGTGACGGGGACACCACGGGGAGGGGGCAGGTGTGGGGGGGCAGGCACCCAACAGGGTCAGGCCTTGGCGAGAGCTTGGCCGGTGGGGCCCGGTGGCTCAGAGGATGAGCAGCCGCCGCGGGTTTGGGCTGCGGGTCTGGGCGGGGCTGGGGGGCTGCGGGGCTGTGGGGCTCAGGGGCTGTGGGGTGGGTCCTGCTGAGGCCTGTGCCTCCGCGCCCCCACCCCCCACCCCCACCCCCACCCGCGCAGGCGCTCTCTCGCCCTCCTGGCCTCCTCCTGAAATAAGTCACTTTCAAAAGCAGGGAGGGGTTAATCCACGGTCCCCTGGTTCCACCGTTGCAGTGTTGGGGGGCGCAGCCTGGAATGCGCAGGAAGCCAGGCGGGGCGGGAGCCTGTCCCCAGAGTCACCTGTCCCCGAGCCACCTGTCCCCAGAGCCATGTGTCCCTGAGCCATTGTCCCCCAGCCACCTGTCCCCAGCCACCTGTCCCCCAGTCACCTGTCCCCCCAGCCACCTGTCCCCAGCCACCTGTCCCCCCAGCCACCTGTCCCCAGTCACCTGTCCCCCAGTCACCTGTCCCCCCAGCCACCTGTCCCCCAGCCACCTGTCCCCCCAGCCACCTGTCCCCCAGCCACCTGTGTCCCAGCCACCTGTGTCCCCAGCCACCTGTCCCCCCAGCCACCTGTCCCCAGCCACCTGTCCCCAGCCACCTGTCCCCCAGCCACCTGTCCCCCCAGCCACCTGTCCCCAGTCACCTGTGTCCCCAGCCACCTGTGTCCCCAGCCACCTGTCCCCCCAGCCACCTATGTCCCCAGCCACCTGTCCCCCAGCCACCTGTCCCCCAGCCACCTGTCCCCCCAGCCACCTGTCCCCAGCCACCTGTCCCCCCAGCCACCTGTCCCCAGTCACCTGTGTCCCCAGCCACCTGTGTCCCCAGCCACCTGTCCCCCCAGCCACCTATGTCCCCAGCCACCTGTCCCCCAGCCACCTGTCCCCCCAGCCACCTGTCCCCCCAGCCACCTGTCCCCAGCCACCTGTCCCCCCAGCCACCTGTCCCCAGCCACCTGTCCCCAGTCACCTGTGTCCCTAGCCACCTGTCCCCCCAGCCACCTGTCCCCAGCCACCTGTCCCCCCAGCCACCTATGTCCCCAGCCACCTGTCCCCAGTCACCTGTCCCCCCAGCCACCTGTCCCCAGTCACCTGTCCCCCCAGCCACCTGTCCCCAGCCACCTGTCCCCCCAGCCACCTGTCCCCAGTCACCTGTGTCCCCAGCCACCTGTGTCCCCAGCCACCTGTCCCCCCAGCCACCTATGTCCCCAGCCACCTGTCCCCCAGCCACCTGTCCCCCCAGCCACCTGTCCCCCCAGCCACCTGTCCCCAGCCACCTGTCCCCCCAGCCACCTGTCCCCAGTCACCTGTGTCCCCAGCCACCTGTGTCCCCAGCCACCTGTCCCCCCAGCCACCTATGTCCCCAGCCACCTGTCCCCCAGCCACCTGTCCCCCCAGCCACCTGTCCCCCCAGCCACCTGTCCCCCCAGCCACCTGTCCCCAGCCACCTGTCCCCAGTCACCTGTGTCCCTAGCCACCTGTCCCCCCAGCCACCTGTCCCCAGCCACCTGTCCCCCCAGCCACCTATGTCCCCAGCCACCTGTCCCCAGTCACCTGTCCCCCCAGCCACCTGTCCCCAGTCACCTGTCCCCCCAGCCACCTGTCCCCAGCCACCTGTCCCCCCAGCCACCTGTCCCCAGTCACCTGTGTCCCCAGCCACCTGTGTCCCCAGCCACCTGTCCCCCCAGCCACCTATGTCCCCAGCCACCTGTCCCCAGCCACCTGTCCCCCCAGCCACCTGTCCCCCCAGCCACCTGTCCCCAGCCACCTGTCCCCCCAGCCACCTGTCCCCAGCCACCTGTCCCCAGTCACCTGTGTCCCTAGCCACCTGTCCCCCCAGCCACCTGTCCCCAGCCACCTGTCCCCCCAGCCACCTATGTCCCCAGCCACCTGTCCCCAGTCACCTGTCCCCCCAGCCACCTGTCCCCAGTCACCTGTCCCCCCAGCCACCTGTCCCCAGCCACCTGTCCCCCCAGCCACCTGTCCCCAGCCACCTGTCCCCAGCCACCTGTCCCCCAGTCACCTGTCCCCCCAGCCACCTGTCCCCAGCCACCTGTCCCCCCAGCCACCTGTCCCCAGTCACCTGTCCCCCCAGCCACCTGTCCCCAGCCACCTGTCCCCAGCCACCTGTCCCCAGTCACCTGTCCCCCCAGCCACCTGTCCCCAGCCACCTGTCCCCAGCCACCTGTCCCCCAGTCACCTGTCCCCCCAGCCACCTGTCCCCAGCCACCTGTCCCCCCAGCCACCTGTCCCCAGTCACCTGTGTCCCCAGCCACCTGTGTCCCCAGCCACCTGTCCCCCCAGCCACCTATGTCCCCAGCCACCTGTCCCCCAGCCACCTGTCCCCCCAGCCACCTGTCTCCCCAGCCACCTGTCCCCCCAGCCACCTGTCCCCAGCCACCTGTCCCCAGTCACCTGTGTCCCTAGCCACCTGTCCCCCCAGTCACCTGTCCCCAGTCACCTGTCCCCCAGCCACCTGTCCCCAGCCACCTGTACCCCCAGCCACCTGTGTCCCCAGCCACCTGTCCCCAGTCACCTGTCCCCAGCCACCTGTCCCCCCAGCCACCTGTCCCCCAGCCACCTGCGTCCCCAGCCACCTGTCCGTGAGCCACCTGTCCCCCGAGCTGGACGGGTGACTCGACCACCGTGCGTGGATGGGGGGAGCATGTGTGCCGGGCCAGGACACCTAACAGAAGGACGAGGGCCCAACCGCAACCCGCAGACCCCGGCCAGGAGTCCCAGAGCAGCGTCCGCCGTCCCCGGAGGCCTCGGGCAGCGCGTCCCGTGCGCCTTGGTGATGGCGCACTCTGCTGCTCTGGCCCGAGCGTCACCGCATCAACGCGGAGCGAAGCCTGTGCCGCAGAGACGACACCGTGTTGGGGCCCTCCCGCCCCCGGGCTTAGGGGACCGCAAAGCCCTGCACGATGCAGCCGGACCCCGCAGCCCCTTCGTCTCCCTCGTCCTTCGAGGTGAAGGTCACAGACCAGCGTCCAGAGGGGCCTCCCGGGAAGAAAAGGGAGAAGGTGGCTGCCGTGGCCACGTTGGGGGAAACAGAGGTCGGCCTCCATGTGCGACGTGGGGCGCAAGTCCCTGCGGGAAGGAGGCCCCCCAAGGCCGCGGTGACCCCACATTCTGTACAGTAGCCAAGTCAGCAGGACGGAGGGACCCGTGCGGGGGCCGCGAGCAAGTATCTTCTGTTGAAAAGAATCGGGGCTGGGGGGGGACCACCTGCATCGGGAAACGACCATCCCCTCCTCGGCCGACCCAGTCCCAGGGGCTCACCCCGTGGCGGCCCCAGGGATGGGGGTCCGGGAGGCAGCGGGAGCGAGAGCTGCACGCAGGGAGCAGCCTGGGCCTCCACGCACACGCACACGGGAGAGCGAAGGAGCCTGTGATACCCGTGATCGTGATGCCGTGCCCTCTACGGGGCCGTGCCCTCTATGGGGGGGGTCATGCCCTCTATGGGGGCCGTGCTCTCTACGGGGCCGTGCCCTCTCCGGGGGCCGCTTGCCCGCAGCTCCAGCTCCGTCCTGCCCCCACGGATCCTCCAGGGGGAGCAGGCCGGCGTCGCTGGAACGGGCTGGCTTCTCAGGCCCTGCCTTCGCAGAGGTGGCCCAGCCCCGCTGCAGCACGAGCCCCGCGTGCCCCCCGCCTCCGTGCATGCTCAGGGCTAACGGAATTCGATGAAGACGGTGGCACAGCAAAGCGCAGCCCGTGCGTGTCTCCTGCTGGGTTAGCGTGTTTTCCACTCGTCGTCAAACTCCGAATACGTGCACTTAGTTCAGAAACAGCCCGGATTCCTGTGGGCTGCCAGAGGGGCCTGGGGACCTAACTCACCGGCCGCCCTGTCGCCGCGTCTGACTCGGTGACGACGGAGCGCCTTTCCCTTTCTTCCCCAGCTGCCACTCCGGGTACGTCGGGGCGCGCTGTGAGCACGCCGACCTCCTGGCCGTGGTGGCCGCCAGCCAGAAGAAGCAGGCCATCACCGCCCTGGTGGTGGTCTCCATCGTGGCCCTGGCCGTCCTCATCATCGCGTGTGTGCTGATACAGTAAGTAGGTGCTGCCCCCGACGGCGGGCCCCGCGGGCATCTGTGGGCGCCCAGCTCACGGCCACCTGCCCGAGTGGAGGAAGGGCCCATCCCGGGAGGGTCCCCACTGCGGTCACCGGACGCCGGTGCACAGCAGGTGCATGCAGTGTCCCCGGGGCTGGGCTTGCAGGCCTCGCGGTGATGTGCCGGGGGACTGGGAGGGCTCCAGACTCCTCCGCACCGGGGCTCTCTGCGGGTCCCACGGCTGCGGCGAAGGTCGGGGTTGCCGCGTGGACAGGTCCCCGATGGCCCTTCCCTCTGCACTCGCCTCCCCGCCACCCCTCGCCCTGAGTCCCCGGGGGCCCTCCTGCGCCTCCACCAAGGGAGGCCCCTGCCCTGCGTCCTGGCCCGGCTCTCCGCAGAGGGGGACGCCCCCGTGCTGTGGTGGCAGCGTGGGCCGCGGGCCTCCCCGGAAGTGCCCACACACGCCCGTCACGGAGCAGGCCCTGTGCGTCATCGGCTCGGGTGCCGCACCTCCGTAGCACCGGGGCCGGGGAGGGGCTGCGTGGTGATGAAGGGGAGACGGAGGCCCCGAGGGGCCGGGACAGACGGTCGTGAGGCCCTGGCCTGCGTTGGTTAGTGGCCGTTGGGGCGACACGCACGCCTCTGGGGCCACAGTGAGCGAGTGCTGTCGACGGAGCCTCGGGGGCAGGGGTGAGGCTGCCCTCCCCGCCCCTTGCCCTTCGCCGTGTGTCCCACCCGCGTGCTGGGAAGGGCAGCAGTCGGGCCTGCGCCCCACGAGGGTGCCCCCCAGGGCCGCCCACCTGCGCCCGCCGTCGCTCCCAGGCGCCTGCCTGGCCAGGGGTCCCAGAGCCTCGGGGACAAGCTGGGGGCCCCGGGAGCTTGTCCCGGGGAATCTAGAAGGGGGTTTTCCCAGGGTCTCTGCAGACGGGAACGAGGCGGGAAGGCAGGGCGGCCTCTCTCCCAGGGAGGCAGCGGGTCCTCGTCCCTCTGCCCCTCCCTGGCCCACCCTTGCTTGAGGCCGGGAGCCCCCACCCCACCGGCTGCCGGGGCTGCAGCCTGCGGCCTCCTGACTCGCGGTTGGTCGCGACCAGCTTGTGTGGAGGCCTCGCCTCACCGCCTGGGTGACCCTTGCTAGGACGTGGCTGGACCCAGCCCCCCGCCAGCTGCCCACGGAAGGGAACCCTGGACCCCCCGGGCCTCAGCCTCGCGACTCAGGAGGGCGCCGTGCCACACAGACGGCGCTGGCCGCCAGGACGGAGGGTCACAGGCTCTCGCTCCGCTGCCTCGAGATGCGGGGCCCCGGGCTGGGGACCATGAGACGCCAGTGGGCCCCGGGAGGGCGGCCCAGCGACAGGCCCACTTCCTCGCTGGCTCCTGGGCCCCCGCCCAGCAGGAAGCCCTGCCCGCGGGGACAGCTCCAGGGGTCTCCACGTCAGCTGCGTCCCACGTGGCGCTTGCTTCTCTGCCCGCCAGCCCGCGTGCTGCTCCACCGTGGCCCGAACGGCCTGCACCCAACTGGAAGGCTGCGCACCGAGCTGCACGCCCGCCCGGGGCCCCCGTGGGAAGGCCGGGCACACGCCACGGCGCCCCCGTGCCCGAGCCCCGCACAGCCGCGTCCTCTGCCCTCTGCCCACAGCTGCTGCCAGGTCCGGAAGCACTGTGAGTGGTGCCAGGCCCTCCTGTGCCGGCACGAGAAGCCCAGCGCCCTGCTGAAGGGAAGGGCCGCCTGCTGCCACTCGGAGACAGGTAAGGGGCGTAAGGGGCCGCGCCAGGGGCACAGCGGGCGGAGGAGCCCCCTTCCCCCTTCCCTCACCTCCCCGGGGCAGGGGCCAGGCAGGGGCGGCTTGTTCAATCTCCAGGAGCCTCTTGAGGATGCTAACGCGTTAACCCTTATCATGGCCTTGGGAGGGTTTGTGAATGACGTGGGTAAACTGAGTCAGCCAAAGGTGTGCTTGGGTCCGACCGTGAGCCACAGGGGCCTCTGCGGGCCCCACTCCCCGTCTCCCCCACGGCCTCGGAGGACCATCCATAGAGCTGGTGAAGCTTCCGTGTTGTCGGGCACCAGGAGGAACGTTGCTTGAGCCTTTTAAGAGGACTTGCAGATGCTGCGCCATCTGTGTGCACCTCGGGGCGGACATAACGGGAGGAAGTGTCCGGGCCCCGGGGAGTCAGCGGTGGGGCACCTGCCTTCAGCTCAGGGCGTGACCCCCGGGTCTGGGGCTCCCTGCAGGGATCCTGCTTCTCCCTCCGCCTGGGTCTCTGCCTCTCTCTGTCTCAGGAATTAATGGATAAAATCCCCCCCAAAAAAATGGGTGGAGGAAGCTTCTCACCAATGTTCCTCTCTGCCCACATCTGGGAGGACGTGAGCCCTGAGCCTTGGAAGGGTCTGGCCTCCCAGAGACGCCCCGGCCGAAGCTCCCCGGGACGCTGTCCTCCCCACTCGGGAGGGACGGGGAGGGAGCAGGGCAGGGAGACGTCGGGGAGCTGGCCTCCAGAGCCCCCCCCCATTGGGAGACACTAGGGGGCCCGAGGGGAAGCCGCCCTCCCCCACGGGCTGGCCACCGTCCTCCAGGGCACCGGGCCCCCAGCGCAGCCGTGCCCCCGCCCCCCGCCCCCGCCAGCCCGGCCCGTGGCTCCAGGGGCACAGTGTCAGGAGCCGCGGCCCCGGTGGTGGAGGCCGGGGACTGAGGCGAGGCCCGAGAGCCTGTGGACGGCCCAGGAGTCACCGTGTGTCCTTCCTTGCAGCCGTCTGAGGAGCCGGGGCGTCTGGCCGGGTCGCCGTGGCAGCCGAGGGGAGCGGCTTCTCCGGGACCAGCCGACAGACCTCGCCACCCTGCCAGCCCCCCCCCCGCCCCCGCGCAGCCTGTCTTCCACGGCCCCCCCGCGACTGTCGGGAGCTCTGAGCTTGGGGTCGTCGGGTGCGACCCAGACGAGACATCGGGGGCCACGGCGATAGGACGGGTCCCAGCACAACCGCACGGGTGACCCGGCTGCGCCGTGTGCCTGGGCCGCGGGTGTCCTGCAGGTCACGGAGGCCTCCCTTCCGCGGCCCCGTCCCTCGGCGGCGTGTTCCCGCCAGCCCCGGAGGGTGCCGGCCGGCCCCGAGGGCTTCCCCACACCCGCCTCCGGGAGGAGAAGGCGGGAAGGGGGCTGCTTGTCCCGTGTCCGGACAGGCCACCGCAGCCCGGAGACGACCCCTGGACCGTGGGGTCGGCGCGGGTCTCCCAAGGCGGCGTAAAGAGCCCCAGCCCTTCCAGACGCCCGCGTGCGCGCCACGGTGGTGCCCGTGGAGTTGCGCGGCCGCTCGGGGCAGCTGAGGCTCCGGGACGGGCCCGGGCGCACAGCGGGTCAGTGCCCCCAGGCAGCCCCGCCGCCGGCCCCACGGCTCACTGGGTCCCCGCAGCCCAGCCAGGAGGCGCCGGGAGAGCCCGGGGACGCGGCCGCACCCGTGAAGGGGGCCGTCCTCCCCCACGTCGTTGCCCCGTCGACCTGTCGCTTTATTTTTAAAAGGAAAAATTTAACTTTTCTATTTATTTTCCAGCATTAGGAGCAGCATCCCCGCGGTTTGTTTGGGTTTTTTTGTTTTTTGTTTTGGTTTTGGTTTTGCCCTTTCCATTCAGGATGCTGGTTTTAGTAACAAAAACTAACAAGTCACCTCCCCACGGGGCGGGTCTCACCCCCCCCCAGAAGGTGAAACTGTCCTGGGGGCGTCGCGATCCGCGGGCCTGCCTGGGGAGCCCACCGGTTCCCTCCAGCGGAGCAGCGGGATTTTCACTGAAATCGGTCATTTTCACTGAAACCAGCAAACAGCGGCAGTGAGGCAACGCGGGAGGCCCCTGTGCGGCGGACTCGACTCCCTAGTGTCTGGCGCAGAAGATCTCCGTGTATGGGCGCGCCTGGCTCCCCACGTCCCGAAAGCGACCTTTAAAATGTCAGGTTGGCTTAAATCTTCCATCGGGCGACCGTCCTCCGCGGACTCTCGTCCCCGGTCTGTCCGTTCCGCTGGACCGTCCCCAGGTCCTCCAGCCGAGGCGGGAGCGCCGGAGCCGCCCTAGGGCAGCAAGCGGCCGCCGGCGACCTTGGCGGGGACGGGCGGGGGCTGCGGCCGCTGTGTGGACCCCCCACGGGCCCCCCACGGCCCCCCCACGGCCCCCGGCCCTGTCCTCGGCCGATCGAGTCCGACGGGAGAGCCCCGGACCCGACTCTCCTCAGTCTTTCCCAGAGCAGTTGAGGCCGCGGGGCTCTGCTGACCGCTTGGCGGACCCCGGCTCAGGCTTGGGGCGTCCGGCCCTCGCGGAGGCTGGGGAGGGCAGGACGGGAGCCTCTGGCTTCCCCGTGGGCCGTCGCCTTGGGCCAGGCCGTGGGCGGGGGAGGGGGGGGGGAGGGCCTCCGTGGCTCCCGGGGCGGTGCCCTGAGACCGGCAGGTGCAGGACAGTCTGCGGCAGAGGCAAGGTGAGGGCGGGCGGGGCTGAGCGCCCCAGAAGCCCTGTGCGCCCCAGAAAGTGCAGGGGTCCGTGCCCTGCGGGGCGCCGGTGCTCCGGGAGCAGGTGGATGGGTGCCCCCTTCCGGGGGGCATCTCGGGACTGTGCCGATGGCTCCTGCGTCTGCACCGCCCCGAAGCCCGGGGTTCTGATCAGGGCTCCCTTCCGGGGCGACCCGGCCACGGGGCGGGAGCGGGGCTGCTCCCCGCATCTGTCTCGGGAAGAGGAAAGGGGAGAGGGTCCTTGGGACTCTCCCGTGGGGCCTGGCCTGGCCCCGCAGGACACGTGGGCCTCCGGGTGAAGGGCACACGGCCCCCAGCCCTGGTCCCCGCAGGAGGAGGGATCAAGAGGCGCCGGGAGCCGGGCAGGTGCAGCCCCTGGGGACCGGTGCCCTCCGGGGCCGGGGGGGGGGGGGGGGCGCTGGCATCTCCCGGGGCTCCCAGCCGGGTTGTCTTGGAACCTGGGCCACCAGCCGCCCCCCCCGCCGGGCAGTTCTGGCAGAAACGGACCAACAAGCTCCCCCGCGCAGCTCGCCCCTCCCCCCCCCCGCCCTGTGGCTCGGGCCGGGCCCTGAGCCCCGCACCCGCTCAGCGGGGGACACGCAGGCCGCGGCGGGCGCCCCGGGCACGGGGGGACACAGACCTTTGGCCTTAATGCAGGGCCCAAGAGCCGCCCCAGCCGCGGCCCGCGGGGCTTCCCGAGGGATCTCGTGGGGGACACACGCGGCCCGAGAAGCAGCGCCTCCCCCCGCAGGGACCTCCCGAAGCATTCGGCTTTTCAGTACCTTTATTATAACAAACCTGATGCTTTTTTTTTTTTTTTTAGAACGTGTTACTCTGACTTCTGTATATGTTGCACTGAGAAGGTTAATATTTAATGTTTTAATTTATTTTGTGTGATAAGTTAATTTTGATTTCTGTAATGCGTTAATGTGATCAGCAGTTCTTTTCCTTAATATCTGAATTACACTTATTTAAAGACTGGTGAGCAGTACAAAACCCGTGTGTTTCTCAGTCCTGCACGTTGTCCTCCGGTTTTCCTGCACCCTGTTGGGAAGGATGAAGCCATGAAACCCCCCCCCAAATCAAGGCTGCAGCTTTTCTCCCTGAGGTTGGCATGCCGCTGCAAAGCAAATTACAGCTTTTCTCCACAAACGTGGATGATGAGAAAAAATTAGATGCTCTTTTGCAAAGTGCGGGAATCCTAAAATTAGTGAGGGAGGCTCCCCGTCTGAAGAGACCGAGTCCTGCGAGGTCCCGGCTGTGCAGGTCCTTGTCCACACGTCTGACACTAAGCCGGCCGATGCAGAGGGAAATACAAGCACACAGTCCCTGCCCCCAGGGAACCGGGGCCTGGCTGAGATGCTGACGCAGAAGGTGACCCTGGACCAGGTGCAGACCACATGCAAAAGGGGCTCAAGTTGTAAGGCAGAGAGCGCCGGGGCCCCAGGCGACCCCAGGCAGCCCCAGGCAACCCCAGGCCCCAGGCGACCCCAGGTGACCCCCAGGTGACCCTAGGCGATCACAGGTGACCCTAGGCCTCAGGCGACCCCAGGTGACCCCCAGGCCCCAGGCGACCGCAGGTGACCCCAGGCCTCAGGCGACCACAGGTGACCCCAGGCCCCAGGCGACCCCAGGTGACCCCCAGGCCCCAGGTGACCCCAGGCGACCCTAGGCCCGCTGCAGCCACACCGCCCTCGGGGGCCTGTCAGGAAGGCACATTTTCAGCCCCACCCCAGACCTACTAAACTGCAGAGGCGCTGGAGCCCCTTCTAGGTGCTTCCAATGGGTGCTCAGGTTTGAGAACCCCAGTGCTGCAGGGCTCGGCAGCAGGCAGGTGAGTGTGGGGCCTCGTCCTTAGGAGAAGCTTCCCCGAGGCCTGGCGGAGGAGGGAACCCGGGCGTGTGTCCCAACACAGGCCGCGGCGGTTCGGGTCTCAGAACTCACAGCCTTGACCTCAGGCCTGCATTTGCTTGGAGTTTCTCTGCCTGGGGCCGCTGACAGGGGAGCAGGCCTGCCTGCCCCCAGGGCCCCGTCCCTCGCCGCAGGGCCGTCCTACGGCTGCCCACCCGGGTGCCCCAGGCCCGCTGCCCCCACACCTGCACCCCGCACCTGCGACCCCTGCGTGCACCCCACACCTGCACCCCGCAGGGGCTCGTGCGGCAGCGGCCGGGAGCGGGTGGCAGTGGAGGGACGCCAGACCTTGGTCCCAAGGGATGCTCGGCTTCATGAGGGAGGCAAGCCTGGAGCACCTGCTGTCCCCCCCTCCCCCAGAGGTGAAGCAAGGCAGCCCCTGTCCCCAGTGCACCGGCCTGGTGGCTGCCCTTCAGCAGAGCCCTCAGCCCCTCCTGGGACCCAAAGGGCAGCCGCACCTGCACCTGGTGCTTCCTCCGCCCCTGGGCCCTGTTCCATCCCGGCGACTGGGGGCCGCTCCGCCTCCTCTCTACCCCGTGGGAGCCTCTCCCGGTGCCGCTCCTCCCGCCTCCCTGATCCCAAGCCGAGGTGGTCCCGGGGTTCATGGGGCCCTGGGCTGTCGGGATCCCGGTCCCGGTGGGGCCCTGGGCTGTCCCCTCCTGCGGTGAAGCAAAGCAGTCGTCCCCCTTCATCCCGGGGACCAGCCGTTCCCTGCAAGGACCGGGGTCCCCACTGTCGGCCTCGTCTTGGTGGCCGTTGGCCCAGCCCGCCGTCGCCCCCCTCAGCGCGGCCCTGCCTCCTGCCTGCCCGGCAGCCCCGGAGCTCCGGCCCGCGTCCCCTCCCGCCTTCTGGAAGCCCCCCCCCCCTCTGCTCTCTGGGGACTTGCTAACGTCTCCGTGTAGCCGAGCGGGATGTGCGCCACCTGGGCCTGGCGGTGCCGTCGCCACTGAGCTAGTGACCCCCCATCAGCCCAGCCGCGGACCTGCCAGGCGGCACGTGCACATGTCTACAGTCCCCCCGATTCTCATCCAGGCCCTGCTGCCGTCCACACCCCACACCCCGTGAGCGGGTGGCCCGAGAGAGGCTGGGTGTCTGCAGCCCAGGCGCCTGGTACCCCCCCAGAGCCACCCCCCCCCGTCCGGGCTCAGGGATCCCCCGTGTCCAGAGGCTGGTGCCCTGGGGAGGCTCGGAGGCGGGGCCTCCTTCGGGGTGGGGTCCCCTAGGGCAGAGAAGGGGCAGGAGCCTCGGGGGAACAGGGGCCCGTGGGGAGCACCCTGTGACCAGCACTGAGGTCGTGCTCGAGTGGGCGATGGCTCTTCGGGAGGCAGATTTTACAACTGGGGGTAAAACCGCGGCGACGTTTATGCCGAAAGCCAGCAGGAGAGAGAAAAAGCAGACACGCCCGTGTCCCTTTACTCCAGCGGGAGCTTCGGCCGCGGCGCAGCGCCCTGCATGTTCCCGAAGGGGACCCTAGGTCTGCAGGGGAGCCCGCACCAGAGTGTGGGGGTCGGCGAGGGGAGCCTGCACCAGGGCGTGGGGGTCCCCACAGACACGGGCTCCCCCGGACACGAGGTTCCCGAGGACACAGGCTCCCATGGAACACGGGTTCACCCCAGACACAGGCTCCCCACGGACACGGGCCCCCCGAGGACACGGGCTCCCACGGACACGGGCTCGCCTCTCCCGACTGTCCTGCCGGCCCCGGGCTCCGAGAACGCCCAGCCACAGCCGCAGCAGTCGCGCCTCGAGAGCAGAGCCACCGGGGGGGACCGAGGGGGCCGCGGGGGAACCCGCTGGGGAGGCGGCTCCCTGGGCTCGTCCATGCGGCTCAGGGGCCAGCTTCTCCCCTTCCTTCTGAGAGAAGCAGGACGCATGGATTTTCCGCGGAGGGTCCCCTGCGTGACCGTGGCGCACGTGTGAGCAGGTCAGGCCCTCTGGCCTCCTGGCTGTGGGAGCGCGGCCGTTCCTTCCAGAACGCAGGGCTGGCGCCTCTGTCTGGGGAGCCGTCCTGGAGCCTCCCCGCGGCCGCGCACACCCCCCTCCCCGCGCTGCCCCCTCGGTGCCAGGCGCCTCCAGGGTCGAGACCTCTGTCCCGCGTGCAGCCTGGAGCCCGAGGGCAGACGGCCACACGTCGGGTGTAACCGGATCACCGGCTCCGTTGGCGGAGCACGTGGTCGCCTGGGGCCGAGGAGCTGTGGCCTGGGGCCAGCGGGCCCTGCAGGTGACCGGATGGTGGCACTCGCCGTGGGCCGCACAGTCGGGCCCCACAGGTCCGCGGGCCATCGTGACCCCCTGCTTCCCGGTCTGGTGGAGAAGCGGGGCTTCCAGGCAAATATGCACCCCACGTCCCAAGCCGCGGCCGACGGAGACCGTGCCCAGCCCGGTGCGTGCAACAGGGACACGTGCTCCCCCTTCCCCCCACGCTCATCAGGCCACAACTGGGAGGGCTCGCTCTAGGTGTGCACGGCGGCCCTTCGGCACACGTAGGTGCTGCGAGATGCTGACCAAGGTGACGTCAGCTCCCGCCTCCCGCCTCGAGCGGCCACCTCCGTGGGGTCGTAAGAACGGGTCCCGGCCGTGGGCAGCCTACGTGGGGGCCATACGGCAGCGTCGAGGGCCGTCACCGTGGCCCCACCGTGGCTCCTGCGACCCCCGCCAGCTCAGCTCCTCTCCTCCTTTCACACAGAGGTGACACCGGGTCGTGTTTGTCCTCCTCCAGCTGGCGCCTGGCGGAGCACCTCCGGGGCCCGGCCCGTTGCCTCAAGGGTCTCGGGGAAACCTGCATGATAAGAAGGCACCCGGCTCGAATTCAGACCCAGGAACGAGTTTTCTGGTCGGGGGAGCGATGGTCTCAAGCTCGCTCTAATTGGAGGAGGAGGAGACCACATTCCGTAAACGAGCCCTTGTCGTGAAAAGTTGAGAAAATGAGCCGTCACTCCGTGGTCTTCCCTAATTAACACTGATGCTGTAGACAAGGACCAGCAAGAGTTTTTAGGACCCGGCACCGCAAACTCAGCCGCCGAGGCACCAGAACTACGAGCACTCCCGCGACGCTCGCCCCAATTACTTTTTAACGTACGAAGCGCCGGGTCTCGGTTTAGGACTTCGACTGCTGCAGACGGTGTCCTCCGTTCTGAAAACGAAGTATCACCACCAGGTTTAAGATTCGCCACTAAATTCCGCCACCACGTCATCAAAAGGAAAATAAGAGCTGTATTTGAATTCTTGGTACCGAGGGAAATAACACTGGAATCCACGTCCCACAGAAAGGGGCTAAGGGACCATGGGAAGACGAAAATGTATGATTTTATTTTATTTTTTTTAAAGATTTTATTTATTTATTCATGATAGTCACACAGAGAGAGACAGAGAGGCAGAGACACAGGCAGAGGGAGAAGCAGGCTCCATGCAGGGAGCCCGACGTGGGATTCGATCCCGGGACTCCAGGATCACGCCCTGGGCCAAAAGTGGTGCCAAACCGCTGAGCCACCCGGGCTGCCCTCTGCCCATTTTTTAATTGGTTTATTTGTGTTTTGGGTGTTGAGTTGTATAAACGGAATAGAAGAAAACTTTAAAATCATACATTTTGGGATCCCTGGGTGGCACAGCAGTTTGGCACCTGCCTTTGGCCCAGGGTGTGATCCTGGAGACCTGGGATCGAATCCCATGCCAGGCTCCCGGTGCATGGAGCCTGCTTCTCCCTCTGCCTGTGTCTCTGCCTCTCTCTCTCTCTCTGTGACTATCATGAATAAATAAATAAAATCTTTAAAAAAAAAAATTAAAAAAAAATAAAGATTTTATTTATTTATTCATGATAGTCACACAGAGAGAGACAGAGAGGCAGAGACACAGGCAGAGGGAGAAGCAGGCTCCATGCAGGGAGCCCGACGTGGGATTCGATCCCGGGTCTCCAGGATCACGCCCTGGGCCAAAAGTGGTGCCAAACCGCTGAGCCACCTGGGCTGCCCTCTGCCCATTTTTTCATTGGTTTATTTGTGTTTTGGGTGTTGAGTTGTATAAACGGAATAGAAGAAAACTTTAAAATCATACATTTTGGGATCCCTGGGTGGCACAGCGGTTTGGCACCTGCCTTTGGCCCAGGGTGTGATCCTGGAGATCCGGGATCGAATCCCACGTCGGGCTCCCGGTGCATGGAGCCTGCTTCTCCCTCTGCCTGTGTCTCTGCCTCTCTCTCTCTCTCTCTCTCTCTCCCTCTGTGACTATCATAAATAAATAGAAATTTTTTTAAAAAAGAGTTTCTCTTCTAAAAAAAAAAAAAATTCTACTACTGGGTATTTACCCCAAGAATACAAAAAAGCTGACTTGAAAAGATGTGTGTCCCCCCGTGTTCACCGCAGCCTGATTTACGGTGGCCAAATTATGGAAGTAACCCAAGTGTGCATCCTTAATCGGTGAATGGATGAAGAAGAGGCGGTGTACGGATGCAACGGAAGAGTCCGCAGCCATAAAAAGGAACAAAATCTTGCCACTTGCAGCCACATGGGCGGAACTGGAGGGTATTACGCTAAGCAAAATAAGTCAGAGAAAGCAGATATCCTATGATGTCACCCATACGTGGAATTTAAGAAACAAAACAAATGAATAAAGAAAAAGAGACAAACCAAAAAAACAGACTCTTGACCATAGAGAACAGGCTGAAGGTCGCCAGAGGGGAGGTGGTGAAGTGGGTGAAGGAGGTGTCGGGATGAGCACCGAGTAATGTACGGAGGCGTTGAATCCCTATACTGTACGCCTGGAATTAATGCAACACTGTATGTAAACCAAACTGGAACTAAAAAAACAAAAATCTTTTAGAAAGTGTTTTTTTAAAAAGTCTGTTGGGCGCCTGGGGGGCTCAGTGGTTGAGCATCTGTCTTTGGTCCAGGGTGTGACCCCCGGGTCCTGGGATCGAATCCCACGTCAGGCTCCCTGCAAGGAGCCTGCTTCTCCCTCTGCCTGTCTCTCTGTGTGTCTCCCATGAACAAATAATATCTTTTTAAAAAAATTTTTAAAGTCTATTTTTTAAATTACTATATAATAAAATTGTTTTGCGTGTCTAAAAATTTTTTTCTTCTATTCAACTCCATATTTAAGACATAGCTGCCAATACCATGTACATTTATGTCATATGAGACGCTTCTCTTCATAGTTCAATAAAGTTTGAAAATGAAGGCATATTGGGGCTCCTGGGGGGCTCGGTTGGATTTCAGCTCAGGTCATGATCTCAGGGTCCTGAGACGGAGCCCCGGGCTGGCCTCCAGGCTCAGCACGGAGTCTGCTTGAGATTCGCTCATTCTCTCTCTCCCTCTCTCTCTCTCTTCCTCTAAAATAAATAAATACAATCTTTAAAATATATATATATTTATTATTTTTTAAAATATATTTTGTATATATTTTATTGATATATTATATAAATTATATATATATTTTTTTTTTTAAGGCAGATTCTTTTCTTGTAGCAGGCTTGTGTCATTCAAATGTTTCTCCCCTCATTCCTCTAGGCATTTTTTACCCGTTTTTCCTGTGCCCGTGTAGAAATATACAAACATTTACACACATGCGGAGACCTTTTCCACAAATAATGGACTGCACTATAAATTTAACTATTTGATTTGCTGTTTTCACATGACAATTCACTATGAACATTCCTCAATTCAATAGACTTCCTTTTAAATCATTCCTCCTAGAGGTCATACAGCAAGGCTTTGCATGGATCTACCACACTAGTTAGCCATCTGGCTTCTGGTAGACCTTCCATTTGTTCTCAGCTCTTTGCTTCCAAAAACAATGTTATACACAAATTCTACATAAATCTCTACACACTGGTACCCTCGTTCCCCTAGGATGGAGTCACATACAGACACGACTGAGTCAAAAGGAATGTACGTGTCCGATTAGAGGGGTATTTGGCCATCAGTAATGGAAACCGGCGGGATCCCGGGGTGGTGCAGCGGTTTAGTGCCGCCTGCAGCCCAGGGCATGATCCTAGAGACCCGGGATCGAGTCCCCCGTCGGGTTCCCTGCATGGAGCCTGCTTCTCCCTCTGCCTGGGTCTCTGCTTCTCTCTGTGTCTCTCATGAATAAATAAATTAAATCTTAAAAAAAAAAAAAAAAAGGCAGGCAGTGTGTCCGGCCACAGGCAGGGTCGGGCCGCGTCGAGGGCCATTCGAAGCAAGCTTAGTAATCGATGGGGAGAAGGACTGTGACCTCAAAAATCTGTCAATATATTAAAAACTCCTACTACCCGTTATAAGTGTGAAATAAAATGGGAAACTGTAAGGGGCGTTTAGTGCACTGTGCTCGGAACATCAGAAACACGGGGACTTGGGTCACCTGGAACCAGCTGGGCCTCCCGCGCCCGAGGTGCGGCCTGGGCGTCCTCCCGCCACCGCCGGCCGTCAGAGCCTTCCAAGCCGGGACCCGCTTCTGCCACTTTGTCACCTGTGCTGCCGAGGTCGTAAAGTCGCTCTGCAGCTTCCTTTACCGTGAATTCTTTTTACCACGGCTTCCTCTGGCCGCGGCCGCCCTCCGTCACCACCAGGTCCCCGCTCGGCTCACCTTGCCGCCGAGCATGCTCCAGCTGCGCGTGTCCCCGGCCGGCTCCTTGCTCGCCCACCACGTCCGGCTCAAGTCTCACGTGTCGCAGTGTCACGCCTCGCGCCTTCCGTCTCTGCCGGCCAGTTCCTTGGACGGTCGTCACGGGGGTGACCAGGCAACAGCACAGCCACGCGGGGCCGCGGATGAGCGAGGGCCGCGCCGTGGATGTGGCCACCCACCGCCAAGCACCACCTAGACCCGGGCCGCACCCCACCGCCTGCAGATCCGGGTGCCCTCAGGTGCGCCCACGCGGGCCCGGGCCTCAGCCAGCCGCGTCACGGCCCACGGACAGCACCTCGGCGCCAGGCTGGTGCATGCCGAGCGCCCGGAGAGGCGGTTTTCAAGGTTTTGTCGTTTTGCCGCCAACGTCAGAATGTACCTCAGCGTGACGGCCTCAGGCAGAAGGGACCCTCGGGGCCCCGGGGCGGGCGTGTCCCGTGGGCGCCCAAGTCTTGGTTTCAGCTCAGGTCGTGATCGTGGGGCGGTGGGACGGGGCGCCCCGGGCTTGCACCGGGTGGGGCTGCGCTTGAGGCTCCCCCTCTCCCCCGGCCCCTCCCTTCCCGTCCTCTCTCTCAAACAAATAAATAAAATCTTGAAAAAGGAGAGAAGGGGTCCTTAAAGATCCCAGAACGTGATCCCACACCTTCTCCAGCACGTGTGTCATGAATGACGTCTCCTCCTTCAGCCTGAATGTGCTCGCGGAGCCGCTGGAGGCCCCGGCGGCGCTGGGGTCCTCGTCGGGGGGACCCCGGACAGGAAAGCCCAGAAGCATCCTGGGCGGCCTCCATCGGGACAGTCACCAAGCCCGTCCCACGGAAAATCAGGAGACCTGGCGACCGCAGGCCTCACCCCTGGCCGGCGTCACCGCCCGTCAGCTGCAGCCCCTGCCTCTGCCGTGAGCCTCGGCTTCTCTCTTCCAGTTTCCGGAGCAAATTGAGTTTGCTTTCCTGGGTTTGCAGGCTGCGGTGACCGCAGGGCCTTAGCAGCTCTTCCTCTGGTCTCTCCTCTGCTGTTCCTACGATGAGCCTCCTCGCTGCCGCTCACTGTGTACTTTTTGGGCAAAGTCTCCAGCCGAGAACAAGCCGCCTTCCAAGTGTCGCACTCAGGGAACGGGCGCCATCGAAATCAATTACGTGCATTTTTTTTTTTTTTTTTTTTTTTGGCTAGCTTCTCGTATGGTAAACAGGCCCCAGCTTAACTTCTGCAAACCCTCACCCTGCCAGTGCACTGGGTTTCCTGTCTTGCTCAGAAAAGTCTTCCTTTTCTCCTTTAAACTTAAACCTTTAAGTTCATTATGAAACAGTGATAAATAAAGCGATACAAGCAACGAACGGCCCACATTGTCTTTACAGCTAATCGCCAAGAAGCTGTTACCCGGGCGGGGACCCTGGCGACGAAGCCCGACCCCACGGCGGCGACTCCGGGCAGGTTGCTTAACTTCCCCTGGGTCTCAGTTTCCTCATTATGCGAATGAGGGTACTGGCCCCGGAAGCCTGCACCCCTCACTCCCCTTCACCTACTTTTGCACAGACTTCCGGGAATAAAATAAATGAGTAGGGCAGCCCCGGTGCCTCAGCGGTTTAGCGCCGCCTGCAGCCGGGCGTGATCCTGGAGACCCGGGATCGAGTCCCACCTCTGGCTCCCTGCACGGAGCCTGCTTCTGCCTCTGCCTGGGTCTCTCTGTGTCTCTCATGAATAAATAAAATCTTTAAAAATAAATAAAATAAAATAAAAACTTTTCATTAAAACGCTCCGGAAAATAAATAAATAAATAAATAATAAATCGCTCCTAAGGATGTTTTTAAGATGTATTGATTTGGGAGAGAGACACGAGGGAGTGCGCAGGGGTGGGGAGTGGAAGGAGGCCCAAGGAGGACAAGCCCCACCCCCCACCCCCCACCCCCACCCCCCGCAGGGCTCAGGGCTGCATCCCAGGACCCTGGGGTCATGCCCTGAACCCAACTCAAGAGTCTGGCGCTTAACCCGCTGAGCCCCCAGGCGCCCCTGGGTTGTTTTCTCCATTTCTGTATCGCAGGACCCGGCTCTCGGCTTCGTCTTTAAGCTCGTCTGCGTGTTCTGTGGCTTTTTTGTCTCACTGGCCTGCTCTCGGCCACAGCGGATGCAGCGTCCGTCCGTCAGAGCCCTTGCTCCTGGCCACGTCTCCCTGCGTCTTCACCCCCCACCCCGACGCTGGCACCCCCAGCCCCAGGGGCCTCTCTCCGCTCCCTGCGTCCTTGGTGAGCTCCCTGAGAAACCACAAGACCCGCCGCGCTGCCCCGGGCCTCCCGTTGGAGGGAGCTCAGGCCGCCCCATCCGTCCGCGATCCGGTGCAGCCTGGGGGCTGGGCGGCAGGTGGGTCACTGCTCCGCAGGGAACTCTTTTTCGTTTCCTTTCCCCTAAGAAAGACGCGAGGTCAACCCGGAGGTCCGTGGGCAGCGGGAGGAACTCGAGAGGGACCCTTGTTCACGAACGAAGGCTCTTCCTGGGTGTTGATCGTGCAGACACAGGGCCCGTCCGCCCCGTGCATCCCCACCTCACCTCTGCCCTCGATGCCTTCCCGCTACGCTCCCGGTTCCTGCTTGGCCTGGGCACCGCCGGGCCTAGGAGAAGAATGAAGGAGAAGCTCCGTGACCTGCGTGCCAGCTCCCGACCCTCGTCCTCCCCCTCGGGCCAGGCCAATTCCCTGCAATGACCTCCGCCCCCCGCAGTCTGCAGCCTTGACCTTGGGGAAATCAGGGAAGCAAATGGCACCTGCTGTGACCCCGTTACTGCCCCCAGCAGAGGCCGGCCCACCTGCGCTGGGCCACCTGCCACCTGCACAGTAGCCTGGGCTCCTGAGAACTCAAGGCCCAACTACAAGTGACCTACATGAAGTCAGAAGCGGCGTCGCTGGGCACCGACATGACCCGATAACACTGCGGCAGCCAGAAAGGACGGGGACGGGCTCGCAGAACGTCCCGCGTCCCCCGCTCGCACTTCGAGCCCCACCCCAAGTTCCTCTGCCATGGAGCCCCTTCCCGGACAGTCCCCCAACTCCTCGGAACCAAGACGGCTGACGGCCTCATAACGCACAGTCCTGTGGCATTTCTGGGACGTGCCTGGCACAGAGGTCGGTTCCCGCAGAACATCATATGAACGAATGAACAAATGAATGAATGAATGATTACACGGGCGGGACAGGGATGGGAGTGGAGGAAGCTGGCGGACGGATGCATTCACTCAGGAAAGGAAGAAAGGGCTCAGACCGAACCAGGGATGGCAAAGGCGGGAAAGTGGACCACAGATCGCAGGGTCTGGTGGGCTCCCCCCGGGCGGAGGGCGGGGCGACGGGTGCAGGTGGCTCACGCGGCCGGGGTTCCGCTCCCAGGAAGGGAGTCACGGGCTCCGAGGCCTCGACGGCGCCTTCCCCTTCCTGCATTGTCTGCCCCTTGGGGGACGGCGGCCACTCCCCGGGGAAGGCTGGGAGCCCAGGCACGAGGTTGGGGTGCAGGCGGGTGTGGGGATGCGGAGCCGGAGGACGCGAACGGGGGCTGACACGGGTTATGTGCCACCACTGGAACCTCCCTGAAGGTGAAACCGTCGCTCGGGGCCGTGGGGACAGGGGCCCTCCCAGCGGGGAGCTGCTGTCACCTGGACCCTGGCGGAGGCCGGAGCTGCAGGAGCAAGGAGGCTGCAGGCCGCGGGCCACCGGGTCGGAGGTGCAGGTGCAGACGCCGAGCCCCAGGCCTCCCGTGAAGTGAAGTCGGACGGAGCGGAGCACTGTCTCCTGGAGTCCTCTAGCTTAGAAAACAGAAGGAACGCAGAGGTCCTCGGAGGATCACGCTCCACGGCTGGACGTGTGGGAGGCCCGGCTGCAGGGGCATCACCCACCGCTGAACCGTGTCCACACGGGCCGTGGACTCGGGCGGCCGTGCAGGGAGCCGAGGCCTCCGGGAGCCTCCCGGGGCTGCGCAGATGGCCCGGCCCGGCAGGAGAGCTCGGGGGCCGCTCCTCAGGACACTCGGCCCCTGGGCTTGGCCTCGGCCTACGCAACCCTCCTCCCGTTGGCTCCTCCCATCGCGTTGGTTCAGTTCCGTGGCTGGTTTCCCGACTCTCTTTTTTCAATCTGATTTTTATCGAAGCACAAGTGACCCACAGGGTCGTACGGGTTTCGGGGGAGCCACACGACTGGACAGTTCTGTGTGCTCCCTCCGGCTCTCCGCAGCAGGTGCCGTCACCGGGCGCCACCGACACGGCGGGCCACACTGCTGACTGTGGGCGATCGTAATCTGTAGTGTGGGGATGATGTCTAGGATATTTTGTGAGATGGAAACCACCGAATTTCAAAATCCTACATAAACGGGTCCATTGTAGTGATCCGTGTTCACGTACACACAGGGCCACCGGGATAAACGCCGGAAAACCAAAGACACTAACTACAGAGCGGTGATTCTCGAAGTGACATCCCTGCACCAGCAACATCGGCCTCGTTAGGGAATGGGTTAGAGACGCAGATGCCCGGGCCACGTGCTGACCCAGAGTCCGCAGGCCGCCCCGCTCGCTCGCTGGCATTTGAGAACCGCTCTGGGGGCGAGCGCTGACCCGGAGGCCGAGAAGGAAGAGGCCCGGCTCTCGGGGAACTTCCCTTGTTGGCTCATCTCCAGGCCGTTGGACGGCGTCACATCAGCGGGGAGCGCTGCTCAGCGTCACGGCACATGGCAGGGGCTGCGCTGCCTTAGCCTTGAGTCAGTGCCACGGCCCCGAGGAGTATCCGACGGGCACAGATTCAGGGTCGAGAGGCCGGTGACACGGGGACACAGGCACAGCACGCGCGGCTCCGACGAGGCAAGGCCGGTCCACACAGAGGCCTGAGCCGAGGCGAGGGAGCCGTGTGGCCGCCTCCGCCAACGAGGGCCACCAGGCTGCCCAGTCCCTGTGGGTCACAGGGAAGAGGAGGCACAGGGAGGCTCACTGCAGTCGGAGCGGCGGCACCGTGACGGGCTCTCGGCCGTCGATCAACTCATTCCGCTGCTCAGTGGTGGCATCACTGGCCCAGGGTGCCCATCGGGGCCCGGCCACTGGGGCCCGTGGGCCGTGCAGAAGCCCGATGATGGGGAAGCATGGATGGTCCCCCCCAGATACCCCCTGGTCCCCCACCCGGTCCCCCATGTCCCCCACTTCCAGCCACGGAGCAGGCTCCTCTGCTTGCTCGCGGTGCTTGCGGCTGTCGGGGTCCCGGGACACGTGGAGCCAAGAGCGGGAACAGGCTGCTCATTGCGGGACCCGGAGCTCTGACCTGGAGGCCCGGGGCCGGAGCAGCTCGTGGTGGTGTCTTGACCAAGAAGTCTTTTCTGGAAGCACCTCGCAGGGCAGGTGGCCGCCAGGGGTGGGGGGCTGGGGGTGGCTGCTGGGGACACGCCCCGGGGGCTCGGTCACCTGCGGGGACCCCCTCGGCCGCAGCCGCGCTGGCGGCCGATGGTTTCCCTCTGCTCCCCTCTCCCTGCGCCCGTGGCCTGACAAGGCGGCCGAGCTCAGGATGTGGGGCGGAGGCCACCTGGGCCACCGTGGAACCCCAGCCCGCACCTCTGCTGCCCGCCACGGCCTCCCAGGCCCTCAGGGCTGAAGATCAGGCACACAGAGCCCCAAGACGCGCTGTCGGCCTCCTGGGTGCCGGCCACCCCGGCCCACCTCGGGGTGCCCGCGCCAGACACACGGGCGCTAGTGTCCCTCTAGTGCAGGTGTTCGTCGTCTCCTCCTTAACCTCTTTAGATCAGAAAATAAATAGAGATGCAAGTTCTGGTTCGTGCTCCCTGTGGGTCACCGCCGGCGTCTCGCAGTCGCTGCAAAGCACGTGACAGGCGCCCCACTCACCGCAGGTGCTCAGCGGACGCGAGGCCCTTCCCGGGAGGGAACGCTGGGCTGTCCCCTGTCCCCGCCGTGCTGTGGACCCCGCGGGTGCAGCTCTGCAGGCAGGGCCGGGGGGCGGGCCTGGGACTCCGGAGTCTGGCTGCTGAGAGGCCGGGCCGACGGCAGGGGCGAGTGCTCAGCAAGGCCGCGGCTGCTCACCGGTGCCCTGGCAGCTGGGGCTGGAGAACAAGGGGAGGCCGAGGGGGGAGCCCAGGTCTTGGGGGCAGCTGCTTCACCCTGCGCACCAAGTCCCCGGCCGCCAGCAACGCGCACGGCCTGGCCCAGTGACGCCCCTCCCCTCAGCAGTTGAGCACCTGCCTTCGGCCCAGGGCGTGACCCCGGGGTCCCGGGATTGAGTCCCCCATTGGGCTCCCTGCAGGGAGCCTGCTTCTCCCTCTGCCTGTGTCTCTGCCTCTCTCTCTGTGTCTCTCATGAATAAATAGATAAAATCTTAAAAAAAAAAAAAAAAAGCCTTTGAGGGCAGAGGGAAGAGTATACCCATACTTTATACCATATGTTGACATAAATCTCAGACAAACACTTAGATGTATAAAACGAATTTATGAAATAGAAAGTAAATATACTTTATCTTGGGGAAAGGCAAAGCTTGATTAACATGATACTAAAAGCAAAAGCCGTAAAAGAAAAAAAGACTGATAAACATGAGTAACATCTAAAATATTTAAACACGCCTGGGTGGCTCAGCGGGTTAAGTGTCTGAGTCCAGATTTCAGCTCAGGTCATGGTCTCAGAGTCACCGAACCAAGCCCACACCGGGTTCCAGGTTCTCTTCCTCTCCTTCTCCCTCCCCCTCTGTCCCTCACCCACTCATGCTGTCTCTCTCTGTCTCTCTCTCTGTCTCTGTCTCTCTCTGTCTCTCTGTCTCTCTGTCTCTCTCTGTCTCTGTCTCTGTCTCTCTATCTCTCTGTCTCTGTCTCTCTCTGTCTCTCTGTCTCTCTGTCTCTCTCTGTCTCTCTGTCTCTCTCTCTGTCTCTGTCTCTGTCTCTCTGTCTCTCTGTCTCTGTCTCTGTCTCTCTGTCTCTCTGTCTCTCTCTGTCTCTCTGTCTCTCTGTCTCTCTCTGTCTCTGTCTCTCTCTCTCTCCCTCCCTCAAATAAATAAATAAGTAAATAAAATATTTAAGACCTTTAAAAATCTCTTCATGGGAAAAAAAGAAACCCTTAACTAAAATGAAGTCATATGCTCTGCGAGCTCGCCGAGTCGGCGCCATGAGCAAGGCTCACCCTCCCGAGCTGAAAAAATTTATGGACAAGAAATTATCATTGAAATTAAATGGTGGCAGACATGTCCAAGGAATATTGCGAGGGTTCGATCCATTCATGAATCTTGTGATAGATGAATGTGTGGAGATGGCAACTAGCGGGCAACAGAACAATATTGGAATGGTGGTAATACGAGGAAATAGCATCATCATGTTAGAAGCCTTAGAACGAGTATAAACAATGGGTGTGTTCATCAGAAGAAGAAAACTGCTTCCACATGTCCCCTGTCCATAGTACCTGTTTTACTACAATATAAAAGTCAAAAAAAAAAAAAATCAGGTCACCCGCATTTTCATATTGAACTTTTTTGTTAAATAAACTTTTATAAAAAAATAAAATAAAATAAAATAAAAATAAAAATAAATAAATAAAATGAAGTCATATAACAAACTGGAGAAAACGTTCCCAACACACCCGGCGGTCCAGCTACAGAATGTTTATCCCGATCAATAAGGGAAAGGAGAAGGGGAGCTAAAAATCGGCAAAAGAAAACATGCCCACGGGCCACAGAGACGCAGTCCCCCCCGGGGAGCCCGGGACTTGCTATTTAACGCATCCTGAACAAAGCCCGTTACTTCTGGGGCCAGATTCTGGGGTCCAGGACAGAGCTTACCACCCCGCTGGGCTGAACTCGAGCATCGACCTCTGCCGGGCCTCAGGTCCACCAGACCAGGCTGACTTACCGAGCGCCTCTACCTTTAGAAGTTCACTCTCCGTCTATACCGCTTGCTTCTTTCTTTCAACGTCATTACACAGAGGACATGGAAAACTGACCTGTCACCAGTATCTGATTTGGGGTGATACTGGCTTCACTGCAGCAATGCTTAGGTTGTAGGAAAAGGGTCTGGGTTTATCATGCTTAGGGGAACCCTGATGAAAGATCCCTTACTCTCTGGGTGACCACAGCTTTGTAACGCAGCCTCAGGTCCAGAACTGCGATGCCACCAGCTGTGGTTTTCTTTTTCAACATTCCTCTGGCACAAAAACAGACACAGAGATGAGTGGAACAGAAGAGAGAACCCAGAAATGGGCCCTCAACTCTGTGGTCAACTAGTCTCCAACAAAGCAGGCAAGACTCTCCACTGGGAAAAGGACAGTCTCTTCAATACACGGTGCTGGGAACACCGGACGGCCTCGTGCAGGAGAATGGAACCGGGCCACTTCCTCACACCACACACAAAGCTACACTCAACATGCATGAAAGACCTAAATGTGAGACAGAAATCCATCAGAATCCTAGAGGAGAACACAAGCCACAATCTCTGTGACCTCGGCCACAGCAACTTCTTGCTAGACACGTCTCCAGAGGCGAGAGAAACAAGGGCAAAAATGGACTATTGGGACTTCATCAAGATAAGAAGCGTCTGCACAGCAAGGGAAACAGTCAACAAAACCAAAAGACAACCGACAGGATGGGAGAAGGTATTTGCAAACGACACATCAGATAAAGGGCTGGTGTCCAAGACCTATAGAGAACTTACCAAACTCTACACCCAAAGAACAAGTAATCCAGTCAAGACATGGGCAGAAGACATGAACAGGCATTTCTCCAAAGACAACATAGACGTGGCCAACAGGCACATGAGAAAATGCTCCGCATCACTCAGCATCAGGGAAATACAGATCAAAACCACCATGAGATCCCCTCACAGCAGTCAGAATGGCTAAAATGAACAAGTCAGGGAACGACAGATGTTGGGGAGGATGTGGAGAAGGGGAGCCTCTTACACTGTTGGTGGGAACACGAGCTGGCGCAGCCACTCTGGACAACAGTGTGGAGGGGCCTCCAGAAGTTGAACACAGAGCTGCCCTACGACCCAGCAGCTGCACTGCTGGGGATTTACCCCAAAGATACAGATGTAGTGACCCGAAGGGGCACCTGCACCCCAATGTTCACAGCAGCAACGTCCTCAAGAGCCAGACTATGGAAGGAGGCCGCATGGCCAACGGCAGACACGTGGATAAAGAGGAGGTGACGTATGTACACATACAATGGAATACTCCTCGGCCGTCAAAAAGCAGAAATCTCACCATTTACGTCAATGTGGATGGAACGGAAGGGTATTGTGTGGAGTGAAATAAGTCGATCAAAGAAAGATGATTATATGGTCTCACTCCTACGTGGAGTGTAAGAAACAGCCCAGGATCATAGGGGAAGGGAGGGAAAACCGGGAAGAGATCAGAGAGGGGGACAAACCACGAGCGACTCCGCCTAGGACGCCCACTGAGGGCCGCTGCAGGGGGGGGGGGCGGGCGACGGGCATTAGGAGGGCAGGTGGTGGGACGAGCACCGGCCTAGAGCCGCTGAGGGACTGCTGACCTCTGCATCCCTAACGAACGCCGCTCTGTGCGCCGGCTGATTTATTTAACAGTAAAAGAAGAAGCTTCTGACGTCTCTGCGCTCTGCTCGCGCCGGCAGCCTCCCGAGGGCGCCGGACAGCCCCGGCCCTGCCCACGGCCACCGGCCTCCTGCGCCCGCAGCCTCCCCTCGCCGTAGCCGGCGTCCCCTGGCCGCCTCGCCTGAGCGCGCTGAAGGGAGCAGCTGACGCCCGTGCGGAGGGTCTGTCGGGAAGACGTGGGGCTTGAAATGCTTCATCAACTCTAAAACTCCTGCCTGGGCAGCGTCAGCCCGCGGGTTCATTTCTGGCCCCTTAGCAACCACCCGAATCTGCAGCAACAGCTCCAAGACAGAAGCTTCCAGCCACTGGGCACCGGGGCTTCCTCTGGCTTTGCGGGCAGCCTCCACACTCCGCAGCTCCAGAGCTGAGCCTCTTTCTCCGAGGCAAGAACCTGAAGGAACTTTCTCAGGAAATTATCAAGAATTCGGGCCTCCCGGGGGCTCAGCGGTGGAGCGGCTGCCTTGGGCCCAGGCCGTGACCCCGGGGTCCCGGGATCGAGTCCCGCGTCGGGTCCCTGCAGGGAGCCTGCTGCTCCCTCTGCCTGGGTCTCTGCCTCTCTCGCTCTCTGTTTCTCATGAATAAATAAATTTAAAAAAATTTTTTTTAATTCTCAAGAATTCAGTCAAGCTCCACGAGGAACAAGCAGCGTGAGAGCAGGCATCTCTGGGCGCGGGCCGGCAGGGGCTCAGCTGCAGGGCAGCCCTACTTCTACCTCTTTGCCCCCACACCCTGGAATCCCCTGGGCCCGAGAGACACGGTGAATGTCCAAGACGGAGCACGAAGCGGTCCTTATCCCCACACACTCCTCTCACAGCGTAGCACGACGTTGACACTCCTCAGTCAAGCACTGGCGTCCGTACTCCCTCCCCTCGACCCTGGGCAGACCTGGAACTCCTCGGGCATAGGCTGGGCTACATCGATGCCCCGGAAGTCTCGAGGCTGGGACGTAAAAGCTGCTGCGCTGCCCGGAGCCGCCCTCCAGGAGAGACGAGCTGCAGAGAGGCCAGAGGAGCTCAGATGCTCCAACCTCCCCAGGAGCTCCACCAGGCCTGCAAGCGGGCGGCCGGCTGATGTCTCAACCGGTTCTCGCCCCAGGCCCCAGCTGCCCCCGGACGGGAGTCTGCGCCGAGGTGCCCTGGCTCCTGACCCGCAGGACCTGTGTTCGTAACGAATGCAGCTTATACACGAAGTTTTGGAGCAATTCGTTAGGCAGCCAAAGCAATAGGAGCCCAACTGTGTCTTAAGCTGTAAAGCAGAGCCCACTGCTACGGGGCAACCGCAAATACCCGGTTGACTCACTGTGTGTTGGTTTGGTCAGTCCTCCTCTCGGAGCTATGGGATTCTCGTAAGACGCCGCGCTCACTGCCGAAGCCCTGGCTCCCAACCCGGGTCGGGTCACGGCCCATCCGCTCTCCAACTGAAACAGCCGTGGGGCCTCCTAATCATCACGTGGCCCTAAGCACTCAGATCGCACTGGAGGCGGCTATCCTGCCAGAGATGCTGGAAGAAGGCGACCCTTTCACCGAGGGACTTCTTCACAAAAGTTGTGTTCCTAGATAATAAGTGGATGCATGCATTCTACATTGTCCCCTTAATCAATCAACTACGGCCCAGGATTGGATGCTGCGGACGAGGTATCATTCCAGACCTTTGTATGAGTCTTAATGCTTTCGGCTGTAAGAAATAGAAAACCTTACTAAAATTACTTTAATCTAAAAAGGGAAATAGGGAAATTTCCAAATAGGGAAATTTGGCTTCTACGACAAGAGGTCCAGAACAGGACAGCTCCAGGATTGGCTCATCCAGGGCACATCGATGTCATCAAAGACCCAGGTTGCTTCCACCTCTCTGCTCTCCCGTCCTTGGTGGGTCCTACTCACTCTAAGTCCCCTCATGGTCCCAACAGAGCTGCACAGTTCCGGGCAGCAACACGCAGGGACCCACGGGCATATACGACGACGACCAAAAGGAGAGAAAAGGGACTATTTGGTATCAATTTCTTGACTTGAGCCACTTATGGTTTACCCGGTGGAGCTAGATGTGGGGCCCCCCTGAAGACACGGAAGGTCGACAGCAGAAGTAGGGCATAGGCATCAACCAATAGTGTCTGCTCCAAACTCTAAATCGGGTTAGGGAAGATAACAAAGGAGACAACTAGACCCCAGTTACTGTCTCTCTCTCAGTACGTAAGGTTTCTCTCTTGCCGCTTCCTCCTTCCTCTGAGGATCCCGTAAGGAAGAGAGTCTGTTCCCAGTTCTTGCTACAGTGTCCTCAGCTCCTTGGAGAAAATTCATGACTCAAAGAGCTAAAAATCTGAGCCTTATCTTATCTGCAGATCGCCTGCTTAGGACACTTGAGCGCCTTCTGTTCAGGGTGAAGTGAGAGGTAAAGTGGGGTTCCTACCTCGACTGATGCTCCTCGTGGGAGGAGCTGGTTTGCAGACAAAAGCTCCCAGGTGACGACAAAGTCCGGCCGCTCGCTTGTTTGCAGAACCCGGGCCTGGTCTGGAGCGTGGTCCAACCCGCAGCATCACCACCGTCCGGCAGCGCGGGAGCTGCACACGAGCGCGGAGCAACAGAAAGACACGGCGAGGCGAGGCGCGTAACCTCGTCGTTGCAGGCGCAGTCAACTGGCTTCAGCTGTAGACGAGTGAGTGCCACAGGTTTCCCAGGCCGAGGAGCCCCGGCCTGCAGAGATCTCCTCATGTAACAGAGACACAGTATCTCTCCCTAACCGCCTCTCACTCGCTCGCTTTCCTTCACCGAAGACGGCAGACAAGAGCCTAGTCCCTGCTCAGCCGGGGACCGTGTGGATGAGCGTCGTTCTCCGCGACACCGGACCCCCTTCTCCTCGGCCTGGAGTCGACGATGAACCACACGCCTGCCTGCCTTCACTCCCTCGCCCAACAGGTACTTCCTGAGCACCAACACTTACCACCACTGAGGATTCTTAAATACCATGAGAATAAGGACCCCACAGGAGCTCCCGGACTAGGGGGAGAGACCGACAAATGAACCCAACGGTGGAGATGCTGGAGAAGAGCGAGTTTTGGGAGGAGTCTCCTTCGTTCTGTTCTGGAAAGTTGACATTTGAGGTGGCTTATGGACATCCTGGTGAAGATGTGTCGTTTGTGTTTGTATATTTGGGGGGTTTTCTTGTTTTGTTGTTGTTGTTGTTTAAGATTTTATTTATTTATTTCTGAGAGACACAGAATTTATTTATTCCTGGCAGAGACCCAGGCAGAGGGAGAAGCAGGCTCCATGCAGGGAGCCTGATGTAGGACTCGATCCCAGGACCCCGGGGTCACGCCCTGGGCCGGAGACGGGCGCTAAACTGCTGAGCCCCCCAGGGATCCTGTGTTTGTGTTTTTGAACCTGGAGTTTGACGAAGAAGTCAGAACCGAAGATATTAACTGGGGAATCCTCCGCGTGCTGGTGACACTGGGGACGGTGCAGATGAGAGCAAGGAGACTGGGGAGGGCCGCCAGGAGGGTGAACAGCAACCAGAGGCGGGCACTTGGCAGGACCTAAAAGGGGCGCCTGTCTCCAGCAGGAGGAGGAGGAGGGAGCTCCAGCTGTTGGACGCTGGTACAGTCCAGGAAGAGGACAAGAGAGAGCTCGTGGCCTTGACGGCACGGAGGTGACCGGTGACCAGAGCTCTTGGGCAGAGGGGGGCCACGCGGGGTGGGCTGAGAGCCGGGGTCCGCGGTCAGGGCAGGGGTGCAGACGGCGCTCCTGGGGGCTCCACTGCCGGCAGCCGAGCCGGGAAGGCAGGGGCACGCAAGGTCAAGGTGAATGTATTTTGTTCCGTTTTAAGGCGGGAGACATGACGTCACCCTTACGTTGGGGAAACAGACCCATGGCGAGAGGATCGCGGGGAGAGGGAGGGGAGCTAAGCACAGGAGGGGAGTCCTGGGGGGATCCCGGCTCAACGCCGACTTCCGGACCAGAGGAAGCGGGGGGCTGAGTGCGTGCCCGGGGCTGTGAGAGTGGGCGGGAAGCCCCCCAAGTCTCTGAGCCACGGGGCAGGTCCCGCAGCCGTGGAGGGCGGAGAGGGGGGGCGGCCTGGAGTTCTAAGAACAGAGCAGAGTCTAAAATAGGCACCTGCTGAACGGCGAGGCAGCCTCACCAGGAAGCGTGGGGTGGCCAGGCGGGCCGAGGGCTCATCTAAGGTCATGACATTTAAATGGAAACTGCCCCCCCCCCCCCGCGCCTTGTGTGATTTCCCCAGCCTTGTTCAGCCGCCACAACGTGAATAGCTGGGTTCAACCACAGCGGTGACTGTGCCAGGAGAATCCAACAGGGAACAGGGGGAGTGGCGGTGATAAAACACTGACTCTGGAGCCGACGACAAAGGAAATGAGGCCGAAGGGAGAGACGGATAACGACAGAGCCGTAGGGGCAACGGATGAGTGGTCCCCAGGGATCCAGGGAATTCCGCAGCCTGGGGCCCTGGAGCCGGAGGAGAAGAGAGCATTCTCGGAGGAGGGAATCCTTGCCACCAAACTGCAGAGCTAGGAGCAGCTGCTGGCAACAGCGCGATCCAGGCCGGGACCAAGAGACTGGAGGGCTGAGCTGGGTGGCGGAAAGAGGATTCTGGAGGTTAGGTCAAGGACCAAAGGGGCCGGGGTGCTGCTGGACCACACAAACAGACGCATCACTTCGTTTCACCCCCACAACAACTCCTGAATTGTCCCACTTGACAGATGAGGGAACAGCCCCAGAGATACCCGGCAACCTGTCCGGTGGAACATGACTAACAACTTCCAGAGAACTCGGGCCCCCCTGACCTCTAGTTCGGGGCCAGCCCAGCTTCCTGTGTCACGCAGATCCAAGCCTCAGGAGAGCCAGCTCCCTAATTTTCACTTTGGATGAAAATCCAACTTTAAAGGTTTGGCAGGTATCCCTTTTCCTGACTCCCAGGCATCTGGCAGCGGTTGGTGTATGTTTCCAGAGATCCTTTTCTGCCTGGAGGATAAAAAGGGGAATATAGTTCTGTTTGACTAAGAAACATGTCATCCCAAGGACTCTACACATCTTTTAAACTTCCAAATAACAGAGATCTGTGCAAGCGGGAGAGACAGGAAAGTACTGAGTTGGATGAAAACATGAATTTTATTGCAAAGAGGCCTTTTAGGATATAAGACCTATTAACATAATCCTAGGTGGAGGGAAAAAGGATTTTCCAAGGCTCTCCCACGTTGAGTGGCGCTCTGTATTTCAGAGGCCCCAGGGGCCCATGTGTCTCATAAGTCAGAAGCTTTGCCCCGGAGTCCTGTGTGGGCAGAGGTGGGCACCGGGAAATCAGCTCCGGTGCCTTGAAAGCCGCATTCAACGTCAGCACGAGTCTGCTACGGCTAAGCCTCCAACGTACGACTCTGCAGACAAAGAAGATGTCTCCACAGCCCTCATCACTATCAGAAATGACCTTGTTGGGGACCCCTGGGCGGCTCAGCAGCTTAGCGCCTGCCTTTGGCTCAGGGCTGATCCTGGAGTCCCGGGGTCGAGTCCCACGTCGGGCTCCCTGCATGGAGCCTGCTTGTCCCTCTGCCTGTGTCTCTGCCTCTCTCTCCCTTTGTGTCTCTCATGAATAAATAAATAAAATCTTTAAAAAAAAAAAAAAAGAGATGACCTTGTTAACTGCTTACACGCATAGGCCACGGGGTCAAGGCCATTGGTCACTGCTGGATCCCCGGCTCTTACAACAGTATCTGGCACATAGCGGGAGAGCCGTAAGTATTCTTTGAGTGGATATACTACAGTTTCCAACTCTGACCTATTCTGTTGGCCACCAGCAAGACAAAGGGTCACGGGGTCGGGAAACCCAGGTAGCCAGCCTCAGTCACCTGCCCAGTGGTCAAAGATTATTGCCATGTGGTCATCGGGGAGGTCAAAGGCATCTATCCTATTTACATTTCTTCCCAGTATTGTTGACATTCACTTGCTTGTTTTCATTTTTTCTTAAGATTTTATTTATTTATTCATGAGAGACACACACAGAGAGAGAGGCAGAGACACAGGCAGAGGCAGAAGCAGGCTCCATGCAGGGAGCCCGACATGGGACTCGATCACACCCTGGGGTGAAGGTGGCGCTAAACCACTGAGCCACCCGGGCTGCCCCATTTGTTTGTTTTTAATTATTTTTTAAAGTAGGCTCCGTGCCCAGTGTGGAGCCCAACGCGGGCTTAAACTCACGACCCTGAGATCGAGACCTGAGCTGAGGTCAAGAGTCAGACATGTAACCCAGCTGAGCCACCCGGGTGACGCTATTTGTTTGTTTTTAATAATGAGTATTAGAATGAACTTCTTTGCCAAATGGCCACGTCGCTGACTCCACCAAGTATCTTCACCACCGAAATCTTCCGTAAGTAGTAAGTGTTCCTATTGGCTGCCGTTTACTGGTTGTATCGCCTTGTGCCACACATATACTATCTCAATGAATTCTTAAAAGAAACTTTTGGATTTATTTAGGTGGTGTTACTGTCCCTGTCTTACTGATGAAGAAACTGGGGCTTGCAGAAGGTAAGAAACTTGGCCTCAGGCATACGGCTCTTAAGCAAGGGGCACAGACGTGAATCAAGTGAAGTCAAGGCCTATGCTCTTTTTTTTTTTTAAGATTTTATTTATTTATTCATGACAGACACAGAGAGAGAGGCCGAGACCCAGGCAGAGGGAGAAGCAGGCTCCATGCGGGGAGCCTGACGTGGGACTCGATCCCGGGACCCTGGGGTCACGCCCCGGGCGGAAGGCAGACGCCCAACCACCGAGCCCCCTGGGCGTCCCTCAAAGCCTGGGCTCTTAAACCAGCAGGCTATCCTGCCTCTCACAAGGTAACAAAATCAGTGAATTGCCTTTTCTTCCCCCTCTTATATCAAAACTCGATCTGACCCGGATTGTTCAGTTATTTGCTAGTAAACAGCACAACCGCCTTTCTGCGTCGACTGGGCCACAAAGATCGTGTCATCCCGGGGTGTGTCCCAGTCAGACCAGAGCTGAAGCAGAGACCAGCCACGGCCATCCTTGCCTGCCCTCGAGCGGTGCAGCGGGAAGCAGCGTGGACAAGGGGACTGTGCTTTCTCTCGGCGTGTGGTCTTCTCGGTGGACCTGCTTTCCCGCTCCCCGTCTCGGGAGGAGATGGGCACAGGTGAGTTAGCTTACAGGAATGTTCCGGCGCTCCAGCGAGGCGCCATTTCCAAGGCCCCGGAAACACTGATCTTCATCATCTTAATGAAACCCTCATCAGGTCATGTGTCCATTCCCCCACCTAGGAAAGACCGAGGCCCGCCCCGAATTTCTCTTGATGATACTTTATTTTATTTTTTTAATAATAAATTTATTTTTTATTGGTGTTCAATTTGCCAACATACAGAATAACACCCAGTGCTCATCCCATCAAGTGCCCCCCTCAGTGCCCGCCACCCCGTCATCCCCACCGCCCCCCTTGATGATATTTTAAATAACAAAGCTACCTGTCACCAATGGCTGCTGGCATTCTCCAAGGAAGCAGCTGTCCTCCCAGGGTGAAAAAGAAAATCTGTTCTCTCCTGTCAGATCTGTGGTTTCCTATAGTAGGTTGGCAGGGGCCATTGCCTCATTCTTCATCCCGCTCTTCCTGGAGCCCTCAAGACCCTACCAGGTACACCACACGTTAACTTCCACCACAACGCCCTCTCCGTCCCTCTGGAGGGCAAGGAACCCTGGAACGCCATCTAAAAGGGCTCCGAGTCCAGGCCCCCGGGAGGTCTCCCAGGGTCCATTTTGTAGAAAAGATTTTGCAAATCCTACCCTCTTGGAAGACCCACCCCACCCCATTTTTTAGTGGCCACCTCAGAGAAAGCCACGCAGTAGCCCTCAGTTTTCCACCAGGGCTGAAGGCCCAAAACCGGGCTCTCGTCTGCTCCGCTGGCAGCGCACGCCAAGCTGGGTGCCAAGAAAGTGGTACTTTAGCCGAGGGGGTTCAAGCGGAAAGGAAAAGATACATAACTGCAGCTGTGCTGAGTCATGACATCAGGGCCTGGAAAGTGAAAAAGGTATGGGATGGAGCAAGGGGAAGGGTGTTTGCTTGGAAACCGGCTCACACGGTCCAAATTAAACAGGCTGTTTTTTCAAGTCCACTTTCCATCGCTGGCCCTTCTCCTTTACTAATTCTTACCTCTCCTGAGATCCCTGTCCCTCAACCCAATGTCTCACCCCCAGCAGGGTCTAGGGGGTTCTTCTGATCCTCCAGGGCCTGAAATGCCCACGTAAACTGGTATCGCCCGTCTCATTCCAAGAATGCCAAGAGCAGGTCAAGGCCCATATTTTCTCTAATTTCTCTCCATCGTCACTCGGTCATCCGTTGGAGCACTTGAACCTCTCTTCAGCCCGAGGGACGACAGCTCTTTCATCTTGACCATTCTCAGGCTGTTTCATGTATGTATCTTATCTTCCTGGGAAAACTGTAAGCCCTCTGGAGTCTAGGACTGGGTCATGTAGTCCTTTTATATGTGACACCGTGTAGCCTTACGGTTCCGAATACAGCAGGAAGTGCTTGAGCTTATAAAGCTGCGTTGAGCTAAATAGAATTGAAGAGGGGCACACAGCCAGACATGAAGCCACCGGGCACTCATCAGGAGGATGGTGAGGAGCCTCCAGTTTCAGGTGAATAAATCCTAGGGTGGACTCAAGGTAAGTGCCAGGACCACGCGAGCCAGGACCGTTACCGCAGGCAGGTAAGCTGAGCGAGCGTTGGAACCAAGGCTAGACTGTGTGGCTGCACGTGGAATGGACAAAAGGGGGAAGAGCCTCACTTCATTTGGACCAGACTCAACACCACACCGTAGGCCCAGTCGAGCCATGCTGCCAAAATGGGAAAGCCCCTAGAGCGGGTGCCGTGGTCGTTATTCATTTCTGCACTATTTTGCATCTCCCCGATTATCCAGTTCTCAAGGAACATTTAACCTCAACCACTGCCTGTGTTGAAACAAAAAGTAATTCATTAACGGGTCTAGTTGGACAAAGTAAGTCAGAGACAGCCGTGGGGATTTAACTGACAGCTCTGGAATTGCAGATCTACTCCAAGGACCGGAACCCTGCCTCTTGCCTCTCACTGACACGTGTGAGCCCTGAGGGAACCTTCATTCTTGGCCTCCCTTACAGATCCTAGCAAGAAGGAATTTTCTGGCTACTTTATGAATGGGAAAAATCAGCAACCTGGGAAAAGACGGAGCTCGCTGGAGTGTCCAGTGAGAGGTTAATGGCAGAGCTGGGGACGGGCCTCCGGGAGCCCCTGCTCCACCGCTGGAGGAGTCTGAGCCCGGGAGTCTGAGGCCCAGAAGCACCTGTGACCTCCTCGAGGTCGCACAGCCTGATAACAATGTTCTTGGCTTCCGTCTCTTAATTTCCAGCCCAGGTTTCCCCAGCACGCCAGGAGGAAAATAATGCAAAGAATAAAAAAAAAAAGGGAGGTAAAACTCTGGTTAAAATAGAATTGGCAAGATAAGATTTCATTCCATGTGGAATCTAAAAGACAAAACAAACGAACAAAAAAAAAAAATCAGACACCTGTTTTTTTTAGAGAGATTTGGACGAGCGAGGGTGGGGTGAGGGTCAGAGGGGGAGAGAGAATCCCAGGCAGGCTCCACGCCGCAGCTCAGAGCCCAACACGGAGCTCAACCCCACAGCCCTGAGACTGCCCTGAGCCGAATCAAGAGCCAGATGCTTAACCAGCCGAGCCACCCAGGCGCCTCCCCAAACAGAGAGCAAACAGATGGCTGCCAGAGGGGAGGTGGGTGGCGGTGAAATAAAGGGGAGCGAGAGGCACAATCGTGCAGCCAAAAAATAAGTAAGTCACAGAGATGAAAAGAAAAAGCACAGGGAACATAGTCAATAAGACTGTAATGACGTCGTGGGGTGACACATGGTGACCACGCTCACCGCGGGGAGCCCCGAGGAACTTGGGGAGTCGCCGAGTCGCTGTGTTGTGTGGCTGGAACTGGTATCACCCTGTCTGTCATCACGCTGCAGTGATTCGAGAAAGAAAACAAGAAAAACCGATGGGCGAGAAGGACAATGTCCTTGCAGAGCTCACTAGGAAAGTCCTGCAGAACCCCTGGGACTGGCCGAGAAGCTCACAGTTGCCAGAAAAATAAGGAGCCCAGGCCCGAGTGTGGGCTTCCCGGGCGGCTGCAGCCGACAGCGCGGACCAGGCGTCCTGCCTCGCGCTTGTGCACCCCGCGTGTGCAGGCTCCGGGCCGTGAAACGTCGGTCACTTGTCCACCGGAGACCAGTGCCCTCCGGCCCGCGTGTGGCAGAAGCGGCACACAGTACCGGACGCCAAGCAAAGCGCAAGGCCGCCCACGCCGGTCACACCCTCACTCCCCTCGGGTCGCTCTCCTTGACGAGCCAGCGGGCCGGCGGTCCCAGGACGCAGGCCCACGTCAGTGAGGTGACCTCCCCCCACCCCGAGCTGGGCGGCCCCTTTGCTTCTCGCTGATGAGTCAGCACTGGCCAGTCCCCGGGGCCGCCTACGGGCCGGCGCAGAGCTCGGCGTGTCCCGGGGCTCCCACGGGGTCCTGGCCAGCCCCCCAGATGTGTTCTGCTCTGCCTGTGTAGACAGTGGACTTTTCCTCTCACTGTGCAACTACACGTGACTCCTCAGGAAGACCAGTTACCTGGTGTGCCACACGGGACCTGGAAAACCACGACACCCAGAGTCCACGGCAGAAACAAACCGCACAGACGGGAAGTGGCGTCCTGTCGCCTGTGAGCTGACAACACAACACAGCGTGAGCCAACTGCCCATCCTGACTGCTTGTCCCACTCGGGTCCCCATCCTCAGCGGGAAGGACAGGTGTCCCCGGGGCCTTCTTTCCCCCGCGGCGGGTTCCCGGTGGCCGCTCCGCAGGCTGCCCGGGAAAAGGGGGGAAAGGAACAGCCTAGTTCTTGAGCGTGGGTTTCTTCTGCTGGAACATCAGCGGTCGTCATCAGCACCCACACTAGTACAGTGAGCGGGGTCTGGGGCGCTGGGGCGCGAGCGGTTGAGCATTTGACTCTTGATTTCAGCTCAGGCCATGATTTCTCTTCAGGCCTCATGCACAGCAAGGAGTCTGCTCGTCCCTCTCCCTGTATGCCTCCCCCACTCTCTCTCTCCCTCTCTCTCTCCCTCTCTCTCTCTAATAAACTTTAAAATTAATAATAAAGGGGATCCCTGGGTGGCTCAGTGGTTTGGCGTCTGCCTTCGGCCCAGGGTGTGATCCTAGAGTCCCGGGTTCAAGTCCCACGTCGGGCTCCCTGCATGGAACCTGCTTCTCCCTTTGCCTGTGTCTCTGCCTCTCTCTCTGTGTGTGTCTCTCACATAAATAAATAAAATCTTTTAAAAAATAAAATAAAATAAAAACTGCAGAACGGTCTTGAAAGAAATTAAAGAATCTAAATAAATGGGAAAACATCCCATTGTTAGTATTACCATAAATAATAAATAAATAAATCTTTCCAAAAAAATTGTTTTAAATAAAATTAATAATAAAAGTAAAAAGGGTCAGTTTTCCCCCATATCATCATAATAAAAGTTGGCACCCAAGTAAGGAGAATCAAACGAGCTGTGAATGCAGTGAGACATCCCCATGACACTCTGGCTTTCGTGGCCACAGAATGTTAATTATTCTGCAAAAAAAAAGAGCACAAGGCAGAGAAGCACTTATTCGTGGTTCCATACGGTCGGCTTTTCTCTTCACTAGGGAAAGGCTGATGTGGTCATCCCGTCGGGGAGGGGGTCCGGCCCGGACGCGCAGCCTCAGGGACAGAGCAGGGCAGCACGAAGCGACCGCCTAGACGGCGCCCCGGGAAAGAGGGGGTGCAGCAGAGCCTCGAGGCAGCTCCAGAGGCAGGAGACACGGGAATCCCTGCGCTGCGAGAGGCCGGGCAGGTGCCAGGGACACTGTACCAGGAGCCCCTCGCAGTGCCTGGCGCCAGCCCAACGGCACGGACGCCCGTGGGGGGCAGCCCAGCCCTTGCCACCTCCTGGAAATGACCGTCCTTCACGTCCTTCACGGGCCGCAGCCCAGGTGGAGAAGGCGTCGGCGGAGGCTCCAAGGTGACGGAAGACGGAGGAGGGCTGCCTGGGTTCGCCCGGGCGGGCTCCCCGAGGAGGAGGACCGAAGCCGGCGTCTGGGGAGACACACGAGGGAAAGCACCTGCCGGGGGAGGGGGGGGTCCTGTGTGACGGGGAGTCACGTTTAAAGAGTCGATGGGAACCTTCTATGTAACGGCTTATTAATCATGGAAAACTCGTGGGACCCCGGTTCTCCCTCCCCACCCCGCCGCCGCCGTCTGTTAATGTGCGTTTCCATCCAGTTTCGAAAGCCGAGGGCGTCATTCTGTGACGAGCACTTGCAGGAGCCTGGAGGCCGACCTCTCAGGTCACTCGGAGTCACCTAACAGGTATCAGCAGCAAAGAAGGGTGACTCTGCACACCCTCCTTTAGGCAAGTCCGTGGAGTAGGAGCGGGTGTGATTCATGCTTCCTCACACCCTGGTGGGTAGGCCCGGCCCCTGACGGCTCCAGAGCCACTGACAGACCTTGTGGCGGGTTGGATGAGCCTGCTCCCCCCTCCGCCCGTGAGGGCCGCTGGGACTTACTGTAAAGGGTGCAGCTCAGGAGGGGAACACCTCATCCAACCTGGGGAATTCAGCAATGAGGCATCAAAGCCAGAGTTGACTGCACACTTCCCCCGCCTTGCCCAGACGGAACCCCTTTCCCAAAGCATCTCACAGGTTTAAAACATAGGTCCCGGAAGTCTGGCCACGCGGCCGGGCCTCATACGTCATCTACTTGCTTCACAGGCAAGGGCATAGATGCTGCGGATTGAGGGGTCTAACTGAAGTCACAGAGCTGACGCCTGTCGGGCTGGGGCCCAGGCCTCCCTTCAACAGCACTCGGCAATATAACAGAGGCAGGAATCGGCCAGCGATTTCTATAAAGGACCAGAAAATATTTTAAGCTTTGCAGCTACTATAACTACTCAGCTCTGCCTTTATAGCTCGAAAGGAGTCCTGGACAATGTGTGAACACGCGCATGTGGCTCCAATAAAACTTTATAACAACAGGAGGCGGACAGGATTGGGCCCACTATCTTCAGTCTGCGGACAAGAGTATTGATCATTCACTGATCCCGTACAATGTTCCGGATCACGGGCCGAGCACTCCGTGGGCATTCTCTCAATTGATTCTCAACAGTCCTACGAGAGTAGCGTGATTGCCACAGTCCCACAGATATGAAGAGTGAGGCTCAGATCGACAGGTAACTGGCCCAAAGCCTGGAAAGGGTAACTGGCAGAGCTGAAAGTCTACCCTTAACCTCCAGAGTCTTAACTAATCATCCATAGACCATGGTACCTCCCAGATGCACTAAAACCTTTGGTTTCAGAGGTTGAATGAAACTACTTTGAAGACTGCTCCTGTCCCGACACACTGGTTGACTAGCCACTCCAGTTTGCCTGGGATGCAGGGGCTTCTCAGGACTTTTTATGGTAAGACCGGGATGCTCTCAAGCAAACCAGCACGGCTGGCCACCCTGCAATCAGGCATTTGGATGGTGCATTTGTGGCCTGTTCAACTGAACAAAGTAGACATTTGTGGCTACTGAAGGCAGGGTTTGAACCGAGGCCCCTTGCCTTGAGTAGAGCGGGATGCCAGAGAACAAGTCACATGACAGGCCAAGAGAAGAGGGTTCCTGGGAAGAGGAGGGTAACAGGATGGGTAATTTCTCTCCAGAAGCCAAGTGGAAGTCACATTTGTGCTTCCTGGTTGGCCTCAACCATTCTTTCTATTTCTCCTTTCTTAGGCTTACTCGGCCCTCCAGGGTCCTCCGGGGACTCCTGCTGGGCGTCTACAAAGTCCTATTTGCACATTAATCAAATAAATAAGGAGAAATCGCTGGAGAATTGGTCCTGGTGGAGGGTCAGTTGGAGCCTTGTGTATCTGAAACACACTTGGGTCCCTTGCCTACTTTTTAAGATGTCCCAACGCACTGAGATTGCTTCCGAAGAGAATCTTTCCCTCTCCCTTCCCCAGTTCCCCCTTTCCTATGCTCCCATATCATCACTCTGCACATCACTCCCATAAAATATGTTGTTCTCCTGGGTGTATGATTATCAGTTGGGCTTGTGCCTCCCTGAGTAGACTTTGGGCTCAGTGTTGGCCACTCCTGTTCAGTTCCATATCCTGGGTGCCTAGAAAATATGTCGAAAACAGGGGCGCCTGGGTGGCTCAGTTGGTTAAGTGTCTGCCTTCAGCTCAGGTCGTGATCCCAGGGTCCTGGGATGGAGCTCTGTGTCGATCTCCCTGCTCAGAAGGGAGTCTGCCTCTCTCTCTGCTGCTCCCCGCCCCCGCTCCCGCTCCCGCTCCTGCTCATGCTTGCTCTCTCTCTTTCTCAAATAAATAAATAAATAAATAAATAAATAAATAAATAAATAATCCTTTAAAAATATGTCAAAAAAGGGCAGCCCGAGTGGCTTAGCGGTTTGGCGCTGCCTTCAGCCCAGGGCGTGATCCTGGAGACCCGGGATCGAGTCCCACGTCGGGCTCCCTGCATGGAGCCTGCTTCTCCCTCTGCCTGGGTCTCTGCCTCTCTGTCTGTATGTCTCTCATGAATAAATAGATAAAATCTTTAAATAAAATAAAATAATAAAAATATGTCAAAAAGAAGTTCTCAATAAGTATTCATTGAAAAGGAAGTGTGTTACCCCAAGAGGAGAAGAATGGAAAGAACACTCTCATTAGACTTTTAGGACACCATGAGTGCTCCACATAGGTTTTGTTTTGTTTTCAATAAATGGATACAAATATGATCACCAAGTAGGATGCTGAGCACACGGTGGGTACACTTTTGAGCTTCTCTCAAGAGATTGATTGGTCTGGTACATTTTAGTCTTTCCAAACTCTGAAGACCATCCCTTAGGACAAAGGGTAAGAAAAAGAAATAAAAAGTATCCAGACTGAAAGGAAAAAGTAGAACTATCTCTATTCACAGATGATATGATCTTGTATATAAAAAAATCCTCAGGATTTTATCCTCAGGATAAAATCTTTTTAAAAAATCCTAAGAAGGGATCCCTGGGTGGCGCAGCGGTTTGGCGCCTGCCTTTGGCCCAAGGCACAATCCTGGAGACCCGGGATGTAGTCCCATGTCGGGCTCCCGGTGCATGGAGCCTGCTTCTCCCTCTGCCTGTGTCTCTGCCTCTCTCTCTCTCTCTCTCTCTCTCTCTGTGACTATCATAAATAAATAAAAATTTTTTAAAAATCCTAAGAAATGCACTAAAAATTACCACTAGAACCAATAAGCTAGGTCAGCAAGATTGCAGGATACAAGATCAAATACAAAAAATCAGTTGTATTTCTAAGTACTTGCCATGAATAATCAGAAAATCAAATTAAGAAGACAAATCAGGGACAGGGCGGCCACGGGACTGCAGAGCAACATGCCTGTTTTATTGTGACGACTGCGACACACACCTCACCCCTGACTCTCCATCTGTGAGAAAGACACACGGCAGTGGAAGGAAACACAAGGAGAATGTGAAAGGCTACTATCAGAAATGGATGGAAGAGCGGGCTCAGAGCCCGACCATTCTTTGCTCCTCCTTCTGCAGGGACAATGAGCCCACCTCCTAGCCTCCCAGGTCCTCCTCGCCCTGGTATGATGCCTGCAGCCCATCTGGGGCCCTCCCATGACGCCAGGGAAGGGCCCTCCTCCTCCAGGGATGATGCCAGTGGGACCTGCTCCTGGAATGAGGCCACCTATGGGAGGAGGCCTCATGCCAATGATGCCTGGGCCCCCAGTGATGAGACCTCCCACCTGTCCCATGATGGTGCAGATAAGAGAGGGAACTTCTTCATATCCATTTTACATTACTTGTTCTATGTCACCAGGAGACCATGGTGCTGTGACTCTGTTTTCTGACAGGAAGACTTGTTCCCTCTTCCTATCAAAGAGAGAATAGTTTTTGCAGGGGAGTGGTGGGGCAAAAAAAAAAAAAAGCAATTTTCATTTGTATTGCGAAATGTGAAAACAAAATTGTCAGCTATTTTACTTAGCAAAAAAAAAAAAAAAAAGAAAAGAAATGAAAAGAAGTCCATTCACAATAGTATCAAAAGGAATAAAATATTTAGGAATACACTTAATAAAGAAGTGCAAAATTTATACTCTATTCTAAAAACTACAGAACGGGGCAGCCCGGGGGGGGGCTCAGCGGTTTAGTGCCACCTTTGGCCCAGGGTGTGATCCTGGGGGTCCCGGGATCAAGTCCCACGTCGGGCTCCCTGCATGGAGCCTGCTTCTCCCTTTGCCTGTGTCTCTGCCTCTCTGTGTGTGTATGTCTCTCACGTAAATAAATAAAATCTTTTAAAAAATAAAATAAAATAAAAAAATAAAAACTGCAGAACGGTCTTGAAAGAAATTAAAGAATCTAAATAAATGGGAAAACATCCCATTGTTAGTAGACTTAACATTGTTAAGATGGCAAAACTCCCCAAACTGATCTATAAATTCAACAACAAAAAAAAACTATCAGAATCAGCTAACTTCTGTACAGAAATTGATCAGATAATTGTAAAATTCATGTGGAGTTTCAGGTGACCAAAATAGCCAGAAACAATTGTGAGGGAGAACAAAGTAAGATTCACACTTCCCAGTTTCAAAATTTACTACAAAACAACAATAATCAAGAGAGTGTGACACTGGCACAAGGATAAGCATATAAACCAATGGAGTAAAAATTAAAATCCATAAATAAACCCGTATATATACGTGTGTGTGTGTGTGTGTGTGTGTGTGGTCAACTGATTTTCAGCAAAGCTGCCCAAAGCATTCGATGGGGAAGAAAACTGTTTTCAACAAATGATGCCCGATAGCCACATGCAAAAGAATGGAGTGGGAACCTTATCCCACAACATATGCAAAAACTGACTGGTCATTAAGAAAATGCAAATCAAAATCACGATGAGGTACCACACAATAACCACCAGGATGGCTACTACAATTAAAAAAGGGTAAAAAAAATAAATAAATAAAATAAAAATAAAATAAAATAAAATAAAAATAAAATAAAATAAATAAAAAATAAAAAAGGGGACCCCCGGGTGACTCAGCGATTTGGTGCCACCTTCAGCTCAAAGCATGATCCTGGAGTCCTGGGATCGAGTCCCACGTCGGGCTCCCTGCATGGGGCCTGCTTCTCCCTCTGCCTGCGTCTCTGCCTCTCTCTGTGTCTATAATAAATAAATAAATCTTTTTTATAAATAAATAAATATTTTAAAAAATAAGAAGTTTTGGTGAGGATGTGGAGAAGCCGGGACTCTGTTGCGTTGCCAGTGGAGGTGTGAATGAGCGAGCCGCTGCGGGAACCGGCGCGGTCGTCCCTCAAAGACGTCAACATGGGATCACCGAGTGGCCCACAGCTCCAGGCCGGGGTACACACTCGAGACACCCGAAGGCACTTGTCCACGCAGAAACCTTTACACGGCTGTGTCGAGCGGCCTGTTCACAATCACCACAAGGCAGCAACAGCCCAAACGTCCACAAGCTGATGAACGTATGAACCAAGAGCAGCATAACCATGCAACGGAGCATCATTCAACTGCAAGAAGGAATGGAATATCGACACACGCCACCGCACGGAGGAAGCTTGAAGACGGTCGGCCAAGGGAAGGGAGCCAATCGGAGAAGACCACGTGTTACACGATCCCATGACCCCATTCGTGTGGAAGTCCAGAATGAGGAAATCTGTAGGAGCAGAAAGGACGCGGTCGCTTAGGCCCGAGGTGGGGCGGGAGGTTGGGGAGGGAGGGGTGCTTCAGGGCACAGGGTTTCCTTTTGAAGTGATCAATGTTCTAAAATGGACCTCGGTGATGGCTGCACACCTCCGCGTGGAACACTGAAGACCAGGGAATTGTACACTTTAAATGGGTGAATTGTGTGGTACGTGAATCACATCTCAATCAAGCCGTTTTTAAGAAAATGAAAGTCTATTCCCGCCCCACACTTCCAGACACCCGCACAAAGCCATGCTGTCTCCGGATCAATGCCTGCAACTTTTTAAAAGTGGGTCAGCCCATTCCCTGACTTTAGGAAACTGATCCTTCCTGGAGACTCCTGGGCCCTTTCTGACAGTTTGAGATAATTGGCCATTTACGCACCAGGGCAAACCAGCGCCTGGATAATGACTAAAGCCACAGTCCTGGATCACAGGGGTTTGGAGTTTGGAAAAACACATCAACCAACCCAACAGCCAGGTTTCCATGAAAGGAGGCCTCAGCTCCTGATAACTCTCAAGTGCGCTCCTAGCTCCCTCCACCCTTCTCTAGCTCCTCCTTTCCCATTTTGGCAAGTTTCCCCCTCCCGCCTCCCACCCCAACAAACTCTTCACTGAGGAAAAGCAAGAACATTCCTGCCATCCCCTTTCCAACCGAACTCAACCGCCTCCAGGCCCCAGCTCACAGGCTCACACGTAAAGGCCAACCGAACTCTCTGATCTGAGTTAAAAGCTTTGTGTTGTGTGTGCTAACAAGCTGGGGTTTTTTGCCTTTTCCTCTAGCTTGGATTACCTAGGTTCCAAGTGGGCCAACCCTGGGAGAAAGCCTCCCAATCAATGCCTTCGGTTGAGGCCTAAATGTCCATGCCTCTGGAGTAATCCGGAGGAATAGGAAGCCGACCAGAGGAAAAACATGTTGCAACACAATTATTGCATTATTTCTCTATAACCGAGGTCTCCAGGTGGGGGGGGGGGGGGAGGATGAAAGGTTTTCATACTTAATGAATAAATGCCTTGTAGCCCTCTTGGCTTTTCTTTAAAGAACTCTGAACCCATCGCAAATGCTCTCTCAGTCCTCCGTCTCGCCACCCCCTCAGCAAGGAGGGAGCTGGAGAAAGGAAACCCATTTCACAGATCCGGAAATGAAGGCAGCAAGAAACCTGCCAACTCTACCGATCCCCAAACAGGTTCTCAGGCTACAACCTTCACCCTCAAGTTTATTTTTCACGTTTCTTCAAATGTTCCTCCTAGATGCCCACCACTTGCTTTTCCAGGTTGTGCCCACTCCCCCCGAGATGTCACTACCAAAGCCCACGCCACGCGGATCCTCGCTTTTCTGGAACACACCGAATCCCGAGGCTAGTTATAGTATGTCGCATTCTCTAGTCTTTTTCCTGAGGACGGAGCGCCCCCAGCAGAGGGGTGCCCTGCCACAGATGACATTTGGGGGTGTTTTTGTTTGTTTCTTCATCTGCTTTTTCATAATGAGTGAATTCCCTGCTTCTTCAAAGCATTGGTCATGACAGGAGGTAAAATAGCCTAGAATATTTTTTTTTAGAATATCTTTATATAAAAGAAACAAACACATAAGATTTTTAAGACGTAACAAAGGAAGGACATCTGTTGAGCTAAAACCCAATTCAATGGAAATGGAAAAGAGGGACACTTGGGTGGCTCAGTGGTTGGGTCTGCCTTCGGCCCAGGGCGTGATCCCAGGGTCCTGGGATCGAGTCCCGCGTCGAGCTCCCTGCATGGAGCCTGCTCCTCCCTCTGCCTGTGTCTCTGCCTCTCTCTATGTCTATCATGAATAAATAAATAAATAAAAATCTTTAAAAAGATAAATAAATAAAAATAAAAATGATTGCGGGAGGAACCGATGGCAGAAATCCCCAAGCCTCACCTCAGTCTGTGCCTCAGAATTGCTGGGCGCCCCGGGCCACTCCCAGGTGCTGGTATTTGTCGAGACAAGGCTGTGGCTCCGGTGTGTTGCGAGGGCCCCCCGGGGGTTCTGACGCCCACCAGGCTGACCCCCGCCCTAAGGAGGAAGACTAAGTATCCGACCACGCGAGGCCACGCCCGGCCGGCTTCCAGGTCCAGAGTGTATTAAAGGCCCTGCTCTCAGAATCCACCTTAACACAGTAGGAGTGAAAACCAGACACACAAACTCCACTTGGGGTGACACGAAGAGCCAACTGCAGCCCACGTGCTAACAGAGCACCTGGGAGAAGAGACCCGTTGGGGCGTCTGGGGGCCCAGGGCGTGACCCGGGTCCTGGGATCGAGTCCTCGTCGGGTCCCCGCAGGGAGCCTGCTCCTCCCTCTGCCTCGGTCTCTGCCTCTCTCTCTGGGTCTCTCGTGAATAAATAAATGAAATCTTAAAAAAAAAAGAGAGAGGGGATCCCTGGTGGCGCAGCGGTTTAGCACCTGCCTTTGGCCCAGGGCACAATCCTGGAGACCCGGGATCGAATCCCACGTCGGGCTCCCAGTGCATGGAGCCTGCTTCTCCCTCTGCCTGTGTCTCTGCCTCTCTCTCTCTCTCTCTCTCTCTGTGACTATCATAAATAAATAAATAATTTTAAAAAAAAAAAAAAAAGAGAGCGAGAATTGGCAAGAGAGGAGAAAGGTAACTACCTGAAGAAAGACTACCAAAGAGAAGCAGGGCATTTCTAAGCAGAACTCCAAAAACGCTCAGAAGCCGGAGGCACCCCGAGTCACCCCGAGTCACAGAGGGGAGGATACACAAGGGGGCTCCAACAGGAAGATTGATTGAGGGCCACAGACGGACCCCTGGAACCTGCCCTGACCCCTTCCTGGGGGGGACCAGGCCGCAGCCTTCTCCCCTCCGGGGAGTGCAGTCCTGGGGTGGACTCCGAGCCCCGCACCCCGGGAAGGAGCAGATGAAACGCCGACCCCACCTGGGCCTAACCCAAGGTCTCATCGGTCCTTGGGCCTGCCCAGGGACAGCGGCCAAGCCCCACGTCTCCCTTGGGGTGCACAGGGAGTTGTGGGGAGCCCGTGCCCTTTGATAGAAGCGTCGTCCGGGGGAGGGACAGGGGTCCGAACACCCCGGCCCTCAAGCACCTGGGGCAGCAGGACAAGCCTGTCCTCCCTGACGGGAGGTGGTGGGCAGGTCCCACAACCCACAGGTGCTGACCTGAGCAGATCCCAGGCGGGAGCGGAGCCTGCAGAGATGCCCAGCACCCAGACGGTGGCTCCTTAACTGCTCCTGCATCCCGCGGGGTCGGTGGGGCTCCCCTGGGCCAGCCCGCTGCGGCCTCCCGTGTCGGGGCCCCGTGGCTCCCACCTGCTCAGGCCGGCGGGTGCTCTGCCCCGAGGGGAGGGGGCGTGAGGGGAGCTGGAGCAAGGTTCTGGGGGGCTGCTGTGCGGGCCGCGGGCCTCCTCCCTCGGCGCTCCTGGCACCCTCTGCTCCCGGGCCCAGCTCGGCCTCCCGGCGGCCTGGCCAAAGCTCCGGGTCCCTGGGTGGAGCCCCTGGTGCTCCCCGGCAGCCCTGGGCCCAGGCTCGCGGCCCCGGAGGAGGAGGAGGAGCACCTGCAGCCCCGCGCCTGCTCACTCGGGCTCAGGAGACAGGAGGCAGCAGGGGCCAGGAGGGGGCAGGGGGAGGCAGGAGGGGGCAGGAGGCAGCAGGAGGCAGCAGGGAGCAGGAGGGGGCAAGGGGCAGGAGGGGGCAGGAGGAGGCAGGAGGCAGGAGGGGGCAGGGGGCAGCAGGGGGCAGGAGGGGGCAGGAGGGAGCAGCAGGGGGCAGGAGGGGGCAGGAGGGAGCAGCAGGGGGCAGGAGGAGGCAGGAGGGGGCAGGAGGCAGGAGGGGGCAGGAGGAGGCAGGAGGCAGGAGGGGGCAGGGGGCAGCAGGGGGCAGGAGGGGGCAGGAGGGGGCAGCAGGGGGCAGGAGGGGGCAGGAGGCAGGAGGGGGCAGGAGGAGGCAGGAGGGGGCAGGAGGAGGCAGGAGGGGGCAGGAGGAGGCAGGAGGAGGCAGGAGGAGGCAGGAGGCAGCAGGAGGCACCAGGAAGCAGGAGGGGGCAGGGGGAGGAGGGGGCAGGAGGAGGCAGGAGGCAGGAGGGGGCAGGGGGCAGCAGGGGGCAGGAGGGGGCAGGAGGGGGCAGGGGGCAGCAGGGGACAGCAGGGGGCAGGAGGGGGCAGCAGGGGGCAGGAGGGGGCAGGAGGCAAGCTCGGGCACCAAGGGAACTCGAGGCTCCCTCGACAAAGCGGCCTTCCCATTCCCTCCCTCTCTCTCTCTCTCCTTACAGTTCAGACTTTTCTAAGTTTTTCAACAAATATAACTTGCGGGAGGCTGTTTATCTATTTTGTATTATGGTGAAATCCGCGTGGCGCTAATCTAGCATTTTAACCTTTCGCATCACGCATTTCGGGGCACGAACGACGCGGCCGGCGGTGCGGAGCCGTCACGGCTAAGCGGCTCCAACACAGCTGTGACACCCCGAAGGGAGACCTCACTGTTACGAGGCGCTTGCTTCCCAGGCACCGCCCCCCACCAGCCCCTGATTTGTGGGGCATTTGTCCATTGTCTATGTCTGTGATTTGGCCTATTCTGCATTTAGATTTTGTGTAAATGGAATCCTATGGTATTTGTCCTCTGGTGTCCGGCCCCTGTCACCCGCATGTTTCCTAGGCTCACGGAGTAGCCTGCACCGGCACGTCATGGCTTTTTATGGTTCGAAGATATTCCACTTGGTGAGCACACCTCATTTCATTTATCCATTCATCCGTCGAGTTTCTTCTAACAAGCAGGGCTTTTGCAATCTGAAAAAGAATTAATAATACCGTTTGGGATTGCTGTTTGCTTTGTTTTATTTGGGTCGCCAAATCCCTTCTGTCGAGGAAGTGGGAGGAAGCTCATGTTCCAGCTCCTTCTCCAGCCACTGACCAAAGGCAAACACCGTATTTCCTCAACTCTAAGGCTCATGGTTTTTGTTTGCTTCTCGGTTTCAATTTTTTTTTTAATGTTTCTAAAACGCGAATGCATCCTGTAACCTACTGACTCTTACAGCGGTTTCTCCTTCCCGTAAAGCGATTACCGTACGTCATCAATTTAAAACCATCAACAGCAAGAAGCGCCCTCATGCCACGTACTGCGAAGAAAGCGTAAGAACAGCAGCTAATCTGTGACACGACGCTCTGCTCCCCTGAAAAACAAAGATTTAAATTTAAATTATATGTATAGCCTGGAGGGACCCCCGGGTGGCTCAGCGGTTTGGCACCTGCCTTTGGCCCAGGGCGTGATCCTGGAGTCCCGGGATTGAGTTCCGCGTCGGGCCCCCCGCATGGAGCCTGCTTCTGCCCCTGCCTGTGTCTCTGCCTCTCTCTGTGTGTCTCATGAATAAATAAATAAAATCCTAAAATATATATATATGTATAGCCTGGAAAAGCACCCACCCAGCTTTTAATCTCCACCACTTATTGAAAGAGCAGTTCTTTCGAAGACTAATGGAACGTGGATGTTTATCCTATGTCACCCTTGGGCTTACGTTCAAAAGGAAAATTAAGTGAAAACAGTCAATGAAGATTCTCCCAAACTCTCTCCACGTTCAGCCTAACCCTGGAGCGTCACTTGCCGGCTCTGAGTCCTCAGTGTCCGCGTTGTCCCGTCCGCGTTCTCCTCTGTGGGCCCTACACCGTCGGCGACACAGTGCCCCTCACAAGAGACTTTCGCCATCTTCCTGGCCGCTGCCACCCATTCTGCAAGGTTCGAGGCTGCCCTTTCCAGAAGTTCACAGGTTTTCAGACAACAACCAAAGATTCCCATTCCTTCCTTTAAATGATTTGCTGCCTGAAAAGTCAAACAGTAGAAGCCGTCTAGTCGCCCCCGGAAATAGCAACGGGGCGAAGGTGTGCGTGCGTGCCCCGAGCCTCTGCGTCACGATTGCCACCTGCTCAAAAGCCATCGAAAGGCATCATCTTGCAAGAAAACCCACAATTGCAGAGTTGACTTAAAAAATTGTTTTAATTTCAGGATGCATGGACTGTGACGTTCCATCCCTGAGGACGTAGCATGGAACACCGTGCGTGTGCGCCCCTGCAGAAAGGAAGGTGTGAGGGGACACAGAGAGACGGCGGTTCGTCCTGTGGGCACGTTGGCCGCGAAGTAATCGGGGAAACGGGGACCCCAGAGCTTCGGGAAGGCCTTTCAGAGACCAGCCAAGCCGTCCTCACTCGACACCTGAGCACTCGGCGCCTCGTTCTCAGACGGAAGGAAGCCAGGCCTCCCGGCCCACGCGTGTCCACGGAGGCGCAGCATGCACAGCCCCGCAGCCGAGTGAAATCACATCACATCTTGCCAGGAAAACCGTGAGAGCCTCCGTGCCGTTCGCTGTCTGGGACTAAGGTCTAGACGCAGATGAAAATGCAAATTCCTGGGTCCTTAGAAACGCAAGGAAGTTGTGTCCAGTGACAGGTGGTGGAGGCTTTGCCCCCAGGAGAGTAAATCATTCCAGAACTCCCTGAGCTGGGTCCGCTGCGGTCCTTTCCGTTCCCCCCTGAGCCAGTGGCAGCACCTTTCGGGGTCCCTCATTCATGAATGATTTCAGTGAGATCTCCGACGTGCTCACTTTTTTTTTTAATATTTTATTTATTTACTCATGAGAGAGAGAGAGAGAGAGGCAGAGACACAGGCAGAGGCTCCACGCAGGGAGCCCGACGCAGGACTCCATCCCGGGTCCCCAGGATCACGCCCCGGGCCAGGGGCGGTGCTAAACCGCTGAGCCACCAGGGCTGCCCCGACGTGCTCACTTTACGCGTGTATGAGAAGCATGATTTTACCTTTGAAAAATCACCCAGTAACTATCTCCGAGACAGTGTCAGTCAGTGACTCAGCCAGTGAAAACTAGGTGCACAGGGGCGCCCGCGCGGCTCGCCGGTCGGGCATCAGCCTTGGCCCAGGCCGTCACCTGGGGTCCTGGGATGCAGCCCCGTCGGGGGGTGGGGGGCAGGGGGGTCGGCTCCATGCCGGAGGAGCTGCTTCTCCCCTCTGCCTCTCCTCTCTGCTCTTATTCTCTCTCACTCTCAAATAAAATCTTTTTGCAAAAAAAATTTTTAATAAATAAATAAAAATTATGTTGACAGAGTTCTTTGCTTGAATGATAATAAAACTGCTTAAGAAATAACATCAGGGTGCTTCTCCCTATGCCTGTGTCTCTGCCTCTCCCTCTCTCTATCATGAATAAATAAAAAAATCTTTTAAAAAAAAATAGGGATCCCTGGGTGCTCAGCGGTTCAGCGCCTGCCTTTGGCCCGGGGTGTGATCCTGGAGACCCGGGATCAAGTCCCATGTTGGGCTCCCTGTGTGGAGCCTGCTTCTCCCTCTGCCTCTGTCTCTGCCTCTCTATGTCTATCATGAATAAATAAATAAATAAAATCTTTAAAAAAAAAAAAGAAAGAAAGAATGTCAGGGAAAGAAAACAGGAGACAACAGTGAAAAATACAACCTGATTCAATTATATCAAAAATATAAAGAAAACTGGGATGCCTGGAGGGCTCAGTGGTTGACCATCTGCCTCCTGCTCAGGTCGTGACCCCAGGGTCCTGGGATCGAGTCCCACATCGGGCTCCCCGCAGGGAGCCTGCTTCTCCCTTGGCCTGGGTCTCGGCCTGTCTCTCTGTCTCTCATGAATAAATAAATACAATCTTAAATATATATATATATAAAGCAAATCAAATGGAAAAAAACAAGACAAAATATGAATAGGAACTGCCAATACTCATTACTCAAGTACTAGGAGCGTGCGGGTGGGGGTCCTTCCTGCTTCTCTCATCACTCTGCACCTGGCACATTTTTGCAGCGACCATAAACCGCTCTCACAGTCACGCACACAATCTTTGAAGAGGAAAAACGAAAACATGCTCCATACTCCAAGCAAGACCGAAGACACTGAGAAACAGGTAGGGCAGGGATTAGGAAACAAACAGCACCTGCGAGGCAATAAATGACCCAATGTCTCCACAGGGGAGACGGGACTGGCACTTCGCCAAAAACCTAAAGGGCCTCTTGGCATTTCGTGGATATTTTATTTTTTCCTTTTTACAATGGAAATACGCAGTGGCGCAGTGTTTGCTCCTAAGAAAACAACTTCGAGACTAATCGGTGAAAAAATAAATAAAGATTTAAATTTAAATTATATGTATAGCCTGGAAAAACACGTACCCAGCTTTTAATCTCCGCCAAGATGCTCATTAGGCGGTGCGGCGGATGCTTATTACCCGTCCCTCTCAGAGATAGCACCGGGGCCTTGTTCTCTTTCATTGGGAGACTTACCGGAACCGCATTCTGGACCCTTCCAGAATTACCTAAACCGGAAAACCTTCCAAAACTTTGGGCTTCACACACGTCAGTCACTGGCATGAAAGGACACATGCCACGTAGAGACGAAGCATAAAGGCCCAAATAAGGTAATGAATTTGCTTACACGCATTTTTTATACCTTCCTTTATAACAACAGTTTATTTGTAGGTTTGTCAGATGCTTTTCTTAGGCCAAAGCTTAGCTCCCCCCCATCCCCCCGTGCTTCCCCATTCCCGGGCCTGGTTCCCTCCCGGCTGCCATCACATCAAGAGGGAAGCAGAAAAGGTAACGGTCAAGGGGCCCCGTGAGATCACAGGATCACAGGTGGCTCCGTCCTCCGTGGCCCCAAGGCCCCCTGCCCTGGGGAGCAGAGAAGCGTCTGCAGGGGCATCGCCGGGGCCCGTTGCTGGACCATGGGAGTGACTCCCCGCACTCTTGCCTGAGTAAAACATGATCCACAAAAAGTGGGTTTATGTCATTTTCTTAAAAAAAAAAAAAATCTGTCTTGGGCACCTGGGTGGCTCAGTGGCTGAGCATCTGCCTTGGGGTCAGGGCATGACCCGGGGTCCCGGGATCGAGTCCCCACAGGGAGTCTCTTCTCCCTCTGCCTGTGTCTCTGCCTCTCTCTGTGTCTCTTGTGGATAAATAAAGTCTTTTAAAAAAATAAAGTAAATGATAAAGTTATGGTGATGTCATTCTGGATGGCCTCCTTCCCCAGCTGTGACTTTTTCAGGGGTAGCAGCCAGGCCTGGCTCATCTCCGCGGGCGGCTGGGTGCCCTGGAGAAGGAGGGCGTGAGGGAGGAAGGCGGGGAGGAAGGGTTCAGTAGGGCCGCGGCTTCCCATCATCTTCACTGCTGTCCACGTCTCTAAGTAATTTTAAGTCATGATAGACTAGGGGTGGATTCAGACCTTCTCTCTGCGCCGGTTACGCGACCCCGGGACACACGAGCAAAGGAACTTGGCTAAAGCACAGAACATTTGGGGGCGCCTGGCTGGCTCAGTCAGTTGAGCGCAGGTCACGGCTCGGGGTCCTCAGGGGGAGCCCCCGCGTCGGGCTCCGCGCTCAGCAGGGCCTCCGATTGTCCCGCTCCCTCTGTTCCTCCCGGCCCTGCTCGCTCTCTCGCTTTCTCCTCTCAAATGAACAAATAAACAAAACCTTTAGAGTACAGGATATTTGTAGGATTCCCCCAGCGGCGCCCAAGGCAGGGCTGCAGAACTGAGGTGGGCCACGCAGAGGGGGCCTCACGGCGTCAGCTCCCACCGCTGTCACTGAGCTCCTGGGAATCGCTGACAGGAAACCATCAGTGAGGTTGGCTTTGTTTCATTAAACAGGTTGCTCAGAAAATGGCTAAATAAATAAATAAATAAATAAACAGGTTGCTCGGTCCAAAGAGACTATTTCACAGAAAATAGTCTAATGACGTTTTCAATGAACCTTCTACGACATGCTCGAGCAGCCCCACTTGCCTTCCCTCTTGGGAAGATGCTGTAGTGGGAACAGTCCGGTCAGGTTGTAATGCTCTATAAAAATGTCAGCTGATCAATTTTTCTTTTTTTACTTATTTGTGTATTTTTTTTCTTTTATACTGTAGACAAAGCTAGAGCCCATGTGCGATATAGAATAGTAGCTTTAAGTCATTATCTTCAAGGTCCCACAGACCTTGGGTTCAAATCCAGACTCTACCTTAATTGTCATGTGGCCCCAAGCTATTTAATTTCTATGAGTTTTAATTTCTCCTTCTGTAAAGCGGCCTGGCGAGCGGTAGTGAGCATCCGATATAACACGTGTCAAGTTCCCCGCAGGGCACCTGCTCAAAAATATCAGCTGCCATTAATAAAACCGCAAATATCAGCCATTGCTAATCAGGTTATTACATGCAGGGAAGCCAAACCCTCTTGAGGAAGATAAAATGTCTAATCCCTCCACCCAGACGAGCCGGGGTCTGGGGTGTTGTGCAAAACTGAAGCTCTGGGGGTCCCCCGGAGAATCCACTGCCAGGTAGTCCCTCTGGGAGACTCAGTAGCAACCCAAAGACGTGGACAGAGAGGAAGAGACTCTGAGTCTGGGACAGCTGAGGAGACACCGCGGTAACCAGATGAACTCAAGGGGTTTCAAGTGGAAAGTGGAACCCGGAGACCCCAGCTTTGTTTTCCTGGGCGCTAAAGTCCTCGGGTTACCTGCGGCCAGGAATCCATAAAGGCACCACCAGGGCCTCGCTCACGTCCCCATCCTTCTCCAACCCAGTGTCGTGGTGATAAACGTTTCACAACCACCTTGGGTGGGACGGCCGAGGGCATATAATTTTACTGATACAAGGGATGTCCAGGACATGATTTATCAATAATAGTAAGATATACAATGCTCTCTAGTGTCAAACAAAACAAAAACAAAAACAAATATTTTATTGTAAATACCAAAGCCTTTTACTGATTTTTTTTGCCAACCTCTCGTATGGATGGACAACCTAAGGTCGCAACTGACCAAGGCGTATAGTTCGGACGTGACGGTGGGCGGGTATTTCGTTTATAGTAACAAGTGACCTGCTCGTGATAATACCGGAGGAATACTTCCTCGCGTCTGCGACGGCCGATGCAACAGCCACAATGTGATGCGCTTGTCAATTCAGTCTCCATTAGTCGTGTTTTCTCCGTCACTTCGAGTTCCAGCGTCATCGTACTTGTATCTTCCCGGAGAATGTTCTTTCCTCAGTATCCACATGGCCAGCTCCCTCACTTCCTTTATGTCTTTACCCAGAAGTGGCTTTTTTAATATGGCCTTCACCCCCACCCCCCTGAGATGGCGACACCCCATGCCCGCGCCCACACAATCCTCCCCCTCCGCCTTGTTCTTCGCAGCAGGTACTTGGCTTTCTTACCCTCTGTGTGCTTCTCTTGCATTATTCGTTATTCCGACTCCCTCACTATAATATAAGCTCCTCAAGGATAAGGAATTTTGTCTGTTTTGTTCACTGTTGAAACCCCAGTGCCTTGAATGGTGCCTGGTACATAATAATAAGAGGCCTCAGTAAATATTTGCTGAGCGAGTGAAGGAGTGCATGAGCGCCCGCATCTAATCAATCTAATGAGTCACTGGCCCCACTGGTTCTGCCTCCATTAGCAGCCTGTTCCCCCCCGGCCCGTGTCCCTGCACCCGCCGCCCCAGCAGGCCAGCCGCGGAGATGCCCACGCAGGCCTCAGCCCCCGCGCTAGCCTCAGGCAGCCACTGTCCCACCGCAGCCCCACCCCAAAAGCTGATCGAGACGGGGGTACAGACGCCTGGCCTCTCGGGGAGTGGAGGGCATCTGTAGGCCCAAGTGCGCTCTGGGGCTTCCGGTGCGGTTGGCCATGGCTTTGTCATGCCTGCAGCGGGGAGGAAAACTTTTCCCTTCTTCCCTCCTAAGGTCTTTGGCTGGTTGAATAATTAAATGACGTAAGACAGATTAGCAGGAGAAAAAAAAAAAGTTAATTTCCAACGCACAGGAACCGCGACGATATGAGGCTCAAAGGCAGGCGGGCGGTTGAGGCGTGTCCGCTGCGCTGAGCTAAGGAGAAGGGCCTCGGCTCTGGAACTTCAAAGGGGCGGAAGGCAATTCACAGGAAGATGGGAAGAGCAAATGTTTGGTAAATAAATGTTTGCCATACCAGTCAGATAAGTCCTTCTGATACGGAGAGTTATCTCTGGTATTAGCTCTCTTCCTGGTACGGGCCCTCTATCTAAATTCCTTTAGGCAGTTAAGGGAGAAGTAAAAAAAATAAAATTAAAATTAAAAAAACAACTCTTCCTGAGTCTGCTGGGCCTCGATAACCCTCAGCTCAAAACATCCACGTCCCGCCACGGCGTCTTTGGGGTTCCACGTCCTGCACCCCCTCACCTGCATTGCAGTCTGGCTCCTCTCTGCCCGCCCCGGGCTTCTCTCCCCACTTCCTCAGGAAAGAACAAATGTCCTGCCCACCGAACTCCATCCCAGAGCTCGCTCCTGGGAACCCAGAAGGCACCAAGCAACGACGATCTCTCACCAGCTTTCGCCCATTAACTGCCTCTCTGGTCTCCCCGGTGTTAGTCCTCCCCTCCAACTGCCCCCCAGTGCGGCCAAAGAGATCCTTTTGAAACCAAGCTTAAAAAAAAAAAAAAAAGAAAAAAGAAAAGAAAAAGAAACCAAGCTTAACGCCCTGCTTAAAACCTTCCCCGGTTTCCTGGTGCCCTTAGCACACAGAAACCAAACCTTTGACCAGAGGCCTAGCGTGGCCCAGCCCCTGCCTCCCTCGCCTGCCTCGGGCCCGGAGAAGCCGATTTCCAACGGAGCCCGGAACTTCTGGGTTTGACTCATGGGATCACCCCCGCCCAGACCAAGGGTTCTCAACTCCACTGCACATTAAGTCCCCGGGGAACTTTTGCCCGTCTTTAGATCTCCACGCCCAGGCCAACCAGTCCCTGGAAGGGGCATCCAGGCATCAGGATTTTTCAAACCTCCCGGATGACTTCAAAAAGCAGCCAAGGGTGAGAACCGCTGGCATGGAACCTTGCTGCTCAGCATGAGGTTCGCGGGCCAGCCGCTCTGGAGCCATGGGGAGCTGGTTAGAAATGCAGGATCGCGGGGCCCATTGCACAGCCAAGGTGCCCAACAGGCCTGGCCGCTGGCCTGGAGCCCATCCCGCGGCGCCCACCGCCCTTCGCCTGCCACCTCACGCCCCCTCCCCCCCTCAGTGCTCTTCCCTAGGTGCCCACCCTGACTCAGCCCAAGCCCAGGGTGCTTCCCTGGCACCTGCACTCCTCCGGGCCTCCTCTCACTACGGAGCTGCAATCATCATGCAGTGATTCTACTGAGTGAGTTCCCTGGCGGGGGGGGGGGCGGGGGGGGCATTAAGACAGGGGCCACTCCCCTCGTCCATTACTATGCCCCCCGCACCAAGAAAGACGCCCGACACATAGCAAGTAAGTAAATGTTTAAGTGTTGAAGTGACTTCCAAGGGCCCGGAGACCCCGCGCACATTGCCACCGCGGGAGGAGCAGGTGAGCAGGTGGCAGGGAGGACAGCTTACCTGTCTATGAAGGGAGGGGTGCTGAGAGTGCGTGCAGCCCCTGAGACCGAGAATCTCGATGATAAACAGGTTGGTGCCAGAGCCTGAAGGACACAGGAACCGAAAAGGATCAATGTCACCTGGGAGGGGGAATAGAACCGGGCAAAAGAAGGGGCACGTGGGTGCCCGTGAAGCACCCGCCTTCGGCTCAGGTCCTGGTCTCGGTCCTGGGATGGAGGCCCCCTGGCTCAGCGGGGAGTCTGCTTCTCCCGCTCCCTCTGCCCTGCCCTCTCCCTGCTCACACTCACTCTCATGCTCGCTCGCTTCCTCTCAAATGAATAAATAAAATCTAAAAAGAAAAAAAAAAACTAGGTAAAAGAGGCAAGAGATGGAATCTTGAACAATGGAGGGTCGAGGATGTTCAGTGACCAAAAGAAGCTGCAGCCCAGACAGGCACTGGTAGATGTTAGACACACGGGACACTCGGGAGATTTCTGGATCTCAGACTTTGGTTCTCAGACACACACACGCACACGCACACCCCCTCGTGCACTGACGGTGCAGCATCCTCCTCTCTCTCAGGACAGAGAGCTTGGGCTTTAGCGCAACCTCAGCCCGACTGCAGAAACGTACTCGGCTGGGACAGGGAGGACCCTGTGTCCTTGTGGGGACCGTCACGGGACCTGCCACTGGTCTCAGGCGTGGACGGGGGACCGAGCCCCCCACCTGCGGTGCCAACCAAGTGGGGAGTACAGGGAGTGCGCCGACAGGGTCCGCTGGGCTGCCAGAGGCAGCCTTGGGACGGTGACAAGGGGGCTCCTACGAGCTTCCCGCCTCCATGGGGGTTAGTTTGGGAAAGCTGAGGGCGTGGAAGCACGGAAGCTGCACCATGAGGGCCTCCCGAGGCCGTGCACTGGTCCCATCACCTCACTCGAACGTCCGGGCAAGAGGCTGCAATCCCACAGCACACTGGCCACGGACTTCATCCCCCTCCGATCACTCGTAGCCTAAAGATCCACTCGTGGTTCACCCACTCACTCCGCCAGTACTGGCTCGGGGTCGTTTACACGTCCTCTCCTAGACCCTGGTGGTGCAGCGGTGAGGTAGAGGCTGTTATTGCCCATTGTCCCAGCTCAGCGTCCACGGCAGGTGGTCTTCAGACATTACCGAGAAGGGTCACCAACCACCAGCCACCAGCCACGTGTATATAATATGGGTTCGTTCTTATTTATGCAGCTATGATCATATGTACGAATTACCATCTGCACAAATAGGCGTTTACGCCCCCTATTACTATATGTTACAATATGCATGTCCTTGGTTATTTTAAGTTTTTAGGAATGTCACTTACGACGCACAATTTACCAAACAATGGACATTTTATGTAGCCGTCCTCTGAGTACGAGACACTGTGTCCATTCCAATATATCAGTATCATGCATAACACTCCTAGAGCATCTTCATGCACGCAACTTCACTTACATTTCCAGATTTGGGTTTGGGGTCACAGGAGGAGGAAGAAGAAAGGGAACATTTTTAGGGTGCCCGGGTTATTCTTACTTCTGCTTACAGACTTTACAACACAGCACGGTTCCTGCGATTTTCGAAGACCACACCTCTGTAGGCGACACATTCCAACCCCTGACCTGCGTCTGGAGTTTCTGGAAGGACTGCCACACCCACGACACTGGAAGAGGCAGGTGCGGCCTCCACCTCAGGTGGACGAGCTTGATCGGATCAGGTTTGAGCCCAGGACCCGAAATCGGGCGGCCCCGCTGCTGGCTAGAAAGCAACCATACTTTCGTCCCCACAAACATTGACCTGGGGGCCCCGACATCCTAGGAAGCGGCTGGCGGGTACTTGGGGAGGAGAGACGCTAGACCAGAGTGCGGGCGGCCCGCGGCCACGCAAGCTCGAGGAGCAGAAGCGCTGTCGGGATGGACGGGAGGACGGAGGGAGGGGCGGGGGGGGTGACAAGGTGACGGGGAGCGGCCTTTGCTCTTGCGGCTCCTACCTGCCCAGCTGTGTCCCGCCTTGGGTTTTGGGAGACCCCCGTGTCCCCGCCGCCCCCAAATAAAAGCCACTTCTCACTTGACCTAGCGCGGCTCTTGCAGGCCCACGCACGGCAGGTGCCGCTGTCTCCCGAAGCAGAAAATCCAAGAGCCCGGTTCTTCTGTACCTGCCCGAGGAGGCCTCGTCTCTGTGTCTGGGGTGGGGGGGGGGGGCTGAAGGATGGCGACTGTTTGCAAGAATGAAAAATTAGGAACAGCCTAAGAGTCCATGAAAGAGGGAATAGCGGAGTCACTAACCAAGGTGCGTTGACTAGGCTGCGGGGATCAGCAGGGAGCAGGGCCATGGTAATACCCAAGGTGCGCTGTTGGGTCAAAAACACAAGTTGAGGAAAGAAATGTGCAGTCCGACGTCACTTACATTTACATGTTTTTAAAGATTTTACTTGTTTATTTGAGAGAAAGAGAGCACAAGTGCAGGGAAGGGGCCAGAGGGAGAGGGGGAAGCAGACCCCACTGAGCAGGGAGCCAGACCTGGGGCTCAACCAGGACCCCGGGATCATGACCTGACCCAAAGGCAGCCGCTCAGCCCACTGAGTCACCCAGCCGCCCCTGCCACTTACATTTTTAAATAAGCCACGCACCCAAAACAATCTGATTCTCATCTGTATGTTTCTGCGTATGCACATAAATGCATAGAAAAAGTCCCAAAAGGAGCAATGGCTGAAGGGGATGTAGTTTCCTCTCGCCATAAAGTATAATCGGGTTCGAGAACACAATAACATGTTAACTGTGTGATTTTACATTAATAAAATTAAGGTTTTGGGATCCCTGGGTCGCTCAGCGGTTTGGCGCCTGCTTTTAGCCCAGGGCCTGATCCTGGAGACGCGGGATCGAATCCCACGTCGGGCTCCCGGTGTACAGAGCCTGCTTCTCCCTCTGCCTGTGTCTCTGCCTCTCTCTCTCTCTCTCTCTCTCTCTCTCTCTGTGACTATCATAAATAAATAAAAAATTTTAAAAAAATAAATTAAAAAAAATAAAATTAAGGTTTTAAAAATACACACACATGTACATACACATAAAAGAAAATCTGGAAAACACACAACGAACAAAGAAGCAAATAAAATGCTCTCTAACCCCCTACCAGCCCACTGGAGCTCTTGTGGAAAGCGTCAGGGGATCTGCTCCGGGCCCCTCCACCCACAAGGGAGTCCGGCACCATTCACTCCAGACCTCCTAATTCAAATGGCACCCCAGACTCTGCCAAAGGCCCCGGTGCCCACCCACCGTTCATGATTCGAATGCATGACACGAAACAAAATTCTCAATTTTCTCATGACTGCTTTAATGCTTTTTTTTTTTCTTTTTTTTTTTTTTAAAGCGGTGAAGATCAAGATGGCCCGAAACGGTGCTCTCCCCTCCCTTTCTTTGTCTGGGTGCATGTTTTGTTTTGTTTTGCTTTGTAGTGTCGGGGGTTTTCGAGTCCCTGCCTCTTGGTATCCTAAACCCACACACAGTGGACCTGTTGACTGATCCGCTGGTTCCCTCCCCACCCCCGGGACGGCTGTGTTTGGGAGACACACCCAGCCCGCCTGCCCCCACCCTGCCCCACGTCCAGCCCTCCTGCTCCTGCCTCGCCATTGTGTCCCAGGCAAGTTGCAGAACAATGAATTCTTAGCAGATGATGATGTCGCCCTGTGTCCCCGTTCCGAGCCAACCCCAGCTATGCCTGGCATCCGGGAGTCAGCGTTTTGTAGGCTTCTGTGACATTTGAGAGCTCACATCCCACTTCCTCCAGCATTTGGAGAAGAGAAGGGAAGACTGAGGGTGGCTCTTGTCACCACCAATGAGCTCATCCTTCTCGGAGATGCAATAAGAAAGCTGAATTTCACCCTGTGAATCAGGAAGCTTGAGCTCAGGAAAAAGCACACATTCCCCAGCTGCCTGGACCCCCGCTGACCTTTTACTAAGAGGAGCTCTCAACTGGGCCTCATCCAACAGGCCTCATCCTACAGGCCTCATCCTACAAGCCTCATCCTACAGGCCTCATCCTACAGGCCTCATCCTACAAGCCTCATCCTACAGGCCTCATTCTATAGGCCTCATCCTACAAGCCTCATCCTACAGGCCTCATCCTACAGGCCTCATCCTACAGGCCTCATCCTATAGGCCTCATCCTACAAGCCTCATCCTACAGGCCTCATCCTACAAGCCTCATCCTACAGGCCTCATCCTACAGGCCTCATCCTACAAGCCTCATCCTACAGGCCTCATCCTAGAGCCAGGTAAATGATTGAACAAAGAAAGTTTTAGTGAAACACACCCTCACACCATCCACCTGAGCCCTTTGGTTTCTGTGCCCACCCCCCCACCCCACCCCCGCCCCACGGCTTCCTTGGCCCAGGCCCCACAGTCCCCAGACGCCTTCCAAGCCTCAGTGCGGGGCAGCCTAGCCACGGCCGGTCAATCCCGGTTTCGGCTCTGGCTCCACAACTCAGTTCCGAGGGCAGATGGGCCGGTGTGACCAGCGCAAAGCCACACTGGGTAAATGGGGCGCAGCTCCGGCTCTCCTGGCACTTGCTCCCCTGAAGCCCCTGCGCCGCCTCCAGTGCACGCCGTGACCTGGCTCTCGGGCCTCCCGCGGGCTGCTCAGAGCCCAGGCCTGGGGGCCCTTGGCCTGTGGGATGGGCTCACCGGCGCTCGCCCCCCGTCCGCTGCCTCCAGGTGCTCCCACCACGGGCCAGTCCGCGCCGCTCTCCCTAAATCACTGCCCTACCTCTGTTCAAGCATCTCTCTGCCTTCCCATTTGTTTTGCTCCGTGGGAATCTTGAAGGCTTCCGCACCAGTGTCGGCAGGTTCCTGTCCCCCTGGCCCGCAGCCACGGCCCCCCAACCCCGCAGGGGGCTGATTCACCCTGCAAGCCTCCAGCCTTTCCTGAGTCCGTCGTGAGGACTACGCAGGACTGGGGCGCGGGCCGGGCCGAGGGCTTGCACCCCGCGCGCAGCAGCCTGGCTGAGCTCTCTAATAGCCGGTCCGGGTCGTCGTAAAGCGCGGCCTTGGTACACGTCGACTCTAAGGTGTCCTTCGGTTCCTCTGTGGACTGGCGGTCATTGCCCTAGATCTCCTCTTTTACGGTACTGAAATCCCTAATGTTTTAATAATTTTAGAAAATTCCAATATCTCAGGCAATGAAAAGAAGGTTCTTGGGTTCTTTCTCTGCAGTGGATTCCACGGGTTGAAAGCTTCTGGAGGGAAAGGCAAAACTACGGAGACAATGAAAAGATCAGGGGTTGCCCAGAGTGGGAGAGGGGGCAGAGACGAATGAGCAGAACCCAGAGAACTTTCGGGGCAGCACAGACACTCTGTATGGTCACATAATGAAGGATCTACGTTATCGTACATTTGACCAAACCCATGGAATGTCCAACACGGAGACTGAACTTAATGTAAACGCAGGACCTTGGGGGATGAAGATGAGTCAAGGGAGGAGCATCTTGGTAACGAATGTACTACTCTGGCGAGTGGTGTTGATAATGGGGGAGCCGCACTTGAGAAAGGGCAAGGATATATGGGAAATCTCTACATTCCTCTCGATTTTATTATAAACCTAAAACGGCACTAAAAAAAATTAAGTCTAAAAAAAAAAAGAGAGGAAAAAAAAGAAAAGCTCTGTTGTCCTTCTTGCTTAGCTAAAGAGCTTCCAGGAGGCTCTTCAGAAGTACTCAGACTTCTAGGATTCTAGGAGCCTGACCTCAGAGGCATTCCGCTTCATTCTCCATAAGGTCTTCATTTTGCTTCTTTTATTTTTTTTATTTATTTTTTATTGGAGTTCAATTTGCCAACATGTAGCATAACACCCAGTGCTCATCCCATCAAGTGCCCCCTCAGTGCCCGTCACCCAGTCACCCCACCCCACCCCACCTCCCCATTTTGCTTCTTTTAATACTCTTCTTTGATTCCCTCCACCCTTTTTCTTCATCTAGACCTGCTTTCCTCATTTCTTTCTCTTTTCTTTTTCCTGTCCTTGTTTGTCATGAACATTTTTTTTGTCCTCAAAGAGGCTGAGATTACGTCCCAGCCTGTATACTAGATTAGGATGGACCCTAAATCCAGTAACACGTATCCACATGAGAAGAGGAGAGAACACGCGGAGACACGCCAAAGAGAAGGCCGTGTGAAGGTGGAGGCAGGCATCGGAGTGATGCAGCCGTGAGCCGAGGATACCAAGGACTGCCAGCAGCTGCCAGAAGGCGGGAGACAGATATCAAACAGATTCCTGCTCGGGGCTTCCAGATGGAAGCCACTCTGTCATCACCTTGATTTCTCACTTCTAGTCTCCCTATAAAAGAACACATTTTTATTGTTTTAAGCCAAAAAAAAAAAATCAAATAAAGTCAGCAGTGATTGCTTATACTAATGGTTGCACAACTCCGTGAACACACTAAAAGAAACTGAAGTGTATACTTCAAATGGGTGAATTATATGGTATGTGAATTATATCTCAATAAACCTGTAAACCTGGGTTGTTGTTTCTTTTTTTTTTTTTTTTTAGTTTCTGGGGTAGAATCAATCTGGATGTGGACTGATGCTTGAATTTATTTAAAGCGATTGGGTTGTGTCTTTATCACCTTGCATATAGTGGGTGTTAAATTCTTCAGAACTTGTTGCTGTCTGTGGTTCCCAATTTTTTTTTAATGCATCCTCAACCTGACAGTGGCCTTGTTTCCTCCCACTTTCAGGACCAGCTTCAGAGGCTTCTATACACATTCCTCATACATAGACTCATGCTTTTTGGGCTTCTGCCTACATTGATCCCAGTTCTGGGGCTTTCCCACCACACCCACCACCCGCCAGGGCCAGACAGACAGAGAGACAGAGACAATGGAAAGAGGAGGAGGAAACTGTTCAAACAAAGAGAAAGTATAGGCAATAACACAGCACATACCCAGTGAGGAACATTTAGGTTGTTCTCACTTTTCCCCTCTATGGAGAAATGCAATGGCCGTTCCTGTGCACTGGTGTGCGAGTTTCTCTAGGGGATAGACTAGAGTGGAAATGCTGGGTTGTATATATATATATACAACTCCCCTAGACATTAATAAATTATTCTTCAAAACAGTTAACTTAGATTCCTACCAGCAGTCTGTAAGAGTTCCCATCTACCCATACATTCACCAGCCCTCAGTAGATGAGATTTCTTTTTTATTTTTCAATATAATGATTATAAAATGTTATCTTATTTTAGGGGTGCCTGCATGACTCAGTCAGGTAGAGCATGGGACAGTTGATCTCAGGGTCATGAGTTCAAGCCCCACATTGGGGATAAAGCCTACTTTAAAAAATTTTTTTTAATTTTATTTATTTATTCATGAGAGACACAGAGAGGGAGAGAGAGGCAGAGACACAGGCAGAGGGAGAAGCAGGCTCCTCGCAGGGAGCCGACGTGGGACTCGATCCCGGGTCTCCAGGACCAGGCCCTCGGCTGAAGGTGGCGCTAAACCGCTGAGCCACCGGGGCTGCCCTAAAAAAAAATTTTTTTAATGAAATAAAATATTAGGTTGTTCTAGTGGGTATTTCTCTGATTACCAGTGGAGCTGAGCATCTGTCCATAAGTTTGTGGATATTCAGATTCTTTATGAATCATCCATTCATATCCATTGCCAATTTTCTGCTAGATTATTTGTTTTTTACTCTTTGATTTGCAAATCTATATATTTCCGGGGTGGTAATAATTTGTCAGTTGTGTGCATTGCTAACATCTTCACTCAGTCTATAGCTTGTCTTTTAACTTTGGTTATGAAATGTTTTAGTATTTGCCAGATTTTAATCTTAATATTGTCAAATTGGTTCATGGGAGTTTTTGGATTTATTTGAGAAGTCTATCTCTACTTTACAAAAATATTCTTCTGTGTTTTTTAAGTTTTACGCTTTTCTACTTTTGGTCTTTAATCTATATGGGATTTATCTTGTATGTGCTATGAGAGAGGGATTTTAATTTAATTTTTTTCTCTGTAGAAAGCCATTATGGAGAGTCTCAGCCTATTTATTGAATAGTCCGTTATTCTCTATAATTCATAACGCCTCACCATTAAATTCAAGTTCCCATGTACAAATGGGGACCTCACAAATGTATCCCTCTACATAACTTGCAATTTTAATATTTTTAAGAGAGAGAAAGAGTGAGTGGCGAGGGGGAGGTGGCAGAGGGAGGAGAGAGAGGGTCTTAAGCAGGCTCCACTTCAGGGTCAGGGTCATGAGCCCGACGCAGGGTTCAGTCTCATGACCCTGAGGTCATGACCTGACCTGAAATCAAGAGTCAGAGGCTTAAAAAAAATAAAATAAAAAATAAAAAATAAATAAAAAAATAGTCAGAAGCTTAACCAACTGAGCCACCCAGGCGCCCCTGCAATTTTAATTTCTACAGTTTTATGCTAAGCTTTAGCAGCCTAATATCCCCACCATATTCTTCTTCAAAATTCTTAGTTTTTCTTAATCCTTTAACTCTTTAGCATTAATTTTGTTAAATTTCATGAAAATCCTACTCAAAGATTGACTTAAATCCCATTAAATTTATAATTTATGATTTGGTAGAAAATTGTTCTCATTTATAAATAGAGTAGAACTCCCTGTATTGGTCTAGTTTCTCCCAAGAAACAGAACCAATGGAGTGTGTGTGTGTACACGAGTGGACACGCGTGTACACACATGTATATACAGAGAGCAATTCATTTTAAGGAATGAGCTCACACAGTTAAGGGAGACTGGCAGGTTCAAAATCTGCAGGGCAGCCCAGCGGGAAATGCCTGCAGGAGTAAATGTTGCAGTCTTGAGTCCTAAGGAAGCCTAAAGACAGAGTTCCTTCCTCCACTGGGGACTTTAGTCTCTTCTCTTTTTATTCTTTTTTTTTTTTTTTTTTTTTTAAGTAAGTTCTACACCCGACCCTGAGATTAGGAGTTGCATGCTCTGCCAACTGAGCCACCCAGGTGCCCCCTCAGTCTCTTCTTTTAAGGCCTTCAACTGATTGGATGAGGCCCACCCATATTATGGAATTATTCTGCTTTACTCAAAGTCTACAGATTTAATGTTAATCTCATCTAAAAAACACCTCCACAGCAACATCTAGATTGCTGTTTGACCAAACAACTAGGTACCATAATCTAGCCCAGTTGACACATAAAATTAACCATTACACTTTCTGTGTTTTAGGTCTTCTCTTATGCTCCCCATAAAGGTTTTGCGTATCTGCTGAGGCCTATTCCTGGACTTACAGTTTTTGTCCTGTTGGAAATAGCATAAGTATTTCTTGAAACTTGAACTGATGGACATCCCTGGGTGGCTCAGTAGTTTAGCGCCTGCCTTTGGCCCGGGATGTGATCCTGGGGTCCCGGGATCGGGTCCCACATCGGGCTCCCTGCACGGAGCCTGCTTCTCCCTCTGCCTGTGTCTCTGCCCCTCTCTCTCTCTGTGTGTCTCTCATGAATAAATAAATAAAATCTTAAAAAAAAAAATAGAAACTTGAATTGGAGCACAGCATTCCTATGACAAACTGAGCAAACCATAAATGTACAACTTGATGAATTTTCACAAACATAATACATATGTAAAACTAGCAAACAGAAAACACAGAACTTTATCAGCTCCTAGAAGCCCCCTTGTGCCCTCTCACTGGAGCTATCCACCCTCTCCCCAAGAGTAACCACTATTCATACTTCTTTTTTTTTAATTCAGGTGTAAATAACATAGCGTTAGCTTCAGGTAAACGATATGATTCAACAATTCTACATGTTACTCGGTGCTTATCACAACAAATGTATTCTTAACCCCCTTCACCTCTTTCACCCATCCCCCTACTCTCCTCCCATCTGGCAACCTTCAGCGTGTTCTCTCTATTTAAGAGATGAATGGGTAAAGCAGAGGCCGTCCTTATCCATTCATCTATCAATGGTCCAGTGTCCTGACTTCTAACTCCACAATTAGTTTTACCTGGTTTGGGACTTTATACAAACCATATAAAGTATGTTTTTTTGGTAACTGATATCTATATCTTAACATTATATCTTACTGTGGTTCTTGTCCTAAAGCGGCTTGGGCCCTCAGAACAGACTGGAACATCTATTCATCACCTTCTCCTTCCAGAACACATCCCTGGGCTGCTTGAGGAAGACCCGATAAAGACAAGGTTTTAGGGATCCCTGGGTGGCGCAGTGGTTTGGCGCCTGCCTTTGGCCCAGGGCGCGATCCTGGAGACCCGGGATCAAGTCCCACATCGGGCTCCCGGTGCATGGAGCCTGCTTCTCCCTCTGCCTGTGTCTCTGCCTCTCTCTCTCTCACTGTGTGCCTATCATAAATAAATAAATAAAAATTAAAAAAAAAAAAAAAAGACAAGGTTTTAGGGCTTCTGGGGAAGGGTGAGGTGGGGAATAAAGGGCCAAAAGGGTAAGAAGGAAGCTACATAATTGCTTACAAAACCTTATTTTTCCACTTCCATGTTCCTAGGGTCCCCAAGGAAGGACCTTGGAAAGTCCTTCTTGGAAAACTCAGTAACATCTGAGGGACCCTCCAGGACTCCTAAGGCTGAGCAAGATGTTTATAAAACTAACACTGGGGGGCAGCCCTGGTGGCTCCGCGGTTTAGCGCCTGCCTTCAGCCCAGGGTGTGATCCTGGAGACCCGGGATTGAATCCCACGTCAGGCTCCCTGCATGGAGCCTGCTTCTCCCTCTGCCTGTGTCTCTGCCTCTCTGTGTGTGTGTGTGTGTGTGTGTGTGTGTGTCTGTCTCAAATAAATAAATAAATAAATAAATAAATAAATAAATAAAATCTTAAAAAAAAAAAACTAACACTGGGGCACAAAGGACTCAAAGGAAGAGTCTGAACTTATAAGCAGGGGCACATCCAGGGGCATAAATGAGGAGAATACAATAAAGAGATGAGCTACAACAATGTGAACAGGTGTAGGGCTGCTGACAACAATGACTCCGTCTTTGGGCCTCCACCTTGTTCATGTTCCCACAATGACCTTGCTCAGGGCTCCACGTTCCAGGCCCCATAGAGGTTACTATATGCCCTGACCAGAACATGGGAAGGCTTGTTCTGATCTTCCCTAAAGTGGCATACACAAGGCCCCACCTTAGCTAACCAGTAGGGACGACTGGTGCACAGAAGGCCCCATTTTAGATAACTACCCCGTGACCTCAACACCAGGCCCTTTGCTCTAAAAACCTGAGCATGAAGGCCTGGACTTGGTGGAGAGGAGCCGCACCCCCTCTAGTTGCCCACCCGGTTCCCCCGTCGGTAAGATACCCTGAATGAACTGTAAATGGTATGGAGGGGCCTGCTTCGCCTTTCAGTCTTAAAGTGTCTTCACAGCCTGGAGCATACTGTGCTGACCCTCCTCCACCTTCTAACGGGAATAAAGGAAAGCAAGGATCCTGTGCTGAACCTTGCAACTAGCATCATGGGAGCTGTTTCTGTCTCTAGATCTGGGGAAGAACAGGGGGCAGTGGCTGCCGGAACCCAGAGCGACCCACAGCTCTGGGAGAGAACTGTCCAATGGGAGCCAGGGCCTTCAGTAGAGAGAGGCAGCCAGAGCCAGCCCGTGGCCCAGCCACTAAGCATTCAGCACCCTGCTTCTTAAAGCAGAGGTCCACTGATTGGGATAAACAAAATAAAAATCACTGAGCGGGGCTCTTGGGGGGCTCAGTGGTTGAGCATCTGCCTCAGCTCAGGTCACGATCCCAGTGTCCTAGGATGGAGCCCTGCATCCAGCTCCCTGCAGAGCGGGGAATCTGCTTCTCCCTCTCCCTCTGCCCTGCACCCCATTTCATGTGCTCTCTCTCTCCAATAAATAAAATCTTCAAAATGAATTAATTAAATAAATAAAAACTAAGAGGAGAACAGACAGAAAGGAAAATGTGATAATAAAAGTTTCAGAGGGACAGCCCGGGTGGCTCAGAGGCTGAGCATCTGCCTTCGGCTCAGGTCGTGACCCCGGGGTCCCGGGATCGAGTTCCACATCAGGCTCCCTGCATGGGAGCCTCTGCCTGTGTCTCTGCCTCTCTCTGTGTCTCTCATGTATAAATACATAAAATCTTTAAAACACACACACACACACACACACACACACACAATAAAGCATTTTTTTAAATCACCCTCCATGGACGGAACATGAGCAAGATCACTTGGCTTTAATGAGGCAGCCAAAATGGTCTCACGAGGAGGTTAAATGCTACACAAACTACTTCAATGTATTTATATGTCATTTAATCTCATAAGAGAGTGAAAATATTCATTTTTCTTGCACAAAGAACAAAAAGCACAAACTCTAACAAAATTGTGTGATAATCACAGGAGGCCTGACGGGGTAGCGGTCATCCCGTGGATGGCAGGCCCCCACCCCTGCCTGTCCGCAGCATACCCTCCGCCTCCTCTCCCCAGGCCTGAGTCACCAGCCCTCAAAGGTAGCTTATTACAAAATAATAACCACAGTATGTGCGTGTCTCTATTTTATTGCATGTTTTTAAATACATTTAAGAAAAAATACCTGCATTGTTTTGAGAGCTTGTTTTTTGTTGACTTTAGGATTGGCATCACCTCATGTAGAGACATTTATCAACACTGATTTAACCTCATTTTTGGTTGGGAAAACTGAGAGGCCAAGGAGAGGAAATGATCTGCCCAAGGTGGTGGGTCACTCTTTGTTTCAGACTCTTAGGAGGAAACAAGACTTAGAGAAGGCTCACGGGCGTGTAAGGACCCCTCCTGGTCTCTATCCTGGGGCCCGGGGCCCCTGAAGGACTGGTGGGCCACTGGCATCCGTGGGGAGAACCAGAAGACCTGAAGCCATTGCTGGAACTCTCAAGACGTCAAGTAGCTAAAACACAGATCTGGTCCTTGGGCTTTATGGGGATATTTTATTATGTTCTTGGTATGGTTCGTAAAGAACAGTCTGAAATAGATGAACCTGATTTGCCCTTCGCAGCAGCGCACCCCGGGGAGCGGCTGACCGTGCAGAGGCCGCAGGGATGTCTGAGCCCTGCAGCCCACAGACCCCAGCCCCGGGCAGGCGAGCTCACACCCGAAGCCGTGGGAACCTGCCACCCGATCATAACTTTTCGTGTAGTGACCCCTGCTGCCGGGCCCTGGAGGTGCAACGTGCAAACCGCGGCGCCTTCTGGGGGGCTCACACCCTCTGTTCTCCTGCACCCCGAGGCCTCGGGAGACCCTCGCTCACCTGCAGCAAAGCCCTGGGACTGGAAGCCAGTGTTGGTGCAGATTCCACTGTAGATTCGGAGGCGACCGTGCAGGAAAAACCCACACGAAGCAAGGGGCGACCCTTAGAGGAGCCTTTGCGAGACGGGTGCTCCCGGAGTGACCCCGAACCGTGACGTTGACACTTGCAGAACGTGTGGGCTTCTTTCGAGGAGGAACTTGCAGGCTTAAGACTGTTTTTGCAGATTGGTTCACTGACCTACCCAAGATTGCAGTTAGAGAAAATACTTTGATTTATAAGTCCCGGGGGAAAAAAAGACATTTGGGGCCAGGACTCAGCGCCGAGGTGGTGGTAGACAGATGCAAACGCGCGTCCTGTAATCACCTGGGAGAATCGATACAGAGTGAGGCCATCAGATCGTCTAAGACGTGACTGTACTTTTTTAAAGATCATCAACAAAATAGGAACATGGTACTAAGCACGTGCAGGGGATGCACAAACTCTGAGAATATTCGGATAGTTGCACCGGCTGCCCAACCTGCCGCACCGGCCGGGAGGGGCCGGCTACAAGCAAGAGCAGCTGCCCACCCCTGCGTGGACTCGGGGGCTGTGGCCAAGGCTGAGCTTGCCCTAAAGGAGGCGGGAGCGGGATGGGTCCCCGGGTCAGGGACGTAAGCTGAAGCAAGACCCCAAACAGTTACCATCCAAGCCGCGGCAGAGACAGAAGATGGGGGACCCACTGATAATTAGACTAGCTGCCCAGTCAGCGCGACACAAGCAGAGACTTCCTCCCCCAAGCTCCCTTGCCCGCAGGTACTGGGGTGCTGGGTGGCCCAGGCAGCGAAGACCTCAATTCTTGGGTCCAGCTCTGGCCTGATCTCAGGGCTGGGAGACTGAGCCCTGTGGAGGCATCGAGCGCCGCAGAGTCTGCTTGTGCTTCTGTCGCCCGCTCCTCTCCCTCCACGCCTCCCCGCTGCGTGCTCTCTCCCTAATATATAGAATCTTTAAAACATAAATAAATACAAATAAATGTAGACTATAGAAAATGGAAGGATTCTATAATCTTACATAACGTGGAATCCAGAGCCGAGAAAAGTACAAGGCAGGGGCGCCCGGGGGCTCAGCGGTTGAGCGTCTGCCTTTGGCCCAGGGCATGACCCCGGGGTCCCGGGATCGAGTCCCACGTCGGGCTCCTGTGTGGAGCCTGCTTCTCCCTCTGCCTGTGTGTCTGCCTCTCTCTCTGTCTCTCATGAATGAATAAATAAAATCTTTAAAAAAAAAATAAAAGCACAAGCCAGAAAACTATATAGGTCATTCTCATTTCCCTTTTTCTTTTTTTTCTTTAGACATAATTGACACAGGACATTATATTAGTTTCAGTTGTACAATAGAATGATTCAACACTCGCATTTTTTCAGCGTTGGTATATTTCACAAAACGATCACCACAGTAAGTCTAGGGAACATGCATCATCACACATTGTCACAAAACCGTTTTCCTTGTGATGAACACTTTTAAGATCTGCTTGGCAACTTTCAAATACACAACACAGTATGATATGGTCACCGCACTGTACCCACATCTCCATGAGGCCTTTCTCATTCATGAACAGTGTCTTTAAAAAAAAAAAAAAAGTTTTTTTAAATTTATTTCACCGAGAGATAGAGCTAGAGAGGACCAGCGGGGGGAATGGCAGAGGGAGAGGGAGAAGTAGGCTTCCTGCTGAGTACGGAGCCCGACACAGGGCTCGATCCCAGGACCCTGGGTCCTGACCTGAGCGCAAAGCAGACGCTTCACCGACAGAGCCACCCAGGCGCCCAAGAACAGTATCTTTTAATCCTAAAGAAAATACCAGCAAAAATAAAAAATAAAATAAAAATAAATAAATAAATAAATAAATAAATAAATAAATAAATAAAAAAACACCAGCAGGTTGGCCCCAGCAGTGCTAAAAGGAACTATGTATCGGGGATCCCTGGGTGGCACAGCAGTTTAGCGCCTGCCTTTGGCCCAGGGTGCAATCCTGGAGACCCGGAATCGAATCCCACGTCGGGCTCCCGGTGCATGGAGCCTGCTTCTCCCTCTGCCTGTGTCTCTGCCTCTCTCTCTCTCTCTCTCTCTGTGACTATCATAAATAAATAAAAATTTTTTTAAAAAAAGGAACTACGTATCAGGACCAAGTATGATTTAGCTGAGGAATGTAAAGATGCTTCTACGTTATACCTGTCATTAATGAAAAAATAAATGTTATTAACACGCTTCATTATATTCACAGGAAGAAAAGCCCGTGATCATCTTCATAAATGTAGAAAAACAATTTTTGCAAAACTCAGTGCCCATTCTTAGGAATGGATCTTGCTAATCTTGTCAATCTGGGCAGGAAGCAGAGAGAAACCGGCCCAGGCAGGGGCGGGCGGGGCGGGCTGGCCACCTGCCACCTCTCAGGTGGGCCCTGCTCCCTGCAGGTGGAGGGCGACGCCCCGGGCCTCGGGCCTCCGTCAGGAGCTTCCCTCCCCAGGGCGGTCGTTTCTCTTGACCTCGCTATGAGAAGCAGGACGAGGTCCTTAAGGGAAATTTGGCGGCGGACTGAAAAGTGGAAAAGCAGACGATCCCACCTATTTCCACCTTCAAAACAACCTGGCACATGTGTCGATGTATCTTAATCTGTCGGAAAATTTGCCACTTTGCAAGTTTTTTTATGAAGGTGGGTACAGGGATCTGACCAGGTGGGCGTGGCCCCGTCACCGGTCAGGACACCCCATGGGGCTGGCGGGGTGCAGCCTCCTGCTGCCCCTCTTGGCCCAGCCACACCCCGCTGGCCAGACGCCGCCGTCCTGCTTCTCGGCCTCCGCTCTGGGCCCAGCCCTCCTCGTCCCTGCCCTGTAGCCTGACCCGGGGTAGCTGCCTCCTCCCCGCACCCCTGTGGCCTGACCCTGAGAGCTGCCTCCCCACCTCCCACGCCCCTGCGGCCTGACCCAGGGTAGCTGCCTCCTCCCCACACCCCTGCAGCCCCACCTGGGGTAGCTGCCTCCCTCCCTTGCTCCTGTGGCCTGACACTGATAGCTGCCTCCCCCCCCCGCACCCCTGCGGCCTGACCCTGATAGCTGCCCCCCCCCTGCGCCCCTGTGGTCTGACCCTGATAGCACCCTCTCCCTCCCCCCACCCGCCGTGCCCCTGCAGCACCACCAGGCCTCCACCACCAGGTTCCCGCACCTCTGGGTGCTCAGGGCAGGGCCAGCACCTCCCGGGTCCCCGCCGCCAGTGCGGAGGGCACAGTGTCACTCGGAGCCGGGCCTGCCGGGCCCCACTGCGGCCTCCAGCGACAGGCCATCCAGTGCCCAGCGGGGCACTCAGCCCTTCCCAGGCACTCAGGAGCCTCGGGGGCAGCCCCCACCCCTCCCCCGGGCGAGGGCAGGATAACCTGGGCCTCCTGCTGTCGCGGTCTTCGACCCCCCGGCACCGAGTTAGGACTGGACCTGCTCCAGGGAGGGCAGCGATCCTGCGAGGTCACCCTCCCTGCTTGTCACCAGGTGAGCCCAGAGCCGCTGGTGGATGAATCAGCCACGGGCTGCCGGCAACGCCAGTCCCGGTGCCACGCTTGCTTCACTGATTCCTCAGAACCACCCAGAAAGGCACCATTTTCAGAGAAAACAAGGAGCCCAAGGACTTTGAAGCTGCTCTTTAGAAGCCAAAGCGGCTATCAGGGTCCCTGACATGCGCCAGGTGTGCGGTAAACATCACTCCTCCCTCCAGAAAGTCAATGGTCCCTAATGAAAGAAAAATACCAGGCAGGGCCTGCGCTCGGTGAGGGTTGGGCCGCGGTCACAGGGTTGGGCCGCAGTCACAGGGTTGGGCCGCGGTCACAGGCCCTCCGCCAGAGGAAATGTGGCCCCACGGTCCTTGCACTTCTGTTTCCACCTCGCTGACGTGCTCAAGACAATCAAAGTGAAGAGAGGACCAAAAGCATCCCTGATAATAAGACAACAACTATAGAGCGCGTTACAGTTCTCGCTATTTGGACGTGTTTATGCGCACGTGTGCACGCGTACGTGGACAGGGTGACAGGATCCTGGTGATGACCTACCGTAAACCTGCTACCGGGACACCTCTACGAGGAGTATTTTGTGTCCTCTGGCGATCCCAGATCCTGCCACACACCAGTTCACCTGCCTTTCCCAAGTTACAGGGGAGAGAGAATTCTGTCCAGCCTTACAGGGATTTACACGGGCAGGACAGCAGGGAAAATGAGCAGGAGGGGGTTTTCTTCAAGTTGAAGGAAAGGAGGGGAAGAAAAAAAAAATCCCATGGTAGCGAGCCGACTGTTGGTACCAAAGATAGAGTGACGCAGGGCAGGCCCTTAGCAAGCGGGTACTAAGCGAGGCTGAGCCATGCCCTCAGGAATCAGAAGAGCAGTCTGGACCCAAGGAGGAAGGACCGCATCCGCTCGGAAAGTGGGGTGAGCCCAGGCCGTCATCAAGGCAATCCGGGCGCAGCTAGGACCACAGACAGGTCAGCCTGTCGTGTCGAAAACAGATCCACACACCAGCTTCTGCCATGCGGAGAGCTTTCCCAGGCTAACCTCGTGTCCAAGTAGTATATCTGGGCAGCGACCTGGCCTTAGGTCTTTGTGGGGAAGCACCTAATAGTAAAAATAATAATAATTTTAGGGGATCCCTGGGTGGCTCAGCTGTTTAGTCCCTGCCTTCAGCCCAGGGCATGATCCTGGGGTCCCAGGATCGAGTCCCACGTCGGGCTCCTTGCATGGAGCCTGCTTCTCCCTCTGCCTGTGCCTCTGCCTCTCTCTCTCTTTCTATGTCTCTCATGAATAAATAAAATCTTTAAAAGAAAACAGCAAAATTTTAGAAAATAATAATAATTTTAAAGTGTTGCTGAGTGAGCCGCAGTATTACATGAGCTAACCAACTGTCACTCTCTTGCTTATCAATTACGATGAAATGTTTTAACAAGAGAATTTTTATATAACAAAGAGAGACATATTAATTGCAGAGAAGTTAGAAAACTCCATGTAAACACTCAGAAGAAAATTATAATCATTTATGATCCCATCACCCATATATAACAAACCTTAGCATTTTATTATATGACTCTTCAAGCTTTCATATGTAGAGATATAGATATTGATATCAATATAAATAGATATAGATAGATATAGGTATAGATATATGATCATGATGTAGGCTCTTTGGTCTCTTGATATCTTCACCCAATCAAATGGAACGTACATCTCTTCATGTCGATAAAAACACTCCTACAGCAGCAGGCTTTACACCTGCAGGGCACTCCATTGCGCGGTACTTTTATTAGTTAATCAGTTTCCTATTGTTACACATTACTTGCTTCCAAATAGGACTATCGTGGGGCACCTGGGCGGCTCAGGGGTTGAGTACCTGCCTTCAGCTCAGGGCGTGACCCCGGGGTCCCGGAATCCCGGGATCGAGTCCCACATCGGGCTCCCCACAGGGAGCCTGCCTCTCCCTCTGCCTGTGTCTCTCATGAATAAACAAATAAAATCTTAAAAAAAATATATGACTATTGTAAATGCCATAGTAAACATACTTATTCATGTCTTTCCCAACAAGTCTGATTATTTCACTAGGTTCCTCCCTAAAACCGAATTTTGAGTCAAGGGGTTTCTATGTATTTATGGCTTGTGATAGACATTGCCAACAGCCTTGCCCTGCGGCTGAGTCCCCCCGACCATTCACATCCTTACATCATTACCCTATTTACATCACCATCCTTGTATGGATATTCTTCTCTCCTCTCATTCTTTTTTTTTTTTTTTTCTTTTTTAAGATTTATGTGGGGCTCCATCTCATGATCCTGAGATCATGATCTGAGTGGAAACCAAGAGTCCGACGCTCAACCTACTGCTCCACCCAGGTGCCCCTTCTCTCATTCTTACCTGTGATTGGCTTTATCCTGATATCTAACAAATTTAACGGTACTATTAAAAAAACATTGATTTGTTTTATTTTTGATTTCTTAAATGTTTAGCAACGCTGAATGTTATATCACATGTGCGTCCATCTCCTAGGGCTACTGTAACAAAACACAACAAGTTGGGTAGCTTAAAACAACAGAAATGTCTCACAGCTCTGGAGGCCAGAAGTTCAAGGTCCAGGTGACAAGCTCTGTCCACGTCCAGCTCTGCCTCTCTACTCTCGGGCCCTGTGCCCCTCCCACTGCTAAGAGATCATTAGGTGGCTTCTATCCTGCACTTTGGGAAAGGGATTCTCTCAGGCTGCCCAAGGCCCCCTCTGCCTGGACGTAAACCACTCAGCCGTCGTCTCTCTGGATTCCGGTCACCATCCTAGGGTTCTGCAAAGTTAGATGCGTCCCCTCAGCTCTGGGATTGCTTAACCGTCTGGGGGTTTATCAGGCCCCATCCCAGGACTTACTCGAGTGTTTTCATTCATATTAAACTTTCAGTCTTCTACCTAACATTGATCATTAGCTGCATGCTATGTTTCCCTTTATTTGTACATAATGACATGAAAGTACTTATCATCTAAAAGCAAGATGTCAAAGTATATATATTCTATTACTTCAGTGTTTATTTTTTTTAAAAATCCACATAGGAGAAAGGACTGGAAAGAAAGAAATACCATGTGGAGGGGGGTGAGGCATCTGGAGAGAGCAGAGCAACTAGGGCTGCCATATCAGCCTACCTTCAGCTGATTTATGAGAAATAAATGTTCATTATGTTTAATCCAAAAACTTAAGAAAAAATGCCAACAATGGTATTTAAAATAGTAGGGTATTGGGCAGCCCCAGTGGCTCAGCAGTTTAGAGCTGCCTTCAGCCCAGGGCCTGGCCCACGTGGGGCTCCCTGTGTGGAGCCTGCTTCTCCCTCTGCCTGTGTCTCTGCCTCTCTCTCTCTGTGTCTCTTGTGAATAAATAAATAAAATCTTTAAAAAATAAAATAAAGTAGTAGGGTACTATTTATGGATTTAAAATTTTTAATTTCTATTTTTTATTGCGTTTGTCCGGTTTTCAAATATTTTTGATTAATTACTTCTGTAATGAAATGCATGTATTCATTCATTAGACAGACCTTTACTAATGGGTTAGTATACACCAGACACTAAGCAAAGAATTAAGGAAGAATAAGAGAAAAGATAAACATGGTCTTTGTCCTCGAAGAGGTTTTAATCTATGGGAAAAAGAAAAGGGGACACAGGACAAGTAATGAGCAGTGGCGATGGGCACTGTCATGGGTAAGTACAGGATGCTAAGAGAATACGTGATGGAGCAGCAGAGACAGTGAGAAGTAGGCAGTCAGAAAAGTGTCTGAGGTCCTAAAGCAAGTTTCGACGAATTTCAAAAGACAGAGTATGTTTGCTGATCGTAATGCAGTCACTTCTCCAATTAATAGGAACAATTATTTTAAAAATATCCATATTCTGGGACGCCTGGGTGGCTCAGTGGTTTAGCAACGCCTTCGGCCCGGGGCCTGATCCTGGAGTCCTGGGATTGAGTCCCACATCGGGCCCCGCAGGGAGCCTGCTTCTCCCTCTGCCTGTGTCTCTGCCTCTCTCTCTGTGTCTCTCAGGAATAAATAAATCAAATCTTTAAAAAATATATCCATATACTTGGAAAGTAAGAAAAGCATTTCTAACTAATCCATGAATCAAAGAAGAATCCATAACGGAAATTAGAAAATGTTTGAACAAAAAGCTATATTCAAAACTTGTGAGAGTAGCTAAAGCAGTATACGAGGGACACAACCTTAGAAACACATGTACAGTTGACCCCTGAACAACAGGGGTTTGAATGGTATATAGGATTTTTTTCAATAAATACAGGACTAAGGTAGCCCAGGTGGCTCAGTGGCTTGGTGCTGCCTTCAGCCCAGGGCCTGATCCTGAAGACCCGGGATCGAGTCCCAGGTCGGGCTCCCTGCATGGAGCCTGTGTCTCTGCCTCTGTGTGTGTGTGTCTCTCATGAATAAATTAATAAAATATTGTAAAAATAAATAAAGTACTATAACTGTATTTTCTCTTATGACTTTAATATTTTCTTTTCTCTACCTTATTATAAGAATATAATATGTAATATATATACACATTCAAAATATGCCAAACACCTGTTTGTTATCAGTAAGGCTTCGGGTCAACAGTAAGCTATTAGTTTAAGTTTAGGGGAGAGTCAAAAGTTAGATGGAGGGGCTCAGTGGTTGAGTGTCTGCCTTCAGCTCAGGTCCTGATGGGGTCCTGGGATCGAGGCCCACACCGGGCTCCCTACGGGGACCCTGCTTCTCCCTCTGCCTGTGTCTCTGCCTCCCTCTGTGTCTCTCCTGGATTAATAAAGACAATCTTAAACACAGACACACACAACAGTTAGACGAGGATTTTCCCCGGGGGTGGGGGTCAGGGCCCCTAATCCTGCATTAACCCCGCATTGCCCCAGGTTCAACTGTACCTACATCCATGAACCGCCAGAAAGCGAAAACTTAATCTGTAGTAACGGAAAGCAGATCAGCGGTTGCCTGGGTCCTGGTGGGGAGTGGGGAGAGAAAAGGTGGAGAGGAAGGAACGGGCAAGGTTCGTTAAGGCCCCTCCAGCTGCGGACCTGAGACTTGCGCTTCGATCTGGATGTTAATCATATTAAGTATTTTTTGAAGAGTCTGAAGGAAGACAGGGGAGGAGAGGGGGGAGGATGGGGACGGAGCCGATGTGCCCCCTCCAGCTCAGGGGGCTCAGGTTCTGCAGGGGGGCTGGGCCTGGATGTGAGGGGCGGGGCCAGGCCGGGAGGGGGCGGGGCCTGGACGGGAGAGGGCGGGGCCAGGTGGGAGGAGGGGCGGGGTCGGGCGATGGGGTGAGGGGCGGGGCCGAGCGGGGGAGGGGCGGGGCCGGGACGGACGGGCGGGGCCGGGAGAGGGAGGGAACGGGCCCCAGAGGGGAGGAGGGGCGGGGCCAGGCCGGGAGAGGGCGGGGCCAGGTGGGAGGGGTCGGGGTCGGTGAGGGGCGGGGCCAGGCCGGGAGAGGGCGGGGCCAGGTGGGAGGGGCGGGGTCGGTGAGGGGCGGGGCCAGGCCGGGAGAGGGCGGGGCCGAGCGGGAGGAGGGGCGGGGCCGGGACGGACGGGCGGGGCCGGGAGAGGGAGGGAACGGGCCCCAGAGGGGAGGAGGGGCGGGGCCAGGCCGGGAGAGGGCGGGGCCAGGTGGGAGGGGGCGGGGTCGGTGAGGGGCGGGGCGGGGCCAGGTGGGAGGGGGCGGGGTCGGTGAGGGGCGGGGCCGAGCGGGAGGAGGGGCGGGGCCGGGACGGACGGGCGGGACCGGGAGAGGGAGGGAGCGGGGCCCGGCGGGGAGGCGGGGACGGGGAGGCGGGGACGGGGGGGCGGGGGCGGGGCCGGGGGCGGGGAGGCGGGGCGGGGCCGGGAGCGCGGAGGCCGGCGTGCAGTTCCTCCTCTCCGGCGGCAGGCGGCGGGGCGGCGGGAGGGCGGCGGGAGGGCGGCGGGAGGGCGGCGGGGCGGCGGCTGCGGCGGCGAGGGGCGGGCCGAGCGGGGCCCATGTGGGCGCCGGCGCCGAGGGCTGCAGCGCGGGGTCGCCATGGCGGAGCTGCAGCAGCTGCGGGTGCAGGAGGCGGTGGACTCCATGGTGAAGAGTCTGGAGAGGGAGAACATCAGGAAGATGCAGGTAGCGGGCGGGCGCAGGGCGGGGGCAGGGCGGGCGCCCCTGGAAGCCCCTGGAAGCCCCGCGCTCCCCGCGCGCACGGCCGCGCCCCAGGGCAGCCCGGGGTCAGAGCCGCAGGTGAGCAGCCCGAGGCCCGGGAGGGCGCGGCCGCGGGTGTCCTGCGGGCCCTCCGCGGGGTGCGGCGCTTCCGTGGCACTGCTGGACTCCGGTTCGTGGGTCGGTGCCCCCTGCTGGAAACTACAGGACGAGCTTGCTGCCCTCTGACCCCGGGCCAAAGGTCCCTGCTCTGAGTGTGGCTCCACCTGCGGCGCCCCCAGCCTTCCGTGCAGCGGGCGCCGATGGGCCCCGCAAGGCCGCGAGGCATCCCGCTGGGGCTCCCAGGGTGACCTCCCGTGGGTGGGCTTAGGCTCCTGCTGCTGTTAGGAGAGCGCTGAGCCTGGACGCTCCCGCGATGCACTCCCCGCTCCCCTCCGCCGCGGAGGCTTCCCCACCTGACCTCTGCCTCTGCCCTCCCTCCCCAGGGCCTCATGTTCCGGTGCAGCGCCAGCTGCTGCGAGGACAGCCAGGCGTCCATGCAGCAGGTGCACCAGTGCATTGAACGCTGCCATGCGCCTCTGGCTCAAGCCCAGGCCCTGGTGACCAGTGAGCTGGAGAAGTTCCAGGTGAGGAATATCCCAGGCAGAGGACCCCAGTCCTTGATGTTCTTTTGCAGGAGATGACAAGCATTTGTTCAAAACCGTTGGCTTTAATGTCTTGGTGACAGTCTTGTGGACAACCAGTCTTCCCCAGGGTTTGACATTTGGGGAAAACTCCTGGAGGTGGAATGCCAAAAGTATTTCCCATAGAAAAAACGGTGTGAAAGGAGTTGATGATCAAGAGCCTTTTTCACCCACAGACATGAAATACAGTATGTACACTATATATAAAACATGTATTAATTCATGCTTAAACTAGTAAAATCCCCAGGGAAGTGGAGTAGGCTAGTCATGAGGTGCAGATTAGAGCATTATCCCGCCATCATGTTGTAGACTTACCCACACGGGGCCGCCTCTACTTGCTGTACCCAGACGGCAGCCCCTGGGTCACTAAAGAGCAGTCATTTATAGGAAGCATTAGGATCACTGACTCATTGATGCCTTCTTCACAAGCCCCTCTGGGGCCACTAAGGCCAGAAAGTATCCACTGTATCTCTCTCTTAAGAAAAGTGTAGCCACAACCTCACGTTATTCCCTTCCTATGACTGTACCTGCCTGGAGCCTGGAGAAAGCCCAGCCCACTTCTGAGCCAGTTTTTCATGGCCTGAGAGGCAGAATTCTTCAAAATTACTGATGCTATAAAGGAGTAACTTATCCAAGATCCTGAGCCCACAGAGGTTTGTGTTCACTTTGACGGCTAATAGGTAGGGTCTTTGACATTTGGATTCTTGAACGGCTGAATGACTTTCTCCTTCTGTTCACTTAGTCTTCCAATTAGACTTACTCTTACACTCTGTCAGAATTGCTCTGGCCACTCTCCTCCGTGGAGCTAAATCCAGTGGTCATTTCTCATCCTTCACCTTATTCAACCCATTTGCAACACTGAGGCAGTGCTCACTCTCCTCCTTGAAACAGTTTGTTCAGTTGTGCACTGAGACTCCTCACTCCCTGGTTTCCCACCTCTCTCCTTGGCCACCCTTTCTTGGCCTCCTTTCCTGGTTTCCCCCTCTAATCAGTGAGCAGCTATAGCTATAAACATCTATAAATATCATCTGTATGCCGACAACAACTACATTCGTTCATATCTCTAGACCAGATTCACTTGTGACCTCCAGATTCAAATATCCAACTGCTTCTTCAGCATCTGCACTTAGTCTGTCTTCCTTCACTGGGAATGTAAGTTCTATGAGGGCAAGAACTTTATCTGTTTTACTCATTAATATATTCCCCAGCATTAGAAGAGTAAGTACCTGACACATAGTAGATAATAAATATCTGCTGAGTGTTTTTCTGTAGCGAAGACAGATATTAAAGAATCAAAATGTTTTTAGCTCTTAACTATAGCTGACCAGCAGTAGCCTCTAGTTACTTCCCACTTCCTGAGAGGGGCTTCTAGATAATTTATTCTGTCATTTAGGGCACCTGGTGGCTCAGTCGGTTAAGCATCTGCCTTCAGCTCAGGTCATGATGATCCCAGTATCCTGGAATCGAGCCCCGTGTTGGGCTCCCTGCTCGTGGAGAGCCTGCTTCTTTCTCTTCTCCCCCCTTGTACTCTCTCTCTCAAATAAATAAAATCTTTTAAGAAAAAAAACTTAGTCATTCATTTGCTTTCTTGTAATGCTTTGTCTGGACCCTCCTGGTACCACTCTCAATTTCAATCAAGATTCTATATGTCAAGCTGAAATAGGTAGCATGGGGCCTAACACATGGTAAGCAGTTGGTAAATGGAGACCAACCTTTCAGCCTTCTCTACCCTCTTCCTTCTTGCCACAGGACCGCCTGGCCCGGTGCACCATGCATTGCAATGACAAAGCCAAAGATTCAATAGATGCAGGAAGTAAAGAGCTTCAGGTGAAGAGGCAGCTGGAGAGTTGTGTGACCAAGTGTGTGGATGACCACATGCACCTCATCCCAACCATGACCAAGAAGATGAAGGAGTCTCTCTTGTCCATTGGGAAATAGAAGTCTTTTCAATTGGCCATCGGAACTGACAGCGGGAATCTATTTAAAAAGAAACAAGACTTTTGGTCTTTTAAGTGACGTTTCTGAAGAAATTAAGGTTGGCAGCAAGTTTGAGGCATGTGTCACTTGCCTCTGGACACTGGTTCCTTTACGTTTCAATCCTAGAAAGTGAAGTGGAAAAAACTGGTGCTAAAATTTGGGTCAGAGATGGCACAGGAGAGTTTTTGTTAGCCTAAATTTCATGTGCTTGTCCTGGCAGTAGGGATCTCCCTTGTACCAAGCCAGAGCCCTGCAAAACACCAGATTCTTCTTACTACACAGGTACCAACAGGCTGGCAGGTTCCTGTAACCTGCCTGCAATCTGGTGGTGTGCGCAGAGGTATTTCTGTTTGTTGCCAACCTCCTGTTTACCAGAAGGATCACCAAATCGTTTTCCATAAGCTGTCAAACAAAATCCACGAGGTCACTAATCTAGAAGGGAAAAAAAAGGTTTCTGGGTCTTTGTTTTGCTTGGTTTTTTATATAGAAGGGCATGAAATGGATTTAAGATACGGAGTTGGGAGAGGTAGTTTGCATAAGAACTTTGAACAGTTCTTGTGGTTATCTGTTTCTGGCCATCAAGATGTGGGTGTGCATTTCTTGAAATACACATCCCATCTTTCAGCTAGGAGAGAGACCCTGCAAAAACATGACAGGTGATGCTCCATTGGGTATGGGAAGCAGATCTTTCCTCTCGCCAGCTGCCATGACGGGCCCCGAGGCTATCTGCAGCAGAGCGACAGGACAATCTCACAGTGACACTCTCCTTTTTGAAGGGAAAGGGGTTTTTGATTGCACCATTTACCAGCATCCAGGAATGAACACTGAAGGAGGAGCTCTTGTCTTCTTAATTAAGAGAGTTATTAGGTACTGGCTTTGGAAAAACCTGGCTTTTATGGAACAGAATGGGATGAAAACCTAAACTCAGTATTGCTTATTTTGCCCCCAAAATAACAGAGTCCTATTCAGACAATCACTTGGTGACAGGAAGGTCAAAGGAGAAAAAGTAGGCAACTCAAGGGTGGGCTGTGATCCCTTTAAAGCAGAAGAGGGGCAACCCCCCACCCCATTACCAAATGCCACCCTTGCCCCAGGACCTTTGCAGCAAGCCGTGTTCCTGCCCCAGCTCTAGCACCTTTTCATTTTGATAAAGACCTTACTGTCTTTTTACCAACTTAGTACTTGAAATGATGATATAGCCTGCGTTGGGTGTCTCAAGGCTGTGATCTATTTTCCTAGTGGTTCAGTTTTAAAAAATAAATAAGGTTTAGTTTTTTCCTCCACTACGGCGTCTCTCGTATGCGAGCAGTGAATCTACAACTTTCTTAGGATGCTTCTCTTTGTAATGTGTAAAATAAGTGTCTGAAGACGTCGTGAAGAGTAAAAACTCGCTGTGATTCAGACGCGGGACTGGTTCATTGTAAATGGGGGAAAACAGGACAAGCTAAGGCCCTGGGACTCGGAGTCCATTAATGTAAAAATAACCGTGGGAAGGCTAAACCATCCATTTCGGGACCGTAGCTGCTTGTAAGCAGCGAGAGGTGGGAAGTTGGGCAAATGCCACCTGTAGGATTTTGAGTGCTAGAATGAGGCTCAGTCTTTTATTCGTATTTCAATAGAGCCATTCCTGGACATTAGGGAGGAACTGAATTTTGGAGAATCATCCTCTACTCAGAATCACCGAGGCCTAAGTCTTTTTTTTTTTTTTTTTTTTTTTAAGATTTTATTTATTAACGAGAGACACAGGCAGAGGGAGGAGCAGAGCGCCCGATGCGGGGGCACCGCAGGCTGATCGACCTTGGCAGGACCAGAGCCCAGCCCTCCCGAGCGCGTGCGCACTGGGCACGTGCGAGGACGCTAACCCGCGCAGGTCGCAAAGCGAGGGATCCGCCAGCTGCGCCGACGACTTAGAGACCCAGCCCTTACGTCAGTTTCACCAATCAGGAAACGGAATTGAGGAGGCGACCGGAAGTCCCACCCCATGTAGCCCCATGCAGGCCAATCGCTGGCAACGCAACCGGAAACTCGCGGGCGTTCGGCAAGTCCGGGGGCGCCCTCAAAGTATCGCGGGAGGGAATGTGACCTCTGCCGGCGTTTGATTGGCGGCGGGGGCCGGTGACGTCAGGCGCCAAGCGGCGGGAGCGTGAGGGAGCCGTGTGGAGGCCTCTGCGAGCTCGCCGAGTCGGCGCCATGAGCAAGGCTCACCCTCCCGAGCTGAAAAAGTGAGTACGCGGGAGGGCCGCGTGCGGGTGGCGGCGTCCGTGCGCCGGGGCCCCGCTCGGGGGGCGGCAGAGCGGCTCCGCGGGGCGCGAGGACGGGGCGGGGCGGCGGTTTCCTTGAGCTCTGTTCTCGGAATCTCCCTCCGGGGCGCCCGGGGGCCCAGCGGGGTTAGCGCCGCCCGCGGCCCAGGGCGTGACCCGGGGTCACGGGTTCGAGGCCCGCGTCGGGCTCCCTGCGTGGAGCCTGCTCCTCCCTCCGCCCGGGTCTCTGCGCCTCTCTCTCTCTCTGTGTCTCTCTGTCTCTCTCTCTCTCTCTGGGTCTCTCATGAATAGATGAAAATTTAAAAAAAATAAATTTTTTTTTGATTTTGTGCAGAAGTTAAGACTTGGATGTCACGTGATCTGTTAACAGCGCTGTGGGGGAACGTTCATTTTTTTCTTTTTTTTTAATCCAAGAAAAGTAAGTTGTTTTTTTTTCCCTGCATCCATTAAAAATCCCCTCAAAACCGGATGTTCCTACTTGCGTGGGCCCGGGCTCGGGGACGCTGGGCCGAGCGTGTGCAGGGCCTCCCGAGTGCCTCCGTCTCGTGTCCGCCGCGCAGTCCCAGGATTTCTGCACGTGGTAGCGCAGAACAGGAGAACGGGACCCGGGGGTCGCTTTGTGAAACAGCCGTCCGCCCTGTGCGTGGGTCACGTCCTGCCAGCCTCGTGGAGGAGTCAGACTGCAAGAAAAAGCCGTATTTAGTAATTGTGCTTTTTTTTTTTTTTTAAGATTTTTTTTATTATTTATTTGAGACACAGGCAGAGGGAGAAGCGGGCTCCATGCAGGGAGCCCGACGCAGGACTCGATCCCAGAACCTTGGGGTCACGACCTGAGCCAAAGGCAGCCGCACAACCGCTGAGCCCCACCCCCCCCACCCCCGGGCTGCCCAGGAAATTGTGCATTTAGGGGCGCCTTGGTGGTCAGTCGGTTAAGGGTCCCACTCTTGGTTTCAGCCCAGATCCTGATCTGCTGGTGAGATCAGCCCCGGTGGGCTCTGGGCTCAGCGTGGAGTCGGCTTGGTGTGTCTCCTCCTCCTCTGCCCCCTCCCCACTGCTCGCCTGCTCGCTCGCACGCGCACTCTCTCTCTCTCTCTGGTTCTCGCTCTCAAGTAAATCTTTTAAAGAAAAAAAATAGTTTTACATTGAAATGCATATTTGTATCAAAGCCATTTTTTGTGCAAGAACTCCGTGTATTTTAGCTGGGTCTGTTGAAGTGTTCATCGTGAGCCCGACGTTAAGAAAAATACAACTTATTTTGGAGTTCTGTCTAAAACTCTCTTTCCTTGACGACTTGGCAAAACCTTAGAAGTATTCTCTGGGTTCTTCACGAACTGGTGAGATGCTAATTATTTTTAGCAAAAGAACCATCCTCTACTTGTAATCTTAGATTACCTTTTTCATTTCTTAACAGGTGCTTTTGTTTCTTAACAGATATTTGAGAATTTCACAGGATGAAACTGGTTTTAATAATTTCTCTCATCTCTCGATCTCATGTATCGTGAACTCCTTTGAGACCATCCTCCAAAATGACCTTCAATTTTTTTTCTCTTTTATTTCTTCACAGATATTTTCTACTCTTTTATGCCCTCCTCCTGGTTTAGCTTAATTCAGTGGTTCTTAACTGTGGGGTAGGGAGCCTGGTTCTACTGGCAGGCCGCTAGTGAGTAGAAGCTAGAGATGCTGCTGAACATTGTACAACGCGCTGGACATCACTCAACAGAGTTACCTGGCCCCAGATGTTACTAGGCCGGGGTGGAGATACTGAGACCTAACCAAATTCTCCATCCCACTTCCTAAAAATCACTGCCATGGTGGTATTGCCAATGACTGGACTCTGCTTTAATAATTTATGACTATCTGAACAGTAAAGTGTAGACTTGTTGGCACGGCGTTCAGGCTCTTCCATCTGAAATGCAAGGTGCCAAATATGACACACGCTAGTGTGGAGTATCCCATTCTACAGCCAAAATGAACCATTTGCATTTGCTCAAACTTTCTTACTATGTGACTTTAGAAAATCTTTCTGACCCTTGGTTCCTCATCTGTAAAATAGTGATAATAACAAGATCTCACTTAGGGCTAAATAAGTTCATATGTGTTCTATTTGCTGTCTTTTATATATATCCTATTAAATTATTTTATATATACTACAACGTATTTTGGGGTGTTTTTTTTTTAAGGTTTCATTTATTAGAGAGCATGTGAGGGGAGGAACAGAGGGAGAGGGACAAGCAGACTCTGCACTGAGCATGGAGCCCTACTTGAGGCTCCATCTCACAACCCAAGATCATGACCTAAGCCAAAACTCAGGTGCTCAAAGGAGGCGCCACCCAGGTGCCCCAGGCCTGTGTCTTAACTTACCTTTGAATTCTCTCATACATTAAAATTGCATGAAATTTCAGGGGTGCTTGAATGGCTCGGTTGGTTAGGTGTCCAACTCTTGGTGTCAGCTCAGATCATGATCTCATGGGTGGTGAGATGGAGCCCCCTGTGGGTCTCCACGCTCATCAAGGAGTCTGCTTGATAGTCTCTCTCTTTGCCCCTACCCCACTTTTGCAAGTGCTCTCTCAAATTTTTTTTAAAGATTTTTGTTTATTTATTTGAGAGAACATGAGCAGGGAGAGGGGTAGAGGGAGAAGCAGACTCCCTACTGAGCAGGGAGCCCTTTGTGAGACTCAATCCCAGGATCCTGGGATCATGACCTGAGCCAAAGGCAGACGCTTGAATCACTGAGTCATCCAGGTGCCATTGAACAAATCTTTAAAAATTGCATGAAATGTCATATTTTCTAGCCTGTAACTGGAAGGGGTAAAAACTCATTTGACTGCATGACTTCATGCTCCCATAACACTGCTGAGATGGGATTTCCCCATTCAGATTTTTTAAGGCTTCAAAATCTGTATTTATTTTGCTATAAAATATTTATGTGTTGAGGAATATCTTGAACACCTAAGTATGATGCTTAATATTAAAACAACACTCCTTATTGTCTCAAATATAAAATAAAATAGCTATTGAATTGGATATGGTTTGATTATCTTCTAATTTCCTTACAACTTTGGTTTTGGTACTAACCAAAATATATAAACAAATCTTTGTTTTTAAGAAAATAATAAAATCAGAAATTAGGTCAGTCTTGAACAAGAATGTTTTTGTAATTCACATCATAAAGACTTAGTTTGGTGTACATTAATGTACTCTAAATCTATTCCATTTTTATTATCTTGCCCCTTTCTAAATTACATTGTACAAGAGCTAAATGAGGTACCGTATTCTCTCCTCTCACCATCGTACAAATTTTTTATTAAGTTTCATTATTTTTATTGTGCAATTTTAGCAAATCGTATTGATTGTACCTACTATTATGCTTACTTAGACTTAATTTTTTTAAATCAGTCATGTAATTTGTACCCCTTTTGCTTTTTCAGATTTATGGACAAGAAATTATCATGTAAGTTTCTCTGGTTTTTTGTTTTTTAATTAGTTGCTTTCTACATGTGTCTTGGCAGTATATAACGTTTGGAGCACCTTCATAAGAATTTAAATCATACAGAACCTCTAATTCACATCCATTAATCAGGTTTATCAAAAACTATATGCAATTTTATTTACCTAATTTCTGATATGTAACAGATTGCACACATACTGTAGACTTTTCATTATTTTCTATAAGCCTTCCCTCACGTAGACAAAATTAATGGGATTTTCCTATTTTGTGATATTCGAAAGTATATCACCCTTTTTTATCTTTTAAAGCACAGGACTTTGACCAAGGCTAAAAATCTGACCTGTACAGTACCTGAAATATATAGGGGTTAAGACCCAGGCTTCAGAGTAAGCATCCTTCCCTTTAAATCCAGCCCTAGCCCACAGTACCTGTATAACCTTGAACCAGTTTCTTAAGAAGCTCTATACTTCAGTTCCCTTGTGAAAAGTTAGAATAATTCTATTTGACAGGATTTTTGTAAGTTTATTTTAGTTTTTACCCCCTTTTTTTTTTTCTGATTTTAATTCCAAAATAGTTAACATACAGTGTTGTATTAGTTTCAGGTTTACAATATAGCGATTCAGCAGGTCCATACAACAGCTGGTGCTCATCACAACACTGCACTCTTTACTCCCCATCCCCCCCACTTGGGTTTTTATGTTTAAATATGGAAGTAAATGTGAAATGTTTAGTCCACTGCTTGGCATATAGTAAGGATAGAAGCTTATATATCTCAAGTACCTGAGTTTTATTCCACCTGATTCTCAATAGTTGATACTTAATGCTCAGTTTTATTAAACTACTTTTTCCCTTTTTATAGTGAAATTAAATGGTGGCAGACATGTCCAAGGAATATTGCGAGGGTTCGATCCATTCATGAATCTTGTGATAGATGAATGTGTGGAGATGGCAACTAGCGGGCAACAGAACAATATTGGAATGGTGGTAAGTAAGGGTGGAAGGTTTCTCTTAGAGATTTCATATTTTGAAATAAGGATTAACTTCCCTTCTATTAAATTCTTGTCTTAAATTGAAATTAGATTGGGCAGCCCAGATGGCTCAGCAGTTTAGCGCCGCCTTCGGCCCAGGGGCATGATCCTGGAGACCCGGGATCAAGTCCCACGTCAGGCTCCCTGCATGGAGCCTGCTTCTCCCCGCTCCTGTGTCTCTGCCTCTCTCTCTCTCTCTGTCTCTCATGAATAAATAAATAAAATCTTAAAAAAAAAAAATGGGCAGATAAGATAGATTTTCCATCTCCCTTTTACTTTAAAATATGGCAGCCGTTCAACTCTGGTAGCATCCCAGTTACCAGTAGGTTAGATCTGAATCCTATGCAGAATCCTCTGAAATAGCTGTACAAAGTATTTTTGAGCTTTATAATAGAGGTCCATAGTCAGTCCTTCATTATGCTCAATTTTAACATGCTTAGGAGTTCCCAGAAGATCTTACTAAAATGCAGATCCCATCTAACTATGTGGGATGCAAATCTGCTAGTCCACCTTTATACCTTTCGATTTTAGGTGTGTGTATAATTAACCCAGATTTTCTGGGTTTTCTGCAAATTTAAAAGTGGCCAAAGTAAAAAAAAAAATAAATAAATAAAAATAAAAAAATAAAAGTGGCCAAAGTAAAAGTTTCAAGGGATGATCGCAGGGGTAGCCATTGATGTGAAAGAAAAAAGCAAATGCTGGGTTAATTATAGGAGCAAACATTTCTATATTCATTAGACCACGGTGGTATGACTACTGAGAAAGGTTTTGATGTTTATCAACAAGACGCAGGCTTTGAATCCCATTCTGACCACCAGAGGACAATATGCCCAGTAAGTTAGTAAATCCCAAGTTTCTTGGGAAACATAAATCAAAAAGGACAACTTGGCATTAGCAAATCACTGAGCATAAAGACCTCTAAAAGATGGTAAGAGTTCCTAATTCTTAGCCTTGATTTTTTTTTTTTACCTCACAATTTTTAATTACTCTTTCCAAAGTGTATGTTATTGCTTCTTTCAAACGCATTTTCATCTGAAAAGCAAATCAGTGATCTGGGCTGCAAAATCCAGTGATTCCAGTGATCTTGGAATCAATCCCTAGATATGAGATTCCCCTCCCCCAAGTTTTATGCAAATTGACCTTCCTTTCTCCTTGAGTTCCTTCTCCTTTCTCCTTGAGAAAATGAAAAAACTATAGGTAAATCAGTATCAGCCAGTTTGTTCTAAAGATGGTTTCTAAATACCCACCCCCAGTATTTCTCTCTAGCCTTTCCTATTACAAATTCAGTAATTTTCATTGTAAGAGAGGGTAGACTGGATTTTTAGTTTATATATCAACAGACTTTGCTAAAGATTGAAGAAGGACTTTGATAACCAAAAGTCAGTTCTAATTTGAGAAGATAACTTCAGAGAATTACGTGACACTTTTTGGAATTTTGTCTGAGAAGCAACTGATCCTAAATCATGGGTTTTTCTTGAAATTTCCCCCCTAAATTTTATTGGGCTTGTTCTTTACACAGAAATTGGTTATGGGCACCTTCTTACTACGTTAGGCGGTTGGCTCTTCCACCTCTGATGCTTGTTGTGTGACCAAAAAAATTTTGTGTTAGTAGGCAGTAGTCCTTGCAGCTGAGTTAACACTTTGAAAATGAAATAATGGGGGGCTGCCTAGGTGGCTCAGTCAGTTAAGCATTTGGCTCAGGTCATGATCTCAGGGTCAAGAGATCAAGCCCCACCTCAGCTGCCCAGCTGAGCAAGAACTCTTACTTCCGTCCCTCTGCCTGTCCACCTGCGCACTTGAGCTCACGCTCTCGCACACGCTCTCTCTCTCTCTCTAATAAATATTTAAAGAAAATGAAACTGGTAACGTATCAATTATCCTGAATAAAAAGACTTTTTGAGAGAGAACGGGGATAGGGCAGTGGGAGAGGGGGTGAATCTTAAGCAGGCTACATACCCAGCATGGGGCTCCCACAGAGCTCGATCTCAGGACCCTGAGATCATAACCTGAACCAAAATCAAGAAAGGACGCTTGACCAGCTGAGCCATGTAGATGCACCAATAAATAGACATTTTAAAGAAAATACAAGAATGGTCTCTCTGAGATTGGGAGAAACAAATAGGTTTCAGTCTTGTTTTCACAAGTTATTTGGCAAAGGAAACCATTACACTGGCTTTGTTACACCCTTGTCCAAGTCAGTGACCCATTGAGGCCATTGAAATGACCTCTCCTGTGAGTGGCGTTAAGAGTGGGTGTGTTCTGGGTGGCAGTCAGTCCAACCTCCCGCTCTTGCTTCGGCTCAGGTTGGGATCTCAGGGTTGTGAGACGGAGCGTGTGTGTGGTTCCTTGCTCAACACAGACTCTGCTTAAGACCCCCTCTCCCTCTGCCCCTCCCACCTGTGTGTTCTCTCTAAAATAAATCTTTTTAAATAAAAAACATGTTCTGAGGGGGAGAGAATTTGTATTAGGATCTGTCAGCTGCAGAGTTACCTAATGATAGATGTCTCAGCCTCTTTGAAGCATCCCCTTAGCTGTCAGTGGCCTCCCCTCTGTCTTACTCTTTTGCCATTCCACTCCACCCCAGAGTTCCCCTAAGAATATAGTAAAAATTCTATAGGAAGATGCTGCATAGTTCAGGAGTTCTTATTAGCTTTGTGGTTCTGTTGCTCCATTTTAGGTGCTGTGTTAGATAGCTGTGCCCTGTCAAAAGAGTAACAGCAGGGTACCCAGGTGGCTCAGGGGTTGGGGTCTGCCTTCAGCTCAGGGCGTGACCCCGGGGTCCCAGGATCGAGTCCCGCGTCCGGCTCCCTGCAGGGAGCCTGCTTCTCCTTCTGCCTGTGTCTCTGCCTCCCTCTCTGTGTCTCTCATAAATTAATAAAATCTTTTAAAAAATAAAATAATGGGCAGCCCGGGTGGCTCAGCGGTTTAGCGCCGCCTTCAGCCCAGGGTGTGATCCTGGAGACCCGGGATCGAGTCCCACGTCAGGCTCCCTGCATGGAGCCTGCTTCTCCCTCTACCTGTGTCTCTGCCTCTCTCTCTCTCTCTCTCTGTGTGTGTGTATCTCTCATGAATAAATAAATAAAATCTTTAAAAATAAATAAATAAATAAAAAATAAAAAATAAAATAAAAAGACTAAAAACCCAAGCAGCACTAGCACTGAAGCACAAAAGGGACAGTATGGAATTCTGGACCTGATAGTTCCAGTTTGATTTGGAGAATTAGGCCTAAACATGGTGAGAAAAGAGGAAGATTCCTGTACAACAGAGCTATCCACCCACTAGCCTTACTTCATGTATGTTGATAGAAGGCAAAGAAGTATGTGATACCTAGTATTTTAGAAAATGATGAATGTGACACCATTATATTTTGTATTTTAATAATTCCCCAAAAGGCCTCAGATCTGAAAATCTTCGTTTTCTGAAATAACTTCCCTGCCACATTCTCCTTCTAGGGAAAGAGTGAGAAATGGACACGTAAGGGAGAGATAAGAAAGAAGGCTAGTAGTTTTTCATGCTTTGGCCAGTGGGACGTGTTGTTAACCATCTGTTGCAAGTAAGCCAAGAATTAAAACCCTGAGAATTATCCCTGGGTGGCGCAGCGGTTTAGCGCCTGCCTTTGGCCCAGGGCGCGATCCTGGAGACCCGGGATCAAATCCCACGTCAAGGCTCCCGGTGCATGGAGCCCGCTTCTCCCTCCTCCTGTGTCTCTGCCTCTCTCTCTCTGTGTGTGACTATCATAAATAAATAAAAATTAAAAATTAAAAAAAAAAAAACCTGAAAACTAGGTAAGCCTGTTGTTTAGCTTTTTTTTCTTTTTTTTTTTTTTCTTTTTAAAGATTTTATTTATTTATGATAGCAAGAGGCGGAGACACAGGGAAAGGGAGAGAAGTCGGGCTCCCGGGAGCCCGATGTAGAACTCGATCCCGGGTCTCTAGGATCACACCCTGGGCCGAAGGCAGCACCAAACCACTGAGCCACCCGGGCTGCCCTTTAGCTTTTTTCATTTCCATCCCTAATGTAGAGAAAGAGGAGAAGTCTGTAGGCTCCTTCAGTCCCCATCCTTGTTTTCAGGGCATTATTTATTCTCTCTTTGTGCTGCCCTTGGCCGCCTCGTCATCATACTCCTTGCTGTTCGTCTCTGTCTCTGCCAGGCCCCACGACACTGCCCCTCCCTTTCCCTCTGTCAGCTGCAGTAAACATCGGGGTCATTTGTTTATTTAACAGGTGCTTCCTGAGCCCTCTGTGTGCCTGCCCCAGTGTACGGCACTGGGAATATTGCCCCGCTCTCCTAGAAATGACAGTTGTGTGAGGAAGACAACAACAGTATACGTGATAAATGAATGGAGGGGAGAAAGAGAGTGGGGTTTTGTCGGTTTTTTTACTCCAGCTGCCTGCAGGCATAGCTCACTTGCTTTGAATCATAAGCAGAATGCCTCCATTTCGAATATTTCACCTTTCCAGCTCTTCTTGACCTGCTCTGATTGCAGCATGACCTGCAGTTCGCAGGGGCTCCTTAGGTTCACAGTCCCTTGCCTTCTAGTCTGACTTATTTTTCTGCCATCTTGAGCTCGGTTACCAACCTTTCCACCTATGCTCGTAAGTACCCTTCCTCACTACTCTGGGAGGCACTGTGGTCCTAGAGCTTTTTCTTTATCATTTCTTTCCCTGCCCCTAGGCTCTCCCATTCTTTGAATGCCAGAGCAGTGGTTATTCCCTCAACTGTGAAACTTCGGTTTATTGTTGGTTTCATGATTTCTCCCAGTACATTAATATGGTGCTTGGAGCCTTCTAAGAGTGGGTACAGACTGTTTCCTCCTTCCTGTCATGATTTTCTACTACATTCAAATTAGATTCTTTCCTTATCCCCTTAAACTTTATCATCTCAATTTTGAGTTCGGTCTTCCTGTCAAAATTCTACCCCATTTTTAAGAACCAACTAAAATGCCATCTTCGCAAAGCATACTTTACACAACTTCCATCCTAGTTTGTTCCCTAAGTGATCTTACATCACTAACCTGATGTTCCAGGTATTTTTCCCATTGACTTATGGATCCCTTGGGGCAGAGATGGGCATGTTACTTGACTTCAGAAGGTGAAATGAGGACACCTGGGTGGCTCAGTGGCTTAGCGCCACCTTCAGCCCAGGGCCTGATCCTGGGGTCCCGGGGTCGAGTCCTGCATCGGGCTCCCTGCATGGAGCCTGCTTCTGCCTGTGCCTCCACCTCTCTCTCTCTGTGTCTCTCATGAATAAATAAATAAAATCTTTAAAAAAAAAAAAAAAAAAAGGTGAAATGAGTCATTGGAAACTTTACACCTCAAAGGGGTACTTGTTAGTCTTAAGTCTAAAAAGTATACATTTTATTAAAAGGGGGCTACTGGCTTCTTGTCATGGTTAAGATTTAATGTCCCTGTGGATTGGAAAACTCACAAACTGATCTTTAATACTAAAAAACCATGAATTTTGTGGAAATTCTTTCATCAGTGTCTGTCAAATAAATTGTGTTCTAATTTTTTCTTTTTAGGTAATACGAGGAAATAGCATCATCATGTTAGAAGCCTTAGAACGAGTATAAACAATGGGTGTGTTCATCAGAAGAAGAAAACTGCTTCCACATGTCCCCTGTCCATAGTACCTGTTTTACTACAATATAAAAATCAAAAAAAAAAAAAAAAATCAGGTCACCCGCATTTTCATATTGAACTTTTTTGTTAAATAAACTTTTATAATAGTCAAAATTGCTTTCTCAGACATTCTGAATGTAGAAAATTGAGTATTCTTATTCTAATTTTTTCTAACATGAACTGTTCCTGGTTGAGACTGATTTGGTCCAAGGCTTTTATGCATTAATATAGGAAAATCTGATTAAATATGAAGCATGGCAAAAGATACCTTTTTTCCATCTTTTAACCTGCAAACCTACAAGGTTTTTTTCTGAAACGTTAACTGTAATTTTCAAAACTCCTTGTAGTAGCTTTGAGGTACTGACTATCCAAGTACATGTACATTCCGAGTACAGTACAATTGAAAAGACACAGGAAGTAATAACACGGTTGTTTATTTTGAACATAAATGGGGAATTTAGAATACAAGAATAGAACTCTAGAAAAAACATTCCAGTGTACTCTGGTTCTTTGGAGTATACGGGGTAGTAACGCTGTCCACAATACTTCACCTAGGTCACACATTTTATGGCACACAAACTCAGATGAAAGATAAATTACAAATGGTTGTATCATAAGCCTAACTTCAAGAAATCTACAAAGCAAATGCTTATGCCTGTACTTTTTGTGATCTGGTAAGAAAGCCAGAAATCTTGAACCACTTTAAAACTGTAGAGAACGAGGTATACACAGGTGAACGTGCAAGGTACTTGGAAAACAACACAATGGATGGCTTATGTGTGTCTAAAACCTTTCCTGTCCAGAGAACGTGTTTACAGCCAGAGAATAGGGAGGGATCAAACCAACGTCATCACAGTGAGGAGAGTGGATGTCAAGTCCAGTACATTTTTATTCCATTCTTCTCCGGCGGCTCTTTAAATCTTCACTGGTGTCGACTGGCGTTATTTCTTGCAACCACAGAGTAAGTTACAGAACCAGTTTTCCTAAGTGCGGTTCCTAGACCATCACCTAGGAATTTAAGATACTGAGATGCATATTTCCATCTACCACTCCAAACCCACTGAAAGCACACTCTGGGGTGAGGCCCAGCAGTATTTTAAGAGCACTCCAGGTGATTCCGATGCATATCCAAGTTGGAGAACCACTGGAGTAGAACTGGTTTTCAGTCAGCTCCTGCATAATTTTTACCAGTCTCTTCTGTACAAAGATGAATAGCGTGGTCTACTGAAGTAACAGGTTCTGATAGTAATTTTCTTCCAATAAAAAAAAAATCTTTAATCCTGTATCCATTAAATCTATTATGCCCGATCATCTGTTTTGCCCTGAAGCTGTTTCACATGCCCTGATGGAAAACTTAAAAAAGCTTAGAGTAGGTCTGATATAATGGCAACATCTTAAATTGGTGTTATTGTAAGTAAATAATCTATCCCATTGCAAAAGTCTGTGAGTGATAGAAATTTTCATTACCAATTTTTATTTACCAATCTTTAGCATACAGAGAACACAGTATTACATTCTCTACAACATTGTCCTCATTAAAACCACAAAAGGAAAAATGTGACTGCTTCTTAACATACTTGTTAAGAATAAAATTTTTAAAAAGCTGACCCTTTGACAAAGTGTAATTTTAATCCCTGCCTTTACATCAAACGTATTTTTGGCAGTTTTATCAGCATATTAATATTCACAACTGTAGTAATCATTTTAAGAATCCGTGTTTTCTTACACCATCTTGCTAAAGTAGCTACTGCAATAATCTTACAGGACTTTTTCTTTTCCAACAATAGGTGTTAACTTTGTTACAGTTACTTTTAGAATTCACTTCTGAGCTTTTACTCAGAAGTTCTGTCGTCCTAATGACTAAGGACAGCCATTCATGATCTCTTTATCTGATACAGAACTGGTTCTGTTAGAATCACTTGAGCTTTAAGATATTAGAGGTTATTCCGTCTGCAGCCAAAGTTGAGAACTGCCTTAGAAACAAGATTTCAGCAATCATTTTCTCACCCCAAATGCTAGTTTTAGAAGCATTTAACAGTTTGGACAGTTGCTGGATTTGATCAAGTGTGGTATTCGGAGTCTCGTACTCCAGTGTCCACTGCTCTGGAATAATCCAAGTTGCCTGTTGTCAGACGGACCGCGCTTACTGTCAAGATCACTACTAGAGGTCTTGTCAAGAGAAGTCCTTCTTCACAAAATGAATCTGCTTTGATAATGGATTAGGTTTCCTGGGACTTTTAAGGCACTGAAAACCCTTTGGAGATGTCTTAAACCCCCGCATCAGTGATTCCCAACCCAGGTTGCACCTTAGGGACTTTTTAGCTACAATGCTGAGGTCCTATCCTCAGTCCGTTAAATCAGAATCTCTGGTTGCAGGGTGGGGGAGGGGGTAGTCTATCGATAATTGTTAAAGCTCCCTAGGTGAGGATTCGATGATAGAATGCCAATCTCTTAAATCAATCGCCTATGTATTTGCTTTCATTTTACTTGGGATTTTTGTGTGACAAAGTTAAACTACTAAGGCTTCCGAATCTCACCCCTAATAAAATCAAATTAAAATCAAAATCAACAATTAAAAGAACATTCAGAAAGTCAAGGCTTCTGGCATGGGCACATCTACTTTGACAAAAAGGCATAAATTAACTAAAGCCAGGCATATGACCAGCTCCCAGAGTAGTCTTAACCATGTGACGAAGGTCACTGACCGCTGTGAAGCACAAGTGAACTAGTCCCCCACTAAATTCTTCAAGTGCTCAGCTTTAAATGCTCTAAGGTTTTACTCAAATTCCAGGGCCCCCACCCCCCAGACCTAGTAAATCAGAATCTCCAGAGGAGCTGGAGAACCCACATGTTTAACAAACTCCAGGCGACTCCATACTGTGATGGGTACTAAGAGAGTCCAGAAATTTTGGAGAGGGCATAAATGGAGTAGTTAACACCTTCACACTTCATTAGAAACTTGTATTTCCTCCTAACTCACTGGGTTTACTTTTGTTAAACAGACTAATTTATGGCAAAACATGATTCAAAAATCCTCTCTGCTCAGATTGTGTTTTTTTGCTAGAGACACTCCATTTGGAACCAGGAGGGGGGAAAGGTGACTGTTCTCTCATAGCTCAGTTTTGAGCTTCTCATATAAGTCCTCCTGGTCGATCATGTCCGTGTGGCCATTCCAGCGGTGATAGGCGAGCAGCGCGGCATTGTGGGCCGCAATGGCACTCATCTCCATGGCGCTCGCTGCGCACTCGATGCCGTTGAGGTAGTAAAGTCTGTCATGGAGAATGATGGAGGGGCATTTCTCTGGAGGCCTATAGTGAGGATACGCAAGCCATGGCTGCTTCACGGCATAATCATAGGACAAAAAGAGCTTTAGTATTTGTTCTTTAGTGAGAATTTCTTGGGAAAAGATCTTCCAAACGTATCCCCTATCTCCTAATGGTTGAGGACTGTCATTTTCTGTTACAGAGGACACAATCCCAATGCTGTTAATGAACAAATCTGAATTATCGGTGGTTAAGATTGTACTGAGATCGAATTTGTCTAAGGCTCTAGAGCTAAAAAGAGTTGAATTCAACTGCCCCTTAATTAAAGTTGTCACTATATGTTGGTAATACTGATGGAATTCCTCAATTGGAGGATCAAAGTTGAGGAAAGTTATATTGGACATTTTTCGATTCAATGGAGTGGCCACCAAGACAATGTCGTAGAAGTCTGAACGGGTCTCAGGTCCACTTTGGTAGATGACTTCATACATCTTTGCAGGATTTCCTAGAGGAAAGCATACATTTTAGTATTTCTAGCATACTATACACCTTCCCAAAATAATTTTATTACCTTAATAAGTTGATAAGGTATAAGATAGTTAGATAATTCTAAAGATTCAAAAGTTTTACCCTTTTAATATAACTGCCAAATTGAGCCCAGTTTTCTACTGGAAGAGAAATAATACCTTGTCAAGAAGTACAAAATATGGAATGATACTTTTAAGAATCAGACTATTTTTATTTTTATTTTTTTAAAGATTTTATTTATTCGTGAGAGACACAGAGAGAAAGAGAGAGGCAGAGACACAGGCAGAGGGAGAAGCAGGCTCCATGCAGGGAGCCCGATGGGGAACTCGATCCCGGGTCTCCAGGATCAGGCCCCGGGCTGAAGGCGGCGCTAAACTGCTGGGCCCGGGGCTGCCCAAAAATGAGATTATTTTTAAATCGAGGGAGACGTGCTTCCGTACTTGGCACATCTGGGAATATCTGTGTAACCCCATCATTTGGAACTGGGAGACCACAGGAGAGTGGCTTTTCTCTCTGAGCAATGATTTTCCAGAGGGCAAATCAGGAACACCAAAATTTCAGGCTCACCTGTGTGCTTGGTCCTTGTTTTCTCCTCTATGTACAGAACTGAGCCAGCTATGAGGTTGCTTCGGGAGGCCCGGAGGAGCCCTGAACAAACCAGCTTATTGCCACCTTGCACTGCCCACAGGCCGGAATCCGCACAGGACATGGACACTGCGCCTGCCCGGCCGGGAAAAGTGCGTTTTAGTTCTCACTCGAGGAAAGGTCTCCTGCCCGTTCTCTTCCCAACTTAGGGGAGCTCTGCTCCAAAGCTGCCAGACATTGCCAAGCACCCCTGGGGGCAAAATCTCTGGAGGCTAAGGCCTCCCCCCACTGCAATGGCACAGACCCACCCAGGCACGACGTGAGACCCGACTGGGGTGTCAGAGCAGGTACACGTCCCCACGTCCTGGCCCCAAGTCAGGCCTCGACTTACCCACAAAGCCGTTGATGTTCATGCTTTGCCCGTAATTGACCCGCATGACGGGCGCGACAATCTCATCGAGGAACTTCTCAGAGAAGCCTGCTTTCTGCAGCGTTTCCAGGAGCGTCCGGTTAAGCATTCCCAGGAACTCGTCCCCGCCTAGGGAGTGCAGCAGCCTCTCGACGCTGCTGAAGGCGTAGTCGTGGGACTGGTAGCGGTAGATCCTGTGGGAGAGAGCGGCCACTAGGCCCCGAGCAAGACTCGGCGTGCAATCGGCGGCGGGCTCCTCGGGCTGCCCCGGCCCGGAGCCCCCCACCCCCAGGCCCCCGCCCTTGCCGCCTCTTCTGCATCAACAGGTCACCGCCTCACCTTGAAGGAGTCGCCGTGTCCTACGTCCTGTTCTCATTCCGCGTGTTCCCCCCAGCAGCAGTCAGGCACGTCTAAGGTCTAAGGTATCCTGCCACCAGACGAGGCCCTCCCCACCCACCCCCATCCAACCGAAGTGTAGGCTGGGGGGTCGGTTCACTCCTAGCATCCGACACGCCACCCTCAGCTCATTTAATTTCAAACTTCAATGTTTTCACTTCTGCTTCTCCCACCAAAGAAGAAAACACTGGCAGTCTTTCCAGTCTTCCCAACATCTCTCTTGCTACTTCACTCTCATTTCCCAGATCTTAACTCAGGATTTATATTCAAACAACTCAGATGAATAACTGATCTACCTCTCTCCAGTTTCTTTTCTTTTTAGACATTTATGAGTCTCCCAGAAACCCTAAAATACATCTCTAGTCTTTACTGAGTTATACAAAAACAACTTATTGCTGCTTACTACATAAACTCCTGACCTTCAGGGAATTTTAGAGTCTAACTCAAGTCTAACTCCTCTGCTTTAACTACAAATAGAGAAACAAGTAAGAGGGCCCAAAAGCCCCGTGACAAGTACAAGTCTCCAGCACCAGCTGCCCCCCGGCCTCAACCACACACCCACCCTCCACGTGAACACGCCTGACCCACTCACTGACCCCTGAACATGCTGCGCATGGCTCCCCCACGCTGCACCACCTCCTCTCCAGCTACAATACACTTGGAGCTTGAGCCCCACTTCCCCTGCAAAGTTGCCCAACTATTGCTTAATTTTTAGAAAATACCACCTGACATTTTCCTGAACTTCATGGACTTAAAGAAATATCCATGCAGTAATTCAATATGTAATTTTTCAAGTTGCAAGTGATAAAAAAAATTGAGAACAATATGACTCCTTTCCCTCCACGTGCTTGCCGTTGGTCACAGGTAATAAGGCACATACGCAGGTCAGTATATGAAGCAAAGAAAAAAATAATGCCAGAGACGGATCTGTATCAGTGATGGGGGGGGGGGGTTGGGTTACACCAACTTTCTTCTCTCCCGGTTGTAATTTTGAGCAGGGACAGTGCCACAGCCGCTTCAGTATTACCTACTAACAGTGCAGTATCCAAAGTACTGAATACATTTTTGTGGGGAAAACATATCAGTGCCCAAACTGAGAAACTAAAATAACTCCTTCAACCACATCAAATGGTTTTTAGTCCCTCGGGAGTTTTAAAAAGCAGAGAACAACAACACTGAGTTCTTTAGGAAACAGACTGAATATCTCATAAAACATAGACTGACCTTTGGCTAATGGTCAGCAAGACAAAACAGTAGCCAATTAAGTGACATACAGCGTATCCGAGAAACGAGTCCGCGCCACCTCCTGCCTGCGACCCTGCCCCACTCAAGCCTCCAGCAAAGGCCTCCTAAACCTGAGACAACGGAGGCCGTAGGAACAGTGAGCACTGCAGCTGTTTTACAATACTAGTTGCGTTAGTACATATTTGCTAAAAAGCTAGATGTGTAAAGAAAAAAAAAGCTAGATGTGTATTTCTATGAATCAAGCTGCTTTCCAGCCCTTTTTTTTCTAATTTTTTAAAAGATTTTATTTATTTGACAGAGACAAGGAGAGTGAATGAGACCACAAGCAACGAGGGGGAGGGGTGGAGGAGGAGGGAAAGCAGTCTCCCCACTGAGCAGGGAGGGCTGCTGCAGAGGGGGCTCCAGCTCAGGACTGCGGATCGGACAGGATCAGGACTGGAGCCAAAGGCAGACACAACTGACTGAGCCACCCAGGCACCTTTTTTTTTTTTTTTTTTCTTTTTAAACTACATTTGGATAACCGTTAACATTTATTCCTTAAACAAATATTTATGGAGCATGAACTGTGAGCCAGGTATTCCAGGTGCCAACGATACAGAGGTCAACACAACAGAGAAAAAAATCCCTGATGGAGCTAGTGTTCTAGTTGGGGAAACAGGTAGTAAAAAAATTAATGTGAGTAAATTATTTAGAAGTTTAGAGGATAATAAATGTTAAGGAGAAAATAAAAAAGCCTGAGAAAGCTTAGAGTTGCCAGAGTCTCAACTCTAAATAAGATGGCCCCCAAAAACAGAATGGTCAAAGAAGGCCTCACTAAGAAGAGAACATCAGGGCAGAGACCTGAAGGAGGTGAGCGCTGCAGTATCCAGAGGAGACAATATTTCAGATAGAGGTAAGAGCAGTGCAAGAACCTGACGACAAAGCAGGCTTGGTGTGCTCAGAGAACCATGAGGCCAGTGCAGCTCACGCAGATCCAGGACAGCAGGAGGAGGCACAGTCAGATGGGGGGGCGGGCAGTGAGACATGAAACACTTCTGGAAGAGTGGAGCAAGGAACACTGGCAAAAGTCAACATCAACTTTCGCAACACTGAAAATAAGCCAAAGACTTGTCAAAATCCCAGGAGTATTTTCTCCAGAGAAATGGCTGAATCTCAGTAGGAACAATGAGCCCTGTGGCATCTTAACCTACACCTTATCCCCGTCCCCACTTGCCAGCAAGGTAGCCTTCCAAACCAGCACTTGCAACCGTTAACACCTGTGAAGCCCGCAACCTGGCAGCCACCGGAGAGGTTAGGACAGGTCTGCGGATCCTCCAGTGCCCACCCCAGGGAAGTGCCATTGGACCTAGCTGGCAGCTCACTGAATAGCTCTACCCTTGGGGCTTGTCTCTACAGACCTGATTAAGAGCTTGCTCCCTACAAACAGCCCATCCCCAGGGCATCTGTCCCAAAATAATCACTGGCAATTTAAAATCACAGCTACTGGGGCGCCTGCGTGGCTCAGTGGTGGAGCGTCTGCCTCCAGCGCAGGGCGTGATCCCGGAGTCCTGGGATCCAGGTCCCTGCATGGAGCCTGCTTCTGCCTCTGCCTGTGTCTCTGCCTCTCTCTTTGTGTCTCTCATGAGTAAATAAATAAAATCTTTAAAAATAATAATGATAAAGTACTAGAGCAAGTTTGTGAACAATGTCTCCCCAAATATCAAGACTCGAACTATTTTTTTAAATTCTAGAGTTGAAAAGTATCATATCTGAAATTGAAAATTTCCTAGAGGGGCTCCATAGCAGATTTGAAATAGAAAAATCAATGAACTTAAAGATACACATAAACTGAAATTATACACTCTGAGAAACAAAGAAAATAGATAAAAATGAGCAGAGTATCAGAGAACTGTGGGACAATATAAAGCATATCCACATACACATAATGGGAATGTAGAAGGAGAGGCAGGTAAAAAGGGTGGGGTGGACAAAAAAATACTTGAAGAAATAATGGCCAAACTTCTAGAAACTTCAAATCTGGCCAAACTTCCTACATTTGAAAGAAAACATTAACCTGCATGTCCAGGAAGCTAAATCTAAGCAGGATAAATTTAAAAGATTCACACCCAAATATATAATAGACTGGAAAGATATAGAATACTGAAAGCAACAAGACAAAAGTAACTAATCCAGAAAAAGGGAACTTTAATAAGATTAACAGCAGATGACTACTCAGAAACCATAAAGGCGGAATGTAGTGGATGACATATTCAAAATGCTGAAAGAAAAGTCTATCAACCAAGTGTTCTATATCCAGCAAAACTATCCTTCAAAAATGAAGAGAGATTAAAATAATTCCAGATAAACAAAAACACAAAATCCAATACTGCTAGGCCTTCTCTCAAAGAAATTAGTTTAGAGAAAGACCTTCAGGCTGAAATACGCTAGACAGAAACTCAAATCATCATCGGGAAATGAAGAACACTGGTAAAAGTAACTGCATCAGAAAATATAAAGGTATGTATGTTTACCGTTCTTTTCTCCTATCTTACTTAAAAGACAAGTGCATAATACAGTAATTAGAAAACTAATGGGATCCCTGGGTGGCACAGCAGTTTGGCACCTGCCTTTGGCCCAGGGCGTGATCCTGGAGGACCCCGGGTCTCCAGGATCATTTTTTTAAAAAAAAATTTTAAGATTTAATTAATTAATTAATTTACTTATTTATTCATGAGAGACACAGAGAGATAGAGGGGCAGAGACCCAGGCAGAGGGAGAAGCAGGCTCCATGCAGGGAGCCGGATGTGGGACTCGATCCTGGCTCTCCAGGATCATGCCCTAGGCTGAAGATAGATGCCGAACCACTGAGCCACTCAGGTGCACCTGAAAATACATCTTTAAAACAAAAGAAGGTAGGGGCGCCTGGTTGGCTCAGTCAGTTGAGTGTCTGACTCAGATTTCAGCTCAGGTCATGATCTCATGGGTCATGGGATGGAGCCCTGAGTCAGGCTCCCTGCTCAGCAGAGAGTCTGCTTGAAGATTCTCTCTCTCTGCCCCCCACCCCTGCCAACTTATGCTCAAACTCTCCCACACACACGTGTGTGCACACATGCACTCTCCCTCTCTCTGAAATAAATGAATTTTTAAAAATCAAAAGAAGGCAGCAATTAGAAGATGTGTTCTGGAGATCTAATTCACAGCACAGTGATTATAGCCAACAATAATATATTTTCAAAGTTGCTAAAAGACTAGATCCTTTTGGGCAGCCCGGGTGGCTCAGCAGTTTAGCGCCGCCTTCAGCCCAGGGTGTGATCCTGAAGATCCAGGATCGAGTCCAACGTCAGGCTCCCTGCATGGAGTCTGCTTCTCCCTCTGCCTGTGTTACTGCCCCCCCCCCATCTCTCCTTTCTGTGTATTTAAATAAATAATAAAAAATCTTAAAAAAAAAAAAAGACTAGATCCTTTTTTAAGACTTTTTTAACATTTTATTTTAGGGGGGAGACGGGGCACACAGAGGAGAGAGAGAATCCTAAGCAGGCTCCATACCTACTGTGGAGCCTGATGAGGGTGTTCATCTCACAACCCCGAGGTCATGACCTAAGCCAAAATCAGATGCTTAACCAACTGAGCCACCCAGGCACCCCTAAGATTTTTTTTTTTAATTTATTTATCTATTCATGATAGACATAGAGAGAGAGAGAGGTAGACACAGGCAGAGAGAGAAGCAGGCTCCATGCCAGGAGCCTGACGCAAGACTCGATCCCAGGACTCCAGGATCGCGCCCTGGGCCAAAGGCAGGCACTAAACCGCTGGGCCACCCAGGGATTCCCCCTAAGTAAAATTTTATTTTTAAGTAATCTCTACACCCAACACGGGACTCAGACTCAGAACCCTGAGATCAAGAGTCACATGCACTACCCACAATCCAAACAAGCACCAAACAAGCACCGAAGAGACTAGATCTTAGATGTTCTCACATCATAAAAGAAATAACTATGTGACAATGAAGACATGTTAACTAGCTACAGTAGTGATCTTACTGCAATATATAAATGTATCAAATCAATCCATCCTACACCTTAAAGACATGATATTATCTCAATTATATCACAATTTTTTTTGAAAAGGCAGTGCATGCTAACAATGAACAATATGATAAGGAAATTACAAAAATCATCCCATTAAAATAGCATCAAGAAGAATACCACATGGGGATCCCTGGGTGGCGCAGCGGTTTGGCGCCTGCCTTTGGCCCAGGGCGCGATCCTGGAGACCCGGGATCGAATCCCACGTCGGGCTCCCTGCATGGAGCTTGCTTCTCCCTCTGCCTGTGTCTCTGCCTTTCTCTCTCTCTCTCTCTCTCTCTCTCTCTGTGACTATCATAAATAAATAAAACTTAAAAAAAAAAAAAAGAATACAACATGGAGGAGTAAACTTAGCCAAAAAAAAACATGCACATGTACATGTGCTTTAGATGCTTAAAGAGGGACGCCCGGTGGCCCAGCGGTTCAGCGCCCGCCTTCGGCCCAGGGCATGACCCCGGGGTCCCTGGATCGAGTCCCACGGTCGGGCTCCCCCTGCTTCTCCCTCTGCCTGGGTCTGTGCCCCTCTGTGTGTCTCTCATGAATAAATAAAATCTTTAAAAAAAAAAAAAGAAATACACTTCAGATCAGATGGAAATCGGTTGAAAGCAAAAAGACGGAAAAAGATCCGCGACACACACAGCAACCGGACGACATCTGGCCGCTCGAGTACCAGGGAGCGCGCCGTGAAGACACCAGCTGCTACCAGGGGCAAAGAAGGACAGGACCGACCCGAGGAGGGTTGGGCGTGGGGAGGTCCTATCAGCTCTAACCCGCGCACCTGCCCACACCGAGCCGGCAGCCCCGCCGGGAGCGCCGCCTAACTGGGGGCGAAGGGGGTTCCCACGCCCCCCACAACACGGGGCACGGCGAGCGGACGGGCGGCCAGTGGCCGGGCTGGGAACGCGGCGCAGCAACAGGAAGGCCTCCCCGCCGCGGGGGGCTGGAATCCCAGCACCGGGGCCCTGTGGTCCCGACCCCGTCCCCTCCCCTTGGCGTATCGTGGCCACCTGGCCGTCGTGTCCCCCCGGGATCCTTCTCACATCCCCCACGTCCCTGGTGTCTCCTCTGGGTTCTTCTCTTATTCTTATAAGGCCGCCGGCCACATCCATCAGGGCCCACCCTAAAGGCCTCACTGTAACTTAATCGCCTCATTAAAAACCCCATCTCCAAATGCAGTCACTCTGAGGTACAGGGGGTTAGGGCTTCAACACGTGAAGGGGGTGGGGCGTCATCCGGCCCCTAATAAAGAGGAAATAAAGAATCAGGAGATAGGATTACCTATGTCCTGTCAGGTCTTCCACGCCACTGTGCAGATTTTGGCTGTTACTCCGCATGAAATCGAGGGCCACTGAAAGTTCACTTTTCTAATTTAATTTCAAGTTAGTTAACATATAGTGTAGTATTGGTTTCAGGACAATTTAGTGACTCATCACTTACATATGACTACCTCGGTGCTCGTCCCAGTAATTGCCCTCTTTAATACGCATCACCCACTTACGTCATCCCCCCATTCACCTCCCACCAGCACCCCTCAGTTTGTTCTGTTAACTATAAAGCCTCTTATGGTTTGCCTCCCGCTCTTTTTATCTCATTTTATTTTTCCTTTCTCTCCCCTATATTCATCTGTTTTGTTTCTTAAATTCTACGAGTGGAATCATGATATTTGTCTTTTCTTATTTCAGTTAGTAGAATACATTCTAGTTCCATCCACATTGCTGCAAGTGGCTATATTTCATTTTTTTGATGTCTGAGTAACATTCCACTACATAGACAGAGAGATAGAGGATACATACATACACACACCCCCACATCTTTATCCATTCACCTGTTGATGGACGTTGGGGCTCTCCCCATGATGTGCCTATTGCTGACAGTGCTGCTATTAGTAGGTGCAGGTGCCCCTCGGAACCAGCACTGTTGTATCCTTTGGATAAATACCTCGTAGTGCAATGGCTGGCTCGTAGGGTGCTTCTATTTTGCCACTGAAAGTTTCTGAGCAGACAAGTAATGATGACTCACAGATTTTAAAAACACCTCTTTGGCTGCCAGGCTGAAAACAGACAGTGGTGGCACACGGGCCAAAGCAGGGAGGTGAATCAGGAGGTACATTAGCTTCCAGTTGCTACTGTAACGAATTACCACAAACTAAGGGGCGTAAACAACACAAATGTATTATCTCATGGGCCTGCAGGTTGGAAAACCAAAGTCAATCTCACTGGGTCGTAGAGTCAAGGTGTCAGCAAGGCTGGTCCTTCTGGAAGCTCGAGGAAGAATCCATTTTCTTGCCTTTTTCAGTTTTTATAAATCACCTGCATTCCTTGACCTGTGGCACCTTCCTAGCATCCCCCCAACCTCCTGCTTCCATCCTCACATTTCCTACTACTCATTCTATCCTTCCACCCCCCTCCTGTAAGGACTCTTCTGATGACACTGGGCCCATCTAAATAACCAGAAGTCATCCCACTGCGCCTGGGTGGCTCACTCAGGGGAGTGTCAAGGTCTTGGTTTCAGCTCAGGTCATGATCTTGAGGTTGTGAGACTGAGCCCAGTAACGGGCTGTGCACTCCGCGGGGCATCTGCTTGAGATTATCTCCCTCTGCCTACCCCACGTGCATGCAGACGTGCATGGGCTCGCTCTCTCTCTCTCTCTCTCTCTAAAATAAATAAAATCTTAAAAAAAAAAAAAAGATTCCCACGTGATTCCAATGTGCAGCCAGGGTTGAGAACTACTGCTTTACTGAAATGCAGGGGAATCTGTTGGTCCAGACTGCTCTTTGGCAGCCTCTGTAGTTCCCAGTTCTGATTTCTGCAACACCCCAGAGTATCTCCAACACGGGGTGATATTACCAACAGAGCTGACCCTTGAATAACCCAGGTTTGAGCTGCACAGGTCCATTTACAAGTAGGTTCTGGTTTTGTTTTTGTTTTCAGATAAATACAGTGGAGGACCACAATTGTATTTTCTCTTCCTTATAATTTTCTTAATAACATTTTCTCCTCTCCCGCTTATTTTACTGTAAGAATGAGACGTAACATACAAAACATGTGGGATACCGGGGGGCGCAGCGGTTGAGCATCTGCCTTCAGCTCAGGGAGTGATCCCAGGGTCCTGGGATCGAGTCCTGCATCAGGCTCCCTGCGTGGAGCCTGCTTCTCCCTCTGCCTGTGTCTCTGCCTCTCTCTGTGTGTCTCTCATGAATAAATAAATAAAATCTTTATCAAAAAAAAATTTTTAATTTAAAAATAAAAATAAACATACAAAACATGTGTTCCTTCACTGTGTATGTTCTTAGTAAGTCTTCCTGTCAACAGCAGGCTATGAGCAGTTAAGTCTTGAAGGAGTCAAAGTTATACACAGATTTTCAACTATGCAGGGATTAGCACTCCAACCCCCCTTATTACTCAAGAGTCATTTATTTATTTATTTAACAGTTGGTACAGCATTAAACAGAAAGTAGACGGATGACAGCACTGGAACTGAGCCAAGATTCCCTACAGGGGGCAGGGGAGGGGGTTTGGAGAGGAGGCAGAAAGGGAGGATGGCGTCACACAGGGCAACAGCTACGTCCCTCGTCCAGCAGTACTTAACTACTTTAACCACTGGCACAAGCTGGCTCAATACCAGCATTCTCTCCAACTTTCTCATAGGATCTGATAAAATTATCAAAATAAGAGTTGTATGTTCTTGATTTATTGAAACAGAAATGTAGGGTGTGTGGCCCTTTGAACCATATAAGGATCCATGCTGTATAATCAAATATCAAAGACAGACCAAAGGGAGGCAATAATCCCATAAAGTAGAGGAACTGTTTTCTAAAATCAAAAATGGGGGCACTTGACTGATTCAGTCAGAAGAATATGTGACACTTGATCTCAGGGTTGTGAGTTCAAGCCCCACACTGGGCGTAGAGATTACTAAAAATATAAACTTTAAAATAAAAAATAGTATAATCCTGGGGCACCTGACTGGCTCAGTCCATAGAGCATGTGACTCTTAAATCTCTGGGGTCAAGAGTCCAAGCCCCACATTGGGCATAGAGTTTACTGAAAAAAAAAAAAAAAGAAGAAGAAGAAGAATCTGTATCCCATCCCTACATATTTTTCACAGTTCTACAATATCCAAAAATCACTTGAAAAGTAATTTTTTAATCTCTCACAGGGCAATTCTCTACATGTCAGGCAAGCTACTGGTAATAAAACTTACACACACGCAGGGCTGTATCTGATGCCATCTGAACCTGATTTTCCTGCTGAGCATGCAGCTACATGCCACCTACCTTCTTGACAAAGTGACTGGCTATATCTAAGCAAATTCTACATATTTCTTAGTTATTGGTTTATTGCTTGTCTATAAGAATGTATATTCTTTGAGTACAGGGACATATATATTCTAGATTCTACATCCTCAGGACCCAGAATAGTGCCTGGCCCCTAACAGTCAGTCAATATTTAATAAATGAAAAAATGAATGAATGACTAAAACAATCTGTACTGTAGCTGACTTTAATGTGCCCACTGGGAAAGTGTTTGAGGAACTGACCTAACAAGGATGTTTAAAAAGAGAAATCCCAAATTACCATAAGTCACAAAAACTAGACTATATTTATCCTCCTCAATCCTTATATCTGTCCTTGTCAATATGTGGTCACATAGGACATAGAATTTTACCTTTTTAACAATTATTTTACTACATAGAAACTCACAGTAAATGAAATATCATTAGCACTTACAAATTCAATTTCTCCAGCATCTAAAACTGTAAACCAGCATAAAAATTAGCACATGCCAATAGCCTTAAAAAAAAAAAAGCCTGCATCTTCCAAAGCTAGACTTGTTATTTTATGTTATTTTTCCCAATTACCATAGCAACACACACAGAAAAATTTGAAAATACAGAAAAACAAAGAAGAAAAAGTGGCACCTGTATTCTTACTAACTGGAACGGTGCTGGAATTTAGTACCTCGGTTTAAATTTTTTTTTAATTTTTATTTATTTATGATAGTCACAGAGAGAGAGAGAGAGAGGCAGAGACACAGGCAGAGGGAGAAGCAGGCTCCATGCACCAGGAGCCCGATGTGGGATTTGATCCCAGGTCTCCAGGATCGCGCCCCGGGCCAAAGGCAGGCGCTAAACCGCTGCACCACCCAGGGATCCCCCAGTACCTCGGTTTAAATTCCTGGGGCACAGAACTGATACTCTGCCTCAGGCTACTGGCTCGCTGAAACATCAGGTCACAATTAAACATCATGTCACAATTCACTAAATTAAATAAAATATCTTATCTCTAAGTCTTATGATCCTTTCTACGAGCTCCTATACACATGACATCATTCACCTAAACAGCACCAGCTCGGTGCAGAGATTAAGAGTGAGAACTCTGGGGGCGCCTGGGTGGTTCAGTCAGTTAAGTGTCTACCTTCAGGGATCCCTGGGTGGCGCCGTGGTTTGGCGCCTGCCTTTGGCCCAGGGCGTGATCCTGAAGACCCGGGATCGAATCCCACGTCGGGCTCCTGGTGCATGGAGCCTGCTTCTCCCTCTGCCTGTGTCTCTGCCTCTCTCTCTCTCTCTGTGTGACTATCATAAATAAATAAAAATTTAAAAAAAAAAAAAAAAAAAAAAAAGTGTCTACCTTCAGCTCAGGTCATGATCCCGGGGTCCTGGGTTCGAGCCCCTTGTGAGACAACCTGCTCAGCGGGGAGTCTGCTTCTCTCCCTCTCCCACTGCTGCGCCCACTCGTGCTATCCCAAATAAATAAATAAAATCTTTAAAAAGAGAGAGAAAGAGAGAACTGTAGAGCCAGCATGCTCTAGAGTGGGAAGTCCAGCTCCACCACTTACAAGGTGAGTGTTCTTGCACAGTTGAAATGTCTACGCCTCCACCTTCTACATCTGTAAGAAGCTACTAACAGTGCCTGAGAGAGCTGTCTTAAGAAGTGAAGGAGTTAACACTTGTAGAGCATTTAAGTGTGTGTGGCAAAAACTAAATAAACCGCAAAATACATTTTCAAGAGCAAAAATTAAGTACTCTTTCAATTTTCAAGTGGATAAACGGTCTGCTTATTTTATGCAAACCATTTACCGAACAATCTGACAAACAGGCCTTACAATTAGGTAGAGAACTGTTTCAAGAAACTAAAATTCCTAAAGATCATCTAACCGAAAGATCGTAGGGTAAACGGAAGGGGGAGAAATTACCTCATAAACTTGTCCAATATATCTTCTACCCACATGTGCATCCGGAGGGACTGAAATCCATAGTGCCAAATTAGTTTAATCATGTTCATTATAAACCAGCTGCTCTCCTCAAACACCAGAGTCTCTCCATTATACACCCCCAGTAGGCCGCCAGAGCTCTGGACAGTAGACAGACCTGCAGAGACAGAGAAAGGGTTAGCTAAACTCAGTGGTTTCTCTGTCGAGCAAATGAAAGAAAGTGTCATCTAAGCCAGGACAGGCCCTCTATAGAGTGTGTGAATTCCGGGCTTCCCCCAGCTCTGTTAAAGCTCTATCTTTAGAACAGTGTGTAACACAGTATTCATTCACTATACCGTCCTAAAGCAGATCTCTAAAAGACTGGTCAGATGGTCATGCAGATATATCAAAATCAGACTGGCTATTTTTATTTGAAAAAGACTAAAAAGTCCAAGGAAAAGGTCAGAATACCAACTGAATTCAACTTAAAAGAACAAAACAGGGCAGCCCGGGTGGCTCAGCGGTTTAGTGCCGCCTTCAGCCCAGGCCCTGATCCTGGAGACCCGGGATCGAGTCCCACGTCGGGCTCCCTGCGTGGAGCCTGCTTCTTCCTCTGCCTCTGCTCTGCCTCTCTGTCTCTCTGTGTCTCTCATGAATAAATAAATAAAAAATCTTGGAAAAGAATAAAACAAAAAAACAGAAACGTCAGATGTGAATATCTGCTGCACAAACTGTTCCTGGCATCCAGTGGCCCTCATGGAGGAAAGAGGCCCAGGAAGCATCCATGAGATGTGGAGGCAGCAAAGGGAAAGGAGGCACCCCCATTCCTGTGCGAAACCTATTTTGCTCATTTCAGATAACTGGAAGGAGGCAAAAATTATACCATATTTCCTGAGCAAAGGGCCTGCAGAGGCCTGCCCGACTTCCCCCACAGCCTGCCCAGCTCCTGTGCTGGCAGGGAAGCAGTCAGGTGGCCCAGGTTCCAGGCACAAGTGTGGGTGCAGACGTGTGCACACAGGAGTACACGTCTGCACCCGCACCTGTGCCAGGGACTTTATGCCAGACACGGAAGCCTCTGGGCCTCAGTTTCCCAGCTGTAAAACGAGCACGCAAGGTTTCTGCAAAGTCACAGCATTCTTTGCTTCTTCAACATGAACCCAGAGGTCCGAGAACTAAGAACAGCAACCACCCCCACCGCGGCCCCACGACTGTAATTCCAGATAACTGAAGCTACAGATAGCCAGCGTCCCGTTACCAAGTGGCTCCGAGACAGCGGCTCCTAACTGAGCTTGTGCTAATCTAATCGGCTAGCAGCAGTGGGGAAGACAGTTTTACCACCTTCCCTGCAAAAACGACAATCAACAGAACTTTCGGTTCCCTATCTGATGAACCTTCCAGGGAGGGTCACACAGAAAGCTGCCTGGCTCTAGGACATTACATACCCAGGTCCTTGACGAACCGCTTCATGTGCAGATTTAAAGGATGGATGACAGAGCCTCCGGCCTCATATTCTTGCCCCCGCACGGTCACTGTGGCCAGGCGGCCTCCCACCTCTCCTCTTTCGAACACATCGATCTTCACGTCTTTCCCAAATTTCTGCCGCAGATAATAGGCTGCTGAGGTGCCACCGATCCCAGCTCCAATAATCGCTATGGGTGGGGGGAAAAAAGGAAGTTTCTTTCCATCTTACGCAGCTCTGCGGGGTTTTGGTTTTGGGTAACGGATGGGGCTCGGTGCTTGGATGCCCCTTCAGCCCTGCAGGGGAGCCCGACGGAGGGGGCAGCTGCTGAAGGAAGAACCGGGAGCGCGGGCACTGCTGGGGGCGGGCGCGGGGGTCGTTAAGGCACAGACTGACCTCAGACGGGGGGGGGGGGGGGGGGCAGGTCCCCAGAGGCCCCGCAGGGCTCGGAGCAGGCGCCACCGGCCCCGTCACCCTTCGTGCCCCCGGCGGGGGAGGCGGGGGAGGCGGGGGAGGCGGGGGCCCTCCACGCGCATCTTACAGGCAGAGGCCGCCATTTTTGCCAAGACTGGTCCCGTCTCGGCCCCACGGATGCGCTCGCGGCCCCACAACACAAAGCTTCGAGGGGACTAGGAAGAGCGAGCCCAACGCGGCCCAAGCCGGGACCGAAACTCGAGAGCGTCTGTTTTCCGCGGTGCAGGGGCCCCGGGGCAGGCCCGGGGCGAGCAGGCCGAGCTCGGCAGCGCGGACCGGGTGACCGGGGGCGACGGGGGTGATGGGGGGCGACGGGGGGTGACGGGGGGTGATGAGGGGTGATGGGGGGCGATCGGGGGATGACGGGGGTGATGGGGGGTCACGGGGGGGCGACGGGGGGGATGGGGGTGACCAGGGGCGACCGGGAGTGATCAGAGGCGACCGGGGGTGATGGGGGGTGACGGGGGGGCGACCCAAGCGATCGGGGGTGACCGGGAGCGGGGCTCCGCGCAGCCCCCACCGGGACCGCGCGCCCGTCACCCGCACAGCGAGGCGCCCCCCCCAAGGAGCACGCGCGGCCCCCGAGGCACCCGCAGCCGCCCCGCAGCCGCCCCGAGGCCGTGACCTAGGCGGAGGGCACCGCGCGCCGCCCGGCCGGGCCTGGTGCCCGCGCGCTCCCGCACCCCTTCCGCGCCGCCCCCGGCCCCCCTACCGATCTTCTCCGGCGGCGCCCGCAGCTCGGCGCTCCCGGGGCACCCCCAGCTGCACAGCAGCAGCCACAGCCCCACGGGCGACCAGACGAGCGCCCCAGCTGTGAGCCCCATGGCTCCCGGAGCGCGGCGGTCGGCCAGCGGCGCCCCACGCTCCGCCCGCAGCCGCGAGTCTGCGCGCTCCGCACGCCCCGCCCCGCCAGGCCCCGCCCCGAGGCCCCGCCCAGGTCCGCCCGACAGGCCCCGCCCCCGCCAGGCCCCGCCCCGAGGCCCCGCCCAGGTCCGCCCGACAGGCCCCGCCCCGAGGCCCGCCCAGGTCCGCCCTAACAGGCCCCGCCTCGGTCCTCCCGGCAGGCCCCGCCCCCGATAGGCCCCGCCCCGAGGCCCGCCTAGGTCCGCCCCGACAGGCCCCGCCTCCGCCAGGCCCCGCCCCGAGGCCCCGCCCAGGTCCGCCCGACAGGCCCCGCCCCGAGGCCCGCCCAGGTCCTCCCGGCAGGCCCCGCCCCCGACAGGCCCCGCCCCCCAGGCCCGCCCCGGTCCGTCCGGCAGGCCTCGCCCCCGATAGGCCCCGCCCCTGGCAGGCCCCGCCCAGGCCCCTGCAGGCCCCGCCCCCGAGGTCCGCCCAGGTCCTCCCGGCAGGCCCCGCCCCCGATAGGCCCCGCCCCTGACAGGCTCCGCCCAGGCCCCTGCAGCCCCCGCCCCGAGGCCCGCCCAGGTCCTCTCGGTGGGCCACGCCCCCAAGGCCCGCCCAGGTCCGCCCCCGGGTCCAGCACCGGGCCCCGCCCAAGTCCTCCCTCAGCCGGCGCGGCCCCCGGCACCCGCACCCAACAGCCTCACACACCCGCACCCGGCACCCAGCACCCTCTCACTCCCAACACCTCTGCACATCCGCACCCCAACAGCCCCTCACCCCACCACCGGGTACCCCCACACCCCGGCACCCCAGCACCCCGCAGCCCCGCACCGCGCACCCCAGCGCCGAGCCGGGCCACTGGGCCCCCAAGCCCGTCCCGCCCCGAAGCGCGCGCTACTTAGGGACCCACCAGAGGCGGAGGCGGAGGCGGAGGCGGAGGCGGAGGCTCCCTGCTCCCCCCCCCCGCCCCCCCGCCCCCGGGTATTCAGGTGAAGCCTCGCTCCTCACTGGCGCCCCCGCTGACCCTTCCATCTCCCGCCGGGGGAGATCGCACACAGCTCAGGCCCTTGCCGGGTGACCAGGGAAGATGAGTGGGTGAAGCGCGATCGGCAAAAGGGAAAATGAGGGCGACCATTGACGGGTGGCCCCAGGTGAAAAGTAGTGGCAGATACGGATAAACGTAAGGTGCCCGCATCACACAGCAGAACATTAGGCAAACATGAAATAGAATGTGGGATCTATCTGTGGGACCCAGGAAATTTAATAAAAATCCCCTAGCCCTGGACAAGCAGAGCAGGACTGATTCCATTTTGTGCTACACCTGCCACCTCCCCTATGACCCCCACATGACCTGCTTATGGCTTAAGGTGCTGCCCCACCCTAGTCAAGCTTTTGGGCACACCCTAATCGGAAATCAGCTCATAACCATGCAACCCTGCCTTGTGCCCGCCAAAACTGCAAGCCTATTCTGACCAAAGTAATAGGCCAGCTCAAATGGATGCTATAGGGTAAGGTGTCATCCAATCCGCCACCTGCATGTGGACCGACATGACTGTGCAACTATCTGCGTATCCCATGGGCCACTGGCCCCTATAAAGCTGCTAGGCCTCTTAGTCTCCAGGTCCAAGTCCCTGCTCTGCTGTGTGGGGTGCACTTGGACCCAAGCTCGAGCTTGTAAATCAACCCTCATGTGTTTGCATCAGTGTCGGCTCCTCGGTGGTTTCTCGGATTCGCAATCTTGGGCACAACACTATCCTGGTATCCTTAGGTGAGAAAACCTAGTGGCTGAGTGATGAGCATCGTAAGATCCCATTCTGCAAGTACCATACCCCACTTCCACCCTCCCCCCCGCCAAAGAAACAAAACAAAACAGAAAACCCGTATGTGAACATGAAGAACAGTGTAGATGGAAAGAAAATAAGTCAGATAAAAAGAAAGAGTGAATGTGGAAAGAGGGAGTATAAAACCCGGAGCAAAAAGCATTCACTCATTGGACAAATATTTAATGAGTTCCTCCTAAGTGGCAAGCAGTGTTGTAGGTGCTTGAGAAAAATCAGTGCAAAATGTTGTGCCCAAGATTGCGAATCTGAGAAACCACCAAGCAGCCGACACCGATGCAAGCACACGAGGGTTTATTAGCAAGCTCAAGCTTGGGTCCAAGTATACCTGACACAGCGGAGCAGGGACTTGGACCCCGAAGTGGATTACAGCTGGGTTTTTTATAGGCTGGTCTAGGGGATTTCCAGAAGGGATGGAAGAATTCTAAGGTTCTAAGAATTCTAAGATGGGACTTTCTGCCACGGGCGTGGGCTCTGTTGTCTTTCTGATATGGCATTACCTGCTGAGGACATTGAGGACATTCTGCAGTTTTTCCCCTTAAAGTTCAGCTCTTATTCACAGGGACCTAAGATGGCTGTACTTGTGCTAATGCTAAACTTTAGGTGGGATGGCCTTAATTTTTATAGGCCTCCACACAAAACAGATTTTTTTTTTAAGATTTTAATCATGAGACGTACAGAGAGAGGGGGAAAGACACAGCAGAGGGAGAAGCAGGCACCATGCAGGGAGCCCAATGCAGGACTCGGTCCCAGGATCCCAGGGTCACACCCTGAGCCAAAGGCAGACACTCAACCACCGGGGCACCCAGGTGCCCTACAAAATGGATTTTTAAAAGTATTTATTTTAATGAGGCAGACAGTCTAGTGGAGGGGCACATGTTAATCAGAATAAACAAATGATGTATTATAGAAAGCAGGGTAAGAGGAATGAGGAATGGCTTGCAGTTTTAAACAGGGTGGGCGGTAGGCCTCGCTGAGCAGGATAGCATCTGAGCAAAAGCTTGTAGGAAGTGAGGGAGGGGGTCAGTATCTGGGGAAAGAGCTTTCTGTGTAAAGAGAATACCTGTATGTTTGAGGAACAGCAAGGAGGCCAATAAAGCAGAGAAAGAAAGACGGAGTGAAGGTGGTATTAATGGAACAAGATGCAAACTCTACAGGGAATAAAGACTCCTTGTCAAGAACACAAAAATATGAAGAGTAAGCCGTGTTTTTCACTACATCTAGAAATTACAAAGAAAGAACTAAACTCTGTGTCTTTTACTTCCCTTTTTCCAAACTACATTATCCCCACAATGTAATTATCAGTGCCTTAACCTACTAGGCCCTCAATAAATGTTTGTTGGTTGATGAGAATTGACCGTGTGAGTGACCCTGACACAGGTGTCAGCTTTGGAAGCTTTCACTGCTGCGGCTGAAACCTTGGGAAGGAGTTTACTGAAAGGACACTCGGGGAAGAGACAGCAAAGTGGAAGGGGGGTCAGAGGCTCTCTCATTCCGCGCTCTTGCCCTTTCAAAATAACACTGCCACTGAAACCCCAGGAGGTTTTTAAAAGGATCACGGAGGAAAAACGTCATCGAAAATGTGAAGAGCAATAATAAGGCGATACAGCAAACATTCATACGGCGCTGTTCAAAAAAGCAGACTCCCCCGAAGGAGACTAAACACTAAGGTTGTCTCCTTGACCAAAGTCCAGCCAGGCTCCTCTGAGCAATCTTCTCCGCTGGGCAGGCCTTAGCCTATCAAGACTCGTACAAAACACTAACATTTTCTAGCAGCTCAAAGCGGTGTCCTTGGGAGGACCCTAGCTACCTTCACAGTGCCTGTCTGAGAGAACTCCAGGCTGCCAAGGCCTCACTGTGTGTCCCAGCAACACCTGACCCGAGAGCCCGACTCCCAGGCTCTGGGAGGGCAGGAGCCTAACTGAGAATCACCGGTTACCACCCTTTCTCTCAAATTTTGTCATCGTTCACTTTCTGGACTCTGCGGGCCCCTGCTCACCCCCATCCCTATCCCTACATTCGCCCTCAAAATGCCAGGTCACATCGATACCAACTGCAGGCAACTTCGGTTTACAATGCACTCTTCCTTATTGCCATAGTGTATTATCGACTTTTTTTTTTCCAGATTTTATTTATTAGTTATTACCAATTAAAAGTAAAACTTTAGTGCAGTCTTTGCTTATCTTTGATAACACTTAAATCTATAGTTCTGGGCAGTCCTGGTGGCACAGCAGTTTGGCGCCTGCCTTCGGCCCAGGGTGCGATCCTGGGGTCCTGGGATCGAGTCCCACGTCGGGCTTCCTGCGTGGAGCCTGCTTCTTTCTCTGCCTCTCTCTCTCTCTCTTTCTGAATAAATAAATCTTTAAAAAACAAATAAATCTATAGTTCTGCTCCTGCTTCATGTTCTACTTTTTTCTTTTTTAAACTACCTTGAAAAAATTCACATCTCACTTTTTTCTCATTCTAAATAACCTAAACAGTATTTATTCCCTGTTAGGCAAGATGGGAAATTCAGAAGCAACATAAGAAAAGATAAACATACTTGATTACATAAAACTTAAACATTTTCAGATGACAAAAGATAGATTTTTATTTTTTTTATTTTATTTATTCATGAGAGACACAGACACAGGCAGAGACACAGGCAGAGAAGCAGGCTCCCCGCAGAGAGCCGGATACAGGACTCAATCCCAGGACTCCAGGATCATGACCTGAGCTGAACCACTGAGCCACTGCAGCACCCCAAAAGATAGAACTTTAAAGGTTAAAAAAAAAATACATGAGAAAAATATCTGCCACTACTATGACAGGTAAGATTGTGGTATGTATTGCAAACATACAAAGAGCTCAACAAATTGATAAGAGGTAAACAACTCAATATAAATAAAGACTATATATAAGTAGACAATTCACAAAAAAAGAGTACAAGCGACAATGATCAACACCAAACCAAACCACATATGTACACAAATGTGGGGGCATTGGGTAAATGGGAAATCTCTACTGACCTCGAAATTTTGTTGTTAACCTAAAATTGCTTTGAAAAAATGGAGTCTTTATTTATTTATGTATTTTATTTTTTTATTTTTTTTTTAGAATGGAGTCTTTAAAAGAAGAAATACACATGATGAGTTGCTCAATTCCAATAATTAGTTTAAACAAATGCAAATTAGATACCATTTTTAAATCTTTAATATTAGCAAAAATTAATAAGACTAACCTCAATGCAGGAGAAAACAGGGTGGAATGGATGAAGACCTCTGGAACGGACTTTCAAACATTGTTGTTGGATGTGAATGAATAAAAACCTTTTAAAAATAATCTATTCAGATAGATATATAGATATACCGCCTAACTCAAAAATCCCACGTCTTGGAATCTATTCAAATGTAAAAGAAGAATCGGTTATAAGGATGCTTATTGCAACATTGTTTGTAGTAGAAAAACAGAACAAAAGCAGGAGTAACCTAATGTCCACCAATACCATTTATGGTCATTTATTCAACTTAATACTGACTAAACTGTGGCACATTCGTTCTGTATACTATTTTGCACCTACCAAAAAACCAATAAATTAGATCAGTATTCACTGAACCTGGAATACCTACGATGTAAGTTTGAGAAATGAAAATTGCGAAGTAATATCCAGGGACTAACAGCATTTTCCTCACATTTTAAAAATAAAAATCCCAAGTACTTATATACATGTGCATTTGTTTGATTATAAAATGAGATGTGAAAGCTTACTTACTGATTTTTTAACATTAATTACCTCAAGAGGGGGAGAAGGAGGGAATTATTACTCTTTTTCTTATTTATCTATATTGGCTCACTTGTGATAGTGAGCCTGTATTAGTTTTATAACTTTAAAACTTCAATATACAAAGTACATGTTAACACACATATTAAAATTGCATATTTGTGTATTTATATATTTACATTTAATATAATATATAAATCAATGTAAATAATTATATGGTGTGTTGTGCAAATATATACTTAAAATATATAACAATTTAAAACTTATAGGGATCCCTGGGTGGTGCAGCGGTTTGGCGCCTGCCTTTGTCCCAGGGCACAATCCTGGGGGCCCAGGATCAAATCCCACATCGGGCTCCTGGTGCCTGGAGCCTGCTTCTCCCTCTGCCTATGTCTCTGCCTCTCTCCCTCTGTGTTTGACTATCATAAATAAATAAAATAAAACTTATATAACAAAATAATAAAGTTTTCATAGTTTCTTTTTTTTCTTTTTATTTATTTTCTTTCTTTTTTTTTTTTTTTTTTTCATAAAGATTTTAAAGCTTAAGGGATGCCTGGGTGGCTCAGCAGTTGAGCATCTGTCTTTGACCCAGGCCATGATCCTGGAGTTCTGGGATCAAGTCCCAAGTCAGGCTCCCTGCATGGAGCCTGCTTCTCCCTCTGCCTGTGTCTCTCTGCCTCTCTTTCTGTGTCTCTCATGAATAAATAAATAAAATCTTAAAAAAAAAAAGATTTTAAAGCTTAAAAGGTTGAGTTACAATCTGTACAATGGAATTTTATTTGGCAAAAGAATGATCTATTGATACACGCTACAACTTGTATGAACCATAAAAGCATAATGCTAAGTGAAAAAAGCCAGTCACAAAGAATCACATATTGCATGATTCCATTTATATGAAATCCCCAGAATAGGCAAATCTATAGAGACAGATTAGTGTGTGGGAAGTCGGGTGGGGTGAAGAACGGAGAGTGACTGCTAATTGGTAAGAATTTCTTTTTTGGAGTGATGAAAGAGTTCTAAAATTGATCATAGTAATGGTTGCAAATCTGTGAATATACTAAAAACCACTAAACTGTACACTTCAAAAAGCTACTTAAAAAATATATTACCCAGCATTAACACTTGTCTTATTCATCCTCAAAAGACTGATATTTGATCTCTTTTGAGTAAAATCAAAGAACGTGCCCCAGATTCTAAAGACAATTCCAAACATAGAAATCTTAAGGTGAAGTCTAAAGAAACTGTCCTAAAGAGGACATCACGTTTTTGGATGTATACATTCTCCTTTATTTAAAGATATTTCACATCATTTATAAAATACAACACGAAATGCGTCATGATTACACCGCACCACATTTCAGAGTCCTAAATGTCGCCCCCCTCTTCGACGAGGACTGAAATTTCTTCTTCTTCTTCTTCTTCTTCTTCTTCTTCTTCTTCTTCTTCTTCTTCTTCTTCTTCCTTCTTCTTCTTCTTCTTCTTCCTCCTCCTCCTCCTCCTCCTCCTCCTCCTCCTCCTCCTCCTTCTTCTTCTTCTTCTTCTTCTTCTTCTTCTTGAAATTTATGTATCTTCTAACTCATTTAGTTTTAGGATCCTTTGACCGGTTTGCATTAAACAACTTTCTCAAATATTTTCCAAACTAAAAAAAAAAAAAAAAATTTCCAAACTGCGTTGAGTGCACCAAGGGGGGAAAAAAAAATCTGAAAATATTTTCCTGGCTCTCCAAAATTTGGTTACTAACAAGACAAATTCTTCTCACTGAACGTTAATGAACAATAACTTAGTGGAATAGGAAGAGCCGTTCAACTGTATTGGGATCAGGGAAGGTAAGATCCTTTCTTATATCAATGAGAAAACAGCATATTGTGGACTCAATAGACCATTTTTATTTTTATTTTATTATTTTTTCCAATAAACCATTTTTAAATGAACAAACGTCATCCTCTTGCAGGCACAATCGTTTGCCTGTATTTAGTCCTAAAAGATTTTAGCGAGGCTGCTGCCCAACAGCGCCGCTGGTGTAGTGGTATCATGCAAGATTCCCATTCTTGCGACCCGGGTTCGATTCCCGGGCGGCGCACGAGCGTTTTTTCTGATTCCCAACCATCCTTAACACGCGGTGGGTTTAACCGTTTAGCTTAATCTTCCCTCCTCGGGTAACACTGAGAATTTTTCAGTTCCACGAGGGTTTTTATTTCGTTATCAACCACTGTGCAAACCCCGGAATCCAGAGCTGGAAGACAAAAAAAAAAAAAAAAAAAAAAAAAAAAAAGCCTTGAGGCAGGTCCCTAAGCTGCCAGCGCTCACGCCTGCGCAGTCTGACCCACCCGCGGGGCCGGCAGCACAGCGGCTGCGCAACAAGTGAACCCGCGGCCTGAGCGGGGTTGAAAGTGCAGGACGGTTCTGCGCCTGCGCGGCCCGGTCGCTCCGCGGGCTGCTCCTGAGCGCCCGGCTCGCCGCCATCTTGTCCTGGGGCTTCATTGTTCGCGCTGCTCGCGGCCGTTGGGTGAACTGCCGCGGAAGGAGGAGGCGGAGGAAGCCCCGGGCGGCCGAGCAGCCCCGCTCCCCGCGGCCGCAGCCGCTCCGAGGACCCGGGAGGTGGCAGAGGGTAGGGAGCTGGACCCCGAGGCGCCGGCGCGACCGCAGCAGCCATGGAGGACGAGATGCCCAAGACTCTGTGAGTCCGGGGCCGCGACCGGGGCGGGAGGGCGGGAGGGCGGGGGGCCCGGGGCGGCCTGGGGCCCGCGCGCGCCGCGCCCTTTGTTCTGCGGCCGCCGGGGGGAGGGGCGCTCCGGGGGCGCGGCGGGGCCTCAGGGGCGCAGCCCGGCCTCCCGCGAGGTCCCTCCCGGCCCCCCGCGCCCTCGACCGGTCCCTCCCCCGCGGCACAGCGCCTCCTGGCTCTCCCCGCTTCTACTTCGGCCTGCCCCGGACACTCCCGCCGCGGGGTGCTCCCCGGAGAAGGCTTGTCCTCCGTCCTCAGCGGCCTGAACTTGGCGCTCGCGGCCGCCGCCCGGAGAGGGAGCGGGTGCCCGTCCGCGTGCCCGTCCCGGTGCGGGTCCGGGTGCCCGTCCGCGTGCCCGTCCCACGGTGCCGGTCCGGATGCCCGTCCCACGGTGCCCGTCCGCGTGTCCGTCCCACGGTGCCGGTCCGGGTGTCCGTCCCGGTGCCCGTCCCATGGTGCCGGTCCGGGTGCCCGTCCCGGTGCCCGTCCGGGCGCCCGTCCAGCTCCCTCCGCGGCCGAAGGGCCCACACGCCCGACGCCCTGAGGATTGTGAGGCTGCTTTAAACACACAAACAAAAAGAAACACACAAAGTTGGAGGTCTGTCCCGGAGGCGCATCTCTGTCCCGCCGGGGGAAGCGGACCGAGTGCGTCTTTATCTCCGCTTGCTCCCTCGGGGGTCGACGCGGCGCCCCACGGGCGGGCGGGGTTCACGGAGCAACAGGTGGTAAACACCCCCCCCCCCCCGCCCCGGGCAGGGGGCTCGCGGGGAACGACCGCAGCTGCGGTGTCTCCGGGCCGCGCGCCCTTTGTCCCCCGGAGTGTTCTCGTGGCTTTTCTCTAAAGAAGAAGAGGCCTCGAGGAGGGGTTGTGGATCCGGACCCGCGTCCGCGCCCTGGGCGGGCGGGCGATGGGACACGCTCCACGCGTTAGAGACGCGACCTTAGGTTTCTCTCCGCCACTTCCGAGGCGTTAGAGCCGTCGGGAAGACAACGCGACGGGTTGTTTTGTTTTGTTTTTTGTTCCACTCTGATAAGGGTTTCCCGTTTTTAATCGGCTGTGAGAAATCGAGTCGCACTTGTTTCTCAGTAGACGAGTAAACTTGTGGCCAGTTTGTCCCACAGTGTCACCTTCAGTGTCCTTTCAACAGGGCGCAAGAATTAGTGGGCGTCCCTTGTTCTCTGAGAGAGGGTCGTACCTACAGATCAGTGTCCCTGGAGCCCGGTTACCCTGGCGCGGCCGACGGGAACCATTTTCTCCCCCTGCCTCTTTTTGCCAGAATAGCGACAGCCAGCAGCATATTGGATTAAGCGCTGATCATCTTTTATTAATGTCGTTGAATCTAAGATTCTCGTATGATTGTGAAATTTTGATTGCAGAAACTGCCAGAAATATCTGGGAACTTAACCTTTTTATTACGTTGATTTGGGAATGTCAAATAATGAAGACAACCTCAGCTCTCTCAGGCCAGTCTACAAAAGCAGGTAGTTAAATTGTACTAGCTTGGGGACAGGGGACCAACCATTGCAGGAGAAATCATGAAAGAAACTTTATTCACTTATTAAATGCTTCCGATTGTCAGGTTCTGTGTTAAATGCTTTACATGCTTGTTTAATCTTCATCAGAACTGCAGTAAAGGGTCCATTTTGCAGCTGAGGAAAAGCAAAGCTTAAAAGTCTTAAGTAACTCACCCAGAGTCATAGACCTTTCTGTTCATCATCCGCAACCCTCCTGTCCCCAAGTCCTGACACTTAGAGCTAGACGTGCTTCCTGTTCTTCCCTAGGACACCCCCATCCAGCAATTCCTCCCCACTGTAGTCCCCGTTCTGACTGCCTGTGGTCTCCCTTTTGCCTCCCTCAACCAAAACTCCTCATTCTTCGGGTGAAACCAGACTTGATAAGACTCGGGTAGGTGTTAATCCCTAAGGTTTCCCAGCAGCGTTTTTACTTTTAATATAAAATGTTTGTTTTAATGACCCTGCAAGTCAGGGTCTTTCATTATGTTTCTAGCACAGTGTTCAGTCTATAGTAAGTCATCAGTACATTTGTCTTAAAAGCTGGTACAATTAATTCTAAGCAGTGAATCAGGATTTCATTCATTCTTGAGGAAAAGGTAGTCACATCTCCGTATTACCTGTCTATGGAAGTGCCTTAGAGGAAATAACTTCATTTGCCACAGATGAGACAGCAGCATGTTAAGCTAGAGATGGCCAGTGTCAGCAGTACTTTGGAGACATACTGTGAGAAGTGGTTGGATTTGGGTATATTTTGAAAATAGAGCAACAGGACTTACCTATAGACTTTATGTGGGGTGTGAGAATGAAGTCAGTAATAAGTAGGTTTCCTTAAAAATGTGTAATACCAATCTAAAAAGTCAGTTTCAGCTATCAGAAAAGTGACAAGTGTTTGAAAAATAGTAAGGTTATGCTGCTGGTGTACCATTTGCACATAATTTCCTAATTAGTAAAAAACATACACATTTCCCCGTAAATTAGAGTCAGGCAAAATGGGATAATTTTGAAACAGTTTGAAATTGTTCAAAAGTAATTCTGAGAGAGCCTCTTTGACAGTTATTTATAGATTACTTAAAATATTCCAGGCAGTGCTCTTGATACTAGATATATAGTATGAGTAAAAATGAAAATCTCTTTTTTTTTTTTTTCAAGAGTTTACTTAAGTAATCTCTGTATCCCACCTGGGGCTCAAACTCATGACCCCAAGATCAAGAGTTTGCATGCTCTTCCAACTAAGCCATCCAGGTGCCCCACTGAAAATCTCTACTCTTAAGGAATATATCATTAAATAAAAACCTATTCATGCTTTTCACAGAAACTTCATATCAAAATTTGCCTTTTTATACAGTGATTACAGCTCAAAACAAACGCAGTACAACATTCTGCTTTGTAAGTTTTTACTGTCAGTTGAATTTTCTAGAGATATACTAATAAAAATGAATATTGTAAATGTTTTAGATTCCAATTTTAGAACTCTTTGAATTGAGTTGTCAGCTTCAAAAATATGTATTAAACTGATATGAGATCCTATCCCTGGCAGGACTGTCGTGTTAACTTCCCAGGTAGCTTTTTATTTTGAAAAATTAAAAACCAGGGGATCCCTGGGTGGCTCAGCGGTTTGGCACCTGCCTTTGGCCCAGGGAGCGATCCTAGAGTCCTGGGATCGAGTCCCGCATCAGGCTCCTGGCATGGAGCCTACTTCTCCCTCCTCCTGTGTCTCTGCCTCTCTTTCTCTCTATGTCTATCATAAATGAATAAATGAATCTTTAAAAAAAGAAAAAAATTAAAAACCAGAAAAATAACAAAAAATACTAGAACTCAGGTACCTTTTATCTGATTTACCCAGTTGCTAATAGCCAAATTTGCCTTATTTAGGTATATTCTTTTTTGATGAACCATTTAAAAAGACATGACATTTCAGGCCTAAGTACTTTACCATGTATTTCCTAAGAACAAGGCCATTCTCTTACATAACTATAATACAAAACAAAACAAAAAAAAATAACTATAATACAATTGTCATTAAGTAGCCTACATTGATACAATATTGTTAGCTAATGTACAATCTGTATTCATTTTTATCCAGTTACTCAAGGAAGACCTTTTTAGTCCATGGAAGTCCATTTGTTTCAACACTTAATTCTCTTGCCCTCCTCTCTACTTTTCAGTTCTGCACAAGATTGGGGTACATAATCTCAGTGGTGATACAATACATAACATGGAATACTTTAATCCATGCTGTTAACAACAAGTCCTTGGAACAGCTTAAAAAATAGCTAAAAGGAGGGGGGTATATCTTAATGTTTTTTTAAAAACATTTTGAAAGGGCAGCCCCAGTGGCCCAGCAGTTTAGCACTGCCTTCAGCCCCAGGGCGTGATCCTGGAGACCTGGGATCGAGTCCCACGTCAGGCTCCCTGCATGGAGCCTGCTTCTCCCTCTCTGCCTGTGTCTCTGCCTCTCTCTGTCTCTCTCTCTCTCTCTCTCTCTCTCTCATGAATACGTAAATAAAATCTTTAAAAAAAAACAAGCCGCATTTTGAAAAATAAAAACTTAAATAAATGTAAAAAAATCATATTTTTCTTTAGTGGTCCAATAGACATGATAGGGAACCTTGGCTTGCCACTGCTCCAGTATCAGTTTTTTGTTTTTTTTTTTTTAAGATTTTATGTATGTATTCATGAGAGACACAGAGAGGCAGAGACATAGACAGAGGGAGAAGTAGGCTCCCTGCAGGGAGCCCAATGTGGGACTCCATCCTGGGATGGGGATCACGCCCTGAGCCAAAGGCAGTTGCTCAACCGTTGAGCCACCCAGGCATCCCCCAATATCAGTTTTTTAATCGGTTGGGATTTTTTTTTTAATGTAAGGAGCAAAAAATTTAAGCATAAAAGGTATTTATAAAAACAAGATATTGGACGTTCCCACATATACAGGAAGTTTATGGAACCTGGCTTAGAAAATGTTCAGGAGGGGCACCTCGGTGGCTTAGTGGTTGAGCATCTGCCTTCGGCTCCGGTTGTGATCTGGGGTCCTGGGATGGAGTCCTGTATTAAGCTCCCCATAGGGAGCCTGCTTCTCCCTCTGCTTATATCTCTCCCTCTCTCTATGCCTGTCATGAATAAATAAAGTCTTAAGAAAGAAAGAGAAAGAGGAAAGAGAAAGTTTAGAAAAGCGAGGCAACTGTCAGGCCCACAGTCCTTATCAAGCCACAGAAGATCCCAGAAAGGGTGCTATTACCACATCCACTGAGGACCACAGCTTCCACTTTCACTGGACATGGGACTCCACTGCTGTTTGCCACCAAAGTGGGTTTTCTTTATTCAGTCTCTGCTTCTTTAAGCCCTACCTTTGTTGTCTTTGTTCAGGATGGGTTTCTCTAATCAAATCTAACCTAGATCATACGCCAGGGAGTCTACAAAACCATATCAAGCCTTTTCAGCTTCTGTAGAGAAGTGAGCCTCTGTCATAGAGTGAGGATTTCTCTAAAAATAGGAAGGAAGATATTTGGCAGCACCTCCCAAAAAAGAATCTACTGCTCCTATAACTTAAATCTGTGGTGTTAATAGGAAATACTTTGGCTTCAGAAACAACAGAATGTAACAAAGCATGGAACAGCTAAAGAAACATGTATAAAGATGAGAATGAACTTTTGTATAGGGCACTTGTTTATTTTTCCACTGAAAGTATCATGAATATAAAAGCAATCTGCATTTTTCAAATTTGGGTTCTCTGTTTTAGATTAATATTTATTTAGCAAATAGATTTGGAAGGTAGTCACATTAAGTTGCTTCTAAAATTTTTGAGATAGCTATTAATGATTAACTCACTGGTAAAAATGCTCTAGTGGATTATTTTTATTTGTATGAGGAAGGAAAAGAGATTTTGTCATTTGATTTCTTTTTTTTTTTAATTTTTTTTTTTAAGTTTTTATTTACTCATGAGAGAGAGACACACACACACACAGAGGCAGAGATACAGTCGAAGAGAGAAGCAGGCTCCCTGCGGGGAGCCTGACAAGGGACTCGATCCCAGGGCTCCAGGATCAGGCCTTGGGCTGAAGGCGGCACTAAACTGCTGAGCTACCCGGGCTGCCCATTTGATTTCTTTGATAAGAAAATGATACATACGTTACTTGTAGTGTATTGTAATGGTGTCGAAGGTTGAGAGCAACTTTTTTGTATAACTTCCCCTGAAGAGCTGTTCTCTAAACAAGTGTATGTAGAGTTAATTGATGGAGGCTCCTGGAGCTTACAGTATACAACAGATCACATTAAATAGACAATTGTAGAGTAATACAAATCTTAGTGCTTTTTAAAGTAGCATTAAAAAAAATACATATCTTCAAGTAGGTAATACCACTCAAAATATTTCTCAGAAAATTAGACAGTTTTGCAAAGAGTAGATAATAGAATTTCAGGTCCCTGAATAATGCCCACTTGTCACTAGATTATCTAGCTTTACCGAAGTAGATGTTAAAATTAAATTTTCAGAAGAGCCATTTTTTTCATTTAGGCATATGCAATCCTGAGATTATCTTTTTTAAGATTGATTGATTGATTGATTGATTGATGGGAGGGGCAGAGGGAGAAGCAGGCTCCCTGTGGAGCAAGGAGCCTGATGCAGGACTCCATTTCAGGACCCCAGGATCATTACCTGAGCTGAAGCCAGATACTTCACCAACTGAGCCACCCAGGTGCCCCTGAGATTTTCTTATAAGCATAAGAGTCGGATGAAAATAGACCTAGAAGACTTGTAGAGTTAGTACGGAGTTCCCATGTAACCTTCACGCAGGTTCCCTTAATGTTGACATCTTACATAACCATGCTATAGTTACCAAAACTAGAAATTGATACTGTTCAATACTATTAACTACAAGGTTTATTCCAGTGTCCCCAGTTTTTTTTTGTTTGTTTTTTGTTTTTTTGCTAATGTCCTTTTCTATCCCAGGATCCAGTCTAAGATACTATATTGCATTTAGTTGTTATATCTCTTCACTCTCCTTTAACATGTAAGGAGATGCCTTTCATGACTGTGACACTCTTGAGAAGGTAGTGTTTCCTCACTGTACAGTGACTACTCCCCACCTCAACCCCGCCCAACACACTCTATTAATTAGAATTGAGTGACTAAGACTAATCTACACTCAAGAAGAGGGGAATTAAGCTTCACTTCACAGAGGGAAGTTTGGACATATGTTAAAATAACTAATTCATGGGTTAAAATATTTAATTTAAAATATTTAATATTTTAGAGGAGATATTCTGAGGCTCTGCACATACCCTATATCTCCTTAAAATTTTGCATCAACTAAAAGATCCATGGTGGATCTCATCAGTAGCAGTTATTGTGCTGGCTTAATGGTGATTTCCTTCACTCCTTTTAAATTTATTAATTAGAATTCTCCAAGAAAAAGTTAACCCTTCTCCCCAACTCTAGGTTATAGTTCAAGGATTAGTCCTTGCATTTGGTTGTCATTGTCCTTCAGATTTCTCTTAAGCAAGAACAGTCTTCTCTTAAAAAAAAAAAAAAAAAAAAAAAAAAAAAAAAAAAAAAAAAACAATTTTTTTAAGAGATCAAGTGGTCTTACATAATATTCCACATCTGAATTTATACTATTGTTTTATATGCCCAATATTCCATAAACTTAAGTTTAAATTTAAGCTTGACTAGATTCAAGTTAGAGCTTTTTTTTTTTTTCTTTTTTTTAAGATTTTATTTATTTATTCACAAGAGACACAGAGAGATAGAGGCAGAAACATAGGCAGAGGGAGAAGCAGGCTCCATGCAGGGTCTCCAGGATCAGGCTCTGGGCTGAAGGCGGCGTTAAACCGCTGAGTCCCCCAGGCTGCCCAAGTTAGAGCTTTTCTATTTGAATATTTCATAGGTACTACTGTATAATATATATTGTACATGTAAATGTCATCCATAAAATGATTTAATGTTTGAATTGGCCAAGGCTTGCTTGCTTTTTTTTTTTTTTCTTTTTTTTTTTTAAGATTTATTTATATATTTATGAGAGAGAGAGAGGCAGAGACACAGGCAGAGGGAGAAGCAGGCTCCATGCCGGGAGCCCGACGTGGGACGCGATCCCAGGACTCCAGGATTGCACCCTGGGCCAAAGGCAGGCACTAAACCGCTGAGCCACCCAGGGATCCCCCAGCTTTCTTTCTTTTATTTTATTTTTATTTTTATTTTTTTAAGATTTTAATTTATTTATTCATGAGAGACACACACAGAGAGGGAGAAGCAGGCTCTACTCAGGGAGCCGGATGCGGGACTTTATCCCGGGTCCCCAGGATCACACCCTGGGCCAAAGGCGGCGCTAAACCGCTGAGCCATGGGGGCTGCCCAAAGCTTTCTTTTTTATTTTTATTTTTATTTTTATTTATTTTTTATTTTTTTAATTTTTATTTATTTATGATAGTCACACAGAGAGAGAGAGAGAGGCAGAGACATAGGCAGAGGGAGAAGCAGGCTTCATGCACCGGGAGCCCGACGTGGGATTCGATCCCGGGTCTCCAGGATCGCACCATGGGCCGAAGGCAGGCGCCAAACTGCTGCGCCACCCAGGGATCCCCTTTCTTTCTTTCTTTTTTTTTTTTTTTTAATTTTTATTTATTTATGATAGTCACAGAGAGAGAAAGAGAGGCAGAGACACAGGCAGAGGGAGAAGCAGGCTCCATGCACCGGGAGCCCGACGTGGGATTTGATCCCGGGTCTCTAGGATCGCACCCTGGGCCAAAGGCAGGCGCCAAACCACTGCGCCACCCAGGGATCCCTCCCCTTTCTTTTTTAAGGTAGAGTTTTCCATTTGCAATTTCAGTAATCTGTGTAATAACTCTGCCAACTTGCAAGTATCCATTTTCTTTCTTTTTTTTTTTTTTTAATTTTTATTTATTTATGATAGTCACAGAGAGAGAGAGGCAGAGACACAGGCAGAGGGAGAAGCAGACTCCATGCACCGGGAGCCTGATGTGGGATTCGATCCTGGATCTCCAGGATCGCGCCCTGGGCCAAAGGCAGGTGCCAAACTGCTGCGCCACCCAGGGATCCCCAAGTATCCATTTTCTTTTTTCTTTTCTTTTTTTTTTTTTAATTTTTATTTATTTATGATAGTCACAGAGAGAGAGAGAGAGAGAGAGAGGCAGAGACATAGGCAGAGGGAGAAGCAGGCTCCACGTAGCGGGAGCCCGACGTGGGATTCAATCCCGGGTCTCCAGGATCGCGCCCTGGGCCAAAGGCAGGCGCTAAACCGCTGCGCCACCCAGGGATCCCAAGTATCCATTTTCATACCATCCTTTCACCTAATGGTTTTGCATCCATTACTGATTCTTGCTTGAGTTAATCATTTCAGTAGGACTTACATATTGTTTACTAATTTAATCCTCTCTACACTTAATTGGCTAGCATTTTTCTATAAAGAAGAGTTTTTCTCTCATCAACTAGAGCTATTCGATTATGCTACATTGGAGTTTCTCCTCAAAGCAAGATAAATGCTTAATTCTTTCCCTTTAATTACAGACATCCAGAATAAGGACATGATGTAATAGTAGCCTCCAACACTAGAAAAATTGTTGGCTGTAGATGTTTCAGTTGATTTTTGAGTATCATTACCTGATCTTTTAGATGTTGTTCCCTTAAGACTCAGCTCTTCTCCTTTTGTAATTTTACCCTGTTCCAGTGCCTTCAAAGTAAGCACTCACTGTGTATCTATCTATTAAGTGGGTAAGTAGAAGGAAAGAATTGGATCCATACTTCCTGGAATTTGTGGATGTTTATTTTTCTGGGGAGAAAGTCTATACCTTTCATTACATTCTCTGAAGGATTCTTCACAGAACAATGAGAAACTACAGATATTGGGAGACTACATTCTGATATCAGAAGTGATAAACCTCAGGGGCATCTCTGGGTGGCCCAATTGGTAGAGCATCTGACTCAATCTGAGGGTCTGAGCTAAAGCCCCACATTGGGTCTGGAGCTGCTTTTAAAAACAGTGATAAACCTCCAACTCTTAACAGGTCTAGAAGTAATCTCATTTCAAAGTCTCATTTTGAAAATATATTTATAAAGTCTTTTTAAAAGATTATCCCAATCATGTGGTTTTGTAATACACTATTTATGCTAATTAAGTTTGTTAGTCACCAACGCATATTATCTGTTAAAAGCCTTTCCTGGAATCCTTCTATTCTTCATGGAAAGGTTTCCCATCTCTGACCATGTGCTACACCTGATAAGTGATATGATTTTTCAAAAGTATATTTATTGTGTAAACCAAAATATACCTAAACTGGATAGTGTAAAGGGAATTGTGTGAATTAAAAATTGAGAGCATCTTAATGTTCTCAGTAATACTGTGGAAGTAGAAATAATTGCAGAACTTTCCAGGATTGATTGTATAAAATATTCTATACATCTAATGATTCATTTGAGATTTTTTTAAAGCATGTCTTCCTAAGAAGACCTGTAAGCCTACAGACTTAGAAACAACAGGTGTAATTTGCAAAATCTTGACTAAACACACACGATTCCCCTTTATTAGTGGTGTCACTGTATTTACAAGTAGTGTGTCATACATCTGCTTTGAATCCCAGAATTTCCTTTTTGGTAAGCAACTTCTAGAAACTGATGCAAAAAAAGCAAATTTAAAATGGTAAGTTGTTTTTCTTTGTGTTTCAGATATGTTGGCAACCTTTCCAGAGACGTGACGGAAGCTCTAATTCTCCAGCTCTTTAGCCAGATTGGACCTTGTAAAAACTGCAAAATGATTATGGATGTAAGGGTATTTTACTTAGTTAACTTTCTTCTTTTTTTTTTTTTTTTTTTTAAGATTTTATTTATTATTTATTCATGATAGACATAGAGAGAGAGAGAGAGGCAGAGGGAGAAGCAGGCTCCATGCAGGGAGCCCGATGTGGGACTCGATCCCTGGACTCCAGGATTGTGCCCTGGGCCAAAAGCAGGCGCCAAACCGCTGAGCCACCCAGGGATCCCCTACTTTCTTCTTTTTTAATAGATCAGTTAAATGCATTACTTCCAGGCACTCTTTTTTTTTTTTTTTTTAATAATAGTTTTGTTTGTTTTTTTAAGATTCTATTTATTTATTCATGAGATACACAGAGAGAGGGAGAGAGAGGCAGAGACACAGGCAGAGGGAGAAGCAGGCTCCATGCAGGGAGCCCGACAGGGCACTCGATCCTGGGTCTCCAGGATCCCACCCTGGGCCAAAGGCAGGCGCTAAACTGCTGAGCCACCCAGGGATCCCCAGGAATAGTTTTTTTGTTGTTTGTTTTTAAAGTATGCTCTAGTCCAATGTGGGGCTTAAACCCATGACCTTGAGGTCAAGAATCACATGCTCTACCAACTGAGCCAGCTAGGTGCCCCTCTTTCAGGAACTTTTAATTTATACTGGGGTGCCAGACTTAGTCAGAAGAGCATACAACTTTGGATCTTGGGATGTGAGTTTAAGCCTCACGTTGGGTATAGAGATTACTAAAAAAAAAAAATAACCTTAAACATTGTAGCATCATTCATTAAAAAAATAGTTTATACAGTCTAAATTACTAGTAATTTTAGTGAATTTAAATCAGTCTTAGGGCAGCCTGGGTGGCTCAGTGGTTTAGTGCAGCCTTCAGCCCAGGGCATGATCCTGGAGACCTGGAATCGGGTCCCGCGTCGGGCTCGCTGCATGGAGCATGCTTCTCTTTCTGCCTGTGTCTCTGCCTCTCTCTCTGTGTCTCAAATAAATAGATAAAATCTTTTCAAAAAGTAAATAAGTGTCTTAGCCACTGAATTAAACTTATTTTAGTAATAAATAAAGGAGGAAGAGAATAAAATTAATCATTTTTAGAGCAAATAAGAATTGTGTGTAGGGGGCGCCTGGGTGGCTCAGTCAGTGGGTTAAGTGTCTGCCTTCTGCTCAAATAATGATCCCAGAATCCCCAGAATAGAGTTCCAAGTCACGCTCAGTGAGGAATCTGCTTCTCTCTTCCCTCTGCTCCCACTGCCCCCCCCAATAAATAAATACAGCCTTTTTTTTTTTTTTTAAGAGCTATATGTAAGCTCTTCTTTTAAGGTGCATTGAAGCATCAGAATTGTTTTGTGTGTGATGTCAGTTGATTGGCTCATCTGGAAATAGTTATTACAATTGGAGAATATTTTTTTTTATTTTTATTTATTTATGATAGTCACACACAGAGAGAGAGGCAGAGACACAGGCAGAGGGACAAGCAGGCTCCATGCACCGGGAGCCCGACATGGGACTCGATCCCGGATCTCCAGGATCGCGCCCTGGGCCAAAGGCAGGTGCCAAACCGTTGCTCCACCCAGGGATCCCACATTGGGGAATTGAGTCAAAAATAATATACTGTGGGGCACCCGGGTTGCTCAGTGGTTGAGCATCTGTCTTCAGCTCAGGTCGTGATCCCGGGGTCCTGGAATCGAATCATACATCGGGCTCCCTACAGGGAGCCTGCTTCTCCTTCTGCCTGTGTCTCTGCCACTTTCTCTCTCTGGGTCTCTCATGGATGGATGGATAAAATCTTTAATAAAAATAATATACTATGAAAATGTGTGTGTGTGAGAAAGTGTTTTTAAGTGTCATGATTCAAGTTTTTCTTGCATTGTGGCACTTCCCATCCACCAGACCTTAACATATAGAAAAACATTGCAACATTCATCTGTAGTTGCTGTTAACCTTGAATCATAGTATGTATAAAAAAACAAATCTAAATTCCAGTCCGTTCATACTGTTGGACTTATGTTCATAGTTATGAATCTTATACTCTCTGGAGTATAAAGTTTGATAGTATGAATCCTTGGATCTTTTAATCTAAAAAGTACAGTTTTTTCTGGGTACAAATTAAGTAAAAATAAGATTCTTTATCATTTGATTATACTGATGTGTAAGCTACTTTTTGTAACCACATTCTAATATCTGACGAAACTGACCTTTATAGTAGAATTACCATTAAGTGTAGCATTAGTTTGAGTTTATGCAATTTTTTTTAAAGATTTTATTTATTCATGAGAGACACAGAATGAGAAGCAGAGTCAGGCAGAAGGAGAAGCAAGCTTCTCTAAGGGAGCCCAATGCAGGGCTGAATCCCTGGACCCAGGATTATGCTCTGAGCTGAAGGCAGACGCTCAACCACTAAGCCACCCAGGTGTTCTGAATTATGCAATTTTAAAAGCATTTTTATATTCTTTAACTTTTTAAAATATTTTTATTTTATTTAGAGAGAGATTGTAAGGGGGAGGGAGAGAGCGCGGAGCCCACTGTAGGGCTTGATACCAGGACCCCAAGGTTATGGTCTTAAGTCAGAAGCTTAATTGCCTGAGCCACCTAGGCACCCCTCTTTAATGTTTTCTTAAATAAAATAATGATTGTCTCACTATTAAATTTTGTGGTTGCCTGCTTACTCAACATTCTTAAAAATCATTGCTAGTGACTTTTTTAAATGGCTAATTTTCCTTGAAATAAAACAGTAATTTCTTTATTCTGGTATCATTCTAGTCGTTTTTTTTTCATTCTAGTCTTTTGAATTAGTTTCCTGTTTTAATAATTCTGCTTAGGAGATTATGGAAAGAACTTAAAAATGGACTTGAAAGTCATTTTGTATTTTGTAGATAGGTGGAAAATATGGGGTGTTTTTTCTGCCTTTTTTTTTTTTTTTTTTAATTTTATTTACTCATGACAGACAGAGAAGCAGAGACATAGGCAGAGGGAGAAGCACGCTCCACGCAGGGAGCCCAATGTGGGACTTGATCCAGGGACTGGAATCACGCCATGACCCAAAGGCAGATGCTCAACCACTGAGTCCCTGAGGCGTCCCTCTTTTCTGCTTCTTTAATTTACAATAAAGCAGCCAAGCTATACTTAATCAGACCTCAACTACTTAGAACACCAGAAAAGAGGATAATTTTTATTTTTATTTATTTGATTGATTTAAAATTTTTATTTTTATTTATTTATAGATTTTATTTATTTATTCATGAGAGAGAGAGAGAGGGAGGGAGAGACACAGGCAGAGGGAGAAGCAGGCCCAGGCCCTATGCAGGGAGCTCGATGTGGGACTTGATCCCGGGACTCCAGGACCAGGCCCCGAGCTGAAGGCAAAAGTTGATGTCAGAAAGTCTGCACTCTACAGCCTATTCTAAAAACTTTGTTTACCAGAAAACCTCTTCAGTTTTCAGAGCCTGAAATAGGTTTAGGAAGGTTGGCTGATATTTTCTGCTACTTAGCAACTTAAAGGCAGCAAGAATATATGTACATGGATAGCAGTAAATGGTAACATATGATAGGAAAGGGAGAGTAAAGATTATGAAAAGCCAATACTGAGACTTGAAAGCATAAGAGTCTAGTCAAACTTAACTAACATCTGTATGACATCTGTTGCATAAAGAAATGACTATATGATGGGGAATGTGTGTAGTTTACATATCCACCCATCCATAGTTAGGATACTTAACTCATTAATACATGATTGAATTATATATAGTAGTATAGGATAACTTGAAGAAGATAATGTTCTTTTAAAAAATAAATAAAAATAAAAACAATTCATTTTTAAGTGTTTACTTAGCTAAAGATTTGCTTATGGAACGGATCCCTTCATTCTCCTTGGCCTGATATTCGAGATATATAAAACTTCACATAATTTTAAGATAATAGGAATATCCAACTTAAATTTGGCTTTTGTGTTTCTTCAACAGACAGCTGGAAATGATCCATATTGTTTTGTGGAGTTTTATGAGCATCGTCATGCAGCTGCAGCGCTAGCTGCTATGAATGGGCGGAAGATAATGGGTAAGGTAAGCTGTCATATTTAAAGAAGGTGACTTGGAAAATTTTAAGTTGTATATGGTTTTGTTTACCATTGATTGATTAATTGTGCACACAAGCAGGGGTGGTGAGGAGGTCAGAGGGAGAAAGAATCCCAAGCAGGCTCCACACTCAGTGCAGAGCCCAACATGATCTCACAACCCTGAGATTGTGACCTGAGCTGAAATTAAGAGCCAGACACTTAACCAGCTGAGCCACCCAGGCGCCCCCAATTTTGTTTACCTTTTAGAAGCATGCATTATATTCACTTTATAGAAAAAGGTCACATTTAATATTTAAAAGATGGGATAAAGCTTTTAGAGGGCATGTTTATGTTGATATTCTTCATGATGCCGCACACAGTAAATACTAAAATAGTTATTGAATTACTCAAGCTTGGATGAAACATCTAGAACTTTGGATGCTAATGGGGAAGAATAAAAAGAAATGACTGTTACTTTAGATAAGAAAGGATAGTTGAATGTTAACAGAAGTATGTAAGGTGTGGATTTGCCAACATTTGAGTAAGTGTAGGTTAAAAGATAAGTATTGAAACTTTGGCCAGAACCAGTATGCTCTTGAGTGTTCATCTCCAACATATACCTTCCTATGTGTTTATAGATGCAAATCTTGTAATACCTGATTTTGAGCTTTATTTTTGTGGAGTATAAATGTAGAAACCTTTTTTTAGGAAGTCAAAGTGAATTGGGCAACAACCCCCAGCAGTCAAAAGAAAGATACAAGCAGTAAGTATATTTTATGCTCTTTGAACATTTGTTTTTATTGTACACAGTAGTTTTATTGTAAAGCATATAAACATCATACATGTTTGCAGTAATGTTTTGATCGTTATCCTAAGATATGATTGAATGTGTTTGTGTTAATAAATTTAAGAACAAATCTAATCTTTGTCATCAGGTAGTACCGTTGTCAGCACACAGCGTTCACAAGGTAATTGTATCTTCTTAAACATAAAATGAAATCTCTTGAAAGGGTATTCACTAACCACTTGAAGTTTTTTTGTTTGATATTGGGGGGAGGTGGGAGGGAGGAGGTCATATTTCTATTTGTCTCTCTGGCAGTATATTTCCCCCTTCTTCCCAGTGTTGACCAAATGTGGCTTGTCCACTATAGTGCTATTTCAAGCTCTCTGACCCCCTTGGTAGCAGCTGATGCCTTAGAAATAATTTCACAAAGGTGAAATTTCACCAACCCCTGCTTCCTTGAGGTCACGATCTGTGCTTCATACCAGATCTTCCGATTGGATTGCTTGAGTTGCTCCTGAAACTGTGTTTCTCAAATGGCAACCCAGTATGTTGCTTAAGGCCTGCCAAATGGGGGTAACTTTTCCAAATATACTTTGTCAAAGTTGATATATGTGTTCCTTTTAAAGTGTTGATCCAACTATTTTGTATTTTTTTTTAAATGTTTCTTTTTTTGAACGTTGTCCTTTAAAAAAAAAAAAAAACTTCACATATGGGATCGTTATTTCTCTCCAATGCTTTTTTAATGGTCTGATATAAAGTGAAGGGATTACTGTTTTCATTCTGTTGCCTTCAGTCTTAGTTCACTTGCACATGGATTCACATAAACTGAATGGTGTAATGTCTGGGCAACCAAAACTGTTGGCTTTTGAGAAAACTGTCAAATACTTTAACATCAAACTGTTGCAATGCAAGGTATTTCTTTGATTGTTCTTCACAAAATATGGTTAAACCAAGTATATCATGTAGCTAGCTTCAGCAAATTGTCTTAACTGAGGCAAATCTAGTCTACATAACTCACAATACCACTATTTTATTTTAATTTTAAAACTCTAGTGGTAAAGTGGATAAATGTAAATAATCACTATTAAAATGGTAATTAAGTATAATTTTTAACAATACTTTTTATGTATTATTAGTTTATTTTCTTAGATCAGTATAATAATTGGCTGTAAGTAGAACTATAACTGTCAGTTTCCAGTTAGATATATCAGTCTTAAAGAGAATCTTTCCTATATTATCACCTTCATTCATTATGTGTAAAATTGATAGAATTTGTATAGATATAGGATAGTATTTTACTTATACTTTATTTAATCCATAAATTAAGATTATTTTATTGAATAGATTTTAGTGTATTTTAAATTCTAAAATATTATTTTTCTTTTCACTTCCCCCTCCTTCCCCTTATAAGATCATTTCCATGTCTTTGTTGGTGATCTCAGTCCAGAAATTACAACTGAAGATATAAAAGCTGCTTTTGCACCATTTGGAAGAATATCGTAAGTAACAGAAGACAAATTTAAACTGATTTTAATTAGAAACAGTCTTATGTAGAAGTAATATGAAAATCTATTATGAATTTTAACCTTTAAATATAATTCGTTATGTTGTTTAGAGACTATTTAAGCTGTTACCAGCCAAAGATTGTTTTCCCATTGATAAATCTTTGGTCTTCAATTATTTTAAAATCCTTTCTTAGGTTAGTATTAGCTCTTAGGAGACAAATCTGCTATTGTACATATTGTTTCTTATGTAAGTGTCTTGCTTAGCTTGGTCATAATCTTTAGTAACCTTGTGGTGTGACTAAGGAATTTAGACCCTTGTGGGGCATTTCTATGATACCATGCATTTTGTTTTAATATATTTTAACAAAAAGAAACCTTAACAATTCAGCATAAAAAAGCAGTTGTTAAATGTTAGTCCTCAGATATCTACCCTTTTGTTATTGTTGTTACTGTTAATAGTAATGCTTTTCAGTATTTTGTGGAGCAGTGTCTTGCTTGCGTTTGTTATTATTTTTTAAAGATTTTATTTATTTATTCATGAGAGACACAAAGAGAGAGGCAGAGACACAGGCAGAGGGAAAAGCAGGCTCCATGTAGGGAGCCTGATGTGGGACTCCATCCCGGATCTCCAGGATCACGCCCTGGGCCAAAGGCAGGCACCAAACCGCTGAGCCACCCAGGGATCCCCCTGCATTTGTTATTAATCGTACAGTTTAGGCCCATTGTAAATATCTCGCGCTAGATAGTGTTCATCATAAAAGAACTTTAATTTAAAAGCATGCCATAGTAGAGTAAGAATAAGTCGATTATAATATTTTCTTAGAAGTACTTGTTGAATTTAGAAAACAGGATATTTGGGTTTCTGGTTGCTTTTTTATTGTTGTTCCAGCTAGAAGAGTAGTAAAAAGGAAACTTTAGCTTTAGTTTGGTTTGAGGAACAGACCAACAGCAGAAAAAGAAGGTGAGGAAAGGCTGGAAAGTAAATCCCAATAGTATTGGTGGTAAATTTGAGGAGTTTTCATTTGAAGAGTTGTAATTCATTGGTAGGAGGATGAAAATAAATAGTGACCAAGGAATGGTCATAAGTAAGGGGCCAACTTTAAAGTCAGTCAAAAGATTAGGGTTATAAATGGACTCTTCTTTTAGGTGACATTTTTCTTTGTGAGAACTGATTAGGAAAATAAGTAAAGTTCTAGTTTCTTGATTGTTCCTTTTGATTGATCTTAGGGTTTTGATGATGGTTAGCTTGCTTTCAGATACCTAGACTGGAAAGTCTTAACCTTTGGCCTCTCGGAAGCTGTGTAAATCTCTGTATACAAAATTTTGTTTGTTTACATTTTGGTATGGAGTATCTTTTTAAGTTTTATCCTATTTTCAGAGTAGTCACAGGACCATAAAAGGATTAAAGAAGGATTAAAGAACCCTGATCTAGATCTTTGCTGCTTCTTCCTTAGAGAATCCTTTCAGAAATAAGTAAGACTTAAATATATTTCAAGGCTAACATATCCTGAAATTTAACTTTAAGAAGAAAAAGATTTTCTAACATTTTAACAGACTCAGTAGCTATTTTATTTAAATGCTTTGATTTTGATTACAGTAGCTTTTCTGAAAACATGGAGATTTTAGTTTGGGATTAGATAAAGAATATTTTAATAATCAATGAGCTTAAGTTAAATGACATTCCAATTTTAATAATGACTTTTTAATCATGGATCAGTAATTTCTTTTTGTTAAATATGTTGGTATCATAATTATAGCCTAGATTTTCTTATGATTGACCATGATTACTGTTGTATATATATTTTTGGTAAGGCTTTTTTTATAACTTACAATTTATAGATTATAATTTTCAGTTGAGGTAATGTATAATGTATACGTTTTAGGCTACCCAAGGAGTTAGTGTTTCTAAATTTAAAAGAATCATTTTCAGTTGGTAGCATCATTTCCTGATTTTTTTTGTTAAAGGAGATAAATTAATAATTATATATTGAAAAATTCCCATGATAGTCATATTCTCTGTAGAGATCCTGCAACAGTACTTAATTTATAGATGGTATACAGTCAGTGGTGGCCTATTAAAATACTTAGTATAAAAAATGTAGTACTTTCTTACCCTAATTTATACAGTTTTATAAGCTATTCCTTGAGCTTTAGGATAGTCTAATAAATTTTGGTATAGAAGTGAATCAGTTACCACATTAAATGCATGTGTACCATACCGATAATTAAGTATTTTTTTGTATTGAGAAGTGACTTGCATTAGTTTTCCCTTTCACCACCACCTCTTTGTCATTTTGACCCTAAACACTTAATAAATCACTCCTAAATTGATCGAAATATGCTTATGTATACTATAAAATTATATTGCATGGCTTTCTGACTTGGGTTTTTGTTGTGAAAGTGCCTGTTTTGTTCATGTGTCCTGAGAGAACAAGCATTGTGACATACCTGGCTAACTTAAAAGCAGATTGCCTGTGAAGCACAATTTGAGTCCAATTTTTTGAGGTATGGAGTTTTAGCTATCATGGCTGGGTTTTTTTACTCAATCTCAAATAATAGGGCTCTGGTTATTTTGCAGAGTATCTCTGAAGAATGGACAGAATTGCCCTGGCTAACTACAAGCTACGGTTCACAGTGGATAAATGTTGGCGTGCTTTTTTACTTTCTGACTTTTTAAAATTTGCTTTTATATCTTATAGTTTCCAATCAATCTTATATGATTGCTATTTTAAAATTCAGTATAAAATCTTTTCTTATATAGTTAAAACTAAAGTGTGTGTCTAGTGTGATTTAGCATTTCTGAAAACATCAAGTTCTCAAAATTTACCCATAGTCCAAAAGGGGGGTGTATCAATTGATCTGAGAAAACAAAATAATTTAATTAATTTAGGAAATATACAGCTTTTTATTCTCTTAGTTTCCAGTTTTCTATTTTAATTTTTTAATGATTAGGTGGTATATAGTGTCAAATAGAAACTTATAGATTGCATGGTTAAAGAAAGCCATTCATCTAATGTGCCTGTGAACCCTATAAATGGTTAAGTAATTTCATATGAATAGCTGCTTTTACCATGCTTAATATTTAAAAGTTTAAAAACTTTTTGAAGTGGGCAGCAGTTTTTGTACAATATATACATCATATATATCTAAGAAGTTATTGATTTGCATGTTTATTAAGCCTCATTTGCTAATACATGATAAATTTTATAGAATAAAAGGTGAATGTGCACTAAAGGTTCATTTTAATGAAGATGAAACATAAAAATGAGTTGTGTATGACATTCTCATTTGATATCCAGAAGAGAGTTTGCAAACCTAAACTTGTGATTATTTCTGATTTCAGAGATGCCAGAGTGGTAAAAGACATGGCAACAGGAAAATCTAAAGGATATGGCTTTGTCTCCTTTTTCAACAAATGGGTAAGCTTAATTAAAAAATACATGAATTGTGCTTTAAGAGTAAAGAATAAAGATAATCATTTTGTTTTAGTAATTATCTTTCATCTGCCATTTGGTCATTTCACTGATAATTAACACTTTGACAAGAGGATATCTTTTTTTCTCCTGTTCGGTCATTTATTCAGCATTTATTTAGCACCTGATGCATGAAAAGTACTAATAACATGTATTCAGAATATAGAAAGTAGAGATGTTTAAATGATCAAAGGTAGGTTTTGAAAATCTCACTTATGTATTTAATTCATTATCTCCCTATTTATATTCTCAAAGTTTATTTTTTTTTAAAGATTTTATTTATTAGAGAGAGAGGCAGAGACACTGGCAGAGAAGCAGGCTTCATGCAGGGAGCCCGATGTGGGACTGGATCCTGGGACTCCAGAATCACTCCTGGGCTGAAGTCGGCGCTAAACCGCTGAGCCACCCAGGGATCCCCTATCAATTGGTTCCTATATAACGTGTTTTACTAAATTATTTTATTTGTAGTAATTTTCCATTGGTTCTTGGGAGTTTTTAAAATATAAAAATCATATTACCTGCAAATCCATATCTTTGTGTTTGTTTTTAAAGATCTTACTTATTTATTCATGAGAGACACAGAGAGGCAGAGACACAAGCAGAGCGAGAATCAGGCTCCATGCAGGGAGCCCAATGCGAGACATAATCTCTGGACCCCAGAATTACAACCCGAGCCTAAGGCAGATGCTTAACTGATTAAGCCACCCAGGCACCCCTTGAACATTTTCTGTACATATAATTGAATATAATATGTTCTTTGCTATTCCCTTGTCCTGTGTCCTCAGTCTTTCCCTCTCCAACGGGTCATTCCCATCAACCAAAAAACATGTTCTAGTATGTATTAATGAAAACCATGCTTGGGGTACCTGACTGGCTGAGTTGGCTCAGTTGTGAGATCAAGCCCCATGTTGGGTATGGAGCCTACTTAAAAAAAAAAAACACACACACACACACACAGGGCAGCGAGGTGGGGTGGGGGGGGTGGTTAGCGCCACCTTCAGCCCAGGGCGTGATCCTGGAGACCCGGGATTGAGTCCCACGCCTGCTTCTGCCTCTGCCTGTGTCTCTGACTCTCTTTCTCTGTCTCTCTCTCTCTCATGAATAAATAAATAAAATCTTTAAAAACACACACACACACACACACACACACACACACACACTTGACCCCATATCCCTTTCCTACCTATCTCCCCATTTTACTGCCGTAATTCACAGACTTCTCAAAAGCTTTGTTTCTGTGGCCCACACTTTTTTATCTCCAATTGACAATCATACATACACACACCCCATAAAAGATATTTTCCCTCTTTTGTGAGTAGTCTTTTTTTTTTAAGATTTTATTTATTTATTCATGAGAGACCCACAGAGAGAGGCAGAGATATAGATAGAGGGAGAAGCAGGCTCCCTGCGGAGAGCCTGATATCGGACTCAATCCCAGGACACCGGGACCGCAACCTGAGCCAAAGGCAGATCCTCAACCACTGAGCCACCCAGGTGTCCCTGAAGTACTCTTTTTGGTTTGTTTGTTTTATTTTATTAAAGATTTTATTTATTCATGAGAGACACACAGAGGCAGAGACACAGGCAGAGAGAGAAGCAGGCTCCATGCAGGGAGCCTGATGTGGGACTCGATCCCAGGACTCCAGGATCACACCCTGGGCTGAAGGCAGACGCTAAACTTCTGAGCCGCCCAGGGATCCCCTTTTGTGAGTAGTTGTATTTGTTTCCTAGGGCTGCTATATCAGTACCATAAGCTGAATGACTTAAAACAATAGAAATTTGTTCTCTCAGAGTTCTGGAGGTAGAAGTCCAAAATCAAGTTGTCATCATGGCCACGTTCTCTCCCAAGGTTCTGTGGAAGAACTCTCCCTTCACAGTTTCTGACAGTAGTCAGCAATCCTTTGTATCCTTGGCTTGTAGCTACATCATTCCAGTCTCTCCTTTTGTCTTCACATGGCCTTCACCCTATTTGTGTCCACATTGTCTTCTTAAAAGGTCGTCATACTGGATTTAGGGCTCTCCTTAATCCAGGATGATCTCATCTTTTTTTTGTTGTTGTTTTTAAGTTTTACTTATTTTTGAGAAAGTGTGTGCATGAGTCGGGGTAGGGGCAGAGAGAATCCTCAAGGAGACTCCCTGCTAAGCATGGAGCCTGACATTGCAGGGCTTGATCCTACAACCCACGAAATCATCACCTGAGCTGAAACCAAGAGTTGGATGCTGAACCCACTGTGCCAGCCAGGTGCCCCTGGGATGATCTCATCTTAACTAATACATCTGTTTCCAGTTTGGATCACATTCACAGTTGGGGGCAGATGGTAGTTAGGACTTTATGTCCGGGATGCCTGGGTGGCTCAGCAGTTGAGCATCTGCCTTCAGTTCAGGCTGTGACCCTGGGGTCCCGGGATTGAGTTCTGCATCGGGCCCCCCACAGGGAGCCTGCTTCTCCCTCTGCCTGTGTCTTTGCGTCTCTGTCTCTCTCATGAATAAAGAAATAAAATCTTAAGGAAAAAAAAAAGGACTTTAATGTCAATTTAAGGGACATAATTCATCCCACAACAGTAAATATGTCATGGAATTCAAACTGATAAGTATGGTAAACAGTGTTTGTTTCTTTTTAAGAATATGCATTTCCGGGCAGCCCGGGTGGCCCAGCGGTTTAGTGCCGCCTTCAGCCCAGGGTGTGATCCTGGACACCTGGGATCGAGTCCCACATCGGGCTCTCTTCATGGAACCTGCTTCTCCCTCTGCCTGTGTCTCTGCCTCTCTCTCTCTCTCTCTCTCTCTCTCTCTCTGTCATGAATAGATAAATAAAATCTTAAAAAAAAGAAGAGACCTCTAAAAAAAAAAAAAGAATATGCATTTCCTTTTTATGTGTCTCAAGAATGGCCTTAACTTTGAATTTGCCTGTTTTCTCATGGTAGGTTCTTTTTTTTTCTTTCATGGTAGGTTCTAAGCCCACATTTGACATACATAAATCAGAATTGCAGCCCATTTACTTTTCAGTCCACCATAAGCTGGCTTTTGTTCTCATTCTGAACAAACAGCTAGGATACTACCACACTACTCATTTCAAGTTTATCACTAGATTTCTGCTTCTTTGGCTCTGTAACAGTACACTTCTGGGATTTCTTCCTTTATCATTGGAAACAATTTTTTAGTCAACTTCTCTAGTAGTTTTTCCTTTACTCAGTTTTCAGATTTTGCTCTTTTTCTAGGATTCTTCTCTCTAGTCTTTCCTCATAACTCTGAAATTCGTATCTCCAATTCACTTTATTTCTTTGTGCTCCATATTTAACAAGTGATTTTCATTTAGATGTCTTAGAGACATCTCAAACTTAATGTATCCTTAATGGGGTTCTTTGTTTCTTTCTCAAACCTGTTTTCCTCCTCCCTCCTGGGTTTCCAATTTCAGTAAATGCTAACACTATCCTCCCTGCTGCTCAAGAAGGAACATAGGAGTTATCTTTGATTTCCTCCCCTTTTACTTACTGTGCATCACCACAATTCTTGAGTCTTCCTATAGGTGATATCCACTGCTGTGGGTGTTGCTTTAGTCTCAAAGTGTCTTTTTCCTCTTATTACCCTTTTCCCTAAACCATTCCCTTTCTAGTGCTAATTATGGCCTTGTTAAAACATAAATCAAATCATGACAATCTCTAACTTAAAATCTTTTAGTTTTTTCCTCTGGCACCCATTTTAGCTCACTAGATTCCACTGAAACTAATTATCTTTACCATGCTTTTTTTTCATAGGACGCCTGGGTGGCTCAGTGGTTGAGAGTCTGCCTTTGACTCAGGCCGTGATCCTGGAGACCCAGGATCGAGTCCCATGTCAGGCTTCCTGCGTGGAACCTGCCTCTCCCTCTGCCTGTGTCTCTGCCTCTGTCTCTCTCTCTCTCTCTCTCTCTCTCTGTGTGTGTGTGTCTCTCTCATGAATGAATCAGTAAATAAAATCTTTAAAAAAAAAAAAGAACATGCTTTTTTCAGATACATACCAAATCTTTCCTGCCATAACACACTTTGCAAAGCTTTTCTCTACAAGGGCTTTCTTCCCTAATGTTTTCACTTAGCTAGCCCCTATTCCTCTCAGTTTCAACATAAATAATATATTTCAGAGAGACCTTCTCTAATTATGCTAAATTAGATCCCAAAGCCCATGTTCTCTGTCATCCTTTTGTGTCTGTCATGGCATTTACCACAATTTGTGATGTTTATTGTGGCCCCAAAAGAATGTCAGCCCTGGCACCAGAGACCATGTCTGTCTCATCAATTGGTGAATTCTTAGTGCTTAATCTGCTGCCTAGAATATGATAGCTATTTAGGGTTTACTTGTAGAGTGAATGAAAAACCAAATACTGTCATTAGTTTGTTGGATTGTGTAAAGTGAGATTTTGCACCCATAATAGTTATTACATGAACTTTATAGTAGTTAGAATAAGGGCTTTGAGGTAATTAACATTCCCAAAGTCTGATACCCAAATGAAAGATAATTTAAAAGCACCGTTGCATTTTAGGAAACATATCATATATGGTATATTTTATACAGCATTTTCATTCAGTAGACATTTGTGAAAAGCAACTGAATTTTCTCTACTGCTAATAGTCTTTCAACATCAATTAATGGTGGCTTCTTTGTCATTTCTAATGTGCGGAACAGGATGCGGAAAACGCCATTCAACAGATGGGTGGCCAGTGGCTTGGTGGAAGACAAATCAGAACTAACTGGGCAACCCGAAAACCTCCAGCTCCAAAGAGTACATATGAGTGTAGGTGTATTGGAGAAGAAAAGGAAATGTGGAATTTTGGAGAAAAATACACTAGATTTTAAATGTTAGAGCTGTTCCCGGAGACTTATTGCAGAAATAGATGAGAAGCAAATCAAGACTACTGTTCAAAATGTACTTAGTTTTCATTTTTGTAATCTTAAATAAATGATTATCTCTAATGTCAAGTCTCCTATTAAATAGAGAATATTAAGTAATTTTTTTAGATATTGTTGGGGGTGTTTAATCCTCAAATGTATTATGTGTTACATAAGCATTTTAGTCAAGGTAAAAATTACCATTACAGTAGTGTAATTGATGCTGCTTTTCTGTTTCTGAACATTTTATTTAATGAATTTAAAATATTAAACTTTTCCCTCCTCAGCAAACACCAAACAGCTATCCTATGATGAGGTTGTAAATCAGTCTAGTCCAAGCAACTGTACTGTATACTGTGGAGGTGTCACTTCTGGGCTGACAGGTATGGAAACCTTAACTGTATGGCACCTTGAGGATAATTTTTTAACTGAATGCTTGATGTTTATAGGATTTTATATAACTTGGTGTGGTTTGTTTTTGTATTTTGTCTAACAGAACAACTAATGCGTCAGACTTTTTCGCCATTTGGACAAATAATGGAAATTCGAGTCTTTCCAGATAAAGGATATTCATTTGTTCGGTATGAGTAGTTTAAAAAACAAAACAAAACTTTTTCCCCCCCAAAATCATTTTGAATATTTAACTTAGTAGTTTTCTTAAAAATTTACCTTGGCTTAAAAAAAAAAAAAATTTATCTTGGATAAAAAAAAATTGAGATTTCTCTAGCATTTAGCAGTATTTGCTGCTGTTTTTTTAATGGCGCCCTCCTTATAACCACAAGATCAAGAAGACATTCTCTATTAAAATAAATTTCTCCAGAACTACAAGATTCTTGAAAAAATATACCAAAGAAAATAGACATCTTAACATGTTTATTTGTGTGAACTGCCTGTTTACCTCAGGCTCAGCTTGATTTTTTAAAATAAGTTTTATTCATAAGTAAACAGTTTATATTGGTGATTCTTAATATTGTTTTCAATAGGTTCAATTCCCATGAAAGTGCAGCACATGCAATTGTTTCTGTTAATGGAACTACCATTGAAGGTCATGTTGTGAAATGCTATTGGGGTAAAGAAACTCTTGACATGATAAATCCTGTGCAGCAGGTGAGAGGGTTCTTGACTTTGGACAGTAATTGCTGGGGTGATAGGTTATTTTAAAATGAAATTATTGATAATCCTTGGTAATAGTTTCTAGTTAAAATGATAATATATAAGGGCTCTTAACATTTGGTAGATTTATTCACATACTATTTGGAAACTCACAAATGTGTTTGATTCATTTGAAACAAAAGCTATAAATATATTTAGAACCTTGGCATTTTCTTCTAGATTTTGCTACTTTTGTTTTTCCAGGCAGCTTTACTGGTTTAAATGTGAACCCATAAAAATTTCTCTGAAGGGATGCCTGGAGTGGCTCAGTCAGTTAAGCATCTGACTCTTGATTTTGGTTCAGGTCATGATCTCAGGGTGATGAAATCAAGCCCCAGCTCTGTACTGGGTGTGGAGCCTGCTTAAGATCCCCTTTCTTGCACGTTCTTGTGCTTTCTCTCTTAAAAAAAAAATTCTGTGAAGAAACTGTAAATGGAGCACAGACAGGCATAAGGAAATCTAAACTATATAAACTATATGGAATAAGTAATCTTTTATATCTTCCCTTTCTATTTTAGTTACAAAACACTGAAACATTGTACAGTTTAATATTTATTATGGAGACATTACCTACTGCCTTATAAAGAGTGTGTCATTAGAGCATCGCGTAGAGAGTTACATCAGTATAACCTCACTTTTTTTTTTTTTTTAAGCATCCATCTTACAGACTCTTGTTTATCCTTTCATTTTAATTGCATTCATGGCCTTATATGTTATGGCTATACGTTTGTGGTATATTAGGACAGTATGTGTACATATAACTTCAAATAATATTAAATTACCTGTTATGATTTTATTTAATAGCAGAATCAAATTGGATATCCACAAGCTTATGGCCAGTGGGGCCAGTGGTATGGAAATGCACAACAAATTGGCCAGTATATGCCTAATGGTTGGCAAGTACCTGCATATGGAATGTATGGCCAGGCATGGAATCAACAGGGATTTAAGTAAGCATATTTGCTCTTTTCCTTTATTATTAGCATTTGAAAAGTTAAGGACTTAGGAAAAGATTTTAAGTACTTAGTAGGCAATGTGGTCCTCTGTCTAAGGCAAGTTTCAGCCTTTGAAGGACTTAGTTTAGAGCTGTTTCTAATTTATAGTTTTAAGTATATTTCTTTAAAAATTGTCTGGAAATGAACTGCCCTGAGGCATAACCAATGTTAAAAGAATTTTGGTAATGCTGGATAATGAATCAACTAATATTTAAGGAAGAAAATGAGAGCTTAATAATTGCTAAGTTTTTTATGTGACCTCTGATCATTTAGCCATTCTTGGATACAGTTATTTTGATGCTAATAGTTTTATTCGTTCTGCTTTTTTTTGTTCTGTGCTAAAGGGTTGGTTTATACATTAATATGTATATTTATACATTAATATGGGTACTTCTTGTAACAAGTTTGTGCCCCATGTTGGTGTAGCATTTACTTAAAAATAAAATATCTAAAAAATATATAAGTGAAAGAACCTTATTTGTAATGTTGAAAAATATTATGAGCTTACATACGCTAATAATTAATTTCTTCTTTGAGTAATATAAGTGGCAGTCTCTATTGTACCAAATGATGAGTTTCTTTCAGGTAGTGGTTTGTTCAGTGTATGTCTAACCCAGATGCACAGTTTTCCTTTCTGAGGTTAGAAATGAGTATTTTCTGAATTCAAAGGGAATAAATGTTTACAGGTAAAGGGGTTTTGTTTTTTCATTTTTTAGCTATATTAAACTAACAAAAGTAAACTGTACAAATTAAACCTATGAGGATGCTTGTTTTTAAGAGAAAAAACTTTTGCCTTTGTTTTCCCTGGCATAACCATTATTATTATATTTAGGCTTAAGTGTTTTTTCCATGTATAATGTTATTTTTTCTCGGCATTTTAACCAGTGGATTCCCCCTCCTCTCTGCTTCTTTCACATTTTCTACCAGTCAAACACAGTCTTCTGCACCGTGGATGGGACCAAATTATGGAGTGCAGCCACCTCCAGGACAGAATGGCAGCATGTTGCCTAATCAGCCTGCAGGGTATCGAGTGGCAGGGTATGAAACCCAGTGAAAAAGGACTCCATAATCTAAAGCCAGTGGCTTGAGGCTACAGGGAGTGTAGTAAAGCCGTTGTTTACTTAAAGATTTATCAAATCAGTCAGTGCAAATGTCAGATACAATGTATTTATTTAAAAGATTCATTTTTTAATCATGAAATTACTTATCATCCACATTGTTTTAAAAAGAAACAAGATGCTGGATGTCTGCCAATTTTTGCCTTCATTACCTTTTTTGATAAAGTTTCTCAGATCCTTGTTTCAAATACAAATGCAGGGATTGCTGCCACTTTTTTAAAAGTAAGAGGCAGAAAATTGCACAATGTTGAACTTTTTTCCACTAAAGTAGCGTGCAGTTCTAGTTTGCATTCCTGATATGATTTAAAACATGTAATATAAAGATGTTAAAAAAATGAAGAACCAAAACTGTGCAGAGTCTAGAAGTTCTTTGTAATCTTCAGCTTGTGCACAATTCTGTTTTAGGGGGGTTTTTTTTTGTTTTTTTTTTTTTTAAGGCATTGTTTGAACTGTCCCATCCTCCACTGTTTTCCCTTTGGGGTTTTAAAGTATAAATTATTAGTTTACATCATTTTTGTAACTACATTTTTCACAAATTTGTCTTGCCTTATTAAATTTCTGTAAAATATACTTAAATGGAAAAAAATGACGTTCACTTAGATTGAAAACTTTTCTCAGATGGATTGATAATTGCATTCATTTTGTGTTTTATATGAGAAGGTGCCTCAAGAATTCCCTCTTGGATTTGTTTAAAGGATTTTTATCTTCTGTGATAAACTTTGCTGTGTACCAGGAAATATAAAAACAAAAACTTGCTACTAAAGAAAATCTCTGAAATGTGAGAAGTTCTTATGAGCCCGTGTTAATTTCATGTGTCAACTTCTACATTTACGTGTATTGTTTCATTCTGTAAAATGTTTTAGCAATTTAATATTTTGCACAGTTAGCAAGCTTTGTATGTCATTTCCTTCTTAAAGGCATCGTGCAGAGTTGACAGGAGATTTATAAGGTTTTAAGTTGTTTGCATGTGAATATCAAATACACACTTTGGTAGTCTTTGAATACAAAGTCATCTGCTCTTGTTTTTCAAGAATTTTGAGACACAAAGTTGTATGTAAAGGAATATGTTAATTTGCCATTTTCTAGTTATATTTACTCAAAAAGAGTAAATCAACTTAATTTTAATATGTACAAATGATAGCTGTGAAACTGTAGACTATCCTATATCAGGCTTGGGGTTCGTTGTGAACTTCAAAGTTAGCCTGAAGGACCAGCCGGGCAAAGCATTTTTTAAATGTTCAGAGGCCAAAAGATAAACAAAAAAAAAAAAAAACCTTAAAATCCTACCTCCTTAAACAGCCTTCAAAGAGGAGAATCCTCAGTGCAATCATTATTTTTATTCTTTTGGTACCTGTTTTCCCGGAGTTCCCAATTTTATTATTTTGGGGTGGCTCCGAGCATTAAGAGGTTTAATCTTTGATGGCATTGTTCTAGTTTTAAAATTTCTAGTACATTTCAGAGTCTCTTAGAAGAGTCGTGGGAGATTTCGTTTTGTTTTCAGTGAAAGTCACAGACTTCCTTCTTCCTTTACTCACAAAGGGGAAGAGTCCCCCATATACATATTTGGATGGTTTGTTGTTTTTAAGACCTTCAGAGAGCTCCTAGCATTTAGTAACAGAAAAGGCCTGTGAAATCTTAACTTTCCTGGCCTTGTCTCTTCCAGATAGGAGCAAATTAAGCTGGTCTCTAAAGCCAATATTCATGTAAACCAGAGCCCAGGAAAGACAGCTCATAAGTGTATAATTCTCTGGAGCTCAATTCTATGCAGTTGTACTGATGTTTAAGTCACTGTGTATTTTTAAGTGTTGATACATTAAAAGTTGCTTTATGGAAGATGAGTAAATTTTTTAAATACTTGGGAATTTTATTTCCTTGTTAACTTCTACAGATCAGGGCATGCAACCAGAAGCAGCTTAAATGAAATACTCAAAAATAAAATATCAGGAAGCTATTTTTCGATTCTTCTGGTTTATGTTTCTATTTTAGGACCCTCATTTTTCTTAGTCAAAAATATTTTGTTTCCTGTACATCTGTGGACTGCAGGGTAAATTATTTGGACATAAGTAATTTAAGCAAAAGTATAGTTTTCTTTGATCGACTATCTCAAGTAACACTTATTAGCCAATATATTTTCTTATTGCACAAATCTTAAAGTGTACATTGACTACTTTTTGAGAAGAAAGTGGTATTTCTCAAAAAGTGACTACTGAACAAATGGACATTTCAGGAACATTGATAACTTTGGTTTAAATCTTACTCCTAGTGTTAAATCATTTAAAGTTTTTTTTTTTTTTTTTTTTAGTCTAAAAATCATACTGGTATCAGGTAAGAAAATTAAAGTTTTGAAAATGGTTTCGTTCTCTGCAATATGCATTCAGATTTTACTATAAAATACATCTGGTACTGTAAAGAACCTGAAGTGATTAACACTTAATGGGTCGTTAATCCAGTATTCTTTGCCCTGACTGTTTGGATATTAAAGTTCCTTTATGTTTTCTATAATCTGTGGGATTTTCTTGCAGTGATTATTGTGTGTGAAAGATTTTTCTTTTTAGTCTAGCCATACTGTTATATTCACTCAGGTATTTGTTAGCTTTTTTTTAAAAAAATCTTATTCCAGAAATCATGGTTTGCATTTGGTACTGTTTAATACCACAAAGAATTGGCATTCTGTAGATTTATCTCATTATGAAACCAGGATCTCATTTTCCTTGTTGATGTTATCTTCCTGTTGAAAATGAGTTACACATTCTAGTTTTATTCTCCTGTTTTGTCCCTGTGTTTGCTCGTCTGCTTTTGTATGTGCGTTAGATTTCAGTGGACATTTGAGAAGGCAGTTGGTAGGGACTAGATTATATTTACAAAGAGAATTAGGTTTACTAAGTACTGTGGGGTGCTCTTGAGGTTATGGTTAAATTGGAAAAGTAAAATGTGTTTGTAGGAATGAAAAAGCAGATCTGGGCTTTTAAAGCAGTCCCTGTCTTTAGGGACACCTGGCTGGCTCAGTTGTAGAACTTGTAACATTTGATCTTGGGGTTGTGAGTTCAAGCCCCACATTGAGTAGAGATAACTTTAAAACATGTACAACAGTGAAAGTGATGATTTCTAAAGTCAAAATCATTTTTTTGTAGAGAGTTATTTCATCTTTTCCAGTCACTGCATTTTGACTGTTGTATTTAGAACTATAAGAACCTGGGCAGCCCGGGTGGCTCAGCAGTTTAGCGCCGCCTTCAGCCCAGGGCATGACCCTGGGGACCCGAGATCGAGTCCCACGTCGGGCTCCCTGCATGGAACCTGCTTCTCCCCCTGCCTGTGTTTCTGCCTCTCTCTCTGTCTCTCATGAATAAATAAATAATAAACAAAACCTTTAAAAAACTGTAAGAACCTACCTTCCATAACAACACATTTTAATTTAAAAGCCTTAATAAAATGTTTATGAATGTGTTTCAATTAAATAAGATTTTATATTAGGCCTCTGAAGTTGGAGGCAGCTGAAGTTGTTCTGACAGTAATTCAACTTAAAAAGGAAAAACTAGACCTCCAACTAAGGATTGTTAGGGTAGGAATAGTGATTAAGCACAATTTTACTAGGTTAATGAGATTCCTAGCCCATTATCCTTGTTCGGCTCTAAAATACCAATAGCCGCACTTGTGTAGATCATGCGGGCTTTGGAGGATCTTTATATGGAAAAAATAAACAACTTTTGTTTTTTTGTTTTTGTTTTAAGATTTTATTTATTCATGAGAGACACAGAGAGAGAGAGAGAGAGAGGCAGAGACACAGGCAGAGGGAGAAGCAGGCTCTGTGCAGGGAGCCTGATGCGGGCCTCGATCCCGGGACCCCAGGATCACGCCCTGGGCTGAAGGCAGACACTCCACCACTGAGCCACCCAGGGATCCCCAAAATAAACAGTTTTTGAAAGAAAAGACAGATGCTGACATTTGATGGTCCCCACCAAAAAACTAGCTGGTCACCAATCCCCTCACAGTGGAGAATGCCAGTCACTAAGCCCTGCTCACGTACATACCTTCTCCAAAGAGGTGTTCGGTGTTTCACTTTTAAATAAAGACAGCTAGTAGTAGTAGTGCTTTCAGAACTTTGAATTATATATCCGATGACACTTTATACACACATGCACTATCATGGATGACCATAGAATAAACATTTTTAGACCTGCAACTTAGAGGATTTTCTTCCTTGAATTCCCTAGTTCTCAGTTACTGGGTAAGCTCCATAAAAACGAGAGATCAAAACGTCTAGCAATGGGACCTGGCGTGGGAGTCCTGGAGAACAGCTGTGAAGCGATGTGGCAGCCAGTCCAGAATGATGGTCAGAGGGCTCAGGCTCAGCTTGGTCATCTGAGGTGTGGGCTACGTAGGTAATTAGAGAATGAGCCATTTTACACGGTGGAGGGTGTAGGAAGACTTGTGTTGGAAGAAAATCAGGCAAGTGACAAAAGGCAATTGTCAGGAGAAACATCCTTCCAGAAGGGAAACCACCTTCCCTTCCTGGGCCAGATACACATACTAAGGTATTTCAGAAGCTTTCCTGGATTACGTTAGAAAATATTTGTATTCTTCCACTGCTTAGAATATTGTATGTTGGATTTCCTCTACCTATCTTCTGTTTCTATCAATTGTTCTTAGTCTTTTTATCTTTGTTTGCTTTTCTCATTTCTAATAACTGTTCCTTAACATGCTTCGTGTGGTCTCCAGATTCACTTGTGCCCCCTTTAACGTAGTCTTCATTTCCGAAATGGTTTCTTTTAATCCCTTTCACCTGTTTCACACATCAACCCACTTGCCTCCCCTCTGGCAACCATCAGTTCTCTATAGTTAAGAGTTCAGTTTTTTTGGTTTGTCTTTTTTTCTTTGTTTCTTAAATTCCACATACAAGTAAAATCACATATAAGACAAATCATTTGTGTTTCTGACTCCTTTCACATAGCATTATTCTCTAGATCCACTCATGTTGGCAAGTGGCAATATTCTTTTTCACAGCTGAGTAGCATTCATCATGTGTGGGATGTGTGTGTTTACACGTGTGTACCACACATCTGTATCCATTGATATATCATTGGGCACCTAGGCTGCTGCCATAGTTTGGCTATTATAAAAAATGCTGCAATAAACCCAGGAGGCATATATATTTTTTGAATTAATATTTCCACATTCCTTGGGAAGATACTTAGCAGTGGAATTACTGGATCATATGGTAATTCTGTTTTTAGTTTTTTGAGGAACCTCTATACTGTTTGCCACAGTAGCTTCACAATTTGCACTCCCACCAGCAGCGCGTGAGGATTCCTTTTTCTCCACGTTCTCGCCAGCATGTTTCCTGTGTTTTTTATTTCCACCATCCGGACACACGCAAGGAATTCTTATGTTTCTTAGCTGCATTTGCTTCATTTAGTGTTTTTTAATTCATGTTAGAATGTTGATATATTTGCAGCTGCTTTGTGGGAACATTTTTCATGTCTTTTCCTTAGGGAAACTAGGTAAGGTTTGCTATTTCATATTTTTTTTAATTTCATATTTTTAATTAGAGCATCTGCACAAGTGCTGTGTTTATTCATTTCTGCTTATTTGTATTTGAAACTGTTTGGAGAATGAAGGAGAGGAACCCCGTCCAGTTTTCTCACCTCCCTCTGGCTACAATGAATTCCCTCCCTTGGGATATGACCTTGTTCAGAAGTTATGTGCAGGCTCTCAGCTCCCTGGATTCCTTCATCTGCTACATTAAGACCTAATGCCTGTGTTTCAAGGAGATCCCCTAACTTGCTTTCTGAAAGACCTCTGGACCCCAGGCACTTTACACATCTCCCTCCCTTCTCCACTGCTCCCAGCACTCACACAGTTGTTCGGTCCTCACTGCAGTCTCCACGCAGGGTGAATATTTGCAGAGTGAGACCTGCCATCAGTATCCCACTCATCCCACTCTTGGTACACTGCACTCTGGTGGCCTCCCATGCATTACCACTCGGTGTGGAACTTCTAAGTTTTCTCTGCCCTCTTAGTGTCACCTAAGGTAGTGTTTGGGGGGGATTCATGGTCCTATGTTTTCCTTGTTGCTCTCCGTGGTTTCTAGGAGGGATAGAGAGACCCAGAACCAGGCGGCTAACATGTTTATACAGAATCAAAAGCCCAAAAGAATCTTTTAAACAAGTAAATTCGATTGTGACACACATACACACCCCTACTTGAAAGTTTTTGCTTCAAATTGCATTTAAGATGTCATCTAAAGTCTTTAATAAGGAGGGCGCCTGGCTGGCTCAGTGGGCAGAGCATGAGATTTAATTTTGAGGTTGTGAGCTCAAGCCCCAGGTTGGGTGTGAAGATTAAAAATAAAATCTTTTTTAATAAATTAGTATGGTCTGCATTGCTTTCTGTGCATTTTGTATTTTCCAACTTCACAGCAAGTCATTCTCCACTCTCCCCTAAGCCTTTCTGCTCCCCACTCCTCTCCTGAAGTTTTTTTTTTTTTTAAACTTTATTTTATTCATAAGAGACAGAGAGAGGCAGAGACAGAAGCAGGGACCCCACGCGGGACTCGATCCTGGGTCTCCAGGATCACATACTGGGCTGAAGGCGGTGCTAAACCACTGAGCCATCTGGGCTGCCCTATCTTGAAGTTTCTTTTTTTTTTTTTTTTGAAGTTTCTTGAATAAGTAAACACTTCATGTCAGGAGAGAGAGACCAACACTAAAACTTTGAAAAGGAAATTTTAATATAAATAGTTGCTAAATAGTAAGAGGTGGTTAACTACTAAAAGGGATAAAACAAGGACTGTTAAAGGGATCCAGAAGTCGCAGGTGAAAAAACCTACCAGCTACAGTGAAGGAACTGGGAGTTTAGGAGAGCCTTGAGACCTCTCCAAAGGGGACTTGGTTACCACAGAACGTGGAGCCTGGTGAAGAAACATGCCGGAGGGCGTGGGCTGGAGAGGTCCTTCGCTGTTGGCCAGAAAGCACGAGCAGGTTGGAACTGGTCAATGGCAATGATCCACCTGTGAGGGAAGTGTCTTCCCACCACCATCTCCTCCCATTGTTCCCCAGTGCCCTCTGACCAAGCCCAACAGGGAGCCAACAGGCAAAAGAGATGTTTGGCAAAACCAAGTAAAGAAGGGTGGATTGGGAACGGAGACTCCTATCCTGGGGCCTTGCCACCTGAATCCCTTTTGCCTGCTTTGTCTTCAAGTCTCTACTTAAATGTCACTTCCTCTAAAAGGCATTCCTTTACCCCCAATCTAAATCATAAATCAGTAGCTTCTCAAACCATCTTACAAAGCTTTTCCTTTATAGCATCCGTGATAATTTTTAATTAAATACAGTTGACCCTTGAACAATAACAGGTTAGGAACACCAACCCCGCTGCACAGTCGAAACTATGTATAATCTGACTTTCCCAAAGCAACTATTAATAAGCCTACTGTTGATTGGAAGACTTGCCAATAATATAGTTGATCAACACATAATTTTTAAGTAATAAATATATATTGTATTTTTAAAGTAGGCCCCACACCCACCATGGAGCCCAATGTGGGGCTTGAACTCCTAACCCTGAGATAAAAGATCTGAGCTGAAAGGAGTCAGGCACTTAACCTACTGAGCCATCCAGGTGCCACTACATTCTATTCTTACAACAAAGAAAGCTAGAGACCATGAGAGACTCCTGACCCTGGGAAACGGATGCGGAAGGGGAGGCGGGTGGGCGGGTGGGGTGACAGGGCCGGGCACTAAGGAGGGCATGTGATGGGGTGAGCACTGAGTGTTATACTATATGTTGGCAAATTGAATTTAAAAAAATTATAAGAGAAAATACAGTACTACACTGTATTGAAAAAAACGTGCATATAAGTGGACCCACACTATTTAACCACATTCAAGGGCCAATTGGTGTTTTCATTTTTTCGATTATATTTTTAAACTTGTGTCCTTCAAAATAAACTTGTGTTCTTCAGTAAACGGAAAGCTGGCGTCCATTTCCTCCAATACCATATTATGTCCGGGAACCCGCTAAATAATAGGTGCTTGCTCAGCACATGTTTGTTGGATTTAATTGATTGCTATCTCGTACAATCTGATTGTGACCAAATGGCTTTTCTACCATGTGCTGCTGATACTACGGGCTAGAACACTGGGCGGGAGGTGAGAAGAGCTAAAACTGAAAGACCAAGTCAGGGCCGATTCTTTGTGCTATGCCAAGTAACTTGGACGTTTTTTAATCCTAAAGATCCTAGGGATCCATTGATCTAATTTGTGTTTAGGTCAAGATGTGTCCCAGGCTCCTGGCTTGAGCAATCAGATGGATGGCGGAGTAGGGAAAGGAAAAGGCGCCCCTTTGTGAGGGCAAGTAAGACTAGAAGCTAGTTAGAGGGCAGAAGAGAGCCAGGGAGTTCCCGCCTTCAGCATGTGCAGCTCAGATCTGTGTGACAGAAATAACTAGCCGGTAAGGATACAGAATTTAGGAGGGAGATCCAGGCTGAAATTAGGCCTCTGAGTCTTCAGCATTTAGGTGACAGTTGGAAATCCGTGGAATGGAAATCGCCCAGAGAGATGCTAGAGGGAGAAAAACTCCTAGGTTCACCAGTGTTTTCAGGTGCAGAGGCAGAGAGGCTTGCAAAGGAGAATGAGAAGGAGCTACCTGACGGGTGGGGGAAATAAAGAGTCCTGGTTGTGGCAGAAATCACGGAGGAAACACTTCAAGGAAATAGTCTAGTGTGTCAAATACTGCAGGAAGGAAAAATACAAGAGGTGTGTGTGGGGGGAAAAACTCCACTGGATTTAGCAATAAGGAAGTACCTTTAAAATGAGGATTTTCGGGCAGCCGGGGGTGGCCCAGCGGTGGAGCATCTGCCTGGGGCCCAGGGCGTGACCCCGGGGTCACGGGATCGAGTCCCCCGTCGGGCTCCCTGCGTGGAGCCTGCTTCTCCCTCTGCCTGGGTCTCTGCCTCTCTCTCTCTGTGTCTCTCATGAATAATTAATTAATTAATTAATTAATTAAAAATATGCATATATAATCAAAGCAGAAACGCTGAACTGGAAACACCTCGTGGTAGCGTGCCCTTGTCCCGTTTCCTCCGGTCTGGACCCCGGTCCCATCAGCAGGCCGCAGGGACCCGCCGGCCTTGCCTACCCCCGGGTAGCGGGCGACCCGCAGCTAGGCCGGGGCCCCGGCTGGGCGGACACGCAGGTTTTACAGCCAACGCCCCGGGGGGCGAGTCTTCCCCGACAAGACGCCGAGTCGCAGCCAACGCCTGCTGATGATGCACAGAATTTATGACGATTTGTGCTGCGATTACCGGTGAATTCTACACCAAACAGAGCGCTCTCGGGGCTGAAGCCTCCCGCCCAGCCTGCAACCGCAGGGGACGCCGCGCAGCACCCCCGCCGCCCGCTCCGCGCAGACTCCGCCGCCTACGGGAGCGAACTACAACTCCCATCGGACAACGCGAGCCGAGGGGGCGGGCATCCGCCGCGCGTGGGCGGCGCCGACCAATAACGACCGTCGTTACAGCCAACAGTTTGGCCGCGTTTGTAAAAGGCCGCGGCAGGCGAAGAGAGAGGAGGTGAGGGCGGCCCTGGGCCTGGGGCCCCGCGGCCGCGGGCGGCGGAGGGAGCGGGGCGCCGCGGGGCAGCTAAGGGGGCCGCGTTGACAGAAGGCGCGCGCGGCGTCGAGCCGGGAATGCAGGCGGAGAGCGTGTCCGAGGAGCGGGGTGCCGGCCAGGCGGGGCCGAGGCCGGGGCCTGCTTGGCACCGGAAGGGAGCCGCCGCGCGCGGAGGATGCCGGGAAGCAGGTCTCCGGGAGCTGCGGGGGCGGGGGCGGGGCCGGAAGCCGGGGGGCGGGCCCGGAAGCCGGGCGTGCGGGCGCGGGCCGCGGGGGCGCAGCAGCCGGGATGCCCGCTTGTGGGCGTGCCCCCGCCTCGCGGCCGTGCTCGGCGCGGGGACCCGGTAGAGGACCGGCGCCTGGTAGGTGGAGCGGCCGCGTCAGGCCGCGTCAGGCCCCGCGGGTCCGAGCGGGCGGACGGTGCCCACGTGACCGCGGCGACGCCAGGCCGCCCCTGGCCCCCGCGCCCCCCGCGCCCCCGCGCCCCCTTCGCCCGCCGCGGCCGGTCGGGGTCTGCGGGAACCTGCGCCGCCTCCAGGAAGCCGCCCTGGGTGAGCTGTCCCGCCGCCGCCGCCGCCGCCGCCGCCGCCGCCCGGGCTCAGCCGCAGACCCGCCCAGACCGACCTCCGCGGGCGGGGTTCAGGCGCAGGCCATTGTCCTAACCTTAGGCCGTGGAGGTAAAGCGGACGTGCGACCCAGCAGCCTCACGTGACCCCGCGCCCCGAGTCCGCGGCTACGGAGGCGCCCTGTGCTGAGACCGGCGGGGCGCGGGGCGCGGGGCGCGGGGCCTGTGCACCACCCGGCCCTTCACCGTGTCCCTCCCGTCTCCTGCCCCTGCGCCCCGGCCGCCGCCCGCCTGCCTTCCGGGTCCAGGACCTTGGGGCTCTCTTGCTGGTCGGTTTCTTAGATTCCACGTATAAGTGAAATCATACGGTATTTGTCTTTCTCCGTCTTCCCTAGCACAGTACCTGAGGCCCACCTGCGCCGTTGGCAGTGGCAGGCCCGCCCCCTCCGGGCCTCAGGGGTGTTCCGTGGTTTTCCAGCAGAGGATTCCATTTATAGCCGCACACGCCACATTTTTTAAGAACATATTCTATTTACTCATGAGAGAGGCGTCTAGAGACCCAGGCAGAGGGAGAAGCAGGCTCCCGGCAGGACTCGATCCCGGGACCCCGGGGTCACGCCCTGAGCCCAAGGCAGGTGCTCCCACCGCCGAGCCTCCGGGTGCCCCTGCCTCTTGCTTATTTTAAGATAGGATTTGGGATGTTGAAAATTATTTTTGTTTTTTATTTTTCACAAGCTGGCTTTTCATGCTCTGCTCATTTTTTTTTTTTTAGTGGGTTTGTTATTGATTAAAAAAAAAAACAACTCTTATTTTAGAAAATGAGCTCTTTGGCATTCACGTTTCAAATATTTTCCCTCTATTTTTAGTGACAGGTTTTTATCGTATTTAAGGAATCTCTATACCCAATGTGGTGCTCAAACTCAGAATCCCAAGATCAAGAGTCACATGCTCAACTGACTGAGCCAGGCAGGTAGCCTTTTTATTTTATTTTATTTTATTTATTTTTTAAAGATTTTATTTATTTATTCATGACGGAATGAGAGGGAGAGGGAGAGAGGCAGGCTCCATGCAGGGAGCCCAACACAGGACTCAATCTCAGGTCTCCAGGATCATACCCTGGGCTGAAGGCAGGCACTAAACCACTGGGCCACCTGGCTACCATTATTTCATTTTTTTTTTTAAGATTTTATTTATTCATGAGAGACACACAGACACAGGGACACAGGCAGAGGGAGAAGCTCCCACATACAGGGAGCCCAATGTGTGACTCGATCCGGGTCTCCAGATTCACGCTCTGGGCTGAAGGCAGCGCTAAACTGCTGGGCCACCCGGGCTGCCCCAGGAACCCCTTTTATTTTTTATTTTTTATTTTTTTTTAAATTTTTATTTATTTATGATAGTCACACACACAGAGAGAGAGAGAGAGAGAGAGAGAGAGGCAGAGACAGAAGCAGGCTCCATGCACCGGGAGCCCGACTTGGGATTCAATCCCGGGTCTCCAGGATCACGCCCTGGGCCAAAGGCAGGCGCCAAACCGCTGCGCCACCCAGGGATCCCCAGGAACCCCTTTTAATAACAGCTTTATTAGGAGCCCCTGGGTGGCTCATTCAGTTAAGTGTCCAGCTCTTGGTTTCCACTCAGGTCATGATCTCAGGGTCATGAGATGGAGCCCTGAGTTGAGCTCCATGCTTAGCATGGAGTCCGCTTGTCCCTCTTCCTCTGTCCCCCCACCCATTCTCTCTCTCTCTCTCTCTCTCTCAAATAAATAATAAAATCGGGCAGCCCTGGTGGCTCAGCGGTTTAGTGTCCTTCAGTCCAGCGCCTTCAGTCCAGCGCCTGATCCTGGAGTCCCCAGATCGAGTCCCGCGTCGGGCTCCCTGCATGGAGCCTGCTTCTCCCTCTGCCTGTGTCTCTGCCTCTCTCTCTCTGTGTGTGACTATCATAAATAAATAAAAATTTAAAAAAAAAATCCTTTTAAAAAAAAAATAATAATAAAATCTTAAAAAAAAAAGCTTTGTTAAATAGAATTCACTCCTTTAAACTGTTGTTATTCAGTAGTTTTTCATATATTCACAATTTCACAGCCTTTCATCACTTGGAAAGGAAGCTAGCAGTACTAGTACTAGTACTCACTAGCAGGCACGCATTTCTCCCTTTCTTCCCAGCTCTTGGCAACCAACACTTGTCTCTGTGCATTTGCCTATTCTGCATATTTCATTTAAATGTAATCATACAGTGTGTAGCTTTTTTGTGTCTGGCTTCTTTCACTTAATGTAATACTTCAAGACTCATATAGCATGTAGCAGAATCTCATCTCAGAGCCAAACTATATTCCATTGTGTGGGTATGCCGTGTTGTGTTGGTTCATTCATCAGTTGATGGATATTGGATTGATTCCACCTCCTGGCTATTAGGAATACTACTACTATGACATACAAGTACACATTTTTGTATGTTTTCAGTTGCCTTGGTATATGCTCTTGTGAGTCATATGCTAACTCTAACATTTTGAGGAACCATCAACCATTAGTTTTCCAAAGTGACTGCCATTTTACGATACTATCAACTGTGTGAGGGTTCCAGTATTTCAAGATCCATGACAACACTTGTTATTGTCTGCCTTTTATAGTCATCTTAGTGGCTATGAAATGGCATCACATTGTGGTTTTGATCTGAAATTTCCTAATTATGTGATGTTGAACAATTTTTCATGTTTATTGGCTGTTTCTTTGGAGAAATACCATTCAGACCCTTTGCCCATTTTTAAATTGGGTTCTTTTTCTTTTTTTTTTTTTTTTTTTTTAAGATTTTATTTATTTAAGAGAGAGAAAGAGAGCATAAGTAAGGGGAGGGGCAGAGGGAGAAGGAAAAGCAGACTCTCCCTGAGCAGGGAGCCCTACTTGGGATTTGATCCTGGAAGCCTGGGATCATGACCTGAGCTGAAGGCAGATTTAACCAACTGAGCCACCCAGGAGCCCCAGGTGTTCAGTGCATTTTGATGCACGTATATATAGCAAAATGATTACCACCAAAGTACTAGCTAACACCTTCATGTCATATAATTACCGTGTTTTGTTGTGGTGAGAACATTTAACGTCTACTCTCTCAGCAACTTTCAGCTATTAGGGAAAGTATGTTAGTAATATAATATACTATCATTAGCGATAATCACCATGTTGCCTAATAGATCCCCAGAGCTTATTCATCTTATAACTGGAAGTTTGCACCTTTAACTGATATCTCCCATTTCTCCCACCCCTCACTCCCTGGCCATCCATTCCATTCTCTGTCTTTATCAGTTTGGCTTTTTAAAATTATACATATAAGTAAAATCCTATAGTGTTTGTCTTCTCTGTCCACATTGTCTTTCCCCCCCTTCCCCCTCCACATTGTCTTAATTTGCTTTGTAGTAAGTTTTGAAATAAAAAAGTATGAGTTCTTACATTCTGTTATTCTTTCTCAAGATTGTTTTGGCTCTGCCTTCATTTCTATGTTAATTTTAGGATCACCTTGTCAATTTGCAAAGAAAGGCACCTGGGTGACTCAAGTCATTTAAGCTTCTGCTTCAGCTCAGGTCTTGATCCCAGGGTCCTGAGACTGAGCCCCAAGTCGGGCTCCCTGCTCATCAGGGAATCGACTTCTCCCCCAGCCCCTACCTCCACTTTGTCTTTCTCTCCCTCTCTCTCAAATAAATAAATAAAATCTTAAAAAAAAAAAAAAGACATCTGGAATTTTGATAGAGATTACATTGTATCTATAGATCATTTTGGAGAGTAGTACCTTCTTAATATTAGTCTTCTGATCTCCAGACATGAGAGGTCTTTCCATTTTTTTTTTAGGTCTTTAATTTTTATTTAAGATTTTATTCATTTTTATTTTTAAAATATTTATTTATTATTTTTTTTTTTATTTACACAGAGAGGCAGAGACACAGGCTGAGAGAGAAGCACGCTCCATGCAGGGAGCCCGATGTAGGACTCAATCCCGGGTCTCCAGGATCATGCCCTGGGCCGAAGGCAGGGGCTCAACTGCTGAGCCACCCAGGGATCCCAGACTTTATTTTAGAGAGGGAGAGAGAGCATGCGCAAGCAAAAATGGGGGTAAGGGCAGAGGGGTGGGGAGAGGGAGACAGAATCTCAAGCAGACTCCTCAGTGAGCGTGGAACCAGACTTGAGCCTGGGGGCTTGGTCCCAGACCCCCAGACAATGACCTGAGCAGAAACTAAGAGACGCTTAACCACCTGAGCCACCCAGAAATCATTAGGTCTTTAATTTCTTCCAGTGATGTTTGCAGTTTTCAGTGTACAAGTCCTGCACCGCTTTTATTCCTCACTTTGTTTTCATCTTTGGACTAGTTTATGGTACATTTTTCTATGCAGAAAATTTTCATTTTTGTATATCAAATATAACCAGTTTTAATTTTATTTAATTGTTTGTTTGTTTTTAGGTGAGCTCTATGGTCCAGTGTGGGGCTCGAACTCATGATGCTGAGGTTAAGAGTCATGTGCTCTACCAACTGAGCCAGCCAGGCACCCCTCAGTCTTAATTTTAAAATGGTGAAACATGGGCAGCCCCCGTGGCGCAGCAGTTTAGCGCCGCCTGCAGCCTGAGGTGTGATCCTGGAGACCCAGGATCGAGTCCCACGTCGGGCTCCCTGCATGGAGCCTGCTTCTCCCTCTGCCTGTGTCTCTGCCTCTCTCTCTCTCTGTGTCTCTATGAATAAATAAATAAGATCTTTTAAAAAAATGTTTAAATAAAGAAAATAAAATGGTGAAACAGGGCAGCCCGGGTGGCTCAATGGTTTAGCGCTGACTTCGGCCCAGGGCGTGATCCTGGAGACGCAGGATCGAGTCCCATGTCGGGCTCCCTGCATGGAGCCTGCTTCTCCCTCTGCCTCTGCTCTCTCTCATTAATAAATAAATAAAATCTTAAAAAAAAAAATAAAATGGGTGAAACATTTGAATAGTATGTCTCTAAAGAGACAGATATGGCTAAATAAGCATGTAATATGTTGCTCAGCATCACTATTCATTAGAGAAATGCAAATTAAAAGCACAGCAAGGGACACCTGGGGAGCTCAGTGGTTGAGCATCTGCCTCTGGCTCAGGTTGTCATCCGGGGGTCCTGGGATCGAGTCCTGCATTGGGCTTTCTGCATGGAGCCTGCTTCTCCCTCTTCCTATGTCTCTGCCCCTCTCTCTGTGTCTCTCAGGAATAAATGAATAAAATCTTTAAAAAAAAAAAACAAAAACAGCATGTCATGTGAAAGAAGCCAGACACAAAATACCACATATTATATGATTCCATTTATATGAAATGTCCAGAAAAGTTAAATCTATTGAGACAAGAAAACAGAGTAGTGATTGCCTGGGGATGAGAATGGTAGTTGATTGCAAACGTCTAGTGGATCTTTTCATAAAGGATGATAGAAGGGTTCTCAAACTGGGTTATAGTGGTGGATGCCTGACTCTACAAATGTAATAATGACTGTCATTGAATCATATACATAAAGTGGGTGAATTTTATGGTCTGTATTCAATAAAGTTTCTTTCTCTCTTTTTTAAAGATGTTAGTTATTTATTCACGAGGACATAGAGGCAGAGACATAGGCAGAGAGAGAGGCAGGTTCCCCACGGGCAGCTCAATGTGGGACTTGATCCCAGGACCCGGGTTAGTCATGTCCTGGGTTGAAGACAGACGCTTAAAAGCTGAGCCACCCAGGTGCCCCAGTAAAGAGGCTTCTTAAGAAAGAAAAACAGCACTGATGTAGTCAGGGGAAAAATCAGTGTTTTGTGGATTTGTCATAATTTAGGCTATGCTCATTCTGATATCCTTAAAAAACATTGTTAAATCCCTTCCCTTTATTCTCTGTTAACAGTACCATTTTTCATACTTGAATGTTTTATCTGCCTGGAATTTATTGGAGTATGTGAAGTGAGAAAGGATGAATAAAAAAAAAAAAATTAAAAAAAAAAAAAAAAAAGAACAAACCTCCCTGAGCCGAAGACAGACGCTCAACCACTGAGCCACCCAGGCATCCCAAAATAAATAAAATCTTAAAAAAAAAAAAAAGTACATTTGTAATTTAGAAAGACACTAACAGATTACCTTCTGCAGAGAATAATCAAAAAAGTAAAAGAGGGGATGCCTGGTGGCTCAGTGGTTGAGCATCTGCCTTCGGCTCAGGGTGTGACCTCGGGGTCCCAGGATCAAGTCCCACATTGGGCTCCCCGCAGGGAGCCTGCTTCTCCCTCTGCCTGTGTCTCTGCCTCTCTCTCTCTCTTTCATGAATAAATAAATAAATCTTTGAAAAAAAAAGTAAAAGAAAAAATGAGAGGAAAGAATGGAATTCCTTTGATGATGCTAAAACTATAGCACCTTATGGCTTCGCCACAGTAATTGGCAAAACAGTGCCTCCTTAATGAGCAAATTTGTTATTTTCTACTTTAATGCTATGTTAAGTCATCATCATCAATGTAATTTTTAAAATTGATTAGTTTGTTAAGCTTTTTCATATATAGGTATTTTATATACATATTTTTTTTTTCTAGTTTGCAAATGAAAAACAACCTAAAGTTCAGAAGTTAAATTTGGTCACAGAGATAATTGGTGGTAAAGGGCAAACATTTCATCTTTTGACTTTGGAACAACATTCTCTTCTAAGATCCCATGTCTGGCTGAATGAAAATACCTACTAAAGAAGTTTATTGACCTGGAAAGGAAATGCTGCGTAAACAGGCTACTGCCCTAGATCAGGGGGTTTTAATGGATGATTTACCCCCACCCTACCCCCACCCCAGGATATCCAGCAATATATGGAGACATTTTTATTTTTTTTAACACTTTGGGGAGGAAGACTTGATTGCTACTGGCATCTAGTGGGTAGAGACCGGGGGTGCTACCTAACATTTTACAGTGTATAGGACGGTTCTGCACAACAAAGAATTATCTGTGTCTAAATGTCATTAGTGCCAAAGGTGAAAAAATCCTGCAATAGATCATATTTCACAAAGCTTTATTCACTTAGTGGATACTCAAAAAATATTACAGTTGGGAGATTAATTCATAGGACCAGTGAAAGGGTGAGCATTCTTAGACTTTGCTTGTTTGTACCTTATAATTTGTTGATTAACAAATAGACTATAGAAAATGTGGGTGGAAAAGTTCATCCAGGTAATCCTCTGGGGTCAGGGGACAAGAACAGCACTAACCGCCTATTTCAACATCACAAGCAGATTACCTTAAAAAATATATTGAACTTTGGGGCACATGGCTGACTCAGTCTGTAGAGCATGTGACTCTTGATCTTTTGTTTGTTTGTTTGTTTGTTTGTTTTACTTGTGATCTTGAGGTTGTGAGATTGAGCCCCATGTTGGGTATAGAGATTACTTAAAAATATAAAATCTTAAAAAAAATAAAATCTTTTTTTTTTAAAGCTGAACTTTAGTTAATGAGAGCTGAATTGATGCCTGCAAATTACTTTGAAATCCAATAAAATGTAAGAGGGTTTGATGAATGGAGAAAGGGATAAATAGATATGTAATAAAGCAAAAACAGTAAAACGTTAATTGTAGAATGTAGTGAGTGGGTATGTGAAACTTCACTGTATAATTTTTTTTTTAAGATTTTATTTATTCATGAGAGACAGAGAGGCAGAGACACAGGCAGAGGGAGAAGCAGGCTCCATGCAGGGAGCCTGATGTGGGACTTGATCCCGGGACCCCAGAGTCATGACCTGGGCCGAAGGCAGGTGCTCAACCACTGAGCCACCCAGCTGCCCCTGTATAAATATTTTTTTTTTAATTTTTTTTATTTATTTATGATAGTCACAGAGAGAGAGAGGCAGAGACACAGGCAGAGGGAGAAGCAGGCTCCATGCACCGGGAGCCCGACGTGGGATTCGATCCCGGGTCTCCAGGATCCCGCCCTGGGTCAAAGGCAGGCGCTAAACCGCTGCGCCACCCAGGGATCCCTAAATATTTTTTTTTTATATGTTTGAAAATTGTCATAATATTAGAGGGGAAATCAAAAGAGATTCACCCTCTTATTAACAGACACGTGAAACCACATTTCTGATTTTGCTGGGTGGCCTCAGGGAAGTTACTTTGTTTTTATGTTGATTTTTTTTTAAGATTATTTATTTTAGAGAGAGAGCCAGCATGAGCAGGGGGAGGGGCTGAGGGAGTCGGGAGAGAGCATCTCAAGCAGACTCCTGGCTAAGTGCTGAGAGCCCGACTTGAGGCTCCATCCCAGACCCTGAGATCATGTCTTGGGCTGAATACAAGAGTCAGACACTTAACTGATTGAGCCACCTGTGTACCCCTCAAATTTTTTTTTCGCATTTTAGGTTTTTTTTGTTTTGTTTTGTTTTTAATATTCTTTATGCCCACTGTGGGGCTCATACTCATGAACCCAAGATCAAGAGTCACACGCTCCACTGACTGAACCACCTAGGCGCCACAGGCTACTTAACTTTTTAATTTCTGTAAAGTGTGATAGTTGTTTGGCTCAAATGAAATGCTAGTATTGTGACGTTCAAATGAAACAACATGAAAGCACTTTGAAAAGCAGAAAGTAGGAGATCCCTGGGTGGCTCAGTGGTTTGGCGCCTGCCTTTGGCCCAGGGTGTGATCCTGGAGTCCCGGGATCCAGTCCCACATCGGGCTCCCTGCATGGAGCCTGCTTCTCCCTCTGCCTGTGTCTCTGCCTCTCTCTCTCTCTCTCTCTCTCTCTCATGAATAATAAATAAATCTTAAAAAAAAAAAAGAAAAGCAGAAAGCACCCTAAGATATAATGCATTACTATTAAGAAGGATGAGCATTTGGCCAATCATATGCCACGGCTCTGGATGTTCGTGACACTCCCCATGTAATGACATTAGCACTGTTTTGTTTTTTGTTTTTTGTTTTTTTTTTTTAAGATTTTATTTATTCATGAGAGACACAGAGAGGCAGAGACACAGGCAGAGGGAGAAGCAGGGTCCCTGCAGGGAGCCCAAAGCGGGACTCGATCCCGGGACTCCGGGATCACGCCCTGGGACAAAGGCAGGTGCTAAACTGCTGAGGCCCCAGGGATCCTCTGACATCAGCACTGTTTGACCAGCTTTAGGTGGAAGTACAAAACAACTGTTTCCATGACAGTTTCTGTCAAATATTTTTCCAAGATCTGTGGAAGACTTAAGATTCCTCTTCTAAGAGGACAAAGTCATGTTATTCTTGTAAATTTAGTGTCTTTTCTTGTCTTCCTTGTAGATTGCCAAGATCTCCACTGAGGACAGTGGGAATCTCCTTTGACTCTGGAACACTGGGCAGGAGCTTTGCGATTGGCTGCCCAAGAAGGAGGCGGAATGTCTGCATTGTTACACCAGAGAGTTCAAACTTCACAAGACTTTGGGTTAAACAGTATCATTTACTCTGCAAATGATTATGTCTTTGCCCATCCTCTATGATCATCACAAACTAATGAACAACCTCTCGGGTCTTATGAATTCAGGTTATACTGTTTTCCAGATGTGCTGGCAGCTGATTCAGGTAGGATCAGGCTGGGTTTTGTCAGGAATGGTGGAAAGGAAAGAACTCCTTCCCACTCTCCAGTTCTTGTCTGGATGAAACATCTGTGCATGTAAAAATTAGGGTAACTCACTAGGTTGTTGTATAAAGCAGTGTTGAGCCAAAAAAATGGTTTAGTTATATTAGGGTTCTAAAAAGGTGTAATGATTAGAAAAGCAAGATTTCCTTCACTTTTGTTTGATGGCTTACATGACTGTTCCGTTTGCAGGTGCAATTTGGAAATGGTAGCTAACCTTTTACTTTCTGTACAAAATATCGCAGGTGATTTTACTCCGTGTATGTGTGTGTGTGTATGTGTGTGTGTGTGTGTGTGTCGGGATGTATATCCATGCTGATGGGCTGATTGCTTCTTCTAGGGCCTTTGAACAATGGAAGCCAGCTCTCTGAGGACTAAAGTCCCAGCCTTCTTGTCTGATTTGGGGAAGGCCACATTAAGGGGAATCAGAAAGTGTCCCCGATGCGGCACATACAACGGAACCAGGGGCCTGAGCTGCAAGAACAAGACGTGTGGAACCATATTCCGCTGCGGGGCACGGAAGCAGCCTAGTGCGGAAGCTGTCAGAATCATAACGGGCTCCGACCTGCAGGTGTACTCAGTGCGGCAGAGAGACCGGGGCCCCGATCACCGCTGCTTTGTGGAGCTGGGTGTGTCAGAGACGACAATACAGACGGTGGACGGAACAATCATCACTCAGTTGAGCTCTGGACGCTGTTATGTGCCCTCGTGCCTGAAAGCTGCCACCCAGGGGGTAGTGGAAAATCAGTGCCAGCACATCAAGCTGGCGGTGAACTGCCAAGCAGAAGCCACGCCTCTGACCCTGAAGAGCTCGGTCCTGAACGCAATGCAGGCCTCCCCAGAAACCAAGCAGACCATCTGGCAGCTGGCTACGGAACCCACAGGTCCCCTTGTCCAGAGGATTACTAAAAACATTTTGGTGGTGAAATGCAAGGCAAGCCAGAAGCATAGTTTGGGGTATTTGCATACATCCTTTGTGCAGAAAATCAGTGCCAAAAGCTTGCCTGAGCGCCGGTTCTTCTGCTCCTGCCAGGCCCTGAAAGCGCACAAGTCGACCACCTCCAAGGATGAGGTGGCCCAGAGATGTATCCATTTCTTTGCTTGCATCTGTGCCTTTGCCAGTGATGAGACATTGGCTCAGGAATTCTCAGACTTCCTAAATTTTGATTCCAGCGGTAGGTGGTGTGTTGACACAGTTACTCTGTTTTTCTAAAATGGCAATGAAAGAGTTCCACTGATGGCATCTGGAGATTGTCCTAGCAACCTTCAGAAGCAGTTGCTAGATAACTCAAATGAAAAGCATTCCTTCTTTTACTCCCACTCAGCACAGTTGCCTCAAGGTTGGTTGGTTGGTCAGTTGGTCAGTGGGTTGGTTGAAATAGATGCTCAAGAGTCTTGGGCTTTTTCTCTGAGACAACAAATCTAGCAAAAGTTAGCAGTTGCTTTGCCTTTTTATTTTTTTTAACTCTTTCACAGATGCCCTATGTTAATAAAAACAAAGAATAAACAAAAAAACCTTTTATTTTGGGTCGCTTGCTTGTGTCTTATTTTTAAAGATGAGGAAAGCAAGTACCTGCTAAAACATCTTTCAGGACTGCACAGCAAGTCTTTTCTTGTGGTTATTAACAGTTTTATCTTTTAGATGCTTTTTATTTTCATTTCTTAATGATTTTTAGTTGGCAGTTCCTAACTTTCTAGTTTTATTTCTCTGTAGTCTTTTATCATGTTAATTATCCGTAAACAAAAACCTATGTCTTGGGGAGTCTTTAAATTAATTAATTTTAAAGCAGGCAATCACTCCATAATTTGTTTTTTATAAATTAATTTTCTCTAGGCAGGGGCCCATACTTACTCTTGGGTGGTATTAATAATTAAGAAATCTATTGTATTTCAGGTCTTAAAGAGGTGATTGTGCCCCAGTTAGGTTGCCATTCAGAATCAACAGTATCAGCTTGTGAGTCTCCTGCCTCTAAGCCAAAGAAGAGGAAAAAGGACGAACTACCTGGTAAGAAGCTGTTCGGTTTGTTTGTTTGATGCTGTTGCCTTTAGAGATTGTCTTACTATGTATTATGTGTTTCACTGAATCTTAGAAAATACAGAAATAATGTTTCTTAATGTTTCTTTCCTGAAAAAAGTTTTATCCTCTATTGATGATTCTTTGTAGAGCTAAGGTTTGGTTCTTTTGGCCAAGTATAAGGTCCAACCAGACTCTACCTTTATTATATCGTATGTGTTGTTTATCCCTTAAACATTTGGACTAACCCGACCCCTCAGTCTGGTTTAGGACAGTGTCAGGAAGGTTTCATCCATAGAGTGTTTTTTTAAAATGTGTGACAATGGTTAATTGTATTTTACAAACTAATTTAAGACTGTAGTTTCTTAGCTTCATTTTCAATATGTGGCACATGTATATTTTTTTTTTTACTGCAAGTGTACTAGTGTCAGTTAAGTAGTCAGATAAGTCAGTATGAAAATACTGTAAATAAGTAAATTAGTAAATAAGTAAATTAGAAAATACTGCAAATAAGTAAATTAGTAAATTTACTAATTATAGTAAATAAGTGTTAAAAGGCCTAGACTCTAAACAAAAGAGAAAAATAATCCAGTTCACACATGTAGAGTAGCAACCTTTTTGTGGGTAGAGTATTTGTAGAGGTGGGTCAGATGGTCACACACAGGAGTTTTGGTGCGAGGATGTTAGAGAAAGATGAAGAAACAAAGTGACACGGGGATTTGTTTTTAAGGAGTAATTCTGACAATCTAGAGCAGAGATTGTTGTTAAATGTTTACTTATTTATGTTTTCCCAAGAAAAGAAAGTTCTTATCCTTAGTCCTAATTGTAAATAATTTTTAAAAAAAAAAGATTTGTTTTAGAGAGAGAGAGCACACACTCACCCACAGAGGGGCAGAAGGAGAAGGAAAGAAGCAGACTCCCCACTGAGCGTGGAGCCAGCAGCAGGGCTTGTCACAACCGAGACCATGACCGGAGCTGAAACCAAGAGTGGGATGCTTAACCGACTGAGCCACCCAGGCACCCCTCTAAATATTTTATAAGAAAATATAATCCTTTCTTTTTTTTTTTTTAAAGATTTTGTTTATTTATTCATAGAGACAGAGAGAGAGAGAGAGAGAGGCAGAGACACAGGCAGAGGGAGAAGCAGGCTCCATGCAGAGAGCCTGACGTGGGACTCGATCCAGGGTCTCCAGGATCACGCCCTGGGCTGCAGGCGGCACTAAACCGCTGCGCCACCGGGGCTGCCCTAATCCTTTCTTTTTAAAGAGTTTATTTATTTATTCATCAGAGACACAGAGAGAGGCAGAGACATAGGCTCCATAGAAGGAGAAGCAGGCTCCATGCAGGGAGCCTGATACGGGACTCGATCCCAGGACCCCGAGGTCATGACTTGAGCCAAAAGCAGACGCTTAACCACTGAGCCAGCAGGCTCCCCAAGAAAATAATCCTGGATACAGGAAAAGCATTTTGTTCACAGGTGTTCATTTTACAGTTATTTGTAACTGGCCAACCACTAGGGATAATTCAATAAACCTTGATAAAGTGACTTGATCACTTTATCAGGCAACCATTAAAAACAACTATAAAGAATTATAAAAATTATTGTAAAGAATTATTATAGGGCACCTGGGTGGCTCAGTCAGTTTAGCATCCAGTTCTTGGTTTTGGCTCAGGTGGTGATCTCAGGGCCCTGGGATCGAGCTCCCTGTGAGGCTTTGCACTTGGCTCAGAGTCTCGTGGAGATTCTCTCTCCTTCTCCCTCTACCCCTCCCCCTGCTCTTGCACAAGTATGTGCACACACACACTCTAAAATAAATAAAAGAATTATTATAAAGAAATGTTTAGATAACTCAGGTAAAATACAGAATGCTCCATTAAATTTGATTTTTGTACAAACAATGAATTTTAGTATGTCCCATGTAACATTTGGAACATACTTAGGCTAAAAAAACTATTCATTTATTTGAAATTCAGATTTTTTTTTTTTTTGCTAAATTTGGCAATCCTGACACAATCACAGTTACTTAAAATCACAAAACCAGCAAAATCAACTGTTTTCGCATGCACGCACACACATCCACACAATAGTTTACCAGAAAATTGATAGTGATTTTGAGGTGGGGATAGTGATTGAGAGGTGAGGAGCAGTGGGTGAATATTTTTTTCTTCTTTTCACTTCTAGGCCCCCAACCCACACCCCAATTTCCTGTAAAGAGCATATAAAACTGAAAATGTTATGTATAAAGCCTAGTGCTAATTCCTTCTAGAAACTGATGCTTAGAAATTAACAAAGACTTTTTATGTTTTAGACTGTTCAGAACTCGATATTGAATTGATTTCTATTCTGCAAAAATACTATTAAACACCGTAATGATTTGTGGTTTAGGTGCACAGACGAACAGTTCACTACTGCCTCAGGATGCAGTGAGCAGTAATCTAAGGAAAAGTGGCCTGAAAAAACCTGTGGTTGCTTCTTCATTAAAAAGGCAGGGTGAGTTTGCCTTCCCCAGGGTAGGTTAAAGAGGTGGGAAATCATCCTAAAGAGGCCCAAAGCAATATAATCAAAAGAAATGTTGCATGTTATCCCCCAAAGAATGCCGGGATAAACACTAGCAGGCATTGAGGCTGAGGTCTGTGCTGTTCCACTGATTTAAAATCCTACTCGAAATCAAACTGTATCTTTTATTTATTTATTTTTTTTCAAACTGTATCTTTTAAATAACAAATGCAGCAAAAATGACTTCATGTTTCCACAGCACACATATCTGTAGGATATCTTCCTTTTGTTGCTTATAGCCTACATGCTATACCAACTCAGTATGAGCCTGAACGGTGAGGAAGAAACAGATTTTAGAACTATGCAGTGATAAATATTTGTTGAGAAAGACTAATATAATCTGTTCTCCAAAGTCATGGAAGTTTGGGGGCACCTGACTGGCTCCGTCGGTACAGTATGGGACTCTTGATCTCTTGATCATGGGGTTGTAAGTTTGAGCCCCACGTTGGACACAGAGATTACTTTAAAAAATAATAAATGGATAATATCAAAGTCAACATGTGTTAAATTTATCACATTCTGAACTTATAAGACAAAATGACTTAATTTGAACATAATATATATTTACTTCTCAGAATAACTAAGCTTGTACATTTGGGGATCAACATTTTCTTAACTCTCAGATATTATAGCTGGGTGATTAAAAACCAGCTTTCAGGGATCCCTGGGTGGCGCAGCGGTTTAGCGCCTGCCTTTGGCCCAGGGCACGATCCTGGAGACCCGGGATCGAATCCCACGTCAGGCTCCCGGTGCATGGAGCCTGCTTCTCCCTCTGCCTGTGTCTCTGCCTCTCTCTCTCTGTGACTATCATAAATAAATAAATAAATAAATGATTAAAAAAAAAAATACCAGCTTTCATCAAGGTGCCTGGGTGGTTCAGTCGGTTGGGAATTTGCCTTCAGCTCAGGTCATGATCCCAAAGTCCTGGGATGGAGGAGTCTTGAGTCCCTGCTTCTCCCTCTCCCTCTGCTGTTCCCTGCTTGTGCACATGCTCAGTCTCTCTCTCTCTCTCTCTCTCTCTCTCAAATAAATAAATAAGATCGTAAAACAAACGAACAAACAACTAGATATTAAGATCAAATCTTTTTTTTTTTTTAATTTTTATTTATTTATGATAGTCACAGAGAAAGAGAGAGAGAGAGGCAGAGACATAGGCAGAGGGAGAAGCAGGCTCCATGCGCCGGGACCCCGACGTGGGATTCAATCCCAGGTCTCCAGGATCGCGCCTTGGGCCAAAGGCAGGCGCTAAACCACTGTGCCACCCAGGGATCCCCTAAGATCAAATCTTAACTAACCAATTAACTAAGAACTTACACATTCCAGGAATAAACGTTTTTGGAATGGCAGGGAATGTAATAAAAAATATCAGGTAGAAGACATTTTTAAAATATCTAATTTATTTACTTGAGATAGATAGCGAGCATGAGTAGGGGGAGGGACAGAGTGAGAGGAAGAGGGTTAAGCAGACTCCCCCCGCCCAGCGGAGACCCTGGAGTGGGCTCCATCCCAGGATGCTGAGACCATGACCTGAGCTGAAGTCAGAAGCTTAACCCATTGAGCCATCCCGCCCAGCGGAGACCCTGGAGTGGGCTCCATCCCAGGATGCTGAGACCATGACCTGAGCTGAAGTCAGAAGCTTAACCCATTGAGCCATCCAGGCACCCCAGTTAGAATATTTTTTTAAAGGTTTTTATTTATTTATTCATGAGAGACACAGAGAGAGAGAGAGAGAGAGGCAGAGACACAGGCAGAGGGAGAAGCAGGCTCCATGCAGGGAGCCCGACGTGGGACTCGATCCCGGGACCCCAGGAACACGCCCTGAGCCAAAGGCAGACGCTCAACTGCTGAGCCACCCAGGCGTCCCTAGAGCGTGTAACTCTTGATCTCAGGGTTGTGAATTCAAGCCCCATGTCAGATGCAGAGATAACTTAAAAATACAATCTTTAGAAGATGCCTGGGTAGTGTAGTCAGTTAACTGTCCGACTCTTGGTTTCAGCTCAGGCCCTGATCTTTAAGTTGTACGATCAAGCCCCACCTTGGGCTCTGCACTTAGTGTGGAGTCGGCTTGAGGCTTGCTCTCCCTCCCCCCTCCCCTCTGCTCATGCTCTCTCTGTCATAAATAAGTAAATCTTAAAAAGAAAAAATTAAAATGAAACCTCTGAAATAAAGTATTTGAAAAAAGTCAACTGCAAATTGAAGAAAGGCCTTATTTCATGGCTGCTTTAAAGATAATGATGCCATAGCTACTATTCATTTGAAACTAAAATTTTCATTAGGTAAATGTATATAGTGATAATTTGAATGAAGAGCTATTTTATTCTATTTTATTTTTTCTTTGCACCAAAGGAACTGATGAAAATTTGTTAAAAATATTCTAACTGCGAGATGCCCGGGTGGCTCAGTGGTTTAGCGCCGCCTAAACCTAAATAAAATCTTTAAATTTTTTTTTTTTCATTTATTTATGATAGTCACACAGAGAGAGAGAGAGGCAGAGACATAGGCAGAGGGAGAAGCAGGCTCCATGCATCGGGAGCCTGACGTGGGACTCGATCCCGGGTCTCCAGGATCGCGCCCTGGGCCAAAGGCAGGCGCTAAACCGCTGCGCCACCCAGGGATCCCTAAATAAAATCTTTAAAAAAATTACTATGGTTAATAATCTTAAACACATTAGCATTTCCACAGCTTTTCCCTTCTTTTTTTCCAAATGGATTCTTAAAAAAAAAAAAATCCTAGAATCTTCCATTTCACTTATTGTATCTAAATTTCTTTGAATTTCAACTTGTTGCTCTTTTCCATACAAAATGCTCAGCTTTTTCAAACTCCAGGTAATTGTTGTTTCTGTTAAAAAAAAGATAAAAGTCACTGAAAAGTTTTTTGTTTGTTTTTCCTAGCCTGTGGTCAACTGTTAGATGAGGCACAAGTGACCTTATCCTTCCAAGACTGGCTGGCTAGTGTCACAGAACGCATCCATCAAACCATGCACTACCAGTTTGATGGTAAGTACTGGTCACCCGACTTGGCTATTGCTGAAAGGAGGAGAAATCAAAGTAATTGTGTTATAAATGTATTCGTTTTTTGTTTTTTTTTTTTTAAGATTTTATTTATTTATTCATGATAGGGCGGGGGGCAGAGACACAGGCAGAGGGAGAAGCAGGCTCCATCCCGGGAGCCTAACATGGGACTCGATCCCAGGATCCCAGGATCACGTCCTGGGCCAAGGGCAGGTGCTAAACCGCTGAGCCACCCAGGGATCCCCCTGTTTGTTTGTTTGTTTGTTTATTGAGTTTATTTCTAGCAGTTAGCGTATATGCTATATTAGTTTCAGGTGTACAGTGTAGCAATTCAGCGATTCCACACATGCCCAGAGCTCATCACAGGTGTTCTTCTTAATCCCATCCCCTATTTCCCCCATCCCCTCGCCCCCTCCTCTCTGGTAACCATCTGTTTGTTCTCTAGAGTTGAGAGACTGGTTCTTGGTTTGTCTTTTTTTTTCACCGCTTTGCTCCACTGTTTTGTTTCTTAAATCCCATATGTGAGTGAAGTCATAGGGTATTTGTCTTCTCTCACTGACTTATTTTGCTTAGCATTATGCTCTCCAGCTCCATCCATGTCATTGCAAATCGTAGTTCTATTCTGGGTTTTTTTGTTTGTTTGTTTGTTTTAAGATTTATTTATTTAATTTAGGGAGAGAGTGAGAGAGAGAGCAGAGGAGAGGGGCAGAGAGGGACAGAATCTTAAACAGATACCCCAGTATGTGTGGATCCCGACAGGAGGCTCAGTCTCAGGACCCCAAGATTGTGACCTGAGTTAAAAACACCTGTTGGACACTCAACTGACTGAGCAACCCAGATACCCCTAGGAGTCACTCTTGATGTTATATCTAGGCAGGTAGTGGTTCTGGATGTTTCCCCTATTGGGGCCAGCATCTTGGGCAGTGTTTTTGTTTGTTTGTTTTTGTTTTGTTTTGTTTTTTGTTTTTTTAAGATTTATCCATTTATTGTAGTGGGGGTTGGGAGCAGAGGGGCAGAAGCAAAGAGAATCCCAAGTAGACTCCCTGCTAAGTGCGGAGCCCGATTTGGGGCTTGATCCCACGACCCTGAGATCACAACCTTGCCAAAACCAAGAGCCAGACACCCAACCAATGCAGCCACCTACATGCCCTGTTTTAAGTAAGCTCTATACCCAATGTGGAGCTTGAACTCATGACTTCAAGATCAGGAGTTACATGCCCTGCCACCTGGGCCAGCCAGGCCCCCTTCTCTTAGATAATTTTTAAGGAAAAATCTGAACTCTTCTGAACCCTCCCCTAAACACTCTTTCTCCTGACATTTTGCTGACCTAGTGTTTTGCAAATTTCTTTAAGGTGTTTGTTAAGTATTTTCAGACATTTTGCCTGCTTTGAGATCATCTTCAGAGAGAAAGGCCAATGCTTATTGGATAAACAGTGTCCTGACTTTGGGGTCTGTGGCACTCATGGCCCAGACCATCTGAGTGGGAGCTTGTGGTTACTTTGCTTGGACATGAATGCATGTAGCAAATGCCTGGGGGCGCTGGACAGGATTGAATCAAGTTTACCTTCTCAACTCAGCATCATTGTTCTTATCTCATTTCATATACTCTTTAAAGGGAAAATTCTGGGCTGTGGTGGTGTTTATGAAACTGGGAATTTGGAAAGTTATCTTTGGGAGCACCTGGGTGGCTCAGTGGTTAAGTATCTACCTTCAGCTCAGGTCGTGATCCCGGGGTTCCGGGATCGAGTCCCACATCGGGCTCCCTGCATGGAGCCTGCTTCTCCCTCTGCCTGTGTCTCTGCCTGTCTCTCTCTCTCTATGTCTCTCATGAATAAATAAATAAATAATTTTATTTTGTTTTTTAAGATTTTATTTATTTATTCATGAGAGACATAGGAGGGGGGGCAGAGACACAGGCAGAGGGAGAAGCAGGCTCCATGCAGGGAGCCTGACATGGGACTCAATCCCGGGTCTCCAGGATCACGGCCTGGGCTGAAGCCTGCACTAAACCGCTGAGCCACCAGGCTGCCCAAGTAAATTCTTTTTTTTAAAAAAAAAAAAAAGAAAAGTGGGATCCCTGGGTGGCGCAGCGGTTTGGCGCCTGCCTTTGGCCCGGGGCGTGATCCTGGAGACCCAGGATCGAATCCCGCGTCGGGCTCCCTGCATGGAGCCTGGTTCTCCCTCTGCCTGTGTCTCTGCCTCTCTCTCTCTCTCTCTCTCTCTGCCTCTCATGAATAAATAAAATCTTTAAAAAAAAAAAAAGAAAGAAAAGAAAAGTTATCTTTGGTGGATGACAAGGGTCTGCGAGGGATCAAGAGTAGGGCAGGTGACAGTGCTTGACTCATAAAGGCCAATCAAAACCGCCTTTTTGTCTCGGTATAAAGCAGCCTAAGTGACATTTGTAGTTATTACTGCCACCCAATTCCATTTCTTCCACTTCTCCCTACGTGTCAGAAAGCCCACTGAGTTTCTCTAAGTGAGTTTCTTCTTATTTGCTGTAGGCAAACCAGAGCCACTGGTGTTTCACATTCCTCAGACCTTTTTTGAAGCCCTGCAACAAAGAATATCTATAGGAAGTGCAAAGAAACGGCTTCCCAACTCCACCACAGGTATGGGATTTTTCCCTTTGGAATTAGTGATAGATGTCTTGACCTTAAAGAATTATGTTTAGAAAAACACTGTGGAATTTTCAGGATTAGGACTTCAAGTCACATGCTCAGAGCATGAAGATATAGCCAGTCGGCTCTTAGAGTAATGATCACCCTCCTCCAAGGCCCCATACTTACTCCAGTAAGAGGTAATAGAAAGATTCAGAAAGCCCCAACTTTGTATAAGAACAGTGAAGTGCAGTAAGAGTGCCCACCAAGAAGTTTGATATTTTTTAGATATTTTTACCCATTTCAACAAAAGCATCATTTGGGCTGGCCTCTTGGGAGCATATTATAGTATGTATCAAAAACAGAAACTTGTTTTTCATGATTCCCTATTTTTGATGGATGATTTTATTTTTAGAGTAATTCTTAGGCTTGAAACCCTTTATAATTATATTATTATGGTGCACAGTTCTTGGTTTTCTATTACATCTTCTACTAGAAATTTCAAGATACTTCTTAGGTAGTGTAAGGAAATAAGGGAGAGAAAAAGAGGAAGAAAGGACGGCTCAGTGGTAAGTAGCCTAAGAGGAGCTACAGCTGGGAATCAATGCTATTTCTTTAGTTAATAGTTATTTGATGATATAATAGGATTGTTTGAGGTTTAAATGTATCTCTGAGTAGTACAAGCTGTGAATCACTGTTTAGGGCCTTAAACATATTTGTCATCACAGCTTATCTGAGGCAGCGTTGATCCTTTTTTTTCTTTTAAGATTTTATTTATTTATTCATGAGAGACATAGAGAAAGAGAGGCAGAGACCCAGGCAGAGGGAGAAGCAGGCTCCGTGCAGGGAGCCCGACGCAGGACTCGATCCCGGGTCTCCAGGATCACGCCCTGGGCCGAAGGTGGCGCTAAACTCCTGAGCCACCGGGGCTGCCCTATTCTTTCTTTTACATTAAACTTTAGGCCTCCTAATACATTAACTTTAACCCAGATCTCTGCTATTTTTGCCAGCCCTTTGGTGAAACCCCTTTATAATCCTGTAGGCAAGGTAGTAGATTGGCAACCATGCTAATGGGCTTAAACTCCGTGTAATCCTTTTAAGAATTATAATTTGACCTCTGATGTAACTAAAGTTGTAAGAGGTCGTAAGAAGCTATTTTATAATGGAGTCCTGTGTGTATGGTTGTACCAAGCAAAGAAGTAAGTTTCTAAGGTACAAAAATAAAGAGCATCTCAAGCATCAGAAACTTTAGTTAGTAGAAATCCATATCATTTATTACATTTCACCAAACCTATTATAGATTTGCCTCTAGAATTTCTTTTTAAAAGTGCTGAGATTCTGAAGGACAGGATAGCACTGCACTGAGCCCTCTAGAAACTGGATAACAAATACATTGAAAGAGAATGCTATGTTTTGGTAGTCTAATCTTGTTCCCTTTTTACATTGAAGCTTTTGTTCGGAAAGATGCCTTGCCACTGGGAACCTTTTCCAAGTATACCTGGCATATCACTAATATCCTGCAAGTTAAACAAATCTTAGATACCCCAGAGGTAAGAGGGTATTTCTACAATAGTAGGAGGGCAAAGAGGGGAAGAGAGAGAAGCAAGTGCAGGAAGTCTGTTCGTACCAGTTTTCTGAGTCCTTGAGTTATAGACACCAAAGGGAATTCCTTTCTTTCATACTAAGAGATTATTCAGAAATACTTACTGCTGTGTGGTTCTGTGATTTTAATGGCTTTTCCCTAGTGCTTGAAAAAGTATCTTAAATTGGAGTATCCTTTTTCTTTGCCTTTGGGATCAGAAAACAGATCACTTTTCCCATGAATTAAATAATGAACCCCTTCTAGCTATGGTGAGCCCTAGATTAACTGACAGTAAGCTTAAAAGTATATAAATAATTTGAGATGATACACTATTCGTGAAGTCGGTGAACTCAGCACAATTAAATGCTTCTCCGCAAACTGCAACGTAGTTCTCATTAGAGAAATGACCCCTAATTAGTTTGCATTCTTTTTTGCAAGGGAAATACTAGACAGTTTTAAACCTTATATTTTTCAACCGGATCCTGAAAATTGGAGGTTTTTCCCTTCTTACAATAAAAGAATATTGTAGAAAACTCAGCATAGTGTGATTTGATACGTTAAGATGAGCTTAAGTGCAAGGCATTTGTTACTTTCAGAAAAAGAAAAAGCTATTTGGTAGCTGTGGAACTTACATGTGAACCCTAGAAAAGGCCTGTGTTAGCACTAAAGACACTTGAGGAGCTTCTTTAAATATCAGACGTCACAGAGACAGCTTCTGGCCTGGAGCAAGTGTTCAGGGTGGGACCGTTAAGTGAGGGAAGGGGCTGATACTAGGAACCCTAGAATGTTGGTCTGCGGGGCACTACGACTGCATCCCCTCATTCAGACTTACAGCCATGCATTGGTAGGAGCTGTGTGTTGCGGATGAGAAACAGGCTGTGAGCAGCTCACCCTGCTGTTCAGTGGCAAAGACCAGCTCCAGTTGTGTCTGGCTCAGTCCCAAGGACAGCGTGAAGCATACAAGTGTGAGGTCAGCTGTAGGCGCGGTCAGTGGAGTCTTTAGGACGGTGATGCTAGCAGAGCGGCCGGGGATGGAATGAAGCTGGTCTGAGAGCAAGTCTCTGCCCGCAGCCCTCACGTAGCCATGAAGACATTAGGGCTTCAGTTCATCTACACTTTGGCTGGGGTTCAAATTAAAGTTCCAGAGGAAAAATGAAAGCCATGAGCGATGTAAAGGAGAAAAGGCAGATGTGTTGACAGCATTGACTTGAAAATACAAGAGGAAGTTTTAGTTAATTAGAGTGTACTTAACAAAAAAGAGTAAGTGAAAGATCTTGTTGTCATCCAAATATTTGTCTACTTTGAGTTTTCCCTTTCTCACCTTTCTTGGTGTTGTCTCCATGTCCAGATGCCCTTGGAAATCACTCGGAGTTTTATCCAGAACCGGGATGGGACGTATGAGCTGTTTAAATGCCCTAAAGTAGAAGTAGAGAGCATAGCAGAAACCTATGGTCGTATAGAAAAGCAACCCGTGCTGCGACCCTTAGAACTAAAAACTTTTCTCAAAGTTGGTAAGTGAATTGTGTTTTCGATAGCACATCTTCCTTGAAGAGTTAGCTGTGTGCACTGCACTGTCCTAGACTTTGGATCTTGACCGTAAACAAAGCAGACACATTCATTCATCTTGGACAGGCCACCATGGAATAAAGTGTTAATAAAAATAAAGTGTTAATAAAGTGTTCTGTTTCTTTTGAAACAGTACTTTCAAAACAAAATTACCAGGGCGCCTGGGGGGCTCAGTTGGTTAGGCGTCTGACTCTTGATTTCAGCTCAGGTCATGAGATTGGGCCCCGATGTTGGGCTCTCTGCTGGGTGTGGAGCCTGCTTGGGATTCTCTGTCTCCCTCCGTCCCTCCTCACACTTCTGCTTGCACACAGGCGCTCTCTTTCTCTCTCTCTCTCCAAAAAATTAATTAATTAATTAATTAGAATCACAGAGGGCAGGGATCCCTGGGTGGCGCAGCGGTTTGGCGCCTGCCTTTGGCCCAGGGTGCGATCCTGGAGACCCGGGATCGATTCCCACGTCGGGCTCCCGGTGCATGGAGCCTGCTTCTCCCTCTGCCTGTGTCTCTGCCTCTCTCTCTCTCTCTCTCTCTCTGTATGACTATCATAAATAAATAATAAAAAAAAAAAAAAAAAAAAAAAAAAGAATCACAGAGGGCATCTAGCTGGCTCATTTGGTGGAGCACATGACTTGATCTCAGAGTTGTAACTTTGAGCCCCATGTTGGGTGTAAAGCTTGTAACATATATTCATCATAGAGAAAGCATAGATTTCATTGTAAAGCATAAAGGAGAAAAATCAACCACCTATAATCCCATGCACCGGGGAAGACATCATTGCTAAGACTCTGGTATATACCCTTTCAGACTCTCTTCTGTGCCTGAAGAGTTTATAAAACATGAGATCATACTTTTTTTTTTTTTTTAGGATTTTATTTATCTGATAGCACAAGCAGGGGGAGCAGCACGCCTAGGGAGAAGCTAACTCCCCGCTGAGCAATGAGCCCAACACAGGGCTCGATCCCAGGACCCTGGGATCGTGACCTGAACCAAAGGCAGACGCTTAACCCACTGAGGGTTCCCGGGTGCCCCAGGATCATACTTTTTTTTGACATAAAAATATATCATGGACAGCTTTCCATGTCTATCTTCAACATTATTTTTTTAACTTTTTTTGTTATAAAACATATATAATATAAACATTTTTTTAAAGTGTGTATCTGGTTTTCAGGCATTAAGTACATTTACATTGTACAACCATCAATCACCTCCCTCCATCTCTAAAACTTTTTTTCTTCCTCCACTGAAACTGTACCAATTGAACAGTAACTCCCTAGTCTTACCCTGCCCCTGGCCCCAGGCCACCACCATTCTACTTCCTGTACCTCATGTAGGTGGAATCACACAGGATTTGTCTTTTCTCTGACTGGCTTATTTCACGCAGCATAACACTGCATGTGTCATTTCTTTCCTTTTTTTTTTTTTTTTTTTTTTAAGGCAAGCACTATACTCAGCATGGGGCTTGAACTCAGGAACCCGAGATCGGGATTCACACACCTTACTGACTGAGCCAGCCAGGTGCCCCATAGTTTTGAAGGCTCTACTGTTTTATTTTTAACTCTGCTAGTGTTTTATATGTTTTCTTTTTTTTTTTAATTTTTATTTATTTATGATAGTCACACAGAGAGAGAGAGAGAGGCAGAGACACAGGCAGAGGGAGAAGCAGGCTCCATGCACCAGGAGCCCGACGTGGGATTCGATCCCGGGTCTCCAGGATCACGCCCTGGGCCAAAGGCAGACGCCAGACCGCTGCGCCACCCAGGGATCCCGTTTTATATGTTTTCAAAAGCATTCTTTAGCCTGAGTTTTTCATGTTTAAATCCTTGATTCTCTGGATTTACTTTTTTTGAATAAAGATTTATTTATATAAGAGGGAGAGAGAGAGAGAGAAACAGAGCAGGGATAGGGGCAGAGGGAAACAGAGACAAGTAGACTCCGCACTGAGTGGGAAGCCTGATATGGGGCTCGATCCCAGAACCCTGAGATCAGGGTTTGAGCTGAAATCAAGAGTCAGATGCTCAACCAACTGAGTCACCCAGGCACTCTTGGAATTTATTTTGATATAAGGTATAAGATATGATTCTGATGTATACCATTTATTATAAGAAACTCTTGTATTTCTTTTACTAATTAGAAATGCCACCTTGGGGGCGCCTGGCTGGCTTAGTTGGTAGAACTTGCAACCCCTGATCTTGGGGTTGTGAGTTCAAGTCCGATGCTGGGTGTAGAGATTACTTAAATAAACTTTTTTTTTTTTTTTATGGTGAAAAAATTTATATTTAGATTTATGGCTGGCTGGACTCAAGTTTAGATGATCCCAATCTGTTCAAGGTGTTGACCTTGGCCATATCATTGAGCTTCTTCACAGCGTGTTTGATCTGGTGCTTATTGGCCTTGACGTCCACAGTGAACACAAGTGTGTTGTTGTCCTCTATTTTCTTCATGGCTGACTCCGTAATTAAGGGGAACTTGATGGTATAGTGATCAAGCTTGTTTCTCCTGGGGGCGCTCTTTCGAGGATATTTGGGCTGCCTTCGGAGACGCAGGGTCTTGGGTCGTTTGAATGTAGGTGACGTGCGGATCTTCTTTTTTTTTGTGACTGTGCACACCTTTCAGCACCGCTTTCTTAGCTTTCAAAGCCTTTGCTTTGGCTTCGGCTTTTGGAGGGGCAGGGGCTTCCTTCTTCGGCTTCGGCGCCATATTCGTGAAAAGTTAAATAAACTTAAAAAAATAAAAATGCCACCTTAGGGCAGCCTGGTGACTCAGCAGTTTAGCGCAGCCTTCAGCCCAGGGTGTGATCCTGGAGTCCTGGGATTGAGTCCTACGTCGGGCTCCCTGCATGGAGCCTGCTTCTCCCTCTGCCTGTGTCTCTGCCTCTCTCTCTCTCTCTCTCTGTCTCTCATGAATAAATAAGTCTTAAAAAAAAAGAAATGCCACCTTAACCTTATACTAAATTCCTGTCTCTAAGTGTGTGTTCACTTAGGATCTTTCTGTTTTGTTCTTTTCATCTGCCGAGACCTATGCCAGTACCACATGCCTTTGGTTATCATGGATTTATAATATGTTTAGAACCATATAGGTTTTTTCTTTAAAGATTTTATTTATTTATCCATGAGAGACCCGGAGAGAGGGAGGCAGAGACACTCCACAGGGAGCCCAATGTGGGACTTGATCCCAGGACCCCGGGGTCATGCCCTGAGCCAAAGCAGATGCTTAACCACTGAGCAACCTAGGCGTCCCAGAACCATGTAGAATTTAATTCTGTTTCTTTCAGGTTTCCTTGAAACTTGACCTTTTCTTGCTAGTCTCCCTTTTAATCTCATTCAGCTATCTCTTCTTCTCAATCTGGGCTCTCCTTAGCATTCTTTTGGCTGTTTTACCAGAAAGACTAGGTCTTATTTCATTTGGAGCTGCCAGACAGTTCCCTGAAATCTTCTTTTGGGTAGATAGATCAGTAATTGCTTTTCCCTTCCCTTGATTCTTCTTGTTTTTCCCTTTGTTTCTCTCTTATTTTAATTTTTAATTTTTAAAAATTTTTTCCTTCCTGAACACAGTAACACTGGCCTGCCTCAAGTTTTGGAATGGTACTAATCATTGTTTTTGTTTTGTTTTTTTGTTTTTGGTCTTCAGGCAATACTTCCCCAGATCAAAAGGAGCCAACACCTTTCATCATTGAGTGGATCCCAGATATCCTTCCTCAATCCAAGATTGGTGAGCTGCGCATTAAATTTGAGTATGGTCACCACCGGAATGGGCACGTGGCGGAGTACCAAGACCAGCGGCCGCCGCTGGACCAGCCCTTGGAACTGGCCCCTCTGACCACCATCACTTTCCCTTGAGGCAAAACAAAACAGTCTTTTGCTGCTAAATTTGCACATCCCCACCCCTTGACAATTTTAAGTACTAGTTAGGCATTTAGATGGCCCTGCTCCTTAGTGAACTGCTCTTAGCTAAGATGCAATTTCTCAGAGCATTCAAGTGGTTTCTGTTGAAGAAGAACTCTTCTTGTAAATGGCCTTTTTGGTGCTGCTGTGTATAGTCTTCATCATAAATTGGGTGATATTCCTGGCTAGAAGTTTTAAAGGAACTAAAAGGAAACCAGCTCACTTTCCTTCTGAAAGGACTCCCGTTTAGAGTTTGCTTCAACCTTTTTCTAATGCTCTAAGAAGTTAGCAGCACTCCGCCTTAACACCAACAGTGTTGGAAGTTAATAATACCCTGGTTGGGGCAGAATGTTAAGGACCATCCTGACCGTTCCAGTCATGCCCTTTTATTCTGTTCTCAAATAAAGCACAGTGTCACTAGTTTTTCCAAAGTATTTCTCATGTTGGCCTGATTATGAAATTATAAACCTTTGGGGAGATTTAAGTAATAGTGAAATAGGAGAAAGAGGTCCACATGTCAAGGGAATGTTGACATTTCAAACGAATGCTTCTAATTGCTTAGTTCATTGATAGTTATTTCCTTCTTTATTCTCCAAAAAGTTTTATTTATTTTTTTTTTTTTTAATTTTTATTTATTTACTTATGATAGTCACAGAGAGAGAGAGAGGCAGAGACACAGGCAGAGGGAGAAGCAGGCTCCATGCACCGGGAGCCCGATATGGGATTCGATCCCGGGTCTCCAGGATCGCGCCCTGGGCCAAAGGCAGGCGCCAAACCGCTGCGCCACCCAGGGATCCCTCCAAAAAGTTTTAATAGCTGGTAAGATTCTGTTCCTGTTGCTGAGTTCATTGATCACAGAATGGAGACACTGAAAGACACAGAAGTAAAAGCCTGTCTTCAGGGAGAAAAGAAGGGAATGACATTTCCTATATGCCTACTATGTGCCAGGCACTCTCATTTACATTCCCAGTCATTTTCCTCGTTTAGTCCTCATTATTCTTTGAACTTAGGCATTACCCCTTCTTTTAAGTTAAACACATACCCTCTCTGAGGCCTCTTGCTGGAAACAGCATTAAAAATATTTCATTTTACTGCAAAGGACATATTCTTTCTACTTTATCATGTTGCTTTGATATAAATTCCTTGTAATTCGTTGTCCTTGGGAACACAAGAAAAATCCGTAAGAAGAAGGCTCTTGGTTTTCTTTAGACTGCAAGTAACAAAAATCCAACTCTAACCACGTCTGGCAAGAATGGGAATGAATGACTGGTTCGTGGACTCTAAACTAGGGCTGGACAGCCGTCCTGGGGTGGCCGGGGGTGGGACTAGGCCTCAGGAACCCTGCAGCCGTGTCCGTCTGACCCATCACTGTGTGTCCTGGGATTTCACTCACTCTCGGCACCAAGCAGCTCCTTCTGGCCCGAATTCTGGCTCCTGAGGCACCTGAAGTGTGACTTCCACAGTAGAGCAGGGACCGGCCACTGTGCTCGGTCTCTCATCCAAAGGGCAAAGACCCACAAGGAAGACTGGCGTTTTGGTAAAAGCGAGAGCTGTGCCCCTCCAAGGGGCAAATTAAGTGTCTGTCCTATGTGGTTGGGGACACTTGTGTGGAGAGCTCACAGACGCTTTAGACGCTGGTGGAGTTCCTCGAGGAGACTCCGGAGAGGCCCGCAGAGAACTCAGAACTTGCACTGGGCTTTATTTTTTTTATTTTTTTATATTTTATTTATTTATGACAGATACAGAGAGAGAGGCAGAGACACAGGCAGAGGGAGAAGCAGGCTCCATGCACCGGGAGCCCGACGTGGGATTCGATCCCGGGTCTCCAGGATCACGCCCTGGGCCAAAGGCAGGCGCCACACCGCTGCGCCACCCAGGGATCCCTGCACTGGGCTTTAAAGGAGAAAAGATTTGTGTAGATAAGAAGAGGAGAAATTAAAATTAGGTAAAGCAGAGTCTTAAGGGACTGATGATGGTCCCTGTGGATTCTGGATGTCAGATTACAAAGTCTACTGGACGTTTTGAACAATGATGCGGAGTCCTTTCAAATGCACGTCATCTATTTGTGGGAATATCAGGTTCCCTTCATGTCTCTGCCACCCCTCCAGGCTAGCAGGCCGCCCAGAGCGCGGTGGCCTGGGTCACGTCTGGGTCACCTGCACAGAGACAGGACGACGGGTGCCAGGGCCTGCCGCCTGGTGCGCCCGCTGCGGCCGCCTGGGGCGGATTCCTGATTCCTCGCCCCGCGGCCGCGGCCCGCGTGTATGTCGGCAGGAGGGTGACCTCACCCGCGCCCTCCTTCTCTGTTCTTTATCCCCCGGGTTGATTTCCTAGTTTTCTTCCTTTGCATTTTGTGGTATTTCCTGGTACTCCTTATTGGACGCTTTTTATTTTTTTTTATTCTTAGTGTTTTATTCATTTAGTGGCGGCTGCACGCAGCCTGGGCTCCGGCCGCCCGGGTCAGGGCCCCCCCCCCCCCCCCCGCCCGCGCCCGGGCCTCCAGCGGGACGAGCTCGCCGCACTGCCCGCGCGGGGCCCGCCGAGAGGCTGGGCTGTGGCGCCGCCCTGACTGCCCCCTCCCTGCTCGGACCGTCCGTCACGGACGCCGGCACCGGGCCCCGCCCCACAGGCACAGCCGCGCCGGCAGGTCACGCGGCGGCCCCCCCCGCGGGTGACGTCACGCACCCCGCTTCCGGCCGCGGCGGCCGCGCGCTCTCCCGCCAGGCGGCGCCGCGGAGCGTCCTGCCCTCGCCGTCTGCGCAGCCTCGCGGGCGCCCGGGACACGTCACCGGCTTCGCGTCCTTTCTGGAGCGCGCGGGAAGGCGAGCGCGCGGCGGGTGACGACAGCGGGGTTCCCCGCGCGGGGGCGGGGCGGGGCGGGGCCGCGGACGTGGCGCGCGGGAGGGCGGCGGCGGCGGCGGCGGAGGGCTGACTGCGCCACACCCGCCTCGTGACCCGCCGCGAGGCCCGACGCGGCAGACGAGGCTGACGGGGCGGGGGGCGGCGCCGGGCGCGGCCGCTCCCACACCGTCCTTGGCCCCCGCCGCCGTCGGGCGGGCTCCGGGGAGCCCCGCGCCTCCCGACCCGCCGCGGGCTGGGCCCCGACTTCCGGGCACCGTCGGGTCGGAGCCCGCGCTGCGGCGGCGCGTCCTGGGGACGGGGGCGGGGGCGGGGGCGCGGGCGGGAGCGCGTGGGGTCGGGCGGCTCCTCGGCCGCGCTGGCCCCGCCCCCGCCCCGTGGCCCCGCCCCCGCCCCGTGGCCCCGCCCCCGGACGGCGCTGGCCCCGCCCCCGCCCCATGGCCCCGCCCCAGCCTGCGGGCCCCGCGGCGCGGGAGGGCGGGAGAGCCGGGCGCGGGGAGGGCGCGGGTTCCAGGCCCCGCCGCGCTCGCCGGCTGCCCGTGTGCCGGAGCGAGGCGTTGGGTTACCCCCAACGTCGGTGTTTTCCCGTAAGACACGGGCCGCCCCGCCCCGCCCCGCCCCGGATACGGCGGCCGGCCCCGGCGTGGCGCGGGCAGGCGATGGCCCGTCGAAGTGTGCAAGTTGGTTTCCACGCTGTGCCCGGCTCTGGCCCTGATCCCGGCCGTGAGGACCGGACCCGGTGGCTCCGCGCGCAGGTCTTCAGGAGCCGGAGCGAACGTTTCCTTTGGCAGGAGCTCAGGGCCTGCCCGGCCTTGGGGGAAGACCCCGCCCCCGCCCTCCCACCCCCCGCACCCCCCGCACCCCCCGCACCCCCCGGCCCAGGGGGCACCATGACCCAGTCGGTGGAACCGGGGCCTCGTGAGAAGGGGGTGTTTACTGGGGTTTTCCGCGGCGCGACCCCGTGAAGGCACCTGCCGGGAGGGCAGCCCTGCGCGGAGCCTTCTCAGAGTCCCGCGGGTCGGGCGGGTCGGGCGGGCCGGCGAGTCCCCGCGGCTTCCGCGAGGCTGTCCCAACCCGGTGGAGACGCCGTGTCGCGGAGGGAGCGCACCTGACGCATCCCCGGATGCTTATGTAGCATGTGTCACCCGCCGGGCCGGGGTTCTCACAAGCCGCCGTCCTGGTTTCCGCCGCGGTGCCGCTCGGGGAGGTCCCGCCTGCGCCTGGGGGAGCTGCGTGTCCCCAGCAAGGGGACGAGGGCTGTGCGGGCGCCCCGGGGCGTGCTGGGCTCTCCCCTGGGCCAGGGACGCTTGGGGCCCTGGGACACCCTCGCGCACAGGTGAGGGCGGTCCCCCCCCACCTCGGAAGCCCCCCTCCCTGGCCATCAAAGCAAAACCAGGGTTTGTTTTGTTTTGTTTTGTTTCAAAACCAGGTCAAGGGACGGACAAAGGGCAGCATTTGTGGCTCCGAAGGCAGCCTCCCCGCCTGGCCTCTCCGGGCGTGTTCAGGGAGTCCTGCTGCCTACCGGACCGGCCTTTTCTTAGCTCCATCTGGCAGGAGCCACCTCCCCCTGCACCTGCTGCCTCCACAACCGCTGCTCATTCGCAGTCGGCGACGCAGAAGGCGGAAACGTGGTGCCCGTGGCCTCCGGCCCTGACCCGCGTGGGGCGGCCGCGTTCTCCGGCAAGGCCGGCGGCCTCACCGCTGCGGCGGGTGCAGGCGGGACTGCAGGACCCGGAGGAAGGCAACAAAGGCAGAAAGCCCGTGTCCGTTTTCATGTGTTGTTGTTTTTTTTTTTCTTTTTTAATCGTGAGCTTGGCTAGTGCAAAAGAGAACTTCCAGGATGAGGCGAGCTAACAAGGACCGGTTCCTTAAAACCCTGGGGTTGGTGCGTTAATGCTCCGGCTCAGAGCGAGGCAGGTAGTTTCTGCTCGAGCGAGCAGACGGGCGCCCGGAGCAGGGCCACTGCGTAGGCGCTTTCGTTTGGTTTTCCTTTCCCTTTGCTGCCAAGGCCGGCGTCCTTCTGCCTGACTCGGCGGATCTCGGGCCGGACTAGACGGCTGCCCGTCGTCCAGTGGCAGGAGCGTCTTCTGTCTGGGCGAGTACAGCCTCCTCGCTGGCCAGGGAAATCCGCGCGAGGGCCGATTAGCCGCCCGGGGACACAAGCCTTCGGGTTGTAAACGCGCCGCCTAAGTCTGAGGACACCCCGAACACTGACGGGACGACCGAGAGCGGTCTCAGGGCGCAGGGGCTGGAAAGCCTTGTATCTAGGTTGGGTCTGTGGGATCCCTGGGGGGCTCAGAGGCAGAGCGCCTGCCTTCGGCCCAGGGCGTGACCCCGGAGTCCCGGGATCCAGTCCCACATCGGGCTCCCCACAGGGAGCCTGCTCCTCCCTCTGCCTGTGTGTGTGTGTGTGTGTCTCTCTCTCTCTCTCTGTGTGTCTCATGAATAAGTAAATAAAATCTTAAAAACCATTTAGGTTAGGTCTGATGGATTGCGTTTTGGAGACCTGAACACCAGGGCCGGGCCATCCTTGGGGCACAGAAGCAAGGCCCAGCACCCGAAGGCCTTGACTCGGGACTTGGGCCCCGTAATTCCCTTGGTCAGACGGTTCTGGAAGGGGGAACAGCGGCCGTGCCCTAAGAGAGCGGCGACCTCGGTTCCGTACTTTCCCTCCAGGTTCCACATTTAGCGAGCAATCGAGACCTGAGGAAGACACGAGCCAGTCAGGGCGGTTAAAGGGGTCCAGTCCCTTGAGCGTCTGCTGCCCTTCGTGGGAACCCACACACCCGCTGCCTTTTGTCTGTATGGCCCTCGGCCTCCGCGCGGGCTTAGTTAACGGAGGTTTGAGAGGTGGGTCCCCTTGCGGTGGGACGATGGGCCAGCCTGAGGGTGCAGGGCTCGGGTCCGGTCCGGGTCCTTGCTCTGATTCACGGGGTAAGCTCTGCCTCGCCGGGGCCTGTGGGCCTGTGGGGCCGGCGGGCGGCAGGGGCGCAGGGCCGGGAAGCCAGCTTTCCAAGGAAATGCTGTCCTGGTCTCATTGTTGGCTTTCCTGTTGTGGTCGCGTCCAGGAAAATTGTATCATCAGCCCAAGGCCGAAAGTGCCAGACTGTGGCGGGTGATACAGGCATCGCGTGCGTGGATTTGGAGGAAGGTGAGATGGGGGCGGGAGGTCCAAGGATGGTGCCCCCAGAAGGCTGGAGCAGACAGAGCTGTCGGGGGCCCGTGCCGCTGCCCCGGGACCGAAGTTCCCCTCCAGGGCCGATGGGAAGTATGTGGTCAGCTGATCCCTTCACTGGTTTTTTTTTGCTTGTTTGTTTTTCTTAATTTTTTTTTTAAGATTTTATGCATTTATCTGACAGAGACAGCGCGAGTGGTGGGAGGGCAGAGGGAGAGGAAGACCAGCAGGGCCCGCAGAGCAGGGAGCCCGACCCGGGGCTGCGACCCAGGACCCCGGATCGTGCCCTGAGCCGACGGCAGCCACAGCACCGGGCCACCCGGCGCCCCGTCCCTTACCTGTTAAGGCAAAGGGAAAACACTGTCGTGGCGGGAGAGGGCGTGGCAGGCTCCAGAGGGAAGGAAGGAAAAACCCGCTATGGATTCACCGTTTGTTTATTCAACATTTATTGAGTCCCACGTGCAGGCGGCGAGCGAGGCCCCGCGGATCCGGAAACGGACACGGCGCTCGGGAGCCGTCCCTCGGGCAGGTTCACGGTCCGGGTGGGGGGGGCAGGGAGGGCGCACGTGCTACGGGGAAGTTAGAGCAAAGGGTGGGAGTCGGAAGTGTGCTGAGGTGTTTAACTCCCAATTTTTTTTAAAGATTTTATTTATTCCTGAGAGACCCAGAGAGGGAGGCCTAGACCCAGGCCGAGAGAAGCAGGCTCCCTGCGGGGAGCCCGACGCGGGACTCGATCCCGGGACCCCCGGGTCACTGGGCCGAGGGCAGACGCTCCACCGCTGAGCCCCTGGGCGCCCCCATCCTCCCGATTTTAGATGAATTACGGGCACCGTAACCTAGAGGCGCAAGGACAGAGTTTGGTCTTTTTCTGTGGCTTGGGGTTGGCCGGTTACGGCCCAGGAGAGTTGGCCTGTGAACAGGCCTCGTGGCCGGGAAGACCGAGCCGAGGCCGGGGCGGAGCGTCCTCCTGCGAGGGTGGGGGGGGGGTGCAGGGGGGCTGGGGGGGATAGGGGGGGCCAGGCCGGGACGGAAGAGGGGAGGCCGGGCCTCTGGTGCCGTAGGAGGTCGCTGGGCTGCAGGCCTACGAGGCCCACCTGAGCTCGGAGTCTGGGCCAGACGCTCGGGGCTGCCAAGGTCACCGCGGTCACCGCACTGCCTGGCGCCCGAGGGGGCTGGCGTCCCCTGACGGGGTGCGGGCCCTGGGGTGCAGGGGGAAGCGTGGCCGCTGGGACAGCACGGGCGCCGGGCACGGGGGCGCCTGCAGCGCGGAGCCTGTCCCCGATCGTCTCCCTGGGGCCTGGTGACCCGCGCTCGGGATCTGCCTGCCGGTTCGCTCCCCCGTGGTGGCAGCACCGAGCCCGAGCCTGCCCTTTGTCACAGGCTAGGTGCCGGCCCGTGGGGCCCGGGGCGCAGGGGCCACCTGCACACCTACCTTGCTGTCCTCTGCAAGCGCTCGACGCTCTCCTCGAGGCTGCGGCCGGCGGTTTGCACTTGTCCGTGGTCTTCTGTTCGGTTAAAGACCCTGTGTTAGGGCCAGGATGTCCCAACGGGCGACTGAGCAGGGAGGCTCCTCCTTCCCGGGGGACTCCGGCGGCCCCGGGGTGCAGCAGCCTCTTCTGCCCGACAGGCCGCGTGCTCAGCGCCCTGCCCCGCCGGCCACCGTCCCCTGATACACTCGCGGAATGGCCCCGCTGACCCCGTGCACGCGTGGAGGGGCGGCCGGCAGGCTCCGTGCTAGCAGACTCAACATGCCCAGCGGCGGAGTTGGGGCCCAGCCCCCCGTGTGCTGCGGTTCTGGCACCTGGACCCCCGCCAGGCTCAGCGTCGCCGGGAGTGACTTGCTCTCAGGCTCCCGCGTGACTTAAGCAGAGCGTGTCGTGGAGCACACGGGCCTGCGTGCACCTCCCGTTGCCTGCACGTTAGCAAGAGAATCGTAGCCGATGAGAGCTGGGAACTGAAAGCTAGCACAGCGCGGGGGCTGAGCGAACGCCCTGGAAGGTCTTAGGTGGGTCTCATCACCTACAGCTCGACCCCTGGCTGCTGCGATATTTGCAACACAAAAGCGATTTCCCCAGAACTTTAAAAAAAGGGGGGGGAGAGACAGGGAGAGACTGTAAATCTTACTTCTGACTCACAGCCACGAAACAGTCCCCAACTCAGTGGTGCAGCTGAGACCTTGCAAGTGGATTTAAAGAATAAAACTAATGAGGCCAGACACGTTTATGAGCTGTCCGCGCCCGACCGGGGTTATGGGAGGCTGGTGGCAGGCGCTAGGCTGCCGCGGCTTTCTGTCCCCCGCGCAGGGCCCCCTCGGCCACGGATGCGTCGCGGTGCCGACGACAGCCAGGGAATGACTGAACCGGGGCGTCCCGGCCCCCCCCCCCCCTGCGCTTCAGGCTCCAGCGCGGAGCTGCCCGTGGGATCCGGGGCCAGAGCAGGTCTTTCCTGAGAGCGTCCCCCGGGTGATCGGCTAGACAAAGGGAACCAAGGGGGTGTGCCTTTAAACCGGGTACGTCTACTCTGCTGAATTTTACACGTGGCATGTGCTACTTTGGGTGGGGAGTTGTACAAAATTACCTCTAATTTGAGGTTTGTAGGTTCAGGAAAATACAGAATTCTTTTTCTTTTTCTTTTTCTTTTTTTTTTTTTAAGGCACCGAGATGAGCCCCGCAGGGCGAGCTGGCGAGAACTCAGACCGCGGTCCTTGCCTGTGGGGATGACACAGGCCAAAGGAGAGAAGGAAAACAAGGCCGCCAGCTCGGCTAAAGCATTTTGCAAAGTTTAGCAGAGCTTTCCAGGTTTTTCTGGAAAAAGGAGGAAAGGAAGTAAAGGGCAACAAGAGGATTGGTTAGCAGCTGGCTTCAGAAATGCTGACAAGTGGATTTGCCTGGTTTTATTTTTCTAAGTCAGGGATGAGGAAAGAGTGCGGTTGGCCTGGTGCTGCTGGCCGGGAGGCAGGCCCCGATCTGGGCGCCGAAGCCGTCCTCGGACCTGCTGGGGGGCCGCTCAGTGAAGAGGGCGCGCAGACTCCCCGCAGGGCGTCCGAGGGTCTGGGAGAAGAGAGAGCACAGGAGCCTCGCTCTACTTTGTTTTGCTTTCTCTTTTTTTAAGATTTTATTTATTTATTCATGAGAGACACGGAGAGAGGCAGAGACCCAGGCAGAGGGAGAAGCAGGCTCCACGCAGGGAGCCTGACGCGGGACTTGATCCCGGGACCCCGGGGTCAGGCTCTGGGCTGAAGGCGGCGCTAACCCGCTGAGCCACCCGGGCTGCCCTATTTTGCTTTTTTTTTAATTTTTTTTTAATTTTTATTTATTTATGATAGTCACAGAGAGAGAGAGAGAGAGGCAGAGACACAGGCAGAGGGAGAAGCAGGCTCCATGCACCGGGAGCCTGACGTGGGATTCGATCCCGGGTCTCCAGGATCGCGCCCTGGGCCAAAGGCAGGCGCCAAACCGCTGCGCCACCCAGGGATCCCCTATTTTGCTTTTATATGTGTTTACTTCTTGAACAGGTAATTCATCTACATGACTCAAAACTGAAAAAATGTGAAGAGGTATAGAATGAAGAGTCTCTGCCCGGTTCCTATGCCCAGTCTGCCCATTGCTCCCGCCTCAAATGGGTGAGCCTGTGTTTAGGTTTTTGTTTATCCTTCTAATGTTTGTACGTATATACAAGCTAAAACAAAGACATATTCCTCTTTATTCCATTTTAACTTTAAGGTACCGTATCCTACACATCTTCTACACCTTCTTGGGGTCGCCTGCACACACACACACACACACTTAACACTATATTTTTGAAACTTTGCCTTATCAGTAATATAGAGAGCACTGTCCTTTTTATTTTTATGGCTACACACTTTTACAGTGTATGGTTATGCCATAATTTAACTGGTTCCCACTGAGGGATACTGAGGTTATTTCAAATTACAAATTAGGGCACTTTTTTTTAAAGATTTTATTTATTAATGAGACACGCAGAGAGACAGAGGCAGAGGGAGAAGCAGGCTCCACACAGGGAGCCCGACGTGGGACTTGATCCCGGGTCTCCAGGATCACGCCCTGTGGGCTCCCAGGGCATGGATTTTAAAGACAGGTGTGGGGCAGCCCTGGTGGCGCAGTGGTTTAGCACCGCCTGCAGCCTCAGGTGTAAAAAAAAGTCCCACATCCCTGCGTGGAGCTTGCTTCTCCCTCTGCCTGTGTCTCTGCCTCTTTCCATCTGTCTCTCATGAATAAATAAATACATCTTTAAAAATTTTTCAAAAAATAAATAAATACTTTTTTTAGGGACACCTGGGTGGCTCAGCGGTTAAGCACCTGCCTTTAGCTCAGGTCGTGACCCCGGGGCCGGGATGGAGCCTTGCATCCAGCTCCTTGCTCAGCGGGGAGCCTGCTTCACCCTCTGCCTCTGCCTGCGGCTCTCCCTGCTTGTGCTCTCTCTCTTTGTCAAATAAATAAAATATTTAAAAAATAAATACATAAATACTTTTTCTTGAATCAGTGCATTTTTGTTGTTTTTAGAAGTCCAGATAAATAAAAAGAAAAATATAAATTGGTTATGATCTTAACCACTCAAAAAAATTACTCTAAGTTTTGGCCTGTGTCTTTCTAGTTACTTCTTTGAAAGATTTTATTTCTTTAGTTATTTGAGAGAGTGGGGGTGCAGAGAGAGAGAGGCCATGGGGCAGCGAGGGAGCGCAGAGGGAGAAGCAGACTCCTCGCCGAGTGGGGAGCCCAGGACCCGGAGATCATGACCTGAGCAGAAGTCAGATGCTTAATGGACTGAGCCGCCAGCCGCCCCGACTGTTCCATTTACGAACTGTGTATTATTGGCATCTGGAAAACCTATCATTTTGTGCATATTTATTTTGCAGCTATTTTGTAATTATAATATACATGTTATGAATTTGCTTGTTACCTCTCATGTTTGCAGAAAATCATCTTGTGCTTTTAGGTGAAGTAGCATACCATCCACAGATACTGGTACTTTTGTTTTCTTCCAGATAATCTAGAGCTCTCATTTCTCTTTCTTGTCTTACGTAGCTAAAATTCCTAGAACAATGTTTTATTTATTTATTTATTTATTTATTTATTTATTTATTTATTTTTAACTAGGCTCTTATGCCTAGCATGGAGCCCACCGATGTTTTAAAATAGTGAGCATTCAGGGCAGCCCCAGGTGGCTCAGTGGGTTAGTGCCACCTTCAGCCCAGGGCCTGATCCTGGGGTCCTGGGACGGAGTCCCCCATCCGGCTCCCTGCATGGAGCCTGCTTCTCCCTCTGCCTGTGTGTCTGCCTCTCGTTCTCTGTCTCTCATGAATTCGTAAACAAAATCTTAAAAAATAATAAAAAATAAAAATAGTAAAAAAAAAAATAGTGAGCATTCTGGGGCACCTGGCTGGCTCAGTTGGTAGAGCATGTAGCTCTTGATCTGGGGCAGGGGGCGGTATAAGTTCAAGGCCTATGTTGGGTGTGGAGAGTACCTAAAAATAAAATACTAAACAATAAATAAATGAAATAGTGAGCATTCTTTCTTTGTTCTAGACTTGACTTCAAAGGACTAGCTCTAGAGTTACTCCATTAAGTGTAATCAGGCTATCAGTCTGCAAACTTTTCCAACAAGAAATTATGTGATTTTCTAACCTTAAAAAAAAGTTTGAGGATGCCTGGGTGGCTCTGCCGTTTAAGCATCTGACTCTTGATTTCAGCTTAGACCATGATCTCAGGGTCATGAGATCAAGCCCCACCTCCGTGCAGAGTCAGCTTGAGATTTTCTTTCCCTCTCCCTTGGCCTCTCACTCCCCTACAGAAAAAAATAAAAGAGGTTTTCTATCAATTGCCTTTGATTCTACATTTGAAATTAGATCACTGCTTTAAAAAATAAAACAATTAATTCACTCTTTCCTGCTTTATTTTTGCCCTGCGTACTGCCCTGATATTTTTTAGGGCTTAGACCCAAGCAAGACAGGTCCCTACTCTGGAACTTGTATTTTACAGGGCTCCACATATCACAAACATATAAAATAATAATAATTCTCAGCAGATGTATTAGTTTCCTATTGCTGCCGTAACCATAAATTTAGTGGCTTAAAAGAACACAGATGTATTATCTGACAGTTCTGGAGACCAGAAGTCTAAAAATCAAGGTGTCAGCAGGTCTGCATTCCTTCTGGAAGTCCGGGGGAGAACCTGCTTCCTTGCCTTTTCCAGCTCCTCGGGGCCACTTGTATTCCTTAGCCCCATCCTCCGTCTTCAAAGCCAGTGACATAGCAGCTTCCAGTCACTTTTTCTCTCTCCAGCCTTCTTCCCTTCCTCGTCAGCCCCTTGTGATTACATTGGGCCCACACGGATATTCTCTTTTTTTTAATTTATTTCTGATAGTCACACACAGAGAGAGAGAGAGAGAGGCAGAGACACAGGCAGAGGAAGAAGCAGGCTCCATGCACCGGGAGCCCGACGTGGGATTCGATCCCGGGTCTCCAGGATCACGCCCTGGGCCAAAGGCAGGCGCCAAACCGTTGCGCCACCCAGGGATCCCCGGATATTCTCTTTTAAAGATCCTAATCACAGGGCACCTGCGTGGCTCAGCGGTTGAGAGCATCTGCCTTCGGCTCACGGCGTGACCCTGGGGTCCCGGGGTCGAGTCCCGAATCGGGCTCCCTGCTTCTCCCTCTGCCTGTGTCTCTGTCTCTCATGAATAAATAAATACGATGTTTTAAAATAAATAAAGATCCTTAATCCCACCTGCAAAGTCACTTTTGCTCTAGAAGGTAACATAGTCACAGGTCCTGGGGATTAGGAGATCCCATCTCTGGGGGACTCTTTACAGCATACCATAGCAGAGACATGACAAACCCTTCTTTTTTAAAAAAAGATTTTATTTATTTATTCATGAGAGACACAGAGAGAGAGGCCGAGACAGAGATCCCACGCAGTCAGCTCCCCTCGAGTGGGTCCGACTGGCCCCACGCCCCCTGGCTCAAGACCCGGGTTATGGGGGATCTCTGGGTGGCTCAATGGTTTGGCACCTGCCTTCGGCCCAGGGTATGACCCTGGAGACCCAGGATCGAGTCCCACGTCGGGCTCCCTGCATGGAGCCTGCTTCTCCCTCTGCCTGTGTCTCTGCCCCCCTCTCTCTCTCTCTCTCTGTATGTCTCTCATGAATAAATAAATAAAATCTTTAAAAAAAAAAAGAAAAAGACCCGGGTTATTAGCACTGAGGACCGATCAGCTCCGTGGCTCCGGGGACAGTGCTCTGCTGTCCCGTTGCCCCCACCCCCGTCCCGCAGCCGCTGTGCGGGCATCCTTGCCTCGGGTGCAGGGAGCAGGAGCCCAGCACCTAGGTCACCCTGACTGTTCCCCCATGGGACCAAGCTTCCTAGACTGGGAAATGGACGGTCTCAGGGTGGCACACGGCACCTGCTAGGGTCTACACCTGCCGCCCAGGTGTCCCCGTGCCTAAGGGCACAGCAATAAATAGCAAATTGAAAACCCTGAGACTGAGACATTGCAGAAGAAAAGGAAAAGCCACTTCCCTTGTTTTATGAAAAAGGGGCCCCACGTTTCCATTCACTGTGCTGGCAGGTAGGGCCTTCTCGAAGGAGTTAGCCAGAGCTCTAAGAATAATCCGGGAGGGTTATGGCTCCAGGGAGAATGGGCGTTAGGCCTGCCCAGATCTGCAACAATGTTGGGGCTACTTGAAGCCATGAGAAATGTCAACACTAGTGGCGAGGGACGATTAGCAAAGCAAATACAGGTGACTGCACCTGTGATAAGAACGATCAGAGCTGCTGGTGCGAGTCGCCGTCCAGCCGCATCTGGGAGGGGAAATGGGGGCGAGGCTGCCCGGCTGGTGCCCCTGCGGCTGGAGCTCAGCCTGTGCACCCCGATCCTCTGCAACCCCGTCCGTCAGAACCCCAGGATATCTGGATTTGAGGAGATCTGACCCCTTCACGCTTCCTTCAGTATTAGATGCAACAAAAATCTGGTTGTTGGCAATTTACTACTCAGCAACGGTCTTCGGTTTATTTTCACTCAATTCTTAGGAGAGTTGAACTTCAAATGGGCCTTTAGGGAAAAAATCACTTCAGATGCTTGTCTTTTTTGAATTTCCCATTCGTATTCCTCATTTTATTTATTTGCAAGCACTTCCTGCACATCAAAAATAACACCGCGTTAGTCCTGTGTGTCGCAGATAGGGTTTCCCAGTTTGCCCATTGTCTTTTACTTTTGTCCCTTGGCGACGTCTGCAAGCCACATCATCTGATGGAAACGAATGAGGTCATAGTAACAGTGATACCGAAATCTCATCTCACATTAATAATCACCTTATTTACCACTAATAATGATCGCATGTGGTGAATGTGTCGCAAACGCTTCGGTGCCGTCGACCCTCGCAGCCTACAGGGCGGGCGCTGCCGTCAGTACCATTAAGTGAAGGAACAGGTGAGAGACCCACACAGCCTAGAAAGGAATTGAATATGGGTCTTATTTATTTAAAGGTTTTATTTATTTGAGAGACAGACGTAGTGACGCAGCGAGCACAAGGACGAGAGGGTGAAGCAGGCTCCCCACTGAGCGGGGAGCCCAACTCGGGGCTCAGGGGCCCCCCATCCTGAGCTGAAGGCAGACACTTAACCAACTGAGCCCCCCAGGCGCCCTGGAATATGGGTCTTGATCCCAAACCTGACGCCCGTGTGCCGTGTTCCAACACCGTAGCCCTAAATGGCTGTTGCGCACTCGCATGTGGCTAGCCCGGTGGAAAGACCAGGTCTGAAGGAAAGGGTGGGAGAGAGAGATCATCGATTTTAACTGGATTACATGTTGAAACAGTATTTTTGATAAATTCGCTAAGCATTTTCGTGTTCATTTTCATTTTTTATTTTTTTCATGTAGCTAGTAGAACACCAAACACCAACCGGGACAGTTCTCCCCACTTTCCAGCCCTGCAGTTCTCTACGTGGGTGAAGGCAGGCTTTGTGGTCCTTTGAGTCTTTCATGATTGTCGTTGTTTCCTTTAAATTTGTTGTTAAACTAAAACCTGCAGTTTGGGGGTTTTGTCTTTTTTTCTTTTTTTGCACGACCTAAAATCATCCCAGCACCTCGCTCACTTGAACATTCTCAGTTCCCTTCCGTCTTTCTCACTTGAGCAGGTTTTACCACCTGGAAATGCACATCTGGTAACTGGCTGTTCTCGGGGCCAGGGCCCGGCCAGCGCCCCCAACCTCCTAAAGGGGGAACCCGGCCTTTGCAAATACGACGGTGATGCCCCCAAATTCACAGAAAGTGCAGTGGCGGTTGCCAGGGCCTGGGGCAGTTAGCTCAGGGGGGACACGGTTTGGGTGTGGCTGTGGGAAGCCTTGCGGGGCGCGGGGCCGACAGTGGCCGAGGTTGCAGCGCCGCGTGCAGGTACTTAGTGCCGATGAGCTGCGCCCTTGGGTGTGGTGACGCCGGGAGGTGCGGGCGCGGTTCACCTGCAGTAGACGGCGGAGGCGGAGGAGCCTGCAGACGCGATGCTCAGCCCTGTAGGCCGAGGAAGGACAACCCGGGGGATCCCAGCTCCAGGGGACAATCGGGGCAACTTCGTAGGGGTCGGAGGTAGATGGGGGGGCGACCCGCTGCGGGGGGGGCGCGGGGCCGGGGGCGGGGGGCGGGGTCCCCGACCTGGGCAGGTGGGCCCGAGCCCCCGCACCGAGCCGCCGCCGCCCGGAGCTGCGCCCCCGCCCCTCCCCCTGCCCTCCCCCCGCCCTCCCCCCTCCCCCCGCCCGCGCCGGGTCCTATTGTTCTCCCGCCCGCGTCTCGCTGTCGCCGCCCGGACCCGGGCCCCGCGGGCCGCGACCCACGGCGAGGACGGGCGCCCCCGACCACCCGGCGTCGCGGCCCGGGCCTGCGTGGCTGTGGCCCCCCTGCCCTGCGCCGACCCCCGCCCGCACCCCGCCCCCTCGGTTCCACCTGCCGAGCTGCTCCGGGAAGCGCCCCCCCCCGTGTCGCTCCCCCACGGTCTCCCTTGCACGTGGACGATGCGGGCGCAGGGAGGGGGCGGCCCCCAGGGCACCACCGACCCACTGGGGGGTCTTTCCGGGACAGGTGTGCGGCGGGCGCAGAACCGCGGATCCACCTGCTTCGCCGCCCCCCACGGTCCCCCCAACTATCCCCCCCCCGGCTCTGCGGGCCTCGGTGGTCACCTTGCCGCAGTGGCCTCCCGGCGGACCCCGCGGACCCCCGCCTGCTGACCCCACACCCCGAGCAAAGCCCCGCGAGGACCTGGGCCGTGGTTTCGGATGCAGTCGGCTGCGTGGAGGGAGCGCTGCGCCCGGTGGCCCAGGTGGGGCAGCATCAGGCCCCCGTGACCCAGGTGGGGCAGCATCAGGCCCCCCTGACCCAGGTAGGGCAGCATCAGGCCCCCGTGACCCAGGTGGGGTCAGCATCAGGCCCCCGTGACCCAGGTCAGGACAACATCAGGCCCTCCTGACCCAGGTAGGGCAGCATCAGGCCCCCGTGACCCAGGTGGGGCAGCATCAGGCCCCCCTGACCCAGGTAGGGCAGCATCAGGCCCCCGTGACCCAGGTGGGGTCAGCATCAGGCCCCCGTGACCCAGGTCAGGACAACATCAGGCCCTCCTGACCCAGGTAGGGCAGCATCAGGCCCCCGTGACCCAGGTGGGGTCAGCATCAGGCCCCCGTGACCCAGGTCAGGACAACATCAGGCCCTCCTGACCCAGGTAGGGCAGCATCAGGCCCCCGTGACCCAGGTGGGGCAGCATCAGGCCCCCCTGACCCAGGTAGGGCAGCATCAGGCCCCCGTGACCCAGGTGGGGTCAGCATCAGGCCCCCGTGACCCAGGTCAGGACAACATCAGGCCCTCCTGACCCAGGTAGGGCAGCATCAGGCCCCCGTGACCCAGGTGGGGTCAGCATCAGGCCCCCCTGACCCAGGTAGGGCAGCATCAGGCCCCCGTGACCCAGGTGGGGTCAGCATCAGGCCCCCATGACCCAGGTGGGGTCAACATCCGGCCCCCGTGACCCAGGCCAGGGCAGCATCAGGACCCCGTGACCCAGGCCACAGCAGCATCAGGCCCCCGTGACCCAGGCCACAGCAGCATCAGGCCCCCATGACCCAGGCCGCGGCAGCATCAGGCCCCCACCCTTTCTTGCAGATCACCATGTCCGTCTACACCGTGGCAGCTCTCCCAGGTCCTTGGGGCTGCAGCCGGGACAGCACCACTGCCTGTTCCGCCCTTGCCCCTTGGCCCTCTCCCAGCCTGCCCACCGCCACCCTTCCCGCTCACGGTGCACAGACAGTCCCGCTCCTGGGGGTCCACATCTGACCTGACTTCATTTTTCTTGAAAAGCGTTGAGCTGCTCACCCCAGTGACATCAGCTCGCTTCCCCACTGGGCCTCGAAGCCAGTTCCCTGCCTCCCCGGCCCCAGGCCTCGCCCCCTCCCAGACCCCAGCAGGGGACAGGCACACTGGAGGGCCACTGCCTAAGGCCCAGGACCTGTGCCCAAGTCCCAGCTCTGACACCAAATAATTGTGTTACCTTGGACATGTCGCACAGCCTTCCTCAGCCCCAATTTCCCCAAATGTAAAATGGGAATAAGAACCTACTTTATCACATGCTGTGTTGCTTAGATAATGTGTGAGAAAGCGCGTTGTGGGCTGTAAGGCTGTCTCCTGCTGTAGATCCAAATAAGAAAGATAAATGTTACTCAGATGCTGGAGACAGTGATTGCCTTTCCAAAGCAAAATTAAAAAAAAAAAAAAAAATATATATATATATATATATATATATATATGTATGTATATAAAACGAGTTTTTCCTCTTAGCTGCAGTGTCAGCTGCATTAGAATTAGACTGGAAAAAAAAAGAATTAGACTGGATTCTAATCCATTAGACTGGATTCTAATTATTCCTTTTGGATCAGTTACCAGGTAATATTACAGGTAGTAGTGAAAGAACTCACAATCCCACCTGATCCTGGAGTCCGGGATCGAGTCCCGTGTCGGGCTCCCTGCATGGAGCCTGCTTCTCCCTCTGCCTGTGACTCTGCCTCTCTCTCTATATATATCTCTCATTAATAAATAAAATCTTAAAAATAAATAAAATTCTTAAAAAAGAAAAAAAAAAAGGAACTCACAATCCCAAGATCAAGAGTCACATGCTCCACTGACCCAGCCAGCCTGGCGTCCCTATAACATAAAAGGTTTTTTGTTGTTTTTCTTTTTTTTTTTTTTTAAGCTGCATGCTCAGTAGTGTATGTGCAGAGAGATGTGAGAGGGGAAGGGACTTTTCCAGCGCTCTTCATAGCTTGTTATTAGGCCTGCACACAGGGCACCTGGGGCCAGAGAACTCGGGACACATTCCAGGGCCTGACTCTTACACAAATAGCTCGGCCCTTGCGTCCCGAGAGTAGGGGATTCAGGACGGAGGAACCAGAAGGTTGGTGCCTCCGGGGAGCCGCAGCCTGCCCCAGATCCGGGTCTGCCTCCATGTCCCTGTGGCCTCATGTTCCAAGGTTTTCTGCACCATTTCTCCCACCTGGACTTGGGCTTTAGAGAACGAGAGCCTCCAGGGCCTGCGTGGACGAGTCCCAGGCGGCTTAGAGGAAGGCCCGCCCGCCCGCCGGCAAGAGGCTCCGGGCACAGACACAGGAACTAAGCGCCCAGATGAGGGGCCTGGGCCACGGAGGGGGCACGAGGAGCCATCGCGGAGCTGGGGAGCTGCGGGGCTGCGGAGGGCAGCGCGAGGGCTGGCCGGGGCCCTGCTGAGAGTCCGGGCTTGCGCGCTGCTCTCCGCCCAGTACCTGCCGGTTCACATCCCAGGTTCAGACCCGCGGCCCCGAGGGCAGGAGCCCCGCGGTCCGCCCCCTGCGCAGCCGGGCGCCTCGTGCCTGCAGAGCTGCAGCAAGTCCCGTGGACCGTCCGCGGGTGGGAGGCGCTTGGAATGAGGGGGGTCCGGTGCCCGCACACCACCAGCACCCGGCCCATCAGCAGGCCCACCTGTTTACGTAGAATACATCCGGCGTCTGACCCCCTCTTGCCACCTCCTCGGCTGTCATTCCGGTCCCAGCCACTGCCTTCTACCTGGATTTTTTTTTAAGATTTTATTTATTTATTCATGAGAGACACACACATACAGAGAGGCAGAGACACAGGCAGAGGGAGAAGCAGGCTCCATGCAGGGAGCCCGACGTGGGACTCGATCCCGGGACTCCAGGATGGTGCCCTGGGCCAAAGGCAGGTGCTCAACCGCTGAGCCCCCCAGGTGTCCCTTTGTGTGCGTGTGGGATTTGGTTTATTTGAGAGCGAGCAGCAGGGGCGGAGCAGAGGGAGAGGGAGAGAGAATTTCCAGCCGACTCCATGCTGAGTGCAGAGCCTGATGCACGGCTTGATCCCCGGACCCATGAGATCATGACCTGAGCCCAAACCACAAGAGTCGAATGCTCAAGCACCTGAGCCCCCCGGGGAGCCTGTGCCTGGATTATGGCTGCAGCCTCCCGCCTCGCCCCCAGCTTCTGTCTTCAGGCCCTACACCGACTCTCAAGTCCCTTCTCTACACTGCACTTCCCAGAGTGATCCTTTAAAAGCATAAATTAGGTCACATCTCTTCTCTACCCCAAATCCCCCCGTGGCTCCCCATCCTGATCAGCGTAAAAGGCAAATCCTTAGAGTGGTCCCAATGCCCTGCGTGACCTGATGTCCTTGACCCTGCCCCTGCTCTCCCAGGCTCACCAGACTGCAACCGTACTGCCACTCTGCTGCTCCTCAAACACACCAAGCATGTAGCTGCCTCAGGGCCTTTGCTCTTGATGTCCCTCCACCCTCCGCCCTTGGCAGTCCTCACTTTTCCTTCCGGTCTTTGAGAAATGACCACTCGTCAGAGGGGTCTTTCCTGACAGCCCTAAATAAACCTGCACAGTTCCCCTATGTCCCACATTCGCTGTACCCTCTTACCTGCTTTACTTCTCCCCAGGACCCTTCTCCCCACCACCCGTATCTGTCATCCTGGGCCCCTCCTGCCAGATTTAAAACCTCACAAAATCTCTCTTGAAAACAGCTTTTCCAGGTCTGTCTCAACCTGTCTGTGCATATTCACCAGTCCCATTGCCTGCCCTTCCCCCCCAGCCCGCGTCCCCCAAACCCCTCCATCTCCGGCCACTCCCCACGAGCTCCCCAGGAGCCCCGCTCAGGCCAGGCCGGACTTGCTTCCCGGGCTGCCCTGCTCGTTTATCCCTCATGCTTCTTGCACAAAGGAGGTCGCAAGGTCCCTGGTGTCGGGCAGTTGCGATGGTTCCCAAGTGTTTACTGTTGCAGGCGCCCGGGCGCGCCCACGGCAGCTTCCTTCAGATAAGTTATTTGAAGAGGAACTACTGAGCCAAAGGGTGTGTGATTTTCTAGGCTCCCGATGAGTGTTGCCAACTTTTCCTCCTGTTTATCTAATTATAGTCCCCTCAGCTAGTGTGTGATGCCCTTTGTCTTTTTTTACATCCTTAGCAAAACTGGGGATTTAAAAAACACTGGGAGGTGAAAAAGTTACATCTTGTCTTAATTGACATCGGTGAAGTTGGACATTTTTTTTTGTTTCCCTCTTTTGTTAATTCATAATTAATTTCCCTTTAAAAAATGTTTTCCTCTGTCCTTTTCTATCGGGATGTTAGGTTTTTTCTCCTGATTTATAATCCTTATTTTTATATTAAGAGTATTTATGGGGGGCACCTGGGTAGCTCAGTCGGTTGGGCATCCGACTCTTGATCTTGGCTCAGGTCATGATCTCGGGGTCAAGAGATCGTGCTCTGTGCTCAGTGGGGAGTCTGCTTGAGATTCTCTCTTTCTGTCTCCCTCTGCCCCTCCCTTGCAAAAAAAGAATATTTATGGGACACCTGGCTGGTTCAGCTGGTGGCACATGCAGCTCTTGATCTTGGGCTTGGGAGTGTGAGCCCCATGTTGGGTGTAGAAATAACTTAAAAAAATAATGATTAAAAAAATAATAAAATAATGAAAAACCAAATTCACTATTTGAAATGTCTGTGGGGGGATCCCTGGGTGGCGCAGCGGTTTGGCGCCTGCCTTTGGCCCAGGGCGCGATCCTGGAGACCCGGGATCGAATCCCACGTCAGGCTCCTGGTGCATGGAGCCTGCTTCTCCCTCTGCCTAGTCTCTGCCTCTCTCTCTCTCTCTCTCTCTCTCTCTGTGACTATCATAAATAAAAAATAAATAAAAAAAAAAGAAATGTCTGTGGGAGTATTTTTTTTCCAGTTTGTTTCTTACCTTTCAATTCTGTTTTGCAGGTTCTAGCATAGAAAATTTAGAAATAGGGAAGACTGGGTAGCTCAGTTGTTTAAGCATTTGACTCAGTTTCAGCTCAGGTTGTGATCTCGGGGTCCTGGGATCGATCCCCACATGGGGCTCAGCATGCGCCCCCCCTCAGCCCTTTCCTCTGCTTATGTGCATGCTTCCTTGCTCACTCTTTTTCTAAAATAAATAAATGAATAACTAAAATATTTTTTAAAAAATTAGAAATATTTATAGGTTTCTCAATCTTTTCCTCTGTAGCTTTTGGTTTTGGTTTCATGCTTCTAGGTGGCAAGTTTTAAATAGCCCTCATGATATTCCCTGACAGCTGAGACCTTGTTTTAACTGGAGAGGATTATAAACCTAGACATTCCAGCTCTCAATCCACCTATCAGTGGCTTCCAAACTTTTTTCCTGTGATTTGTAGTAAAAAATACAGTTTATGTTGCAAACACATTACACACAAAAAATATTTATTTTAAAGAATTATTTTTAAATGTTTTATGAAATGTTACCTTAACTATGTGAAATAGTCTGATATTTCCTGTTTGATTAATTCTATTTTATTTTTAAAAATATTTTATTTATTTATTTATTCATGAGAGACACACAGAGAGAGAGGTAGAGACACAGGCAGAGAGAGAAGCAGGCTCCATGCAGGGGGCCCAATGTGGGACTCAATCCCAGTACAAAGGCAGATGCTGAACCACTGAGCCACCTGGGCATCCCTCTATTTTATTTAATAAAAAGAAAGAAAGAAAGTATTGGAGCACTTGGGTGGCTCAGTGGGTTAAGCAGCTCCCTTTGGCTCAGGTCACAATCCCAGGGTCCTGGGGTCTAGCCCCACACGGGGCTCCCTGCTCAGCTTCTCCTTCTCCCTCTGCCCCTCCCCTTGCTTGTGTTCTTTTGCTCACTCACTCTCTTTCAAATAAATGAATGAAATCTTAAAAAGTAAAAAAATAAAATAAATAAAGTGTTGATCTTGACCCAGTAAATTGATTTAACAACACATTAATGGGAATCTTTTTTTTTTTTAAGATTTATTTATTTATTTATGATAGACATAGAGAGAAGAGAGAAAGAGAGAGGCAGAGACACAGGAAGAGGGAGAAGCAGGCTCCATGCCGAGAGCCCAACGCGGGACTCGATCCCGGGACTCCAGGATTGTGCCCTGGGCCAAAGGCAGGCGCTAAACCGCTGAGCCACCCAGGGATCCCCATTAACGGGAATCTTGACTCAGAGTTAGCAAAACACAGATCCAAACTGTGAAGAGGCTGATTTTCTCTCTCCTCAAATTGTGGCCACTCCGATGCCCCTTGCGTTCATCTCCTCCTCTGGGGGGGTGACGGAGAGGCCCATGTCAAGCAGAGAGGAACATCGAGGACCCACGGATCAGCACTGAGGTTGAACTAAGCTCTGATTGACATCTCACAGGCAAAAGCAAAAACTCTGGTTTGGGGTTTCAATCCTGAGGTTTAGAATGAGATTCTTTCTAGTACCTTGGTCCCTGAATCCTTAGTCTAACTACACTCCACTCGATGTAGTCCTAGAAAACGCTTCTGGTCTACCGTGTAATCCGGGATTTGGCAACAAATGGTCAACTGGATCTGCTCCAGCTCAGCTGTTCTTGCAATTAGAGCCCAAGAAAAGAGTGACACAATTTTCTTGGGCAGAGAAGCTAATCCAGAGCATTTTTTGCAAGAGCATTTAGACTGTGTGGAGGAGCCAGCCCCTGCAGGTAAAGGTAGAAGGTCATTCAGTAATCTGCTCTGACAAGGCTGATAACATAAAGGGGAAAAAGACGCAATGAATCCGTTAGAAAGTCTTCATAAGATGCATCAGCTTGGGATTTGGGTCAGAAGACTGGAAATCAAGTCCCCACTCTGTCTGGGATTTCCCAATATTCTGTTCTAGGTCAAGTCAGAACTTTTCCGTGCCTCAGTTTTCTTATCCATAAGTGGTTACAATAATAGCAGCTTCCTCGGGGATGCAGAGAAATGCGATTGAAATAGCGATGAGGTGTTATGCTATGGGGGTGGCTGCAGCTGTTGACCCCACGGGCCTGCCTGACTTTGAAATGCTGACTGGACTCCTGGCCAGGTAATTCGGTCAGTGATTTGTGCCTATAGCTGAACTTGAGTTAGAGCTAATGGTTCTAATAGCCTTAAATGAGTTTTAGAATTGAGGCCCGACACTTCTCGTTATTGCTTGTTGGGCCTGGCTGTGCACGGGCGAGTTTCTGTGCAATGAGCCTAAGTGCACAGTTAATGGAGCCAAATGAATGGCATACACTTTAATTCTTTTTTCTTTTTCTTTTCTTTTTTTTTTCTTTTTTTTTTTTTTTTAGTGTGGCCTCATGGGCTTCTTGAAGACTGAACACAGCCTGCCTACCAGGCAACTCTGAGCTTTCTAGATCGTATGCCTTCTTTTTCCCTGCTCCGAGCCGCCTTCTGACCCACTAAACACCCAAAGGTGACTTTGGAAGACAAGCTCCAGAGTAGCTATGTTGGTGCCAGTGAAGATGAGTTTTAAAGTTTTATGGGGCTACTGAGGTCGTAACTGCAGATATGCTGCCTAAGTTTGCAAACCTGGGTAACAGTGAAACCTCGAATGGAACAACATGGAAGGTTTTAGGCTGAATTTATAGCTCAAGACTTTTTTTAAGGTTTTATTTATTTATTCATGAGAGACACAGAGAGAGAGAGAGAGGCAGAGACACAGGCAGAGGGAGAAGCAGGCTCCTCATCGATTCAGGACTCGATCCCGGGACCCTGGGGTCACACCCTGAGCCAAAGGCAGATGCTCAGCCACTGAGTCCCCCAAGCATCCTGCTCAGAACATTTCTACAGGGGCTCCTCGGGGTGACCAGGCTTTCCTGTTTCCTTCTCCCCTCCCCTGGAAAATTTCCCGCTGGGGACACACCTGAGGGGCAGCTTGGCCCCCAGGGGTCCCCCCTTCTCTGAGAAGAGCCAACACTTAAGATGAGCCCAGTGGCTTGTTGGGATCCAGGACTGCATTTCCCTGGTCAGAGCAAAGTGAGACACCTCGCCAGGCGGGCAAGCTAGACTCCGACCCCGTCCCCGGGGAACGTGAAACCTGAGCGGGGAGCCTGCCCTGGCAGGCGTGGCCGCATCACATGAGCCACCGCGCTCTGCACAGAAGGTGCCCAGCTGCCCGGCCCTGAGCTCCGCCTTTGGTTCGCCTCTCGGAGCCGCCGGGTCCTTCCAGTAAAGTCTCATTTGGATCAGGAGCCGCAATTGCTTCAGGAGGTCAAAACAAGAACAACGACCAAAAAAAAAGCAAAACCAAAACCAAACCCAGCTAAAGCAGGAAACCATCGTAAACACAGCACCCGAGGAGCGGAGGGCGCGGCGCGGGGGGAGGTGGACCTCGGCTGCCTTTCTGTTTTAGCTCTTTCCACACCCAGGGCAGTTTGGGGTTTTTGAAATTTTTTGTTTATTTATTCATGAGACACACAGAGAGGCAGACACCCAGGCAGAGGGAGAGGCAGGCTCCCTGCGGGGACCCGAGGCAGACGCTCAACCACGGAGCCACCGGGGCGCCCAGGGTAGTCTTGAATCCCGAGGCTTGAGCTAGCTGGTGGCATAAATTTAGCCATTACCTTTCCTGAGCCTTAATTTTCTTGACTATGAAATGTAGATCATCCACCTCATAAAATACATTCTTTAATTAGTCAAGGGACATTTATTGTGGTTACTCAGGGAGCACTTTTGTTTATTTCCTAGTCCTGGAAATGACAACTGTAACTAATGGAAATCGGTGATATTAGGGTACCTTAGGTATCACCATATGTTAACATTTTATTAAACCAGGAATCCTCTCTTTCTCCCTCTTCCTTAAGAAAAAAGGGTTTTGGGATCCCTGGGTGGCGCAGCGGTTTGGCGCCTGCCTTTGGCCCAGGGCGCGATCCTGGAGACCCGGGATCGAGTCCCACGTTGGGCTCCCAGTGCATGGAGCCTGCTGCTCCCTCTGCCTGTGTCTCTGCCTCTCTCTCTCTCTCTCTCTGTGTGACTATCAGAAAAGAAAAGAAAAGAAAAGAAAAGAAAAGAAAAGAAAAGAAAAGAAAAAAGAATAAAGGGTTTTCAGGATCCCTGGCTGGCTTAGCGGTTGAGCCCCTGCCTTCTGTCCGGGGCATGACCCCGGGGTCCTGGGATCGAGTCCCGCATCGGGCTCCCCGCATGGAACCTGCTTCTCCCTTTGCCTGTGTCTCTGCCTCTCTCTCTCTCTCTCTCTCTCTGTGACTATCAGAAAAGAAAAGAAAAGAAAAGAAAAAAAAGAAAAGAAAAAAAAAAGAAAAAAAAGAAAAGAATAAAGGGTTTTCAGGATCCCTGGCTGGCTCAGCGGTTGAGCCCCTGCCTTCTGTCCGGGGCATGACCCCGGGGTCCTGGGATCGAGTCCCGCATCGGGCTCCCGGCATGGAGCCTGCTTCTCCCTCTGCCTGTGTCTCTGCCTCTCTCTATGTGTGTCTCTCATGAATAAATAAAATCTTTAAAAAAATAAAATAAAATAAATTTTAAAAATTGTGGTAAAATGCACGTAACATGTAGCATCTTAACTGTATTTATGCGTGCAGTTTAGTGGCATTAACTCCGCTTGCACTGCGGTGCAGCTATAACTTGGTCTTTTAATGTGACCTAAAATACTCGCGTTGCAATTTCATCCGTGCGCCTTACTAAAACTTTGCTGGAAATGTTTACACGTCGCTAAAAATGAACAAAACCTTTAAAACCCTTTGTCAGACTGTTTATCTAAATGTTTCTGGAGTGGAAACTGTTAGTATGCCTGGGACTTAGTCCGAGCTGGGCCCGGCCCTCACCGGTGCCGAGCGGTGTGCAAGGTGACGGCTGGACACTAGTGCTGGAAGAGAGCTTAGGGATCATCCGATCCCAGGGCCTTACTGTGTGTGGTTGCCCGTTTCGCCGTCCTTGAGGCACCCGACCGTTCCTGAGCCCGTGTCCCAGGCCGGGGGTGGGAGCCGGAGGACAGACCCCGCCAGAGTGGCCAGCGCGTCCCTCCCGGTGCGGCCCCAGAGGGCAGCGAGCTCAGTGGCCGGAGGCAGGAGAGAGACAGACCCGAGGAGGAGACTTAGGGACCTGGCCTGGCCCGGATACCGGAGGCCTTGCAACCACATGGGGAAGAGTCGGGGTTCCTTCTTTGCCCTGTGTACCCGGAGCCGCAGGACGAGCGCTGCTGGCTCCGATCCTGGCCCAGGGGTCACCGGGTCAGAGGCGGAGCCTGGGCGGTGTGCCGGGTGCCCAGGCTGGGAGACACCGCCGTCCTGTTGGGGACCCGGTCCCAGGTGAGCGGTGCGCTAGGGGCTGCCACCCGAGGATTCTCCAGAACTTGGCGCGGCCGAATGTGCTGGTACGTCCTTTCCAAGACGACTCCGTCGCCCTCCACTGCCTCTCGCTCTTCCCCTCGCTCTTTTTTTAAGATTTTATTTATTTATTCCTGAGACCCAGAGAGAGAGGCCGAGACCCAGGCAGAGGGGGAGCAGGCCCCACGTGGGCCCGACCCCCGCCCCGGGGTCACGGCCTGGGCCAAGGGCAGCGGCTCCCCAGGCCCGGGCGCCTCCTGCCCTCCTGTTGCCAGGCGCAGCCTCACGGGGCGGGGGGGGGGGGGGCGGGGGGGGCGGGGGGAGCCCCTGCTCTGAGACTAGATGGGAGGCAACCTGGCGGGACGATTGGCCTCCCTGACTGCGGCGCCTCCAGATGGGCCAGACGCAGCCCCCCAGAATCTCCGCCTGGGGGGTCCCTCTGGCGGGCAGACCGGATCTGGCCAACGGGCAGCCCTGTTCTCTGACCGTCGTACCAGACCCAACATCCAGGGCAGAGGCTGACCTCTGCCTCCAATCCTGGGGTGTCTGCTGGAAGGGGCCTTTGGTCTGCCAGGGCCGACCCACCCATTTCATGGATGGGGAAACTGAGATCTCAGAAGGCATAGGCCGGACCTAGAGACAAGTGCTCTTGGCTTTCTTATTTATTTATTTATTTATTTTATTTTATTTTATTTTTTTTAAAGATTTTATTTATTGATTCATAGAAATGCAGAGAGAGAGAGGCAGAGACACAGGCAGAGGGAGAAGCAGGCTCCATGCAGGGAGCCTGACACTGGACTGGATCCAGGGTCTCCAGGATCATGCCCCGGGCTGCAGGCGGCGTTAAACCGCTGCGCCACCGCCACCGGGACTGCCCTTGGCTTTCTCTTTTAAATTGAAAAATATTTTGGGCCCCTGAGGGGCTCAGCAGTGGAGCGTCTGCCTTGGGCTCAGGGCGTTACCTCGGGGTCCTGGGATGGAGTCCCGCATTGGGATTGCTTCTTCCCCGGCCTACGCCTCTGCCTCTCTCTGTGTCTCTCATGAATAAATAAATAAATCTTAAAAAATAATAAATACATAAATAAATTGAAAAATATTCGATATATAAAGCATTATGTAAATCTAATGCGTACAACATGTTAACTTGATATATTAATATATTGTCCTACAACGGCCACTGTCGCAGTACTTAGCACCATGATGATCATGATGCATAACATCCCTCCTTTCTAGTGGCTGGAATCCTGCAGCTCTAGTCTCTTAGTAAGGTTGATGAGTACATCACAGTATTGTTGTCTCTGTGCACCAGACCGTGGATTAAGCCTCTAGGGCTTATTTACTACTGGTTGCAAGTGCTTTTGGCTTTATGTGCAGCTGCTTTCATCCACTAGCATGTGTATATGTGGGTGTAGGTTTATAAATAAATAAAACTTGAGAGATTAATAAAACTGAACACAATGTGCCCTAAAGTAGTGGTAAGATGCAACAATTCAGAACAACCGGAGTCAAAATGTTCAGCCTTTGAGACACTCCATGGCCTCATGGCACCCGGGTGGCTTATTCTGGTGGCTTAGTCGGTGAGGGGGTTGAACATCCAGACTCAACTTTGGGTCAGGTTGTGATCTCAGGGTTGTGGGATTGAGCCCAAAAAGGGGCTCCATACTCAGCGAGGAGTCTGCTTCTCTCCCTCTCCCTCTCCTTCTGGTCTTCCCGTGTGGGCGGACTTTCTCAAATAAATAAATCTTAAAAAAAAAAGAAAAGAGAAGAAACTGTATGGCCCTGTCCTCCTTCCTTCCTTGTACTGAGCTCTCTTTGCTCCAGCCCCCCCCTCCCCCGCCCCCCCGTCGTGAGTTGGGAACACTGGCACAGCTTCAGCTGGTTGTGGTCAGAAGGGCAAGTAAGGGAGCCTCGGGGCTGGGAGATCCAGGCTCCGTTAGGCCAGTTCATTTTTATTCCAGTGATTCTCTTCCCTGGTTGCACATTAGAATCACCTGGGCAGCTTTTAAAACTACCAAAGGCCAGTCCCCAAACCAGACTAATTACATCAGAATGTCTGGGGATAGGGGTCAGGCATTGGGATTTCTTTTCTTTTCTTTCTTTTCTTTTCTTTTCTTTTCTTTTCTTTTCTTTTAAGATTTTATTTATTTATCCATGAGAGAAGCAGAGACCCAGGCAGAGGGAGATGCAGGCTCCATGCAGGGAGCGCGATGTGGGACATGATCCCAGAACCCGGGATCACACCCTGAGGCAAAGGCAGACACTCAACCTCTGGGCCACCCGGGCGTCCCATGGCATCGTCCCCAGGTGATTGCACTGGGTAGCCAAGGTGAAGACTCATTATGCCAAGATTACATCCTTACTCCAACCTGCATGTCCCCCAAAAGTTTGGCAATCTTTGTAAAAGACATTGGGAAAGGGGCTGGGGCGCCTGGGTGGCTCAGTCACTTATGTGTGAGGCTCCTGATTTCAGCCCAGGTCATGATCTCACCCAGAGCTCATGGCCCAGAGCTCTGCATTGGGTGTGGAGTCTGCTCAAGATTCTCCCTCTCCCTCTTCTCCCTCTCCCCTCCCTCTCTTAAAAAAAAAGAAGAAAGGAAAGGAAAGGAAAGGAAAGGGAAAGGGAAAGGGAAAGGGAAAGGGAAAGGGAAAGGGGAAAGGGGAAAGGGAAGGAAATTGGGAGCAGGGTGTCCATCTGGTTCAGTTGATCGAGCCTGTGATTCTTGATCTCAGGGTTGGGAGTTTGAGCTCCGTGTTGGGTGTTGAGATGACTTAAAATTCAAAAAAAAAAAAAAGAGAGAGAGAGAGAGAGAGAGAATTGGGAAAGAGAATACAGCTAGTTTGCTGTGTGTTTCAATAGCATTAAAAACCATCTTGGGATCCCTGGGTGACGCAGCAGTTTAGCGCCTGCCTTTGGCCCAGGGCGCGATCCTGGAGACCCGGGATCGAATCCCACATCGGGCTCCCGGCATGGAGCCTGCTTCTCCCTCTGCCTGTGTCTCTGCCTCTCTCTCTCTCTCTCTCTCTCTGTGTGACTATCATAAATGAATAAAAAAAAAAAAAAAAACATCTTAAAAATATGTGTTCCTGAGAGTCTTTACCTGGGGGTCCTCTGTGGTATGAAAGCTCCGGCCTGGGATTGGGAGTGTCTGTAATGCACCTCAACTGGACACTAACGTCCTTGCCACCAGGGAGGCAGTTTGTCCAGTTGGCTAATAATGGGGCCAACTCTTGATTCAGGCGGGGTGGTGATGGGGGCCCTGCCACTGAGCCCCGCTGGCCCTGCAGTCAGCATGGAGTCTGCTGAGATTCTCTCTCCCTCCGCGCCTCCCGCTTCCACACCATCTCTCTCTCTCTAATTAGTAAAATCTTAAAAACAAAACAAACAAACAAACCAAAACCCCACAAAAAAACCCCAAGGGGGTTCTGGACGCTGACTTTCTTAGGTAGGGCAAGTTAGGGCATCAGTGCAAAGTGCCTGGCAAGGAGTCAACTGTAAAAAACCGGACCGTTACTATTATCAGCACCTGTGGCCTCGGACCTTCCTGTCCCCTGAGCCAGCGGCCAGACAAGGTCGTAAGCTGCGTGGGCGAGGGGCAGCGCCGCGGGACAAGCCTGGGGAAGCCACGGTTGGAATTTCCAACTCTTTAGCAGCTGTATTCCATTATTCTTTTATTTTTTATTTTTTTAAGATTTTACTTATTCATCCATGAAAGACAGAGAGAGAGAGAGAGAGGCAGAGACCAGGGGGGAGGAGCAGGCCCCACGCAGGGAGCAGGGAGCAGGGAGCCCCACGCGGGACTCGATCCCGAGACCTGAGGTCACGCCCTGGGCCGCGGGCCGCGCCCACCCAGACCCCGCGGCCCCGAAGCCACATTTTGAAAAGTAAACTGAACGCGATGAAGTGAGTCTCACGGCCGCCTCCGTCCTGCGCCCCAGCCTCGCGGTTCGCACGGGCCCCCCCGCCCCCCGCGCCCAGCCCCGCGCGCCCCGCACCCAGTGCGGCCGCCACGCGCGACCCCGCGGCCCGACCGCCCCCTGCGCCGCAGCCCCGTGGCCGCCGAAGGAAAGTCACACGGTCCTGTCTGAATTCTTGCCCGGAAGAAGGAAAAAGGGCATCGTGCCCTGGGGCAGGGCGGGAAGACCCCGGAGTCGCGGTTCCGGCCGCCCGCGACTGTCGCCCCCGCACCCCTGTACACCCCCCGCACCCGCACACCCGTGCACACCCGCACACCCCCGCACACCCCCGCACACCCCGCACCTCTGCGCACCCGCACCTCCGTGCACACCTGCGCACCTCCGTGCACATCCCCGCACACACCTGCGCACCCCGCACCTCTGCGCACCCGCACCTCCGTGCACACCTGCGCACCCTGCACCTCTGCGCACCCGCACACCCGTGCACACCTGCACACCCCCCGCACACCCCCGCACACCCCCGCACACCCCGCACCTCTGCGCACCTGCACCCCGTGCACACCTGCGCACCCCCGTGCACATCCCCGCACACACCTGCGCACCCCGCACCTCTGCGCACCCGCACACCCGTGCACACCCCCGCACACCCCGCACCTCTGCGCACCCGCACCCCCGTGCACACCTGCGCACCCCCGCACACCCCGCAGCCCCGTGCACCTCCGCACACCTGCACCCCCGTACCTCCCCCCGCGCACCCGCGCACACCTGCAGACCCGCACACCCCCGCACACCCCCGCACCCCACCGCAGCGTGGGTGACCCGCGGAGCAGCGCGTTGTCTGCCTGCGGGGGGGGGGGAGTGGGCCGGGCCCTGGGGGCTGCAGGGCGGGGAGGGGCCCGTAGCGTGAGGCGGGGCGGCCCTGTGACCCCCTCCCGTGCGGGGACAGCGCCCGGGAAGCGGCGGCTTCCGGGGCTCCCGAGCACCCCAGGCGCCGGCTCCAGCCGCGACCCTGCAGGCCTCCCCTGCGACCCGCACGAGGACTTCAGGCGCAGCGGGACCCGCGGCTGTGCACCCCCGTCCTCCCCCGGGGCCCGGGGCCCGGCCGCACCCCCGCCTGACCCTGACTCTCAGAGCCGCGTCTCCCGCCCAGCAGCCCGGTGGGCCCCGCTGACACCCTCCGGACAAGCCCAAAGTGGAGTCCTCGACTTGCCCCCAGACCGGCCCCCCTGCGGCGTCACACCTCGTAGGGGAGACCATGAAAGTGAGGAAACCCAAAGATGCCGCTGCGTCGCTAGTGGTTAGAGTCGTTCCGAAAGAATAGGAATCTGCAGAGAAAAATCTATTAAAAAAATAGATTCCGGCCGCCTGCGGGGCTCAGTGGTTGAGCATCTGTCTTTGACTCAGGTCGTGACCCCAGGTCCCAGGATCCAGTCCCAGGTCGGGCTCCCCGCATGGAGCCTGCTTCTCCCTCTGCCTGTGTCTCTGCCTCTCTGTCTCTCATGAATAAATAAAATCTTAAAAAAAAGAAAAAGTAGATTCAATGAGTCTTATGAGAAAAATAAATGAAAGCAATACGTTTCGGAAAGAAGGCAATTATCGATATTTGCAGCTGTGGAAAAGCCCGGAGAATCACTTTTAAAACAGTTAACAACAACAACAACACAACAAACAGTTAAAGGAATTTAGCAGGGTTGCCCGTTACAGATTAATGACAGAGTAAGAAGTGGCATTGCTTCATGCCATTGTCCCTTCCCTCATTTGCAAACTTTTATTGAGAGCCCATAATGTGGAGCTGCTGTTTCTTAAGCTCTAGGGCTACAGTTATGAGCAAAAGATGTGTGGTCTTTGCTCCCACGAAGCTTACATTCTAGTAATAAGAAGGTAGACAAAAAAAAAAAAAAAAAAGAAGGTAGACATTTTACACATATATACACACTTAGATGCTATACTTTTTTTTTTTTAGATGCTATATTTAAAAAAGATCCCACTTAGAATAGCCACCACAAATATAAAATCTCTAGGAATAAACTTCACCTGCAATGTGTCTGACCTCGCAGAATAAAACTGTTCTGAGACATAAAGGGAATCTTTAAAAATGGAAAGAAATGGGGCACCTGGGTGGCTCAGCGGCTGAGTGTCTGCCCTAGGCTCAGGGTGTGACCCCGGGGTCCCGGGATCGAGTCCTGCATCGGGCTCCCCGCAGGGAGCCTGCTTCTCCCTCTGCCTCTGTCTCTCCCCCTCTCTGTCTCTCTCACGAATAAATACATAAAATATTTTTTTCTTTTTAAGGGGGGAAAGAAATACTATGTATCTAGATTGGAAAATCTAATATGATTTTTAATTTATTTTGGATTTCTTTGATGCAATATTTAGTCAGAAGTTAGGATCAGAGAAAATAATCAAGAAAATGTTGCAAAGGGACTGAGGCTTGTGCTGCCGGTTACTACCGTTTGGTACATAGATGCAATAACCAATGGGGTGGAGCTAGCACAGGAAAAGACAGGCCCATGGATAAACAGAAAGCAAAGTATAGAATAAAGAAGCCTGTATTATCCAATAAAGGCCTCTAAGATCCGTGGAGAAAAGGATGGGTTAGTCTAAGGAATGGCAGGAAGTTTCATCTTGATGCCACATCTCACAGGTTGGAGGCAGCTGCCTGAGGTTCTAGGAGGGCAGTGAGGCCTGTCTAGGCCTTGGAGGAGTTCTGTGTTTGATTAGAAATGTCTTCCAGGGGCCCAGGAGGGGGGAGGCTACACTCAGACCACATATTTGTCATTCTTGGATTATTCAAAAAATATCATTGGGACAACTAGCTAGCAATTGCAGGGAAAAATCATTAGCGGTTCCTTCATAGATAGCAAAATAAATTTCAGATGGATTAGATTTAAATGTAAAACATGAAAACATAAAATACTAGAAGAAAGGAGAGGACAGTTTTTAAAAGTAATTATCGTGGTGAAGGAAGGACTTCCCAAGCGTGACACTAAAGACAGAAACCATAAAGTTAAAGATTGATAGATTTAGCTGCTTAGTCATTAGAAACGCCTGCTGAGCAGAAGTTAAAAGGAAACTGGTGAGGCACCTGGGTGGCTCAGTGAGCTGAGGATCTGACTCTCCATCCCGGCTTGGGTCTTGATCTCAGGGTCTTGAGTTCAAGACCCACGTTGGGCTCCACGTTGGGTGTGGAACCTACTTAAGAGAAAAAGCAAACTGACAAATTAAGAAAAAATGCAGTATCTGATGGAGGGTTAATATCTTGCTGTATCATGAGATCTTCAATCCATAAGAAAAATATGGACACATCAACAGAAAAGGGGGAAAAAGATGTTAATAGGTCACTCACCAAAGGAGAAATGCAAACAGCTGAGAAACATAAAATTTTTATTATTATTCACCAGGCATCTAAGGAATGAAACCTAGCATGGTGCTATGCCTTTTCTTTCTTTTTCTTTCTTTCTTCCTTTTTTTTTTTTTTTTTTTTTTATCTGCCAGACGGGCAAAGAAAAATCTCTAGGGTGGTGAAGAATGTGGGAAACAATATTGAGAAAATCCCAGCAAATGGGGCCTCATCACCTTGGACACAAAATCCACTTTGTAATGGTTTCTGATTCGTTTTTTCAGAGAGCAGTTAAGCCATTGAAGGTCACATTTACTGAAGAGATCTGAGGAAAGTTGCAAAAGAAGATCTCTGTCGCTGAACTATAATTCTGTAAATTTGTGGTTAGCTAGGATATCCTGTCGGACTGTTTAGTTCTAGTTTCCTTTTCTTATTTTAAAAGGTCTCTTCCTAAGAAATGGGTCATGAGCGCTCAGGCGATTGGCCCCTAACAAAGCTTTAACTTCTGGGACGCCCAAGTCCCTTGCTACAGTTTTGGGCGTAAATCGCCCCACCTCGGGACAGATGAGACAGCCCCCTGCTGGGCGCCACACTGTGGGCATGAGGCCAGGAGGCCCACCCACCGCAGGCGTCTCCTCCCTGCGCCTCCGCCGTGGAAGCTGGTGACACCCACCTCGTGTCACACAGACAGTGAAACCCACCATCGTCACCTTGCTCTGGCCTAGCTGTTTTCTCCCAAAGGACCTTTGGTTGGGAGGTGTCCTGGGATTGTGACATCAAAGATCCTCTTCCTTCTGACCCCAGTGTACTTCCACTCTCCTTGTGTAACACCCCAATAATCAATACAATAAAAATAGGAAGATTTTATTAATACTCTAAAAATACTAATCAGGTACCTCCTGGTGTCTTCCTGGGCCAAATAAACACATTCACACACTGCTGGTGGGAAATTAGAGGACAATTTCTTTGGCTTTGTGTTGGACAAAAGGAAAGGATGAGACCAGTAAAAATACTAGTGGGGGCGGGGGCACCTGGGGCTCAGAGGGTAGAGAGGGCCTCAGGGTCCTGGGTTCATGCCCCCCATGGGGTATAGGGCTTACTCAAAACAAAACAAAACAAAACAAAACAAAACAGGTATTTTAATATAAAAAATAATAACTTTAAAAACTCTTGTGTATCAAAAATACTTTCAATGTTCATGACAAAAGGTAATATCTTCAATATAAAGAATGTTCTTACAATTATTAAGGTAAAGGATGCCCATCCTAGGGAGAAAATGTGCAAAGGATACAGAGGCAATTTATAATATAAAATTTTAATATATATATAAATATATATTAGAAAAATGTATTATATATTTATATATAAATATATATTAGAAAATATATATTATATATTAGAAAAATATATATTATATATTAGAAAAAATATATATTAGAAAAATATATTATATATAATATATTAGAAATATATATTGTATGTTATATAATGATATATAAAATACATAATATAAAATTTATAAAAATATAAATTACAAAAATCATGAAAAAAAGTTTCAACGTTATTAACAATTAAAGCATACAAAATAAAATCCCCGAAGAGAGTCTGCTTTTTGCTTAACCAATTACAAAATGTTAAAACAGAACAAAACAATGCTGCCCAGTGATGAAGTTGCAGGGAAAAGGCACAGTGATGAGAGCATACCTTGGTTGATCCTTCCTATAGAGCAACATTTCTCAGAGTGGTCAGGGACCCCTGGGGTTCTTTTTTTTTTTTTTTTTTTTACCCCTGGGGTTCTTTGAGACCCGCAGGTCTGAGAGGTCAAAATGATTTTCATGACAATACTAAAATGTTATTTGCCCGTTTCATTCCCATCCTCTCATTAGTGTAGAGTGGGATCTCCAGCATCCAGATGAAGGGTGATAGCCAAGTAGATTGATGCCGAATCAGATAGGAGACTCCAGCATAATCTGTTTATTATGCCAGGCATTAAAGAGTCACAAAAATGTAAAACGGCTACTTTTCTCACTAATATATTTTTATTTCTTTTGGAAAATAGTTATTTTTAATTAAAAATATATCACTTATGTTAGCATTTAATGGGTTCGTTTTAGTTATTTTAAAATGAGTGAATATATACATGTTTAAAATTTTTTTCTATGCTTTAATTTCTAAGACAGGTAATAGGGATAGAAATAATCCACACAAACAAAGCCTTTGAGGACTCTCAATAATTTTTAAGAGTGTAAAGTGGTCCCAAGACCAAAAAGTTTAAGAATTACTCTAGAGCAAAGCAATTACATGCATCTAAAGCCTTGAAAGCAGAGCTACCCTCCACCCTATTAAAATGTATTTAATCTCTACACCCAATGTGGCGCTCAAACTCACAACCTCGAGATCAGGATCACATGCATTTCTGATTGAACCAGCCGGGCGCCCCGTAGAATTCGGCCTTTCCCCTTCTAAATAATTTGTCCTAAGAAAATAATCAGGGATGTATCTCAAGATATTTGGGTAAATATATTCACTGCTGTATTATTTAAGATAGTAAAATATAAAAACAACTTTACGTTTAAGTAGGAGACTTGTTAAATACATTCCATCAATGTAATAGGATATACTGGCTAACAAAAAATACTATTTTGAAATAGTGTTTATTGCAGTGAAAATGTTCAGGATTTATTAATTTATTTTTAAAAATATTTTATTTATTTATTCATGAGAGACATAGGAGGGGGGCAGAGACACAGGCAGAGGGAGAAGCAGGCTCCATGCAGGGAGCCCGACGCATGACTCGATCCCGGGTCTCCAGGATCAGGCCCTGGGCCGAAGGCGGCACTAAACCGCTGAGCCACCGGGACTGCCCAGGATTTATTAATTTATAAAATAAGAAATAATGGAAAAAATAGGATATAACGGAAGAATAGGTTTTTCAACAAACAGTGCTGGGACAACTGGGTACCCATATGCAATGGAATTACTTTGGACCTCCACTCAGAACTTATACAAAAATTAACTCAAAATGGGTCAAAGGCATAAGTTCAAAGTCATTAAGATTTATACTTATGTTTTGAATTTTACAGCATAAGAGCTGGAACTATGAGAAGAAAACATTAGCATAAATCTTCATGACCTTAGATTAAGCAGTTGTTTCTTAGATATGACACCAGAAGCACAACAATAAAAGAATAAAATAAATGAACTAGACTTCACCAAAATTAAAAACCACCAAGTAAGGAAAGGACCACCAAGGAAATTCAAAGGAAACCACCAAGTAAGTTGAGACAAAAAAAGAGAGAGAGAGAGAGAGAGAGAGAGATAAACAATCCAGGGAATGGGAGAAAATATTTACAATCATCTATCAGATAAGAATCTAGTGTACAGAATATATAAAGAGCCCTTTCAAATCAATAATAAAAAAAACAAATAATCCAATTTTTAAAAATGAACAGAGGGAGATCCCTGGGTAGCTCAGCGGTTTGGCGCCTGCCTTTGGCCCAGGGCTTTATCCTGGGGACCAGGGATCGAGTCCCACGTTGGGCTCCTGGCATGGAGCCTGCTTCTCCCTCTGCCTGTGTCTCTGCCTCTCTCTCTGTGTCTGTCATGAATAAATAAATAAAATCTTTAAAAAAAATAAAAATTAAAAAAAATGAACAGAGTATTTGAACAGACATTTCTCCAAAGAAGATATTCAAATGACCAATAAGCACAAGAAAAGACGCTCAATGAATGAAATTAAAATAATAGGGAAATGCAAATCAAACCCAAAATGAGGTACCACTTCACGCCCAGTAGGATGAGTGTAAAAAAAAAAAAAAGCATCAGCAAGAAGGTAGAAAAATTGGAAACCTCATACTCTGCTGGTGGGAATATAAAATGGTGTTGCCGTTGCAGAAAATCTTTGGCCCGTCCTCAAAAGTTAAACCTAGGGTTACCATATGACCTAGCAACTTCAGTCCTAGGTATACACCCAAGAGAAACGAAAACTAATGTCCGCATAAAAAATTGTAGGGCAGCCCGGGTGGCTCAGGTGTTTAGCGCCGCCTTCAGCCCAGGGCGTGATCCTGGAGTCCTGGGATCGAGTCCCGAGTCGGGCTCCCTGCATGGAGCCTGCTTCTCCCTCTGTCTCTCTGTCTCTGTCTCTGTGTCTCTAATAATTAATAAAATCTTCTAAAAAATTGTACACAAGTGTTCGTAACAGCATTATTCATAATAGTCAAAACGTGGAAACAATCTAAATGTGTATCAACTGATGAACGGATAAGCAAAATGTGGTCTAGTTCTACAATGCGACATATTCAGCCAAAAAAAGAAATGAGGTCCGATACACGTTATAGCACGGATGAACCTTGAAAACATCATGCTGAGTGAAAGAAGCTAGACCCAGAAGGCCACATACCGTACAATTCTACTCATATGAGATGTCCGGACAAGCAAATCCACAGAGTCAGAAAGTAGATTATTGGTTGCCAGGACTGGGTTGGGTGGAGTGGGTGAGGAATGAGGAGTGACTGGGCACGGGTATGGGTTTCTTTTTGAGGTGATAACAATGTCTGGCAAAAGATAGCAGTGATGATTGCACAACCTGTGAATGTACCAAAGCCACTAAATTCACACTTCAAAGTGGTGGATTTTATGGTATTTAAGTGATATCTCAATTTAACAAAAAGAAAAACAGGATACAAATTAGTGTGTAGAGTATGATCCCATTTTATTATTACTTTTGTTTTAGAGAAATGAGTATGATCCCATTTAAAAAAGAGTAGTATATATGTGTTACTTTCATTTTTTTTAAAGTTTTATTTGTTTACTCATGAGAGGCACAGAGAGGCAGAGGGAGAAGCAGGCTCCCTGCGGGGACCCCCCCGGGACCCCGGGGTCACGACCTGAGCCGAAGGCAGACGCTCATTGATCGTCCTCTGCAGCACATATTCATATATGGTCTATAAAATATTTTATCACCGTCATTGGAAAACTGGGAAAAAATGATCAAAGACAAAATAATGTGCAGACTATCCATTTAGAGTCTCCTGGGGGCGGTTTTTCTGGCCTGGTGGGACGGTCCAGAATATGACTAAGAAAGCAGCTTGGGACGGGGATCCCTGGGTGGCTCCGCAGTTTGGCTCCCGCCTTTAGCTCAGGCCGTGATCCTGGGGTCCCGGGATGGAGCTCCCTGCATGGAGCCTGCTTCTTTTCTTTTAAGATTTTATTTATTTATTCATGAGAGACACACACATACAGAGAGGCAGAGACCCAGGCAGAGGGAGAAGCAGGCTCCCTGCAGGGAGCCCGACCTGGGACACGATTCCAGGACTCCAGGATCAGGCCCCAGGCCAAAGGCGGCGCTAAAACGCTGAGCCCCCCGGGCTGCCATGGAGCCTGCTTCTCCCTCCGCCTGTGTCTCTGCCTTTCCCTGCCTCTCTCTGGGTCTCTCATGAATAAATAAATAAAATCTTAAAAAAATTTGTTTTTGTTTATTTTTAGGAGTCTCTATCCGCGCCCCCCCGCCCCATGCAGAGCTCACATGGCCGAGCCTGAGGTCACAGACCCGGCCAAGCGTCCCTAGAAGACGCTTCTAGAAGTAGAGCTGAACGGAGTGAAGGCACAGGATCTCACCCACGTGGAGGAAGCTTTCCCAAGCGTCTCCTCACTGGGGCTGACCCGCTCAGGGAGTCGCTAACTGGGTCTCTCCAGCACCCGGGGTGCCTCATAGTGGGGTGTTTGCTGTCATCAAGCCCTGGTGCCTCAACTGCCACCCCCATGTCTCTGCTCCGGGGGGGCAGATGTCTGGGGAGCCCCCTGACCTCGCGTGGGTGGACAGGGGCCCGGGCACTCCGGGACAGCCATAGCCCTGCTGCTGGGTGTTCTCCTGGGACCTGAGGGGTGGGTGGCTTGGGGTACCTGGGGGCTGGCGTGGCCACCTCCTCTCTGTGCCTCCCCACAGCACCTAAGGGCGACAGCACCTTCTGGGGGGGTGGCCCCCTCCCTCTGCTTCCCCCCATCAGGCTCCCCGAGTGGTTTCCTGGAATGCCAAGCCGGGCTTCCTGTGGCCAGGTCGTCGTCGTTGTCGTGGTCGTGGTTGTTGTTGTTGGTGGTGGTGGTGATATTGTTGGTGTCGGTAGTAGTAGTGGTGTTGTTGTTGTTGGTGGTGGTGGTGGTGTTGGTGTTGGTGGTGGTGTTGGTGGTGGTGGTGGTGGTGTTGGTGTTGGTGGTGGTGTTGGTGGTGGTGTTGGTGGTGGTGGTGGTGGTCGTGACCTGCTTTTCCCTCCGAGCGCGTTCTCAGAGGTCTGTGCGTGGGGAGGCAGCCGCGGGGCAGGCGGCAGGACGGGCCGGGGCCCACGGAGGTGGCCGGAGGGACAGGGTCCCACCCATGGTTCCCAGATGGGGACGGAGGCCCGAGGCGGCCGAGGTCACGCAGGAGCGCCCCGACGTTGCAGCCGCAGGTGGGAGTCCACGGGTGTCCCGGGGCCCAGCAGGTCCCAGGAGGCGAGCCGGGCCTGAGGAGCAGGAGGGGCGAGGCGGCGGGGACGGCGGGGGGGGACGGGGGTGGGGGGCGCCGGGTGGGAGGCGGCGGGCCGGGCCTCCCAGGCCTGGGGGCGCTGGGCTGCGCCGAGCTGGGCGCCCTCCCGGAGACCCATGGGCTCCACGCGGGGGGCCAGGCCGGGCGGGCGGCTGCTGGGGCGGCTGCTGGGGCGCCGGCGGGGCGAGGCCGGCCTCCTCAGGTTCCTTTCTGACCTTCCCATCTAGTTACCCGAGAGCGAGCGAGCGAGGTCACGAGGGGGCAGGGGAGACGCAGCAGCAGCCCCCCCCCCCCCAAGCAGGGCCCGGGGTCACGACCTGGGCCGAGGCCCACCTTCACTACTGGGCCCCAGGAGCCCCTCAGCCCTCTGAACACGGGGACAGTGGGTGCTGGGCGACCTGCCGGCCCGGGGGCAGCGGTGGTGGCCTGACAGCTGGTGGCAGGACCGGGCCGGGCGGAGGCACAGCAACTGGGGGCGGCTCCTGATTCCCGGCTTCAGCAGGGCGGGCAGGGGCCTGTAGAGTGAGTCCTGGTAGGAGGGGGACAAAATGAATCCACTTCTAAGAGTCACAGTGTCTGTCACCTGATGCTCACTGCTCCCAGACAATCCTTTTTTCTTTTTTAAAGTTTTGTGGGTTTTTTTTTTTGTTGTTTTTTGTTTTTTTTTTAATTTAAGTGATCTCAGGGCACCTGGGTAGCTTCGTGGGTCAAGCTTGGACTCTTGATCTCAGCTCAGGTCTCGACCTCCGGGTCATGAGTTCAAGCCCGACCCTGGGCCCTGTGCCGGGTGTGGAGCCTACTTAACAACAACCCCCCCCAAAACAGCAAAACAAACATTTAAGTCATCTCTCCGCCCAGATTGCGCGTCACACTCCTCTGACTGAGCCAACCAGGCGCCTCTCCAAGTCCTCTCTTACCAGCTTTTCAACTTCCTATTGCTTCCTTATTACCTGTCTTTAGTGAAGTTCTTCCAAAGACAACAAACTCCCCCACCAAAATCTTTCCTCCGGTCCTCCCCAATTTTCCTCTCTCCTTTGCACCCTCAAGCATTTGAGCCATCTTCACTCTGGTCTCCACTTCCTCACCCCAGGCCATCCTCTCCTGGGGTAATCTGGCTTCCTCCTCTCATTCTTCTGAAATTCTGCTCCCCAAGGATACCCATGACTTTGGAAGCATCTTCCTCAGGATCCCCTTCAAGTGGTCTCTAAAAATGATTGGGTGGAAGGAATTAAAAAAAAAAAAGCAACAGAAAACTATTAGAAAGTAGATTTCAATTTATCTTAACTGTTAATATTAAAATTTTTTGTTTTCTTTCCTTTTTAGATTTTATTTATTTGAGAGAGAGAACAAGAGAGATCATGAGTGGGGGTTGGGGGAGAGGGAGAAGCAGTGAGCTGGAAGCCCAACGTGGGGCTGGATCCCAGGACCCTGGGGTCATGACCTGAGCGGAAGGCAGCCACTTAACCAACGGAGCCACCCAGGTGCCTCTAATTCTTTTGTTTTCTTTTTTCTTAAAGATTTATTTTTATTTATTCATGAGACACACACACACACACAGGCAGAGATGCAGGCAGAGGGAGAAGCAGGCTCCATGCAGGGAGCCCAACGTGGGACTCGATCCCGGGTCTCCAGGATCACGCCCTGGGCTGAAGTCGGCGCTAAACTGCTGAGCCCCCCGGGCTGCCCCTAATTCTTTTGTTTTCTAACATACATAATATTTAGATACATGCTTGTATATAATGTATAACTAAGCATGACTAAAATACATGTATGTAATTTATGTCATGACACGTCATGACAAACATGTAATAGTGTATATGCTAAGGACTCTACGGAGGGGGTACACTTGAGATTCTTGAAGCCCGCTGGTTTGCAGGGTCAAGCTCCGACCCTTTATTACGGCCCTCAAGGCTGTTTTGCCTCGGTTGATTTTATAGCTTCTCCCCTTCCTCTTCGTTCTTCTTCTTTTTTTTTTTTAAGGTTTTATTTATTTATTCATGAGAGACACAGAGAGGGAGAGAGCGGCAGAGACCCAGGCAGAGGGAGAAGCAGGCTCCCTGCAGGGAGCCCGACGTGGGACTCGATCCCAGGTCTCCAGGATCATGCCCTGGGCCAAAGGCAGGCGCCAAACCACTGAGCCACCCAGGTGTCCCCCTCTTCGCTCTTCGTATCATGTACTGTGCTTTCACTATAATCAGCTGCTGCACATCTTTCAGTTGTACCAAAACATCACATTTTAGTTCAAAGTATTTTGCAGCAAGTAAATGTTCAATCAATTCTGTTAAACCTCTCAGTAGCGTTACTGTCGTCAGCTTTGAGACTTCCCTCCTCGACTGCTCTCAAGGGCACTGTCCTGGGTTTTCTCCAGCTTTGACTAATCCTTCCTCATTGGCTACTTCTATACTCATTCTGGAGATACTTTTGATTGATAAAGATTCTATAGGTGCTTAGGGAGCCCCTGTGAATACGTTGTGGGGACCGTGGTGAACAAGTAGAAGAGGTCATTACCCCAGAGCTCAGTCTCTAGCCCTTTCCTCTCATTTCCCGGTCTCTCCGTAGCTCTGACTTTCCTTCCGTTTGTCTGTCTCTTCCTGCTTGTTGAATACTCCTCCCTGCAAATACTCGTATCCCCGAGTCTGAACTCAGGGCTCCCCTCGCCTCTCCTTCCCAGGCCTCCACACTCAGTTTCATTCTCCCTCGCATTGGCTCCTTTCTACTTGTATTCCTAGCGATACTACTCAGCTGTTTTTTTGTTTTTTTTTTTTTAAGATTTTATTTATTTATTTGAGAGAGAGACAGAGATTCTCAAGCAGACACCATGCTCAGTACAGAGCCTGATGTGGGGGTTGATCCCATGACCCTGAGATCAAGACTGGAGCTGAAATCAAGAGTCAGGTGCTTAACCGACTGAGCCCCCAGGTGCCCCCCCAGGGCGTGATTAGAATCTCTTGAGGCAGTTTTCTAACTGCTCTTCCTGATTTGAGTCCAGCCAAGGTGCCCTTCATCCTAGGCCTTGCCTAACCCATTATTTTACAAATTATTGCCACCTTTGCTCTTGAAAGGGTGGGAGGGGAAGGGGTTGAGGACAATTTGAGGTCTTTTTTTTTTTTTTAAGATTTTGTTTATTCGAGAGAGAAAGAGAAAGAGAGAGAGAGAGAGAGAGAGAGAGAGAGAGGCAGAGACACAGGCAGAGGGAGAAGCAGGCTCCATGCAGGGAGCCAGATGCCGGACTCAACCCCCGGGGTCTCCAGGATCACACCCTGGCCCGAAGGCGGCGGTAAAGCCCTGAGCCAAGGTCTATTTTTTATAGGGCATTTGGACCACTTCACCCAGCAAATTTTAGGGACTCCTCAAAAACCGTTTGGCCTGGGGTTGAGGGTTTAACTTAATGTTTCACTCCTGCCCTATTCCACGAAAACTTGACTTGTGCTCATTATCTCTAGAAGACAATGGAACCATTTCTGGGCTTCCCTAGGCCCTCCCTTAGCTGTCCTTCAGTCCAACTGTCCTCTGTTTGTTATTAATACACATTGCTTTGTTCTCTCTTCCATATCTGACTTTTGGGTGAGGGGGCGGGAGCGGGGGGGGGCGGGGGGGGCACCTGGGTGGCTCAGTTGGCTGAGCGTCTGCCTTGGGCTCAGGTCACGGTCCCAGGGTCCCGGGATCCAGCCCCGCCATCGTGGGGCTCCCTGCTCAGTGGGGAGCCTGCTTCTCCCTCGGCCACTCCCCGGCTTGTACTGTCAAGTAAGTAAATAAAATCTTTGGAAAAATAAAATCTGTCTTTTCCGTGCAAAGACTCTGTGGACAGAAATTAACCTTAGGCTTCCTGCAGCCTGAGGTGAAGTCTACTGTGCCCTAAGCCCCGTTCTGCTTTACGGACACGCTGGTTTTCTTCACAAGCCGAGAGATGCAGACTTGTGACACCTCCATTTTATAGAAGAGGTCACATAATTTGCCCAAGGCCACACGAGAGGCAGAAGTCGTCCAGTGTGACCTCCGGTTTAGGTCCAGACCGTGGGTTTCCTTCAGCCCTGGCTGCCTGGGTCCAGGGGGGCGTGAAGCGCACAGCGGACCCCAGTCCCACCTCCAGGGACCGAGAACCCCGTCTGCACCTCAGAAAGAGGCAGGTTCCCTGTGGAGGATAAGCCTCAACAGATATTTATTGTGTGGAACATTCCCCTCCCACAGGAATTTTTCTCGGCTGTTGGTGATCTCCCACAGCGCCCGGGGTTTGAACTAAGCACTTTGGCACCTAATTGTCCATTGTCTTGTGTTACTGTTTCTAGAGTCTTTGCCTAATGGCAGAGACTTTTTCTTCTCAAGTCCAGTCTAGTCCCACTGGCCGGTGTGCACAGGAGCTTCCTGGGCCTTCGCAGCAAGACCTTCCTGATCTCCCCGCCCGAGATAAGCAGTGGCGCCCAAACCTAACCACCTTTTGCGGTTTTGTTCAAAAGTGCAGCCTTGTCATTACCGTGGAGGGGCGGGACCCGGGAACCTGCATTCTTACCGCCACATTCCTAGGCTATCTCCGGTGCATCTGTCTCCATCCCGGCCTGCGAGGGCTGCCCCACTTAGGCAGGATTATTTCCCGGTATAACGATTTTTCCAACGCTGCACACAGCTGAGGAATTAGAAGCTGGGCCTCTTTTGTTTCTGGATCCACCACTTGGCAGGTGTAATAACATCCTGACAGGCGGCTTGCCACAGGTGCATGCGTGCCACGTGCACCCCGCCGGTACCATCCCCCTTGGGCCCGGGCGCCCCAGAGCCCTCCGCCCGGGATCACCACCCCTGCCCTCTTCCAAATCCTCCGACCCACCCGACCCTCCCCTTCCCCCCACGTCAGCCCCTCCCTGCACCCCTGCCCGGCCCCCTTCCCTCCCCCACCTCCTCTCTGGGCGCCCCCCCCCGACTCCTCCCACCTCCGAACATTTTTTTTTTTTTTTGTTCCTGGCTAAGAGTTTTCCCCGTCGAGATTGGGTTGGGGGGGGTGGGGCCGGCCGGCCGGGAGGACGCGCTGCCATTCATCGGAGTTCCTACCGAATGGGCATACTTTTTTTCCCATCTGAGGAAACCCTTGTTTTCTACCAGAGAAATGGGCAGAGGCCTCTCTCTGGAACTTGGCTGGAGGGATGTCACCCTCCCGGGGAGCCCCACTGTCTGCAAATATCCCAGAGCAGGCCCAGCCTGCCGTGTTCCTTTGTTGGGACAGAAAGGGAATGGAATCCTACCAGTAGGTGAAAAGGGCTGGAGAGAACACCAGGGACGGGCCCACCCTTCTCCCTACAAAGGCCTTAACGCTAAAGGGATTGGGGTGGGGGCGGGGGGAAGGAAAAAAAAAACCACCAACAAAGAGTTCAAGATAGCAGTTCCCAGCTTTTTCAAATATGAAGCATTTTTTAACCAATCCATTTTTTAATTTTTAAATCCTTGACATTACAGAACTAAACTGAAATTTATTAACATTCCACTCTTAACATTTCTTATCGACAAACAGAAATAAAATCCATGAGCCAAAAACCCAAAACAAAACTAAAAACAGGGAAAAGCTTATAAAACTAAATATGGATCCCAGCGTTAACAGCTGAACAGAGAAATGTGATTTCTTTTTTTTTCCTTTTTTAAATTCTTAGCAGATGATAAAGTCGTGTAGAAACTGAAACACTTACAAATTATTTAAAACCTGGAATCACTGACCAGAAATTACACAGTTGGATCATGGGAAAACAGCAGAAAGGGGTTGGGGGGGGGCGGGTGGGGTGGTGGTGGTGGTGGTGGTTTGTAAGCGGACCTACACCGTTCTAGCTGCACCCCATGCCCTTCTCGGAGGAGAGCCTGGCATTGATTAGATACTGGGCCAGACTAATACTGGCAGCAGAACCAGTGATAGTAACCTGCCTACCAGAGGAGCCTTCCACCGGGTTGGCAATTTTGATCTGGGCCCCGGACATCTGGCGGATCTCATTAATGTTGGCGCCCTGGCGCCCGATTATGCAGCCAATTAAGTTATTTGGAATGGTGAGTTCATGGGTGGTTTGGGTGGACGCATCCAAACTTGCCCAATAGCCTTTCACCTCGGGAGAGCTGGAGTCAATTCCGGCGAATCCCGTCCCGCCGTGCATCATGGCAAAGTGAGACTGTTGTCTTGCCACCTGGTTCAGCTTGGCCAGGTCGAGCGGAGAGATGGTGTGTTGTCCTTGGATCGAGTAGGCGTCCAGGGGCGGCCCCTCCAGGTCGTGGGTGGCGTGCGGGTAGCCGGCCGCGTCGCCGCAGCGGTCTTGGCCGCCCGCGCAGATGACCGGCGAGCTGGCCGGCATGGGCTGGTACGGGATGGTCATGACTCTCCCCTGCGGGGACTGGGAGAGCGTCTCGAGCATGACCAGGCAGATCTGCTTGACACACTCGGTGACCGACTGCGGCACGCCCGCGATGGTGATGGCCCGCTCGGTCGAGTTGGGCAGCATATCCCCCGCCACCTGCACCTGGGCGCCCGTGCTCTCGCGGATCTCCTTGATCTTGCAGCCGCCCTTGCCGATGAGCGAGCCGCACTGCGTGGCCGGCACCACGAGCCGCAGGGTGACCGGGGGCCTGCTGGCCGCCGTGCTGTTGGTCATGGAGCTGTTGATGTCTTCCTCCAGCTTGTCGATGATCATGGCGAAGGCCTTGAAGATGGCATTGGTCGGGCCCGTCAGGGTGATGATCCGCTCGGGGCAGTTGCCCTCCGAGATGTTGATCCGCGCGCCGCTCTCCTCGCGGATCCTCTTCACCGACTCCCCTTTCTTCCCGATGATGCTCCCCACTTCCTTCCCGTGCATGAGCAGCCGAATGGTGAGAGTCACGTTGAGTCCGCTCTCAGTCACTCCGGCATCCATGGCGAGCGGCGGGCGGCGTTCGGGGGAGTTGGGCTCGTTACGTGGTCAAGGCTCGGCGGCGGCGGCGGCGGGGGGAGGGGGCCGTAGGCCCGGAACGGCCGGCGCGAGGCGAGCGGGGGCCGCGGGGGCGAGCGGGCGCGGGCGGGAGGCCGCGGCGTCGTCCGGGGGCGGGCGGCGGCGGCGGCGGGGGCGAGCGGGGCCGGGAGCGGCGGGCGGGCGGGTGGGCGAGGGCGCGGCGGTGGCGACTCCGGCGGCAGCCTCGGCGGTCTGGGCGGGGCGGGAAGCCCGCTTTCAACCCCGCGTACCCTCTGACCCCGGAAGTGCTTGCCGCGCAGGACCCCTCGAAAAAAAAGCGAGGACCCGTCTTTTCTAGGTCACGAGGTTGCGCCGCCCTCCGCGCGCCCGCGCTCGGGCCCGCCCCCCGGGCCGCCGCCGCCGCCGCCGCCGCCGCCGCCGCCGCGCGCTGCCGGGAGGGCCCGCGGGCGGGCGGGGGGCGGGGGGCGGGCGCCGCGAGCCCGGCGAGGCCGCGACACCGACATGTGGGTGGCGGGCGCGGGCGGCGCCGGCGCGCGCCGGGACGGGGTCAGTGTGCTCAACGGGGGCGACACGTCACTTTCCCGCCTCGGGAAGGGCGTCCGGAGCGGAGCGACACGGGCAGCCCCGGCGGCCACTGCAGGCGCCGCCGGGACGCCGCGGGTTTAAAACGTGCGCGTGAGGCGGCCAGCGCGCCTGCGCCGGGGTGTGGGGCGGCGGGCGGGGCGGCCGCGCTCTTCCGGGGGGGAGGGGCGGCCGGGCGAGGCCTGCGGCGCGGGCGCGGGCGCGGGCGCGCGCGGGCGGGCACGTGGGGCCTCGGTCTCCGCAGCGCGGGCGCCCCCCCCCCCCCCCGCGCCCAGCGGCCGCGGAGGGCCCCGCCGACCCCCGCCCGAGGGTTCTGGGGACTGTGGAGCCGCGGCCGGGAGGGGGGCGGCGGGAGGGAAGAAGAGGAGAAAAAAAAACAACAAAAAAACAGCCACCGCCGGCATGGCGTCCATTTACATAATGCTTTGTTTGCATTTTGCAAGTTCCTTGCGGCCGAGCCTGCGGAAACCCCGCCTCCCGGGGTCCCTTCGGTCGTGGCGGCCTCGTCAGACCCTGAAGACAATGGCCGCACGTGGGGCCGCGCCGGGCGGTGCGGAGGGCCCTGCCCGCGACGCTCCCCTCGGGGCGGCCCCGCCATCTTGGAAGGCCTTCCCCGCCCGCCCGCCCGCCCGCGCGCGCCCCTCTCGCGGAGGGAAGGCGGCGCGGCGGCCCGTGTGCGTTCGCCGCCGTCCCCCCGCCGCCGCCTCGGCCGAGCCGCACCGGGCGGCGCCCAGGCAGACGAGCGCGGCGCGGCGCGGCGGGGGCCTCGGGGCCGGCGGCCAACGTGGCGCCCTCCTCCCCCCCCACCGCGGCGTGGCCGCCATGTTTCCAGAACACAAAATGGCGGCACGTGGCCTGGATTCGTCGCCGCCGCGAGGGGGGGCGGGGAGCGCTCCCGGGCGCGCCGCCCGCCCTGCTGCGGCCCCGGCGGCCGGGTCGTAGCGCGTGTCCCCCACTCGCTTAGGTGGAGGCGTGTGCGGGCCTGGCGCCCAGGCCTCGTGCGTGTTCCGCCCCCACGCGGGGGGGGGGGGGGCGGCGCGGGGACAAGGGCGCCCAGGCTCCGAGGCCGCGGAACGGGCCGCACAGACGGGCCGCAGCGAATAAAATAGGAGAAAAGCGCGTTTCCACGGGGCCCCGGGCCCGATGGCTGGCGGGCCTCAGTTTCCCCGCAGGCGGGGCGGGGCGGGCCGTGGGGAGGGCGCGAGGCGCCAGCCGCACGCACGCGGGCTCCGTTTTCACGCGCGTCTGACGTAGCTGTTGTCTCTGCCGCTCTCCCCACAGACGGAGCCCCCAGGCCCGAGAGACCGAGGCCCGGAGCGCAGGCCGCCGCCGCCGCCGCCGCCGCCGCCGGGAGCACGTGCGCAGCCTCGGTCGCTGGGCCGGGCGGCGACGCCGAGGTGAGGTGAGCTCCGCGGGGGAGCTCCCGGTGCGCCCCGCCGCCCCCGCCCCCGCCCCCGCCCCGTGAGACGCTGGGACCCCCCCCGGGCGCCAGGCCTCCGCTGCCTTCCCCTGACGGAGCGCGTGAGGCCTGTGAGGCCTGTGAGGCCCTCGGTTTAGCCCAACGACGTGCAGGCGCCCCAGGAGCCTGTGCCCGGTGCCCGCCCTCCGGCTGCTGCCCGCGGCGTCGTTCCCGAGCGGCCGCCGGCCCCCGGGTGCGGTTCTACAGACGGCCCTGTAGGTGCGTACACGGCAGCCCCCCGCCACCGCGCCGCGGCCTTCCTCAGCCCGGCGCCGCTGGGAGCTTCACTTCACGTTAGCTCAGGGGCCCTGGTATTTCCTTATTTTTTTTTTTTTAAGATTTTACTTGTTTATTCATGAGAGACACACAGAGAGAGGCAGAGACACGGGCAGAGGGAGAAGCAGGCTCCACGCACGGAGCCCGACGTGGGACTCGATCCTGAGACCCCGGGGTCACGCCCTCGGCCAAAGGCCGACGCTCAACTGTTGAGCCACCCGGGCGCCCCTGATACTTTCTTATTTTAAATATTTTAAGTCATCTCTACGCCCTGCGTGGGGCTTCAATTCAGAACCCCCAAATCGAGAGTTGCACACTCGGTCAACTGAGCCAGCTGCATGCCCCAACATTTTTTTTTTCTTTTCCCCAACAGTTTTATTTTTATTTTTTTTAAGAATTAAAAAAATTAAAAAAAAAAAGAATTAAAAAAATTTTTTTTTCATTTATTCATGATAGGCATATAGAGAGAGAGGCAGAGACACAGGCAGAGTAGAAGCAGGCTCCATGCAGGGAGCCCGACGCAGGACTCGATCCCGGGACCCCAGGATCCCGCCCTGGGCCAAAGGCAGGTGCCAAACCGCTGAGCCACCCAGGGATCCCCCTCCCCAACAGTTTTAAAAGCAAACCACCATAAGCTGCATTTTACAAAATAAATCACATGCACAAGTACATAACACAGGAACAAAATGTTTGCAAAACAATACTTAGCGCAGTGTACTCTGGCAATTTCTGTGCTTCAATGCGAAATAAAAAGGCGCATCAAAACTAAAATGATGAAAAACCCATTATTAGGTTGTGACCCAAATGAGTAATGTGCACATTTAGTCCTTACAAAGACCTCTGAGATGGGAGATGGGAGTGATGTTCGTCTCCATTTTCAGAGATACACAGAGGTGAAGGATTTTGTCTAAGGCACAGTTACGAAGTAGTAAAAGGATTTGAATCTAGGCAGCCTGAATTCAGAGTCTGTATATTTACTACTGTGCAAGATGTAGTCTACGGAGGGTCATCTTGTAGGGGAGACAGAATTGTTGAGGGAATTGGAATTATTAGTAAAAAACTCAGGAGACAACAAGAAAAATTGTATGTAATTAAGAATTATAGCCGGCTTCAAAATACTCTGGTCCTCTAAATCTGCCACACATTTATTTTCCCTAAAGAAAATTGGATACATTGGGTCTTTCTTCCCAAGACTGCCTATTTTAAACCTTTTTTGTTTGAAAATTTCCATTAATTTTTTCTTATCTGAGTAATTCTAGGATCTTATCTTCAATCTCAATACAGACTTTTGCTTCCCAGCTCTCAGCCTCGGTCCCATACCCCCCTGAGTCCTGAGTCCTGCAGCCCTCTCTGTCCCCCATAGGCCACATTTAGCTGTTGATTCAATTGTAATGTGTGTTATATAGGCTACGGGTGCTGTGGGTGACCCGGAAGTCTGGTAAAGAGGCCATTGGCCTTGGGGGTGTGTGGCTCCAGCTCTGCCAGTGTCTAGCTTTGAGAGGGTTATAACCCAGTTCAAGGCGGCTGTGGGGTTCCCATCTGTAAAACAAGGGATTGAGTCTGTCTTCTAATTCTGTCTGGGGAGTAAGTAATATTTGATGATTTTGGTTCTTTGTCTTGGGGGTGGAGGGGGGGGAGGATTATGTAAACGTTTTACTCACTTACGGTAAATTCTCCACTCCCTTCCTCAGACCTGCGCTATCTTGTGGATGTTTGAATTCAACACCACCCATTTTACAGATGAAGCCACTGAGATACAGAACAATTGACTAAGTAGTCGCTGCCCCTCCTCTGGAGTCTCATGCATGACTCTGCTTTTCCCATTGAATGACTGCATGTAGTTAAGGATTTTAATGAGGTTGTGAAGGTGAGTCAGGCCTAGACTTTGGAAATTGAACCACAGGATTTATATTCCTTTCAGAGGAAGGGTTTTTGTTTACTTTGACTTTACATTGGCACGTTATGTGAAATATCTTGAAGTGACTTCACATTATTTACTTAATCATCATAAACAGCTTTGCCAGGAAAGTATTATTATGCCCACTTTATGGAAGAGCCATCTGTGGATCGAAGAGTGAAGGGATTTGCCCAAGTTACACAGCTTGTCGGTACCTGAGCTGGATCTTCTGACTTCTGGTTGTGTCTTGTTCTTCCTGGCCTCTGGCGCTCTGACATATAGAATACTTCTATTTTTAACTCAAAAAGCTTTTAATCCAGGCTTAATTTTTCTGTCTTGGAGCATCCAGGCCACTTAGGTTAGGTTTCTGATTTTTTTTTGGTTTAAGAAAATCTCTTTTCTCTTTTTCTCTAATGTTTACATTTATGGATTTGGAAGTGGTAGGAATTATTCCTCTGGAAACTCTGGAGGCAGGGACCACATTTTCTCCCCCTAATCTACCTGGTCCAGCAAGTATACTAGAGCTTTTGAAATTTGCCCTACCAACAAGCAGCATTTTTTTCAAAACCCGTTTAGGCTTAGCGTTTCATTTTTCTTTTGTTTGAAATTATAGTAAGTTGAGAGGGCCTTGACTGTCACTTTCTGGGTTACTGCAGAGGACAGCCTAAGGTACATATGTGTGTGTGTGTGTATATATGTATAATATGTGCATATTTTAAGTGATGTTTACCAGCTTATTTTTAAATTACTACTTGTCTTTTTTCTCTATAAGATTTTATTTATCTTTTTGAGAGAGAGCATGAGTGGTGGGGAGGAGCAGAGGGAGACAGAGAAGCAGAAGCAGACTTCTCACTGAGCGAGGACCCCAATCAGGGATCAGTCCTAGGACCCTGAGCTCATGACCTGAGCCAAAGGCAGACTCTCTCTTTTTTTTTTTTTTTTTTTAAGATTTTATTTATTCATAGAGACACACAGAGAGGCAGGGACACAGGCAGAGGGAGAAGCAGGCTCCATGTAGGGAGCCTGACGTGAGACTTGATCCAGGGTCTCCAGGATCACACCCTGGGCTGCAGGCGGCGCTAAACCGCTGCGCCACCAGAGCTGCCCCAAAGGCAGATTCTTAATGGACTGAGCCACTCAGGTGCCCTATTACTTGTGGGTGGTTTTTTTTTTTTTTTTAAAGATTTTATTTATTTATTCATAGAGACACAGTGAGAGAGAGAGGCAGAGACACAGGCAGAGGGAGGAGCAGGCTCCATGCAGGGAGCCCGACGCGGGACTCGATCCAGGGTCTCCAGGATCACGCCCTGAGCTGCAGGCAGCGCTAAACCGCTGCGCCACCGGGGCTGCCCTTTTTTTTTTTTTTTTTAAGATTTATTTATTTTAGAGAGCCCATGCACAAGAGAGAGGCAGGGGGAGGGGCAGAGAGAGAGGGAGAGAGAATCTTAAGCAGACCCTGTGCTGAGCACAGAGTGCAGCTTAGGGTTCAATCTTAGGATCCTGAGATCACAACCTGAGCCAAAACTAAGAATCATACACTTAACCTACTGAGCCGCCCAGGTGCTCCTAACCTAAGTAATATTTCCTACCCATTTTGTGGTTAGTAACGAGAGTAGTAATAATAATCTTATATGCTGAAGACCTTGTGCTGCTGTTAGGGGGTTATTACTGGGTTCCTCAGAAATATAAAATACATTGGTGTGCCTTACAGAAGTTTCTGGGAGATACAGCAACATTCTTTTTTTTTTTTAAATATTTTTAAATTTTATTTATTCATGAAAGATAGAGAGAGAGAGAGAGGCAGAAGCAGGCTCCACATGGAGCCCGACGTGGGACTCGATCCTGGGTCTCCAGGATCAGGCCCTGGGCTGAAGGCGGTGCTAAACTGCTGAGCCACCCGGGCTGCCCTACAGCAACATTCCTGTCCTAAGTTCTCCTAGTTGGAGAAAGTAATCCCAATGGATTCCCCAGGGTTACTCTGACTGAAATAAAGCACGAAGGAAGGGAGTGCAGAGAAAAGTTAAAGGGAAAATAACAAGAGTGCTAATGCAAAGTATAGAAAATGGAAGGAAAAAAGGTAAAAAAAGGAAAAACAGGGATCCCTGGGTGGCGCAGCGGTTTAGCGCCTGCCTTTGGCCCAGGGCGTGATCCTGGAGACCCTGGATCGAATCCCACGTCGGGCTCCCGGTGCATGGAGCGTGCTTCTCCCTCTGCCTATGTCTCTGCCTCTCTCTGTGTGACTATCATAAATAAAAATTTAAAAAAAAAAAAAAAAAAAAGGAAAGGAAAAACAAAGGACCAGGGAAGAGGAGAACACAGGATCCATGGAAGGGATGTGAAGAAAACCATTCAGAGGTCCATTTGGCCCTCATGTAGTGTGGGAAGCAGAGGCTGCTGTCTTGCACCAAGAAAGAACAGCTGGTAGGAGGACTCCTGAGCACCACGTCTCTTTTTTATTCTCTCTTTCCAATATCAGATAGGGGAAATTTCTTTGTTTCTGCTATGGCTGGCAATGTAATTAGATGCCAGTAATTTTTTATTTATTTGACAGAGCACGCACAAGCAAGGGGAGCAGCAGGCAGAGGGAGAAGCAGAAGCAGTAGCGGTCTCCCCTCTGTGCAGAAAGCCCCACATAGGGCTCGATTCCAGGATCCTAGGATCATGACCCAAGCCGAAGGCAGATGCTCAAATGACTGAGTCACCTGGGTGCCCCAGATGCCAGTAATTTTAATATTGGTCTCCTTGAATTTAATTGGTTTATCAAGGAAAATGTGCTACAAAAATCACATAAAGTATTCCGGGTCAAATTTTACGTTAGCAAATACTTTTTTCTTATTTTTTTTATTTTTTTACATCGACTGTATTCCCAGCATGGGGCTTGAATCCAGGAGCCTGAGATCAAGAGTCCCATGCTCTACCATCCTAGCCAGTTGCACACCGCAGTCAGCAAATACTTACTGATTGCTTGATATGTCCCAAACACGAAGGATGCAAAAATGACTTGAGATCTGTCCTCGCTTGCAAATGTTTATGATCTGGAGAAGGACAGTGATAAGTAAACAGATTTGCGGTACAGTACATTGAAGTATTAGAATATGAGTAAGCAGAAGATGCTGTGGGCTCCGAAGAGGATCCTGATTCAGCTTTGGGGGGAATCCAGAAAGGCTACCTAGGGAAGTTGGCATTCAGGCTGTCCCAAGTTGGCACATTGCAAGGTGGAGGGCAGAAAAGGGTAACTTGGAAGCAAAGGCTCACAGTCCATTCAGACGTTGAAGGTATTTCAGAAAGGCCTGATCCAGTTTTTGGTGATTCTTGTTCTACTGTTTCAGAAGTGTACGTTATTGAGACTTGATTATGCTTACTAGAGAACAGAAAGTTCAAGTCTTATTTTGTAGCAGTAATTCTCATTTAAAGATAAAGACATCAGAAATTGTACTTCCAGATAGAGATTCTTTTTTTTTTTTTTTTAAGATTTTATTTATTTATTCATGAGAGAGGGGGGTGGGCAGAGACACAGGTGGAGGGAGAAGCAGGCGCCATGCAGGGAGCCCGACTGGGAATCGATTCCGGTTCTCCAGGATCATGCCCGGGCTGAAGGTGGCGCTAAACCGCTGAGCCACCGGGGCTGCCCCAGATAGAGATTCTAAGGAGAAAATGTAAATAAAGCAGTTTTTGAATCAGCAAAGGAAAGAAAGGGTAGGAAATAGCATATCCCTAGAGAGAATGGGCAGTGGGGAGGGATGGGGTGTGTGTGGGGGGAGAGAGACAGAGAAGCCGACTCCCTGCTGAGCAGGAAGCCCAAAATGGCTTGATCCCAGGACCCTGAGATCATGACCCAGTGGAAGTCAGATGCTGAAGTGTTGGAGGTGCCCAGGCCCCCCCCTCCTGGTATATCCCTTTAGTATCCAAGTTTTGGATGTGATTGTGTTCTGCTTTGATTTCAAAGAGGGGTGCGTGTGGAAATTTAGGGTCATCCTCGGTAGGATGTTTGAGTAAAGAGGGAAAGGAGTTCAAGAATAATTGCTACTTTATAGCAGAACAAAAGAAATACATTTAGATGGAGCATTTCTCTGATCCCACCCACTGAGCGCTAGCAAGACTTGGTTGGGAACTTTGTTTTCAGAGACACAATGAATTCAACCAGACAAAGCATTTGTTCAGCATTATTTGCTGTGTAAAATCTGTTGTGTCCGGATTAAGCACATTGATTTTTGGTTTTTGTTTTTTGAGACGCGGTTAGAGTTGCATTAAATAAAAACCTATGTGTATTCATTGGACAATACTGGGATTTTACCTGGATTAAAAAGAAAAGAAGTACTTTGCGTGGAGTAGGGAAGAACGTGCTTAGAAAATAGCACACAGGTTCAGTGGTCATTCCTCAGTCATGTTGACCTTTCCGTGGCACCTGACACTCCCTCCTTGCACTTTAGTTTCATCTGGGTTCCAAGATGCCACTCCCCTGCTTCTCCCCCTGCCTCACTGGCCCCTCCTTGTCAACCCCATCCTCCCCTTTCAGGCTGAGTTCTCCTTATCTCCTTAGTCTCTAATGGTGGAGTATTCTGATCATCCCTTCTCTGTTTATGCTCATTCCCTGGATGATCTCTTTCAAGACTTTAAACACCATTTGTATCCTGACAACTCTCAAGTGTATATTATTAGCGTGGATATCTTCCCCCTGAATTCAAGACTCCTATCCAGCTGCCTACAGAATATCCTCTCCACTTGGTTACTTAATAGCTTCCTAAGCCAAACCATATTCATCAAATTAATTCTGAAACTTCTCTCAAATGGCTACCTCTGGGAGCTCCTGATTGGCTCAGGTGATTGAGCATCTGGACACTTCTCATCCCCTCCCCTGCTTCTTTTGGTGTAGACTTCTAAATGGTCTTCCTCGGTCTAGTCTGAACAGTGACCAGGGTGATCCAATTACGTGTGTATCAAACCATACCACTCCTCTGTTGAAAACTGGGTCCCACCCATGTTAAGAATTAAAGTCCTGGGACGCCTGGGTGGCTCAGCGTGACCCCAGAGGCCGGGGATCGAGTCCCACATTGGACTCTCTGCATGGAGCCTGCTTCTCCCTCTGCCTGTGTCTCTGCCTCTCTCTGTATCTCTCATGAATAAATAAATAAAATCTTAAAATGTTAAAGTCCTTCAGTGGTCTAGGAGGCTACACAGGATCTTCAGCAGCACCTCTCGCTGCTGTTCTGACCTCACCTAGTACTTTTCCCTGATGCTCTGGACGCGTTAGTCTCCTTGCAGTTGCTCCAACCTGCCAAACCTTGGACTTCCATAGTTGTATTCTTTCCCTGGAAGGCTTCTTCCAGCCACCAGTGTGGCCTCCTGCCTTACCTCCTCCGGGTTTCTGCTGTGTCATCTAGTTTGTGAAGCATTTCTTGACCATCTTCTTTAAAGTAAAAGCCATCTCCTGCTCTCTGCTTTCACTCTTCCCTTTCTCTACTTTTTTTTTTCTCCACAGAACTAAACACTGTTTAATGTATTCATTCATTATTTTTATATTTATTGTGGGATGGCTGCTATGTGCCAGGCATTGTTCTAGACTTTCTCTTATTTATAGTTTGCTTATTATTGGTCACTGGAATGTAAATTTCACGATGGCTAGGGCTTTGTTTTGTTTGTTGCTATATCACTATTTCCTAGAATAGTGCCTAGCACATGGGAATTGAATGAATATGTTTTTCAAATTTTAAATAAAAATGTATTGAGTGTATAGAGGGTGTACCAAATAATGAGGGAAAGATCTATATGAGTAACGTTGTTTCTGCCTTCAAGTAGCTCAGTCTAAAAAATGTTTATTTTGACCTGAATAGTGCTGTGTTAACAGGTAAGGTGATACATCATGTTGGAATTGGAGAGGTTGGGATGCCCAGGTGGCTCAGTGGTTGAGTGTCTGCCTTTGGCCCAGGGCGTGATCCTGGGGTCCCAGGATCTAGTCCCACATCGGGCTCCCCACAGGAAACCTGCTTCTCCCTCTGCTTGTGTCTCTGCCTCTCTCTGTGTGTCTCTCATGAATAAATAAATAAAATCTTAAAAAAAAAAAAAAGGAATTGGGGAGGTAAAGACTGGTTTACAAGAGTATGGATCTCTTCAGAGATGAAGTCCTACTTTGTCAGGCTTATTGATAATTTGTATTGTTTCTTGGAGGGCAGGATTGCTGATAGCTTACTGCATTACTGCTTTTTGGGTTACAGTTTGTGTTTGATCGTGTCTTATTAGAGTAGGAGTTTCTTTAAAATCCTGGTGTCAGTCTTGGTTCACTTAGATATCTTCTAGGAACCCTCTATCATAGCCACTTCTTCTCTGGATAAGTGAAGGAGTTTACTATCTCTACTTTTCTCCATATCTGAAAGTTCTTTTCTAGAAACCCTGGTCATCCATGTATAACTGGTTATAAACCTCTCAGAAGGGCAGCCCCAGTGGCGCAGCGGTTTGGCGCCGCCTGCAGCCCAGGGCGTGATCCTGGAGACCCTGGATCGAGTCCCACGAGTCCCACGAGTCCCACGTCGAGCTCTCTGCATGGTGCCTGCTTCTCCCTCTGCCTGTGTCTCTGCCTCTTTCTCTCTCTGCATCTCTATGAATAAATAAATAAAAATCTAAAAAAATAAAAATAAAAATAAATAAACCTCTCAGAACCTCAGGTTCTACACTTGTCAAATGGCGATAATGATGAATGACCTCTATCTCCTTGTGAGGATTGAATGAGTAAATAAAGCCTGATTTTGGGAATGGGGGGGTGAAAAGGGGAAAGATAGAGGATAATTTCTTTTGGGGATGTTGGGCAGATGGAGAAAGAGAATCTCAAGCAGACCATGCCCAGCACGGAGCCTGACATGCGACTTGATCCCGCAACCCTGAGATCGTGACCTGAACCCAAATCAGGGGTTGACCACTTAACCAGCTGAGCCACCCAGGCACCCCAAGGACAGTTTCTTTTTTGTAGCAAATAGTATATATTTCTATTTCGAAAAAAAAAGTTTTTTAAAGATTTATGTGTTTGAGAGAGAAAGAGCAGGAGAGTGTGTGTGTGGGGAGGACAGAGAGAATCTCAAGCAAACCCCCTGCCGAGCGTGGGGCCCAGTAGGGGTCTCGATTCCATGACCCTGAGAGATCAGGACCTGAGCTAAAATCAAAAGTTGGACGTTCAACCAACTGAGCTACCCAGGCGCCCCTTGAAAAAAATTTTTATCAAGTGTAGGTTTCTGTTCTAGTGAAAGTAGTGAAGCTTTATTTTATTTTTTTTAATTTTGTTTATTTTTAAAAGATTTTATTTATTCATGAGATACACAGAGAGGGAGAGACACAGGCAGAGGGAGAAGCAGGCTTCCTGTGGGGAACCTGATGTGAGACTTGATCCCAGGACTCCTGGATCATGACCTGAGCCAAAGGCAGATGCTCAACCACTGAGCCCCCCAGGTGCCCCTGAAAATTTTATTTTTAAAAACAAAAAGGGGGGAATCCCTGGGTGGCTCAGTGATTTGGCACCTGCCTTCAGGCCAGGGCCTGATCCTAGGGTTCCGAGGTTGAGTCCCATGTTGGGCTCCCTGCATGGAGCCTGCTTCTTTCTCTGCCTATGTCTCTGCTTCTCTCTCTCTGTGTCTGTCATGAATAAATAAATAAAATCTTAAAACAAAAACGTTAATATATTATTTTTTATAGAGTAGGAGGTTTTGTTTTGTTTTTGGTACACAAAGGTGATTTCATTTTTTATTTTATTTATTTATTTATTTATTTATTTATTTATTTATTTATTTATTTTTCAAAGGTGATTTTATTAAAGCATGCGGCAGGACCCACGGGCAGAAAGAGCTGCTTTAGAGTAGGAGGTTTATAGATAAGATTTCCTTGTCTTTCTACCCAGATACATAACGCCTGTATTATGAGAGCAGGGAGATACTAGAACCCCACCCTTGGCTGCCCAGTGAGATGGTGTCTAGGTACAGGCAGATAACCATTTCCTTTTAGGTGAAGTTGGAACTCAGAAAGTAGTATTTGAATAGGCTCAAAGGGATGGATGATGAGAATAACAGCAATAATAGTAATGGCTAATTGAAGAACCAGGCACTTTATGTAGATTGTCTTATTTTAACAGCATAGCAACCATAGGCTGGGGCTATGAGGAGGAGAACAGTGAAGGAGCATCGACTCTGAGGTCAGACATCCTGTCCTGACGTCTCAGCTTTGTCACTAACTAGATGTATGGCCTTGAATTAGAAAAAACTTTTTCCTCCTTTGTAAAATGAGGGTGGTAATAGTACCTGCCTCACGAGGTTGTGACAATTCAATGATGCAAGCCATGTAAAGTGCTTAGCATAGTGCTTGGCACATAGAGTGTGCTCACCAAATGTCACCGTTATAATAATTAAAATAGATGGAGAAACAGAGGCTTAGAAAGAGGTAAAATATGCCTAAGTGAAGTAGCAAATGAATGACAGGACAGTAATTGGCTCCTGGGCAGGCAAACTCCAGGGCTCTTGTTTCTTTTTTCTTTTTCTTTTTCTTTCTTTTTCTTTTTCTTTTTCTTTTTCTCCTTCCTTCCTTCCTTCCTTCCTTCCTTCCTTCCTTCCTTCCTTCCTTCCTTCCTTCCTTCCTTCCCTTTCTTTCTTCTCTTCCTTTCCTTTCCTTTCCTTTCCTTTCCTTTCCTTTCCTTTCCTTTCCTTTCCTTTCCTTTCTTTTTTCTTTTCTCTTTTCTTTTCTTTTTTCTTCTTTTCTTTTCTTTTCTTTTTTCTTTTTTCAAATAGGCTCCACACCCAACATGGGGCTTGAACTTACTATCCTGAGATCAAGAGTTGCATGGTCTGACGGCTGAGCCACCCAGGCACTCCAGCTAGCACCCGTGTTTCCTGCCGTTATACTGTACCACCATCATGGATTGAAGGGAAGAGACTGGACATGAACTGCATTTTGTCCAACTTGTGGTGAGCATAGATCTGAAGGTCACATGAGTTCAGACCTACATGAGCTTGTATTTGTGATCTGATGCATCATATCACCATAGCACATACTGGTTATTCTTTGAGGTAATTCTTCCCTAGATCCAAAGAAATGAAAGAATGATGAGTCAGTTATGGTCGTCTTCTGAGGGGTTGAGTGTTCCCTGGCTGGGGCCAGGAAATGGAGCTGAATAAACACCTGAATCGTACTGTACTGTTTTTGGACCTAAATAGGAGCTTGTCCTATCTCTTTTGTTACTATGATTGTCTTTCCTAATACAACTGATAATGATAAGAAGCAGAGCAGTGTATACATTGAGCACTTTATGTGCAGTGCATTGACATGGGTTATCTCATCTATTCCTTGATGTAACCTTGTAAGGTAGTCACTCCCATCCCCATTTTATAGAAACAAAGAGTTTGGGAAACATGCTTAAACTCACATAGTGATGGGATTTGAATATGCAATCTGGCTCTCGAGTCCAATTTTTAACCTCTACACTCTACTGTTTTATTCTTTTCTTACCTATGTAAAGTACATAGTATGGGGCAGATGGCTTAGTAGGGCCAGTCCTATTTTTCCCATCTGAAAAAGGGAAGATTTTGACTACTGGGCTAGAAAAAAGGAGGCCTGTGTCTTTTTTTTTTTTTTTTTTTTTTTTTTTTATGATAGTCACAGAGAGAGAGAGAGAGAGGCAGAGACACAGGCAGAGCGAGAAGCAGGCTCCATGCACTGGGAGCCCGACGTGGGATTCGATCCCGGGTCTCCAGGATCGCGCCCTGGGCCAAAGGCAAGCGCCAAACCGCTGCACCACCAGGGATCCCAGGAGGCCTGTGTCTTAACCTTATGACCAACCTGTCACATCCAGGACTTCACTTTTCTTAGCCTTATTGTCCTCCTTCGTTAAACAGAAGGGTCACTCCAGAGGGTCTTTGAGATCCCACCTAACTCATTGACCATTTGAAGTGAGGAGATTAATACCTGCTCAGCTCCTTGATTTTGGAGCCACTGTATTTGTGAGGTTTTAGGGAGCCTTCTTTGTGCCTGGGAGGATGCCAGATTTCAGGACAGAGAATACCGCCTTCCTGAAGAAGGTAGGTCTGGGCTCTTTTTTGAGACTGGTTGCCTAGGGAACCTAGCCTCTGGCCAGCAACAGTCAGGAATGCTTTGGTTGAGAGTTGGGTACAGATAACTAAAACAAGCAGCACATTTAGGTTTCACTTTCCCCCTTCCCCCCTCCCCAAGCTACCCTTTACAAGCTCCCAGTTTTCTATACTTTCTGTATGTTAGTACTTTGTTAAGAAGTTTGTTATTTAATCTTCATAGTAATCTTATAACTACTATTCTAAATTTACAGATAATGAAAGTGAGGCAAATAGAGTTAAATAATTTGTCTATAGTTACTCAAGTGGAAAGTGGTATCCAACCTACTGTGTTGTACTGCCTGGTTGGAACTTAAAAAAGCAGAAGGAGGACTCTCTATTAGTGATGTTTGTTTTGTTTTTGTTTTATTTAGAATGATAGACTCTTGGAATTAGAAAGGGTCTTTGAGGTAATAGTCAATCTCCTAGGATGCCTGGGGGGCTCAGTGGTGGAGCCTCTGCCTTCGGCTCAGGGCATGACCCTGGGGTCCTGGGATGGAGTCCCGCATTGGGCTTCCTGTGGGGAGACTTTCTCTGCCTGTGTCTCTGCCTCTCTCTGTGTTTCATGAATAAATAAAATCTTAAAAAAAAAAAAATCAATCTCCTTGTCTTTTGTCTGCTATCCAGTTATAGGAGAGCTTTCCATCATCCCCCTAACGGGTGATCACCAAGTTCTTTTTGAATGCCTACATTGCTGGGGAGCTCATCACTTCTTGAGGAATCCCATTATATGTTGAATAGCTCCCTTTGGTAAGATATTCTTTCTTTCTTTTTTTTTTTTTTTAAAGATTTATTTATTTACTTACTTATTTAGAGAGAGAGAGAGAGAGAGAGAGAGAGAGAGGAGCAGAGACACAGGAGGAGGGAGAAGCAGGCTCCATCCCAAGAGCCCGATGTGGGACTCGATCCCGGGACTCCAGGATTGCGCCCTGGGCCAAAGGCAGGCGCTAAACTGCTGAGCCACCCAGGGATCCCCTATTTCTTGTTTTGAATTGAAATCTAAGTGAGATGACTTCTCATCACCTTTAGGCCTGTCCTCTGGAACCATACAGGATAAATATAATCCATTTTCCACATGCCAATCTTATGAATGTTTGAACACAGTCTTCCTATTTATAAGACATATTTTCAGGTTTCTCATAGCATCTAAACTTGCTTTCAGTTTGAATTGGTCGGCACAAAAAACAATCTGCTTTTTACTGCTTTGCAAGTGCAGCCTTGCAACAAATCTATGCTTCACTTACGGTTAGTCACAACTATGAGCCCCTCTCACATCTTTGGGGAATGAGTGGATAGTGAGCTAAGTCTCTGCAGTTGTGTATGAGCCTGGAGGGTCTGCAGTCTTGTAATCTCTAGGACGTTAGCCTGTTGCCGGTACACGCTGTCAGAGCTCACAAAATGGCTGGAAGTTTATCCGGGCATTTGACAAAACTGCATTTACTTCATCAGGCCACTAGGTGATGAGCAACTCACGAACCCAGACTTGGAGGGACGGAGTGTGTGTATAGGACAGTTTCTGTTTATGCTTGGAAAGGCAGTCAGAAGTCATCTGATACAGCTTCATTAAAAGATCTTTTTTGGGGGAGGGAAAATATGTTTTGTGCACACTTGTCTTTCCCAGCTTTACTCCAGTTTTATTTAAAAAAAATTTTAAAGATTTTATTTATTTATTCATGAGAGACAGAGGCAGAGGCAGAGACACAGGCAGAGGGAGAAGCAGGCTCCATACAGGGAGCCTGGCATGGGACTTGATCCCGGGTCTCCAGGATCACACCCTGGGCTGAAGGTGGCGCTAAACTGCTGAGCCACCTGGGTTGCCCTGCTCCAGTTTTAAATATTAATTTGAATAGGTTGCTTCTTTCTCTGAGTGATTTCCTTAGATAAGGGGCATGGATGGTCCAGTTGTGTGTGTGTGTGTGAGAGAGAGAATGTATATGTATGTTCATATATATGTATTTTGTAAGAATTTATTTTTTATTTTTTTTGTTCAAGATTTTATTTATCCATTTTGGAGAGAGAGAGACAAGCAGAGCATGGAGCCCAAAGTAGGGCTTAGTGTCACGACCCTGAGATCATGATCCCAACTAAAATCAAGTCAGATGCTTAACTGCCTGAGCCACCCAGATGCCCCGGGAGTTTATTCTTAAGTAATCTCTACAGCCAATGTGGGGCTCAAGCTTATAACCCTTCATCAAGAGTTGCATGTTTTACCAACTGAGCCAGCTGGGCAGGCCTGAGTTTTACCATAATGCAGGAATGATGTCTTGGCAGGGTTTAGGGTTATCAAATGGTAGTTCTAGTCCCTACAAAGGCTATATGCAGCTTTCTACTGTCTTCAGGTTTTATTGATACAGATGGGAAGTCCAATGCCAATAGGAATCTGTCTCCTTTTTAAGCAACTACTTGTTCTTTCTCTTTAGAAGTTTTTTTTTTTTTTTTTAATTTTTATTTATTTATGATAGTCACAGAGAGAGAGAGAGGCAGAGACACAGGCAGAGGAAGAAGCAGGCTCCATGCACCGGGAGCCCGATGTGGGATTCGATCCCGGGTCTCCAGGATCGCGCCCTGGGCCAAAGGCAGGCGCCAAACCGCTGCGCCACCCAGGGATCCCTCTCTTTAGAAGTTTGTAAATTTTTTCTTTCTGCTTAGCATTTCACCTTGATATGCTTGAGATATGTCTTTTTAAAATAACTCCGCTTGCTGCTTGTTGAATTTAGACTTAAAAAGTTTTCCTTTTTAGTTCAAGGAAGTTTTATTGCTTTCCTTCCATCTGTTTCCAACCTTCTTACTTCACAGGCGAAGAAACTGAGTCCAGAAAGGTTAAATGACTTCCTTGAGATCCCTCAGCTAAGTTAAAAGTGAATCTCAAGCAAATAACTTGATTTTTCTTTTTTTTTTTTAATTTTTTTTAAAAATTTATTTATGATAGTCATACAGAGAGAGAGAGAGAGGCAGAGACATAGGGAGAGGGAGAAGCAGGCTCCATGCACCGGGAGCCCGACGTGGGACCCGATCCCGGGTCTCCAGGATCGCTCCCTGGGCCAAAGGCAGGCACCAAACCACTGCGCCACCCAGGGTTCCCACTTGATTTCTTTCATTGTATTCATTGAACTAGACTTTCATTGTGTTGAGTATTGTTCTGTTGAGAGGGCCACCATGAAAAATATGGAAATTTTTTATTGAGAATTTTTCTGAGGAGATAAAGGAGGAGGAGGAGGAGATGATAAAGTTCATTATGATTAAAATGTGGCTCATTTGGGGTGCCTGGGTGGCTCATTTGGTGGGGTGTCTGACTCTTGGGTTTTGTTCTGGTCGTGATCTCGAGCCCTGAATCGCAGAATCTACTTGGGATTCTCTCTCTCCGTTTCTCTCCTTCCCCTTCTGCCCTTCCCTCCCACTAGGTTAAATAGATAAAAAATGTGGCCCATTTGAACGACTATAAAATTCACAAGGTATCCCAGTTATTGGAGTTATCCCAGAGCTCTAAAACTTAATAAAGCCAGGAGGTTGATTGAATCCTTGGAGAATTTGATATCTAATTGTCAGTGGTTGGATAAGCCCGGTCATGCCCTGTTGTAAATATTAAAAAGCATGTAAGTATCTGGCTTGGAGACAGACATCATAAACTGTCTTATCAATGGTCTGGTTTCTGTTTTGAGTTCCAGCCTGGGACCCTTTTCTGCTGGGAACCACCTGTTCCTGCTCTGTTGATCTTTGGATTTCCCCAGCTCTCTGTCCCTTTCAGTTTTGAAATGAAACCTACCCCAGAGGGTGAGGTCAGGTACCGAGAGGACTTTGACAGCTCACATCAGACTGTTTTTTTTCTAGAGTCTGGTATGTGACTGTGTGAAGTGTAAGGCTCAGCAGGCTGTGATACAGACTAATTGATGGTGAATCAGCTGTTGGGTAAGGCCCAGGTAGTGCTTGCTCTTTGGGTAACCAGGAAAACGTGTAGACCAAATATGTTGTTTTTCATTCTTAGTTGAAAGTTAAGAGTACAGTCATCAGAGATCTGCCATGATCTTGCTGCCTTTGGTTTACTGAAGGAGGAAAGGCAGTGTTTCAGTGTCTTTTTTCCTCATTTTAGAAGCCGCCTTTTCAGGAAGGAGTCAAGCTTTTGGCCTCTTTCTGCTGCTCTAGCTTCTACTATTTTTTTTTTTTAAAGATTTTATTTATTCATGAGAGACACAGAGAGAGAGAGAGAGAGAGGGAGGGAGGAGCAGAGACACAGGCAAAGGGAGAAGCAGGCTCCCTGCAGGGAGCCCCATGTGGGACTCAATCCCGGGTCTCCAGGATCACGCCCTGGGCTGAAGGTGGCGCTAAACCACTGAGCCACCCGGGCTGCTCTGCTCCAGGTTCTAAAGGTTTATATTGTGCCTCCTGGAATTGCTGCTTTGATGTGAAGCTACCCCTAGACACACATACCCCCATGTCCTGCCCTCAACTCCTTCACAGAATTTGGCTTCCTCTCTTCCCTTTGTTGTGAAACTGGTTTCCCCTATACTACGGCACTTTGCTTGGAATCTTTATAAGTGGTACTGGCTCTTTCTTTAATTCACCCCATACCACTTCCCCTGATTTTGCCTGACTCTTCCCCAGGTGCATCCCTCAGTACTGTGAAGCTGCTTGCAGATCTTCTAATACCTTTTCTCCAATGAGACACTTGCTAGCCAGCAAGGTCACCTGACCCTTCTCCTTGAAGTTGGCATCTGTACTCATTCTCCTATGGCGTTTTTTTTTTAAGATTTTATTTTTTAATTAATCTCTACACCGAATATGGGGCTCAGACTTACAACCTTGAGATCAAGAGTGGCATGCTCTACTGACTGAGCCAGCTATGTGCCCCTCACTCTCCCTTTTTTTTTTTTTTAAGACTTTGGTGTCTCAGTCCTCCTGGGACTCTGACTCTCAGGCTAGGGAATTGGTGGTCAGGCTTGGCCTGGGTCTGCTGATTCAGGGTAGGCCGTAGAATTAGGGTGCTTCATGTTAATATCTCAGATGTGGGGAAATGGGAAACTAAATCTGAACACCAAGGCCATTGTGGGTGGAAGGGACAGAGAGAGTTTAGCATTTGAAGCAAAGGATATCCTTTGTAGGCTCTCTCTTCTGCCCATTAAAAAAAAAAATTAAGAGTTTTTTTTTTTTTTAGAACAGTTTTGTGTTCACGGCAAAATGGAGGGGAAAATACAAAGATCCCCATTATTATTATATTTAAGTAAGCTCTGTGCCCAAGGTGGGGCTCAAACTCACACACTCTACCAAATGAGCCAGCTAGGTGCCCTGAGATTCCCATTACTTTTTGAAAAGTTGATCTTTAATTTTATATGGAATGTAATATAATCTAAAAATTAAAATCTGTAGATATTTTGAATTCTCCTGTTCCGCCCCCCCGCCCCATTTCAGTTATTTTTGTATTCCTCAGATGTGGTAACCTGTTAGTGTTTGGAACTTGTACCTACCAGACATTTTACATGTGTGTGTTTACATACATATGTATGAATCCAGAAAAAGTGTTATTTTTATGTTTTATTTATTTACACAAATGGGGTCACATTTTATGGGTCATTTTGGTATTTCTTTGACCCAGTAAGGTACCTTGACAATATTTAATGTTGGTATGTAAACATACTTCTCATTCATTTTTAGCTACTGTATTTAGTTATTTAGCTATTTTCCTAGTGAGGGACTTTAAGGTATTTCCATTTTTTTGTAGTTATAAATGATTCTTGTTGTGTTTTAAATGTCAGCATTCTGTTTATAGGCCTTTTTTTTTCTTTTTTCATATTCTTCCTAGGTGATCTCAACCTTTCTGACAGCTCCACTTAACCATCTACATGTAGTTGAAACCCAGATCTTTCTCCAGACCAATATCCAGCTGCTCATGTGGACAACATCACAAGGATGTTTGACATACTCGCCATCTTGCAGTCTTCTGCTCTTCCCCATTTGCTCCTCGTCCAATGTCCTGTCACATGGTAAGTGGCACACAGTTACTAGGCCCAGAGGCTGGTAGTCATTTTCAGACTTCCTTTCCTCTCCCATATCTATCTATCTGTCTATCTATCTATCTATCTATCTATCTATCTATCTATCTATCATCTATCTATCAATCTATCTTTTTTTTTTTTAAGATTTATTTATTTATTTATTTATGATAGACATAGAGAGAGAGAGAGGCAGAGACACAGGAGGAGGGAGAAGCAGACTCCATGCCGGGAGCCTGACGTGGGACTCGATCCCAGGACTCCAGGATCACGCCCTGGGCCAAAGGCAGGCGCCAAACCGCTGAGCCACCCAGGGATCCCCTCTATCTATCTATCTATCTATCTATCTATCTGAAGATTTTATTTATTTATTCATGAGAGACACAGATCGAGGGAGAGAGAGAGAGAGAGAGAGAGGCAGAGAGAGAAATAGGCTTCGTGCAGGGAGCCCAACATGGGACTCAATCCCAGGTCTCCAGGATCATGCCCTGGGCTGAAGGCGGGGCTAAGCCACTGAGCCACCCAGGCTGCCCTCCTCTCCCACATTTAACAGCCAGTCTTCACTGGGACTTTTCCTCTCCAGTGTTTCTTGGATCCAATTTGTTTCTTTCCTTCATTGCCTCTACCATGTACTTTAGTTTTATGACTTCTAAAATAGAGTACGTGTAAATGTAAAATAAGTTAATAACATGTAAAGTGTTTAGAATGATAGATAGGCACCCAGTAAATACTGTGAGAGTGTTGGTTGTTATCATCATCATAGTCGTTGTTGTTGTTGGGGTCTTCTCAACTTAATGTACTTAATCCATTCTCATCTCTACATTCACTCTTGATTTTATCCTTCCCTGCCTGCATTCCACTCTGCATGTTGCAGCCAGAGGGCTCTTTATAGTATATACTACAAACGATCATGGTCTAACTTTCCCGCTTAAAAAACTTAAGTGATCTTGCCATTGGGCTTTTACATGTAAAACCTTTAAGACCTAGACCTTACCCTGACATTCGAAGGCGTACCTTCTTAGCCCTCACTTGGTACTCTGGGGAATCCTTCCCAGCACCCCATCTCAAGGGATGGTTCCAGCCCACAGCAGAGGCCTAGCCATTTGGCCCTGGCTCATTGTTATTCTCCTTCTTACATCTTTGGTGATTCCAGTGTTTGCCTGGATGAACTGTCTAACATGCTTGAGATGAATCATCTCACACACTTGTCTCTCTCTGAGACATGTTCATAAAATCAGTGTCGGCCTGGCCGAGGACTTGTCTGTGAAGGGGGCATGAGTGCTGAGGATCAAAGTTGGGGGCCTGGGTAGGCAGATTGTTTACCCTGAGTGGCTGATGGCAGAATCACGGGGAGTGGAGTGGGATTCTAAGCAAGGATGGAAGCAAAAGGCCTTAGGGATAAGGTGAGGCAAAGATGAAACAGGAAGCTGAATCATTAAGTCAGAAACCTCAGAGAATCAGGATAATGGGTGGAGTGTAAGAAAGGATAGGGCAAGCAGTTCTCGATTAGGGCCGTAAATAATCTTGGGGATTACTTAAATCATCTTTTGGCATTCTTGTTTAGTGGAAGCAGCTTGTGGATGAGAAGGATCAGGTGGTTGACGTGTGAAGGTTTGAGGTGCATATTACTTTGGGTTTTATGTGTCAGTTATCTGAAAGTCAAATCCTCAGAAATCCTACTCTGCCTTTTCCCCCACACTTCATTCAGTTTCTGTTCCCAAGAGCCCACTTTTCCTCCTTTTAATTGTACTAGGTTGACTAGTTAATTCTTGAAAAAGTTGCCTGTGCAGAAGCCTGTAGCACTCCTGGTGCTCCCTTTAGGCGGTGGAGGATTCTCCCCTAGGTAGGCTGAGTATACTTCCTTTAGGCTGTACCTCCTCCCACCACACAGTGGTGTGGCCTCAGGAGCCTCAGGAATTCAGGACTCTGCCTAGCCTGAGTCTGTGGAATTTCTGTCTGAATTCTGGGGAAGGACATGGGAGTGTAGAATATAGGGTGGGATTCTATCGGTGAGGCACTGTAGGAGCAGCAGAGGACTGGCTGGGTGTGCAGAGATGTAGGTTCTAAGGGTGTATAGGCAGTGGGCTTCAAGGTTTCTGACCTGGAATGGTCCTTGAGTTTATGGCAGTGTTAGGGTTCTCTCATGTGCCAAGTAGAGAATCTTGGGTGAGTAGTGCTATTCTTTAGTCCTTAGAGGTGTTCTATGTATTTTTCTGTGTGGCATGGAGGTCTTCTACAGCCTGACCAGTAGCTGGCATCATGGTGGGTGCTTGGTTGGGGGTAATCATGGGGATAGGACCAGTACTTACTAAAGAGGCTTATTTCTCTTTTGAAGGTTGGATAGAGTGATTGTATGTACATCCTGGGCAGTCTAAGCCCAATCACCTTGCCTATGTGGAGCAAGGCATCTGCACTCTCCTACTCAGACTCTGCTAGGAAAACCAGCCTAGAGGAGCCAGAGATCATGGCCATTGTTAGTGGTTCCCTGAAGACTACTCCCTGTCTTTGACTCCTCTGTTCTTTAAGCCTCATGCTCTGATGTCCTGTCTTCTATTTTTTGCTTTGGTTCCTTCAAATTTCTTAATTCATTCTGACTCCTTCTAGATTACTGCACATTCAGTTTGATTCTTGGTTCTACATAGTGCCTTAATTTTGACATTGCCAGCCAACTTCAAGTGAGGGCCTTCCTTCATTAGTCCTGTTTGTAGAGCTATGATTTGGAAGCTTTAATACATCAGAATTACCCATGCGGGCAAAAGAGGGGCATGGTGGATACTTACTTAAAATGCAGATTCCTGGAGGTGCCTGGCTGGCTCAGTTGGAAGAGTGTGTGACTCATGATCTTGGGGTCATGAGTTTGAGCCCTGTGTTGGGTGTATACCTTACTTAAACAATAAAGTAAAATGCAAATTCCTGATCTCTACTTCTAGCTTTTCTGATTCAGTAGGTATAAGGTGGTAATCAGGAATCCGTGTTTTGATTGGCCTCCCAGATGACTCTGACTCCAGTCATCATCCACAGACTATATTTGGAGAAACTGACGTAGAGGACTCTGTTGGCTTCACATCTCTAAAGGGTAAGAAAGGAGATTTGAGCCCTTTTCTTGGATTTAAAGGTCCTAGGAAATGTAGTCTGTCACCTGTCACCCAGGGGACAATGGATAACTCTCCTTATGTATTGGCACCTCCTCATTTCATTGCTGCAATAGGTGCAGAGCCAGATGAGGTGTAGAGGACCTTAATGACTAACCCATGGCAGGTCAGGACCTCTGGGATTTGTAGGAAGCTTTGACTTTGTACTCAGAAAACAGACTAGAACATGGACCCTGAAGGCTACCGGTTGCACTGCAGATTTTCTCTAGGGTGCCTCTTTTTTCTTGCGTACACTGACCCTGTTCTAGTGTAGATGATCTTTATTTGGTTCCCAAGCTGTCTTTACTCTCCATTGGCTACCCAGTTCACAGGTGCCACTATCCTCCTATAAGACAACCTGATCTTTTTCTTTTTTTTTTAAGATTTTATTTATTTATTCATGACAGATACACAGAGAGAGAGAGAGAGAGGCAGAGACAGAAGCAGGCTCCATACAGGGAACCCGATGTGGGACTTGATCCTGGGTCTCCAGGATCACGCCCTGGGCTCAGGGCGGCGCTAAACCACTGAGCCACCAGGGCTACCCAAGACAACCCAATCTTATCTCTCCTTTTCAAGTCCTCTGTTGCATTCCTGTTACTTCTCTGATCAAGTCCAAATGTTTTAGTGGAAATAGACAGTCTTACAAAATTTCACCCAAATTGTGGCCTCTCAAATCCAGGAAGATATGGTCCCTGCCTGTTTCTCAAGTCTTATCCCAAGTCTTTTTCTCCTTATCTCCTACAGCACCCCCACCTGCTCGTAGTTCATTGATCTCTTTTTCTGCTCTCTGGTTTCAGAGCCTTTGTGGTGATGTAGTCTCTGCCTGAAACACTCTTTACCCTGCTCTTCACCTCATTAACTGTCCCTTACTTCTAAGTGTCAGTTAAATGTTATCTCCTCTTAGAAGTCTTTTCTGACCACTCTGTACAAAGCAACTCCATGTTGTTTTTTTTCCTAGTACCTCATTTTTTTCCATTAGACCACTTACTGCTTTTTATTAGTCTTTCTCTCCTATTAGATTATAAGTTCCATGAAGGTAGGGACTTTCTTGCTCATGGTTGTATCTTCAGTGCTTAGAAGCACTCAGGAAGTATTTGTTGACTATAAATTGCTTTTCCCCTTCTTGTCAGTACCTGTGTGGGTGCTTTGTGGTTGTGCACAACTCTCATACTTGCATGTGTTGTTGCCTTTGCTGGAATCACCCTTTCTCTCATCAGCTGGTCAGATTTTTTTTTTTTCTTTTAAAAAAATTTTATTTATTTTTTCATGAAAGACCCAGAGAGAGAGGCAGAGACACCGGCAGAGGGAGAAGCAGGCTCCCTGCAGGGAGCCTGATGCGGAAGTATGTCCCAGGACCCTGGGGTCACACCCTGAGCCAAAGGCAGATGCTCAACCACTGAGCCACCCAGACAGACGTCCCTGGTCAGATTTTTTTCTTGTCCTTTTCCACTTTTCTAAGCAAGTCTTTGACTTCCTCAGGTGGTGCTAGTTCAGTAGAGACAGCACTTTGGTTTTCTTGAATGGACTTCTTGCCCTTTGTGGTGATTTCATCTGTATAAGAGATAGATGGTATGCCCTTGGTTTATAGATGATAAGCCATAAACTCTGAGAGCTTGATTTATTTGGAAAGGGGAGAATAAAAAAAAAATTAAAATTAAAAAAAAGAAAGGGGAGAATCATGATTCAAGCCCTGATGTATGTGTAAGAGCCCTCACTTGTTCTACCTTGCTGTGATCTAAAAGAAACCAAATAGCAGATCCAGAGACACTGAAGTGAAAGAGATGTTTTTTAATTAAGTAATAAAAGTGTGTGTGTGTGTATGTGTATAGTTTGTCTTGCACTTGCTCAGAGTTAAACATGTTAGAAAGTATATTATTAAGCCATTTATAAGGATGATAGCATAAAGGGGAACCATAATATTCAGAGGACAATATGTATTTCATGTGTTTACTCGTCTTTGGTGATAATGACACAGTCAACATATATCCTAGTAGAAATGAATCAAGGTGAAACACTATTAGCAGTATTAAATTCAAACCAAAGGAGGTATCAATGATCATCAGTTGTTTAGAGGATATATAAAGAGTGAAATCTGAAGATTTTTGTTGGGGGAAAATATGCAAAATTGGTGTGCTAAGTTTTATATTTCGCTTAAAAATATATCTTATTATAGATAAGATACTAGTTGAGTAAATTGTAGTGAATATTGCCATATTATGTAGCTACTAAAAAGAATGAGACAGACACACTCAGAACAGTCTCTAAGATCTGTTATTAAGGGCAGCCCGGGTGGCTCAGCGGTTTAGCACCTGCCTTCTGCCCACGGGGTGATCCTGAGGACCCGGGATTGAGTCCCACGTCGGGATCCCTGCATGGAGCCTGCTTCTCCCTCTGCCTGTGTCTCTGCCTCTGTGCCTCTGCCTGTGTCTCTCATGAATAAATAAATCAAATCTTAAAAAAAAAAAAAAGATCTGTTACTAAGAATAAGGCGAGGTGTAGAGTAGTGTTTGTGGCATGCTAGTATTAGTATCTGTGTGAAAACAGAAGAGGATTCTACTTAATATACCCAGATTCCCTTGTTTGTTTTGTTTTTAAAGATTTATTTATTTTAGAAAGTGCGAACGTGTGTATAGGGGAGACAGAGAGAGAGAAAGTAGGAGAAGGGCAGGAGAGAGAGAATCTCTAGCAAACTCTCTACTTAGCGTGCAGAATCTAATGTGGGGCTCAGTGTCATGATCCTGAGGTCACAACCTGAGCCCAGATCAAGAGTTGGATGCTTAACTGACTGAACCACACAGGCACGCTGAGTGTTTTACATTTTTTAAGTACTTTGGTTTACCCTATAAATGTGATCCTGAAAACTTGAGAGAGAGAGAGAGAGAGAGAGAGTGTGTGTGTGTGTGTGTGTGTGTGTGTGTGAGAGAGAGAGAGAGAGAGAATGGGCGGGGGCTGGGGAGGCGTTAAGTCTCTCTAAATTTCACAGGAAAGAGGAAGAGAAGGAAGATCTTTTTTGTCTAGTAAATGATCCCCAGCTTAATATATTTGGATTTTGGTATATGAGATTTTTCTTGAAATGAAACCTCTTTCTACTGAGAATGGAACCAAAAAAGGGGGAGATTGTGTTTGAAATTGAAGATACCTGCATATGTCAGGATGCCCCACTATTCGTCTCTCTGTTCTTCCTGTTCCATGCACTAGAAATCTTGGAGCCCCCTTTTATAATATGTTTCCTGTGTGTTGATTTTGTCATTTTAAAAAAAGATTTTATTTATTTATTCATGAGAGACACAGAGAGAGGCAGAGACACAGGCAGAGGAAGAAGCAGGCTCCCTGCGGGGAGCCCAACGTGGGACTTGATCCCGGGGCTCCAGGACCACGTCCTGGGCCGAAGGTGGCACTAAACCGCTGAGCCACCCGGGGCTGCACTGATTTTGTCTTTCCAAATGGAGTAAATTCTTGAAGGTGGGAGGCATGTCTTATGGTTCTATCTTATAGTGACAAGCATAATAGAAGTTTCTCAGTAACTACGTGTTCAAGGAAGATAAAAGAGAGGTAGAGAGAGAGGCTCCTCTGCCAAAGAGATGATTGCTTTTGGATTTTCTCTGACTCATCTTGTACTCTTTACTAGTGAAGAATTTCTTCCGTTTGTAGACTAAGCGTGTTGGAGGATTTCGGGTGTGTGTATGTGGATATGGTATGTGGATTGGACGGATATTCCCTGCTGGAAGCCCAGGAGAGAGAAGAAGCTGGTGTGTGCTGGTGTGTGCTGGTGTGTAATGAGATGTCTGTGTTGCAGCCCTGAGATTGAGGACAGTCTCAGATTTCTGACCTCTTTCTAATGTCAAGCCTGGGTATTCAACTGTCAGCAGGGCAGCTGGACCCTCTGGATGCCATGGACTTCCTAAATTTAGTAGCATATGGTAGGAATGTTTGACTAAAGTGATTTGTCATTTTTGATGATAGTATATAAAAACTCATAACACAGGGTGTTATTGTTGGTGTCCAAGAAGTGGCAGAGAGTATGTAAGAAATATTTTGAAACTGTTCACTCTTTCCTTAGGTCCCCTCCTCTGTTCACGTGCCTCCTACCCTTAGGCTAAATAGGGGTTAGCAGCATGGGCTCCACCTTTGGGAAGTTGCCAATTCCTTGTTAGTGGCTTTGTGCTCAGGCAAGAAGTGTAATTGGCTTCCACGTATCTGAGAGCAAATATATTTGGATCCTGTCCACCAGGCTACTCAAAACCTTACCCCAGACTGAAAAAGTCATCTTGGGCAACTTTCTTGGTAGGGACTTAGGCTTAAGAATCTTAGTGGGGACGACTAAATCTCTAGACTAGTCATACAAGGTGGTGAGTGTATGGGTTTGGGCATGAGTTTAACTTACCCAGGGTAGCTTGTTGGGTGCAGACATGGAGTAAGGGATAAGGTAGGGAGTAAAATGGGCTCAGCCCTGTGTCATTTACTGCTCCTAGGAAAATACAGGCACTTGTGTGCTGGGGGCAGAGCTCTGGCCTGCTGTGGTTAGTCACTTCCCTTTGCGACTCAGTTTTAACCTACCCTGCAGGGCACTTGGGGTTTTTAGGAGATGAAACAGGGAATCTGAATCAGATGGCTTTGTTTCAGATCTCACAGATCTGCAGGGAGGAAGCGTGCATCCCAGGATCTATTGTTTCTCATGTGGTGAAGTAAGAGGAATCCCATCCAGTTCTATGGGGGTTTCCCTCCATCCTTCTTAGGCCCCATCAGCTTGCCTTGATCTTAGGCTTTTATCCTTTTCTCCCTATTACTGGCCTGGCTTCTGAAAAGAGGAGGAAGAAGGATGAGGAAGGAAGGGGAGAGTTAAAGAATTTGTAGGTGTAGGTGGATTTCTATCTCCCTTCCCTCCTTTATTTTTCTCTGTAGCGTTTAACACCACTTGATATACTATATACTTTTCTTGTTTATTGCCAACACCTTACATTAGAATGTAGGCTCCATGAAGACAAATTTTTTTCCTTCTTTTTTTATTCACTGCTCTGTAGCTGTGACATAGAACAGTTCCTGGTACACAGTTGATATTCAATAAATATTTGTTGAATGAATGAATTTCTTGGACTTTTGGTGTATTTGTTGGGCTTTTTATTTGCAGTATTTTTTTTTTTTTTTTAAGTAATCTCTGCACACACAATGTGGGGCTCAGACTCAGGACCCTGAGATAGAGCACACTCTATCGACTGAGCTAGCCAGGTGGCCCTATTTGTAGTATTTTTGTTATTGTGTGCATTCTGTGATAAACACCCTGTATATAATCTTTGTGCATTTGTCTACTTATCTCTTTAGGATAAATTCTAAGAACTAGAATGGCTGAGTTAAAGGATATGCATGTTCAAAATGACGATTCATGGAACCAACTACCTTTATGATGTTAACTTCTACCAGTAGCACATGAGATTGCCTACATTGCCAATAATACTAGGTTGTGGGCAGCCTGGGTGGCTCAGTGGTTTAGCGCCACCTTTGGCCCAGGGCGTGATCCTGGGGGCTCAGGATGGAGTCTGGGGATCTGGTCCCATGTCAGGCTCCCGGCATGGAGCCTGCTTCTCCCTCTGCCTGTGTCTCTGCCTTTCTCATTCTCTCTCTCTCTCTCTCATGAATAAATAAATAAAATCTTAAAAAATAAAAATACTGGTTGTATGTTTTTCATCTTCCTCATCTAACAGGTGAAAAGTGGTCTTGTCACTATAATATGGTAGTTGAGCAGGTGACTCTGATAGCTGTGATGTGATATGGTATGTGACTCTGGAGCCAGTTTGCTGGGGCCTGAATTCTTTTTTTTTTGGGGGGGGGCCTGAATTCTGATGCAGCCACTTACTGTGTGACCTTGGGTAAGTCATTTAATTTCTCTCTCAGTTTCATCTTTGATAAGGTAAGCATAATGATAGCACCTGTTTCTGGAAGAATAAGTCAGTTAATCTAAGTAAAATGCTTCAAATAGTGATGGAATGTCACTCAATAAGTATAATTTAATTAATATTTCTTTTTTTATGATTTTATTTATTTATTCATGAGAGACACACAGAGAGAGAGAGAGAGGCAGAGGCACAGGCAGAGGGAGAATTCTGGCTCCATGCAGGGAGCTGACGTGGGACTCGATCCCGGGACTCCAGGATCACGCCCTGGGCTAAAGGCAGGCGCTAAACCGCTGAGCCGCCCAGGGATCCCTATATTTCTTTTTTATATTAAAGATTCAACATCTTCTCAAATGTATGTTGGACATTTATATATTTTTTGAGTCACTTACTCATGTCTTTTGCATGTTTTCCCAGTAATATTTTCTTAATAATTTGTAAGAGCTGAAGTGTTGACAATTATATATAGTGCAGAATTGCTCCTAGTTTGTCATTTTTGTCTTTTGACTGTATTTATGCAATTTTTTTTTCTCTTGGGAAGTTTTGTTTTTTTAGGTAGTCAAAATAATCTTTTTTCTTATAGTTTTTCCTGCTGCTAGGCCAGTGTTTAGAAAAGGCATGCTGGGCAGCCCTGGTAGCACAGCGGTTTAGCGCCGCCTGCAGCCTGGGGTGTGATCCTGGGGACCCTGGATCGGGTCCCACGTCGGACTCCCTGCATGGAGCCTGCTTCTGCCTCTGCCCCTCTCTTTCTCTCTCTGTTTCTATGAATAAATAAATAAAATCTTAAAAAAAAAAAAAAGAAAAAGAAAAGAAAGGGCATGCTTCCCTACCTCAAAATTATAAAAAATAGTTATTCATTTTCTTTGAGTACTTGGTGTGTGTGTGTTTAAATCTTTAAGTCTTGGATCCATCTGGAATTTATTTTTATTTATTTATTTATTTTTAAAAAATTTTTATTTATTTATGATAGTCACAGAGAGAGAGAGAGAGAGGCAGAGACACAGGCAGAGGGAGAAGCAGGCTCCATGCACCGGGAGCCCGACGTGGGATTCGATCCCGGGTCTCCAGGATCGCGCCCTGGGCCAAAGGCAGGCGCTAAACCGCTGCGCCACCCAGGGATCCCTGGAATTTATTTTGATACAAGGATAGCAGTTGAGATCTGGCTCTATTTCTTTTCAGTTGGGTACTGTCCTAGACCTATTTATTAAAGAGGAAAGAGCAGGAGCCTTCAATCTTTTTTCCCCTCCTCTAATTTGAAAGTAAGATATCCTAAAGATAGCAAATCCTCATTTCAGAGAATGAATTTCATGTTTGGACTCAGTCATTCAGTTGCTAAGCTGTGGGGGGTGAATATGCTCTGTAAAGCAGTTTGGAATCAAAACTCACAGCTTATCTAAGCAGTGAAATTGCTGCATTTGCTAGTGTCTCTTCTCCCCTGGCTCTTCTCTGGAGGCTCCTTCTAAACGGATCTTAGTTTGAGGACAGCTTTGAAGGGTCCATTGTTTGTAATGATAAATTCTGTGTTTTTGAAAAACAAATGAAGTGATTGTAGTGGCTATTTCCTCACTCCAGCCTGAGTTATTGGTAGGGTATTGATCTGGGGTATTGAATGGTAACAAACACATTGTGTCTACCTGTGCCCTCATCAGCTCTTTTAGGAACTCTTGACTCAAGACAGAGGGAGCGGAATTCCTACGTAACAGAGCGTTCTTATGTCCCATGGCAGCTGTCATCTGCCAAAGACATGGAAGAAGGGGAGCTGACTCTTCCGTGGCATGTATTATGTGCCCGCAACTGTTTCCAGCACCTTACATATATGAAGTTTTTATGAGATTAGTGCTCTGTCCTGGGTTGAATAGTATCCTTCCACTTAAAAAAAAAAAAAAATAGTATCCTTCCAAAAATTCATGTCCACCCAGAACCTATGAATGTGATCTTACTTGGAAATAGGATTCTTGTCGATGTAATCAAGTTAAGATGAAGTCATAGTAGATTAGGATGGGCCCTAATCCAGTGACTGATGTTCTTATATGAAGAGGGAGATACACAGAGGGAAGACATCCATATGAAGATGGGAGCAGAAATCGGAATTGTGCTGCCACAAACCGAGGAATGTCAAGAATTACTGGCAACCGCCAGAGCTGGAAGAGGCAAAGAAAGATTCTCCCCTGGAGCCTTCACAGGGAGCATGGCCTTGCTGAAACCTTGATTTTGGACTTCTAGCCTCTAGAACTGTGAGAGAATAAATGTCTTTTGTTTGAAGCCACCCAGTTTGTAATCTTTGTTACAGCAGCCTTAGGAAACCAACACATGCTCTTTTATTATCTCCATTTTCAGGTAAGGAAGCAGGCCCAGAGAGGTCAGACCCTTTGAGATGTCTCTAGGCCACTGCTCTGCGGGCTGGGTACTTACTCTGAAGTTCCTGATGCTGCTGTTGTCGGCTCCGCACCTTCCATGCCGTCACACCTCTGCTACTGCTGGTGCTCAGTTGCTGGAATGGCTCCTTCTCTAACACAGCAGGCTGCAGCGTTTCCCCCTTCTTACCCACTTCACACCCTGAATCAGAAACTCCTCTCAGAGGCTCTGGCTGTAGACTGATTATTTCAGCAGGATACTTCGTGGCCCCACTTCTCCAGGTGAAGTCAGGCTTTTATTTTTCATTTCCATGCAATGTCAGAGAAATGTGAGTGACAGTTGTGGGCAGGGTCACTCAGCTTCTTCTGGCAGTTGTTTTTATGCTTCCCATTTCTGGCCTGCTATATTTCGTAGAATTCCTGTCAGGAGACAACTCAAGTCTTGGGTTTTTGGTTTTTTTTTTTTTTTTTCAGCCTTAGGATGTCACCCATAGCTCACATAGCACATATCACAGTTCATGGCTGTGAGCAGAGCAGGAGGAGCATCATGACTGCATTGGTTCTGAGGGCCCTTGTCACCTGGCCTCTTCTCTACCAAAGTGAGTAGAGGGATGAGGATGTTGTCTGACCCAGCCCGTCCCCCTACACAGCCCCTTGTTTGCCCATGGCCTCTTCTGCTGGCATGTCAGAAGGGGTGTCCTTCCTCTGTGTCCCATCGCTAGCTGCAGAATCTTGCCTGTTTTCCAATATGAATCTTTTGCTTTTATTTTTTTTTGTAAGATTTTATTTATTATTTATTTTTGAGAACAAGCAAGACAGGGCACAAGTAGGAGGAGGAGCAGAGGGCGAGGGACAAGTAGACTGCGATGAGCGTGGAGCCTAAGGCAGGGATTGATCCTGTGACCCTGAGATCATGACCTGAGCTGAAACCAAGAGTCTAATGCTCAACTGACTAAGCCACCCAGGCGCCCCAATCCTGCTCTTATTCTTAACAACTCTCACTAGAGTAAGCTCCAGGAACTCATATTTGTTTTGTTTGCTGCTATATCCCAGGATTGAGCAAAGACCTGATACTTGTCTAGCCCCCCAAGAAATGCTATTGAATGAAGAATTGAATATTAACCTTAAAGCTTTGTGGGTTTATTTTTTTTTTTTAAGATTTTATGTATTTATTCATGAGAGACACAGAGAGGCAGAGGCACAGGCAGAGAGAGAAGCAGGCTCCCTGCAGGGAAGGGAGCCTGATGTGGGACTCCGTCTTGGGACCCTGGGATCATGCCCTGGGCAGAAGGGAGGCGCTCAGCTACTGAGCCACCCAGGCATCGCTAACCTTAAAGCTTTGCAATCCTGGTTTTCCTTACATCTTGCTAAAGCCAAGGACCAGAGTAAGAACTTTAGAGGTCTAAGCAGTACATTCTGATGTCCCTCATATTTTCAGCCCTTGGTAGTATTTCAAAAATAATATTTAACACAAAATAAGTATAAGGAAATCCAGCAAAGTATAAGGAAAATCCAGTAAAATTCTGATTTTTATCCTGGCGACTAATTAGATAAATATAATATAAAACATTTGCTATTACGTCTCAGCTTTCCTAGTTCTCTAAGCATGTGCTATTGGATAATCCTGACTGGACCAGTCTTTTCCTCACCTTGGACTTCATCTTCATTTCCTCTTTATTCCATCTGGTAAGATTGCCAGCCAGTCCCTTTCACCACATAGGAGTATCTGGCTCCTGAGACCCCAGCTTAGGCTAAATGCCCTGGGGTTCCTGGGGGCTTGCTAAGAAGGTCAAGTAGAACATGCACATTGCTAAGGAGTACCTTAGGGAACTTCCATGCTAAATTGTGATTTATAGTCAGCATAGCACATTGTGCCAAGTGATTATACTTGGGCCGTTTTTAGTTGTAATAATCTGCTTCTGTGATCTGACATGTGGAAAGCCCAGAAATGTCCCTGACGTCCTTCCTGGATTACTGAGAAGTCCAGATGCAGTCCTACTCTGCCACCTGTACTAATCTAGCTTTATTGAAACCATTCAGAGAAGCAAGGTATGATTCTGGAAGTAGAGCTCAAGCCTCCTACAGGCTATTCCAAGGCTGTGACTGTAATCAAATCTGTTGCTGCTTCATTTCAAAGAGCTTAAAATAGTGTTGGAAACCTCCTAGGAAAAAAAGGCACCACTGTAACTTCTTGGCTAAGGAAGTGGTGTGTGCTGGCCAGAGCAGAAGCAGTAGCCAAGGCTCCCAAGTTCTTTCTGGACCTGTTGGCTTGAGGTGTGATGTTTGGCAATCTGAGATGCTATCTTAGAGTTCTGATGGTTCATCTTCAGCATAAAGGGTGATGTGGGCCTTGCCTGTAGAGAGAGAGGCTGTCATTGGTCCCCTGTGATCTAGGAGACCTTATCACTAGATGTCCTTCCTTTCCTTTGAATTTCTAGCTCTTTTAAAATATTTTATTTGTATAGCAAGAGTGAGAGCGAGTGAGAGGAAAGGCAGAGAGAGAATCTCAGGCGGATTTTATGCTGAGCACAGAACCCAGTGTGGGGCTCCATCTCACAACCCTGAGATGACCTGCACTGAAGTCAGGAGTTGGATGCTTTACCCATTGAGCAACCCAGGTCCCCTTATTTTTTTATTGTTTAAAAGATTTTGGGGGGCAGCCCAGGTGGCTCAGCAGTTTAGTGCCGCCTTCAGCCCAGGGCATGATCCTGGAGACCCGGGATTGAGTCCCACATCAGGCTCCCTGCATGGAGCCTGCTTCTTCCTCTGCCTGTGTATCTGCCTCTCTCTTTCTCTGTTTCTCATGAATGAATAAATAAAATCTTAAAAAAAAAAAGATTTTGGGATGCCTATTCGGCTTAGCGATTGAGCGTCTGCCTTCAGCTCAGGTCATGATCCCAGGGTCCTGAGATCGACTCCCGCATTGGGCTCCCTGAGGGGAGCCTGCTTCTCTCTTTGCCTGTGTCTTTCTCTGCCTTTCTCTCTGCGTCTCTCATGAATAAACACATAAAGTCTTTAAAAAAAAAGATTTTTTTATTATTTTCAGTAATCTCTATACCCAAAGTGAGGCTCAAACTTAAAACCCTGAGATCAAGAGTCACCTGCTCCACCTACTGAGCTAGCCAGGCACCCCTCTAGCTCTTCTTTTTATTTATTTTTAAAAGATTTTATTTATTTATTCATGGGAAACAGAGAAAGAGAGGTAGAGAGAGACAAACAGGCTCCATGCTGGGAACCCAACATGGGACTCGATCCGGGGTCTCCAGGATCATGCCCTGGGCTGAAGGCGGCACTAAACTGTTGAGCCACCAGACTGCCCAGTCTAGCTCTTCTTTTAAATGTAAAAATCCTCCCCCTCCCCTACAGAATTGATATAGGAACCCAGTAACATCATCCACATTTTACTTGAATTAATTTTATCAAAATTGCTATCCTTTTAGTTGTATGATTAGATCAGTTCATTCTTTCTTTTTAAAGATTTATTTATTGAGAGAGAGCACGCACAAGCAGGGGGAGGGAGATAAGCAGACTCCCCTTTGAACAGGGAGCCTGATGTGGGGCTTGATCCCAGGATCCTGAGGTCAAAACTTGACCCAAGGGATCCCTGGGTGGCGCAGCGGTTTGGTGCCTGCCTTTGGCCCAGGGCGCGATCCTGGAGACCCGGGATCGAATCCCACGTCGGGCTCCCAGTGTATGGAGCCTGCTTCTCCCTCTGCCTATGTCTCTGCCTCTCTCTCTCTCTCTCTCTGTGTGACTATCATAAATAAATAAAGAATTAAAAAAAAAAAAAAACAAACCTTGACCCAAAATCAAAAGTCAGATGCTTAACTGACAGAGCCATTCAGGTACCCCTAGGTCAGTTCTTCTAAGGGATGGGAACTTTGATAGGGTTTAGAAAAAGAAGGATAGGTTTGTGTGGGGTATACACTGTGGCCTTGGACAGGCAGAGAGTAACATTTAGGGTACCAGGTGCATGATGAGCTAGATGAAGGAGAACAAACTCCTGTCCCTGGAGAGCCAGGCATGTATTAGATGCTTTTCTTATATTTCTAAGTTTAATTATCATAATATAAAACAGTGAAGTATCATCTTCATTTTTGCACATGGGCAAACTGAAAGTTAAAGAAGTTATGTAACTTGCCAAGGTCAGACAGCTAATAAAAGGCTGAACTGGGTTTTGTTTCTTCTTAGGTCTGTCCAGTTCCAAAGCCCAAGCTCTTCTGTCTCTGACGAGATTAGGGAAAGAAGAGGAGATGGAGAGATGACATCTTTCTTTACCTCACAGTTTTACTTGTTGAGACGTGTTTAGCCAGAGCATCCTGTTTATAGAATGCTAGGTTCTATATATAGAGATGCTGCAACAACATATGTGGGAAGGATACCAATTGGCTGTAGGGGAGAATTTTTAAAAAGCCTTTGTTCTTTACCTCTAGGCTGTCATTGCAGTGTAATCCACAAGTGTCAAAACATATTGGTAACTCTGCTTTACTACTCAAGAGACCCTTTGGAGATTTTATTCTCCAAATAAAATTTGTTGATGTGTCCCAAAGAGTAAGGCATGATAGGGGCAGAGGTGAGGGTGTGGTGTGCTCTTACTGTGTGTACTGGAGCTGGTGACACCTGTTATGTGACTATTACAGTGGATTATTACTGAGTAAACAAGAGGTGTCTCTCCTTTGCCTTTCTAGGGGAGACCAGATGGCACTGTGTGCTGGCCCAGGGCCAGGGGAGCCTAGCCTCTGGGCTGGCAGAGGAGATAGCTTGAGTGTGTCAGGTGATGGAATAAGAAGAGCCAAGGCTGGACTGTCAAGTGGTGTAATTTTCAGGGGCACCCAGAATGTGCCTGCCCCTCAAAGACTTGTGTCGGCTCTTTGCTAGTGGTTGGAATTCTACAAGTGAAATTTATTTCCCTTGATTTAAGCCTTTGAGACCTTATTAAAAATGAAGAGACTCCAGGAAGGGCTTTTTTTTTTTTTTTTTTTTTTTTAATCAAGTTAAATTTAATTTTGGGCAGCCCCGGTGGCTCAGCAGTTTAACGCTGCCTTTGGCCTGGGGGTGTGATCCTGGGGACCCGGGATCGGGTCCCACGTTGGGCTCCCTGCGTGAAGCCTGCTTCTCCCTCTGCCTGCGTCTCTCTCTCTCTCGCTGTCTCTCTCTGTCATGTATAAATAAAATCTTAAAAAAAAAAGTTAAATTTAATTTTATTTTTTCAGGAAGGGGTTTGATTATGAAGCATTTTGGTCGTGTAAGTGGAGGTATGAATGAGTGTAGGTGATTGATTTCTGAGAACTAGACTCAGGCAGAGACAGAGAGGAAAGGGCACTCTGGCTTGGTCATGGACAGGACTCCATCCTAGCCATGGACAGGAAGGAGAACTATTGAGTTTGAAATAAAGACCCTGAAAAGAGAAGTTGGGTCCCTAAAGAAACACTTTGTTTTCTTTACAGTTTTGACTGAGAAAACAAGCAGCTAAAGGTACTGGGGATATGGAGGCTTATGATTCCAAGAGAGGTGTTGGGTGGAGAGACTTCCCGTGAGCATACTGGGTATTCAGACATGATGTTGTCTGGAGAACAGCTGACAGGCAGACTGTAAGAAAGAGCGTAGGACCTTTGGGTCTGCGGTTTGCTGTGATGTCCTCAGACAAGACCGGCAGAGATCTTAGGAAGTGGGAGGCAGCTTCCCAGAAGTGATGTAAAATGGTGGCGCAAAAGAGGCTGCTGATGACAACTTCCTCAGAGGCCGCTGGTCACGGACAGCTTCTGGTCTTGATTTCCCAATGTGCTGTGCTGAGATAGGGCTTTACCAGAAAGCAAAATAAGCCATGTCAAAAGCAATGACAAAGCGTTTGGGGTGTCCACGCAAAGGTGCGATTCCCATTGCCCACTAACTTTGTAGAGCCAAAATAGCTAATCTAGAGGCTGCAGCATGGCACCTGTGATTCAGATCTACAGCTTTTTTGGCCTGAATTCCTCCACTAGAGCCTTTCTAGTTGACCGTTCATCATCTTTCATCTAGCAGTGCTTTCAAACAGCCTTTGTGATCTGAACTCCCACATCTGTTCTCCGCCAGGGAGTCTTTGACAGAAGCAACTAAAATCTGAGTGCCTTTCCCAGCTCCTCACAGTTCAGTTCAGTTCAGTTCATGGATGCCCTTCACCTTTGGGCTTCAACTTCTACTCTGTGCACGTTCTTACCCCAAGTCTATTTTGTTTTGGCTCAGACTTTTGGTTTCATTCATGCTTCTGGGGTCCTTCCAGCACATTTCCCTAGAAGGCTATATCCTAGGAATGGTCTCCACCCCTCACCTCCTGAAGTTTGACAGAGTCTGGACCGCCCTCTTTACTGGAATTAGTACAACTCTGTGAATTTCTGGATGTAATACACCCCTTCATCTTTCCCCAACCACCATAGCCCCATACAGAAGGTCCAGTGATATAGCTAGGTCTTCTGCTTCTTCTCCTTTTTTTTTTTTTTTTTTTAATAGCTAGGTCTTCTAATCACCAGGATTTGGGAGCCAGTGCCCCCAGCAGGGAGGGACTCTTGAATAGGTGTACTGTACTGTGAGGGACAGCTCTGTCCATTACTCTGCCTCTCCTCCATCTCACCTTTATTTTGGCTTTTCCCTAAAAGGATCAGACTCTGTCCAGTTGCCCTGCTTGGACCCCCTAGCCTTGTCTAGGACTAAAACTCTGCTGTCAACCCCTCACCAGGGGCTGGGACTTTTGCTTTCCAGCCTCTCTCAGGCCAGGTCCCTTCTCTGATACCAGAGATTCCTCCCACCCGCCCACCCATTCCCCCTACTAGAGACTTTTCTTACATCTAGGCTTTGGTAGGTAGGGTCTTACCCATGCACAGATCTCCCAGTTGTTGAACACACTGAACTCTCCCTGCTACTCTTTGGGCGAATTGGATGTCATGCTAGTCTTCTCAGCTGTACTTCTGGAACAAGCTTCTTAGCTTAGTTGGGCCCTGTCCTGAATTTCATGCTAGTTCTCCAACTGCCTCTGCCTCAAAAACAGCTTTTAATATGCATTTGTAAAGCTTCAAAAGAGAGATAGAGAATATAACCTTTTCCAAACTTAGTTAACTAGAGAATATTTATTTATTTAACGAGCATGTGTGAAAGCACAAGCAGGGGAAGTGGCACGCAGAGGGAGGGGAGAAGTGGGTTCCCTGCTTGTGGGGAGGGACCCATGGGATCATGACCTGAGCTGGAGGCAGACAATCACCCAGGTGTCCTGAGAACCATTATTTTTTTTTGAAGTGATATTAAAATCTCATGGAGTATGGTGTTTGGTGCAGCACAGTTTTGGAAAGTATGAGGCTTTATCCTAAAGGAGTAGATCTCAAACTGAGGAATTCCAGGTGAAGGTAATGTGACAGTCAGTGAAAAAACATTATTTGGGGGTAGGAAATCTCTCTTGGTCCTCTTCATTCAGCACATGCCTACTGAGCACCTAGTATTTACCAGTCTTTCTGCTGGAATCACATCATGTGTTTGACTACTTAACTGTATGGCATCTGTGTAAGGACAGCTGTGATCTGGAGTGTATGTGTAAGGTGGGGAGGAGGTAGGGATTCTACATTCTTTCTCCTACATTTGGATCTTCTTCCTCTTTCTTCCAGTTAAAACAGGAAGAAAGGAAGTACTGAGTAGGGTGATGTCATCAGCTTCTGGATCCAAGGAAGGCTTCTCTGAGGCTTCTTTCCCCAGGTTTGACCTCTTCTAGGATTTCTCCAGCACTCCTGAGCACCCCTTCCGTCTCACTCTGGGAGTAATCATCTCAGCATCAGTTTCAAGTCTTATTGCTAGTTCAGGATTTTGACTTCACATACGAGATCAGTGCTAACTGGGATGGAGCTCATTTTTTATGGAATGATTATGACATTGTAAACTTTGTACTTTCCCTATGAAATCCCTCTCTTATAGCTCAGGGGTAGTCTAGATGATTACTTTTTTCAACTTTTCAGTGGAGATAAATGCATGCACGGTAGGCAGGGCAGTCTTGTGGGTGGAGAGCATTTAAATCTGACAGTGGGGTTGACCAGGTGCCTGGAGCTCTAGCTGGCAGAACTGGTAACCAACCAAAGAGGAAACTAGTTATTTCCTTTGTATGCCATTCTCTACTGGGACAGCCTGGAAAAGACCACTTGAAGCAGACAGAAATCTCCAACTAAGACTTCTGATTAAGAAATTTTAGGTCCTTTTGAGATCCTGGTGTATGTATGTGTCTTTACTATCATGAGTGAGATCTTTGGTTGGCCAGTCTTTAACAGAGTTGGATGACCTAATCATGAAACAAACTATATACAAAGGTTTAGCTTTGATCTCACGCTTAGATATGATGTTCATCCAACAGTTAGCATCTTCTACCCATAGGCCCCACCCTAGGGGCCTTGGTCTAGGGTTCCTGTCCATTTCTGCCACTTCCTCTGAAATGCTATGTTTTTTTTTTTTTTTTTTAAGATTTTATTTATTTATTCATGAGAGAGAGAGGCAGAGACACAGGCAGAGGGAGAAGCAGGCTCTCCGTGGGGAGCCCAATGCAGGACTCAATCCTGGGACTCGATCCTAGGACTCCAGGATCACACCCTGGGCCGAAGGCAGGCGCTAAACCACTGAGCCCCCCCACCCTACCCCACCCCCAGGATCCCCTGAAATGCTATGGTTTTAACTGAAGATCAGAGAGTGAGCTCACAGGAATGTCAGAAGAGGGCTTGTAATAGTCATTTAGAGATCTTCAGTAGAGCCAGTTATTTGGTCCTTCTGTAGGTATTTATAAGTATTGGCATATAAAACTATATGTATGCTGTAGCTGTGATAGCTGTATATGTAGCTATAAGTGTGATAACTGTAACTTTCTATAATCCTCCAGGGTCATTAGTAGTCTTGCTTCTGCATCATTGTCTTCCCTGTTTTCCCACCAGGAATTAAGTAGGCTCTGAATGTAATGTAAGATGTTTAGAATGTCCCTTCCTCCCTCCCTCCCTGTCTCACTTGTGCATGTGCTCACTCTCTCTTTCTCTCTCGCTGGGGTCCTTGTCTGCAAGGCATCTCTAGTTGAACTTAGTAGAGAAGTTAACAAATAGGAAAAAAAAGGACAAGTAAAGGTTACACCGAGGTTCAGATTCTAGGTAAAATGGAAGTTTTGGAAAGGGATCACCTGAGAGCTAAAACCTTGGGAGAAAGTTTCATGGAAGAGATGATTGTTGACTAAGGACACACTAAGTAAGGTAGGGACTGGAACACCCCGATGGGAGCATGTGGAGTGGGGAAGGAATGGAGTAAAATCCTCAGATTATTTCTTGTGCAAGCAGAGTAACTAGTACCTCCCCCACTGGTCTCTTCTGTAAATCACCACTGAACCTCATGTAGTTTGGTCCTTTTTAAAGATTTACTTATTTATTTATTTACTCATTCATTCATTCATTCATTCGAGACACAGAGAAAAAGGCAGAGACACAGGCAGAGGGAAAAGCATACATCCTGCACGGAGCCTGATGCAGGACTTGATCCCCAGACCCCAGGATCATGACATGAGCCAAAGGCTCAACTACTGAGCCACCAGGTGCCCCAGTTTGGTCCTCCTTTTTTTTTTTTTTTTTAAGATTTTATTTATTTATTCATGAGAGACACAGGCAGAGACAGAAGCAGGCTCTTCACAGGGAGCCTGCTGTGGAACTTGATCCCCAGACCGGGATCACACCCTGAGCCACCCAGGTGTCCCAAGTTTGGTCCTTTTTAAAAGCTTCTGAAGATTGAGTATCTTAATGTAACCCATTAGTTAGCTGGAACCATCTTTTCCCCTAAAAATTTGGCTCAAAGTGTCATTCTACAGATTGTAGAGTCTGATTCCTTCACCCAGATTCTTCAAATTCCTAGGAGCTCATGTATTTACGGTCATTCTAATTTTGAGCTCTTGCTTCCACTAAATTAGTTCAGATTATAGATGGTCTTACTGTCTCAAGCATGCTGTCTCTGTTTCCATCCACATTCACCCAGATGTAGAGCTCAAATATCTCCCAGCTAAAGCCTGTATGTGTGTAGCAGACTTTATTAAAGATTTAGGATAATGGAGAGTGTTTTACATTGCCGGAAAGCAGCAACTTGAATTCTAATACTGGCTATCCCTATCCCTTAAAGTATTTTTTTGTCTATATCTCCATTAGAGATTCATCACTATGTATATCACCCATGTACCTAGGGCTTTGGTCTCTTATAATCATTCCTCTGCAAACTTTCCTAACTCTGTTGCCACTAAATATTCCCGATACTACTTCCTCTGTTATGCAAAGCAATTGAATTCTACTCTGTCTTCCAAACTTACTTCCATATGTCCAAAGCCCACTGAAATGGTTCTGCTGAGTAAAAATTCATCCACTTTAGCCACACAAAGTATTTTTAGAACCTCTGATGTGTTCTTTTATGTTATTTCTCTCCTTTGAAAGCATTTCTTGTGTGGGGCACCTGGGTGGCACAGTCAGTTAAGTATCTGACTCTTGGTTTCAGCTCAGGTCAAGATTGCAGGTCATGATCTCAGGGTTGTGAGACTGAGTCCTGTGTCAGGCTCCATGCTCAATGTGAAGTCTGCTTGAAATTCTTTCTCCTCCCACTCCCCCTCCTGCTCACTCTCTTTCTCTAAAACATAAATAAATATTTTTTAAAAAACATTTCTTGTTTTAAATAGCATTTACTATTTCTTTTTTTTCTTTCTTTCTTTTTTTTTTTTTACTATTTCTTTTTTTAAAGTTAACTCTACACCCAATGTGGGGCTTGAACTCATGACCCTGAGATTAGGAGTTGCATGCTCTGCCAACTGAGCCACCCAGGCACCCCAGCATTTACTACTACTTTTTTTTTAAATTTAAATTAATTTTTTTTTTTTTTTTTAGCATTTACTACTTACCTCAGAAATGGTTTTGCTTTGAAGAATCTGTGGAGGGAAGGTAAGAGGATGTTCCAGGCTAGGAGAACAATGTGTATATAGGCAGCAGTCTGCATAAAACCTATTGTGGGCAATGAAAAAAAATATTCTATCTGGAAATAAGAATTTTTGTTGGTGAGCAGAGCTCAAGATTGATTAGAAAGTCCAGAAACAGATCTAACTTTTAGTGGAAAGCATAGTGTTGGGGTTTGTTTCTTTCTTTCTTTCTTTTTCTTTCTTTCTTTCTTTTTTTTTTTTAAAGATATTACTTATTCATGAGAGACACAGAGAGGCAGAGACACAGGCAGAGGGAGAAGCAAGCTCCCTATGGCGGGCCTGATGTGGGGCTCAATCCTGGAACCCCAGGGTCATGCCCTGAGCTGAAGGCAGACGCTCCACCACTGAGCCACCCAGGCGTCCCAAGGATAGTGTTTAGAATGAATGTCTTAACTAATTAAAAAAAAAAAATTCCTGTTACCTTCTAGCAAAATATATTATAGATGGATTAAAGGTTTTTAATATAAAAACTAAAATAATAAGTATACTAAAAAAAGTTATTTTCTTTTTTTTTTTTTAAACATTTTGTTTCTTTTTTTTTTTTTTTAATTTTTATTTACTTATGATAGGCACACAGTGAGAGAGAGAGAGAGGCAGAGACACAGGCAGAGGGAGAAGCAGGCTCCATGCACCAGGAGCCCGACGTGAGATTCGATCCCGGGTCTCCAGGATCGCGCCCTGGGCCAAAGGCAGGCGCTAAACCGCTACGCCACCCAGGGATCCCAAAAAGTTATTTTCTTTTTAAAAAATTCTTATTAGAGAGAGCATGAAGGGGGAGAGGCGGGGGGGGGGGGAGAGAAGCAGACTCCCCACTGAGCAGGGAGCCCGATAGAGGGCTCCATCCCAGGACCCTGAGATCATGACCTGAGCCAAGTCAGACGCTTAATTGAGCCACCCAGGCACCCCTGAAGTACACACATTCTTAATCCACCAATCTGATTTCTAGGTATTTATGCCCAAGGAAAGTGTACAGAGATATATTTATTACTATCGAATTGGTAAAGCAATCAAAATGACCATCAATAGGGGATTGGCCAAATAAACTGTTAAGTTCGTACAATGATAAATGAAGTAAATAATTACTGACACAGAAAGATGGCTGTAATATAAAATGAAAAAAATATATAGCATATGAATTTGTTTCAGTTGAAATAAATACCACCAGAGCTGTGTGTGTATGTGTGTGTGTATATATTTATTATTATTTTTAAAATATTTTATTTATTTATTCATGAGAGGCACAGAGAGGGACAGAGACACAGGCAGAGGGAGAAGCAGGCTCCCCACGAGGAGCCCGATGTGGGACTCGATCCTTGACCCCAGGATCACGCCCTGAGCTGAAGGCAGACTCTCAACCACTGAGCCACCCAGGCATCTCAACTATGTATATATATTATAAACTCATACATCAGGGGCATCTGGGTGGCTCATTTGGTTCAGCATCCAACTCTTGGTTTTAGCTCAGGCCATGATCTCATGGGTCGTGGGATCAAGTGCTGTTCAGGCTCTGAGCTCAGAGAGAAGCCTGTTTGAAGATTTTCTCCCTTTGTACTTCCCCACTCAAATAAAATAAATCTTAAAAATATCATATAATACAATGTTAACCAAAATTTTCTTTTCTGATAAAGAAAAAAAAAGGATTTAAAAAAATAGGGGCACCTCGTTGGCACATGACTCTTGATCTCAAGGTTGTAAGTTTGAACCCCATGTTGGGTAGAGATTATTTGAAAAACAAATTTTTTTTTTTAAAGATTCTATCTATTCATGAGAGACACACAGAGAGAGAGAGAGAGAGGCAGAGATACAGAGTGAGAAGCAGGCTCCATGCAGGGAGCCCGACGTGGGACTGGATCCCGGGTCTCCAGGATCAGGCCCTGGGCCAAAGGCAGCGCTAAACCACTGAGCCACCCGGGCTGCCCTGAAAAATAAAATCTTAAAAAAAAAAAAAAGATTCTGACTTGATGGTGGTAGGTGGGCCAAAACCACAGTTATATTATGCCAAGGTGTGTGTCTACACTGTGAAGTTGGAAAATTACTCATTATGACAGAAAGAGGGTAACTGGAAAGGAGAACTAGTTCTCTAGAAAGGGGAGAGAAATTTGTGTCTTGGAGTTAAATTTGAAGGGCCAGACCTATATCCAAAAGGAAATATTCTATAGACTGGGGATTCCCATTTAGAGGAAAAGGTACTTCTGAAGTAGAGGCAGTAAGTAAGAGTGGGACTCTAGAGTTGACACCCTTGAGATGTTTAGGAGAGGGATGGTCTTATCTCGGTCCTCCCATTCCTGGTGGTAGTCTTGACAGACCCTGGAGAGGAGTGTGTGGCAGTGGTCTCAACTGGAACCTGAGAGTAGAGCTTGAGGAGCAGTAAGAGTGGAGAGTAATCACTGTAATGAAACAACAGCCACAACATTATTTAAAGATCCCTGTGCAGTTTATGAACGCCATTGTACAGTGACCTGGCTAACAGTCCTGTATACTATGCATTTTTTTTTCTTTCATGTGGACACTGAATCTCAGAGAGTAGGATTAGGACTCAAACTCAGGTATTTAGGCCTCAAATTCCATTTCTCATTTCTCCATGAGGTGAATTTTCTGAGGAGGGAAGGCTAGAGCAAAAGTGGCAGCCTGGAGCTAGGAATATCACAGTGAAGAAGTGGAAGGAAGAAAAGGGCCAGGGAAGATACAGTGCTCCTCACAGTCACTGTCCTGTCCTCTGGCCCTTGTAGGTCCTGACATTCCTCTAAACCAGAGAATGTGGGATGTTTTATTAGTTTAAGGGAGAAAAAAAAAATCCTAATCCGTTCAGAAATAGCTTGAGGTGTTTTGGAAATAAGGTTGGCTAGTTTGGTTATAGCAGAGTTAGTTTGGTGGCTCAGTAGTTTATTGAATTCTGACTTCATTCTTTTGAAAGCAATACAGTAGAAGCATATTGACTTCAACCCATGAGGGAAGGGCTTGTCTCATTTAATTACACGGAACAATTTTTTTTTGTGGACATTAAGTTTGCTTACTTCTGGAATCACATATTAATTCACTTACATGTGTATGCACTAACTAGTAGAGATCCTAAGGGGACCTACTTTAGTTGGTAGAAAGTCAGAAATCTCAAGTTACTTCAGTTTTCCAGCTGACAATCATATTTATGCAATTGAATGTTTTGGCTAAGCCATTCTGATAGCATAAACATAAAAAGCAGTTATTTCCTGTCAGAAATTCTGAACCAGCAGGGTCCACTTTAGAGAGAGGTTGTGGGGAATTGCTAGACTGGTGTCTGCTGAGAATTCTGCAAGGCATGGTTGCTGCCCAGTGCGTGGAGCCTAGTGGGCCATCAGAAAGCTGCAGTGGAATGAATGAGTGAGTCAGCGAAGGACTGAAGGAATCCTTATCTCTGCGGCATGTTGAACTGTACAGAACGATCTTCCCACAGCTTTGTACTGTAGTTTGACTTGGGTGGTTTGGGGACTAGACTCCTCACCTGGATTTTATATTAGGGAGGGAGGAAACAAGTACCATGGGAAGTTTCTGCTCTATGAGCTGGTGACTCCACAGAGGAGGGATGTTTCCAAAATCAGTAAGCTGGTGTCACTTGAGTCCCAGTCACTTGATGTCCTTGATGCTGAGAAAGTCTCTGGAACAAGTGAGGAGGCCCATGGAGGCAAGAGATTTCCTATTGGCAACCTGGATCGTACCCAAAGAGGGCAGCTACTTTTTAAGTCCTCTGTAGGAGGCTCTCTACCACCCTTCTCTACTGCTTGGATTCTAAATCAGGAGGCTCTCTGGCTCATCGCTGGCTTTTGCTTACCCAGCCTGGCCCTGCCCTCTGGCACTGTGCCACCGGCGATTTTTAGCCCTACTGGAAATTACACCCTCTGTGAGGGTAAAGCAAACTGGGAGGTTCTGCCTCTGGCTCCAGAGGGACTGGAGCCTGTCACCTGGCCCTGCCCTGTGTTTCCTGGCATGTGTTCCTGGCCACCTTTGTACCCTTAGCACAGTCCTCTAAGCCCGTAATTCTGCCTCAGTAGGGATTTAAGGACTGCCTTTTTCAGATGGCGTGTGGGGGGCAGGATTGGCAGGGTTTTGGAAGAAGCTCCTGATACCAATCTCTGTGTCCTGCTTTAGGAGAATTATTGGTTTCATGCAGATGATCTAACAGTTATGTTGGGAGTGGTGGGATATGAAGATTCTTCAGTATATCAAAAGGATTTACCACTGGGTTTCTTTAAGCATTGAACCTGCTTTTCAAAATAAAATTTGATTTTCACACTAAAAATAATGTGCAGTTATTTACATCAAAAAACTTTTGAGGGGCACCTGGGTGGTTCAATTGGTTAAGCATCCAACTCTTGGTTTCAGCTTAGGTCTTGATCTCAGGGTCTACATGTGGAGCCTACTGAAAACAAAAACAAAACAAAACTTGAGATATTCTAGGCAAACTTCCTTGTTTCAGATATGAGTAAACTTTGGGAGGTCCATCAAGGGCAAAGCTGTGTCTTTGTTGAGCTAACATTCAGATTATCTGGAAGGAATTGAGGGAGAGGGGAGCAGACATTGTATAGGAGGAAGTCTCAGTCCCTCTGAGAGGAGCATTTCTTGGGGTATTTTTTAGGTGGAGGAGTGGAAAAATGCATTCCTTCCCCTTGAATGCCTTGCTCACAACCCTTGGATTGGGTAATTCCTACCTAACTGACTTTCACCTTAGTCCTTTCGGACTGACCCCAAAACGACATGGTAATCCCTGAGTATTTGAAACTTTGCAAAGCTCAGTTTAGTGAAAACTCAAATTATAGGATGTGAGTGACTGAATACAACTTTATTAAATCCACTGTGTGAAAAAAGCCTTATATTAAGTTAGCAAAATGACAGTAGAAGCTCTTTAAGGGGCCTGATTTAATTAGTCGATTAGATTGATTAGAATTATCTGATCTATAATAGGTAGTAAAAGTAAAAGTAAAATAGGTGTAAAAGTAAAGACAAGGAGATGTAGAAATATTGAAGGATATAGAAGATCGTGACCAGGCAAAAGGTCTGACTTTCTGTTTAAAGGCAGACCGATCAAGGGACAAAAGGTCTTGATGACCAAGAGGTCAGTAGGTGACAGCAGTGAAGAGGAGTGCGGTTGTTTAGTATAGACTTAGGCAAAGGAAGGATTTTTTTGTAAGGTAATAGGAATAATGGCTTTGAAGCCACATTGAGACGGACCATCTGTTTTTCCTCTTGGTACCACTGGGTACTGAAGAAGAATTTTATGGCAGAAAATTCATTTCCCAGAACCAAGTTCTTCAGGGAGTGCCAGGTTCCAGCTAGGGGGAAGGAGGCCAGAACTGTCTTTTAGGCCCGCTTCCTGCACTGCACACCTAAATACTGGAGTGGGGAAAGGAGGGGTGCTCTGGCCAAATGGGACAAGCTCCACAAAGTACTGGGCCTTTAGGCAGAGTTTGCAGGAATAGGGACTAAGTACCCTTTGCAGGGAAATCCCATTTGGCCATGAGGGTTTTTTGAACTGTTCAGGCTCAGATTGAGTCGGTGCTAATCTGTGAGAGGCTGAAGGGAAACTGAAGGTTTCTTCCTTAAAACCCTAGTAGGAGTCAATAGATTCTTGGGCCTTTCTATTCCTGTAGAGTCTAGAATTTATTTTGCCTTTTACAGTGACAGCAAATAATGCCCTAAGGCCCACAGAGTTTGAAAGAATCTGGAAATACTCAGATTATTCTTTATAAAGATGTTTTTAGATTTTTAATGGTTCAGGATTCTTTTGACCTTGTTAATACATGATTGCAAATGTTTAAGAAAGAGCCTCCAAATAGCTGGAAACAAAGTCTTTACAATTCTTTTTACTCCTTCCTTACTTGATTCATTGACACCACTACCCTGGCCAGATGTGAATAACTCAGAAAATGATTGCCTAACCAGCCATTTCATCACAGGAACCTGAGTAAGATTGTGTGGCCCACAGCACAGGAGGCTATGTGGCTTAGAGCTCGGGGTGTGCTCTTCTCACGTCAGTACTTTCTGAATCGTTTTTAACTGGTTTTGGTACAATTAGAATGAAAAACTTCTGTCTGGCAAAAGTCGTTATAAACAAAGTTAGAAGACAGCCACTAGAATGGAAGAAAATTTTTGCAATGTATGTAATAGGTGATGAATTAATATCTAAAATCTGTAAAGGATTTCTATAAATCAATAAGGAAAAGGCAAACCCAATAGAAAATGAGTGGAGAATACAATACGTGAGACACAACAGGGCAAATTGTAATTTTATATATATAAAAAAAAGCTTATCCATTGCATCCGTTCCAAATGAAACTGTTATTTCATTTAAGGAATGAGCAGACTTCTCTGGATAGGAATGTTACTGTATTGGTAAATATCCACGAATAAGGTACCATGAAATACTGTATGGCTGTGAAAACCTTTTTTTTGTTGTTTTTTTGTTTTTTTGTTTTGAGAGAGAGTGGAGTGAGGGGCAGAGAGAGAGAGAGAGACTCAAGCAGGCTCCATGCCCAGTGTGGGGCTCCATGAGGGGCTCCATCTCACAACCCTGAAATCATGATCGGAGCTGAAATGAAGAGTCGGACGCTTAACCAGCTGAGCCATTCAGGCACCCTAGCTGTGAGAACTTTGACGTTAACTTTCTGTATCAGTGAAAGGTGCAAATGCAGGAATAGAATGTTCCCATTTATTTTTTAAACAACATTCCTATTTGATTTGGAATGTATTCTGTTTTAAATTTTATTAAAGGATTCCTTTAGATTAAAAAATATTTAAGCTTGTATTCTTCTAGTTACATTAAAGAGTGAAATGTTAACTTTTGTCTTCCCCTTATGTAAAAGATTGATCCAGTATAAATCTTAGCCTCTGAGAAGAAGTTAGAGACTTCTTACTACTCTTCCCTTCCCATAAACTGAAAGGATTCCTGGAGGAGGCTCCTGGGCCATGGTATCTGCAGTTGCACTTCTTGGTGTGAAGAACAAAGGAATTCAAAGCTCAGAATTCTTTTTTCCTAGGATTTGCTGCACTTTGGTATTCACAGCCTTGTAGAGACTCTCTGCCTTCCTGCCTGTGCCGTAGTGGAAGGAGCTGAGACCTCCTCTGCTCAGAAGGCTTTGCTTGCTCCTTCCCTTGGAAGAAAAAGGAAAATTACCTGATTGGCCTCAGAAGTGTCTCAGCTGGTTTTAATCTTGGTCTCGGTCCCTCACCAACCTGGGTGAAAGAAGACCTTGAAGCAGACGCCTTAGTTTTGCCTGTTTCCCTGGAATTTGAGGATCTAGAACTCTAGCCTGGAAATAACAGGACTCCAATCATAGGGTGGCACAAGCCCAAAAACCTCTTTGTCTTTCTTTCTTTTTTTTTTTTTTCCCTCTTTGTCTTTCAAAGAAAGACCAGGGCTTTTGGGACAGAAGCACTGCTTTTTCTAAATTACATTACCAGTGTCAGCGGACACCAGTATGGGTGTATGGGGATTGTTTCAGACTTGCAACACAGGCTTTTCCATGAGCTGGAGAGTTACATGGAGTGGTATAATAGAAACCTATTTAAAACCAAAATTGACTCCAGCAAGTACTGTTCAAAAGAGGGATGGCCGAATTCGTATTCATAGGGGGAAGAACATTCCATTCTCTTCTCACTACAGAATGCTGATGGTGAGAGTGAAGTTCACAACTTCCTCTTGTTGCTCAGTATTGGTCAGGCGTGGAGCCTGGAGTGGGTGGTTCACAGTGGGGCTGACTCCAGGTGTGGGTCACTGGATATCAGAAGAAGGGGGTTAGAGAGCTAAGTTGCTCTGAGTAATATAAGGGGAATTGAGTTTTCTGAGCAAAGGGAAGACCCGTGAGCCATGTCTGGAGAGGGTGAAGGCGCCATGAAGCATGCTAACAAGATAAAGCCCCTCTGTCTCTTGATAACCTGAGGAAAGTCTGATGAAGACAGTGTTTTGAGTTAGTTTATGTATCTGTATTTTTTTTCTTTTTGGGAAAGCATAAAAAAAGGGAGCTGAGTCCCACCTCTGGGACAGCTCAGATCAGAAGGAAGAGATCAGCCTCAGTGAGTGAGATAAAAAATCCAGCAGGAGCTGCAATCAGAGCCTAAAGGGACTGTTAAGAGCATTAACTGCTGGGAATTTGCAGAAATTATGGGAGGTTCATTGGAGGGGGGGCATCTAGGTGGATTTTAAAACATGCGCATAGACAGAATGGTTGTAGCTGACCTCTGACTGCTCTAGTGCTTGCTGTGTAACTCCTAGAATGTTTAGCCTTGGTCCTGCCCCAGGATCCTTCTTATGGAGTCTATTTGTTAGATGTTCCAGGAACTACCCTGGTATTCCTCTTTCTGCCCAGTGGAAGTTCAGATTCCAAAAGGGAGGCAGAACTTCCCAACAAAGGGCTTGTTACTCCCTTCCCTCCCTACAATTTACGCAGACCCTGTGATGCCGGTCAAAGAGCAAGAGGACTGCAGCTTTGCCGGCCACACCAGCACTGAGTAGGGCATATCATTTGGGAGTCGGAGGGAGGCAGAAAAGTCTTCCACAAAGTATTGGGACTTGGAGACTGCTCTGAGTGAGTAGTTAAGCAAATATTAAGCCTCCAATAAGTGTCTTAGAGCAAGAAGCCAAGGTCTGAGCAGCTGGAGTAGGTCCAGGGCAAATCCAGCCAGTGTCACACTAAACGAGAACTCTTGCTCACTTCTTAGGGAGGAAGACCAAACTGATGGAAGAGCATGTGGTACGTAGTCTTAAAATCCACTGTAATTCCATACTTTGAGGACAGTAGTGATTGATGGGCTTTGACTGCCCAGCATGCACTTTCTCTTCTTAAATGAGAGCATATTGATTTCCTTTGGGGGGCCATGTCCTTCTCTGTTTTGTTTTCTTAATATTTTATTTATTTATTCATGAGACACACAGAGGCGGAGACACAGGCAGACTGAGAAGCAGTTTCCCTGCAGGGAGCCCGATACGGAACTAGATCCCAGGATCCCGGGATCACGCCCTGGGCTGAAGGCAGGCGCTAAACCGCTGAGCCACCCAGGCATCCCCTCCTTCTCTGTTTTTAGACTGGGTTCTGGTAGGGTCAGGTTCATGGCAGACATGATGGAGGACACATGACTGCCAATCAGAAAACAGCAGTTGACGTGGGTATGATCTCAAATTCGGGCCAATTAGGACTTTGGACTTTTTTGGGAACTAGCAAGAAGTGAATTCTCATTTTTTCCCCCATGGGATCTGGGTCTGCCAAGCCTGTAGGATGTGCATAACTCTGAGGCTTCTAGTGGTCGTCCTGCCACCCCAGGGGGAGTGCTGAAGCCCCACAAGGGAAAGCTGAGCTGTGAGGTGGCATCTTTGGAGCACCTGGATCCAACCATGTTGTATGCTGGCTTCACCCTGGACATTTCATTTACATGACTCCAGGCTTTCCTGTTTTTTGTTTTTTTGTTTTTTAAGATTTTATTTATTCATGAGAGACACACAGAGAGAGGCAGAGACACAGGCAGAGGGAGAAGCAGGCTCCATGCAGGGAACCCAATGCGGGACTCGATCCCGGGACTCCAGGATCACACCGTGTACCAAAGGCAGGTGCCAAACCGCTGAGTCCCCCAGGTTCCCCTTAATGAGATAATTTTGATTTGGTTGTGAAATCTGGAGGGTGGGAAAAATGTTCCCTTCTTCTTTCCTAGGTTCTTTGGCTGGTCTAATAATTAGCAGGAGAAAAATAAATGTCCTATATATGGGAACCCCATAAAAATACGAAGCTCAAAGGGCAGTCAAAGAATCGCAGTTTTATATAACACCGTGAGCTAAGGAAAGGAGGGGGGGTCTGGGGTTACAAAGGGAAGGAAGGCCATTCACAAGAGCTGTTTAGAAAACAAAGGTTGCCGTTTTGTGCAGGTAAGTTTCTTAGGTAAAAAGGTATTTCTGGTAATAGTGTCCTGGTATAGGCCCCCTTCCAATGTAAATTTAGATAGTTGAGAGGGGCGGTAAAGGGCTTTTCCTAAATTTGCTACGTTTTGATTGCTTTCAGCTCAGAAAAATCCTTATGCCAGAGAGACATATTTTAGGATGGCAAAATCTGCTCCCCTTCAGCCCTTTACCAAATCTTTAGTCATTATATTTTCACTGGCTCATTTTACTGAAGAATTAAGTAGCATGGTGGTTGGCCTCCTGTGTGGAAAGCAGAGTGGTGGGTCGGGTCTCCGTGATTAACAGCAGTCTTCCTTGCTCCTGTGTCCTAATAAAATCATATATCGAGCGAGATAGTGCACCCTCACCCAGGCTTGCCCCGGAGTGTGTGGGAGGCCGTCCCAGGGCCCAGGAAGTTGATGAGGGATTCAGATGCGGAGGACTTCACTCTCCAGCAAGGAACAAAAGCGGTTCAGAGGTGGCCTGGGGAGGGCCGGTGACCTGCAGCCTCGGGCCCAGCGGGAGCTCGGGGCATCCCCCCCACCCCCCACCCCCCCAGCTGCCCCCCCCCCCAGCCCCGCCGGACACACCGCAGCCTGCTCCCCGCTGAGGCTCCGGTTCGTCCCTGCCCCCAGCCTGTTTTCCCTGAGGTGGGGACAGTGTTTCCCAGGGCCCATGTGACTTCACTGGCAAGTGACGATTGCAGACGGTTTACCAGTCAGTAAAACTGCCAGAGGCTTTTGTGCTGTAATAATCCTTTTCCTGTTTAAAACTCTGGGGATTTTCTGCTCTTGCCAATAGTTTTTCAAGTCAGCAATTACGTTGCGGATTATGTAATGGCTAGGTATTAAAAATAGAAAAGACCAGAGTTTGCATCTATTTTAACCAAATCAAAACAGAGCAGAGAGGGGAAAGGAGGAGAGGGAGAGCCCAGCGGAGGAGGGAAAAGGGATTACGTGACTCGAAGCAGCGAGATCCTATCGTGTGACCCGCAAGCCAGCCCACAGTTGACTGTGCTCTTTCCCTGCCGTTCTGGGCCCCAGGGGCTGCCCGTGCTTCCTTGGCCTCCTCCAGGGAGGGAGCCTGCTCGTCCCGGTGCGTGCCTGCCTCTGCCGGGCAAAGCCACTAAGGGGGACGGATGGATTTTGATGTGATTAAAAACTATTTGCCGTGAAAACGCACTTTTATTATAGATGCTGCCTGCGGCCCCTGAGGATGCCCTGCGGCTCCTCATCTTCAGCCCTCTTCCCGCCGCGTTGCCCTCACTGCGTCCTCCTCTAGGAATTCCAGGGCTGCCATTCCCTGTTCTCCCGTGGCTTCTCACTCACCCCCACCCTCACCCCCCGTGAAGAGATCTTTGTGTTTTTCTGGGAACCTGTTGAGTAACTTTTACTCCATTTTACTCATTTGGGCCCTCCAGTGAAATTTTAGGTGCCAGGTGTATCTGGAGTAGGGGGCATATTTTTGGGAGGGGGACTTCTCGGGGCCTGACAGATGGCACCAGAATACACCAGGCCTCCTCCCGTGTTAGCTCCCAAGTCCGTCACCCCATCCTGGACACAGGCAGCTGCAGAGGGAGGCGTCCAGTTAATCCCCGCCAGCCCCCGAGCCTCCCTAGAGCCCATGACGAGTTCCCCATGTAGGCAGGGAGTGGTGGGTATTTTGAAGAAGCAGCTTACTGTTCCCAGATACTGAACCCTGATAGGTTTGGTGGGGTGAGGGACAGAGACCTGAAAGTCTGGACCCCAGCAGTGGAACCGTTGAGGGCAGTATCAGAGCGTTGTGTCCCGGTCGTGACCTCCATCGCACTTCTCAGGGTCTTCGCCTGAGCTGGGGTGGAAGTGCCAGCAGCTCAGAGCAGCACGAGGCCTGGCGTCCCCCGGGACTAGTGGAAGCACAGTGAAAGGAAGAGAGCTCTGATCTGGGGATTTTAGGCATAATTTCGCTAGATGGGTGGAGGGTGTGGGGGACCTTCCTTAGGGCCTTTCAAGTCGTAATACCCTCTGGACTAGGAGGTGCCCGGGCCTTGGGCACCCCTGTTTTTTTGTTTTTTTTTTTTTTGATTTTTTAATTTATGATAGTCATACAGAGAGAGAGAGAGAGAGAGAGGCAGAGACATAGGCAGAGGGAGAAGCAGGCTCCATGCTCCGGGAGCCTGACGTGGGATTCGATCCCGGGTCTCCAGGATCGCACCCTGGGCCAAAGGCAGGCGCTAAACCGCTGCGCCACCCAGGGATCCCCTGGCACCCCTGTTTTTAACCCTTTAGGTTTTCAGTTCTCTGTTGGGGATTCCTATCTACATTCTCCTCCAGAGGCGACTTTGGTAAGGACCACCAAACATCTGGTGTGGCCCAGATTTCAAGTCGTTCCGACCCATCCTGTCCTGAACGTGCTTGAACATGCCAGTCAAGTGTCCCGGCCTTGGGTGTGGTCAGTGTCATTGCAGCATCAGTTTTCTGTTATCTGGACGGACTGGCTGCTCCAGACCCGGGTAGTCTGTGGAAGTTGTGGGTCGCCGTGAGTGTCTGTCCTCCCCATCCCATCCCATCCCACTCCTGAGGCTTTGGGCAAGGTTGGGAGTCCCCTGAAGCACCTGCCCTAGCGGCTGTGAAGGGCTGGGTCAGTCGAAGCCTAAATCATTGCGGGGTCCACCAAGTGGAGTTTAAACCTTTTCCATTTAAACTCCACTTTCTTTTGTGGCTTCCTTCCTCCTCCTGCCCCCACAACCTCACAACTTGACCACAGCAGTGTCGTACACATTGGTCATCCCCGTCCTGAGGGAGATCACCTTTTCTATCATTATTATAATGTTCAATGGGTTTCCACCCCCAACACATGTGTGCACACACGCACGCACGCATGCGCGCACACACACACACACACTGTACTGGTGGTGCTTCTAGTGTCTGTTGCTTGAGATAATGCGAGTGGTCACAAGCTGGTATAGACGGCGTAACACACATAAGCCGCTTTAACTTTAACTCCTCCGATTCCCAAATTAGAGACACAGCAGTGCTTCTGCGTGTTAGACATTCGTTTGGGCCGCAGGCAGCGTAAGATACAAACGGTAGGTCTCTCGCATTAACTCCGATGCCAGGGCCCAGAGCCAGACAGTCCCTCCGCCCTGCACGCGCCCTCACTCGCACCCCTTCTCTATCCCATTCCGGACTCAGGCTGAGGCCTGGGCCGCAGGCTTGCGCGCCAGCGGGGCTCGGGAAGAGGCTGGATGCGGGGAGCGGTGCTGTGTCCCCATAGGGCTCCAGGCCCGGGCAGAAGATGGGGGACAGGAGGCGTGAGGAGGGGACGGCAGGGGAGGCGGTGGCTGACGTGGGGCGGAGCTGGGTTAGCAGGAGCATCCCCGGCCCACCCCACCGGGGACTGAGAGGGCAGCGGAATCTTGCTCCAGGCGCCACGTCGTGGAGACAAGCAGGGACGTCGTGGCAGCCCGGGCGGCCTGGCGAGCCGACCTCAGGCCAAGCCGGCAGGCAGGCAGGGGCGGTGCTAGCACCTTCTCCGCTCCCGGCACTTGTCGTCCAGCCCCGTCCCAAAGACCCAGCTGCTGTCGCAAAGGCAACCAAGGGGACGCCCGGGGGGCTCCGTGGTGGAGCGGCTGCCCTCGTCCCAGGGTGTGACCCCGGGTCCCGGGACGAGTCCCGCGTTGGGCTCCCCGCAGAGAGCCTGCGTCTCCCTCGGCCCCTGTCTCTGCCTCTGCCTGAGTCTCTCATGAATAAATAAATAACATCTTTAAAAACAAAAAAAAAGGCAACTGAGGAAGGACCTTACTAGCACTTACTTCCCTGAGCAGTTTGCATTTAAGAGGAGACCCCAGAATATTACTTCTACTGCTATACACATTTTACTAAAACTATTACTTTTTTCCTCTAGTCAAGTAATTTGGTAATTTAAAATTTTTCTCAAAGGGCCCCAGTGTGGCTCAGTCGGTTAAGCGCCTACTTTGGGCTCCCGTCGTGATCCCAGGGTCCTAGGATTGAAACCCCAGCCCCTCCCTCCACCCCTGTGTGCTCTCACTCTTTCAAATAAATAAAATTAAAAAAAAAAAGAATTTTCTCAAAATTTAAAAATTATCAGCATAAAATTTTCATAATCTTGCTTTCATATCTCTACTTTTTCTCTTTTCCATTCCCAATATTGCATATTTAATGTTTCCTGCTTTTTTCATGATTAGCTTTGTTAAAGTTCTGCTTTGTAAGGACCAGCTTTTTTTTTTTTTTTTTAAGATTTTATTTATTTATTCATGAGAGACACAGAGAGAGACAGAGACACAGGCCGAGGGAGAAGCAGGCTCCACGCAGGGAGCCCGACGTGGGACTCCATCCGGATCTCCAGGGTCACGCCCTGGGCTGAAGGCAGATGCTCAACCACTGAGCCACCAGGTGTCCCCATGTAAGAACCAACTTTTGTTTTATGTCTGTTTTTATTTTAGTAACTTTTTACTTCTTAATCATTTTTTAAAAGGTTCTTTTATCTTAGGGGGAGCATGTGGTGAAGGGGCAAGGGAGAAGGGGAGAGAGAATCTCAAGCAGACCCCATAAGTGCAGAGCCCAGCACAGGGCTTGATCTCATGAACCTGAGATCATGACCTGAGCTGAAATCAAGAGGTGCTTAACTGACTGAGCCACCCAGGTGCCCCACTTCTTAATCATTTTAAAATCAGTTTTGTAATTGAAAAGTAATATAAAGGGTTACTATTTTTTTTTTTTTAAACTATTACAAAAAGACCAGTTACCCAAAAGAATAAACAGAGGACAAAAAGAGGAAATATGGGAACACTGGGTGGCTCAGCAGTTGAGTGTCTGCCTCTGGCTCAGGGTATGATCCTGGAGACCCGGGATCGAGTCCCATGTCGGGCTCCCGGTGCATGGAGCCTGCTCCTCCCTCTGCCTGTGTCTCTGCCTCTCTCTGTGTCTCTCAGGAACAAATAAATAAAATCTTAGAAATATATGTGGCTTATAAACAGAAGAGAAAATCTTACTTGCAAGTAAAATAAAGCATCTTTAATGATGGACCTCTAGACTTGAGTGGGCAGAGAGGCATCTTAGAGCTAGTGTCCCCTGGAGGGGACCCGCTGGGAGCCCCTCCACACCCAGTGCTCCTGCCCACTGCCCCCTCCATCCCTGACGTGCTGGTTGGTGTCAGGCAAGACCTCTGGTTCCTCCCCTGTAAATAGTGACTAATACCGAATGGCCCCACCTGCCCTACATGCTTCACTGGCTGTTGTAACAAGTCAGATACTGAACGTGAAGATGACACCTGACCTTCCCCTGAGCCCTGCGCCTTTCCTCTCCCACAGGTGGTAGTGGGAGGGGGTGTGGAGGAACCCAGCCTACGCCCACCTGGGCCTGGGCGGTCATCTGGGATTGCTCACCAGGCCTCACCAGGCCGTGGCCCTTAAAGGAACAGTATTTTGAAGGGAAGGAAAGAGTCTTACTCTCTGTTTAGCTCACTGTGCTTGCTGTCTCATCTCTTCGGCTAGGTTCTGTTTCTTTTTTTTTTTAAGATTTTAATTTATTTATTCATAGAGACACAGAGAGAGAGAGAGAGGCAGAGACACAGGCAGAGGGAGAAGCAGGCTCCATGCAGGGAACCCGACGCAGGACTTGATCCGGGGTCTCCAGGATCACGCCCTGGGCCGCAGGCGGCGCTAAACCGCTGAGCCATTGGGGCTGCCCTAGGTTCTGTTGTTTTTTTTTTTCAGGTTCTGTTTTTGATTCTGTTTTGTAAGTCCGTATTTTGCAGAGAAGTGAATGGGAGGGTTGGACATGCTAGGAATAAGCTCCAAGAACCAGGAGGAAGGAAGGGGTGGTCTGTATTAGTTCCCAGATGTTTTGGTCTCAGGACCCTTTTACACTCTTTAAAAATTATTGAGGATTTCATACAGCTGTATTAATGTGGGCTGTAGTTGTAGATATTTACCATTATACAAATATGGAAACAAATATTAGAAAAAGGCTTTAAAAGTACTTATTAATTATGTAAAAATAACAGTAATAAATGCTTTACATGTTAACATACTTTTTATAAAAATATTTAGCAGTCTTGGTATTGGGCACTCGGGTGGCTCAGTGGTTGAGCGTCTGCCTTCAGCTTGGGTCGTGACCCCAGGGTCCCGGGATTGAGTTCTGCATCGGGCTCCCCACAGGGAGCCTGCATCTCCCTCTGCCTGTGTCTCTGCTTCTCTGTCTCTCAGGAATAAATAAATAAAATCTTAAAAAAAATCTTGATATTATAATAAAAATGTTCATTACCTGTTGGGTCTCACTGGAAGGGTCTTCAGGACCCCCAGTTTTTTGAGCCACTGGGTGGCTCAGTTGTTTAAGCGTCTGCCTTCAGCTCGGGTCATGATCCCGGGGTCCAGGAATCGAGGCCGGCATGTGCTCCTTACTCATCAGGGAATCTGCTTCTCCCTCTCCCTCTCCCTCTCCCTCTGCCATTCTCTCTCTGCTTGTGCGCTCTCTGTCAAATAAATAAAATCTTTAAAAAATTTTTAAAACATATATGATCTAAAATAAAGTTCAGTCATTTTACAGTTTTACAAATGTCATTAATGACTGGCTTAAAAGGAGACAATTGGATTCTCATATCTGCTTTTTTCCCCCTACGATTATACTTATTTATTCATGAGAGACCCAGAGAGAGATGGAGACACAAGCAGAGGGAGAAGCAGGCTCCATGCAGGGAGCCCGATGAGGGACTCGATCCTGGGACCCCGGAGTCACGACCTGAGCCAAAGGCAGACGCTCCACTGCTGAGCCCCCCAGGTGCCCTGATCTGTCTTGCACTTTGAATGGGTCTTTAGTTCATGCTTGATTTTGTGCCATCATGCATTCACTGGTCCTTTGGAAAATAATGGCTGAGTGATTTGCTCAGATCTTCCCAGTGTAGACACATTTCAATCCACGATATTACACTCCTTAACATTACCACTGATGTCATCAGCAAAGTCTTTAAGTACCGGGAAGCTGTGAAGCTCACAGAGTGGAGGCAAGTTTTCTAAAATTCTAATTTTCATTTGCCAGATCAAATTTTATCACTGGCCAAAAATACTATCAGTTTTCTTTTTTTTTTTTTTAAGGTTTTATTTATTTAATCATGAAAGATACAGAGAGAGGCAGAGCAGAGGCAGAGGGATAAGCAAGCTCCATGTGGGGAGCCCGACGTGGGACACGATCCCGGGATCCCAGGATCACGCCCTGGGCTGAAGGCGGCGCTAGACCGCTGAGCCACCCGGGCTGCCCACTCTCAGTTTTCTTTGATGTGACAAGCTCACTTCACTCATTTTTGAGAAAATGACTGCCAAATAATGTCTTTGTCAGTTGTTCTTTCCTTTTTTTTTTTTAGTCAATCATGTTTTTTAATAAAAATTTTACATGAAAAACAGGTGGTTCACTTGTCAGTGCAAACAAGCACATACACTTATCTAGTACTTTTGTAGGTAGCAGAAGTGCCTTATGCAGACTATTAACGAGATGTACTCAAGGGTCATTTTTTTTTTTTAAGATTTTATTTTTAAGTAACTCGACACCCTGTGTGGGGCTGAAACTTGCAGCCTTGAGATCAGTAGTCACAGGCTCCACCGACTAGACCAGCCAGGTGCCCCAAGGGTTATGTTAAAAAATCGGTAATTATTGTTCTATCATGGACATTCTTACATGAACCTAGCCTTCTTGTTAAACCAAAGTGCCTGGGGTGAAGAATATGACTTCATCGATTTGTGTTAAGTCCCCATCGATTCGTGTTAGTTTTTGCCCACTATTGCTTTTGTATTATCGGTTCAAATGTCAATTAAATGAGAACTGCACAGTCTTGGTATTGGGCACCCAGGTGGCTCAGTGGTTGAGCGTCTGCCTTCGGCTTGGGTCGTGACCCCCGGGTCCTGGGATCGAGTCCCGCGTCGGGCACCCTGCATGGAGCCTGCTTCTCCCTCTGCCTGGGTCTCTGCCTCTCTCTGTGTCTCTCATGAATAAATAAATAAAATCTTTTTTAAAAAAAGTCTTGGTATTATAATAAAAATGTTGATTACCTGTTGGGTCTCACCGGAAGGGTCTTCAGGATCCCCAGTTTTTTGAGAGCCACTGATGGATGTGTGTGATCATGAGCAATAATAGCTTGTGACTTTGAACACCTCGGTAATCCCTTGGCCTCAGTTTGCTCAGCGGCTAAGGGGAGCCCGGCTGGGGCCAGCTCTGAGTTTCTACACACAGTCACACCTGTTTACCCGTCCTTGAAGCCATTTCTCCCCCGTGGTACTGCTCTCTCCTCCCTCTCATGTCTCCTTTCCCCTCCATCTCCCCCTCAACCTACCTCCTGCAGGTGGGATCCTCCTTGTTGCTTCCGTCCTCCCTTGCTCCCTGTGTTATTTTGTCCCCTCCTTGATCTTTAACCATCACCCGTAGGCTGACAGCTCCCGAATCGCTGTCTTCCGTCCAGATGTCTGTCCTGGGCTCCAGTGCTACGATTGCAGCTGCCCTTGGGACCTGTCCACCTGTATGCCCTCCAGGCATGTCAAAGTCAACGTGTCTAAGCTGATTTCCTCATCTTCCCCAACACGTTGCCTCCTCTTCCAGAATAGCCAGTCTTGGTTAATCTGTCCTCTACCCACTGCCTAAGCCACAAGCCCAGGAGCCCTCCTTCCTTATCTGATCCCCTCGCGTCCCTCAGGTAAAATCACTCAAGCCTATCCGTGCTGCCTCCCAAATATTTTCCCGTCTCTTTCTGTTCTCCAGTCTGGCCACCACTGCCTCCGGTCAGGCCCTCGTCACTCCCTAACCAAACTATCGCAAGAGCCTTCTCCCTGGCCCCCGGCTCCCCTTCCCCATTTGTAATCCGCAGCCCTGGCTGGAAACCGCAAGATTAGCTTCTCACGGCCTTGTTGTTGTTGTTGTTTTGTTTCCTGTTAAATACATACTGACAACTTGTCCTGGCGGCACGGTGTGGGGTGCTGGGGATCGGGAGCACAATGGACGTGGGCCCTGGCCTCCAGCGCTTGGGGCGGGGGGGCAGGAAAAGTTCCCGGCGCAGGGAATCCAGGCTGCGGGATGGGAAGCAGGGAGGGTGCTTGGGAGCCCCTGGGAGCCCGCGCTGAGTCCCCGAGGGGGTCGGGGTGGGGGTCGGGGGCACTTCCTGGAGGAAGCGCACTGTGGGACTACGCACCCCGGGGAGGGGGGGCAGGAGCGGTGGGAACGTGCTAGTGGGGAGGCCTCGTCTGCCAGTGCCGGGTTGGGTCCCTTGCTGAGCAGCCTGTGTGGCCGCACCGACCGCTCCCCTGTACGGAGTCTGAGTCCGAGGGGCTTGCTTTCTTTTTTTTTAATATTTTATTTATTTATTCATCGGAGACCCAGAGAGAGAGAGAGAGAGAGAGAGGGGCAGAGACACAGGCTGAGGGAGAGGCGTGGGACTCGATCCCGGGACCCCGGGGTCACGCCCTGGGCCCAAGGCGACGCCCCACCCCTGAGCCCGCCAGGCGCCCCCAAGTCTGAGGTACTTTGAGTCGTTCCCCGAACTGGCCGGTCCCTCACGGCTGCAGGCCTTTGCACGTGCAGCTCCTCGTGCGCTCGCGCCCTCTGAATCACCAGGGTCCGTTGAGTCAGGAGCCGACCCTGACCCCTCCCGCGTAGACTTCGCGGCTGCCGCCCTCCTCGTGCTCCCCGCCTGGGCGCACACGTGGGCCCCTGTGCCCGCGACCCGTCCCGAGAGCCCGTCCCGTGCCCTGGCTCTGGCTCCTCCCTGCCGCTGTGGAATTCCGGCCCTCGCTTAGCCCCCACGCCCTGTGGGCCCTCTGGGCGGCCCCAGGCTGCCTGGCTCCTGGGTGCTGGTGATGACGTTGGCCTCGCCCTCCGCTCGGGCGCCCTTTGCCCCGCCGCACCCGGCACCGGCACCTGCACGGGCACCGGCACGCCCGCCTGCTGGGAGCCCGTCGGGCTGGGCTGCTCGCACCCCCGCTGCCTCGCAGAGCCTGGGGCTTCGCCCCACGTCACAGCTACTACCTCGGCTCCCCACTCCTCCCTGTCTCCGCTGAGCCAAGCTCTGGCGCCGGCGGCTCATCGCGCTTGCTCCTGCCTTGGGAAGGCGTCTTCCTGGCAGGTCTCGAGCCTTCGCGCCACTGCATCCCCGGGGTGTGCCCACCGGTGGGCTCGGCTCCAGCCTGCGGGGGAAATGCGCGTGTACTTACATATTTAACACAGCGGATTGCACAGCGGTACTGAGTAGAGCTGCGGCGTTAAAACAGAAAGGCCGCTTAGGAATACATAAGGGAGGGGCAGTTGGGGGGCTCAGCCAGTCAAGTGTCTGCCTTTGGCTCAGTCCTGACCCCGGGGTCCCGGATCAAGCCCCGCATCCGGCTCCCTGCTCAGTGGGGAGCCTGCTTCTCCCTCTGCACCTGCTCGTGCTCCTTCTCTCTCTCTCTCTCTCCCCCTCACTCATTCTCTCAAATAAGTAAAAAAAAAATATATATATTTATTTATAAATAAATAAAATCTTTAGTATATATTATATATAAATATATAAATATATATTAATATTTATTATATACATAATATATTTATATTTATAAATATGTAATATATAAATCTTTAAAATATATACATTATATATATATTTTTTTTTAAGATTTTATTTATTCATGAGAGACACACAGAGAGAGGCAGAGACACAGGCCGAGGGAGAAGCAGGCTCCACGCAGGGAGCCTGACATGGGACTCGACCCCGGGTCCCCAGGATCACACCCTGGGCTGATAGCGGCACTAACTGGCTGGGCCACCTGGGCAGCCCATACGTAAAATATTTTTTAAAGGGGATGCCCAGGTGGCTCAGCGGTTTAGCGCCTGCCTTTGGCCCAGGGCGCGACCCTGGAGACCCGGGATCAAGTCTCATGTCGGGCTCCCGGCATGGAGCCGGCTTCTCCCTCCTGTGTCTCTGCCTCTCTCTCTCTCTGTCTATAATAAATAAATAAATGAATAAATGAATGAACAAATAAATAAATAAATCTTAAAAAAAAATACACGAAAAGGTAAATCTCTCCTGCTAGCCCCTCTCCCTCTTGAAGGCTCACCCTACTTGTAGTCACTGTTAAGTCCTCGGTGGGAACGTTCAGACTTTGTACTCCGCATCTCCGCGTGTGTGTGGCTGGCGCAGTATTTGAGAAGCTGATCTCTTTCTTCCCCTTCGACTTTCCCCTTTCCCACTCTCACAGTCTTGGAGCTCACTTGCTCCTGGACTAGCTCCCCAGATTAGAAAACGGAATCAAGTTTCGGGTGTCTCTGGGCTTTGCGTGCCAAAAGCTTACGCACTTGGGAGAACGGGAGGGTTTGTGGAATCGCTCATTGAAGAAAAGGAGTCTCTCGCACAGACTGAAGAAGACGGAAGGATTTCAGGCGGCGTGATGAGGCCCCCAGCCCTCGGCAGAGCTCCCGTCGGAGACCGGGAAAGGCCTGTGGTCTCCGGAGTCCCACCTCGCCTACAGCAGACCCCTGGGCAGCAGGAGGAGGAGCCCGGGGAGCGGTGGCCGCAGGGTGGGACCAAGCTGGGGGACACAGGGAGCCGGCTGCGAGATCCCTGGCTGCCCGTGGGTGGCAGAGGGGCTCTTAGACGCGGGCCCCGCCGGCTTCGCAGACCTGCTCTGTTCGGAGATCCCAGACGTACCTGGAGCAAGCTTCCTGTGGGCACAGTGGAAGCTCACCGTGAACATCCAGTGGACTTCTAGGAACTAAAGCTTGGTTTTCTATGCAGATAAAGACACGTGTCTATTTCTGTAGAGTTCTTTTTACATACAAATAATCCCAAATTATATATACTTACCTGCAACGTGTTCGGTTCTTTATTTAGCAATTTGATCTTATTAAGTGAGTTCTGTTATTTAAGTAGATCTGTGTCAACTTCATTTCTTTTAATGATGCCCAGTACTCTCTAGAATAGATGTGCCACATGCTGGGCACCAGTAACCAGTTGATTGGCATAAATTTCCAAGTTTTTAGCTCTATTACCAGCTAAGGGCACAACGAACATCACGATGGCTAACATTTGTTGACCACAGACATTCTTCTTCGCGTGTAGGAAGTCACATAGCCCTTGGAATAGTCCAACGACATAGGCCTTATTATCGCCCCTGCCTCACGGACGATGGAATTAGGTCACACGGAGGTGAGTAACTTTTCTATACTCACATACCCGGTAGGTGGTAGGTCTGGGATTTGAACCAGGCAGTGAGGTCCCAAGCCTGCAACCACAGGCACCTGTGCTAACACAGCTGTCGGATACATTCCTAGTGACTCCTGGGTCAAGTTAAGTGCATGTTAAGCTTTAAATGGTCAGGAGGTTATTTTATGAAAAGAGGAGTGTGTTTTCTGAGAACAAAGGGGCTGCGGAGGCTCCTGTGCCCTCAGGCCTTACGGGGTGAGGGCATTTTCTCCGGGGTGGCTAAGACTTTAGGTCTGAGTCCTATCTGGCTTCCTCCCCTCTGGGATCTGCAGGGCTCTCTCTAATTAAGGCCACAGACCCAAGCTGCCGGAGAAGTCAGCTCCTGCCCTGCCTTTCCTCTGTGGCCTCTTAGTTCCTCAGGGGTGAGGTCCCTCCCAACGAGAGCGGGCCCCAGTGTCCCATTGCACCTGCAGGGAGAGAAAACGGCAGCCACCTGGGGACGCAGAACTGGCCTGTTCAGCCCCCCACCTGCAGCTCCCACATCAGGCCCCACGGGGCCTTCTTGTGGGACGTCCAGGCCTGCTCAGAGTGTGGCATAGCTTCTCCCTAACACTGCTTTGTTTTTTTTAAGTCACCTCTACCCCTAATGTGGGGCTTGGATTCATGACCCCGAGATCAAGAGTCAGGTGCTCTAGGGGTCCCTGGGTGGTTCAGTAGGTTGAGTGTCCAACTCTTAATTTGGGCTCACGTCATGATCTCAGGGTCACGAGTCTGAGCCCCACAACGGACTGTGTTGGGCGTGGACCCTGCTTAGGATTCTCTCTCTGCGCCCCCCGCCCCCCGCCCCCAAACAGAAGAGTCTGTGCTCTACTGACTGAGGCAGCTGGGTGCCCCATGACACTGGCTTTTATAGGACCCTGTCTGTGGCTCTGAAAGGGGCCAATTTGCCCCAACCCCACTAGCAGGGGACAATTAGCAATGTTTGGGATTTTTTTGGTTGTCACAAAATGGGCATGTGGGAGGGTTAAGGGAATACTAGTGGCAAATAGGTAGGGAGAGGCCGGGGATGCTGCTAGACGTCCCGCGGCGCTCACCAGAGTGATCTAGTCCCGCCTGTGGTAGTGTCGCGGCCGAGAAACCCTCAGCCACAGAAGGGCACCGGCGCCAGCATACACGTGTCACCGTGTGACTCCTTCTGTGAACAGTGGCAGACGCTTGTGTCTTGCTGGCTTGTAGCCTGCAGCTATTCTAAGTGCTTTATATCCGTTAACTCACTAAATCCTCACTGGAAGTCGGAGGCAGGATCCCTGTTACCCCATTTTGCCGATGAGGAGGCCGAGGCAAGGGGCCGTAAGCTCCCAGCCCAGGCTCCCCACGGCCCCTCACTCGCCCCCGAGGTTGTAGGAGGCACAGCAGGAGGCACAGCGGGAGGCACAGCGGGACCTCTCCCCGTCCCGCCTCCTGCAACCTCGGGAGCACCAGGGGTTGCTTGTATTCATACAGGGAGGGGACAAAGCAATCCCTTGTGCTTTTCTCCCGGATTCTAACTCTCCCATTTCTGACGCCTTTTGTATTGTTTTTCTCCAGGCGATTTAACCAAAGTGAGTACTGGTTAGAGAGCTTATGGGCCACCCGACAGTTAACTTAGTGAATCTGCATAACACCCGGAGTCCTGCCTGCGGCGACCTGTCTCCCAGGGCTCTTTCAGTCTCTTGGCCCGTAGGCTGGACTGCGTGGGCAGCAGGTTTGCCTACATTCGAGAACGAGAGCGCGCTGGTCCCTCGGGAGCCCAAGGAGCAGCGGGGAGTCAGGCGTGGGAACCAGGGACGCAGGACTCCTGAACAGGCCCACAGTTTTGATGAGGGGGGTGCTTTTCCAAAGGAGGCCTCCCACAGCCAGGGCGGGAAGTTGTAAATGGGGTGCAGGTGGCGGAAGAGGTGGGAAGGGACCTGTTGGATCAAAGCCAGCTTCGCACTAGAGGAAACACCTATTGGTTCCTTAATTACAGGATGCCACGGGACTGGCTTTGCCTCTGGGTGTGGGCGCAGTAACCTGGGCTTTAAACAAACAGCCCCGTCACTCAGCAGTAATGAGCAGCAACAGAAAGCATCTTCGGTGGGACAGGATGGACAGGTGGCCCACAACACGCAGCCTCGGTGCCACACCTGGGGAGCAGAGGTGATAGGTCCTGTCTTGGGCCGTTTACGAAGAATCTGCTGTGTCCTAGGCACTGTAGGACACCGGCCTACCGCGGTCTAGAGAATTGAGGAGACAAGGTTACGTTTGAAAAGTTAAGCAGCGGCGTAAGCAACCCCACACGTGTTACCTGTAAGGGAAGGAGATGCTGAGTCGAACGAGGACCCCGGGCAGGGATTCCCCAGCAGGCAGATGGGGGGGGGGGCGTATCACACCGCCGTGTCTCTCTCTCTCTTTTTTTTTTTTTTAAGTTTTTATTTATTCATTCATGATAGACACAGAGAGGAGAGAGAGGTAGAGACACAGGCAGAGGGAGAAACAGGCTCCATGCAGGGAACCTGACGTGGGACTCGATTCCGGGACCCCGGGGTCACGCCCTGGGCCAAAAGCAGGTGCTAAACCGCTGAGCCACCCAGGGATCCCCCCGCCGTGTCTCTCTTAAAATGGGGAGCACAAAGAACAAACAAGAAAGTAAGAAACCACACTAATAATACTAGTCAGAGGTATGTACTATTGCTATTTTGGTTACATGCCTGAAGATCTTTTTTCTGTGTGTATGTCATGCATGTGCACGCATGCACTCCACGACGTAGACGGGCTCCGATCATACGTGCTGTTCTGTGACTTGCTTTTCATACTTAGCAATACGTTGTACACGATGGTCCTTGACAATAAATAAACTTCCCCTGGGTCTGTAGTATTTCCCTGTGTACCTACCATGACTTAACTAATCCCTTAGTGTCCCCTTCGGTTACTAACAGGGCTTATACATGATTCTTTCTGGACATCTTATTTGTATCCTTAGGATACAAGACTTCAAGACTTTGAAGTAGAATTGTTAGATCAAAAAATATGCACACTTTGAACAATTTTCATATTCCCCAATCGCCTTCCAGAAAGGATATACCAACTTAGACTCTTAACCGCCAGCCCTATGAGAACATCTCTTTGACTATATCTTTCCCAATATTAGATATTGCTTTTTTAAAAATTGAAAATTTGATAAGCAAAAATAGTATTTCATTGTTGCTATTATATTTTATTTATTTATTTATTTATTTATTTATTTATTTATAGATTTTATTTATTTATTCATGAGAGACATACACAGAGAGAGGCAGAGACCAGGCAAAGGGAGAAGCAGGCTCCCTGCAGGGAGCTGAACGTGGAACTCGATCCCGGGACCCAGAATCACGCCCTGGGTGGAAGGTGGTGCCAAACCCCTAAGTCCCCCGGGCTGCCCATTCTGCTTTTTTTTAATTTTTGTTTTTTTTTTCTGCTTTTTTTTTAAATTGTTTTTTTATTACTTGGATTCTTTTTTTACAGGCCAATTAGTTATTGGTAATTCTCTTTAGAAGAATTGATTATGTGCTTTATTTAGTTTTCTATTTGGTATGTTCTTTTTTTCATTTCGTTTGTGCAGTATTTCATTATTTAGTGTGGCTTATTCTTTTTTTGTCCTTTTGCTTTAAAAGAGAACTTGATACATATTCAAGCTATTAAGTCTTTGCCTTTTTTATATAACAAATATTTATTATTTATTTATTTATTTAATTTATTCATTCATGATAGAGAGAGAGAGGCGAGACACAGGAGGAGGGAGAAGCAGGCTCCATGCAGGGAGCCCGACGCAGGACTCGATCCTGGGACTCCAGGATCACGCCCTGGGCCAAAGGCAGGTGCCAAACCGCTGAGCCACCCAGGGATCCCCTATAACAAATATTTTATCCTAGATTGTCATTTGCCATTTAGGTTTGTTTGCTATTTAAGCATTCACAAAGGTAAAATGTGCACGCAATCAAGGTGGTCTTTATAGGCTTTCTAAACCACTGGGCCAGTGTGGCGGTGACGAGGAACCGAGAGGCCCATGGGCGGTCCTCGAGCTGGTAACGGTGGCGGGAGGAGGCCTCCAGTCAGGGCCAGGCCGGAGAGGATCAAGCCGGCAGATTGATGCAGGATGGAGAGGTGGCCAAGAAGTGGTAAGCTTCCAGGTGAGGAAGGAGGAAGGCATGGGAGGAGCTGGGTGGCTCAGGGGTACTGACCTGGGCGGCAGACGGAGCAGGTGGAGAGAGCCAGAATCTGGAATACGTGAGAGCTGGGGTGGGGGACGGGCAGGGACGGTCACAGTTCTCCGTGGGGTTGCTGATGGAGGTTCCTGGGGCCGAAGACTCCTTGGTATTTGGATCTCTAGGCTAAGCATGTCTCTGCCTTTGTGTCAGGCTTACAAGGGTTTTGTTTTGTTATGTTCCACTTACTCTACGCAGAATCCACTCCTGGGCCATACGTTTCCGTTTCTTCGGTTTCTTCTGGAATATCTTTTTCTTCTGTGCAGCCTGGTGTAGGAGCAATCAGCTCCTTTTCAGTAAGGATCGTCTCGACGTGGCAGGGAGAGCTCGTGATTGGGTTAATCTGACCATGAGCCCTGTGAGTTCTACGCCGCATCCTGGGGCCTTTGTTCACCTGGATGTGCTCAGTGACCAGAGAATCTACAAGTAAACCCTTAAGTTCTGCATTACGATCCGCATTTTTAAGCACGTGCAGTAAAAATTCACCACTCTTCTTGGGCCACCGACCCTGTGCCCAGCCCGCTGCTTGGCCTGGGCCCACCTCCCAACTCAACACTGTAGCGATGGAATGGCGCACACGGCTGCTGCAAAGTGACATCTTCCAGATACTTGGTGGCGTTTCAGATATGCGTGTCCTTGATGGCCCGGACAGCTTCACGCGTGTTCTTAAAGTGGACGTGAAGATTTGAACCTATTTATTTCTTGATTTTGTAGGGTTTTCTGGGTCAAGTGAATAGTGAACCATTTTCAGAGGTTTTCACCTTAGGCCGCTTAGGGGAAGAGCTAGAAAGCTTTTCTCTGCTGCTAAATTATATATTTATACAAATTCTCAAAACTTAAATGGTTGGTTTATTTATTTATTTATTTATTTATTTATTTATTTATTTATTTAAAAATGGTTTATTTTTTTAATGTTTTTATTTATTTATTCATGAGAGACACACATAGAGAGAGAGAGGCAGAGACACAGGCAGAGGGAGAAGCAGGCTCCATGCGGGGAGCCCGACGTGGGACTCGATCCTGGGACTCCAGAATCACTCCCGGGGCCAAAGGCAGCACTAAACTGCTGAGCCACCCAGGGACACCAAATGGTTTCTTTTTTTAAAGAAATTTACATTTAATTCTTAATCTAGGTGGAATTTGTCATATTTTGGTGAATTGTAAGAGTTAAGGATTAAATTCTTTTTTCCTACTAACTAATGACTAAGATATCCGTCCTTAGCCTCAAGGTCTGACATGCTGACTCCGTCTTGCAGGACTTTTCCCCGTATGCCTGGGTCTGCTCTGGGTGTGCTCTAGGCCTCTCTGGTCTTTTCCAGGGAATTGTCTGTTGTACACCAGTTCCTTCTGTTTTGATCACATTTTCTCCAAATGTATCTTAATGGGCGCTAGTGTGAGGTATATGTCGTCGGACTCTTTCTCCGAGTTTTCTTTGGTCTTTTAAGGTCGACTTCAAAATCAAGGTGCCACGTCCTCTCCCTTGGACTGCATAGTGGAGCTGGAAACATGGGAGATCCCAGTGGAGTCCTTTGCATTCATAAGCACCAAACATACCGGGACCCAGACTTCATGGGGCTGGACTTTCTTCTTGGTGTAGAAATCACATGGCCTCTTCAAGGAAGAAGCCCCTCACTACCGCGGACCTCCACGTGGGCCATTCCACAGTCTCTGACCCAAAGACAGTCCTGTGGACCCTCAGAGCTCCTGTGTCTCTAGAATGCGTAGCCCTATGCTCCCCGCTGTCGCCCAGCCCGCCCGCGCCGGCGTTTTCCTGTCCATCTTGCAGGCAACCCTGCCTCCAGGCCGTGCCCTCTCCAAGCCTGGTCTCCTCTAAGGATTTCCCTGTGGATGAGCTCTGGGGATCTTCTCCTAATCTGTTTTTTAATGTGTTATTCCAGAAAGAATTCTTCATAATCTCCAACACTGTGATCGCTTCTTTCTAGCTTCTTCTGTGCATGCATGTTTTTACCTATTTCACATTTGCTTGGTTCTTTCTTTTCTTTTTTCTTCTTTCTTTTTATTTCCTAAGTGACTTTTTTCAGGATTTTTTTTTTTTTTTTTTTTTTTTTTTTACCGAGGAGTAGTGAACATACAGTGAAGTCAGAAGTCCTAAGCATCCTTCTTAGGGAATTTTTATAATGTGTCTACTCTATTGCCACCCTCCTGATCAAGATATTTCTTATGGTGTTAAGAAGCTGCGGTGGGAGATTGGATAGACAGGGAAATCATGAGTGTGTAAGTTCGTATCTTTTTTTTTTTTTAAGATTTATTTATTTTAGAGAGAGAGCGTGCGTGCTTGTGAATGAGGAGGGGGCAGGGGCAGAGGGAGAGAGAGTCTCAAGCAGACTCCTGGCTCAGCATGTGGAACCCAGCACCCGGCTCCATTGCTCGAGCCTGAGATCATGACTTGGGTCGAAATCAAGAGTCAGATATTTCACTGACTGAACCACGCAGGTGCCCCTTCCAGCTTTTTCTGGAACGGTCTTTGGAGGGTGTTCAGGAGGGAGCAGTGGTGTAGAGAGCAGAGTGGCAAGGAGTGGAGGGTCGTGTTCTGGTCCTCCCGTCACTAGCCGTGGGACTTCTGCGCCTCAGTTTCAACAACTGTAAAATGGGAGTAGATGATAGCTCCTACCTCACAAGGTTGTCATGAAGATTACATGAGGCAGGACATGTGAGCGCACAAAAAAATGTTAATTGTTGTTTTTGTTGTTATTAATAAGAAGGAGGAGGAGGAGGGGGAGGTGGCAGTGGTTCTTAATGAAGGACACGCATCACAGCCACCTGGGGCACTTTTGCAAAATACACGTGCTCCACCTGGCCAGACCTACTGAGTCAGAGTCTCGATTTTAAATGCCTCTCCAAGTGACCTGTTGCTCATCTATGGTTAAGAACCACTGGGCTGGGGGTGGTCGTGACTGGAAGCAGGAAGACCGGTGGCTGGGCCCTGTGAAGGTGAGGGCTGGAGAGGGTCCGAGCTGGGCAGAGTCGTGGCAGAGTGGAGAGGTGGCCCGGACGTGGCGACCTTGGGTGGGGAGCAAGGAAGGAGGGGGAGGAGTCTGGGGTGACTCACGGGTGCTGACCTGGATGATGGAGTGAGCAAGTGGAGGATGAGCCAGAAACCAGAACACAGGAGGGGGCCAGGGGGCCGCGGACGGCTCGGGTTCTCCTGGGCCTGCTGCGGGAGGCTCCTGGTAGCGATGACCAGTTAGCACTGGAGCCCCTAGGCCCGCGCGGGTGTTATTTCTCGGGGAGTCATTGGCGTGAAGGAGCTGGAGGCCTGGACCTAGTGGTAAAGCAAGTGCAGGGAGCGGAGGAGGGCCAAGGACGGGCGTCCCCCCGGGAAGGCCTGCGCCCACTCTTCCTGCTCCCTTCCTACAAGGGGAGAAGCGCTTACTCCTGGGGTCGAGCCCCCTTGCTGACGGCTGCTGGGAACGGACTCACTTGAAGATGAGTAATGACTGTGGGTCACTTCCTCCCAGTTCTCAAGGTTTTCCACATCCCCCGATAGAGGAGCTTATCCTCATTCTCTGGACCCCCAGGCAGCTCGCGTGGCCAGGGCCGCGTCTTATCGTCTGACGTCCCTCCGTCCTATGCGCGGCCTCCCGTCGATGGCTTCTTAGACTCTGGCTTTCTTCATTCTGTTCATATCGCCCGTTGCCCTTTGGTAAGAATTTAAGTCATTCCGCTACGTCTCCAGAGACACTTAGACCTGCAGGTTTAACAGACGTAACAGAAGCTGTTGGATTCCTGGGGGGAGGCGCCTAGAATGAGCGGAGCATTTTCTCGTTCTAGAATGTGTCTGTCCAGGGCAGCCCGGGGGGTTCAGCGGTTCAGCACCTGCCTTCGGCCCAGGGGGTCATCCTGGAGACCCAGGATCGAGTCCCGCATCGGGCTCCCTGCAGGGAGCCTGCTTTTCCCCCTGCCTGTGTCTCTGCCTCTCTCTGGGTCTCTCGTGAATAAATAAATAAAATCTTAAAAAAAAACCCAGAATGTGTCTGTCCAGTAGACGCTGCTGCTTTGGTGGGAACGTTCTGCGCCGCACCGTAGGCGGGCCACCAGCCACATGTGGCTGTCGGGGGGCCAGGATGTGGCTACTATAACTGAGGAATTGAATTTTTCATTTTAATAGTTAACTGAAAGTTAAATTTAAATTGGCAAAAGAAAAGCAGGCACTATCCCTGAGAGAGGGGGGCACCAGGCCTGACCCCCCACTCCCACCCAGGGTCACAGGTAACTTTGCAAGGGGGTGCTTGGAGGCAGACCAGCTTTCCTCCCCGGCAGCTCTAACCTCAGCCCCTAGCCTGCCCCCAGGAAGGCGGCGTCTGCAGCTCCGGCCCACAGGTCCCCCGCCTCGTCCCCCCCGCCCGTTGCCCACGTTGCCCACGCCTCTCCTTCCAGCCTTGCTGCGCCCTCCCTGCCCCTGCTCGTGCCGCAGCCCGCCCCGCTCCGTCCAAGGAGGCTTCCCGACCGACCAACCGACCTTGCCTTCCAGGTGCCGCCACCTGAGGACCTTGAAGAGTCCTGTGGACCTCTCATCAGAGGTGGGCGGTAGCAGAGACGGGTCCCGGGGAGATGAGCCGCAGGATGCGTGCGTGCTCTTCGGTTACTGCGTCCCAAACTTCCTTGACCACCGCTCCCTGTGAGAAATCTATCTCCTGTCCCAACCGCCCCACACACCGACACACAGATAAGTGAAACCGAAGCAAAAGTTTTATAAAGATAACCCCCTCGTTGTGTGCGATGCACTTGGATATCTTCTGTTCTATTTACTTTTTAAAGAAAATTGCTGGCCGTGACCCACTAAACTGATTTCGTAACCCAGTAGTGGGTCACAACCCACGGGGCGAAAAATGCAGAGTGAGATCATTGCTCGGAAGAGCTCCAAACACAGGCCAGGTGGCCCTGTCCTGACACCAGCCTCTGGGTTCCTCGGAGAGCTGGCACGTGACGGTGCCAGCGGGCGTGTGCCCTGGTGCTGGTCCGCCTGCTGGTGCCCTGCCCTCCCCGTGGGGTCTCCCTTCACCGTCCCGGGTGGTCACGCCATATAGCGGCCACGGTCACAGGTGCCGCCCCAGTGCTGGGGCAGGAGGTTGAGGCCTGTAAGGTATCGCAGGGCTGTGCCCTCATCCCTCTTGATGAAGCTCCTCGGGAGGCAAGGCCCCGGGCCTCGAGGGGCTCAGCAGCGCCGCTCCCCCGGCAGGGCCGGGACTAGCACACGGAGAAGAGCAAAGCGAGGAGTTCTGCGTCAGCATCACAGTAATAGAAACTTCCTACCAGCCAAAGGGTGGGTGATAAATATCTGGAAGGAACCTTCTGGTGGGACTGAGTCTTGAAGCCTCATCTCTCTTTGGACTTTATTTTATTTTTAAAGAATTTTTTATTTTTTATTCATGAGAGACACAGACAGAGGCAGAGAGAAAAGTAGGCTCCATGCAGGGAGCCCGACGTGGGACTCGATCCTGGGACTCCAGGATTACGCCCGGGGCCAAAGGCAGACGCTCAACCCAGCCACCCAGGCATCCCTCTCTTTGGACTTTAGCCCTAAACTGGGAGTTATTGGAAGTAGGATCTGTAGAAATAGCTCCATCAAAATCCTTGCATCTAAGCCAGGTGCTTTAGCCTTCTGAGGGCCTCCCGTCTGTTGCCCCTTACTTAGCGCACTGCTCTAATAAGAGTGGCTGTCTGACTTCTCAGCCACTTCAGATGAGAGGAAACAGCCTGGAAGGCTGGAAGGTGGGGCTGATAGGTAGTTTTTATTTATTTTACTTATTTTATTTTATTTTATTTTATTTTATTTTATTTTATTTTATTTTATTATTTTTGGTAGGTAGTTTTTAGACTCAGACACGTAGATGCCAAGAAAGTGAAGGCCGTGGGGAAGGCCAGGGGGACAATCAGGAAACATGATCACATTATCGTCTTGTTCCGCAGGGAATGCTCATAATGAGGACCACGTCAGTGTTTGTTTTTTAAAGATTTATTTATTTATTTATTTATTTATTTAATTTATTTATGAGAGTGTGCTCATGAACAAGGCAGAGGGAGCAGGTGCAGCACACTCCCCACTCCCCACTGGGAGCCTGATGCTGGGCCCTGAGATTATGATCTGAACCGAAGTCAGATGCTTAACCGACTGAGCCACCCCGGGTGTCCGGGGAAAGGGTAGTTTTTAAGGCAACAGGGAACTGTGGGCCACATTTTTTTAATTTTTAATTTTATTTTATTTGCTTTTTTTCACATTTTTTTAAAAAAATGATTTTGTTTATTTATTTGAGAGAGAGGAGGAGAGCGTGCACAAGCTGAGGGGGAGAGGGAAAGAGAGAAGACTTCCCATGAGAGGGGAGCCCGACCGGCTGGATCCCAGGACTCTGGGATCATGACTTGAGCTGAAGGCAGATGCTTGACTGACTGAGCCCCCCAGGAGCCCTACGTGGGCCACATTTTAGCAAGATTTCCCCCTAAAGTAATTAAAATACTGTTTTGGCAATGGAAGCTTCACTTTTTAGGAAAGGTATTTTATTGGAACCTCAGTGATTCTGGATGCATCTGATGCTGTTGAGCTGATCCTGATCAGGGCTAGCCGTACTCTCCCTGGTTTGGGGCACGCTCTCGTCTCAGGTTCACAGGGCAGCCCTCCCCACCGCAGCCCTCGGCTGCCTCACAGCCTACAGTCCCTCCATTTCTGTTGGATTCCATTGTTCATCAAAGTGAATTTGTGCATGAATACTTTCCCGCCTGAGAGCTGGCTGATGGCTCCCTGATGCCCCGGAGATAGATGTGGAGCGGAGACTCTGAGACGGGCACTCCCTGGGGATGGCAGGCCTGGGCGGGGTGACCTAAATGACCAGAGGGCAGGACAAAACTGCTGGCATTTGGGCAGGAGTGTGTTTTTTAGGGAGTAGCAGGGGTGGGTGGAGGACAGACTGCACCCTCTTCACTGCGGTGCCTGAAGATGGCCCACTCCCTGGGGCAGGGCCAGGTACCTGTTGCTTTGGTAGCCTGTCCCCTCGAGGCTCCCCGGCCTCCCTGTCCCCAGATCTGCCTCTGCGAGTCACCCCGAACGACTGCAGGGGTGCTCCAATCAGTGAGGGAAGGGCAGCGCCGAGTGTTTCTGAGATGAAGGTCATTTATGGATCTGAGAAGGGAACACTGGGTAGAGGGCAGTGGGTGGGAGACGTGTCACACCACCAGGACGTTTGTGTGTTGACAATAGATGATTATGCTGTGTGCGTGCGTAAGACATTACACAGCCTCTTGTCGATGTTCGCAAATGCGGTTTGATTACAAAACGATGCAACGTTTCTTCTGTTGGGGGAGAATAACAATAATAAACTAAAATAACACTGTCAAAAGTCTTTGAAAAGATTTCAGAGGTTTGCAGAGCCACGCGCTGTTGCATCCCGGGCTAGCGGTAGAGTGAGGCTTGGTCCACTGGTGGTTTTAAGAAACTGCGTAATAAAATTTTCTATTTTTTCCTAGTAGGAATATCATGTGAGGGGTAGAGAAAGACCAGCCAATTTTAACTAGTAGAAATTTGATTCTTTTTTTTTAAGATTTTATTTATTTATTCATGAGGGACACAGAGAGAGATAGAGAGAGAGAGAGGCAGAGACCCAGGCAGAGGGAGGAGCAGGCTCCATGCAGGGAGCCCGACGCGGGACTCGATCCCGGGACCCCGGGGTCACCCTGGGCCCAAGGCATGTTGGGCCTTAGATGTTCGATGAAGCTCCTGGCTCTTCTCCGCATGCGACACCTCGCGTGTGATACAGCAGGGTCCTCGTGCCGGGACCGAAGTCCAGGTGGCGGGGCTTGGGGGGAAGGCCGCCCGCGGGCTGCGTGTGCCCCTTGCGCTCTGTGAGCCGGGGTGGACGCGGCCCGACGGGCCCCGGCAGGCGAGGCTGTGGCAGCGCCAGGGAGGGGGCAAGGCAAGGTGCCGCCGGCCCCCTCGGGAGTGGGCTCAGTGGGGGGGTCGCAGGGGGGCGGGTGTTAAAGGATCTCCGTCAACCCCGGCCCGCGGCAAAGTCCCCCCGTGTCCCCGAGGTCACCGCCGCGCAGGGGTGTCGAGGGCAGCGCGGCCCGGGCCTCAGGGGAGGCTGGTGGGGGCGGCGCAGAGGCCTCGCTCCTCCACAGCAGCCCCGGAACCATGACTCGCTCCCCAGGCATCCCTGGGCCTGTGGGGTTGCGGTGCCTGTCGGGCCGGGCTGTCCCTGGCCGTGTCCTGGGGGCGCTGGGGCGGCCAGGCCGGCTGAGCAGGTCCAGGCCCGCGGGCGGCACACGACGTCCCCTGCGTGCTCCTGGGCGGCTGGCCCTGTGCTGGGCGTCCTTGGTGGCGTGGTGACACATCACATCCTGGGAGACGGGTGGTGTCGGCTCGGCCGCATTTTATGGCTAAGTAAACAGGCCGGGACACTGTCTGCTAAAGGGCGCACGCGGGGCCTGGGGCCAAGGATCCCAAGGCCAACGGGGGCGGGTGGGGGCGTCTCCATGTCCCGCCCGGTCCAGCAGCTGCCCACGGGGGACATGGGGCAGGCGCCCCAGCAGCTGCCCGCTGAGCGGAGGGGGGGGCACAGGGGCTCTGGGGCGCCCCTTCCTGCCCGTCTGCCCCCCGGCTCCTGCCTGCTCGTGGGCTCGGGACCTCCGGCGGGTGCTCCCCCTTCATGAGCAGAGCTCCCAGCCTTTAGGGAAGGAAGGCAGTGGGTTAGAGACGTGTTTTACGGCAGCAGTGCCTTCTTCCTCCCCTAAAATCTTTTTCTTTTTCAGAACACTTTTAGGTTTACAGCAAATTAGGAAGATGGAACAGGGATCCCTGTGTACGCCCGCCACCCACGTGGGCGCCGCCCCCATCGCCCTCGCCCCCAGGCCGTGCGTTCGGGACACCCCATGAATCGTGGGGCCGCTCTTTTATCCCAGCAGTTTCCCGTGGTCTTAAAATTGAGCACAGATACGAGGGCGAGCTGTGCGTGCCGTCCTGGCCCCCCCTTACCGCCCACACGTAGCGGGGCTCCTGCTCTCGGGTGGGGAGCAATAGCGCTCCCCTAGGAACAGCCGTTCGCCCAGGCTGTGCCTCCACAACGTAAGCTCCAGGGACCAGGCTTCGCAGAAACTGCAGTAAAATAGGATGTTGTGCTGAGGCACCGCTGGGGCGAGCGGGCGCGGCCTTGGGGACCTGCTGCGTCCACGGCCTCGGGGCCTGCTGCGTCCTCGGGACCTGCTGTGTACACGGGGCCTGTTGCGTCCACGGCCTCGGGGCCTGCTGCATCCTCGGGGCCTGGTGTGTCCTCGGGGCCTGCTGCGCCCACGGCCTTGGGGACCTGCTGCGTCCACGGCCTCGGGGCCTGTTGAGTCCTCGGGGCCTGCTGTGCTCATGGCCTCGGGGACCTGCTGCATCCATGGCCTCGGGGCCTGCTGCGTCCTCGGGGCCTGCTGCATCCACGGCCTTGGGGCCTGCTGCGTCCTCAGGGCCTGCTGCGTCCACGGCCTTCGGGCCTGCTGTGTCCTCAGGGCCTGCTGCGTCCTCGGGACCTGCTGCGTCCTTGGGGCCTGCTGCATCCACGGCTTTAGGGCCTGCTGCGTCCTCGGGGCCTGCTGCGCCCACGGCCGGAGGTGGCTACACGGCAGTGCTGCTGCCCATCGCTACCCGCCCGCCGCCGCGCCCGCGGCCCAAGTGCAAGAGCGGGAAGGGCCCCCTCCGTTCCCTGCATCGGGCCTCCCTTTCCTCACCGTGGCCTGCGGCGCCTGGAGCAGCAGGGGAGCATCCCCCCCCGCCCCCCCCTCAGGGCTCCCCGAGCCGCCTGCTCCTCGCGGCCTCTGGCCGGGTTCGCGGCCCACAGCGCACAGCGCACAGCCTCAGGCTGTGGAGCACCTTCACTCGCCTCGTCCTACTTTTACTTCTTCAGCAGTGACTCTTCCCTCCACTGTCCCCTTGGCCCAGTCGCGCAGGAAGCATGTCCCTGGGAGGCCACCCGGGGCCTCGGGCGCCCAGTAGGATGAGGGCTCCAGAGAGACGCCCGGGAACCCCGGGCACCAAGGGCGCCAAGCGTGCCCCCGTGCGGCCCCCGGGCCAGGGGACGGGCCAACCTGCCGCCGTGCCAGGCCTTCCCGCGTCCCCCTGCCGTGTGTCATCCTCGCGGGGGGTCTGGAGGGGCCCTAGGCCTGCAGTCCCCCTGCTGGGGGGTGACAGCCGGGGCCGACCCCTCGGGCCGCACAGGGGCACGGGTGCACCCAGCCCCCCCACGTTGGCCGCGAGCCTGCCCGTCCCTGCGCCCGGTCACAGCGGCCCTGTCGCCCGTGTCTCAGCCCGCCCGCCGGATCAGTTCCCACAGAGCTGCTGAACTCGAAGTCTCAGGAAACGTGTATCTTCTAGACGCCGGCAGGGTGCGGGGCAGCTTGGGGCGAGCCCCCCCCGAGGGGCCGCGGGGGCCTGGCTCTGGGGCCTGGGGCGGGGGCGGCTGGGGATGACCCGATCAGGGGGAGAGTCACAGCCGCCGCCTCGGGACTCGGGCCACGCTGTGTGGACGGCCACGGGGCCCGCACGGCCGGGGGGGGGGGCACGGACAGCAGCAGCTGAGCGCCACGCAAAAGGAAGGAAAACGCTTTTGTGAAAGAAGATTGTGAGGGGCAGTGAAACGGAGCATGTGGCAAGGGAATTTTCCTTTCTCTCTTTTTTTTTTTTGTTTTTTTGAGATATCATAATTCACAAACCACAAAATTCGCCCTTTAAAATGTACAGTTTGGGGCACCCGGGGGCTCAGTCGGTGACTCGTCTGCCTGAGGCTCAGGTCACGACCCCCACCTGCGCTCCTTCCCTCAAGTTAGGAGATCTTCAGAATGACCTGGTGGCGGTGGTTCCGATGGTTCCTGCGCGGTGGCTGTTACGAACCATATTGCTACCGACACGCACGTGCAGGTGCTAGTGTGGACGTCAGCCCTCGGCGGCCTCGAGTGTTTACCGGGAGCGGGATTCCCGGGTCATATAGTGATTCTGTGTTTAACTTTTTGAGGAGCTGCCGTGAATTGGGGATTTTGATACCTTTTTTGTTTTTGTTTTTGTTTTTTTGGTTTTTTTTGATACCTTTTTTTCCCGATTATAAACATGTTCTTTGTAGGAAATTTATGACATATGCATATGTACTCAGAAGAAAATAAGATTCGCTATATGACCCGGCAATAACTACCTTTAATATATCATCTATTTTTTTAAAAAGATTTTATGTATTTATTCATGAGACACAGAGAGAGGCCAAGGGAGAAGCAGGCTCCATGCAGGGAGCCCGACGCGGGACTTGATCCCGAGACCCCAGGATCATACCCTGGGCAGAAGACAGACGCTCCACCACGGAGCCACCCAGCCATCCCACTTTTTTAAAAGATTTTATTTATCAGTGTATTTCGTATCTTCTTTATGTACATGACTTGAAAATGTATTGAATTCAAAAATATATAGTTTTGTGTCTTAATTCTTTCACTTTACCTTCTACTGTAAGCATTTTCCATGTCAGTAAATATAATATTGTTTCTGACCACGTTCTATCATCACTTGATGCATTATTTGATTAACCCGCTATTCTAGGACATGTAAATAATTTCCACATTTTTGTGATTATCACGGGTGGTGCAGTATCTTTGTATGTAAATGTCCATCTGTATCTCAGATACATTTTTTTAAAAATATGTTAGGCTTTTTAAAAAAATGTGCTAGGTGTTGTGTGTGTGTGTGTTTTAAAGGTTTTATTCATCCATTCATGAGAGACACAGAGAGAGAGGCAGAGACACAGGCAGAGGGAGGAGCAGGCCCCCCGCAGGGAGCCTGATGTGGGATTCGATCCCGGGACCCCGGGGTCACGCTGGGCCAAAGGCAGGCGCTAAATTGCTGAGCCACCCAGGGATCCCGGGGTTGTGTTTTTGTTTTGTTTTGTTTTTTTAAATTTTTTTGGTTTGTGTTTTTTAAATATTTTTTCTAGGTAAGCTCTATGCCCATCATGAAGCTTGAACTCGTGACCCTGAGATGAAGAATTGCGTGCCTGGGACACCTGCGTGGCTCAGTCAGCGGAACGTCTGAATCTTGGTTTCGGCTCAGGTCATAATCTTAGGGTGGTTGGTTCAACCTCATGTCAGGCCCCAAGCTCAGCTGGGAGCTGGGAGCTGAGATTCTCCCTCTGCCCCACCCCTGCTTGCACTCTGTCTCTCTAAAATAAATAAATAAATCTTAAAAAAAAAAAAAAAAAAAAGAAAAGAAAAAAAAACAGAGTTGCATGCTGTACTGATTGAGCCGGCCAGGAGCCCCGTACATCTCTGATAAGTTTTGAGATAAAATCTTAGAAATGAGGTCTTTGGGTAAAAGAACATTTAAAAAATAAACCTTTCGTTTTGAAATGATTTTAGATTTACAAAAAAGTCGCAAAATAGTACAGTTCCCATATCCCCTTCACACAGCTCCCTCTAATACTATCTCACCTAAATGAGTATATTCATCAAACCCAAGACATTAACGTTGTTACGTTACTATTAACTAAGCTCCAGACTTACTTGGTTTTTGTTAGTTTTCTTATTAATGTCCTTTATCCATTCTGGGATCCAGTCAAAGATAGCATGTTGTTAAGCATGTGAATATTTTTAAGGCTTTTGGGGTGTGTGTGTTTGTGTGTGTGTGTGTGTAGGAAAGTTGTGTTAATTTATATTCCCATCAATAGTATAAGGGAAAGACTTTGTCAGTCTAATAGGTATTACAGCAACAGCTACAACATCAATTTAGTGGGCATTTATGTTTCCTTTAAGTATATGGATATTTTATTAGATAATACATGCAGGACACTTTAAAAAATTCTTAAATTTATTTATTCCTGAGAGACCCAGAGAGAGAGGCAGAGACCCAGGCAGAGGGAGGAGCAGGCTCCCTGTGGGGAGCCCGATGAGGGACTCGATCCCGGGACCCGGGGTCATGCCGTGGGCCGCAGGCAGGTGCCCAACCCCGGAGCCCCCCAGGCACCCTGCAGGAGTGTTAAAACCACCTCATCAGTGAGAACATTTATTTTTTTATTTTATTTTATTATTTTTTAAAAATTTTTATTTATTTATGATAGTCACAGAGAAAGAGAGAGAGAGAGAGAGAGAGAGGCAGAGACACAGGCAGAGGGAGAAGCAGGCTCCATGCACCGGGAGCCCGATGTGGGATTCGATCCCGGGTCTCCAGGATCGCGCCCTGGGCCAAAGGCAGGCGCCAAACCACTGCGCCACCCAGGGATGCCCCAGTGAGAACATTTAAATGGAGCGATGCCAGCTACAGAAATAAACATATAGTTTTGGAAACAATACATCCCTCTTTTTAAACATGGTTCTTTCTAGATTTTTTTTTTTTTTTAATTAAAAAACTTAAGGGATCCCTGGGTGGCGCAGCGGTTTAGCGCCTGCCTTCGGCCCAGGGCGCGATCCTAGAGACCCGGGATCGAATCCCACGTCAGGCTCCCGGTGCATGGAGCCTGCTTCTCCCTCTGCCTGTGTCTCTGCCTCTCTCTCTCTCTCTCTGTGTGTGACTATCATAAATAAATGAAAATTAAAAAAAAATTTAAAAAAACTTTTAAGCGTCGGTTCCAGAGTAGTCGGCCGCCGTTGGGCTCAGTCCGGGGGCAGCAGTCGTGCCCCTGGCCCGCCCCGGCACCCCACCGCCGCCCGCCCGCCCCGCGCCGAGGCCCCTCTGGTGGTCAGGTCCTTCTCCGGGTTTCGGTTTGTCTCCTTTTTCCTTTGTTCATTCGTTTTGTTTCTTAAATTCCACGTGTGAGTGACATCGTGGGCTGCCTGCCTGTCCCTGACTTCCCCGTGCATCACGCCCGGTGGCTCCCTCCACGTGGGCCCCAGGATGGCCTCTTCCCAGGGCCGCGTGGCCCGTGTCTCGGGACACCTGCACGGCCGCCCCGCCTGCCGGTCGCAAATAATGCTGCTGAGAAACGGGGGGCCATGCACCCCTGGGATCAGGGCTTCTGTAGTTTCGAAGTAAATACCCGATAGTGCGATTCCCGGGCCGTAGGGTCGTCGCCCTGCTTTTCCCTTTTCGAGGAGGCCTCACGCTTCTGCACAGGGGTCGCCCGGGTCCCAGGAGGTCGCCTCGGTCCCTCCTCCTCTGCACCCTCACCCACAGCCCCTACTTCGCGAGCTCTCGCAGCCATTCGGCAGCTGTGACGCGGTGGCTCAGGGTCGCTTGGATGGTTTCCCACGCCAGCGCTGCCGAGCCCCGTGCACGTGCCTGTCGCCGGCCCGATGTCTTCTTTGGAGAAATGTCCCTTCGTGTCTTGTGCCCGTTTTTTAAGTCCGTGAGCGCTTCTGGGTCGCTAGCAGGTTTGTAGATTTTTCCCATCCGTCTGGGAACCACTTATACGTTTTGGTTTTGACTTCCCGGTCATGATCGGGGCTCTTGTCAACACCTAAGCCTTCACGGCCCACTCAAGCGGACACACAGCCGGTGTCAGAAACCGCCATCAGTGCATCCTGCAGAGTCACCAGGCGCTGTCACCCGGGAAGGGGAGGCCCGCCAGATGTTTCCTGCAGAGGCCTTCCCAGGCCTGCGGAACCTGGGCGATAGTGCGGTGTGTGCTCTGGGGGAGCCTGCCCCGCTGGTGACCCAGAGGCCGGCCGCGGGCGCAGTGGTGCAGGTGGCAGTGACGTGCCGCAGAGGGCCTGGCCCGGGCGTCGGAGAGCGCAGGCTTCATCCTGCCCTCCTACTCCCCAGCTGAGCCTGAGCGCGTCTGCTCCATTTTCTGGGCTTTCTTTCTTTCATGTGGTTAATGGCAGGACTCGGGGGCTGAATGGACTGTTGCCAAGCACTCTGTAGAGCGCTGTGCACACGGGTGGTGTGGCCAGGGGACTGAGGGGAGCCTCGGGGGCAGCGTGAACCTCGGTCCACCATCCCGGAGGGCAAGACACGCTCCTGACCTCAACTCTGCTCCCACCCTGACCTCCCACCTTACGTGATGGGAGGGAGCTCTAGTGCTGTCATTGTGGGCCCCTCCTCACAGGGTCACCCCAGGATCTGGGAGGCTCCTGGTGCCGCCACCTTCTCGCTCGTGGACCCGGTACCCTGTGAGGCTCGGACCCCGCGCTCAGGCTCTGCTGGAGGCTCTGTGCCCAGGGCCCCACTCACCGGAAGTGGAGAGCACGGGTCTGGATCCTCCTGCCGCTCTCCAGGGTCCCCCTCCCCCCCCTTTCATTGTCTCCCTCCCAGGGTGGCCTCCAACACCCTCCTCGCTCCTCGGAGTCTGCCAAGAGCTCAGGCCCAGGAAGAAGGAGCGGAGGAGGACGGGCCCTAGGGTGGCCTCTCTGCAGTCCGAGCCTCAAGGAGAGCGGCTCCACGAGCTCCTGGAATGAGAAGGCAAAGGGAAGTGCAGCCTTCTAGACACAGAGTGAGGCATCCCCGGGCGGCTCAGCGGTGAGCACCTGCCTTGGGCTCAGGGCGTGACCCCGGGGTCCTGGGATCGAGTCCTGCATCAGGCTCCTTGAATGGAGCCCGCTTCCCCCTCTGCCTGTGTCTCTGCCTGTGTCTCTGCCTATTTCTTTCCCTCTCCCTATGAATGAATAAATAAAATCTTAAAAAAAAATAAACACAAAGTAACATCTGAGAAAATGATGTGGCCCCAGCAAAGAAACTGGGAGAAGTGTCCTCTTGTCCAAATGCTGTCAGGAACCTGTGGGGTGTCCCCAGGCGTGTCCTTCTCCACCCTGCAGAGAGGCGGGTCCCAGAACCTCGGAAGCATCCCTGGACACTTACCTCCTCGAGCTGGTGCTTCCAGGCAGGGGGCAAGGGTGTCTTTGGACATTTGGATCTCTAATCTCTGTTGATTAGAGACAGGAGGAGCAGAGGCCCTGCGAGCAAGGAGCCCAGGTGGGCTGGAGCCAGGACGCTGGGATGGTGGCCTGAGCCAGAGGCAGGAGCCCCGGGCCCCTGGACAGATCGCACCTCTCGAAGGCCGCGAGGTCTCGGGGTTTTCTCGGTCTCCACTGCCCACTTTTAGCCTGTGGGCGCCAAGGAGAGAAGCAGGAGCTCCTCGGTGGGGCGTTGGGGGCCCAGTGGCCGGGCCACGGGGGAGGCTTCTTGCCTGAGCCCCCCGCGGGCAGGGCTGGAGCTGCCTCGGGGTAAGGAGCCCCCGTGTGGGTACCGGCCTGGGGGTGCCCCTGGGGGCGCCCAGCGAGAGGACAGGAGCACAGACGCCCCTCCATGGCCCACTCCGGGGCCTGTGCAGGAGCCCAGCTAGCCGCGGGCCGCCCGGGCGTGGGGAGGAGGCCAGCCCTCCGCAGGTCGGCTCGCCCGGGCCCGGGGCGTGGGGGCAACCCCGCGTCTGAGGGAGGCTGCTGTCACCCCAGAGGGCCCTGGGGGCGCCTGTGCTCATCTCTTCGGGGCGCAGGGAGACTGGGGGGCTTCAGGGGGGCTTTCCCCAGATGGGCTGCGGGGTGGCCGCGGCGCCTTCCCGGGGCGCTTGCCGTCCCGAGCCGATGCGACCCAGTCTCTAATCAATAAATTAAATAGTAAAAGAAAGTGGTTCAATTAAAAAAAGATGCACTGTAGCCACCCGACGTCTGTGATGAGCTGTTGGGGGTGACGCCTTAAGCCAGGTGTGCGGTCACAGCGACTCAAAAATCGCGTCGGACGGGCCGCCTGGCGGCTCAGTGGGTCAAGTCGCTGACTCTTCATCTCAGCGCAGCTCGTGGTCTCAGGCTTGTGAGATCAAGGCCCGCATCGGGCTCCACGCTCAGCGCAGGGTCTGTCTCTCTCCACCTCGCTCCCTGCTCGTTCTCTCTCTCTCTCTCTCTCTCTCTCTCTCAAATCTTTTTAAAAAACATCACGTTGCCTCATTTGTTCTCTTGCACTTCCCAAGCCCTCCTAGGCGGTGCAGGACCAGGCAACGTGGAGGCAGTAGAAGCCCAAGACAGAAGGCCCAGGGCCGTGTTTGCTTTGACAGGGGAGGACAGGGCGGCCCACAGATGCTCGGGAGCTCGCCGAGGGTCACGCGGCTACTTGGGGCACTTGTGGGTTTGGGACCTGAGGCTCCCGCCCTTCAGCCCTGTGCTCTTCGACGGCCGTACGCAGCGCACAGTCCGGGTGGTTGCAGGAACCATGGCTCTGGAACAACTAGAGAACTCTCGGGGGCGGGGGGGGGGGGTTCCCCTTGCTGGTGATTTCCCACCCACGGCCTTGCTGCCAGCGTCTTTATGTGGTTTACTTGCACATGCTTGTCTCCGGGTTGTCATTTTCTTTTGAGACACTGGAACTCCCATACTTAAAAGAGAATGATTTGGTAAAATGGGATTCCTGCATTTTTGCCCAGTTTGCGTGTTGCGGGGGGCATTGGAGCAGCCCCGGCCTTGGGCGGCCTCACATGGGGGCCCGGGTCAGAGCCCTGCACGCGTGCTTGGCATGGGGCCCCAGGACTAAGGACGGGGGAATGAAGTGTGCGGAAGCGCTAGGTGGGGCACACGGGGGAGTCATGCCGGCTTCCTGGGGGGGCACCCTGGGCCTGCAGGGACCGGGCTTCTGCGTGGCCGCCCGCCGCTGGGGGCAGTGGGGGCTCTGCCTGCGTCCCCCCTGCCTCTTCCGGGAAGATGCGAGCAGGCCCGGAGCCAGAAGCGAGCCCAGGGGGTCTCGGGGAGCGAGGACCCGTGGGGCACAGCCACCGCCACTTACCTGGGGGGCCCGTGAGGCGGCCAGACCCCGTCCTGCTGCCGGGCCACCTCAGGCCACCGCCGGGCCACCGCCGGGCAGCAGCAGGCCGTCCAGCAAGGTGCTGGCGTTTCCGAGGGAGGACAGAGCGGCCCCCTGCACCCCGAGGTGTGCGTCTGCAGCCCGAGGCCGTCTAGCGCCTGGCCCTGGCCCGGTCCCACCCGCGAAAAGCTCCTGGGCCTGGGCCCGCGGGAGCCTTGGGCACGCAGCCCCGCCCGCGGCAGTGGACCTGCTGACCTTGAGCTCGGGGTTGCTCGCCAGTGGCCGTGGGGCCGCACCTCCCGGCGGGGAGGACACGCGGCCTGGCTTCTGCTGCTGACCAGGCCAGGCTGGGGGCGGAGCCGCTTGGCAAATTCAAGTAGGTCTGCTGCAAACACAGCCTTCCCATCCCATAATTCTGGGTGCTTTCCCGGCTTACCAATTCCCTAAAGAGTGTGTGTGTGGGGGGAGGCCAAGAGGCTCTCCAGGGAGAGGAACTCGGTGACACTGGAGACACTGGAACTCCCATACTTAAAAGAGAATGATTTGGTAAAATGGGATTCCTGCATTTTTGCCCAGTTTGCATGTTGCGGGGGGCATTGGAGCAGCCCCGGCCTTGGGCGGCCACAGGCCTCCCCCTTTACCAACCCGAGGGACAAGGGACGGCAGGTTGACAAGGACGGGAAGGGGCGCTTGCAGGCTGGGCTCCCGGGGTAAGTGGGGTCCCTCTGGGAGCCTCACTCTCCATCCCGCTTCCCCTCCCTTGTCTTCACCCAGGACACCCCTTTCCTTCCTCACATCTCAGTCCAGGCGTCCTAGCTCCCAAGGAAAACTGCCACCGCAGCTACCCCGGAACGCCCTGTCCCTGTCCATTTAAGCAGGGGGGGCTTCGACCCACAACTCTGAGATTTCAACCTGAGCTGAGATCAAGCCCGAGCCACGCAGGTGCTCCTGGGCCTGCACTTCCACGCTCCCGGTTGCCTTCATCACTATGGAATCCCCATTATCCACGCCGGATGGAACCCCCCTCTGGAGCTGGTCTCCAACCTTGACGGTCTTCCCCCTGCCGCCCGCCCCCCAAACTGCATCACGCGGAGTGGCCTGCGGTTGTTTTGTACCATCGTCCTGGAGCATCCCCACTTTCTTCCTTAGCCAACCTCTACCCCTCCGACAAAGCTCAGGCCAAGGCTACAGCCCCCAGGAGCCTTAGTGAGGGCACCGCCCCTCTGCTCTTCCCAGCACCCTCCGCGGAGCTCTGTCAGGGGCCGATTGCCCTAGTTCTGTGCCCCCGTTAGAGCTCTCCAAAAGCCCAGCTCCCCTCTGCATCCCCAGGACCTAGCGGAGACTCTGGCACATAGTTTGCAACAAATAAAATGTAGTAACGAAAGAATACATGAGTGAACAAGTGAATGAATTCTGCTGGGACTTGGGGTGCTCACTAGGGAGATAACATCTGAGGCGAGGGCAGAAGAATGACCAAGAATTTACAAAGCAGGAATTTTGATTTCAGGGAAGCCACGAGGAAGGGGGCCAGGAGGGAGCAGAGTCAGGCCATGGGAGGCCTGGAAGGCAGTGGGGGGTGGGCCTGGGCAGGCCAGGGGTCAAACGTGGGGTTGAGGTGGCCGCGGCCTGCAGCGGGGGGGTGGGGGGGAGCTTGGAAAGGAGCAGACTGGAGAGCAACAAAATGAGTATAGTTTTGCTTATAAAACCTGAAAAGTGGGGTATCCCTGGGTGGCTCAGCAGTTTAGCGCTTGCCTTTGGCCAGGGCGTGATCCTGGAGTCCTGGGATCGAGTCCCATGTAGGGCTCCCTGCATGGAGCCTGCTTCTCCCTCTGCCTCTCTCTGTCTCTGTCTGTCATAAATAAATAAAATCTTAAAAAAACAAAACCCTGAGAAGTGGACACTGGAAGGGGCCATCAGGCGGGAAGAGCTTTCAGAGGCCCCCGTTCAAGGCCGAGCCGGGGTGGGATGGGGTCAGACCCAGGTGTGCTCAGATGACACCAGCCCCTACGAGCTGCTGCTAAACATTCAGGAGTCAGTAAAGCTGCCCACTACTAAAAAGTCAAATCATATAAAATTATAGTCAAGTAAATTATATTAAAAACAAAGGTATTCAACTCATTACTTCTAAGAATTTCCGAATACCTTATTGTTTATGGCTTTAAGGTCGTTTACATCGGTTACGAGTCTGGAAGTACTATGTGATCCCTTGTTACTGTGCTTCTCTTTCCCATCCCGCGTTCAGCGGCGCCGCCTGGAAATCCGCCGTGGTGGGAGCATTTGCACCTGGAGGTTGTGGAGACCGGCAGACACCGTACGCCCGGGCCTGATCCATGGCTTTGTTGACTGTCTCGAGACTCAGGAAAATTGTGGAGAAGACGTCAATAAGGCGCTTTGAATATATATGTCTCTGTATCCTGTATCCTAGAGCTATTAGGGTGTGGATGGCACAGAGAAATCGGGCCAGTGTTCTTCCAGTATGTTCCAGAAGTACCGCCCGAGTCAGTAAAGAAGCTGCCGACACCACTGACAAGCGTAGAGCTGCAACCTGGACCTTAACGGTTTTGCTCTTTCTTATGGGCCGGCACGGGCAAAAGTGCCAGCCGGGGTTCACGCTGCAACTACGCCCCCTTGTCCCGTATATCACAGGTCATGCTTTAGCAGGCTGCTGAGAGCGGCGGACGCTCTCTGGGAGACTCGGTTTGCCGTCTGCAAGTACCGTGTAGACGACCGTGTCCTTTACTACTACCGGTAAATTGCTGAACGCCCCCTCGGTCGGCAGCGTGTGTGATGAACCCGCGTGCGCACCCGGCCTCGACCCCGGGGGCCTGTCGTCCGCACCCACGAGCCTGGCGGAGGCCTGAGCGCAGACCAGATGGGACTCTGGAGAGACTCCCAGAAGGGGGAGGGAGTCACGGGTGGAAAGAGCCCCCACGAGCGGGAAGGCGAGGCTCGGGTGGAGGGAGATTCCGAGGAAGGGCGGGCGGCGGGGCCTCCGCGTGTCCTCGGCCCAGGGGGGCGCAGCCGTGTCCGGGGAACTGGAGAGAGGCCTGCGGGTGAGGAGCTGCGGCGGCCAAGGCCTGGTGGCCGAGGGCGGTGGGGGACCGAGCCGGGCCGGGTGAGGCTGGCTCGGGAAGCGGGGGGACAACCCAGCTATGGAGCTGTGACCACGACGGTGACAAGGTAGGCGGGAGCCACGTTGGGGCCACCAGGCCTGGAGACGGCGGGTGCTCCGGGGGTGCAGGCCCGTGCGGGGCCCCGTCGGGATGTGGCTCGGGTGCCAGGCCCACATCGAGGCGGAGGCTGCGGGCAGCCCCCCTCCCCTGGGCAAAGCCCCCAGCCGGCGGCCCAGGCTGCGTCTGCCTCCAGCACGCCTTGCCAGCCACTCTACAGTGGCTGCTGGAAACTGATAATAATGGATCGGGGCTTGCATTTTTTAAAATACCTTTGTTAATTTATTTTCTAATAATTCATTTTATTGTATTTTTAAAAAATAAAGTACATGACAGACCCGAAGCTTACACAATTGGGCCTCCCCCCAGAACACTGGAGAAGCACTGTGGTGGCCCACCCTTCTCGTTTTATTTCATTTATTTATTTTTAAGTAATCGCTGCATCCTCCGAGAGGCTCAGCGCACAGCCCCAAGGTCAAGCCCCAAGGTCAAGCCGCGTGCTCCATGGAGGAGCCCGCGGGCCGCTCTCACCCACCCTCTAACACGTTCCTCCCCGGCTACTCCCCTTACTGACCCACCGGCTGAGGTTTCAAATGGTTTGTGGGGACCAGTTTGTGGAACTTAATGGGGTGTGTCATTAGCAGCATTAAAAAAAAAGAAGAAGAAGAAGGCAAATGAGTTAGAAGATAATCAGATTTTACTCCACGTAGGAAATGCATTTTTGTTTCAGTTGCTTCTGTGCTTCATATCCCGTGGTGCACACGGGTACTAGAGTGTGATGAAAACGTCCGTCTTTCTAGGCTCACAGCGAGGAAACACGCTTGGGTGCCGCTGGTGTGCGGATAAAGACAGCACAGCCGGGCCTGACCTTCCAAATCCGGAAGAGAGAGCGACGGCGGAGGCAAACCAGGCAGAGCTTCCTGGGAAAAGGGCGAAGGTGCGTGGGGGTGGGAGGACATTCGGGTTACGGACGAACAGAGGGAACAAGAGGAGCCAAGTCGGGCCATGATTTTCGTGCCTAGATTGTGTCTCCACCTTTCAGGGGGCCTGGGAGTTTGCAGATAGAAGGGTGGCGGTCCCTGTGACGGGGGCTTGGGGGAGCCCTAAGTCCACCGGGGAAATCAGGGGAGACTTCCCAGAGGCAGCAGAGCCTTCGAGGGAAGACTTGGGGTTCTCTAGGCACGCAGGGAAGGCTTATGGGGAGGCACAGGAAAGCCCATCGTGTCTGGGGAACCATGAGCCACTTGGTGTAGACGGAGCATGACTTAGGGAGGAGGCCTTCACCTGCGGCGTGGCCACTTGAGAGTTTATTTTGGGATGAGGAGCCATGGAGGACTTTTGAGCAGAAGGATGACATGAGTGGACTTGTACCTCAGGACCCTGGCCGTCCCGAGGAGAGTGGATTCGTGGGGAGGAGACCGGCGGCACCGTCACCGCCATCGATGGGCCCCAAGGCGGGCGGTGGGGGTGCAGGGCCAGGAGACCCCGGAGGAGGAGCCAGCAGGACGTGGCCCCCGCCCGTGATGGGAGTGGCCGCCAACGGAAACTGCCCGGTGGTGGTCCCTTCAGCCCAGAAAAAGAAGACAGGTTGGGATCCCTCGACTCAGCGGTGGAGCGTCTGCCTTCGGCCCAGGGTGTGATCCCAGAGACCCGGGATGGAGTCCCACATCGGGCCCCGCAGGGAGCCTGCTTCTCCCTCTGCTGTGTCTCTGCCTCTCTCTCTCTCTGTGTCTCTCATGAATAGATAAATGGAATCTTAAAAAAAAAAAAATGATCCAGAAACTTGGGGCCCAGGAGCCAGTGGGACAGAAAAGACTTGGGAGGAAGAGCAGTGATGCAGATGCTTCAGGAAGTCAGATTGGGTTGTGGCCTTTGGAGGCCACCGATGTGCCGGGCAAGGGCGCGGAGGTGAGGGGTGGGGGGGCGGGAGCCAGGGGCTCCGGGAGCGAGTGGGTGACACGGGGAGGCAGGCAGGAGGCAGGGCTGCACCTTTGTGCGGGTCGGAACGGGTGCTCCTTCCTCCAGGCGGAGCAGCTGGTCACCCCGCATGCCGGGCTGGCCAGAGGACGCAGGCTGCACCTGAGCCCTTCCACAACGAGAAGGAACGAGGAGTCCTCGACCAAGGAAGGTGCTGGACCACGTGGGGGGTTTATTTTTTAAGATGTGAGATACCGGTGCGGTTGACTTGGATGAGCAAGGGGAACCCATGACAGAAAAGAAAGTATAGGACGGGACACCTGCCACAGGTAGCCGGGCGGGTGGGCGCCTCCGGTGCGCTGGGGCCAGGGCTGGGGCTTCAGGGGTGTGAGGGGGAGCAGCGCTGTGTGCTGAGCCCAGAGCCCGGGGCCCGGTGCGCAGGTCAGCCTGCTGGCGAGAGGTAGTGAGATTCTCCGCGGCAGGGCCTGGGAGCAGGCGCCGAGCGGGGACGTGGACACGGCCCACATCAACTCCCGGGGTGGCCAGCGGCTCTGCTGCCCGGGCTGGGCGACGTCTACACTGCCCAGGCTTTGGGCCGAGGACTGGGCCGAAGAGGCCGGAGGGGTCTGGGCACAGCGCTTGAGTTTACTTAATTTTACTTTTTACTATGGGAAATCTTCAAACACACCCAAAACTTGTGGGACACCCAAATGGACCGTCATATACCCATCGTTAGCCTTCGGGGATGATTGTGACTGTCAGTGTTACTGTGTGACCTTCCCCTGTAAGGACTTTTTCAAATTTTAAAAAAATCATTGAACAGATATTATTATTATTATTTTTCAAAGATTTTTTCTTTATTTATTCATTTATGAAAGACAGAGTGAGAGCAGGCAGAGGCAGAGACAGGCAGAGGGAGAAGCAGGCTCCATGCAGGGAGCCCGATGCGGGACTCGATCCCAGGACCCCGGGTCACGCCCTGAGCCGAAGGCAGGCGCTCAACCCCTGAGCCCCTCATGTGTCTCAATGTACATATATTTTAATTGGACTTTTTTATCCGGAAAGTAGCCCTATCGTCCCAAACCTTCCCGTGCGGCGAGTCCGTGTGAACGGGCTCAGTCCCAGGGCGCTCGCCCCAGAGCCTTCCGCAGCGGCTGCAAGCGGCGACCGCAGTTGGCCCACATCTGTGGCTCGTGGGCGCTCTCGTCCTAGGTCTTGGTACTAATGCAGCTTTCCCCTTAACACTCCTTTCATTTTTGTTTTTCTTGGTAATATTGGTTGACTTCTGTGGGAGGAGTTGCCCCGTGCTCCTTGGCCCACCGTCCACACCCCTCTCTGGATTTGGGGCGTCTGTGTGTGAGCGTGTCTCCCAGCGCACCTGACACTCGGTGATTCATCTCAATGTGAGGCACGGTTGGCCTCAAGAAGTATGCGTGGAATTGAATCAACCCACTTACTTGATATTGCCCGTCCTCATCTTTGTTGCCTTACGCTAATTTGCAGCTCACAGCCTGGCGCCTGGCACACAGTAGGCGCTCAATAAGTGTTTGTTCCTGCTGCTACCAATGACCCGGGGTTGTGTCCACACGTTAGGGCTCTACCGGTTTTCCCCCTTTCTCCCCGCCCTTCCTCCAGGTGGTGAAGACAAGACATGACCTTGAGGAGCCACCGGGCAGGTGCCCTCACTCCCCCGCTCCCGTAAGTTGGGGGCGAATCTCGGTTGGCAGCGGGTTCCCCGGAGCAGGTCCCTGCTCTGGGGCTGCTTCACATGTCTGCGTCGCTCACGATACCAGTTATCATTAGCAGCAATTAAAAGTATTTCAGGATCAGTTCAAAGCTGCCTTTGAGGTATTTTAAGTCGGACCAAAGTCCTCCCTGTGTCGCTCCGAGCGCGTCCCCGCTGCCGTCAGGAGGCCGCCTGCGCTTGCAGATCGCCGTCTGTAGGTTCCGGTTGCCTGAACCTTCCGTGCTTTGTGGGGTGTTGGCCACAAGTGGGTCGTGCGTGTGCCACTGCCGCGAGAGCTCGGCCGGGGGGGGCCCAGGGCCTGCGAAGCGGGTGGAAAGCCGACCTGGAGGGCGGCCGTGGGGGCGGGAGGGAGGCTTCGGAGCGCCCCCGGGGGCCTCACGTCTGGTCGCAGATAGAGACCCGGAGGGAAGCACTGGGCACGTGGGACTCCCAGGGAGTCAGTGCGCGTGGCCTGCCCGGGCCTGGAGGGCTGGCGGTGGCACCGAGGGCGCTGGGCCCGGAGATGACGTTCCCGAGGCACCTGCTCCCGGCCACGACCGCCACCGGCTTCGTCCTCCCCGTCGGCCGAGGCGCCAGCTGGGGCCCGAGCGGGGCGGCCTCCCAGGGGGGCGGAGGGCAATCCCGGCGCCGGCGGAGGCCGGGGAGGGCCCAGGCTGGGAAGGCCGCTCCTCGCCGGCGTCCTGGGCCGCGGCTGCCGGGGTGCCCTCGCTCCTGCTGCGGAAGGCCCCCCCGTGGCCCCGCGGAGCCCAGCGCCCCCCGGGGCTCCCGTCTGAACCCCTGGCTGGGTCTGTGTGCAGAGTGCGCCTCTCCGCCCTGCCGCCACCCCCGGGAAGCAGAGCCCCGACCGCGCCCGCACCCCAACCCCGAGCCCGGGGCGTCCGCACAGGCCGTGGGGCTCGCGCAGGAGCGGGCGCGCAGCTGGGGCCTTGCGCGTGGTGCCAACGCCCGGCGAGGGGAAGGACGGAGGGCACACGTCGGCCGCACGCAGCGGGGGGACGGGAGGGCAGGGCGACCCACTTTCAGAGCCGCATGGCTGGGGCTGGGACTGCTGCCCATGGTCCGTGTGCGTAGACGTGTCAGCCTCAGACTCCTCAAGGTGGGCTGTTAAACGTCTGTATCCTGTTTTCATTAGCTTGTGCCTCGGCGCTGGGGACCTGCCTCGTCCTCTGAGCCAACAGTGTGCCCGGGGGCTAATAATCAGCAGGTGCCTCCAATAAATCTGCTTTTAATACTCAGTGTAAACATGTGTGCAAATACGTCTGTGAAATGAAAGGTGGGAACTGACTTCTCTACGCCAGTCACACGACTTCAGAGCTGTTTTGAACCGAGGCCGGTAGTGTGCCTGCCTTTGTGTGGACGCCACGGGTTTCACACGTGCGGGATGCGCAGACCGTGTGCAGGGAGTGCCCTTTGGTGGAAGGCTGTGCAGGCGTGCTGTGGGGGCCATGGGGGGAGCGTCCCCGCCAGGCGGGTGGGCGCGGGGCCGGCCGTGTACGCCGCAGGCCCGCTGCAGACCAGGCTGTGGAACTGCTGGGGCCCAGCGACTGGGACTTTCTGGGAGCTTCTTGGCCCGGCCCGGCCGCCTGAGCGTCGAGCCCGTGACCTCACACGCTGCCCACCCATGAGGCCTGCCCTGGCGGAAAGCGTGGGCCTCCTGGCTCCTCTCAGCCTTCCTCTGCTGCCCTGATCAGCTCTTGGATCCCGGCGCTCCCCCCACCCAGCTCCCAGGGTGCCCCGATCTGGGGAACGTGGGCTGCGGGCCGGGGGCAGCCCGGAGGGAGCTACAGCGGGTGGCCGGGCACCTCCTGAGCCTCAGCACAGGCACCGGAAGGTGCTCTTTGCCCAAAGCCATCTCCTGGGGACGTGCAGGCCCCCCGCAGAGGCTGCACTGCCCCGAGGGGCCTGCGAGGGCCCCGCCCATCGTGTGCCACGTGGGGAGGAAAGGGCAGAGGGGCCAGGGAGCTGGGGGCGGCACTGGCCGGCGCAGCCCACGGCCCCGAGTCCGCGTGGGGGTGTGGAGGCGGGTGGCCCTGCGTCCTCCCGCTTCGCCGTCATCCCGGGTGAGCACGGCGGGCTGCTTGCGAGCAGCCTCGGGACATGCGGGCGGACTGACGGACACGGACGGCAGGTGCTCCCGCAGCACTAACCGCGGCTCCCTAGTCCTGGCAGGAGGCCGTGGCGCTAGGACGGCAAGTCTGCGGCCCGGGGGTCGCGTGTTCCTGGCGAAGGGCACTGGGGACGGCACCTCTCCGGGTCCCCGCCAGACGCGGTCCTTGGCTCGGGCCCGTCCAGCTCTCCCGGCGGCCGTGAGCCCCCGTGTCCGGGCATCCAGGTGGGCCTGTGGGCGCAGGACACCCCGGGCCTCCCGACGACAGCCGCCTGCCTCGAGCCCGCGGACCCAGACGTATGGAGCTGGTTTGGGCAACTGTGAAGGGCAGGGGGGGCGAGAGGGGGGCCTCGGGTCGAGAGAGTGGGCAGGAGTGGAGATGTCGGGCACGGGCCTCGCGGCCTGGCCTGCCCCGAGACGGGGGCCACCGGGTGGTGGGGACCTGCCGGCTTTCCAGGGGGAGAGGGTCCTGGGCAGGAACCGGCCCCGTCTGTGCCCTAAATACTCCCGCTGGGCCCAGGTTCAAAGCGAGCAGCTGCTTCGAGAACTGACGGACAGATTCCCGAGCGTCTGACGCGGTTCTCCCCGCCGTGGGCGCCCCGGCCCGACCCGCCTGCACCTCCCCGAGCAGACGCCCACGTGCTGTCGCCCGTGTTCACATGCTGTCGCCCGCACTGGCCCGGGATGCGCCGATGGGCTGGAGTGAGCGGGCGCCGCCAGGCCCAGCCAAGTGCCACGGCCACCGTCCAGGACTGTGGCCTCCTCACACTCCCATGTCTGGGGACCAGCTGTGCCTGGTGATGAGCAGCAGGTGCCCAGGCAGCCCTGTGGTCAGCTCCTGGGCCCAGAAGGCTGCGGTGCCTGGCCCGGGGCTTGGGAGTCAGCCCCACAAGTCTGTGTGGGGCTGCGGGTGCCGGGGTGGCAGGAGCGTCTCTGGCAGCAGGTGCACCTTCTTGTAGTCTCGGAGACCCCCTGCTCTTGCCCCCTTCCCTGTGGTTCCCTTTTGCCCTCCTCTGGGCTTCTGGAATGGCACGAGGGCCCCACCTTGGCCCGGAGGCTGCGGCGAGAGGCACTGACCCAGCCGCCTACCCCCTGCAGGCCTGGCCGGGGTCCCCAGGGAGTCAGTGGCCCGGGGGGTAATGAGTGGTGCGGGAAGGGAGGAGAAACAGGCCGGGTCCAGGAGAAGCCGCCCTGAGGCACGAGTGTGCCACCGGCCTGGCCTCTCCCGGCCTGCTCTCTCCTGTCTGGGACAGCAGCCAGGCCGGGCCCAGCAGGGACACCTGCGACCCGAGGGTATGGGGGCCGCAGTCACCCGGTGTGGCTAGTGTGAGCCTCACCCTCGGGGTCGCTGCAGGAGACAACTGCGGAGGAGCCTGGCACCGCACACACGGCGACACACGCTCAGCCAGGGGTGGGCACGCCGGCGGGGGGCAGGGGGACGTCTCCGTGGAGCGGGGCATTTGAAGGAGGTCGTGAAGGTGGCCCCCAACAGCCCCAGGCTCTGTGCCCAGGCCCACGGGATGCTCCAGCCCGGCGCTCAGGGAGCTGCCTTCTGGGAACCCATGGGGGGCAGCCCACCTCCGCCCAGAGCCTTCCAGAACCAAGCCACTGGCTTTGCCACCATGGAGGGCATTTCCCCTTCTGAGAACCCAAGGGCGGGAGATGCCCCGGCCGCCCTCCCGAGTGATCAGGGGCCCGGGAGCCGAGGGGGCACAGGGGCGTTGGGAGCACGGGGTCAAGGGCAGGGGCCGGGTGGGGGGATGGAGGGGGCAGGCGAGCAGGGGCAGGGGCGCGGGGGGCGGGGGCGGCTTCCCAGCCCGGGCCTGTCATCACCCCCGTGTCACCCGCTGTTCTGGGACACGGGCCGGGAGGAGGCTGCGCTGGGCCGAGCGGGCGGGCAGGATGCGGGGGCGGGGCCTGCTGGGGCGGGCGGGCGCCGCGGGGCGGGGCCTCCGGGGCCACGGGGACGAGCGGGGCGGGCTGGGCATCAAAAGGGCCCCGCGGGGGAGCCGCGCCGCAGTCGCTCCGGCCTCCGCCTCGGCCCCACCGCAGCGGCTCCCCGCAGAGGCCCCGACGGCAGCCGCGCTCCGCAGAGGCCCAGGCCCCCCGCGCCTGCACCTGCGCCCTCTGCACCTGCACCTGCACCTGCCCCTGCGCCCTCTGCACCTGCACCTGCACCTGCCCCTGCGCCCTCCGCACCTGCACCTGCCCCCCGCGGCCCCCCGCGCCCCCGCACCTGCACCTGCACCCTCCACACCTGCACCTGCGCCCTCCGCACCTGCACCTGCACCTGCACCTGCGCCCTCTGCACCTGCACCTGCACCTGCGCCCTCCGCACCTGCACCTGCACCTGCCCCCGCGCCCCCCGCACCTGCCCCGCGCCCCGCAGCGTGATTGCGCCCGCACGGCTCTGCGGTCTGCTGTACGCGGCGTGCGTGGCCGCGGCGCTGGCACAGGAAGGCAGCGCGATGGCGGGGACGGGGACGGGGCCCGGGACGGGGCCGGGGACGGGGACGGAGGCCGGGCCCCGGGGGCGCCGCGGGGAGCGCGCCTTCGTCCCGGAGCCCTTCGACGGGGAGGGCGTGGGCGCGCGCGCCTGGCTGCACCGCTTCGAGGCCATCGGTGACCTGAACGGCTGGGACCCCGCGGCCAGGCTGCGGCTCCTGCGGGGGTCCCTGCGGGGACGCGCCCTGCAGACCCTCCGCGCGCTCGGGCCCGAGGCCCAGGCCGACTACGCGGCGGTGAAGGCCGCCCTGCTGCAGGCCTCCGGGGGCCTCCCGCCCCGCGAGATCGTCTTCGCCAACAGCATGGGCAAGGGCTACTACCTCAAGGGCAAGATCGGGAAGGTGCCCGTGAGGTTCCTGGTGGACTCCGGGGCCCAGGTGTCCGTGGTCCACCCCAGCCTGTGGGAGGAGGTCACGGACGGCGACCTGGACACGCTGCGGCCCTTCGAGAACGTGGTCAAAGTGGCCAACGGGGCGGAGATGAAGATCCTGGGCATCTGGGACACGGTGGTGTCCCTGGGGAAGCTGAAGCTGAAGGCAGAGTTCCTGGTGGCCAACGCCAGCGCCGAGGAGGCCATCATCGGCACCGACGTGCTGCAGGACCACAACGCCGTCCTGGACTTCGAGCACCGCACCTGCACCCTGAAGGGGAAGAAGTTCCGCCTGCTGCCCGTCGGAGGGTCCCTGGAGGACGAGTTCGACCTGGAGCTCATAGAGGAGGAGCCGGCGGAGCCCGGGGCAGCTCCCTCCTACTGAGGGGCCCTCTCTGCGCTGCCCCCGAGCCCCCGAGCCCCCGAGGGAAGACACGCGCGGTGGATGGCGGAGGGCCTCCGGAACCACCTGCGCCTTCGCCCCGTCCTCCATCTGCAGGGGCCTTAATCTGTCCCTGGGGTGGGGGGGGCTTCCATCCTAGGAGGCCCCGGTGGGGGAGAACCAGCTGTCCCAGAGGGAGGTTGAGTCCTCGTGGTGGCCAAGCCGCTGTTGGTGGCAATGATTGGAAGGTTCGGTTCCAAGAAGGCCAGAAAGGACTGCCTCCCCCAGAGGACGGGGTGTGTCTTCAGACCCCTGAGCTGTGGCTCCTCCACACCATGCTGTGCCCCGCTGGGCTGCGACCCGGCTGCAGGGTCCTGGCAAGCGAGACCCAGCTCCCGCAGGTGAGGCCCGCAGCTGCCCCGGGTCACGCCCCCTCCCCGTCGGGTCTTCCCACCCACCCACCTACCCGTATGGTGTAGTTTCCTTCTGTTGTTCGCTTTGAAGCTCATTGAACCTTACGCCAATAATTCCTTACTTCAAAAAAACAATAAAGATTGACTCATGGAAAAACTACGTAACGTGTTGATTGGGGATGAATGGAATGGATGTGAGAGGCTGGGTAAAACAGAATGTCAGAGGGAAGGAGGATCCAGGAGCTCCGGGGGCCCCTGGAGATGGAAGGGACTGTATAGTATCTTGGATCTTCTAAGATAGCCTCAAAGAGTTTTACTGATTTCTTCCCTGAGGCCTGTAATCATTTCAAGCTACGGCATTTCTGCACCCAAATTGCCTCTCATACCCCAGAACGAGCCATATGATACTTGTGCGGCGCTGACTGGGGATCGGTGAGTCACGGCCGTTGTAAGCAAGTGGGGAGGGTGCCTGCACCGGGTTCTTGCAGCCCCCCGGGACCGAGGCACACGGGGCCGTGGGCAGCCCAAGGGGGTCTGGAGGGCAAGTGGCCGTGAGGGCTCTGCTGTGGCGAGGACGGCCTCTCCCCGGAGGGCGTGGAGCCTGAGACGGGAGAGCCGGTGGAGCCGGGAGGACCTTCCCAGATCTGGGAGGGGGGTGTTCGCCTTCTCAGGGTCTACCTCATATGTGCCTCCAGGTTCCTGCCTCTCCCCTTGGAACTCGGCAGGCCTGGGAATCTGGAAGCAGCTGGAAGGGATCTGCAGGGAGCCGGAGGGTGCAAAGCTCAGGAGCTTTTGATGGGAGGTGGGAAGGAAGGGATGTCTTCCTTTCATGAGGGGGGGCTGAGCCTCTCCTGGAAGTTTCCACCTGAGCATCTCCAGGGGAGAGAGAACCAGCTGAGCGGGAGCCCGAGACAGGGGTGAGTGTTCGTCCTCGGCAGCCTCTGGGGCCGCGAGGCTGGTCCTCCTGCGCGGCTGCGAGCTCGGGCCCGGCTGTGATGCCCGGGACGCGGCCCAGGCCCGGCCCCCCAGCCCCCCGGTTGGCGCGGCCCAGCGGGCAGGTAGTCGGAATCGGCCTCGGCAGCCGGACCGCTTCTGGGCAGGTGAGGCCCGGGGGGCCGGAGCCCGGAGGACGCAGGAGGTGGGCTCCTTGGGCCTCGCAGGTCCCTGCTCCCGCTCCCGTTGGGCGTTCGGCTCCCAAGGAATGTGGCTTCTCCCCCAGGCCGAGCCCTCCCCCGAGGGGACAACCCCGCCCGCACCTCCCTGTGACCTATTTTCCTCCAGGTCCTTGGGATCCGAGGCCCTTGCTGGGCTGTAGGAGGGAGGGGGCGGCGGGAGGCGGCCGGGCCAGAATTCCAGGCCACGCCCGGGCTGTCCCCCGTGTGCGGTCACCGCAGGCTGCAGGGCCGGCCCTCCGTGGGCTGGAGCCGGCGCCGTGGGAGGCGGGAGGGGGCGTTACAGGTGCAGATGCGGGAAGGCAGAGTGGGGCGGCGGGGCGGCGGGGGCAGGTGGACAGCGCCCCGGGAACGGGCGTGGGGGCTGCCCTGGAGGCACGGGCAGAGGAGGCTGCGGGCACGCGGCTGCCCGGTGGGGAGTGGGCGTGGGAGCCGTGCGCTTGCTTCGAGCCGTGTGCCAGGAGCGCTCTGCAGGCTCCGGGGTGCCGTGGGGCCGCAGAGGGTGCAGCTCAGAGGGCGCAGCCCTGGCGGGTGCTGTTCACACTCAGAGGGGCAGGGGAGGCACCAGTGTGCGGGGTATCGGGGTCGGGAGGGTCACCTGCGGAGGTCAGCTAGAGTCGGGTCTCCGGGTCCTACTGTGCAGCTGCCTGAGAGCCCGTCTACACCCCAGCTGAATTTTTCACCTCCCAGGGACCCAAAGGGGGATCCCCAGAGCAGCAGAAAAGCAGCATTGGTGTCACCTGGGGCTTGTTAGAAACGCAGACTCTCTACCCCCCCGCCCCCCCCACCTGGACCTGCACCAGAGCCTCCACTGGGGGAAAACAACCCCAACCACTGACCCGTGGTTCTCCTGCACGGGATGCTTGAAAAGCTCTGGCCAAGAGCCTTCTGATGCCTCCAGTTGCGGGGAAGCTCATGCCCCAAGGTCTCTGATTGTGACCAGCACGCCCTGGATGCTGTTCATTCCCCGGACGTTGCCGGATAATTCCTCGTGCCTTTGTCCCACAAACACTTATTTTATTTTTAAGCCTTTGTTGTGAACTAATTTTAGGCTACAGAAAAGTCGCAGGAGCACTACAAAATTTCCATCCATGTTACCTAGTTTCCCCAAATGGCGACTTTTTTTTTTTTAAAGACTGTATTTAAAAAATAAAATAAAATAAAATAAAATAAAATAAAATAAAATAAAATAAAATAAAATAAAATAAAATAAAAAAGATTGTATTTATTTGAGAGCGAGAGCAAGCACGTGTGCCCACACCGGGGGCCGGGCAGGGGGAGGGGGAAGCGGGCTCCCCGCTGAGCGCAGAGCCCACCGCACCCACCCCGCGGCCCAGAGGTGGGGCCTGGGCAGAAGTCAAGTCGACGGTGAACCGACTGGGCCCCCCAGGCGCCCGGTCACCTCGACCAGCTGCCCTGGCTCCATCTCTCCCGGGGCTTCCTGCGTGCCTGTGAGCCGGGAGTGCCCGCGTGTGTGCGCTCCCCTCGGAAGCCTCCAGCGTTCAGATGATCCAACCGGGGAGCTCGCGGGTGCGCGCCCTCCTACCTGGCCCGTCCCCCAGGGCCACCTCGACAGCGAAGGGAACCGTTGTTTTGCGCCCGGGGTTCAGTCCCGCCGCGGCCTTCAGTGCCCACGTCTCTTGGCCTCCCCAGCCTGGGCGGCTCCGCCGTCTCCTGGTCTTCTGGCTCTTCTATTTATGAAGAGGCCAGGTCGCCATCCGGGAGCGTGCGACGCCGCTGTCGGGGGGCTGATGCTTTCCCGTGAGCGGATCGAGGCTGTGCGTCTCTGGCAGGAGTGGCCGGAGGAGCGGCGACGTGCTCAGCGTGCATCAGGGTGCGGGACACCTGTGGGCCCCTCACTGGGGAGGTTGACCTTCATCAGTCCCCGTGTCCGGTGTCCCCGCTGGGCCAGGCCACGTGTAGCGCGCGCTCCGGGCCGGGGCTGCGGGACCACGCAGGTGGCTTACCTGCCGTCGGGGACGCCCCCACCACGCGCACTGACGGCCTCGCCAGCCGGGAATGCCTGATTCTACCCCCCGCGGGTCCCAGCTGGCTCTCGGCTCTGGGCTTTCCCGTCCCTTTTATTATTTATGAATTTAATTTACTTATTTTTAACCAGGCGCCACCCCCGGCCTGGAGCCCAGCGCAGGGCTCAAACCCACAGCCCTGAGATCAAGAGTCAGACACTTCACTGACTGAGCCACCCAGGCCGCCCCGCCCCCCCCGTTTGTTATTTGTGTCACGTTAGACTCGGACTCTCCTATTCAGGGACTTATCCTCTGTTAAATCATCGTTCCGACGCTCACGTTGTAGATTGGGCCTTGGGAGCCTCCGCAGACTGGCCTCCGGCCTGGTCGGGCCCTTCCTTGTTTTCTGGCTCGAGACGTCCCGGGTTCGCCTTGCGTCTTCCCTCGGGGTCGGCTCTTCCTCCCGGGAGCCCGGGATCCCCCTGGAGGCGTCGGCTATTCCGAGGCCCGGATCCAGGTGTTGGGTGCGTGGTCGCTTGTGGGGTGTCCTTACGTTACTGAGCTCCCGGCGTGGCCGCACCTAAGGGAAAACCACACGTAGCCCGTGTGCGTCTGTCTCGCTCTACGCGTAGTAAACGTGAGTTCATGGTGATACGTCCAATTCCAACCCACGGCAAAAGGATTTATTCTTTTTTTTTTTTTTTTGAAGATTTTATTGATTCCTGAGAGACCCAGAGAGAGGCAGAGACCCAGGCGGAGGGAGGAGCAGGCTCCTGCGGGGCCCGATGCGGGACTCGATCCCGGGACCCGGGTCACGGCCTGGGCGGCAGGCGGGCACTGCCCCGTGAGCCCCGGGCGCCCCGGGGGGTTGACTGCGGCGTCCTCCCGTCCTGTGTCTGCGGCTCGTCTCCGGCGACGGCTGCCGCTGCAGGTGCCTGCTCCGCCTGGGCCTGTCCCTGGGGCGTTTCGGCGCTGCCAACGGTGCACCTGTGACGACGGCCACCAGCGACCCGGTGTGAGTCGCCTGCTCGGGGCGGGCGCGGGGCGTGGGTGGCGAGTGAGAACAGATGGGGCGTCAGAGCGCAGTGGTCCCCGGAGGGCCCACGTCTCCAGGACCCCGGTGTTCTCGGAGCCGCTGGGGTCAGGGACGGGAGGGCACCAGCCTCAGGCCGCGGGGTGACCTGGCCGCCCTCCTGCTCCTGTGCCGCTGGTGGGACTCAGAGGCAGCTGACAGCCCAGCCACCAGACGGTCGTGCCTGGCCCAGTCCCAGCCGAGGTCCACGGGGTGGGGGGCACGTGGCTGGGCGCGCAGGGCGGCCAGGAGGCCACCGAGCAGGCCCCCAGGCCCTTAGGGCGACTTCCTTCCCTTAGGGCAGAGGTGTCCCCGGGGGTTGACATGCGAGGCGGGCCAGGAACCCCAGGTCCTCGTGGGCCCCACACTGTGTCCCCTCCCCACGGCCGCCCGCACGGGGTCATGGGGTGGGTCCCGAAGGGCCCCTCGAGCACACGTTTTACCCGAACACACGAACACAAGTGGTTGCCGCCCAAGAAGCAGGGGCTGGAGACGGGAGAGCGACGGGCGAGCAAGGACCGGGCGGGCGGGGGCAGCGACCCGGGGGACAGAGGCCGCGTGGGCGCCTCGTGGGACTCCTGAGGGGGCCCCGGAGCCCAGGCCCCAACGGTGGTGGGTTTCCTCCGCTTCGGGATGCGCTCCAGCAGCGGCGCCCAGGGGGCTCCGGTCACGGTCCTGGGGTCCCGGGGTCCCGGGATCGAGTCCCACGTCGGGCCCCCTGCCCTGGGCCAGCCGCTCCCCGGCCTGTGCGCTCTGCCAAATAGAAACTCTGTGTGTAGAGAAGAAGATGCCCTCGCTAGAAAGTACATTATCAATTCTTGTTAAATTTTAAAGTTGTTTATTTTAATGCGTATCGGAAAAAATACGTGTATCCTCCTCGCAGCTTAGCCTTCGGCGAACGTTTGCAGCCTGTGGTGGGCCTAACGCAGCCAGAGACCCGGACCCTGGGCCAGAGAAGGGCCGGTACCGCGACGGGCCTCGCGTGTAGGCAAGACTTTGGGAAGCGGGGGGCACGTGGCTGGGCCTCCCCTCCCTGCAGTGTGAGCCCCGGAGCCGTGCTCCTGGGCCGCAGGCTTGTGCGTGTCAGGGCCGCGGGAAATGGTTGACCCGTGTTGGGGGGACGGGTGAGGGTCCGCGGCCCGTCCTGGGTGACGTGGGGCCCGCTGGGGAGCAGACGGCGTGAGGGGCCCGAGGCTTCTCTGGGGGCGTTCACGTGGATCCCGGGTGCACGGCCGGCCTTTGTGGACTTGGGGTGCTCAGCCTCAGGTGCGTGGGCTCCGTGGAGCTGCGGGGGCCTTTACGGTTATGAGAGCCGCACCTGCGGGATCTGGGGCGCCCAGAGGGAGTGAGATGGCCTGTGGGGTGAGATGGCCTGTGGGGTGGCCAGGGATGGGGGGCAGCAGGGCCTCCAGGCTGGGGATGGGCTGGCCTTCTCGGGGAGCCCTTCCTGGGAGCCCCTTCCTGGGAGCCCTTCTCGGGGAGCCCTTCCCGGGAGCCCTTCCCCAGAGCCCTTCCCAGGAGCCCTCCCATGATGTCCTGAACCCGTCCAGGGTGAGCCCCGGGGCAGCCTGGGGGTGCCTGTTCTCGCCACCCGCTGCCACCTGTCCCCCCCCCCCCAACTGGCTGCGGTGCTGGGACCGGTGCTCCTCCCTGGGCTTAGGCAGGTACCCAGGGGAGGCGGGAGCACTGCATTGCGGGCAGCGCCAACCCCGGGGCTACCTGTGGCCCTGAAACCAGGCGTCGGGGGGACGCATCTGGAGCCAAGGCCCATCATGTCCCCCGTCCCTCCGGGATGCGCATCCAGCTCCATGTGGCCGGCACAGCGGGGATGGCTGGGGAGGGCTGCCACGGGGGCAGGACGGGCGGGAAGCAGCCCCCCCCAGGGGCACAGCTGACAGGTCTGAAGACACAGGTTTGGGGAGGGGAGGGGGGGGAGAGCTATGTCCCCCGCAGGGTGGCCGAGGGGGTGTGTAGAGGCCAGGGGTGCGGCCGGGGTCCCCCAGCCCGGGGCGCCCCGACGTGGGCAGAGCAGGTTCAAGGCTGAGGCGCCGCCTGGGGTAGCTCGCACTTTGCTGACCTGGTAAATTTCTAAGTCCTACAAAACCCCTGGAATGTAGGTTTTATCTCCATTTAACAGATGGGAAAACTGACGTCGGGGGACTGGTTGGCTGGACGTGGCCCATCCGGCGAGTGGCGAGTGCTGGAGCCTCAGGCGCCTCGCTTCCGAGGGTCGGGTCGGGTCGGGTCGGGTCGGCCACACAGGATGTGGGAAAAACGAACTTGTCTTCCTGCGTCCTGGACAGCCGGGCAGGGCCCAGGGCGCCAACGCGGCGGCGGAGCTGAGCCGTCGGACCAACGGGCTCCGTCAACGGCACAGCATGCGCAGTGCTCCTAAGACTTTGCAACATGTTCACTGTGGTTGGACACATTTTTACCAAGTTACGAAAATTAAGAATTTATAAAGATCACCAAACAGGGCGGCCCCAGGGGCGCAGCGCCGCCTCAGCAGCGGGGCGTGACCCTGGGGGCCCGGGATCGAGTCCCGCCTCGGGCTCTGCCTGGGTCTCTGCCTCTCTCGCTCTCTCTCTCCGTGTCTCATGAATGAATAAATAAAATTAAAAAAAAAAAAAAAGAATTTATAAAGATCACCAGGCAAGCAGCAGAGACATAACGGCCGAGAATAACCTTGAGAGGAAGGACCCCCCCCCCACCGCCCCCGAATTCCAGATCCCTTTGTTACTTGATTGCTCCGTTAATTTTCCATCGTTTACATCCCTTTTGGTAATTTTGGTTGTTGTCTTTACAAAAGCAGCGAGGGCTCATTATAGGAAGGCCAGGAAATTGGGTCGATCTAAGGAGATGGAAGGAAATTTCCCGACGAACCCTCCACCCCTTAGGTCAAGCACGCATGGGGCGCGGGACTTGCCTCCGACGTTCGAGCGGGGGATCCTCCTGCACCCTCTCTTTGCCTCCCTCATGCTTGTCGTTCCTGTCTCCGTTTTTAGCAAAAAACAGGCTCACGCGGCCCGTCCTCCGTGTGAACGTCCATACTCCGTGGACCTAATCACCTATTTTGGGCGCGGATCGTTGGCGACATGTCGCTGTGACAAGACGGGGGACGAGGAGCGAAGGGCGGCCACCCGCGGCGGCTCACACGGCCCGACGCCGGAGGCCGGACACCAGCGTGGGCAGGGGCTCCCGTGGACGTGCCACCCTCTGCGGCGGCAAACGGGGGCCCGCGCGTGGAGGTGCGCCCCGCGGGGCAGGGGCGGGGGGACGGTGGCGGGCGGGCTGCGATGCTGCGGGGCCCGGTGTCGGCCGCCTCGTCACTGCCACCGGGCCGGGTCCGTGTGCGCGTTGGCTTGGCAGCAAGTCGCTGAGCAGGACGCTTAGCTTCCCCGTATCCGGGGCCCAGGCATCTCGCAAGACATTTTTTTTTTAAATGAACAGAATGACGGAGGGCGGTGGAGACGCGCCAGAGCCGCGAGGGGCCCTGGAGGCACAGGGGCTGCGTCCCTCCCCCGCGGCATCGGGTGACAGACACTCGGGTGTGAGGCCTGCCTGTCCCCGGGCGGCCCCAGAGCCCCGCGTCCCCACCGCCAGCCGCCGGTCCCCGCTCTGGCCCGCACCCCACTCGCTGTGTGACCGCGGCCGCCCCGGGCACGTGGTGTGGGACGCCGTCATCCGCAGTGGCCTGGCCGGGGACAGTGCCCCACTCGGGGGCCCGATGAGGGCGGACGGTCCGTGGCAGGAAGGCAGTGGGCACGAGCGGGACGCGGCGGGACATGCGGGGCTGTGCGGCCCTTTCCTGAGGTGACCGGGTGACGCGTGTGCTTCGCCGGAGCGAGGGACGCGGGCCACGGACGGGCCGGGGCGTCGGCGGCAGGGGAGCGAGTGCAAAGGCCCTGGTGTCCGCGGAAGCGCCCTGGGGTGTGTGGGTAGGACCTGGCGGGGGGGGCCCAGGCCCGGTGGGGGGACCAGCCACTGAGGGCACTGCTGACCGCCGAGAGCTGGGGCGCCTGGCGGCCTCGGGTCGTGATGTCAGGGGTCGTGGGGCTGCGCAGGGCGTGGAGCCTGCTGACGATTGTCCCCTCCTCCCGTACACAGGAGGGCAGCGCAGTCCTGGGGGACCAGCTCCCGCGCCCCGGGGCTCCCCTCCGGGTGCCCCTGCCCCCGGGACCTGCGGCTGGGCGCCCCTTCCTCCCCCGCGGCCTCGGCGGCCCTTCCGGGGACCACTGTCCGCAGCCGGGCCTGCGCTCATCTCCGAAGACGCCCCGTGGCCGAGAGGCGCCCGCCGTCGGGAAGTTTTGGGTCCTGATTCTGTTGGGCACCCCGGGTGCCGCCCCCCCCCCGGGTCACCCGCCCTCCGGCCCGAGTGTCGCCGTCCTGTGGAATGGCACAGGGTCGGGGACGGTGCCCCTCGCGGTGCTGGTGCGCAGCCTGCATGTGCTCCTGGAATCTCCCGGGACCGCGGGGCCGGTGTCCCCACTCAAGCCGGCGGGTGATTCTTCCCCACGACCGAGCAGAGCGCAGGACAGTATCCTCCTGGCGTGCGCCCGGCGGACCTCGAGTTGGGGAGACAGGCCGGGGCTGCTCCTGTGTCAGGCAGGTGGCACCGACCCAGGCCATGGCCCGGCCACTGCGGACACCGCGACGGAGCCCCGATCCCCCGACCTGGGGCCCCTCTCAGCCCCCAGGCAGCTCCTGCTCTTCGATGGCGAGTTTATTTCCCCTCAACGAAAGCCCACGCTCACCTCCTGTGTCCAAGCTCTCGACCCCGTGACCTCACTCTTGCCGAGCCACCCTCACCGCCCTGTGCACGCCCAACAAAGAGCCGGAGCGGTTTTATTATTATTATTTATTTCTGAATTTTTTTATCATTCGCAGGCAGTGCTCTTGGACAGCTGTGCCCTGTTCTCTACAAAACTGCATCTGAAACGACTTCTAAAATTACGTATATTAACATACAAGAAATTTTTTAAAAATATCAAGGTTGGGGGAAGACTAGGGGGCGTCGTAAATACGCATGTACAGATCACGGGGTCTCGGGTGACTGCTGGAGGTGAGGGGTGAGCTGGGTCGGAGCCTCCTGGCAGCCTAAGCAATAAGGGAAAGGTGACGCATTAAGCGACTCACTTTTTCCCGAGGAAACACCCACCCCTTCGGGGACAGCAACGGGATCCTGCTCCGAGTGACGCGTGGCTTCGCCGCCACCGACGGCCCTGAACGTGGTGAGGACGCGGCGCGTCAGCGAGTCCTCCCCGTTGGGGCCTGGGCTGTGTCACCCCGTGCGGGCCCTGCTGTCCCACAGCTGCGCAGCCGAAGTCCTTAGCCGCGGAGTGGCAGGCGGTTGTCACGGCGGCCGTGCTCGCCACGGGGTAAGCGCTGGACACGCGTCCTCGGCCCCGCGGCTGTGGCTCCAGAAGAGCCCTCGGAGCCGTCCCAGCGCCGCCTTGCAAGGGCCTCGCCCGCCTCCCCCGGGTTCCCTCGCGGGCCCCTGTGTGGCCTGCCAGGGCTGCCACCCGCCCTCCTGGCGGCCCAGAGTGCGTCCCCTTCCCTCAGATCACGAGGTCCCCACGGTCCCTGCCCGCGGGGCGCTGCCCGGGGTGCCACCTGCCCTCCAGGTGGCCACAGGGTGTCCCCCGTTGGGGTCCTGGTGACGCGCAGGTGGGCCAGCAGGGCCGAGGGTGAGGGGAGCGTGCCCGTGAACAGCCCAGAGGACGCGGTGCAGAGGGGGCGTCCTCCCCGCGGCCACGCTGCCCCCGGCTGGGCTGTCGTCCCAGGCCGTGTCCCACCAGGCGGGGAGCAGGACGGCGCTGGCCGCCTCTGCGCTCTCGCGTGTCTGGGCTTCTGCCCCATGGCCTGACCTGAGGCCCCACGGGGCGCACGTGGGGCACAGGCCGGTGCCAGGGACTGTGGGCTCGCAGCCGCCCACCCGTGACCGTGTCACCCGGGCTGAAGCACCGTCAGGAGGAGTCGCAGGCGTCCTGCTGCCCGAGGCTCCCGTCAGGCCTGACTCGGGGCCCTGCCCGCTGCCTGTGCCTGGGGCCTGCCCTCCCGTTCCAGAGGCGGGGTCGGCAATCACACATGTCGGGGCCACAAGGACCCTGCGTCGGGGAGAAAGCGGGGGGGGGGGGGCGGCTACTCTTCCCACAGAGAAGCACCAGGAAGGTCCCCTTGCATGAGCCCTGCTGGCTGCACGTCATCACGGATGACCGCCAGGGCCCCATGGGTGACCTCCTGTGCCCCACGGGTGACCTCCAGGACCCCACAGGTGACCCCTGGAGTCCCACGGATGACCTCCAGGGCCCCATGGATGGATGAGCTCCAGGGCCTTACAGATGATCCCTGGAGTCCCACAGGTGACCTCCAGGGCCCCATGGATGACCTCCAGGGCCTTACAGATACCTCCAGGGCCTTACAGATGACCCTTAGGGCCCCACAGATGCCCTCCAGGGCCCCGCAGGTGCCCTCCAGGGCCCCATGACAGCCCCTCAGGATGGGGGTGGTTTAGGAGGCTCCTCCCAGAGGCCTGCTGGGCAGGCAGTGAGGCCAGAGCCGATGGTGACCCGAGGCAGTGGCGTCAGGGCGCTGAGCTGTGTCCATGCTGCCCCCCCCACCCCGCTCTCCGCAGGGCCTGGCTCAGAGGTGACTCCTGTCCTCTCGATGGCACGCGTCCTGCAGTCTGTTGTCCTCCCCGTGTGTCCCCGGCCTGCAGGCCGCTCCCCGCCCATGGGGCTGCCCCGTTCCCTCCTCGTGGAGGCCTGACCCCTCGTGCCCGCGGGGGCCTCCTCCTCTCGTGGGCCGGCCCCGCTCGACCCCACAACCGACTGCGTGGCGTTAAACTGCGACCGACCGCGCCTCTGTCCTTCGCAGTGGAGCGTGGGCTGGGGGCCGGGGCGCGGGGGCAGGTGCGGGCGGCGCTTCTGGTGGACACGCGAGCTCCAGCCGAGCCGGGAGCCCACAGCTTCCGGCCGGGGAGTTCTTCACGGAATTAAAACGTCTGGCTGGTCACCGCTCAGCTTTGTGAGTAAAAACCACGACAACGGTGCAAAACATCAGGAAGACCAAAATTTCTTTAATAACGAAGTGACTTATTTGTTAATAGGGGACAACACAGAGGATCTCACGTCCACAGCCGAGAGTCCCTACGGCACGTAGTGGTTCTAAAACCGCCCGTGCTATGTGTCGTACGAAGCGCATCGTCCAGACCCCGACACACACTCACGCCCGCCTCGTATTTACACGAGGAGGCAGAACGAGAAGCCGCGCTCCCCGGCCTGTGCGCCCGTCGCAGGGCCCCAGCCCCCCCCCCCCCCCCCCCCCCCGCAGCACTTCTAGCCACAAGGGGGAAGGCGACTGGTTCTCAGGCCAAAGCTAAAAGGAAGCCTGCCCCAGGGCCCACCGCCCACGGGGTACGGGGCACAGGTGAGAATCCGGGTGAGGCCCAGCATCGGGTGCCTCGCCAATCCTCACTGGAGGATTCTGAGCCAAGACAACGACGCTCCATCGCTTCAGCCCCCAGTGCCGACCCTAGCAGCGCCAGGTGGTTACTCCTTCAGGAGAATCCCAGAAAGTCATCCATGGGATAGACATTAATGAAGAAGTCACGATAAATCACGTATCGCGCGCACACACGCACCCCCCCCATCCCCAGGGATCTCTGAAGACAAAACATCCCACAGTCCCAGAGATCTGAGAAAAACCACCCCCCGTGAAGGGGTCTGTGGCTCGTCTTCTCCCAGAAAGGGTTTACGCCCCGGGAGCCAGCGAGCCGAGCACCCTGCACCCGAGAGACGCGGAGAAAAAGCAGCCAGGGTGACCTGCAGGAAATCGCTCTGCAGCGTTGACTTCCTGGGGTTCAACACACAGGGCAGGTGACGGAGGAAGGCAGGGGAGCTTAGGGACCAGAAGGAGAGAGGCAGGGTCAGGAGCAGGAGACCATGGGGCCGTGTTCCGCCCGGCAGTAGGGCAGAGACCCCGAGACGATGACGACGTGCATCTCTGTACTCCCCCCAGACAAGCTTTCTCTTTAGAGGATGCGGCAGAGGCGAGGAGGAAGGGGCCCGTCACACCCCCAGCGGCCCCAGGACCCGCCACAGTTATTTTGAGCATCAGCATCCTCACCATCCTCTCCCCCGCCCCCACGCCCCCAGGATTTGCTCTTGGCCACTTCAGGGACGGACCAGAGAGGCCCACGGGAAACCCAGGTAAGGACCCTTTGTGGCTTTTGGGAAAAAAGTAGAGGTTTAGGGAGACTAAGGAGGATGCTTCCCTTCAAGAACAAACCCGCTCCAGCGGCCGCCCCACGGCCTCCTGCAGTGCTCAGCTTTGAGGTGGCCCTGAGCAGAGTCTGGGGTTGAACAGGAGACTCGAGGTCCTGCTCAAGCGAGTGATTTAGAGGACAGCAGGCTAGCGGCGGGTCTGTGACGGGGACAGGAGCCAGCGGTCACTAGCAGCTCCTTGATCTCAGGATCTTCGCTTAGCAGGAACCCCCCGCGTGGCCCCTGCGTGCCCCGCCCGCCTTTCTGAGCCCTCAGGCGGGGCGAGCTGGCCCTGCTGCGATGGTCACGGGTGGATGTTCTCACTGCGTGGAAGTGGCCTACGGACTTCTCCATCCGCATCGCAGTGGAATCAGTGAGTATAGATTTGTTTCGTAAAATCAATTTTACACAAAAATCTGCACGTGCCTATGTCTACACACACCTCTGGGCACGTACAATTGTCAAAGTCTTAAAGGCTGGGGTTTCTGTCTTTGCCCGTCGCCCCTCCCCCCCACGACAACCCTCACAGAAAGGTTTTTCATTTTGCTTAAAAAACCCAAAACAACCAAAAAGACTTTATAGCTCTGAGCAGTCACGCTGGTGGGTCAGTGCACGAGGGGACAGGCCGGCGCCGCGTGGGGACGGGGAGCAGCTGCCGCCGGCTGTTTGCCGGTCCTGAAGGTCACAGTTTTGGTCCGAGAGAGGCCTAGCTGGCGCGTCGATTCGGTCCACCTCGCGCTTTGAAAACTAAGGTCTGGGCCTGGTGTCGGTTTATCACACGTGCATTAAAAAATCTATCAAGTCGCACATTTATATATGCAATCAAATTGAAAAGGACCAGACGAACAGTGCAAAGGTCAAATAATTACCGTTTTATATCGGGACAGTACATTTCATATTTCAACCAAAAGACAAAAATGCAGTTTAACTTAAACACAGAAAATAATGGCATCTCTCAGATGCCTTATTTCTAAATCAAACAGATACACAAATTCTGTTCCCTTCCCTCCCCCAATGCAAGCCCACAAGCTTTGCCCAAAGTCTTGAGTTTTCGATGCCATCAGGGCATCCAGCATCTTGGACTTGGGAGGCGCTTGAATGTAGCAATTAAAACGCTTGAGAGGTCCAGCGAATGGCATTCGAAAGGGACCTCAAAGTGCAGGTACATCTTTTCAAACATGTTACAGGCTGAGCTGGCTCTTTGAACACTATCACTCTGCTTAAATCAGGAAGCAGGCTTTAAAAATGCAAAAGGCATACAAGTTGTATTTCAGTGCAAATCTTCAGCTGGTCATTGGAAAAGATTCCAACAATTAAAAAAAAAAAAATCCTTTGTGTCACCTGCCCCTCCCCCCACCCAAAGCTGAAATGCAGGAAAAAACAAAAACAAAAACAGAAGTATAGAGGACTTTGGAATCGTTTAAGAATCAGCTACTTCCAATTAAAAAAAAATTAATAGAGAATCATTAAAATGGAGAAACAAAAGTAATCTTGTTTAGACCGCTCTTCACGTCTAGCACGAGCTTCGGCGTGCAGCGGGTTTGAACTCGGAGTGGTGTGGAAGGTGGAGGCGCTGCAGGCGAGGCCGGGGCCCCGGGCCCGAGCGCGGCCGCCGCTTCGGCCGTGGAGCCCTTAGGTCGCGGTGCGTCTGTGCATTTTAGGAATGTTCTCGTCACTTCGTGACACACGCTCTGTTTCGGCGTCACAGGTTTTTTTTACAAATGGTTCAGATTCAATGAAAAAGATTCGCCAGAGGCTGAAAAACCTCGGCCCCAAAAATATGAATGCAAAAATAGTTGAGGGGAATGAACCAATTTTGTAGATACCTACATACAAAGTTTCTAGAACATCTATAAAAGCACAAAGTCATAAGAATTTGTTTTCCATTACATTAGTTTATATAAAATGAATAAATAGTATTTATAGATTTAATGTGTCTTATGTACATATAACATGTGCTCTGTTTTTTTTTTTTTTTAGCTTAAATAAAAATGCTACAAAGTGGGAGACCACTTGAGGGAGAAATCATAACCAAAAGGGAAGATCAGCCTTTTAAACCATCGACCCGGAAGCCTCCACAGGGCAGTTCCTGGGTGCATCCACACGGGGGGGGCCCTAGTGGCGCTGAGCCGTCCCCTCCTGTTCACCTGCAACAGGGTAGACACGCGGCTTGTCCTTCACTGACGAGGACACTAGCTCAGTTATTGCTGAAAGTCAAATAGGAAAATAGATTAGACTTGGACCAAAAGTCACTTATCTGGGGGTGAAAAAAAGGCATAATCGCTTCGTGTTAAGTGGGAAATGGAGATCTCGTTTATCTCTGAGGTAGGAAAAAAAAATGTTCCAGAGACAAGTAGCAGAACACACTTCGGGGGAAACCGAGTCTGGGGGAGCCGCGGGCGCCGGGGGCGTCGAGCGGGGCGCGGGTGCCCAGGCCCAGGCCCGCGTCCGCCCGTGCCGGGTGTCGCCGTGACCTCGGGGCGACCTCGGGGCGCCCAGGAGCCGGTCCACGCGGAGGGGACCCGCGGCAGCCGGCGCCCGCGCCCTCAGAGGCCCCCGCGCGCGTGCGGGGCTGCCGGCCGCCTCCTGCTGGAGCTGGCGTAGCCCTCGTCGCTGCCCGCGCTCCGCAGGCTGCCCCGCTCGTCCGAGTCGCTCACGCCGCTGCTGCTCCAGTCCAGCTCGCCCGCCAGGTAGTCCGCGCCCTCCGCGTCCCCGTCCACGTCCACATCCACGTCCACGTCCACGTCCACCTCCTCTGCGGGGCGACACACATGGGTGGCGGCGGCCCGGCCCGATGCCCCCACGGCATGCCCCGTCACCCCCGGGCCTCGGGCTGCCCCGCCCTGGGACACGCACACCGGCACGCGCACCTACCGACGTGCATCTGGCACACGGGCACGCACGCGGGCACCTGCACACGGGCACGTGCACACAGCACCCGCACACGGGTACCTGCACACGGGCACGAGCACATTCATACGTGCATCCAGCAGCAAGGCACGCACACAGCACCTGCACACAGGCACGCACACATACGGACGTGCATCTGGCAGCACAGGCACACACGCGGGCACCCGCACACGGGCACCTATACACAGGCCCCTGCACACACGCACACGCACCTGCACACAGGCCCCTGCACACAGGCACGCGCACTCGCACGCACACTCGGGGCGGGCGCTCACCCCTGTCCGAGTCCGAGCGCTCCGACGACACGGTGGAGCCGATGCTGTCCATCCGTATCCTCTCGATGCCCAGCTTCTCCAGCTGCCGCTTCAGGTGCCGCTGCTCCCGCTGGAGCTGGTCTATTTGGTGAATGGCTCTTCGGTCACAATCCTCCAGTTTCTGCAAGTCAGGGGGTGCTTGGTGCCCGGGCACAGCTCCTGCGCGGCCGGGACTCGGCCCCTCCCCCGGCGCCCCACACGCCAGTTGCCCCCAGGAGCCTGTCCCAGGGGACCGGCACGTCGCGGGGCTTGAGGGTGCAGGGCTTCGGGGGGTGCGTGGTGCCCCGTCCCCGGGGGCTGGATCCCAGCGGAAGTGCGGCTGCTGAGCACCTGTGTCCACAGGTGAGCCCCTGAGCTCTGCTCAGCCCACACCGCAGGGACCTTCTTACAGCGGGAAGTGTCCCTTCAAGTCCTGATTCCACATCGTCCAAGAAAGGGCTTAAACACGTTTCCCATCTGTTTAACTGTGGTTACGCTGCTCTAAAAACGGGCTTTTTCCCCTCCAGAACGCTCACGTGTGGAGGCTGCTGACCATAAGTGAAGGGACACTTGGGCAATAGCGACTCCAGGGTTCTAGAAACACGCTAAACGGTGAGCGTTGGCTACATGCCGACTGTTTCCGACCCTCTGGGGGTGCTGGGGTCTAGGGGGACCGAACAGACCTGGGCCCCTCCCTCTGACAGTGGGGACAACCAGTCACATAAGCCACGGTCTGAGGTCAGCTGTGATAAGTGCTAAGAGAGAAAGATCCAATAATGGGCCCGTCCGTGGCAGGAAGGCCGTAGGCAGGGCAGGAAGGTTTCCCCGAGCTAGTGATACCTGTGTTGAGATCTGAAGGATGACAAGAAGTCAGCTAGGTGAGGGAGGGAGGGGAAAGCATACCAAACCGAGGGAACAGCACGTACAGAGGCCCTGTGGTAAGAGCGTGACAAGTGCAAGGGGCGGACAGGGCACGAGATGCTGCTGTACCGCAGGCGACGGCAGGTCACGCGGCCTGGGGCAGGCCTGTGACAGACTATCCCAGCCCACTGAAGAATTCTAAGCAGTGACATGTTGATTTGAGCTTTGAAAGATTATTCTTGGGGATCATGAGGCTTATCTTAAGGCTCAGAGGCGGCCGGAGGACCACAGGGAGGCCTCTGAGGAGTTCCCTGCAGTGCTCGATGGTGGCGCCAATGGAAGTTAGCCTGGGAAACATCTGGGGCCTGGAGAGGACTAGGCACGCATGGCTGCGGAGCAAGAAGAGCTAGCAGGGATGAGCCCAGGTTCTGGCTCCAGCAAACGGACAACTGCAGGGTCATTTAACTTCTGATACGCAGGGGTGAGAAAGGCCCGGTGGGGTTCCGGACGTGCTGGGCGTGGGACACCCCAGGTGCATCGAGAGGCAGGCTGGAGGGCTCTCCAGAGGAGAGGACGGTCACGGAGGTACACAGGTGCTTTCCCTCAGAAACAGACACACCGGGGGACCCCTGGGTGGCTCAGCGGTTCAGCACCTGCCTTTGGCCCAGGGCGTGATCCTGGGGTCCTGGGGTCCCGGGATCGAGTCCCGTGTTGGGCTCCCTGCATGGAGCCTGCTTCTCCCTCCTCCTGTGTCTCGCCTCTCTCTCCAACCACCCCCCCATCATGAATATATAAATTAAAAAAAAAAAAAAAAAAAAGAACAAACAGACACCCCCTCACTGGATGGGGAACGCTAAAAAGGAATCCCAAGGATACACTCACCTTTATGTGCAATTTGGCTTTTGTCAATAAACTCAGTGTAGTGTGTCGGTTCGATTCGGGCCCAAGCGGCACGAGCCCCTTCAGCTTCTCCAGGCACAAGCGAAGATGGGCCCGCCTACAAAAACAAGGTCACAGTGGCACTGAGGATTTCACGGCAGGCTGGAAGGCACCTGAAAGAACAAGTTCTAAAAGAGCAGGAAGTTACCCAGGCAAATGCCACCAATGACCTCTGGTCAAACGAGCATCTTTGGAAATTGGACAACTGTGGTGGAAGCCGCAGAGAAGCCCAAACCGGGGTTTTCGCAAGTCTCTATAATACAGGTGTTTGGGCAGGACTAAGACCTACTATTAGTCATATTTATCCGGTTAGCTCCAGGTTTCTGGGTTACGGCGTAACCTGACAACACCCTTTCAACCCATACTTCCTCTTTCCCATTTATGGACCAGTAGGTCTACGGCACGGCCGTGTAGACTACTGCCACACGCGAGCGACCTGTGCGGGGATTCGTCACGGCTTGCCTCCTAATAGCAAAGATCGAAACCACCCAAGTCACCATCAATGGGGAGCTGCTTAAATAAATTACGTATCCATTCAGTGGAATACTATGCAGCTATGAAAAGACCCGAATGTGCTCTATTTACTCCTAGGAAGGAAGTCTCCGATACATTGTGAAATGAGGGAAAGCAAGATATCAAACCCTGCCAGCCCTGGGCAAAACAGAGGCAAAATGGTTCTGTCTTCTTATATGGACATAAAGTCTCGAAAGAAAGTTGGGCCTGCCACTTAGTCCTTGCTGAGTTATCCCAGCCCCCTCCCCCTTAATAAACGTCTGCGGAGTGGCTTACGTCGCCTATTCAACGAGGCCGTGGCCCCTGGAGGACACGGGCCATCTCTACTCCACCTCCTCACCGCGCTCGGCCCACACGACCACCGGAGCAGGGTGCCCCGGAGCCTGGGGGCTACCCTCCGGCTGAACCGGGGGACGACCCTAAAGCTTAATTTGCCTGCCCCTCGCCCCCACTTCAAATTGTTGACCGTATTAGCAAAAGTTGGGACCAAAACAAGAACACGGCTTCAGAAAGCTGGAGGTCGGAGGCGCGGTAACGACCGGGAAGCCCGCTCACACCCTGCGCGGCGAGACTTCAGAACGTTCCCCTCGAGGCAGATCCAGCCAGCGGTGCGTCGCGTCCTTCCCAGCCTCCTTCCGGGCCCAGCTCTCGGAGGAGCTCCCCCAGCTCTCCCAGGACCCTCTAGGCCTTGACAGACTTGAAGAGTACAGCATCCACTCTCGAGCCAGGCAGATCCTAGGGCACAAAAGCGCCCTGCTCTCCGGTAGGTCTTCCGCTTGCCTCAAAGCCCCGTCCCTGCGGAACGGCCACAGGCAAAGACTCCCATGGGAGGTCTGCTCCTGCCACCACTACAGGAGGGCGAAAGAAAAGCAGAACCCGTGTGTAAAATGTACCTGTTCACCTTCAATCCTAGTGTTCAAGAAGAGCCACGGGCACAGACCATACTAGAAACACTGAGAAAGCATAGTCACTTATACAGTTATCCAAACTATTTCTCCCAAAGTGTACAAATTGTCAAGTTAGGAAAAAAGTCTAAAAATTAGATGTAGACACTTTCCAGCTTACTTGTTATCTGCAAACACCGCATGATTCAGAACAGTGCCTGCCCTATTAGTCATTTTACGACGTGGGGTTATCTACAAAAATGAGTATGTAAATTTTTTAGGAAGTTTGTCTGCTGATAAAAACATAATAAAGTCATCTTTCCATGCATCGTCATTTCTAGTTATATAGGGAATCTAGCCCAGAAAGTAGAATTCTCACTACCCAAATGTAGGTTTTCCAAAGAACGCTTCTGTTGTGAAACTAGAAATACGCCACTTGACTAATTCAGGCGAAGGAGAATACATGTTCACTCAGTACCTTTTGGCCTGGTTCTAGGAAAATAAGACCAGAGCTCTTCCTGGGTTTGTGTCGGGGCCGGAAGCCAACTTTGTCCACCCGCCTTGGCCTCCTGCAGCCCCCACGGCTCCAGCCCCCTGGCCGCCCTGCCCACCTGCCCCCTGGCTGCAGACATCCCCGGCTGGCACCTGGGCCAACCACAGGGGAAGGGTGAGGTCTGCGGAGCAGGCCCAGTCCGTCCTGTTATAGGGACACTCAATTCCTGAATGAGATAAGCAAACAACCCCCGCGTACCGCTCCCCCGGGGCTCCTGGGCCGGGACACAGGCACCCCGGTGTCTGGCCGCGTCCCTGCGCAGCCCTGAGAGCACGTCCTCCTCACTCCTGACTCTTCCCCTGCCCCGGGCTCCGGTCCTCTCCCGGGTCTAGTGTCCCGCTGAACTAGTATAACTCCCCTCCGGAAGCCAGCAGCGTTTTGCCACGTGAACGGAGCAGGAAGCCGCTCGGTACCCCGGTCGGATCCCCACCTTAGACCTCCTCCCGGCCGGTCCCGCCGCCGCCCCCCAGCGGAGGAGGGCTGGGCCGAGTCCTGGCTCCCTCCTGTCCCGCGGCCTCTTCTGCTTGCGCTGATCCAACGGCTTCGTGCCTAGGTCACGAACCTTGATAAACCTTGCGTGCTGACTCTTCAGAAAGAGCGCTTTAATTACTCTGAACGGACGATGTACCTTTGGCCTCTAGGAGCACAAAGAGACAGATCTTTGATCGGAGCTATCACCGGCAATGCTCAGAACCAAGTGTGCCCTATACCTGTGGGTACCTGGATTAGATAAAAACTATAACTTTTCTTCGGTACGGTTTTGAAAAGGATCTCAAATTTTATTATTATTATTATTTTTAGTTCCTTTAGTAGTTTGAATCTGTGAATCACTACACAACCAAATGTTACTGTAGCGTGTAAGAGTAAAGGCTTGGGATCCCGGCTCTGCCACTCACTTCCTGTGTGACCTTCAGCCAGTAACTTAACTCCAGGTGGCAACAGCCTCCCCAGCAGTAGACAGGAACACCGTGCCCAGAGGCCAGTATGTTATCTGGGACAAGGTACAGAAGCCCCCGGCCAGGGTCTGACATGAGTGCTCTCCATATGGCGACAGTTATTCATTCAATCCTAGCTTCTTCTGCAGACCGGGATCAAACAGGTATGTACGGCACTGTAATATTCCTTTGAAAAATCAATAGGAAACTCAAAGCGTCTCACAAGGCAGATGGAAGCTATCTGGTAAAAATCCAATTCTTCCTTAAAGAAAAGTTATCTTTTTGTCATTAAGGAAATTTAATGGAAAATGTAACCGATTTTCTATGACAATACAGATCTTACTTTATGCTAAAGATACTATTTTTTTTTTCATTTAAAAAAAATCAGCAAGGACAGTGAAGGAAACCATCAACAAATATAAAAGGCAGCCTACCGAATGCGAGAAGACATCTGCGAATGCCATACCCAGTGAAGGGTTAGTATCCAAAATATATAAAGAGCAGATACAACTCAACACCCAAAAAACAAATAATCCAATTAAAACTGGGCAGAAGACATGAACAGAGATTCCTCTAAAGAAGACATACAGCCGACGGACACTAGAAAAGGTGCTCAGCATCACTCATCACCAGGGAAATGCAGATCAAAACGACAAGGAGATACCACCCCACACCTGTCAGAATGGCGAAAATCGGAAACACACACCAGTAGGGGCAGGGATGTGGAGAAAAAGGAACCCCGTTACACTGTGGGGGGAACGCAAGCTGGTACAGCCACTGTGGGAAACTGTGGAGGGTCCTCAAAGTTAAAGATAGGACTACCCCACGGCCCAGCAACCGCACTCCTGGGTATTTCCATCAAAAATACAAAAACACTAAGTCCAGGGGTGCATGCCCCCCCGTGTTTCTCGGCAGTATTTGCAACAGGCAGAGCACGGGAGCAGCGCGGGTGTCCGTGGAGAGACGAGCGGATAGAGAAGATGCACACAGCGCAGTACTCCCCAGCCGCGGCCGACAAGGAAGTCCTGCCATTGGCAGCGGCGCGGACGGAGCTAGGGGCCAGGATGCCGACTGCAGTCAGAGAGCGACAGCGCAGGAGCTCGTTCACGGGCGGAATTTAAGAAACAAATGAGCAAAGGAAAAAAGGCAAACCAAGACTCGGTCACTTACTTCTAGAGAACAAACCTGTGGTTACCAGAGGGGAGGGGGGACTAGGCGATGGGGACGAAGGAGGGCACCTGTGCCCAACACGGTGCTGTACACCCGAAATCTTACACTGTATGCTGACTATCCTGGAATTTAAAAAAGTTTTAGATTAGCGAGGATCTTATCAATCCTTATAAAATGTGTGCGAAAGAAAGGCCTCCTTCTTGGCCAACATCCTGTCGAGTCTCGGGGAAGGGAGCCTGAGGCTGGGCGGAAAGCACCGAAGGGCACCGGGTCCCCCGCTACGGCGGCTCCGCGGCAGCCCGAGGACAGTAGGGGCAGATGTTGGCCTGCGGGACCCAAGCGCGTCCCCGGATGTGCCGTCTGTGCCCAAAGAACCTAAACGCTCCCTCCTACGACACAGAGGAAAGGGCAGCATGTGGAGGATCAACTAAAAACAGGTTAGGAGGGATTTGTAGGAAGGAAAGTCTAAAACTTTGCTGAGAGACCTAAGAAAATCTGAGTAAATGTTTGATAAAAGTAGCGCATCCAAAAGTAGTAGATTCGAAACCTGAAAGCAACTGCCAAGGTTACCCAAGTTGGTCTACAAATTTAACATAATTCCAAGAAAAAAATCCCAAGGGCTCTTACTAACTCTAGGAAATTAGTGTAAACTCCATCTTGGGGGCCCCCCCAGGCGGCTCAGTGGTTGAGCATCTGCCTTGGGCCCAGGGCGTGACCCGGGGGTCCCGGGATCGAGTCCCGCGTCGGGCTCCCCGCAGGGACCTGCTTCTCCCTCCGCCTGGGTCTCTGCCTCTCGGGGTCTCTCATGAACAAGTGAAATCTTAAATAAACTCCATCTTGACGAGTAAATGTGTGAGGGATCGCCAGATTTTTGAGAAAGAAAAGTGAGGAAGAATGTGCTATACCAGACACGAAACTGCATTATAAAGCCTTGATAATTAAAAAAACAATATCAAGTGAACGGATTTTTTAAATTCCCAGCAACAGACTGGAGAATGGGTATGAGTTTACCCGAGGGAACACTGCAAATCCTTGGGCAAAGAGCGGGTTACTCAGAGAGTAGAGGAGCGCGGAGACGAACGTCAAAATAAATCCCAAGAATATTGAAGATTTAAGGGTTCGATCCCACTCAGTTCCGTCGTTGGTTTGAGCCCGTCAGCCACGAACAGGGAGAGCCGGGCACCGGCTGAGGGGCACCTGCGCCCGCCGCCCTCCAGGCCCCCGAGCCGAGCCGAGCCCCGGGTCTCTCCGCGCCTCTCTCCCGCCAGCACGTCCGCAAACTGGGGCACGGACTGGGAAGGACGGAGGCCGCAGGGGGCTGCCGGCTGCGGACCGCGCCTCTGAATCTGCAGGTGAGCCCAAGCTCTTCCTGACCTGGAGGCGGTCCCGGGGTCCGGGGCGGGGCGCTATCAGGTCGGGCCCACGCGTGTCTGTCGTGAGGGAGGCGAGGGAGGCGCCGCCACCAAGGAGGATCGTTAGCTTTTTGATTGAAGCAAAGGAAGGGCTGGAAGGTCGGAGCGGAGCATCCGGGGTGGCGGCCCCGGGGGGTAGAGAAGGGGGGTTCATGGATGGAAACGTGGAAACACACACGTGGCGCGTCCATTCGTTCACTGCACCGGCCTCTCTAAGGACTGCCGGGCACGGCCACGATCCTAGGGGCCAGGATGCGATGTCGGCTAGATCCAGTCCCCGCCTTGGAGCTTCTTGAAACTTAGTTGGAGATGGAACATACACAGAATTCCTGATTTGAGCTACCTTTAGACTATGACCAATGGCCGCTCTCACCGAAAGTTTACAACAACGCGCCTCCCCCCACAAAAAACCTATTTCTCCTTTGCCCTCACCCGTATCTTGCTTGACTGAAGAGGATGTCAAGCTTCCAAAGACCGTCGGAACCTGTTTTTTCCCCTTTCCCAATGGATCACACTTCGCTTGTTCACACACTGCAGACTTCCTATATACCCAGGCGTTCTTTCATCACCAACTAATGGGAAAGACCAAGATTTTTATTTTGTGTTACCCCACTGGGGCCTAGAAACAAGAAAGCATCCGCAGATGCTGACTTGAGGGTAGAATCTGGGATCTCAGGCGATGCATGCGCTTCTCTTTGAGGAAAGTCCTACCTAACGAACGTGATACACGGCAGGCCCCTCACCGAGCACCACTTTTCATTAAAATTGGGCTTCAGGTTCTTCACCGAAGAAGCAGCAAACAATAAACAAGAGCGTACTTTAAAGTTTCGTCATCTTATTTCCTCACTTTGAGCACAGATGTAGCCAATTAAATAGCTCTGAATTCTATAGGCTAACTGGAGGTCTGATAAAAATTTCCGATATGGCTACGCACGAGCCACATAGTGAGAAAAATAAGTTTAGTCTAGAGTAAGAAAATCATCTTAAGGGATCAAAAATCACTCCCTAAAAGTGGTCACAGGTCACAAGAGAGACTAACTTTTTCCAGATTTGGGGTTGAGAACAGAGCCTTACTGGGTTAAGCAAGAAGTCCAGGTGAAGACTGCAAGTCATGCTTTGAAGGGAAAAAAGTACTCTGCTCTTTTCCCTAAAATGATCCCTTTATAAATAATTGCCAGATGAATCATGATTACCAACTTAACTGGAATCTTAGAAGGCTTTGGAGATTTTTGATAATCGTGATAGTAATCTTTATAAAAAAAAATACAGTGGTAGTTATATAGGCTAGCTGTAGGGGAACACATCAGTGAACAATTCATAAAGAGCAATTCATGGTAACTACTACATTTTGAAGTTATAACTTCTGTACTAAAACTATGAAATACATAAGTATATTAACATTTCCATCATGGAGCCCAATTTTAAGAATGTTCACGATGCGTGTCATGGTTAGTCCTTGCTAGCTTTCTCAGCCTGTGACTATTAAGGTCTATGACAAAGTCAGGCGGTGCCCTCAGTGCTCCAGTAGGGACTGGAAATTAGTTGAATAACCAGCCTATGTCTCTTCTCCAAGTTCTTCCGAGGGCAGATGCCATCTATCCAAGAGATACAGTCCAAGATAGATTCCGGTGGCACAAATCTGGGTGTTCCTCCACACGTCAACGTAGGCCGGATTTGCACACTGATAACTACATCCCTTCTTTGTAATAACCAGGCCACGCCCTCGGCCCCATGTGGCAACAAGGAATGTGGATTTGTTACAACACCTTAGGGTGAAATCTGAATGTGGTCAAGAAAGTTCAGAAACAGAGTGGTGCAATGCCTACCGCAACTTGGGACCAACGCAAAAGTTACGCCCCTACCCTCTTCCGATATAAGGAGCTTGGCCATTTGAGAAGCCAAAATAACTACAGGGGCCTGCAATCAATTAGAGTGTCGTGCCAGAAGAGACCTGATTGCAGGAGTTTCTCAGACCGGACCAGATGCCACTGAAATACTGTGAGACCAAATGAAAATAATAGCTTTAGATCAGGCTGCTGAGTCCTCCCCACAGAGTGCGCGCACACACACACACACACACAAACCTTTTGTCATGGGGTCAGAAGACTCTAGCAGAGGTAATCTCTCTAGACCAGCTGCCTAATTCCAGCAAGGCCTGCATTTGTACCATTCCAGAAAAACGAGTGTCTATTATTAAAGAAGATGCCAGAGCCTTCTTTTGAAAAAAAAAAAAAAAAAGATAAAGAAAAAAAAAAAAAAGTCCATTCTAGCACCTGACTCCCGGCCCCACTGGCTGCAGCTTATATGCATTCACTCAGTCTCCATTTGCTGAAGTGCTACTGAAAGGCATTCAGACCAGAAGAATTACCAGCTAAGAGAAGGAAAACAGTAGAATTTTCACCAACAAAGCCATATAACATCAGCAGCAAGATTAAAAAAATTTCCTATATTCCAACAAGAATTAATTAGTGATTACAATGGGAATATAATAGAGACTTTAAAAATATATAGAATGCAGGAATACCTTTTATAAGAAATATGCAATATCTATGGGGAAACACTATAAAACCTTAGAGACAGAAAAAAGATCTGAATAAATGAAGACACATACCAAATCCTGGATGGAAAGAGCTAATACATGAATGTGAACTTTTAAAGGTTAATTTATATTGAAATTATTAAATTTTGACTTTGAAAATCCCAAAAGGATTTGAGGGTCGGAGAGATGGACTGACTATACAGTTTATAGGGAAAAACAAACTAGTGAAAATAGCTAACAACATGGTAAAATTAAAAAAGGAGGAGGGAGGAGGAGGGATTTGCTTTGCCAGATCTTGAAGTGCATGATAAAACCTCAATGACTGAAGCAATGCTCACTGGCAGAGGACAGCAGAGCAGATGATCACTGGAACCGAAGAAGCAGTCTAGAAACAGACTTCGCCATGAACTGAGAATTTAATATACGACAGAGGCAGCAAGTTCAAACAGTGAGAGAAAACGGATTCTGTAGAGGAAATGATAAACTGGACAATAACGTGATACTCAAAGGGGCAATCTCCTTCACATGATATAATCTTTTCAAAATAAGGAAAAAGAAACGCCTGAGTAGAAAATAGGCAATACCAACACACGAAGATATGAAAATTATTCGTGCTGGTAATGTAACAAATGCAAATTAAAACAAGTTGGTTGTCTGTTTTTTTTTTTTTTTTTACATATCAAACTCATAAAGGTCTTAAATTAGAATATCACGTTGTGAAGGTATAAGGAAAATACAGCCTATAACCTGCCCAGTGGGGAGTCCAGCAGTCAACATCGAAAACCATAACAATGCGTACATCATTATTTCCACAACTATAAATTTGCCCTAAGGATATAATTATGGCGTTGGACAGAGATTTATCTACAAGGTAGTTTAAGGAAGTATTGTTTATATTAGCAAAATACTGCGAAGAACCTAAAACAGGGGATTGGTTATAGGACTTATGGCCCCTCCATATGAGGTAATGCTGGGCATTCACTAAAAGTAATGTTACAAAAGGAGACTTAAGGACACTAGAAAATATTCATAATGTAGATGAAAAGACCACAAATTATTTACTATGATCCCAGGTTGATTTCAGAAAAGCATGCACAGAAGTCTAGATGGATACAGAACTTGGCAGGAATGGTGGCAGCTGTTACTGCTGCAAGATCTATTACAGGTGATTTATATATATATATATATTTTTTTTTTTTTTGTATTTTTTTGAAACTTCTCAATTTTCTACACCAAACTATGTTTTTTCCAAAAACAACCGTTGGGATCAAAAGTTCCACTGCTTTCCCCTGGCAGCTAGAATCACAGACGACTTAATTTTTTTTTTTTTTTTTTTAAGAAAGACTTTCTGTGGTTCTCAGATTTTTCTGTAAGATTAGTTTTAAAAAGAAAAAAAGCAAAACACCACCACACACTCGAAGGGTTTCCTTAGGTGGCTAGACCCACAAAATGACAGTTCAGAGAAGCACAGGCCTAGTGACAGACACTCCGATCTCCAGCAACATTAAGCTGAACCCTCTGCCCCAGGGGTCTGGGCTCCTCGGGGCTCTGTAGTCCCAGCACCTATAACAGCACCTTCATGCTCCGCGGATGCTCATCTAGCGAATGGGAAACACCCCACCTCCACCACCTAGAAGGCTAGTTTCTTCCGACCAACACCAAGGTTATCAAGGTGGTGTTGAGCACCACATCCTCGTAGTGAGCCCTGATGAACACCAATTACTCAAAAGCTCTAAAATGCCACAGAAAAGGTTTCTGTTTAAAAATCCAACCCAATTATAATCAACTCTGCAATATCAAGGAGGAAAATAAATTCCCATTGTTAGAAGTTCTTTTCCTGAGTTGGTTTTTTTTTTTTTTTTTTGAGAGCCATGTTAATCTTTTTATGTGATGTTTTAAGGTAAAAAAATGGCTAAAGTGTATATGCACTTAGCCAAGCGGGATTCTTTGATAGGAATCGATTGAAACCAGGGCAGCTGTTCCGTGGACTTTAAAACTCGAAGCTTCTTAAGCACCTACACTCAGAAGGGGAGAAGAGCCCGACAACTTTAAGTTCCTCCTCTGGGCTGCAGCAACCAATGTTTGGTTAAATTAAGAAATTTGAGTCTTTACTTCCTTCTTTTCTGTTCACATGCTCTGGACTAGAGAAAGAATTATCAAGGCTTTAAAAGACCAAATTCCAAAAAAGAAAGGACAATAAGGAAACTAGATAAGTTAACTCTTCGGCAAGCACACATTGACCGGCGACGCGGAAGCAGTCGGAATTAAAAGTGGCTTGCCCGGTGAGGACCTCAAATCCAGTTTTCTAGATTCTTTGCCTCCAGAGCCTCTTGTGCCTCCCCCCATCTGAGCACATCGTGTGTTCACTGAAACTCTGCGTCTTTCTCATTAGACAAACTACATTTCTCTAGGATGGGGAGCATGCTGGCTTAAGCCTCCAGTGTGAACTCATTTAATACCTGGTGTTGAGCACAAGTTCTTGAGGCAAGGTAGGCAAAACATAAACAACCCTGAACTGCGAAAATACAAAGGCAAAATTGACATTGTGTGCCATTCTTGCAGAGGTGCAAGGCACAAAGTTGTAGTAAGCCTAAGAGCCCTTACCTGAAGGGGTAAACTTTTAATAGCGACAAAAATAAGTGCCTAATGGAAATATAAAAAGTAAACAAATTGGGCAGCCCGGGTGGCTCAGCGGTTTAGCGCCGCCTCCGGCCCAGGGCGTGATCCTGGAGACCCGGGATCGAGTCCCACGTCGGCTCCTTGCATGGAGCCTGCTTCTCCCTCTGCCTGTGTCTCTGTCTCTCATGAATAAATGAATAAAATCTTTTTTTTTTAAAGTAAACAAACAAATGCCTAAGTAAAGGTGGGGGTGGGGTGGGGAAGAACTAGAGACTTTTCAGCAGAAAGAGTCCCATTTACCCAGTTCACCCCAAAGGCAGAAAGTTGAGTTGAGAAAGAGAAGCCACATCGGACTACCTCTCCACCTTGAAAGATCCTTTTGAGCTCCCAGTCCATGACGTGTCCATCCCCAAAGCATAAGGGAAGCTCGGACTTAAAACAGTCACCATCAGAAAAATGAAAAGGGAAGAAGAGGGATGGGGAGCAGCACACGCGTACACACAAAATTCCTTAGTGCGAAACGCTAGACGTTCACCCTGTTCCAAGATTCTCCTTCCTAGGAAGTCTGGCCTTCCACTGACGGAGCAGGTCGTTCAGACCCTGACTTTCGGAGTCGGGCTCCCTCTTCGAGGAAGGTTTGCGTGAAATAACCACGTGTGTTTACAGAGCCACCCTTACGCGTCATCTGGTTCATGCAGAGCACGCGAGAGCTCCTCCATCCGAATGGGTGGCCTGCGCTTCAAACTGATGGGCGCTCGGAGACCAGACGGAGGCCTGTTCAGTGGTTCTCAGCACTGGCAGCACACGAGAATCACCCGGGGAGCTTTTGAAAAAAATACTAGAGCAGAGTCTCAACCCAGACCAATTAAATCAGAATGGCTAGGTGTGAGGTCTGGGCCTTGGTTTCTTTTTTTCTTTCCTTTTCCTTCCTTTTCTTTTCCTTTCTTTCTTTCATTTTATTTTATTTAGTTTTTCTTTCTTTCTTTCATTTTAAAGCTCCACAAAGAATCACTATTAATTTTTCCCCCCAGCATGGTAAAAGTGGTTATGTTTTTTTTAAAAAAAGTCTTTATTAGAGATAAAAGATTTGCCTTCAAACGGTCCATTGGGAGTGGTAGTTATGATTATACAAGATTGACGAAATGTCGATAATTGCTGAAGCTGGGTAACAGACACGCGGGACTCGACTACATTGTTCATTCTCATATTTGAAGATTTCTAGAAGTTCTTTTATAAAATTTGTTCCTTCTCCCCCAAGTATAAAAATGTGTGTAATGTATTTCATACAAAAATATTTCTTAGAAACATTAAAATAAAAACTCAGCAAGTGACTCTAACGTACAACCGGAGCCGAGAACCACAAGGCTACATCATTGAAGGGGACAAGCCACATTTGGAAAATGAAGATTTAAACAAACAGCAAGAGGCAATCCAGGTGAGAGAGATCAACTCGGGCTCAGCCAGATGGATCCCAAGGAGGGTGGCAGGCTTCCTCTGGTGAATCACCATCTCCAATTTGTGCTATGCATATATTTGCCTGAATTTTGAGAATCTTTATTCACAAGTAAACTGTAAATATACACACACATATGTGTATTTATATATATCTGGGTGTGTACATGATTTAAGACGGAACTACCAATTATATTCAGTAGCATGTAATTTTTTTTTTTTTTTTTAAAGACACTATTTGTGGAAACACTGCTCATGACCTAAAATGCTTTGGCCTGTGAAACGGTCACCCAGAAAGGCACTTCTGAGGAGGAGCAGGTCCCAGGAGCGAGGAGAGGGGGTGGCCTCTGGAGCCTGCAAGCCCTGCATCTACTTAAGTGGTTTAGGGGCGCGCTGCCTACATGACTTGAGGAAACCCTTACATCAGGGGCTACTTGTGGGAAGAGCCAAGAAAAAAAAAAAATCCAAGTCTCTGAGATCAGAGGATACATCAAAACGACCCTCATCCCACCCTCAAAATCCCCAACTCACCTATTCTTCTCCATTTCATTGTGAGTTGATCTGAAAGAAGGAAAATAAGAAAAGAGTAAGATTCTTCTGGTCTTAAAGGACTATTTCAGCACCAATACAATTATTTTGACCTCTTTCTCTCCAAAGTTGGTAAAGAGAAAACAGAAAAAAGGAGGAAAACTCGGCGGGCTCTGCTAAAGAAATGAACCCCTCTGAGGAGTTAGATAAACGTAAATATCTAAGATAGAGTTCAAGGAGAAGTGACAAACTTAAGAGGCACGCGATCCCTGGTGGAAATGTAATCCATTTTAAGAAAGGAAATAAAAGGGGTCTATTTATACAAAGAGAAAAACAGCTGCGCAATGTGATGTGAATTCGGGTTAGAGAACACCAGAGCCTCCTCCGGGCTGGGGGCAGAGCAGCGGAGGTGCCAGGCCTCCAGTTTTTTCTACGTGTAGTGTATACGCCAAAATTTTATGCTAAGTTATTTAACAACAGGATACGATTTTAAGTGGGTAAAAATAATCCCTCTTCCCTCAATCTTTCTACTCTGTGATGCCATTATTTGATCACGTACAAGCTCCTGAAAAACGCTGCTGGTGAACAGCTACCAAATGATTTCAAGAAGGGGCCTCTAAAACTCCGCTGCACGTAAAGAGGATCACACCGGTCAAGGCCACAGGTGGGTGCAGTGTGAAGTCTAGCCTCGCACTGACTGGCACTGGAGAAGAAACACAGCTCTTTACCTTCGCGTCCTCGGTTAACCCTTCTGTAAAATGGGAGTAAAAATGATCGTCCATTATCTACTGAACACACGTAGATCAGTGAGGAAGCAGCTGTAAACGTGATTAGAGAGCCCTGGACGAAAGCTGCGGGAGGCGGGAAGTCCTGTTATTAAGGGGTTTATAGCCGACCTTGAATTATAAGGTCTGGCCTAAGAATTTGTGGACAGGTTTTCACAGAAGTCACAGGAAGCCCGTCAATGTGGCCAATTCAGTGTCCTCCTCACACAACTCCTCCCTAATGATAAATTTGAGGAATCTCCCTCAAGTCTTGACCTTTCTTAATGGACATTCTCTGGAGTCTAACCAGTTTGGGAGAGGACACCCTGGCTCAGATCATGAATTCTATGTGGCCACAGTCAGAACCTTTCTGGACCTATAGAGAAATTCTCATGGAGAAACGGGACCTCTGTGAAGGCTCAGCCACTCGTTCCTATCAGGGGCAACCACCCGCGAGCTCACTCACACCAGAGAAGGGCGGGGGGTGGGGGGGGTAGGCGTGTGGCTTTATAAGTGGGAAATTTCCAGTCCAGCAATAAAACTTCTCTTCCACAACATCAATTTGTGGGACGTCAATTTTTGTTAGCCAGGAAAGAAATAAACATTAAAAAAAAAATCAAGAAAATAATGGCAGTATTTGAAGTTTTAGAATATTGGTTTTCTAGATAGAGGACCTCAAAATTGGTTACCTTACAAGCTCTACATTGATTCACTTGGTTTTTCCCTCAGCCTTGTTCAGTTACATTTTTCTGAAGGTTCGCTTCCTGCCGCGGCCAGCAGGATAGCGCAGTGGACAACAGGCCAGCACTGTAAACCTTTGGCTTTAAAGCACGTGGCATTTTAGTTTTACCAGGGAACAACAAGTTCAAAGTCTGACAGGTTTTTTAAATGGATAAAAGTATATGATAGCAGCTGGTCAGGATTTCCCTGCTTAACTGCAGGCCAGGACCCTCCCAGGAACGGGGTGGAGGAGAGACGGGTGGATATTTGAAGAGAATAGAATCTCTGATTGCAGCAAATAGCACACAGGGCACTCTTACCCAAAATTTCTAGATTCCTTGAAGGTATATATATATATATATAAGAAAAGTTAAACTTTTAAACAAATCCATAGGAAGGACAACTCTTTCCAAACTTTGAACAGTCTTGGAAACTCCAGATGGTATTTGCTTCCTTAAGAGTATCCGACACATTGTGATCTGTACAAGGGGACGTACATCTACCGGCTAAAGCATTACTGAGGTGCACCTGGGGGACTGAACAGAGTTTGTCGTTAATGAAAGTAAGCCTTTCAAGAACGATCCTGTTCAGAGACTGCCAACTCTGTTAATGGGTAAAGACTTCTATTTTTAATTAAAGCATAAGAATACACAGGTACCTTGTGTCAAAAGTATTTTTTCCATGTGGTTACTGGAAGATTTGATGACTCTGGAATGGCTGGTAAAGGTCAAATATCACCATTTAAAAAATATATCCTAACAAGGGGCACCTGGGTGGCTCGGTCGGGTAAGCGTCGGACTCTTGATCTCAGTTTAGGGCTTGATCTCAGGGTCATGAGTTCAAGCCCTGCACCGAGTTCCCTGCTGGGCACGGAGCCTACTTTAAAAAAAAAAAAAAAAAAAGGAATATCTGTATATTCATTCTCACAAAAAGATGACTAAGCCAAACTACAGAGTGTAGGAGAATGGGGAAAGTTGTTGGGTTTAAAAAGACTCTCCTTGTCAGCTCAGCTGAATAACCACTGTTACATTCAAGAGCTAGCTGGCGGGCCCTGAACTTCCTCTTTCACGAGGGCCAAAACCTGCTTTACAATTTAGCAAAATATACCTTTAAAAACTCTGGATTTCAATTCTAAATTATTAGTAACTGATTTAAAAAGTCATTAGGGGGAAAAAAAAAAGATTCCACTTCCCTGTATTCCAGTAGCTCTCTGGATGATTCTGAAACAATCAATATTCACGATTTCATTTTTGTTTTTGTTTTTTCAAACAAGCAACTAGAGGAATTGGATTAAGATCTGCATTTTTAGTTCCCAAGAGGCTGGGATATGTGGCTAAATTTTATTTTTTTAATTGTCCAAGGAAAAGTAGCCTCCGACTCTACAAGCAAAGAGCACAGCGTTTCAACCTGAATTAAGAATAAACTGTTATCCGGCGGTTATGTAAAGCGGCAGTAATCTCTCCATCGCCCTTACCTCAGTTCAGAACCCTGCCCATATGTGGTCTTGGAGAGGAGTCTAATTCAAATCAAGGGTGGGGGGCAAACTGCGTTCTCTGGGGAGACAGCTCACGGCTCAGGTAAGGGTCATTCCCAACGGGGCATGAAGGAAGTGACCACAGTAAAACAAAACAACCTGCTCTTGCTTCACGTTTGCTTGGTGCCATCTCCAGGCTTAATCACGGCCTCTCGGAGATCCGGCACCACGCAGGTACTACGCTAATTCATTATTAGTCAGGAATATGGGAAACTGTGACAGCCTCTGGTCTGTAACCGTGGAAAGCACACCAAGCCCATTAACAGAAGAGAGCTCTTCCCAAACTCAGAAGTCACAGCTATTTTCTCCGTAATAACGTTGGATATTAAAGAGAATCTGCTTCGTGGCTTGCGATTCTCAGCTATCATTATTTTTCTTTCCTAATCACCTTCGGGGACCAGCCTACTTCTCTCTCTCAACACCCTTTGCTCTTCCTCTCCCTACCACTGAACCTCCCCCAACTTTCCTGCGAAACTTAGGAAAAAATAAAGTGCTGAGGATTAAGCCTTGACGAGTAAGGTGGACAATTCCTCCTAAACCATGAACGGACAAGAATAAAAGCAACAGTTGGGCTACCTTCTCAGGAAAAAATACGCCAACAAGCTTCAAAATTCTTCCAAAAATTAAAAAAAAAAAAAAAAAGACTAACAAGATGCAACACAGCTAAATTGTTTTATAGCACTGCAGGATACAAGTCAGGCCCTAATACCGACACACGGATCTATTCGCTACCACTTTCAGGTAACGCGGAAGATGGGAGGGAAAGAGAAAACTGTGGGGTGGTTAATTACCAGGTTCATCCCTCACGTGCCTTCCTTCCTCGGCAAGAGCCCAGCACATGGGTGCTGCTCACATCCTGTGGTTCTAGCAACACTAAGGACAATGGGATGAATCAAGGACAACAGCAGCAGCAGCAAGAACAAGTGGGTTTAGGTTTAAGTGGGACCTCCTGGCTTTTAGTGGTGTGTGTGACGTCACAGGGGGTGACCAAATACAGTTACTTGCAGGGAGTTATACATGACGGCGGGAGAGGAATAAGGATTGTAAGCCAGTGATGAAAATGTGAGGGGCTTTAATTTACTGGAATGAAAGGTATAAGTAAAGAGACCTAACAGGTTTCCTAGCTAACTTATATTTTAAGGGCAAAGAGGGGGGAAAAAAGGGGGTAGGTTTATTGAGTACTCATTTATAGAGTACTCATAGGTACTCAGGGCTTTAATGTGATTTCACGGACCCTTAACCACCTGCTTTCCAGTGAGATTCACAGATTTTAAGAACTATAAGCCAAACGTAAAAGAATCGTGGCATATTAATATTTTAATATTAATCCTCCATCACCAAAAGGGAGGTTTCAACCTCAATCATTCCTCTTTGCCATTATAAGTAGATGTAATAGAGGAGATAAACCATTGCATTTAATTTACATGTCGAATATGAAGTCCTACCCCTAAGGCTAAATCAGATACTTTAATGTGTCTGTACAATCTTCACTATGAAAAGTAAAAGAAACGGATAACGTCCAGCCTCTTTGATTATTTAAAAAAAAAAAAAAAAAAAAAAAAAGCTTGCCCTGAATCTGCAACTTCTGTAGGCAAAATATTGTCACGGTTACCAATCTCACTGGAAGTTTCCACAGATTTTTGTTGTTGTTGTCGTTGTTCCAAAAGGGAAGAAAAGCAAAAATTAAGTTTAAAAAGTTCATAAAGAAGCGCAAAGCTTTTCCATTTCTCCTTTCTGTCCCCTCAACCCAAACAGAAGGGCTGCTTCCTCCAGTGGCTTAGGACCATGTGCGCCTTCCTGAATCCTGATCGCCACTTAACGCATTTTCCTGGGTCATAATCACCACAGGCCACTTCCATTCTGCAGTTTGTATCGTGATCCGAGAGAGAAAGAGAAAGATTTACCAAATTACCTGCTACTGCTGTTATTCTTTTTGGATTTGTTCCTCCGTTTTAAGGCATCTCTGTCCTTGTTACTGTAGGGTAACATGGAGGCATAACCATGTTCAGCTTCTAGAAAACCGGAGGACCCAGTTAATGAATGAGCCTGGAACCTTCAACACTCCCCCCCCCCCAGCCCCCTGCACAGGAGCTCCTTGTAGACCTTATTTTTCATCACGAGCATGTGATGAAAAGAAATTTCTGTGTCAAGAAATAAGCGATGCAAGGTGGAATTCTTAGAACAAGGATTTCTTTTTTTTTTTAAACTCCTCCCTTAAATTGTGTGAGCACCCTCAGTCCGGAGCAGGTGCAAGGAGCGAGCGAGCTGCTCATTGTTGAGGCTCAGCTCGCGGAGCCCGGGCTGCCCGCTGGGGACGTCCCGCAGGTTGGTGCGCCCTGCGCGGGGCGGCATCCCGGGCACCCCGAGCACCCCGGGCACCCCGCGCACCCCGTGCACCCCGGGCACCCCGGGCACCCCCGGCACCCCGAGCACCCCGTGCACCTAGCGCACCCCGTGCACCCTGAGCACCCCGAGCACCCCGTGCACCCCGAGCACCCCGGGCACCCCGCGCACCCCCCGCCCCCCCGGGCGGAGCGGCCTCCCCTCGCACCGCGCGTGGGGCAGCCGGAGGGTTGGAGGCGCTCGCGGTCGCGCCCTCCGCCCCCCCAGCGGCCGTGCCCCGCAGAGCCCCCGGCCCCGGCCCGGCGCGGACCCCCGGCCCCGTGCACCTCTCTCCCGCCGCTCCAGGTAGTCGGCCGCCTCCAGCAGCATCTGGATGTTCATCCGAACCGCCGCCGCCATTCTGCACCGGGGGCCGCGGCCGCGGGACCAACCCCCACCGCTCGGGCTCGCCGCCGCCGCCGGGCCCCGCGGAGCAGGGCGGGGAGAGCCTGTCGGGCGACCGCGCTCGCCGGGAGGGAGGGGCCCGGGGCGCTGGGCGCCGCCGACACCGTGACAGCAGCCGGGGAAGAGCCGCCGCCGCCACCGCCGCCGAGTGTTTATCTCCGACTCACCATCCCCCCGCCCCCAGGCCCTGCTCTTGACAGGCCCGCTCCGGCCGCGCTCCCCATTGGGCGCCCGGAAGAACGCCCCGCCCCCGGCCTTGCCCGATTGGGGAGACGCGCCGCGGCCCCGCCCCCTGGGGTCCGCTCCTCTCTCTGGTTGGTCACGCTTGACAAGGCCCGGGCTCCGCCCCCTCCTCCCAATTGGCGGCCGGGTTCGCGACTCCGCCTCGTGCTCCTTGCCCGCTGCCCATTGGCCCGACGCCGACGGCCCCGCTCTGCCTTGCCGCCATTGGCCGGAGCGGGGGCAGCGAGCCGCCTTGCCGGCCTCCCATTGGCGGAGCCGCCGAGACCGCCCAGCCCCGGTGACGTCACCTCGCCGGCCCGGCGGACCCGGGAGGCGGTGAGCGGCCGAGCTCCCGAGCTCCCGAGCTCCCCGGGCCGCGCCGGCTGCGGGGCTGCCCCGGGCGCGGCGCTGACTCACCGGCCGCCGCGGACCTGGGCGCCGCCGCGCATCCCCCGCAGCGAGGGCGCCGGCGGCCTGGAGGGGCCGAGCCCCCGCGGGCGCCACGTGGCTCGCGCCCCCGCCCCCGCCCCCGCCCCGGGCGCCCTGCACCTGCGGGATGACCCGCGTCCTATCACGACGTTCTTTGACCTCAGTCTCGTTCAGGGTCTTTCCTTCCCTTTTAATTGTCGATGAAAACGTTTAAGAAAAAAAAAAAAAAAAAAAAAAAAAGCTTTCTCTGCTCAAGACTATGGATGGGGTTTGTGGGGGGGGGGGGCGGTGCCAATAGAAATATATGGAACTAAAAAAATTAAGGATTTAAGCCCTATCAAGATTTTTGAGAGGAGAGCCGGCTGGAGGCCCAAGTTACCCTGTTAATATACTGACATCTGCATTTTAAAAAGGAAGAATAAATGTCTTGGTCAGCTTGGACAGATTCCATACAGCTTAAAAAAAAAAGTTTACTGTTGCCAATACATGAAAATAAGAGCTTTACTGTTTCACGTGCATTATCACTAGTCCTCCGTGCAACCCCATTAGGTAGGTTAATTATCTACATTTTGCATACAAGGAAACGGACCCAGAGACGCTAAATGACTTTCCTTGTCATCCATTTAGCCAGAGATGGAGACTGAACCCAGATGTGTTTCGCCTGGAACCATATAAACACTTGCTTTCAACAGGAGTAAAAAAATAGATTTCCAAAAAAAAAAAAAAAAAAAAAAAGAAAAAAGAAATAGATTTCCAGACTGACTCACAAACTCTGACACCCAAACAGTGGGGGGAAGAAGAAGAAAAACATGTAAATGTAATCATGATGGGAATTTTTTGAACATGTCCTTTTTAATGGTTGACAAATCCATTAAAATTAAATAAAGTCAACAGAACTAACAACTAGAATGAACGTTATAGACCATGCCTGGCGTATAGGGAACATTTCCTGGTTTTGATGGTAAACTGAATAAAAGCTTATTCTTTATGAAAGCTAATACACTCAAGATAAAGGTTTTCAAGAAAGCACAAAGAGAAATGAGAATGGGGATATAACATTTTTAACGAGTATTTCTTAATTGCAAGTTATTTATAAAACAAATTTGAAAGTCAATGAAATGAATTCTACTAAAGTACTAAAACTAACAATAGTAAAAACACTGACTTCCTTATCTTAAATTTGGATTTTATATACTTTTATATTTTCTCTGTGTTTTATCATAAACATTCAGCATATTTCTTTATTCTTTCTCTTATCCTTAATTTTCTTTCAGCCCAGTCTTATTTCAATACCATGATCCTTCTCCTTGAATCAATGTGATTGAAAACCACAAAGAAGGATAAAAGGTTGAAATCTGAGGCAGAAATAGCAAATTAATAATTTAAACACCAACAGGTTTATCTTTAAAAACATTTCTTAAAAACATTTTATTCTTAATTTTTACACCTAACATGGGACTTGAACTTACAACCCCAAGATCAAGAGTTTCATGCTTTTCTGATTGAGCCAGCCAGATACCCACCAACAGGTTTATCTTAAACCATGGACAAAAATACTAGGTTGTATAATAATCACAGAATTAGATGAAAGAACGGACTCTTTCTATTCCCTGGCAGTGGTGGAAGAAATTATCAAATAGCCAGGAACACCAAGTAGGAATTAGTATCATGAACTTCAAGGGGTATTTGGTGCCATCTACTGGACATCAAGTAGTATAGAACAAAAATTTTGTTTTGTTTTTCTAGATTATTTTACACAAATGTACACAATGCCTAGTGAAGATAACCTAAAAGTATAGGTTTTGAAGAAAAGTGGAAATCCTAAAACAAGGTATAAGTGGTGACCCCTAGCACCTTGTGCCTCAAAGGCATTATAAAAGCATTGACCACTAGGCACAAACCCAAAAATAAAAATTGGGAATTCCAGAATGTTTGAAATTGTTTTGTGACCAGAATTTTAAATAAAAAGTTATGCATAAACATGGGTTGTCCAACAATCATTCACATTTTCAAACAGACATCAAGATAAACTAATAGAATTGGGAAGGAGAAAGAAAATGCTGAAAATGGGGATGCATAAACACAGTAGATACTATACTTGCTAGATAATTTTTACTGCGTCTTTCAGAAGGCTAAGACCCAGCCTTTTTCCTGTGAGGGGCTTATGTCCCAGAGGCATAGGATAGTAGGTAGATGCCAATGCCAAGTCGCAGGGTCATTAAATGCTATGGGAACTGTGACGTGGAGATGCCTCTTCAGTGAATCCCTCAGAGCGGCAGAAAGACTACTGTTGTATCCTTAACTGTCTAAAAAGTTCCAAAATTGTGGGAATTAAAAAATTATTTGTAACCGAGCTTGACATCTAACTGCTATGACATTAAAATGTATTTTGCTCTTACATGTCTGAGGTGTGGATTTCATTCTTTAAAGTGTAAAAAGGACTGAAATTTGCTACTTCCATATTAATCCCCTTCTTTGTGGCTACTTTGGATGCTCCAATATCATATTATTGGATGATCTAGTATCATGATCTTAAGCTCTAAAAACCTTTAAAAATGCTGCTTTCCAAAAATTAGCTACTCCATGAATATTTGTGATTTTAAAAACAGAGCAACAGCTAAACAGTGGTAGTACATTCCACAAAATACTTATGGTAGCAGTTAAAAAAAAGTAGAGGTATATATATTGGCATGGAAAGATCTCCAAGGCAGTGTTAAATAAGCTGTAAAATGTTCCTATAGCGTATAATTTATGTAAAAAAAAAAAAAAGCCCAAATGATGTACTTTCCTCATTTGCAACGTTACACAGGTCCATAGACAGAGGTCTGGAAGGATACACTGCAAAGGCTTCACAGTGAAGAAGGGGCAATAGGACCAGGACGGTCGGACTGTACAAAAGGGGTCTAGCTTTGTCATGTTTTAAAATTTTTATGGGAGAAATGTGTCCATTTATTATGTGTCCATTTATTACGTGGGTAACTAAAAGTTAACATAAAAGATCAAAGGAAGTGGTTGGGGCACCTGGGTCCCTTAGTTGGTTAAGCATCTGCCTTCAGTTCAGGTTATGATCCTGAGTCCTAGGGCCAAGCCCCGCGTTGAGCTCCCCGCTCATGCCATCTCTCTCTCAAATAAAGAAAATCTTTTGTAAAAATCAAAAAAGAAAAAGATCAAGAAAACAAAGGTCACTGAACAATTTTCATGGGTTGAGCAGGTGTTTAATGGGTGCTTTACTCTGTGCCAGTCACTGTGTGGGGCTGGGGCTCCAGCAGCGGGGGACGGAAGCCCGAATCTCAGGGCTGGATGCCTAGTGTCAGATCCAGACGGGAATACCTGAGTACAGCGTGGCAGGCAGGGGAACTGCCCTTAGGACAAGGAGACTGCAGAGCACATGAAGAACCTGGAAGCCTCCCATATGCCAGTGGGAACATGCAACAGTACAGCTACTCTTGAAAACAGTTGACAGGGCTTCAAAAAGTCAAACAGGATAGGACCCAGCAATTCCATTCCTATTTATATACCCAAGAGAACAAAAAATATGTTCATACAAAAACTTGACTACTTATGTTCATAGCGTCATTATTTATAAAACCCAAAAAGTGAAATGCAAATGCCTATCAACTGATGAATTATAAAAATGTGATATTCACAGAATATTAATTGACCATAAAAAAGGAATGAAGTACTGACACATGCTATAATTTGAACAAACTTCGAAAACATGAATGTTAAGTGAAAGAAACCAGATATAAAAGGCCATATACGGTATGATTCCTTTTATATAAAACATCCAGAATTAGCCACATCTTTAGAAACAAAATGGACATTACTGATTTCAGGGGTGGGGAATGAGGGTGGCAGGGAAGGTTACGGAGTACTCTTGATGGGGTCTTTTGGAGTGATGACAGTTTTTTGGAATTAGTGTTGATACATAACTAAATATACTAAAACTCACTGAAATGGTACCTCTGTGAAAGGGTGAATTTTGTGCTGTGTGAACTTTATCTCAATTTTTTAAATGTTAAAATAAGTAAGGGTAAAGGGATAGAGAGGGAAGTGGGGTTGCCCTTTAGGATAGGCTGGTCAAGATTGACCTTATTTTGGGCAGAGATGTAAAGCTACCCATGCAAATCGGGGTGGAGGTGGGGGAGCAAGAGCAAGTGGGAGACTTTTGAGGTAGATTCACACGTGTTCTCAAGGAACAGCAAGGCCAAGGGCAGAAGCCATGGTTCAGACTATACAGGCTTGGGCACTAAGTTAAGGGCTGGACTTCATTCTATTTTTTAAAAATTTATTTATTTATTTATTTATTTATTTATTTTTTATTTATTTATTTATTTATTTATGATAGTCACAGAGAGAGAGAGGCAGAGACACAGGCAGAGGGAGAAGCAGGCTCCATGCACCGGGAGCCTGACGTGGGATTCGATCCTGGGTCTCCAGGATCACGCCCTGGGCCAAAGGCAGGCGCCAAACCGCTGCGCCACCCAGGGATCCCATATTTATTTATTTTAAATGGGAGAGTGCGAAAGCACATGCTCAGTGTGTGTGTGGGCGGGGGGGCAGAGGGGAGGAGAGAATCCCAAGCAGACTCTGCGCTGGGTGTGGAGCCCGACGCTGGACTCCCATCTCACGACACTGAGATCATGATCTGCGCCGAAATCAAGAATCAGAGCTCCATCGACCGCACCACCCAGGTACCCCAACGCTGGACTTTATTCATATACTCCGGGATTAGAGCCAAAAGGTTTGCTCATGAACGTGGGGAATGAGGAAGAGGAGTCAAGGATGACCCTAAGGATTCAGTCTGAGCCAGGGGTGAGGATGGGCCACTTACTGAGACGGGGAAGCCGCCGGGAAGGCTGGGCAGCAGAGGACAACTCCGCTAAACCGAGCTCTGAGGGGTCTACTCCTCTGGGCACATCACTGCACGACTGCACAAGCCTGCAATTCAGTCAAAGGGCCAGGCTGGAAGTAACAAATTGGAGAGCCACAGAAGACGTTTGAAGCCACACTGAGGACTCAAAAAGGGAGACAACGGAGAGTCCAAGAATTGAGCCCCAGAGTACCCGAACATCTAAATACTTAAAAACAGAAGACACGGCACAATTTATGTCTGACAAGCAGCAGCTTGTTAGAGGAAGAGAAAGATGCTCCATCCGTGTTTGGTATTCGCACAGAATCAAATGATCTGGTGGATAAGTTATTTTGAACTAGAACTTCCTGGAGTGCCTGAGGGGCTCAGTTGGGTCAGCACCCGACCCTGGACTTCGGCTCAGGTTATGATCTCAGGGTCGTCAGGATGAGCCGTGTCAGGCTCCACGCTCAGTGCAGTCTGCTTGTCCCTGTCCCTCTGCTCCTCCCTCCTGCTCATGCTCTTTCTTCCTCTTAAAATAAGTAAAAAATCTTAAACAAAAACAAGACTTCCCTTAGGATCATAGGTGTCTTACCTCTGGCTTTTCGGATGTCTTCCTCTTCCACTTCTTGGTGTTAGCTCATGCAGAGTGCACCTATCGGCCTATGAGGTATTCTCACTTCTTTACAAACTATGCTGCTATGAGGATCTGGAGTCAAATCTCTATTACCTCACAAAGACGACAATCTAAAAGTCTGTAATTTGGCTTTGGGTATATTATTTTATCTCAGAAGTTTTAACTTCCTTATTAAAACCACAGTTTGGTCTGCCTTCCTTAAGTATGCACAAATGTGGTCAGAAATAATCCTTATTGTGGATAATTCAGAGATACGCAGTATTTTGGTAAGTAGGGGTATAGGAGGAATTATTTAGCTCGGTTGGCAAAAACTCCAAGTGAAACAACCACCTGGAGGTAGTGACACTTGTGCAATACAAGTTGAGCAACTAAGGTAGCATAAGTACCAGTATTTTCTGCATTTATGGTCCGAAGGCTCAGCTGTCTCATCTGGGAAATGGAGATAATAGCACTTGCTCTGTCTCATAAGGACTAACTAAACCAAGGTGTTCTGTACACGATTATGCAATGCATTCACATTACTATTATTTTCTTTATAGGAAATGAACTTGACAGGAAAGTTTTGAAAAAACTACAATAGGTAATGAAGTTTCAGATGCAATAAGGATTTAAAATCCGGCTAAAAATGCTCGTAAAAACATTTGTATCTAAGGATAGTAATTCTAGAATTCTTTTTTTAAAGTAACCTCTACAGCCACCATGAGGCTGCAACTCATAACCCAGAGATCAAGAGTCACATGCTCCACCAAATGAGCCAGCAAGGAGCCCCAGAATTTTAAAAAATAGCGAAAGACTTAAGAAAAACAACAGGGGCAGCCCAGGTGGCTCAGTGGTTTGGTGCCGCCTTCAGCCCAGGGCATGATCCTGGAGACCTGGGGTCAAGTCCCACATAGAGCTCCCGGCATGGAACCTGCTTCTCCCTCCTCCTGTGTCTCTGCCTCTCTCTCTATCACGAATGAATGAATGAATGAATGAATGAATGAATAAATCTTTTAAAAAATCTTAAAAAAAAAAGAACTGAACAAATTAAAACCAAATATTATTTTACCTACCAGATTGGAAATTTCAAAATTAATATTATTTTTAAAGATTTTACTTATTCATGAGACAGAGGCAGAGGAAGAAGCAGGCTCTCTCAAGGGAGCCTGATGCAGGACTTGATTCCAGGACCCCAGGATCACAGCCTGAGCTAACGGCAGACGCTCAACCACTGAGCCCCCCAGGTGCCCTAAAAAATATTATTAAGGCTGATATTGGTGTACATGTATGAAATTGGAATGCTCATACTTTACTGGTGAGCTGTTACCTTTCTAGCCATACACATATCAAAAGCCTTAAAATATGTATACACACTCCTTTATCTCATCCAGCAATGCCACATCTAAGAATAGAACCTGAGGAAATAATTCAACAAGTACCAAAAGATATATGTAGCAGGGATACTACTCACAGTTTTAATTAAAACAGCAAGCCATGGGAGGGAAGCCAATGTTTGCTCATAAAAGATTAGTTAATAAATTATGGTACACCCAAGTAGCTAAACTTAAAGTTAAGCTTCTAAAGAACATGTAATAGTATTAAAACCTGTTCACAGAACATGGGAGAAAAAAGATTAGCAAAAGGGAACAGCCTATAAATTCTGATATAATAGGTGGGGGCAATAAATATACACCACAGGAGGCTGGAAAGACATGTAACAAAATATTGTTTCTGGGGGATAAATTATAGGTGATTTTGGCTTTTCTTTTTACTTTTTGGTTTCTCCCAAGTTTTTCTTTTTTTAAAAAAGATTTTATTTATTTATTCATGAGATAGAGAGGCAGAGACACAGGCAGAGGGAGAAGCAGGCTCCATGCAGGGAGCCTGACGTGGGACTCGATCCTAGGACCCCGGGGTCACGCCCTGAGCTGAAGGCAGATGCTCAACCACTGAGCCCCCAGACGTCCCTCTTCCAAGTTTTTATATAATAAGTATATATTGCTTTTAAAATGGAGAAAAACAATATACAGGGGAAATACTAATTGGGGGGAGGGAACCACAGAAGATAAAAAATCCAGTTATTTATAAATTACTAATGGAATCTAAATCTATGTAGGAAAAAAAACCTAACATGTACGGGGACAATTTTATAATAGTAACACAAATATTTATCAAATACAAAAGGGTAGAAATATTGCTTTATTTGAGAAACTTACAACCAAATTACTTTTATGTTTTAAAAAGTCCTAACAAGCATCCAAGAAGAAAACATATACAGCTTCCACAACAGTAAGAACAAAAAATGGGGCTGACGATTGCCCCAAATGATATTTCCTAAAAGAAAAAAATGCAATATTTAATCTTCTTTTTTTTGAGTCAAGGTAAGTGAACTGCACACATCATAAATAAAATTTTCTTACTTTACAAGGAGGGAGGACTGTGATCCTGTTTTTTATGCATATTAAATATGAAATACAAAATCCACTCTTCTGAACAAGGTAGGGGAAAGAAAAATCATTTCAATTCTCATGCAATGAAATCCAAAGGTCTGTTGAATCCGCCTTTTCGATTCATGTACTGCCTATGATGAGAAGAGAAAACTCATTGTTTATTAAAAAAAAATTCTGGACTCCTCTTATAAATAAAAAAATATATAAATCATCTTTAAATTTGCAAAGGTAAATACTTTTTTACTAGGGTATAAAGTATTCATAGTCATTTAATGCACATTAAGGATATTATTTCACTTTTTTTTTTTTAAGATTTTATTCATTTATTCATGAGAATACACAGAGAGGAGAGAGAGAGAGAGAGAGAGAGAGAGAGAGAGAGGCAGAGACACAGGCAGAGGGAGAAGCAGGCTCCATGCAGGGAGCCCGACGTGGGACTCGATCCCGGGTCTCCAGGATCAGGCCCTGGGCTGAAGGCAGTGCTAAACCGCTGAGCCACCCGGGCTGCCCTACTTCACTTTCAAAATAATCTAAAGCCTTTCAGATTTCTTTAAAATCTAAACAGAAGTATGGAAATATACTTTCAAAATTATTTGGAAAGATTTTACAGACTTAAAAAAAAAAAGTCAAAAATCCAGATTTATAGGTAACAGTAAGGAAATAGAGAAGAGCTCTAAAATAGGTACCCATCAGGTAAATCTGATTGCATATTGTACTAGTTCTCCTCATAAGACTTATTTGAAGATAATTTTACAAAGGACCGTCAACGATGATTCTGGTCATCACCTTGAGCCACAGCATTCTCTTTTTTTTTTTTTTTGAGCCACAGCATTCTCAAATCACATTACTCATATTCTAAATTAGGTGGAATTTATTTTTCAATTTCATTAGGAATTCAGTGTGATTTCAGGTATGGATTGTTTTTTTTTCTGTGGTATTAATAAAATATGCCTATAACTTAACACAAAAATGTATTTACAGTTAAAATCCTTACACAATCACTCTAGGTAAATGATTCAAGATGGATCTAATTTAAACCTATAATTATAAGGAAATTAAAGCCTGAAGACTTGAGATTATGCTGTTTATTCATTTATTTATTTATTTACTTATTTATTTATAGAGTTTATGCTGTTTTAAAGAAAGAACTATATATGGAGCTTTAGAACATTTAAGGCAATTACCCTTCTCTGTAATAGGTATTGGTTCACATGTAGATTGGAAATTATTTTAACACACCAGAATATGAGCAAAGAAGATTAAAACAAGGGACCAAATGGAAACTGCTACATTTCCTACAAACACAACTATCTCATACTTACTTTTCTAAGCACGTAATTTTTATCGTTAGTTCAAACATAATAATGGGGACTACACATACCTGTACTTCCTCTTCTGAGACACATTTATGGCATAGGCATTTACAGAGCCATCCACCTTTTTCCCCTGGAGAAAAGGAATAAACAAATATAAAAAATGGGAAGGATATATTAAAAATGCCTGATCAAAGAGCTGGATCCTATAGATATACTTAAATGGCAAAATCTATTTAAGCATGAGGAAGCCCAATGAGAGGATTTTCAGATCCTGATGATAGTCAATGAACTCCCAAGTAATACAGCTCTGTTCATATTTTTACAGTCATACATAATTTAACATATTCAAATATTCAAGCCAACAATCATGGTGTATATATTTATGTGCGAGGCATGCAGAGAAACAGGGTAGCAGACCCTAACCTTTTTTGGTCTAAGAATTCTCTGAAACCAAATACGAGTTAGTTATTTCCTCTAGAAAAATTTAACTTATGACCCTTAGCTCACAGTATTCTCAAGTCACAGCTGAAACAGTCACCATTCATGGAGATCTCATTTCTTGCACAGGTTTTGAAAAATTAAAAATTTTCAAATCAAGAATCAGAATACAGGGGCACCTGGATGGCTCAGTTAGTTGAGTGTCTGACTCTTGGTTTCAACTCAGGTCATGACCTTAGGATTGTGAGATGGAGCCCCACATGCAGCTCCATGCTCAACGGGGGATCTGCTTGGGCTTCTCCCTCTAACCCTCCCCTACCTTCTATAATAAATCTTTAAAAAACCAAGATACAGAATACCAGATGCTAAAGTTAAGTGTCACTTTTATCTTAGCCTTTCTTATGTGGCATCTACCCTCTTTTTCACTGATTCCTTTCTGGGTCTTTTGATTTGTCCAAGTTAACTCATCACTTGCTGTCCTCATGTCTAAAATGCCTTCTCAACTCCCATCCAAGAACCCTAACCATCTGGTTCTATTTTTTTTTTTTTTTTTTAACCATCTGGTTCTTATCCATCACTCAAGACTCAATTCAAGTGATCCAGCTGCCAGAAAGCACCCTCTACCTTTCCATAGAATGTTAACTGTGCTTTCCTCGTAATATCTTCCATTTTCTAACTTGCATTATCATGATGCTACTTCCCCTTGCACTGAAAGCTTCTTGATGGAGGGAAATGGATATGAGTCACCTTTGTGTTCTCACATCCTAGGCCACTGAACTTGCAGGTGCTCAGAAAATGACTGTTAAATACACGACACCACTGATTTGTGCCATCTCTCTCTCTCCCCCTCAACACACACAGACACACACACACACACACAACCTCCAGCTCTCTCTCTCCCTGCCTCATTATTACCCAGAGGAGCATATCCTAACTGTAGCACACTTACTAGGTATCTGTGTTAGGGTTAAAAAAAAAACACAAAAACAAAAAACACTGTTATCCACTGCCCTAGAGGCATGCACAGGTAAGGTACATATTTGAGGTGGAGATAAATGTATTTGGGGGCACCTGGGTGGCTCAGTTGGTTAAGTGTCTGACTCTTGATTTCAGCTCAGGTCATGGTCTCAGGGTTGTGGGATTGAGCCCTGTGTAAGGGATCTGTGCTCAGCGGAGGGTCTGCTGGAGATTCTCTCTCTCCCTCTGCCCTTCTCTCTGCTTGCGCTCTTTCTAAAAATGAATACATAAACCTTAAAAAAAATGTATTTGGCTTTACTTTTCTATTCCTATTGTCACTATATTATTGGGGTGGGGGAGAGAATACTAGGTAAATGATTTGAGGTCTATAATTCTGCCCTCCCAAGAACAGGAAGTAGGCTTGACTTGAAGATGAGCTTAGAAAAAAAGTAAATGATACTAACCATTTTATTAAGTTCAATTCCTAGAGGATTACTGGTTTTTGAAAACTATTTACATAGTTGTATATTGTTACCCTGTTTTGATTTACATACTGAAATAGAAAATTACCCATTAATATACATAACCAAACTCTGAAACTTTCTAGAATGTGAAAATGGAAGGTAAAATAAGTGACTACATTGGTACATGAAAAAGTACCACCATAGATCAATGATGAACTATCACAAGGTACACATTACTGAAAAGCACAAATGAGCTGAGACAACTTGTAACTGATAGCCATGAAGCCACCTGCATACAAACTAAATGAACATTCTTGTAGGTATTTTTAAGAAATCAACTGACAGGGACACCTGGGTGGCTCAGCGGTTGAGCGCCTGCCTTCAGCCCAGGGTGTGATCCTGGAATCCCGGGATCGAGTCCCACACCGGGCTCCCTGCATGGAGCCTGCCCCTCTCTCTGTGTGTCTCTCATGAATAAATAAATAAAAAATCTTAAAAAAAAGAAATCAACTGACACCATGTGTCCTCATGGTACTCCTTAATTTTCAAGGGATCTCTGAATTCTCACCTATTTTTTCCTTAAAAACAAACACTTCAGCATTGACAACATGAAAGTGAAGTATGGCTCCATTTTCACATCTGATGCTCAGAATTTCAAACTTAACATGGGGTGACAGTAAGCCTACTGCCCCAGCCCAACCCCAAGAAAATAATTCTGATAGGTTCCTTCCCTAATTCTTCTGCTTTACTTTGGAGATATTTTTGTTCACCCAGTGTATATATTAATAAACCATTTCACTTATAAAATATTCTTTGGAAAAACAAATAAGGATTTGGTGTATTCAAGGAAAAAACTACTACATAAACTGCACTAAATTCCAAAAGGGGGTTTATAACTATTTGTGAGAACAAGAACTCATAATTTTCTTACCTCAAAACAATCATGCCTCAGTATCCCTCCTCAGTTATACTCTGCCATTTTAAAAACTTGTGAGCCCTACACAATCACAACCATTAGAAAGAAACTTCTACAGCACCTGAGATTATCCCATTTCATTTACAAGTTGATGGAATACAAGATTAGGGGAAGTGGATTATTTTTGACAATTAAAAAAAAAAATCTAGGGATCCCTGGGTGGCGCAGCGGTTTGGCACCTGTCTTTGGCCCAGGGCGCGATCCTGGAGACCCAGGATCGAATCCCACGTCAGGCTCCCGGTGCATGGAGCCTGCTTCTCCCTCTGCCTGTGTCTCTGCCTCTCTCTCTCTCTCTCTCTCTCTGTGTGTGTGACTATCATAAATAAATAAAAATTAAAATAAATAAATAAATAAATAAATATAAAAAATAAAATAAAAAAATCTCAATTTCCATTTACAAAATTAAATACACTTAAAATTCTAGAGAAAAATGTTTTTAAACCATATTCTCAAAGAAAAAATACATTCTTTCCACACACACGTTTCCTCCATCTATTCTCACTAGCTTCCTCTATGCCCTCTCTCCTCTCCACATCCTCTCCACCTTCCCCCATTTCTCTACCCCATCTCCTTATCTCTTTCTACTCCCCCCATAGTCCCTCTCTTCACCTCCCTCTCCACCAACCCTCCCCCTTTTCCTTCTCCATTTCCTTATTCTCTCCGGTATTATGATCAAGGCTGGACAGCATTCACTCTCCAATATTCCCCTCTTCTGAGCTATGAGATATGCATACAGCTCCCCAATGTCATCTTTCTCTGTAGCAGAATTTCATTTTTAACAGCACTTCCCCTTTCCAGAACCCCTTCTTGGTTACCTCTATCCCCCAGTCTTTTAGCCTGTCACTCCTGAGTCATCATCACTGGCTATTCACTCCCACTCCTACCACCACCACCAACTCTGGCTCCTGAGTGGACTCAATATTCTGGCCTCAATTCAGGCCTTCAACTTTTACTTGCATGACCTAGCAGTTCTCCTTGCCTCCAATCTAATCTGTCGCCCAACTGTCCTCCATGTTGCCCTAGCTCATCTTTCTAAACACACATATGATCCTACAAACAAAACAAAACAAAAACATTGCTTCCTCTCAACATCTAAAGAATCAATTTTAGATTCCTTAGCATCGCTAAGAGTATCAAAAGCTTCCACAATTTGCTTTCTAGCCTCATTCATAGCTACTATCCCATTAGCATCCTCTTGCCAGTCACTGAATTTCAAACTCCTGCAATACACTATGCTCCTTTATGCCTATATGGCATTTTCATGAGCCCTTCCCTCTATTTCAAATGATCTTCCTCCTCTTCATCACCTAGAAGATCAAACATCAGACAAACATTCCCTGAATTTGAATGGCAGCTCAGTACTTCCTTCTCTGTGCTCTCAATGCCCTTCAAACAGATACTTAATGTTTTCTAAGGGAAAAAACTTGCATGAATGGAAGAAATTACAAGCAAGAGTAAAACAATATGGAAAAATGTGACAGTAATAATGGATTAATTCAAATCAGAATGTTTACTTGGCTGTACATTTTACTTACTTTTGTGGAGTCAAAAGAGGCAAATCCCATTAACTTCATCATTTCTATTTCTTCCTCTGTTTTGCCCTCTAAGTCCTCCTCTGCAAAAAATAACACAAAAATAAAAACATTTTTTAAACTCTCATCATTTTATATATAGGCATCCTGCCTTCCCAAAGGTTGTGATACACCACTTTGCTTTTAGAAAAGACCAACATTAGGGGCGGCTGGGTGGCTTAGTCGGTTAGGCATCATTCAATTCTTGGTTTTTGGCTCTAGTCATCATCTTGCAGTTGTGGGGCCGAGCCCCATGTTGGGCTCTGCCCTCAGTGCGGAGACTGCTTCAGATTCTTTCTTCCTCTTCCTCTGCCCCTCCCTACTCATGCTTGGTCTCTCTAAAACAAATAAAATCTTTGAAAGAAAAAGACCTGTATTAGTAGTTATTTTTGCTAACCAAAAGAAATCTGAAGAGGATTTTTACTTTTAAGAAAAAGGCAATTACTGTACTAACGTAGGTCTTTCATAAAAGCAAAGTGGCTTACCACAAGCTTCCAGAAAGCATGGGATACTCTTTGCTTTATGCCATTCCAGCTTAGGAAAGGTTTCACGGGAAGGCTCTACATCTGTACCCAGAGGCAAGGGACAACGACATGGAATATGACCTATATCAAAAGAGAGCTGGCAATAGGTCAATAGTTATTCCACCTCAGCAGCAGAGAACACACAAAACAATTAGCTCAAGACTTGGAAACTGGAAAAAATTCCAGTGGAATTTTCTGCTGGAAAAAAATTCCTTTACAGTTTGGGCACAATGTAACTTACAACGCACGGAAGGAATATGCTATCCATTTGCCATCAGAAGAGACTGCTTAAAAGGACATGCGTGGAGGAAAGCTTTTGGGCAGGACAACTTTTAACACATTATATGACACTAGTTTTGAAGGTACTTCAAAAATTGAATATTCTCAGGTTTTTAACTGTCCATGTCAGGAGCTCCACAGATAACCAACTCACTAAGGTACAATGATAACAAAATATCAAAACCATATGCAATGAACACTATAAAAAATTTAATATTTAAGTACCTCAGAATTATAGTTTTATAATTTTATCATGACTACAAGCTATATAAACAAGGTTGTATTTTTCCTGCAGTTATTTATCTAATAACATTACCAGTAATCTGACGTTCTTTGCTTTTTGTTTCCTTTGTTTCTTTCTTTTCCTCATCTCTTCTTTCTTTGAGTCGAGAAGGGGAAGGAGATGTGGATCTATGTCGTCTTGGGGATCTAATAAGAGATCAGAAACAGAGACATAACTGATGACTTATGCTGACTGGCAAAGACATACACGAGCTCCTAAGAGATAAAGGCTAAACAAAAGCCAGGCTTCAGAGAACCAGAAGTCCACTCTCCATAGCAGAAGAAGGAAGGAGGTTCTACTTAGACTCTTTTAACAAAAAACCAAAACTACAATTTACTGCTTTAACCATCGGTCCAATACAGCTAGAGCTAAAGTTTTTTTTTGGAAGGCAGGAAAAGATGTTTCTAGCAATTACAAACACACAAAAAAGTTGACTTAAACACCAATTATTACTTATTAAGAATCAACAATCAATTCCTAAGGTTCTTTCAAGATCTCACATTCTTGTTTATACATTTGAATAAAGCCTCATCACTAAGAAGTTAATAAAAACACAGGGGCAACCTGGCTGGCTCAGTCAGTGGAGCACCTGACTGTTGATCTCAGGATTGTGAGCTGGAGCCTCACGTTGGCTGTAAAGATGTTCCTTACAAAAATGAATTCTTTAAACAATTCTTTAAATGAATTGTTTAAACAACAACAACAACAACAACAAAAAACAAAAACAAAAAAAACACTTACTTCCTACGATGGACAAGCACCACGGCAGTACTTTTTATGTATTATATCTCATTTCCTCCTTGGGCATGTCAGTGGTATCGACAGTGTGATTAACCGCATTTTACCAATGGGAAATGTGGGCTTTAAAATAAGGTGGGCTGACACCGTCATTTCAGGGCAGCCGGGGGCCCAGGGCGTGACCCCGAGGTCCCGGGATCGAGTCCCGCATCGGGCTCCCTGCGTGGAGCCTGCTCCTCCCTCTGCCCGTGTGTCTGTCTCTGCCCCTCTCTCTGGGTCTCTCAGGAGTAAATAAATAAAATCTTAAGAAAACAAAACACGAAGTTAAGGGCGGCGCCTAGTTTCTCGGGGACCTGCGGGGCACCTGCAGTTTGCGGCACGCACCTGGAGCGTCTTCTGTGCGGCGACCGCGAGCGGCTCCTCCGCCGGTCTCTGTCCCGGGACCGGGACCGCTCTCGGCGCCTGCGCTCTCGCTCTCGGGACGCGGACCGGGACCGCCTGCGCTCTGACACACACACACACACACACAGGGCCTGTTGCAGAGGCGAGCGCGCGCGCCAACCCCCGCGCCGCGCGCCCCGCGAACCCCCGCCCGCCAGTCCCAGGAGTGCCGTGGAAACAGGAGGCGAGTCGCCTTTCCCACTCTGCGTGATGCGGCCCGGTATGTCCCGCCGGCGTCGCCCGCCCCGTCACCGGGCGCCCGCAGCCGCCGCACCCACACAGCGCGGCGAATCCGGACGCAGCACGTGCCCAGCGCTGCCCGCCGGCGGGGGATCGCCGCCTCTTCGGCCTTGAGTGGCTGGAGGGAGGCTCTGCGCTGGCGGGCGGCGTCCACGTCCTGGGCTTAGGGCCGCTGCCTCCCGGATGCTCGCGCGCGCGACATGCCGCGACGTGGGCTCCGGGGGCGGCGACCCAGGCGTCCACTTCCCGCCGACAGGGCCGTCGCGGGGGCGGACACCGTCCCCTCGGGCTCTGCGGGCCGGAGGCTACCCCCGGGGTCTGACGACCCCCGCGCCCGCGCAGGAGCCCGCTGACTTGCAGAGACCCAGGGACTCGGCGACCGGGCCGTGGCCCGACCCCGCCCGACACAACCGCAGCCCCGACCCCCGGCCCGACCTCAGGCCCGACCCCGGCCCGACCGCAGCCCTGACCCCGGCCGACCGCGGCCCGACCCTGACCCGACCGCAGCCCTGATCCCGGCCCGACCCCGGCCCGACCTCAGCCCTGACCCCGGCCCGACCGCAGGCCCGACCCCGACCGGACCCCGACCCCGGCCCCAGCCCGACCGCGGCCCGACCCTGACCCGACCGCAGGTCCGACCCCGACCCCGACCGCAGCCCGACCCTGACCCGACTGCAGCCCCGACCCCGGCCCGACCCCAAGCCCGACCCCGGCCCAAGCCCGACCCCGACCCCCGGCCCGACCGCAGCCCGACCCCGACCCGACCCCAGGCCCGACCCCGGCCCGACCCCAAGCCCGACCACGGCCCGACCCCGACCCCGGCCCGACCGCAGCCCGAGCCCGAGCCCGACCCCGGCCCGACCTCGACCCCGACTCCGACCCCGGCCCGACCACAGCCCGACCCCGACCCCGACTCCGACCCCGGCCCGACCGCAGCCCGACCCCAGCCCCGACGGCGGCCCACAGGCGTCGCAGGTTACGGTACGAGGCCGACGGCGTCCGGAAGCTCCTCCTCTCCCGGGCCAGGAGGGCCCTTCCCTCCGCCGCGCGCGCCCTCGGGGCAGAGAAGGGGGGGGACACGCCTCCGCCCGAGCCCCAGCCCGGCGCTTCCCCCCGGGACTCACCCCTCCGCGGGGAGCGGCTGCGGCTGCGACCCATTCGGAACCTCCCCGCACCTCAGGCTGCCCCGGAAGCGCCTGCGCAACCACTTCCGGGAGCGCGGGGCGCTGCGCTTCCGCCGCCGACGGGCAACGCGGAGGGGCCCGGGGGGTTCCGGCCGGCGGAGGGCGCCGGCGGCGCGGCGTTGGGGGCCCCGGGCTCGGCCCCGCCCGGCCGCTGGGTCGTGGTCCCTTCCGGCTCCGCGCCCGCGGGGGGGAGAGTTGGGCGGCGTCGCTGCTCGGCCGCCGGCGTGGAGGAGGGGAGCCGGCGATCCCGGCCGCGGCTCCGGGGTGGGCGCCCGAGGCTCCAGGAGCCTGCTCCAGCCGGGCCTCCCGCGCCGACGCGCCTCTCGGTTCCCCATTCTCCGTCCCGCTCCTCGTCCAGGTGCGTGAGGTCTGCAGACACAGTGGAGGCCCGGCCCGGCCCCGGGGCCTTTCCTGCGCGGTCGGGCGCACGCTCACACGGTGTGCTTGCTCCTATTTATTTTTAGTTATTTTTAAAGATTTCTTTCATTCATGCATTCATTCATTCGTTCATTTTATTCATTCATTCATTCATTCATTCATTCATTCATTCTTGAGAGACCCAGAGCGAGGCAGAGAGCCAGGCGGAGGGCGAAGCAGGCTCCGTGCGGGGAGCCCGACGCGGGACTCGATCCGGTGACCCGGGGTCACGCCCTGGGCGCTGCGGGCAGCCGCGCCGCCGAGCCCCGGGGTCCCCGCTCTGTTCCTAGAGGGGGACACAGCGCGTGTGCGGCGGGCTCGGGGCCGGGATCTCCAGGTGCTGTCTGACCGCCCGCCCGCCCCGCGCCCCGAGCGCACAGACTGAAGATCGGTCAGAGAAATTGGGGACGCAGGGGCGACCCCGAGCTGTTTGGTTCCTGGCCCCGCAGTCATCAGGGCAGAGCAGGAGGCCGTGGCTCGCGTGACAAGGTGCTTGGAAGGTCCGCGTCGTTATTGCCCAGAAGGAGGGACATCTGCTACCTCTGGGAACAGTCGGCCCGGGAAGGGCGGTCTCCGCAGCCCTCCAGATGACATCAAAAAAATAAATAAAAGAGCATTATCAAGAGTTTTCTCCTAGACATGTATCGCACACCTACGTACCAAAGGATTACTCCCTGAAAAAGACACAAGTCTCCTCTCGAGTGGCTTGCGGTCCACAGGTAAATAGTGTGGAAGCGCATTGACGCGAAGGATGCGGTGTGGTGAGGCCACAGGACAGGTCCCTAACTGGTTTTGGGGGCCGCGGGGATTGTGGAGAAATTGCCAACAGGAAGTAATGTCCAAACAAGACCTTAAGAATGAGTACAAATTAGCCAGAAATGGGGTGACAACGCCTGGGTGGCTCAGTGGTTGAGCGTCTGCCTTTGGCTCAGTGCACGATCCTGGAGTCCCGGGATGGAGTCCGCATCAGGGTCCCCGCAGGGAGCCTGCTTCTCCCTCTGCCTCTCTTCTCCGTGTCTCTCCTGAATAGATGGCAATCTTAAGAAAAAAGAAAAACGGGGTGACAGTTGTGGGGAGCTGGAAGAGATTGTCCAGGTAGAGGAGACTGAATGTGTGAGGGCAAGAGGAAAGGGAGAGGAAATACAAAGGCCAGAACCCCGAGGCAAAGGCCACAGGTAGTCTGAGGGCTTCGAAGGATGGGAGGGAATCAGATTAGAGTCTATTCAGAAAATACTGGATGTGGATACTTGACTAGAGGAATAGGACAGGAGGCTGGTAGAATAATCTAGATTAGACACTCGAGTGGCACGTACTAGAATGGCGTCAGTACGTGAGGGGAATAGTGGCTGCGTTTGAGAAATAGCTGCTGAAACTGGAAAAAACTTGATTTTGAACATAGACGATGAGGGAATCAGAAGAATCAAGAATGACGTCCAGGTTTCCGGCTTGTGAAACTGGAGAGACTGGTAGCATCATCTGCTAAGGCAGAGCATACACGGTGAATTCAGGAGAAAGCTGCTGTTCACACCTGGACCTGCGAATGTGAGGGGCCATTTCAGACACTTAGGGGGAGATGCCACCTAGATGTGTATCTGAAGCCCATTAGAGATCCAGGCTGGAACTACAGAAAAATAAGTCATCAGAGGGGCGTCTGCCTTGGGGTCAGATCGTGACCCCGGGGTCCCGGGATGGAGTCCCACATCGGGCTCCCCACGGGGAGCCTGCTTCTCCCTCTGCCTGTGTCTCTGCCTCTCTCTCTGTGTCTCTCATGAATAAATAAAGTCTTAAAAAAAAAACTCCACTCACAACGAAACCACTAAAACCTGTGAGTCAACAGACTTTGATGCTAAATTCTATAGGTTAGATGTGTTTTTTTCATTCTTTTTAACCGACACTTAAAATTAACCACTGTCCTTAAAAAGCAGCCTTCTCATGAACTTCTTGGACATCACAGTCACCCAGTTCATTCCGCTTCTGTGCCCACTTCTTAGTCTCTTTCTGGAGACTCTTCGTCCCCTCTGGCTCTCTCCAGGCTGTCTTCTGTCCTGAGCCTGCACCAGGTGATCTCACATATACTTATGGCTTCAATTGAGCATCTGTAATCCGATGATATTTTTGTTTATTAGGGAACATGAGCAAATGGGAGTGGCAGGAGGAGAGCAGGGAGCCTGATGTGGGCTAATCTTCTAATTCCCTCATCATCTATGTTCAAAATCACCAAGTTTTTCCAGTTTCAGCAGCTATTTCTCAAACGCAGCCACTATTCCCCTCACGTACTGACGCCATTCTAGTACGTGCCACTCTAGTGTCTAATCTAGATTATTTTACCAGCCTCCTGTTATTATTTCCCCTCTAGTCAAGTATCCATATCCAGTATTTTCTGAATAAACTCCAATCTGGGGATCCCTGGGTGGCACAGCGGTTTGGTGCCCGCCTTTGGCCCAGGGCGCGATCCTGGAGACCCGGGATCGAATCCCACGTCGGGCTCCCGGTGCATGGAGCCTGCTTCTCCCTCTGCCTATGTCTCTGTCTCTCTCTCTCTGTGACTATCATAAATAAATAAAAATTTAAAAAAAATTTAAAAAAAAAGAAAAACTCCAATCTGGTTCCCTCCCATCCTTCGAAGCCCTCAGACTACCTGTGGCCTTTGCCTTGGGATAACTCTCAACCACGGAGCCACCGAGGCGTCCCTATGAATGGGTTTTGAAGTGGAGACAGAATTTGGAGAACGCTTATGAGAAGTTTAGCCGACTCAGGGCAAAATATGGCAACAGGTGGAGGTCAACATTTGAAGGTTTTTCAAAGATGTGAGAAACTTAAGCACATTTAAATATTGGTGTGAATGAGTCAGTATAGAGGGGGGAAAAAGCAAAATACAAAAGAGAAAGGGAAAAAACCAAAGGAGTAAGTTCTCCAAAGGAGATGGGAAAAGAAATGGTGTGTCTCCAAAAAGCTCCTTCCTCATTGAAATGTGGGCCAGAAACTGGGTTCTGCAAGGGCTCCCTCAGGATGCAGGTTATCCAGCACTGTGTACCTTTCAGCACTGTATCTGGAAGAAAATCCTTTATATTTCTGATAAGTAGCTTGAGGTACCCTCATTCCATTTTTTTTTTTTTTTTTTTTTTTAAATTTTTTTTATTTATTTATGATAGTCACAGAGAGAGAAAGAGAGAGAGGCAGAGACATAGGCAGAGGGAGAAGCAGGCTCCATGCACCGGGAGCCCGACGTGGGATTCGATCCCGGGTCTCCAGGATCGCGCCCTGGGCCAAAGGCAGGCGCCAAACCGCTGCGCCACCCAGGGATCCCCCCTCATTCCATTTTAATAGAATTTAAGTGGGGTAAGGTCAACACTTGTGATCACACTTGCTTAATTTTAAGTTCCCTCCCCAACCAGTTTTTCAATAAAGGCAAACTGTATTCAAAGTATGTATGTACCTTACTTAACCAACATTCACAGCCTGTGATGGTCTGCAAATGTGCTATTCTCTAGCCTTGGCTAAATTGTTCTACTTTGCTAGCCCTATTTTAAAAAGGCCACCAGCTTTTACAAAAGTGTCCTACTTTATCATTACGTGTGGATGCATGCTGTTGAGTCAGTAATCTCCCCTCTAAATTAGATGCAGTCTGACTGACCACTGGTTAACAGTGACTGATGACGTCTGAGGCTTTTTGCTTTTATACCCCTATACCTGGACCTTGGGAAAGATGTCAGACTCTCTAAGGAGGAACTGTAGGGTCTTCTCTTAGCTCCACGTTGCTTGAAATCATGAATCAACGTATCATTTCAAGTATTTGATCTACCATTTGCACCCCTGGCTCTATTATCTGTTATTTACATGGGATCATCTTTAAGGGAATACAACTTTTGATATTGTTTCAATGTTAATAGTTCGATATTCTGGACCAACTGTTGAACAGAAAACTTTCTGCAACAATGGAAACAGGTTGTGAATTCAAACCCTAAGTTGGGTTCCATGCTGGGTATTGAGCACTGGGGATGAGCACTGGGGGTTATATTTAAGTGATGAATCATTAAATTCTACTCCTGAAACCAGCACTACACTAACTTGAATTTAAATAAAAATTTAAAATATAGCCACAGTGACCCTTGGTGATCTCACTTTTGCACTTGATATTGAAGATCATTCATATATCATGGTAATCCCATTGAAAGACTTAAAATGGGGCAGCCCGGGTGGCTCAGCGGTTTAGCGCCATCTTCAGCTCAGGGCATGATCCTGGAGATCCGGGATCGAGTCCCACATCGGGCTCCCTGCATGGAGCCTGCTTCTCCCTCTGCCTGTGTCTCTGCCTCTCTGTCTCTCATGAATAAATAAAATCTTAAAAAAAAAAAAAAAGACTTAAAATGTGATAAAATGTTAGCCAATGAACACAATAAAAAGCTAGTGACTACCACTGTTCATTTAATTTTGCCTATACCTTGCTAAGTTCCAAGGCAAATCCATTAAAGAAAAAGGTACATCCATATTCCTTTTTAGTAACTTAGCATGAGATCTTAGAATATTTTCTCTTAAGGATCTCTTCTTTACTGATAACGAAGTTAATTGATACTACTAACCAAGTTACTACTAATAATTATTAATGGGTTAATATTGTTTTTAGCCTTAGTAGTTAAAATTAAAAAAGACTTGGCAAAGGCTATAGGGCAAAGGCAGACAAACACAAAAGCTTTCATACATAACAGTTTCCATGACACCTCAGCTCACGCTTTATGGAAAATAGTCCTATTGAAACAGAAGGAAAAGTTGCTGCTAAGGAATCAAAAACAAAACCAGATCTCATACTAACAGTAGCTAAAAATTATCAATTTCTCAGATGAGAACACAACCTACTCATGATTGAAGAGTAGTTATGGTTTGTGAATGATGTAAGCAATTTGGCTAGGAAAGAACCAAAGGACAGGAACCATATATAATTCCAATTTGGTTAATTTACATGATGAAATAGTTAATTTTACTAATATACTCAAACTTTCTCTTTACTCCCAATATTTCTAAAACTTTAATCACATAATTCAAATTAAGGTTATTTATATTTTTTAGCAAGCAAACTTTGATGCTAGAATACGATAGGAAAAAAAGCATCTCAAAAAGAGAATTATAGTTAAATATAAAAATAAGAAATGTAGCCTCTTGATATGGCTAAATTGTTGTATTTAAACATTTAAACTACAGTTCGACGGGTGGGGGAAGGAGAGGCATCAAAGGTTCCTTTACGTCAAAAAGGATGAATTTTGAAAGGAGAAAAGCAATTTATGAACCTATGGACATATTACTGGAGAAAAAAACTACCAAATTCCAAAAGTTAAATCTAATTGGAAAAAATCTAGAAAGAAAAAAATTCTGCTTTCAACTAAGTTTTTTTTGTCCATTTTATAGAAGAGCTTATTTATTCTTTTTCCAAATGGGTATTTATTATTTGTACAGATACATAAAAATGATTCCCGTTTTTAAAAACATACTAAAAATATACATTAACCACAAAAAGCTTAACTCTGACTGGAAAGAAGATGAGCATGGTTATTTGCAAAAGAGCAATAAACACAAAAAGCAAACATAAATTATGACAAGTGTACATCCATTTTTGATAAAAATAAGTTCTATTTTTACATTAATACTTTATTATAATCTTCTATATGAGATCCTCCGACCTTATTTACATTTGCTATGAAATTTCTATTAGCATGTATAACTCAAAGGCACTCAATTCAGAGGTTTATAAGGTCCTGAGCTTAAGTAGGAAATAGGATTCCCAACCAAAATTTGAACATAAATAATTCTGCAGATCAGAGAATATGAAAATGTTTAAAGTATAATATTTGGTACATAAATAATCCATGACCAAGAATAAAGTACAGAATGTCAAAGAAAAGACCATGTAAGGCAAAAGAATATCCTCAGGTTCAAATTGATTTTCTCCCCCATTCAAGTTCATTTGAAAGTCTAAAGCTGATTTTGTTAAAAATCCTAAGAAAACTAAATTAAAAGCAAAGTAAAATAGCATGAAAATGCTTACATTAAATAAAAAGTTCCCCAGCTTAGTCTCCAAAACCACAAAAAAGTATTTAATGATTAAAAATGAGCACAGCTTAGAGGAATAGCAGAATACGAGGAGGAATTAATGAGCAGTTGAAAAAAATTAAAGGACAGCTTTAACTGTAACAACTGAAACAGCATTTATAATTAGCCATTCAAATAGTTTCTTTAGCATTCTTTTAGCCAAATAAAAATAAGTTTACAGGTAGATAACTGACAGTCACTAACATTAGGTAGGATCAAAGTTTAAACCAAAAATTAAATCTATATTAGGCTTCAGAGAAATATGAATTTTACCTACAGCAATTTTCTACTGATGCTTAAAAATTAAAAGCATGAGTCAACATCTTTGTAACAAATGGTTTGACAGACATTTTCTTGGCTTTAAAATGTTTTTTTTTCATATATGCATAGAAATGTAATGAGCATAAGAATAGTCCTCTGTATTATCTGTACAGTTCATAAGGCCTTTGTCTTTGTTAGTCACCTTAGACGTGAATATCAGTAGGGCCATTAAATTAAAGCTGGCCGAAAAAGTTTTCAAAGTGCTACTGTTTCCAACTGATGAGATCCTCAGTTTTCTGGATTTTCTGGATGATTATTTTCAGTTCTTTTTTCTGGTGATATATACAGGAAGTTACAGCAGATGTATAAAGGGAAGATGAGAAGTCTGCTGTCCAAGTTCATCACTACTTGTTCCTATAAAACAAATTTGTAGCTTTAATAACAAGAAAAAATAAAACAGAAAACCAAACTGTTGAATCCAGTTAACAGAAGGAGATCATATGGTGGTTAAGAGCTTTGTATCCAGGGGCGCCTGGGTAGCTCCCTCGGTTAGGTGTCTGCCTTTGGCTCAGGTCGTAACCCCTAGGTCCTGAGATCAAGCCCTGCATTGGGCTCCCTGCTAAGCAGGGAGCCTGCTCCCTCTCCCTCTGCCCAACCCTCCTCATCCTCTCTCTTTCAAATAAATAAACTCTTAAAACAACAACAACAACAACAACAACAAAACAAGAGCTTGCATCCAAAGTCTCAAAATCACTGTTCAGATCTTGAAACTCCTACCTACTCCTACTGGCTGTGAGGTTGGGCAAGTCAATGACTTGTCAGCTGCAGCTTCCTTACTGTAAAATGAATAAAAATACCTACCTCATATGATTATAGTGAGGATTAAATGAGACATAGAGGACTCAGCAAAGCCAGCCATGTAGGAATTACTCAGTCATGGTAGTTATTTTCATTATGAAAAATTTCTATCCAGTATCTACATAACGTATGAACAGATGTAGTCCAGAAATACATAGCAATTTGGATTCATTTCATGATGGCCTTATTTATTGTTTTTAAAAAGATTATTTATTCATTTGAAAAAGAGGGAGAGAGCAAGACACAAGCCGGGGAAGAAGAGGGAGAAGCAGACTCCCCACTGAGCAGGGAGCCCGATGCACAGCCGGAGCCCGATGTAGGGCCCGATCCTGGGACTCAATCCCAGGACCCCGGGATCATGACCTGAGCCCAAGGCAGATGCTTAACTGATTGAGCCACTCAGGTGCCCCTCCTGATGGCCTTTAGGTATTGCAAATAATAGGGAAGGTGGGAAGTCATTAATAGCACCAATAAGCATGGTTCCCATATTCCCACTAATTTTTTAAAAAGATATTTATTTATTCATGAGACACACAGAGAGAGGGGCAGAGACACAGGCAGAGGGAGAAGCAGGCTCCCTGTGGGGAGCCTGATACAGGATTCCAACCCAGGACCCCGGGATCATGCCCTGAGCCGAAGACAGATGCTCAACCACTGAGCCATTTTTTTTAAGCCCACATTCCCACTCTTGTCCTATATTTTCCACTGTCTCTAATGCAAACATATTATTTGTCTCTTGGAATTTAAAATACATTATCTTGTAAAAAAATAAAATAAAATAAAATACATTATCTTGTAAAATCAATTTCAGGCTCAATTAAATCAGTACACGTGAGAATGCCCTGAAATCTCATAGAGACAGGAGTCGATCCTGTACCTGAAAGGCACAAATGTGATCATCTTTCATTCTACAAATCTCCATTTGGAACCCTGTACGAACAGCATTTGGTGAAAAAAGTCATCAGAGTAAAAAGAGCAACACTGGAACTTCTACTTTTTGAATACTTACATTCTTTGCAGTAATATACATTAGTTTTGCTTTATTTTATACATTTTGAAGAATGTATTATTTTTTTAAAAGATTTTTTATTTATTTATTTATAGAGATGCAGAGAGAGAGAGAGAGAGAGGCAGAGACACAGGCAGAGGGAGAAGCAGACTCCATGCAGAGAGCCTGACGTGGAACTTGATCCAGGGTCTCCAGGATCACGCCCTGGGCTGCAGGAGGCGCTAAACAGCTGCGCCACCGGGGCTGCCCTGAAGAATGTATTATTAAGTACTGTTTAAACCTAAAGTTTTTTATTTTTTACTAAGGAAGATGCTCCTGCAAAGAAGGATGAACACACTGGAACATGTGAATGATTGGTGTAGGCTTAACTGGACATAGCTTCTGTGGTGGAGGAAAAGCAAGATAAATTGGATAAAGAGGGTAAGGAACACGAACACACACACACACACACACACACACACACACACACACACAATATCTCTAGATACCTCCAAATGGGGGAAGTGGTGTTTTTAAAAAAGTGTTAGTGAACAAGATGGGTGAGATGATGGATCAAGTGAGGCGATCACCTAGGCTGATGGTACTAACAGGGTTAGCAGAGAGAAATGATGTCAAACATAGTTGGTCTTTAGAAGCTTGAATCACTCTGGTCTAGACAAAGTTTGTAGCTACAACCCAGGTGAAGACACACTAACTGAATTTGTTGAGCACATATACTTTGACGATATGTACATTTGATGATTAAAAACCAAGATTCAGTGCCACAACAAAACAGAGTCCAAGGAAGATTCTAATATTTCAATATAGGTAGGGCTGGGGGTGGGGGTAGGTCTAAGTGCCAACTTTGGGAAAAGAGGGGAGCCATGTAGACATCATCTGAGAGCTGAACGGACACACTGATTTCTGAATATTAGGTTCTATTAATTCTCAATCCCCATCCCCAAACTAGAGAGATCTAATCTTAGCTTTACTAAACCTCTAACTCCACCCGAGGGCTCAATTTACAACTGTTTGCACTGAAGCAACATAACGTTCATTTCCTTTCTTCCCCTACAGAGTGGAAGCTGAGAAGCCCACACATCACAGCATCAGACAGAGCGGCAGCATCTTTCTAGGTCTCCATTTCTACTTCCAGACTGTTACTTCTCCATCTTCATTTACAAATCCCTGCTTCTCTGAGGCTCATCACTTATTCTGTACTATAGCTCTATCACTTCCCCACATGTTCCATCTAGGTCTAAATTCCAAGGATTTATAAATCTCTCTATTGGAAATTGTCACCTAGATATAAAGCAGCCCCAATTCAAACCATCAGCTACTTGCTACTACCTCTTCTTTTGGGGCCATCTAACTTTCACTCTTGCAATTTGGCTTGGACTGCCCAACCTGGCTCTTGAATGTCTCACCAGGTTACTTTTTTTGCTCACCTCTCAAATACCAGTGTCCCCTAGGTTTCTGTCCTGTCAGATTCTCCACACAGTTCCTGGAGGCCACCTCATCCAGTTCTTCCTAGTCTAGGCATTCTTTTAAACCCCAGATCCATTTACCCACTGCCCATCACACTTTCCCCTCAGTGCCCTGAAATTAAATATGGCCTAAGCTGAATTCATTATCTTTTCATCCTCACTTTGTCACGTTCATTCTCCTTCCTGTAATCCAAATCAAAGGAAAAATTACCATAAATCAAGTTGCCCAAGTCAGAATATTAGGAACTATCTTTACTCTCTTCCTTCACATAATTAGGCATCAAATTCTATCAACTGCACTTATTTCTAGAACCCATCAACACTTCTTCATCTCCACTGCTACCTTCCTTAAGTTAAGGTTTTCATTATTTATCTGGATTATACCAATAACTTCTAAATCATCCTCTAATTATTACCATGTCTCTAATCCTTCTTATACAATGCTAAGACTCTTCATCTTTTTTTAAAAGATTTTATATTTGGGGATCCCTGGGTGGCTCAGTGGTTTAGCACCTGCCTTCAGCCCAGGGCGTGATCCTGGAGTCCCGGAATCGAGTCCTACATCAGGCTCCCTGCAAGGAGCCTGCTTCTCCCCCCTCTGCCTGTGTCTCTGCCTCTCTGTGTCTCTGTGTCTTTCGTGAAAAAAAAATAAAAAATAAAAAATTCATGAAAGACACAGAGAGAGAGAAAGAGGCAGAGACACAGGCAGAGGGGGGAGAAGCAGACTCCTTGCAGGGAGCCTGATGTAGGACTCGATCCTGGAACCCCAGGATCACGCCCTGAGCCAAAGGTGGCACTAAACCGCTGAGCCACCCGGGCTGCCTGAGATGCTCCATCTAATGCAAATCTAGTCAGCATAGTTTTATAAGATAGCTATAAAAACAAAAATCACTAGCTTTCATCAAAACTGTCATTAGAAACTATTAGGAAGAAAATTCATTTCATATTAGCAATAAAATATACTTAGACTTTTGCTTCTAGGAAATATATGGGGGGAAACTATGGGGAAAATAAAAATTTAAGGGAAAACTATAAATTTTAGAGAGAGACATAAAAGGAGACCTATGTAAAGCAGAAAATACCATATGCCAGAAAGGAAGACATCAGTTTTCCACAAATCATATATTTAACAAATATAAATCAAATCCTCCTAAGATTTTTTGAGAGGAAACTTGATTCTATATGCTATTAATAATAATAATCATGGACAAAGACCCCAGAGGTTTCTGAAAAGAATAAAGGTGGGTTTGCATTACTAGGTATTAAAATTCATTTTAAAGTTAGTCTAGTTAAAAGTGTATTGTTTCTGCAAAAAGAAGTCAATAAAGCCTAACAAAGTTCAGAAATGAAAGCAAGTATAAAAGGATTTAGTATGTGGTAAAGTGGCATTACAAATACACTGATACATCTGATACATTCCATCTATGTCATCAGAATATACTCCAATATAAAAAAGGAAATAGAAGTAGAAAAAAAATACAGACATAATCCCAATTAGAAGTCCTAAACATCACATGAAAAGAAATCATTAGAGGAATAGACTGACAAATTGTTTCATGAAGGTTCAGAGACAAGTAACAAGAATGGAGAAAGCTACAGCATACCACAAATATTGTTATTCTTAACATACAAAAGCTGTTAAAAATTAACAAGAAAACAGACCACACCCTAATAAGGACTTCAACATTAACAATATAAACTATCAACTAACAAAATCTAGTATATCTAATGTGCATACAAAATACCTAACTACACCAGTAACTAAAAAAATGAAAATTGTTTTAATTTTTATTTTTTTAAAAATATTTTATTTATTTATTCATGAGAGACACAGAGAGAGAGAGAGGCAGAGATACAGACAGAGGGAGAAGCAAACTCCATGCAGGGAGCCTGATGTGGGACTCGATCCCGGGTCTTCAGGATCACGCCCTGGGCTGAAGGCAGGTGCTAAACCGCTGAGCCACCCAGGGATTCCCCTGTTTTAATTTTTATATAATCTGTTTCTACATTTTGTATTGGGGGAAAGATTAGAGTGAAAAGACCACTATTTTGGGTAGACTCTTGTATAATGCTAGAAGAAACATAAATTGGACAGTCTATTTATTGGACAGTCATTTTATTTTTTTTAGATTTTATTTATTTATTCATAGACACACAGAGAGAGGCAGAGACACAGGCAGAGGAAGAAGCAGGCTCCCTGCATGGTAAGCACACTTACCCTTTTCCATAAAGTTTTTCCTAGTCGCCATCACATTCTTACTTTTCGATCTAGAAATTGCACTACTCCTTCCACCTCCCTGAGCATCACAAACTAACAAACTAACAACAATACTCATTATAGCACTCCTACTAATCTCTTTATTAGCCATCCGCAAGCCTAGCTTATGAATGAACTGAAAAAGGACTGGAATGAACTGAATATAATTAGTTTAAACTAAAACAAATGATTTCGACTCATTAAATTATGATTTAACTCATAATTATCATATGTCCACAGTATACTTTAACATCTTCCTGGCATTTATCCTCTCTCTAATGGGCATACTTATCTACCGATCCCACCTATTATCATCCCTATTATGCTTAGAGGGCACGATACTGTCACTATTCGTAATGATATCTGTAACTATCTTAAACAATCATCTCACATTAGTCTGCGTGATACCAATTGTATTACTAGTATTCGCTGCACACGAAGCAGCGTTAGGATTGTCTTTACTAGTTATAGTATCTAACACCTACGGGACTGATTACGTACAAAACCTAAACCTTTTACAATGCTAAAAATTATCATCCCTACTATCATACTAATCCCCCTTACATGAATATCAAAGCCTAACATAATCTGAATTAACACGACAACATATGGTTTGCTAATCAGCTTAATCAGCTTATTCTACCTAAACCAACCAAATGATAATACATTGAACCCCTCCTTAATATTTTTCTCTGATTCCCTATCGGCACCACTATTAGCACTCACAACATGACTTCTGCCCCTTATACTTATAGCAAGTCAACACCATTTATCAAAAGAACCCTTAACTCGAAAAAAACTATATATTTCAATACTAATTCTTCTCCAATTGTTCCTAATTATAACTTTCACAGCCTCTGAACTCATCTTCTTTTACATCCTATTTGAAGCAACACTGATTCCGACCCTGATCATTATTACCCGATGAGGAAATCAAACTGAACGACTAAACGCAGGACTCTACTTCTTATTTTATACTTTAATAGGATCCCTCCCACTCCTAGTAGCTCTCCTTTATATCCACAATTTCATGGGCTCCCTAAATTTTCTCATAATTCAATACTGAATCCAGCCTCTGCCAAACTCCTGATCTAATATTTTCCTATGACTGGCATGCATAATAGCATTCATAGTAAAGATACCTCTATACGGCCTCCACTTGTGACTACCAAAAGCACACGTAGAGGCCCCTATTGCCGGCTCCATAGTACTTGCCGCTGTACTCCTAAAACTAGGAGGCTATGGCATGATACGAATTACAACCCTACTAAATCCCCTGACCAATTTCATAGCATACCCCTTCATAATATTATCTCTATGAGGCATAATCATAACAAGCTCTATCTGTCTCCGTCAAACAGATCTAAAATCCCTAATTGCATACTCCTCAGTTAGTCATATGGCACTGGTTATCGTAGCGGTTCTTATTCAAACACCATGAAGTTATATAGGTGCAATAGCTCTAATAATTGCCCATGGTTTAACATCCTCAATACTATTCTGCTTAGCCAACTCCAATTACGAACGAATCCATAGCCGTACTATAATTCTCGCACGAGGACTTCAAACTCTCCTTCCCCTAATAGCAGCCTGATGACTATTAGCAAGCCTCACAAATCTGGCTCTCCCTCCAACAATTAATCTTATCGGAGAACTATTTGTAGTGATATCCTCATTCTCATGATCCAACATTACTATTATCCTAATAGGAATTAACATTATCATCACCGCCCTATACTCACTTTATATATTAATCACCACACAACGTGGTAAATATTCCCACCATATCAAAAATATCAAACCATCATTCACACGAGAAAATGCCCTAATGACCTTGCACCTACTGCCCCTACTCCTCCTATCCCTTAACCCTAAAATTATTCTCGGTCCCATCTACTGTAAGCATAGTTTAACAAAAACATTAGATTGTGAGTCTAACAATAAAAGCTCAAACCTTTTTGCTTACCGAAAAAGTACTGCAAGAACTGCTAATTCATGCTCCCATGCATAAGAACATGGCTTTTTCAACTTTTATAGGATAGAAGTAATCCGTTGGTCTTAGGAACCAAAAAATTGGTGCAACTCCAGATAAAAGTAATAAATATATTTTCTTCATGCATAATCACAGCCCTAGTTATTCTTACTTTGCCCATCATTATATCCTCTACTAAACTTTACAAGAATAAGCTATACCCATACTATGTAAAAACCGCTACTTCTTACGCGTTCATAATTAGCATAATTCCCACAATAATATTCATCTACTCAGGACAGGAAACAATCATTTCAAACTGGCATTGAATAACAATCCAAACTATAAAACTATCCATGAGTTTCAAATTAGACTACTTCTCAATAATCTTTGTACCTGTAGCCCTTTTTGTCACGTGGTCTATCATAGAATTCTCTATATGATATATACACTCCGATCCTTACATTAACCGGTTTTTCAAGTACCTTCTCTTATTCCTCATCACTATAATAGTCCTAGTTACCGCAAACAACATATTCCAACTATTCATTGGTTGAGAAGGAGTTGGCATTATATCATTCCTACTTATTGGATGATGGTACGGCCGAACCGATGCAAATACAGCCGCCCTACAAGCCGTCCTCTACAACCGTATTGGAGATGTGGGCTTCATTATAACCATAGCATGATTTCTACTAAACTTAAACACATGAGACCTTCAACAAATCTTCATTACGACAAACGATAATTTTAATCTGCCACTACTTGGCCTACTACTAGCAGCTACCGGTAAATCTGCTCAATTCGGCCTACATCCCTGACTCCCCTCAGCCATAGAAGGCCCCACTCCTGTATCAGCCCTACTTCACTCAAGCACAATAGTTGTAGCAGGAGTATTTCTTCTTATCCGCTTTCATCCACTAATAGAGCATAACCAAACTATTCAAACCCTCACTTTATGCTTAGGGGCCATTACTACACTATTTACCGCAATCTGCGCTCTTACACAGAATGATATCAAAAAAATTGTAGCGTTCTCTACCTCAAGCCAACTAGGCCTAATAATAGTAACAATTGGCATTAACCAGCCCTACTTAGCCTTCTTACACATCTGCACTCACGCATTTTTTAAAGCCATACTATTCATATGCTCAGGGTCAGTTATCCACAGCCTAAACGATGAACAAGACATTCGAAAAATGGGTGGCCTATTTAAAGTCCTTCCCTTCACCACAACCTCCCTTATTATCGGAAGCCTCGCATTAACAGGCATGCCTTTCCTTACAGGATTCTACTCCAAAGACCTGATCATCGAGTCCGCTAACACGTCGAATACCAACGCCTGAGCCCTCTTAATTACACTCGTTGCCACATCCCTAACCGCTGCCTACAGCACCCGAATTATATTCTTTGCTCTACTAGGCCAGCCCCGCTTCTCCCCTATAATCCTTATCAACGAGAATAATCCTCTCCTAATTAACTCTATTAAACGACTCCTTATCGGAAGTGTATTTGCAGGGTATATTATCTCCCACAGCATCACACCCACCACCATCCCACAGATAACTATGCCTCATTATCTAAAAATGACAGCCCTTGCAGTAACCACCTTGGGTTTCATCCTGGCACTAGAACTAAACCTTACCACACAAGGACTCAAATTTAACTATCCTTCTAATTACTTTAAATTCTCCAGCCTCCTTGGCTACTATCCAACCATTATGCACCGCCTCACACCTAAAACAAGTTTAACCATTAGCCAGAAATCAGCATCTATACTTCTGGACTCCATCTGACTAGAAAACATCCTACCCAAATCAATCTCATATTTCCAAATAAAATCTTCTACCCTTATTTCAAATCAAAAAGGTCTCATCAAACTCTATTTCCTATCGTTCATACTAACTATAATCCTCAGTCTACTAATCCTTAATTACCACGGGTAACTTCCATGATAACCAACACACCAATTAATAATGATCAGCCTGTAACAACCACCAACCAAGTCCCATAACTGTACAGAGCCGCAATACCCATAGCCTCTTCACTAAAAAACCCAGAGTCCCCCGTATCATAGATCACTCAATCCCCTATTCCATTAAACTTTAATACTACCTCCACCTCGTCATCCTTCAAAATATAGCAAGCAGTCAACAATTCAGACAACAAACCAGTAATAAAAGCCGCTAGAACAGCCTTATTTGAAACTCATACCTCAGGGTATTGCTCAGTAGCCATAGCAGTTGTATAACCAAATACTACTAATATACCCCCCAAATAAATTAAAAATACTATCAACCCTAAAAAAGAACCCCCAAAATTCAGAACAATCGCACAACCAATCCCACCGCTAATAATTAGCACAAGCCCACCATAAATAGGAGATGGTTTAGTGGCAAAACCCACAAAACTCATCACAAAAACGATACTTAAAATAAATACAATGTATGTTATCATTATTCCTACATGGAATTTAACCATGACTAATGACATGAAAAATCATCGTTGTATTTCAACTATAAGAACATTAATGACCAACATTCGAAAAACCCACCCACTAGCCAAAATTGTTAATAACTCATTCATTGACCTCCCAGCGCCGTCTAACATCTCTGCTTGATGGAACTTCGGATCCTTACTAGGAGTATGCTTGATTCTACAGATTCTAACAGGTTTGTTCTTAGCTATGCACTATACATCGGACACAGCCACAGCTTTTTCATCAGTCACGCACATCTGCCGAGACGTTAACTACGGCTGAATTATCCGCTATATGCACGCAAATGGCGCTTCCATATTCTTTATCTGCCTATTTCTACATGTAGGACGAGGCCTATATTACGGATCCTATGTATTCATAGAAACATGAAACATTGGAATTGTACTATTATTCGCAACCATAGCCACAGCATTCATGGGCTATGTACTACCATGAGGACAAATATCATTTTGAGGAGCAACTGTAATCACTAATCTTCTCTCTGCCATCCCTTATATCGGAACTGACTTAGTAGAATGGATCTGAGGCGGCTTCTCAGTGGACAAAGCAACCCTAACACGATTCTTTGCATTCCATTTCATCCTCCCTTTCATCATCGCAGCTCTAGCAATAGTACACCTCCTATTTCTACACGAAACCGGATCCAACAACCCTTCAGGAATCACATCAGACTCAGACAAAATTCCATTTCACCCTTACTACACAATCAAGGATATCCTAGGAGCCTTACTCCTACTCCTAATCCTAATATCACTAGTTTTATTTTCACCTGACCTACTAGGAGACCCAGACAATTATACTCCTGCAAATCCCCTCAACACTCCCCCACACATTAAGCTGAATGATACTTCCTATTCGTCTACACCATCCCACGATCCATCCCCAAATAAGCTAGGAGGGGTTCTCGCCTTAGTATTCTCCATCCTAATTCTAGCAATTATCTCCTTATTTTACACATCCAAACAATGTGGAATAATATTCCGACCCCTCAGTCAATGTTTATTCTGATTACTAACAGCCGATCTACTCACATTAACATGAATCGGGGGACAACCAGTAGAGCACCCCTTTATTATTATTGGCCAAATCGTCTCCATTCTATACTTTACCATCCTCTTAGTCCTACTACCAACTATCAGTATCATCGAAAACAATCTCCTAAAATGAAGAGTCTTTGTAGTATATTTATTACCTTGGTCTTGTAAACCAAAAATGGAGACTAATCACCCTCCCTAAGACTCAAGGAAGAAGCACCAGCTCCACCATCAGCACCCAAAGCTGAAATTCTTCTTAAACTATTCCCTGATAACAAACCCTCCTCTATTCATATATTGCAACAACTCTACTGTGCTATGCCAGTATGTCCAAAATTTCTTTTTTTCCCTCCTCTATGTACGTCGTGCATTATTGGTTTGCCCCATGCATATAAGCCCCGCAGGGAGCCGGACGTGGGACTCGATCCCAGGTCTCCAGGATCACCCCCCAGGCTGCAGGCGGTGCCAAACTGCTGCGCCACCGGGGCTGCCCTGGACAATCATTTTAAAGCGCAATCTAAACAATAGAAAATGTGTACACCATTTGACAAGAATTTTCCCTCGTGGAATTAATCTTTAAAAAAACCATAAAAATGTGTGAAGATATATGTACGTGTTTTTATAATAGTGAAAAAACAAAAAACTTTACCCCCAAAGGAGGAATTATTTAAATCATAGTATATCCAAAATAACTAATATTATGTAATAATAAAAATGACATTGTGGATATACATTTTATTGATAAGAGCTATATATAACAATGTGGAAAAATAGGTCATAAAATAACAGCAAGATCTAATTTTGGTGTTATCTTTAAGTGAGATAAGTATGATTTTTCTTTCTGCTTTTTTATATTTTCCATTTTTTTCTTTAACATCTATAACCTATATAAAACACACATATGCAACTCCCAACCATAACCCTTCCAAAGCTTTCTACAGATTTCAGGAAAAAGTCCACGCTCCAGCCTCAGCCCATCATGCCTTGGCTCTCGTCCTACTGAACTCTTCCAAACCTCTCTCAATTCCTCCAATGACCCTTGTGCTCTCTTGCCTCCATCTTATTCATCAATTGAGGCTTCATTCAGGTATCCATTCCCTTTTCAATTTTTCCAGGAAAGGAAATTTTCCAGGAGCTGTTGTCTCTGTTGTCCCTTCTCTTCCTCCCCCAACAACCACACCTGCCCTCAACCCCACAGTCAAAGTTAGAAACTTCTCCTTCAACATTACATTTATACAATACACAAATACACATTATATTGTATATTTATATATATATATAAAGAGGAACACAAGTTTCTCTTTATTTACTCTACTCCTAGCACAGAACCTAGCACTCCGCAGGAACTCCAATGTTTGCTGAACAAACTCAAGGAGCACTTGAAATACAGTTATCTTGGCCTGGTGCTTTAAATCTGTGGTTGTTTATGACATTCCAGGTAGAAAGTAAAGATAGCCATTGTTCATGCAGCTCCAGAAGGACCAACAGAGTTCTACTGAAGGCAGATTTGAACTTCTATTATCTATCTTCTCAAATACTATCTACCATGTGAGAGAGTCAGCTCATTGTTGCTAGAATTACAAGTGGAGGATCCTCTATAAGAATGTTGTTAAAGGTGTTCTCATACAGGGTATGTGAGGTTAGAGCTACGTGAGGTGAGAATTATCACCCCAAGGTTCCTCGCAATGCTAAAATCTGATGTTCTGTAAGAGGCCCTTCAGTCTGGAAAAAACTGCTAACTGCTAATAATTTATGTAAACTCTAGGCTCTTAACCCTTTATTAAAACAGTATGTCCCTTGGAATCGTGGTTAGTCTTAACAGAAGTACACTTCCTTAATATATATATATTTTAAAGATTTATTTGAGGGAATCCCTGGGTGGCACAGCGGTTTGGCGCCTGCCTTTGGCCCAGGGTGCGATCCTGGAGACCCGGGATCGAATCCCACGTCAGGCTCCCGGTGCATGGAGCCTGCTTCTTCCTCTGCCTGTGTCTCTGCCTCTCTCTCTCTCTTTGATGACTATCATAAGTAAATAAAATTAAAAAATAAATAAATAAATAAAAAATAAAGATTTATTTGAGAGAGTGTGTGTGCTTGCACGTGTGCACATACAGGTGAGCAAGAGGCGGGAGGAGCAAAGGGAGAGGGAGAAGCAGACTCTTCACTGAGCAGGTTGCCCAATGTGATACAATATGGGACTCGATCCCAGGACCTGGGATCATGACCTGAGCTGACAGCGCTTAACTGACTGGGCCACCCAGGCGTCCCCAAACTTAATATTTTAACAGATCTCATATTACTTTTTTGAAATGGTTTACTTTCTCATCATGACATCTTGAAACTTCTACATGCATGTGATACATGAAGAAACAGATGGCTTTAGAGAGAGTTTTGGGAATATTACAGATGCTTGCTACTTTACAAACCTGTTATGCTAAAGCATAATGTTCTCTTAATATTCAGAAGCTATGGAGACATACTGGATTATCTTCAAGGTGTTTGCTAATAATCTATAAATAAATGCACTTATGAACACAATGGATAAAGCAATTAAGATTCATAACTTTCTGAAGAAGTTATTCAGGATAAACAATTATTTCCCTATTATCAGCATTTCCCTGCCCCTCAAATCAAATTGAGTTTTCTTTTTCCTCTTTTTGTCTTAGTTACACTTTTAATAAAATGAGGGCAAACTATGCATAAGTGAACAGAATATTTCCATTCCTGCCTTCAAAAAAACTTTTAAACCAGTCTTTAAATCAAATGTTAATTCTACTTAAGAATTTTCAAGAGAGGATTCAAAAGACAAATACCAGAAAGGTAATCAAACATACCTGGTCCTTTTCAAGTGTAAGTATTTGATAGCCAGTTGTTCTACTACATATTAGTTTTCCACTACTATCAAAAGAGGCCAAACGTAATCTAGGATTAAAAAGAAAAACAGAAATAACAAACATATGATCTTTTTTTTAAGATCTTATTTCCAAGTAACCTGCACACCCAACGTGGGGCTGGAACCCACTACCCTACAATCAAGAGTTGCGTACTCCTCCGACTGAACCAGCAGGTGCCCCTAAATGGTTTTTTAACCACAGATTAACTTAAACATGCTCTCCCTCACTTTAATATTTAACATTTTCACTTTTTCTTCCATATTCTTTTATTTGATAAAAGGTCTTAAAAAGTCTTTTCAAATTCTAAACCGACCCTGTTACAGATTTATACGCTTGTGCTGTTATACGTACCTGGGATCTAAAATAATACATAAATGTCTTTTTGTTGTGGTAGAACATACATAAAATTAAAATACCATTTCTAGGTTTACAGTTCTCAGCCTTAAACACAGCCTCATGGTCCTGCGGTCAGCACTGCCCTCCACGTCCAGAACTTCCTCCCGCCTGGACTCTGCACCCAGCGCACACAGATCCCCACCCCACCTCGCCACTGATGCCGTTCTCCTTTCTCGGTGAACCTGTCACTCTACGTACTCTGTATGAGTGCAATCGTACCCTATTTGTTTGTGACTGGCTTATTTCACTTAACATAAGGTCATCAAGGTTCATGTTGTTGCATATGTGACAATTTCCTTTCCTTTCAAGGCTGAATAAAATTCCTTTGTAGGTACGGACAATATCTACATAGAGCTCTGCTGAGGGACACGTGGGCTGCTTCCACCTTCTGGCCACTGGGAATAACGCTGCTGTGAAAATGAATATACTGATATCTGTTCCAGACCCTGCTTTCAGTTCTTTTGGGTAAATACCCAGATGAGAAATTGCTGGATCATATGCTAATTCTATGTTTAATTTTTTGAGGAAATGCCATTTCGTTTTCCACCTAGGACACACCATTTTATATTCCCACCAGCAATGCACAAAGATCCAATTTCTCCACATCCTCATCAACACTTTTTGTTGTTTTTGATAATAGGCATTCTAATGGGTTTGAGGTGCTATCTCATTATGATTTTGATTTGCATTTCTCTGATGAGTGATGTTTCATGTTTGAAAAGATGCTCATTAGCCATCTGCATATCTTCTTTGCAGAAATGTTTAAGTCCACTGCTCATGTGTGAATAAAGTTGTTTGTCTTTTTGTTATGGAGTTTTAGGAGTTCTCTAAAATTCTAGATATTAGCTCCTTATCAGATACATTGTTAGCAAGTTTCTCCTATTCTCTGGGTTGTTGCATTTTTACTCTTGTGCTAGTGTCCTTTGGTACACAAGACTTTAATTTTGATGAAGTCCAATTTATTTTTTTCTTTTGTTATCTCTGCTTTGGTGTCATATTGAAGAAAGCACTGCCAAATCCAATGTCAAGAAGATTTCCCTCTATGTTTTCTTCCAAGAATTGTTTTATAGTTTCAGCTCTTATGTGTAGGTCTTTGATCCATTTTGAGTTAATTTCACATATGGTAGAAGGTAAATATATGACTTTAAAAAAACCCATTCATTAAGCTATTTTCCAATTCATCAGCATCTTCTCCAGATAGAGCCAGCTCAACTATCTGGCAAATTTGGGACTTTTGAAATCCCACAGAAAGTGAAGGACAATACCAGACATGTTTTCCTGGAAAAATACCTTGCTGTTTTTACATTCTGGACCTATAATCTGCAAGAACAGCAGCAAAGCAACAGCTTCAAGTCTATTACCAATCCTGTATCATTCATATTCTAGCCTATTCTTTCTGACATACTAGATCCAGACTTTTTTATTTTGATTATTACTAACATGTCACAGCAATAAAAGCTTATTATTATTATTTCCTTGCACATTCATATATATTTTCATATATATTGTATCTTATCAAAACTCTACTATGGTTGGTGTAAATTATTGGGTTTTATTTCATTTCTTTTATTTTTTCTGGAGGAGGAATGGGGCAGGGAAATTCATCCTACCTAAATGCTATGCTCCTTCGAGGTTGTAAACTGACAGATCCACTACATGGCTGATTCAGTGTGTTGCGTTTGAAAATGATGTATCGATTGGTGTAAGTTACAAGCAGGTCAAAGCCGAAGTTAAAACCTGTCCACCGCCAGCAGTACTAAGGAAATACAAAAGAGAAAGATTTACTTCAGTTTATCACACTAGCAAATCAAAAATAAAAATTTCAAAATGTCCTTTCTTTAACTCCTTTCAAATATTTATCCCTCATGGGTACTTTTCCTTTAAGGCTTATCACACAGAATATATATAAAGGTTTACCGTGTCGGTATAGTGTATTTCAAAACCAGAAAAGCAGCCCTCATGGTCACCATTCTTTAAGGTACTTTCATAATATCACTTCTTCATGATCTGTTTTGTTATGTCTCCACACTGTTATTCTATCGTAAGTAATATGGCTTTTGACTGCAACTCTAAGGAGGTATAGCTTAGAGGGCTAGGAGGCTATATGGAGGTATTAAGAACCCATTAAAATCTACCTTGCTTTAAAAATACTCTAAATTCCTTAAATAACTAACAGATACATAGTCACTTTAATTAATTTATTTTTTAAAGTTTATTTAGTTATCTCTATCCCCAACTTGGGGCTCAATATCATGACCTTAAGATCAAGAGCTGCAAGCTCTTCAAGGTCATCCAGACACCCCACAACTGGGTTATTTTAAATACCATCATGCGGTTCACAAGTTTGTTTAATCTATCACTATTAATGGACTATTAAGCAAGCTGGTAAGGTATAGTGAAGGAAAGTTAGGGCTTCAAGTGTTTGGTTGACACTAAGAGTTACAACATTAATTCAATAGCTCACAGGTATTTATTGAGCACATATTATGTGCCAAGTACTGCTCTAGGCATTGAAGTAAGTTTCTGCGCGGGTACAATGTGCTATTTTAATATGCGTATGTCTGTGTGGAAGGAATAGATGCAATGGAATGGAAGACAACAAAACAGAATAGAATGGCAGGACAGAGAAGCTTGCAGCTGGGGAATCTGCTGGTTCAGACAGGTGGTCAGGTAAAGTCTCTCTAAGGAGACACTAGGTGAGCAGGGCCCTGAGTCTAATAAAGGGCAGACCAGTAACTATCTGCAGAGTGAAGTAGGCAGAGAGGACAGGAGGTACAAAGCTCTGGAGATAAAAACATGCTTAGCCTCTTTGAGGAACGTCAAGAAGGCTATGTGGCTAGGGCAATCACATAGGTGGACAGAAAAATAGGAATACATTCAGAGGATTGGTCAGGGGTCAGGAAATGTAGGGCTTAGGAGTCCTTAGTAAGGAAGAGCACGCATTTCTTCTAAGTGCAGTAAGAGGCTGATGGAAAGTTCTAGGGAAGGGAGAAACATTTGAGATGATTTAACTTGCATCTAAAAAAAAATGATTTTGGCTGATATATGGGAAACAAAATGTAGAAGATCAAGAGCAAAAGTAGGGAGAGCAGTTATGATGCTGCCACGATAGTCTAGGCAAGAGATAACGGTGGCCTGGACTTGGGTGTAGTGGCATACATGCTAAGAATCTATTTCATAAGTAGAGCCTGGAGGAATTTCTGATGAACACCAGGTATGGTATTTAAGATAGAAGTATCTCAAGTTCGCAGCCTATTCAACAGATGAATGAGAGAGAGGCCCTTTATGGGTTAGAGAATTCCTTGGAAAGGAGAAAGTCTGGGGATGAAAATCAAAGAGTTCAGCTTGGGACTATTTTATTCAAGATGCTACTAGGATTCTAAGAAAGGTATCAAGTGAGTAGCTATATATATGAATCTGGAGTTAGAAGTCATCAGTGTGAAGTCATTTGAACTAGGTGAGATTCCTTTGGAGTGAGCTTAGACAGGGAAGAAGTCCCAAGTACAGAGCCTCTAGTCATACCAACATTTGTTGAGAAAGAGAAGGATCTAGGCGAAGACTTGGAAGGAATAGCCAAATAAATTGGGAAGAAAACCAGCAGAATATGCTGTCCCAAAAGTGAAATGGAGAAAATCTCCAAGAAAGAGTGACTGCAGATGTGTCATGCTGCCAAGAGCTTCTGGAAGACTAAAAACTACCTACCTCACTTGGCAATGTGGAAATCATTGGTGACAACAACATGGCAGTTTCACTGGAATTTACTGTGATAAATGAATTGGAGTGAATTCAAGAGAGCATCAGAAAAACGGAAATATAGACAAATATGAGCAACTTTTTTCAATGAGTTTTTTGCTTTCGAGAGATACAGAGACATGGAGTGGTAGCTAGAGAAGAATGTGGGGTCAGGGTGTGGTTCCAGATGGGCGGTGGTATGGTATATTGAATGCTCAATGAGAATGACCCAGTAGAAGAGAAAATGATCCTGATGCAGGAGAGGCAGGTGATAACTGAAGGAGCAACGCCTCTGAATAGGTAAGAAGGGATGGTGGAGTTTGCCATGAGGGGAGGGGATGGACTAGATGGATAGAAGCAGATGGTTCATCCATTCTAATACGAGGAAAAGCAGAGCGCATAGCTATAGCTGCAGACAGATCACCAGAACTGTTCGGCAAGAGGATGTGTAGATTCTCTTCCTATTGCTTTTATTTTCTGATGGAGGAAATAAGGTTATAGGTAAGAATGAGACAGATAGCACTGCCCCTTTTAAAGAAGGTCTGACAGGTACTCAAAGAATGACAGGATAAATTCAATAGGTAAATATAGGAGGGTCACCATGCAGCACCTGAAGTTTAGTTACAAACATTCAAGTGAAACCTGGTGGGGTACAGTTTTTCTTTAGTCATATCCATCTATTTGAAAGCAGGAATGGAGTACATGGCAAATCAGGATTTAATAAGAATTGGGGTTTAGCCAGCTGAGCCTGACAGAGTGAAAAGGGAAGTTAGGAGTATTAACCAGGAACCAATTTTAAGATGGAACATAAAATGTAAGTAAAGAAAGAAGTAGGGATGTGATGAGAGGGTAATGGGAAAAAAGGTAGTAAGAATAATGTATTATACATCCCAGTGGAGTTAAAAAATTGTTGGGAGTCCAGGTTCTAGAAAGAGAGTGCTAGAAAGATAATAGAAGTGGAATCTGAAAATGGTATGCTTGAAATGGCAATTTTGAAGGGGGTGTATTGTTTAGTAAAGCAAAAAGTGAAGATATGCTTCTTCCAGAAAATGGGTGCTGGAGGTAGGGTAGAGCTAAGATCACTGTGGGGACAAAGGTCAGGGAATAGAGACACTGAAATCACCAAGACTGACAACAAGAACAGTGATAAATATGGAGAGCCCAGTGAATGATGCTATTCAGTGGTGTAGAGTATTGAGTGGTGTAGTAGAAGCATGTGCTTCAAGGGAGCTGTGGTTCAGTGAGGGAGGGAGTTGTGGAAGTAGCAACAAGGAAGACTAAGGAGTAAAGAAGACACCTACCTATTCCCCTTTCATATGCTACTAATATTTATCACAATTATTGAATGTAAACTTAATTAATGTCTAAAAACAAGAAAAGTTAAAATGAGGGAAACTTTGGGAGAAAAATAACTGCTTATCTAAATTAGACTGATTTATTATTATCTTTTAGAAGAGGGATGGGCAGAGGGAGAGAAAGAACCTATAGCAGTCTCCATGCCCAGTGCGTGAGTCCATTGCGAAGCCTGATCCCACAACCCTGGGATCATGACCTGAGCTGAAATCAACAGTCGGATGCTTAACCAACTGAGCCACCCAGACAACCCAGGCTGAATTATTTTTTAAGATGAAAATTACAGGGATCCCTGGGTGGCTCAGCGGTTTGGTGCCTGCCTTCAGCCCAAGGCATGATCCTGGAGTCCTGGGATTGGGTCCTGCATCGGGCTCCCTGCATAGAGCCTGCTCCTCCTCTGCCTGTCTCTGCCTCTGCCTCTCTCTCTCTCTCTCTGCGTCTGTCATGAATAAATAAATAAATTTTAAAAAAAGATGGAAATTACAATTAGAGTGGGATTTTAAAAATTGTAGTTCATGTCCCATTAAAATCAATTTAATGAGTCACAATAAGCTTTTTTAAAAAATTAAAAAGAAAATAGGATTTTTGGATACAGTAATAGTATTGTTTCATAATACTTTTGTTTCACTTATATACATTTATATATAGTGGTAATGAATAAAAGAAGTCTAAATGCAGGTAGCAATCAAAGGGTTTGAATGTCTTTGATTTAAGGTAATCATAAAATTTTAAAAATGACTTTTAAGACTATGTAAGAGCTCCCATATAATTTCTTATTTATCTTAATTTCTGGATTGCAGAGGCCTCTTATATCTCTTAGTTAGACACAAAAGGTCTAATCACCACTCCTTGCCCAGGAGACCATGCTACAGAAACTACCAAGAAAGCTCTTCTGAGGTATGGCAGGTATTGTGATTGTTACACAAAAGTGTATTTTGCACTAGTAGTACAGTAATTTGCATGAGAATATTAAGAGTCATAACCCATACTTACTTCACCATCTTTGGCAAGCTTTCTACCACACCGCATACTATTTCCCTCTAGTTCTTCTTTATTGATTTCTTGAGGCCTAGAAATATACATAAGATGTGAAATCTCATAGAAAATAGGCAACTAATAGTTTAAAAAGAATTAAGTTTAAAAGAAGAGAAAAATTGGCTAATGGATTTAAAAATATCTTTTTGTGGTTACAAAAAAATACAAAAAGCACTGATTAAATCTTGCCCATTGCCTTTGCTAAATTAAAAAAATTAGTAACTTTAATGTTTTTCTTAGCTCTGACTTTTGGACTACTTTTATTAGGGCTTAGCCAAACCAGAGGGAAAAAAATATCTACAAGAAATTGTTCTCATCAAAAAAATAAAACACTGAAAAGTCTAAGTAAAATACGTTAAAATCTATTTAAGATGTGACTTGGTATCATCTACCACTGGACAGTACTTCATATCCAAGCTATCTTTTATGTAGTATAATCATGCAAAGTCAGTATTTAATAGAAGCAGCTATAGAATTGTATCAATTGATCTTTCTTGGTTCCCAAGAAAGCCTTAATCAACTAAGAAAAATACTTTATTTCAAGTTATGATAACAAAAAGCCATGATTAGTTTGGAACCCCAAATGATAGAAATAATACAATATATTCATCATATACAACATTTATTAAGTGCCTAGATATAGATACTAGGGACTTCAATCATCATCAAATTAAAATAGTGAAACAAATATACAAAAAATAAGTAAATGTAAACATGTCCTTGACATCCAAGAGTTCATTCTAGTAGAGATATAAGTAACAATTACAATTATGTGGAGAGAGTTGTGAAGTTAGGGCAGGAAGAGGGCACAGATTTACTGCCTGGGATTAGAGAGGGATCATCACAGAGGAGGTATTATTTGTGCCAAGTGGGAGTTTGTTGAAGTAGAGGTTAGGGGTGGATTCAATGCAGGACAAGGGCACTTCAGGTAGAAGGTCTAGTAGGTAAAAAGAATCTAGAGCATAAAAGAATCCCAAATATATGAAGAATTTCATACATCAAGAGTTTAAGATGAGCACGAGAGGAGGCGAAGTGAAAGACATTTGGGATAGACTTGGACAAGCCCCCCAGACTATGCTAATAAGAGTTTTAACTTTTCCTGTAGATCGTAGAGAGTTCCCAGGCATTAGTTCTGTTACTTTGACATTTTTTATTATGAAAAATTTCAAACGTAAAAGTAGATAAAATAGTATAATGAGCTAAATTTTTTCACCATCTAGCTCAATAATTTTGTTTTAGTTTACTCCAAGCCTACTTCTCCCCATATCCCTTCTGGCTGATCATTTTGAGGCTAATCCTCCAGGCATATCCTTTAATCTGTAAATAGTTCAATATAAATTTCTTAAAGACAAGGAATTTTTTTAAATGTTAATATAATATATATCACATATAAATAACAATAGTCCCTATCATTAAATCCTTGGACATATTTAAGCAGGGAAGTGACACAATTATATTTCTGCTTCAGAAAGATTATCTGTTGGCAATGTGGAAGGAAGAACATGAAAGAAAACTGTGGAGGTAGATTTTATTAGATTATAACCTAGCACTCAGGAAATACACGGTCTTCTTCACTTTAGTAACCCTGCAGCAGTAAGCAGATGCTCAGTGTCTATAAAACAGAGCACTTCATTGGGGTGCTATAATCATACATAAACTTCTGAGGGGAGGAAACCCACTTATTCCAGCTCAGTCTTTTGGGTCAGACTCTATGTTCAACTCAGTAAAGATACAGATGAGGAAAATCTTGAAAAATAAGAACACCCAACATCTAAAAACTGAATATACAAAAGAATGAGGATGACTTTGAAAATATTTCATATATTACAAAATGCTTTGAATCTGAATTCCATTAAATAATTAACTTTCTTTTTTTTGGTTTTTGTTATTTCTTTTTTTTTTTTTTTTAAGATTTTATTTATTTATTCATGAGAAACACAGACAGGGAGGAGAGAGAGAGAGGCAGAGACACAGGCAGAGAGAGAAGCAGGCTCCATGCAGGGAGCCCGATGTGAGACTCGATCCCGGGTCTCCAGGATCACACCCTGGGCTGAAGGCGGCACTAAACCGCTGAGCCACCCGGGTTGCCTGATTTGTTATTATTTCTATTTCAACAATCTTAGTGTGTTTGTGTAGGATAAGTATGCTGTGAATATATTTGGAAAAAGATGGAATATAAATTATAAAGTAGAAACCAAGAATCCTGGAAAATAACCTCATAATCATTACCATGAGTTTGTATAACACTCTCAGACAGTCACTGTGTGGATAAAACATAACTAGGTCATATATTTTAGCAAGTTTTTTGGTACATGAAAATGTGTTAAATCAGGGGCAAAAAAAAAGTCAAACTTAAGGCCTCTTCCATATATACTCACAGATGGATTGTCTCCTCACATGGCCTATAGCCAAGAAGCTAGTATAAAGATCAAATAATAAATGTGGAAGTACTTCTGTGAACTGCAAAGCACACTGAAAGAATAGATATCTGCTTTTCCTTCAAATGAAAAAAGCACAAAAATATTGTGTGTGTGCGGGGGGGGGGTCATCTATAACTGGATTATGTTAATTCATTTTAGACTCAGAGATCTTTAAAATACTTCTTAGATAATTAATAAAAAGTACAATATCACAATACTACCACAAATAAGATTAGCTTTACCTATAAAGAAGTATGAAAATCATTCTTTGTGAAACCATTACTCCAAGTAATATTTCAGTATGTTGAAAGAAAATCCTAATATAACACCAGGTGAAACACAGTTTATGAATTATTCAGTTTTTATAAATAAGTAAATGACTATTCAAACATTTCACTAATTGACCAGAAAGATTATTAATATTGATGTTACATAAATATAAGAATAAAAGCTGATTAATGATCTTTTCCCTACTTTAACACCTCTTGATTTTTCAATATAATAAATGCATTTTAAAATTCATAGCAGGGTTTGTTTGTTTATTATGAACAATGAAATGACCTAACATACTTACCCCACCTCACTGTCTTGTTCTGCCCGGAGCATAGCAAGCCATTGCTGTTTATACACTGAAGACAGCCATTCTAAATATAAAAATAGATAAATGTAAAATAATAATAATATGAAGAACATAAAACATTAAAAAATTTTAAGAACTAGGGGCAGCCCGGTGGCTCAGTGGTTTAGTGCCACCTTCAGCCCGGGGCGTGATCCTGGAGACCCGGGATCGAGTCCCATGTCGGGCTCCCTGCATGGAGCCTGCTTCTCCCTCTCCCTATGTCTCTGCCTCTGTGTCTCTCATGAATAAATAAATAAAATCTTAAAAAAAATTAAGAACTGGATAAAATTGTTACTTTTTTTTTTAAAGATTTTATTTATTCAGGAAAAACACAGAGGGGGGGCAGAGGCAGGCAGAGGGAGAAGTAGGCTCCATGCAGGGAGCCTGATGTGGGACTTGACCCTCAGCCAAAAGCAGACACTCAACCCCTGAGCCACCCAGGCATCCCAAAATTGTTACATTTCTAAGCTTAAAATAGCAACAACTAGATCTGGCAGTTTAGATTTTACAAATGCTCTTTAACAATATGGCTAGGGCAGCCTGGGTGACTCAGCAGTTTAGTGCCACCTTCGGCCCAGGGCATGATCCTGAGGTCCTGGGATGGAGTCCCACATCAGGATCCCTGCATGGAGCCTGCTTCTCCCTCTGCCTGTGTCTCTGCCCCCTCCCCCATATCTCTCATGAATAAATAAATAAAATATTAAAAAACAAAACAATATGGCTTAATGATTTTTAGTGTGGTAAACGCTATTTTGCTTTGCTTTAAGATGGACTGTACTTAGATTATATGCATTCACATTAGGATTTAAATCTTTAAAGTAGATTTTTGCATTTAATAGTTTCCTTGTCATAGCTCATATTAATTTTTGTGAGAAACATACGCAAAGTACTATTTTGTTTTCATATAATTTTTATAGAAAACTGAATATATATTAATTTATTAAATTATATAAAAATAACAATTAATGGGAGATAAATTATCAGATGAATCATGCATACTCAAAAATAATTTTGCAGGGTACCTAAGTGCCATAGTTGGGTTAGGCATCCGGACTCTTGGTTTCAACTCAGGTTGTAATCTCAGAGCAGTGAGATATTGAGCCCTGTGACAGTACTGTGTGTGGAGTCTGCTTGATATTCTTTCCCCTTCACCCCCTCCCACTTGTTATTTCTCACTCTCTAAAATAAATAAATCTTTTAAAAAATAATAATTTTGCCATATTAGATTTAGGTAATTTATTAAAAAGAGATTTTAATTTATTCTAAATGGAATAAAAGTTACAGTTATATCTTTTTTTTTTTTTAAAAGCGTTTATTTTTAATATTTTTTTTTCAATTTTTATTTATTTATGATAGTCACAGAGAGAGAGAGAGAGAGGCAGAGACACAGGCAGAGGGAGAAGCAGGCTCCATGCACCGGGAGCCCGACGTGGGATTCGATCCCGGGTCTCCAGGATCGCGCCCTGGGCCAAAGGCAGGCGCCAAACCGCTGCGCCACCCAGGGATCCCCAGTTATATCTTTAATAAGCATATAATTTTTACCCACAGGTCTATGTAAACTGAAATTTTAGTTAAAATTTATTAAAAATATAGATAGAACTGGCTTAGTACCATACTTATTTTTGTTTTTATTATATTCCCAACCAAAGAACAGATTTTCTGTTTTTTTTAAGTTAAATGATTTTTCAATCTCTATTAGAAGAATGTAAACCCTACTGTGATTAAAATCCACATTTCACTTCATAAGTCTTTTAAAATAAAGGTATCCAGATGACTTGCACTGTTTATTGGTATCTTCCCTTAAAACTCTATAAATACACTTTAACAAACAGTGTATATTCTCATTCATTTGGGGAATATAAATAATAGTGAAAGGGAATATAAGGGAAGGGAGAAGAAATGTGTGGGAAATATCAGAAAGGGAGAACATAAAGACTCGTAACTCTGGGAAATGAACTAGGGGTGGTGGAAGGGGAGGAGGGCGGGGGGTGGGGGTGAATGGGTGACGGGCACTGAGGGGGACACTTGACGGGATGAGCACTGGGTGTTATTCTGTATGTTGGTAAATTGAACACCAATAAAAAATTAATTTATTAAAAAAATAAAAAATAAAAAATAAAAAAATACACTTTGAATGTTTCGTTCTGTCAAAATATTCTTGTTATTATGCAGAATAACTACTAAATATCTAGGCCACATATAATTTGTTTTCAGTAGGTAAAGACTAGTAAAGTTTATGTGAGTCAGTATAAATGCATACATATTGTGTATTTTATTTGCAATGCATTCTGATTTTTAAATTCTGTTCTAATGTATTTTTTTTTATAAAGTTCTACAACTTGGAATAAATTGTAAGACTTGATTTTTTTTATTTATTTATGATAGTCACACAGAGAGAGAGAGAGAGACAGAGACATAGGCAGAGGGAGAAGCAGGCTCCATACACTGGGAGCCCGACGTGGGATTCGATCCCGGGTCTCCAGGATCGCGCCCTGGGCCAAAGGCAGGCACTAAACCGCTGCGCCACCCAGGGATCCCTAATGTATTTTTTAAGAAAAAAGGAGCTGATCTTTTCTCGTTAAAATAGATTTCTTAATTCACTGATAGTTATGCCTCTAAGATAAAATGCATTGATCTAGGGATGTAGAATATGGTTTTCATGATTCATTTATAAAACTGGAATGAAAAGGTTACACATAAATATTGATATTCTCAAATATCATGTAAGATACAGCATGTGAAAAGGTTTTAAAATTCAATTTTAAAATTTAAAGTTTTGGGCAGCCAGGTGGCTCAGTTGTTTCGTGCTGCCTTCAGCCTAGGACCTGATCCTGGAGTCCCAGAATCAGGTCCCACGTCGGGCTCCCTGCATGGAGCCTGCTTCTCCCTCTGCCTGTGTCTCTGCCTCTCTCTCTCTCATGAATAAATAAAATCTTTAAAAAATAAATAAATAAAATTTAAATTTCTCACAACCCTGTGGAGCCTGGGTGGCTGAGTCAGTTAAGTGTCCAACTCTTTTTTTTTTTTTTTTTTTAAAGATTTATTTTATTTGAGAGAGAGAGAAAGAGGATCTTAATGCTAGGCATGGAGCCAAGATGGGCCTAATCCTAGGACCCCAAAATCATGACCTGAGCAGAAATGAAGAGTCATGCTCAACTGGCTGAGCCACCCAGGTGCCCCAAGCCTCCGACTTAATCTCAGCTCAGGTCATCATGATCTCAGGGCCGTGAAAATTGAGCCTGCATAAGATTCTCTCTCTCTCCCTTGGAGCCTCCTTGCCCCTACTCTCTTTCTCTCTAAAAACATAAAATTTTCACCTTTCAATAATCTCCTTTAAAACCAAAAGCACCAAAGAAAAAAAAAATTCGAAACCAAACACCCCAAAAAACCAAAAACCACTTCAACAAATTAAAAACATGGGTACATAGTTCTGTCTCTCCTTTCTTGTCTTACTTTAAACAAGTAAAAAGTCAAACTAGAAATCTTTCTAGTCACTGGTAGTTTACCCTGTAGCCCAAAAATAAGTCCATAGAACAGTAAGTTCAAATGCAATGTTGAAAAAAAAAAAAAAAAAAAAAAGAATCTCTGCTAAAATGAGTTTGAGAACATGGGATGAAAATAATTAAGACAGGTTCATCTTTATATCGTTTTTAATACAATTATATGCAGTCCTGTCTCCAAAAGGTAGATATACTACAGAGTTTGCCAGAATCCTTTTTAGCAGAGTTAGTATTCACTTTTTTTTTTTTTTTTTTTTTAAATTTATGATAGTCACAGAGAGAGAGAGAGGCAGAGACACAGGCAGAGGGAGAAGCAGGCTCCATGCACTGGGAGCCCGATATGGGATTTGATCCCGGGTCTCTTTTTTTTTTTTTAATTTTTATTTATTTATGATAGTCCCAGAGAGAGAGAGAGAGAGAGATAGGCAGAGACATAGGCAGAGGGAGAAGCAGGCTCCATGCACCGGGAGCCTGATGTGGGATTCGATCCCGGGTCTCCAGGATCGCGCCCTAGGCCAAAGGCAGGCGCCAAACCGCTGCGCCACCCAGGGATCCCAGCAGAGTTAGTATTCAATGCAAAGATTCCTTTAAGAAACTTCCATCCAGGAAAATAATCTTAAATACTTATTTTAAATGTTGTTAGACCAAAGCCCCATACAAAAGCTCAAAATGGGCGTTAACAAGGTGCCATCTGACTGTGCCTTGGACTCAGCTACAGATCTAGCATATAGTAATTCTGAATGTAAACAGAGTATTTTTCCAACAGAATAGATGAGATAAGTCAGATAAATTTAGATTACTTCTCTTGTCTTACACAAAGGATATGGTACAAAGGGTCTCCAAAAGCATAATATTTTAAAATCTAATGTCTTAGCCTTACAAATTTTAAAAAAACAAAAAGATAAAGGATGCCTGGGTGGTTTGGTTTAAGTGTCTGTTGACTTCAGCTTGGTCTCCAGGTGGGTTCACACTGGGTGTGGAACCTACTTAGGATTCTCTCTCCCTCTTTTTGCCCCTCTCCCCTTTTTAGACAAACAAAATAAAAAAGATATGTTCCTAATTTACTCAGTATTTTATTACTTAAGTGAAAGAAAAGGTGTATTTTTCAGGTATATACACACAAAAAAATTTACTTATAATCAGTAAAGTTTATAGCAAAAAACAGCCTACAAGTTGAACTGCTATACAAAACACTTAAGTCAGATGTAGATCGTGAAGACCAAAAGTTTACATAATAAAAAAATTCCCATATGGACAAATAAGAGTATTTTGAATAGAGCATCTAGGTATGAAGTATCAGTAACACTATGGAAAAGTCTGACTTTTAAGTAACCAGTAAGAGTGAAAACAATATGATTACAGAACAAGAAAGACGTGGGGCTGCATTTGAGCTGTGCTTCTCACTAGCTGTATGGCAGGACAATTATACTTTACTTCGTCTGTAAATGGGGACAACTACCTTGATGAATTTCAAAGTTATGTTACAAAATAGACATTAAATGCAGTATCTGGCATACACAGAATACTTTGAAGAATCTACACATATTTGCTTACTTTTCCCCATCCTCTCCCTTTACAGTTTTTAGGTTAGCAGCTAGAAATGAAATTTGAGAGCGTAAATGCACGATTAGGCCATATGTAAATCAGTATGTTTTAGAAAACAATTTTAGTTTTCACAGAGTGCCTACTACTTGTCAATCAGTGCCCTATGTACTAGAAGGAAAAGGTTGTAAAACCTATGGGCCTCACAGTTCAACAAGAACACAGATACATTCTGCACTTAGGTCATCTAGCAAACGATGACAACGTCTTAATCAAGGGAATGCCTTGGGTAAAGGAAGGTGGTGATTTTGAGAACTATCTATGAAAATATCTACAGGGCTTGGTGAATGGATGTGGAGGAAAGAGTTTTAGGAGGAGTGTAGGCTGACTTCCAGGAATTTGTCTTTTTCGTAAGGCTGGGCTATTTATTAATGGTGTTAATGATTAATAGGAACACAGGAAGAAAAAAAGCAGGCAGGGATTGGGGCTGAAGAAGAAATTTAAGTACTGTTTTGAACAGATGGCCGGAAGCAATTTATAGATGGCAAGACAGCAGTTGAATATCGAAGTATGAAATTCAGGGGAGAGGTCAGAACTGGAATCTTTTAATAAATCATATGAACAAAGAATATTACTCTGGGAGAATGAAAAAATCAATGGGTCAAAAGTATTCTCAGGAAGTTAAGAAGTAGGCAGACTAAGAGACACTTACAAAAGAAAAAGAGAAGGAATGGTTAGAGAAATAGGAAAAGACTCAGGAAAGAACAGCATTTCTAAACCATGGGAGTACAGTAGGGAATTTCAAGAAAAAAACAAACAAACCATAACATAAAATGCTAAGTAGGCTAAATGAGGCCAGTAGACTTTGCAAACAGAACAACCCTAACTTTTGCTAGAAGGTCTGAGTGAAACAGTGAGGGCAAGGGACAGACTGCAGAGTGCTGAGAAATTACTAAAAGGAAGGAGACAGCATCTGAAGAAGGGGGCTTAGAAGGTTGCTTTGTAGGGGAGGGAGCAGCGTCAAGGGAAGCTTTCTGGTCTTGTTTTGTAATAAGAGATTTGACCATATTTTAAAGGCTAAGGTAGAGTAGGGAGGGCAAAGGCTGAAGATACAATTTAAATGATAAGGTTTAATTTCAGAACAAACATGAAGTGGTAAGATCATGACATGAACAGAGCAGGAGGTTGGCTTGACAGGGAGGGAGCACCTCAACTGTAAGACAGGAAGACAGGTGAGGAAGAATAGGAATTGAACAAGTTATTACCTGATTACCCCAAATTTATATTAAAAAAAAAAACAACAGAATTCCCATACTGACTGGGAGGTGACTGATAGGAAGATTGAACAGAATGGCAGAGGTCTAATACAATTAATGAAGTAAATGAAAAAGAGAGTGGCCAAAGTGACCAAATAAATGCAGTGTAAGAAGTCCCAAAGTGCAAGCTTAGTGTTGAAATGTGAATTTGTAGTGCACCAGTACAAAATTGGTAAAAAACCTCTGTAGCAATACTCCTCTGAGAACTGCTACAGACCCTTCTCCCAGGGACTGAATACTCAGTGGAACCCAGAGCTCAAATGCTATAGAAACAAAATTTAATTTAGTTTTAGGATTTTGCCAAGTGGAAGGACACAAAGGTGAAGGCAACTGTTGAGAGAGAGTAGTTCAGATGATCAATCATGAAATCCAGGCCCTAAAAAGGAAGGAGGTTTGAAAGCCTGGTAGAAAATGGAGGGCTTAAAATGGACTGGAAATCAAGTAACAGTATAAAAGGAAATGAAGCTATGAACACGCTATACGGTTGGTTATACGTGGCCTGAAAACTACTTGATTTCCGATGCTGAGCAATTCTGGGTTTCAAGGTTCACGGTATTTCTGTGGATGGTGAGTGTCCAATGATCACAAAACATGTTACTGTGGTGGAGGTCCAATTAGTCGGAGGCCAGGGAACGGAATAGAATGATCATTTAAGTACATTATGTGACTGGGCAGACGTGGAAAGGTAAATCCAGTGTCTTCAGTGAATGCGGAAGAATGATAGGGTCAAGAAAGTATAGAGGGTGAGTTAGATGCTATGCAGTAATAGTTTCGGAAAGGGCACTGAGGGACTAGGACCATGAACGTCTGGCCTCCTATTCCTATATTTTCAGGGTGTTTTAACTGACAGAAACTCCTCTAGAGAGAGAATATAGTGCCTTCTAGGAGAGTTAAATAAATGGAGAAAAGTGATGGAAGACATGAGAGTTTGTTGACCTGGGTCCCAGAGTACATAATGTAAAGGTCTGGGAGGAATGGTAACAAGATAGATCAGATGTACCAAGGAGGGCTAAGGCAGGACAGTAAAAGTATACAGTAAGACAGTTTTTTTTTTTAAGATTTTATTTATTTATTCATGAGAATACACAGAGAGGAGAGAGAGAGAGAGAGAGAGGCAGAGACACAGGCAGAGGGAGAAGCAGGCTTCATGCAGGGAGCCTGCTTCTCTCTCTCTCTGCCTCTCTCTCTGTATCTCTCATTCATAAATAAATAAAATCTTTAAAAAAATAAAAATAAAGAATAAATAAAATGGAACATTCTAAAGTAAAGAAAAAGCCCTCTACTGTGATTTTAGGTCTGGAAAAAATGGCTGAAATCTGGTCAGAAATGTGGAATCTAAATTATTTTCAACTTTATACTGAATAAAACATGTCAGACTAAAATACTTTCACCCACCTTATATTCAAAGAATATAAAGCTTACGCACGTGCATCATAGATACACCTACACTGAATTACTTCAGAACAGACTTTTTTCCACTTCTTTCAAAACTCATCTCTGACAAGCCTTGAAAGGAAGTACAGTTAAGAGTGTAATTGGCCCTAGCATCTAGTATTACACCTCTCTAGGGCCTGGCATAGAACACACATGAGAACTATTAGAGATCTGCTATATTACAGGGAACATAATCTTCATAGAAACTGTCACTGGAAAAAAAAAATACCACAACCATGCAAATGTAATATGCAGCCTTTTATCTTGGCTTTCTAAAATTACTACTATAAAAACAATTTATACAAAATTAACAGAAAAAGTGTCTATAAACCTGCTAGAGTGATTTTATAAAAATGTGTTACTTTCAAATAGACCAGAAGTGTTAACTGTAGGTTTACTTTCCATTTAATACCTAACTATAGATTTTGAGAACAATTTAAATCCATAAACATACATCTATATTAAAAATTGAGCTATCAAAAACAATATAACTTTTTAGACAAATCTATAACTAATTATTAATGTTCACAAATTTAGAAATAAATCTTCAAATTCTATTTCCTATTTTTTATATGCATATATAGTACTAAGCTAAATCTCACATAAGCACTAGAGACTTAGAAAATCAAATCTGTAATTGTTTAACAAACTTAAATTATTATAATTAGCAAAGATATTACATTTGCTTTGACATAAGGTTTAAGACTAGAATAAGAAAAAAAGCAAATTTAAGGAGTATTAATAATAAAAGCAGTAATGATCTTTAAATGATACTTTAGGGATGCCTGGGTGGCTCAGCGGTTGCGCACCTGCCTTCGGGCACCTGCCTTCGGCTCGAGTCATGATCCCAGGATCCGGGATCGAGTCCCACCATCGGGCTCCCTGCGAGGAGCCTGCTTCTCCCTCTGCCTCTCTCTCTCTCAGTCTATGTCTCTCATGAATAAACAAATAAATACATCTTAAAAACAAGCAAACAAACTTCATTTACAGTATACTTCAAAACTCATTTTTAAAAGTCTGGTCTAAAATAGTGCATTAGTTAAATTAAAGAACATCCATATTAATAAAAATTTTAGTATATATTATATATTTTTGTTTTTGTTTTAATGTGTATATATTAATAAAGAGGACTAGAAGAAATTCACCAAGATATTAACCCTAGATAATAGGATTTGTTTCTTTTTCCTCATACTTAAAAAAACAACACAAAACAAAACTGTAACAGAAAACGAGAGTCCTTTAAATAGTCTGGATTGTGCTAAGTGATATGGGAAAATACTCACTATAAAATGTGGACACAGAAAATTACCTATATAATATGATTTCACTTTGGTACAAAAGTGTGTCTCTTAATGGGATTAAGGTTAATTTCTATTCTCTTTATTATTCTTTTTTACAACATAATCAGAAAGATATTACTTAAAATCATAATTTTGTCATGTTCTCTTACCTGAAGGTACCAAAGAATCTTGTTCGATAATTCTTGCAGAGGCCAAATCACTGATAATATACTGTAACCTTAAATGTCTGAATACTGACACAAATGGTTTTCCTTGTTCGGTTTCAAGGAAGGTCATACCTTCAAAATCTATAAAAAACAGTTTAAATCAATAGGCATTCTTTTCAAATGTATCTAATTTTATTCCTAAATGTTTTTATGGGCAGGGAGACACAGACACACAGACACATGTATGTCTATCAGAATACAAATAAGCTACTTTACAAAGATTATACACACCTGTGGTGTATGGATAAAAACCTGGGAAAGATTTAGGAAGAAGCCCCAGGAAACTAATTTTGGTCCCAAGTGGCCTTTGGGCTGAGAATTCACTTGTGTACCTTGTTTCTGGAGTTTGGAGCTTCCAGTGCAGCAAGGTTTGGAAAAAGAAGGCTTGAGAATGGTAGTTAGGGTTACGGTCTCTCACCAGAAACCTTCTCTCAGAGACTGAACACTCTAGTGGAACCCAGAGCTCGAATGCCAAACACAGGACATGCATGGGTTTGTCTTTTGGGATTCATCTAATTTATGCTTTAGCTACATGTGATGAACACTACTAGTTAATATGTTAATTCTCTATCATAGTACCAAATAAGATACAAAGACACTATAGCCACAAGGATAGTATTTATTATTAAAACAATTCAAGTTTATGAAGTATGTGAATTTTTTCTTTTAGGGAGAATTTCAGGTTATTTCTAAAAATAGTTGCTCTCAGTTGTATTCAAATGTGCTTTCATGAGTGTGAAGGAAAGGTCTAGTTCCTACTATCATATAGAAACTTGTGCAAAAGCCCTAGCCTATTTTCTATTAAAAAGGGATACCCATGTGAGCATACTCTGTGCTGCTATTAAGGATGGAGAAAAAAGTTGAGTTGCTACTGTTATCTATTATGGCTAAAACTATGTTTCACATGGAACACAGTACTGTGAACAAGAAAGTAGATGATGTCCACTAAAATAATTTTTTCCTGAAATCAGCAAAAAGACAGTCTATTTAATGAAAAGTATTTTCATAATTTTCTAATTTTTACCCCATACATTTTTTGTATTCCTTTGGTGTCTGCTCAGAGTCAAAGTAAACAAAAAAGCAGTAAATTCATTTTAAAAATTAAGTTAACTTTGCTTACTTATGTGGAGTTAACGTCCTTTTTTTAAGGATAACATTAGTTCTAGTGTTCATATGTTGAATCAAATGTGCCAATTCATGGGCTGTACTATGAATACCATTATGGTCTTACAGATGCCCCATCACATGAACAAGTAATAAAAATCTAATACCTGGAGTGGGCACCTGGGTGGCTCATTCTGTTGAGTGTCTGACTCATGATTTAGGCTTGGATCATGATCTCAGGGTCGTGAGATTAGGCCCAAGTCAGGCTCTATGCTCAGCAGACAATCTGCTTGAGATTCTGTCTCCCTCTCTCTTTAGCCCTCCTTCCCAGTTCATGCACATGCGCACTCTCTCTTAAATAAATCTTAAAAAAAAAAAAATCTAATACTAGATCATCTAGAAATCTGGAAATTATCTCATGAAGCCCTTTTTTCAAGAGTATAGAAAAGATTAGCCAATTTACTTTTGTAAGAATTCATGAATTAAAAATATATTTTAAAGATTGTAGCTGGCCAAGTATAGCCATATTAATTGCACTAGCCAAGTTCAATGGCAGTCCCTATGAATAACTGTGTAGAACAAAGTCTAAATTTCCACTGTTTCTTGTAGTCCTGAGCAATGTATATGAAAAGTCAAATAATTAATAAAACCTAAGAGAAATGTCTCAAAATATAATGGGACAGGGGACTACAAGTGGTTTTTCTGTCCTATTTCCTGAGTCCTCACCACTTTGATAATTTTTTAAAAAGATTTATTTATTTGAGAGAGACTGAGAAAGAGAGTTGGGGGGGAAGGGCAGTGGGAGAGAGAGAATCTCAAGCAGACCACCTGCTAAGCTCAGAGCCTGATGGGGGGGATTGATCCCATGACCCTGAGACATGACCTGAGCCAAAATCAAGAGTCAGACCCTCAACCAATGGAGCCACCCAGGCTCCCCTCTCTTTGATCATTTTAAAACCATATGACATGGGACGCCTGGGTGGCTGAGTGGTTGAGCATCTGCCTTTGGCTCAGGGCGTGATTCCAAGGTCCTGGGATTGAGTGCCACAACAGGCCCCCTGCAGGGAACCTGCTTCTCCCTCTGCCTGAGTCTCTGGCTCTCTCTCCCTGGCTCTCTCTCTCTCTCTCTCTGGCTCTCATGAATTTTTTTTCTTTAAAATAAAAATAAAACTGTATGACATGACCTTAAAAGTCCTCACTGAAACACAAGGCATCATACATTTTGTTTTATGCAATAAGTGTCTCCCTGAAAAGTTATCTAAAACTGTGTACTTCTACACGACTGAGGCCAGAATGAAGAGCGTAGAGGAAAAATCTTAATGGGACTGCTGGAGTTCAAATGAGCATAAGTTTCTGTTGGGATTCACCTAACAGCTCCCCAGTTTCCAGAGTGCCTTTGTCTTTTTAGCTTCTCCAACACCTCCTTAACCTCTTTCAGTTGTTCTCTCTCTCCATTTGGTTTTTTGTTTAAATTTTCTCCTCTATAACTTCTCTAATGCCTCTTTAATTGCCATAATGTAGCTCTAAAGTATAATTTAAAATATAAGTTTAGAATTTTGTTCTTCAAGGCAATCAAGTTAGGTTTTTTTTGGTATGGTCCTTTGTATTTTTGGTTCATGAGCTTGACAGGAAAATAACTTATCTGGCTCTGAGTTAGGAAATCTCTCTGTATAAAATAACTTCACAAAATTTATTTAAATAAGACATAAAGAGCACTAGATTTTAAATTAAGAACTTCTACTCATCAAAAGATATCCGTAAGAAAGCAAGAAGGCAATCTACAAACTAGAAGATAAATGACAAAGGATTGGTTATCAGGAATAAAGAATGCCTATTGTGTTATTAAGAAAACACAAATATGATATTAAAATAGGAAAAAGAATGGATATTTCACAGAAGAGGAAACATATGGCTAATAAACATGTAAAGAACTGTTCAATCTCCTCAAGGAAATGACAAATTAAGACCACAATATGAAACTGTCCAATAACAACTAAAATCAGATGCTATGTTGTCCAGTGGTGCTAGAGATGGCCTGCACTGGCTTATAAGAGCTGATGGTGTGTATTTCTTAACTCTGCATTCAATGTCAGTGATATCATGTTGGTAGCTTGGAATCAGCCACATTGGGAGAATTTGTATCATGGAAATTTAAAAAACTGCAAATCAGGGATTATTTTTTCAGAGACCACCTTACTAGTACACCACTATGTTACATATATTAAGACATACATGCATAATACAATAACATTTTCTTAAGGGAATAATAAACACAAAATTCAAGATAGTGGTTGGGAAAGTCAGAGGAAACAACAGGAGAGAAGCACAAGTAACTGAAGTTACTAATGTTCTAGTACTTGAAGATTAGTTTGTGGGGGTTCAGTATATTATTAAAAATAAAAAACGTGGCCATCCATGGACCAAAAATGACCATGAACTAATAAGGATTATGATTTATCCACTTCTTTGTACCTAAAAAATTTTTCTCTATTATCTGTTCTAGCAAAGTAAAAAATAAATACACTGCATGTTCCCTCTGTCCCAATAAGAAAGAATTTAATGGCAGCTGATCTTAATGAATTTTAGAACGATTTTCTCTAAGAATCCAACAAAACTTATGAGAACTTATGGAAGTTCTCACTCTGCAAAATGCATGCAACACACACATACCTGTAAAGTTGTGCATGTTCTTTTGGGGTTAGTGATACACTGAGGCCTGTAGATGGGCCCCCCAAGCCCGAGTTAAGAACTGTTGCTTGATAGGGCTAATGTGTTAGGGAAAATTCAATGTAGTCAAATAAAAGATGAATGTAATCACCAAGACCTGTTGGTGATAAAATGGGAAAAATAATAGTTTGGGGGAATCAAACTATGGTGTTAGTTCGAGGGAAAATAATTGTTAATACTTGGCAAGGCATTTTTCTTATTTTTACTTTTCTCAATTTATATTAGGGGCTGATGTAGATAACTGCTTACTGTCCTCACCAGATCTAAAATTCTCTAGGTCTACAAATAAGTTAGAACCTGATTTTAATAAATTTCAATTAAAAAGGCCCAAAAAACAAATTCTCAAAAGTTTCAGGCATACCTTTTCTCCTCTTAGAAAACCAGACATCTGTTTCAGTCAAAAGCTGTTTTAAAGATCCATTCCATGAAGGCACAAGTTGAAGGAACATCCACTTAAATTTAAGAAAAAAATTACAAGATTTCATGTTACAATTTTACATTCAAACTGCTTCCACCTTAAAACATAGTATCTAAAAAATTTAATTTCCAATACATGCAGTTGAAAGAAGTAGAACTATTATGTGATATGCTTACAAGCTTTAAATTCATCATGGCTTTGGACTACCTGGGTGGTTCAATTGGTTAAGCATCTGATTCTTGACTTCAGCTCAAGTCATGATGTCAGGGTTGTGAGATCAAGCCTTGCACTGGGCTCCTCGTTGGATGTGGAGCCTGCTTAAGAATCTCTCTCCCTCTCCCTCTTCCTTTGCCCCTCTGCCCCTCTCTCCCATTCTCCCTCTCTAGGAGAAAAAAAAAATCATCATGGCTTTAATTGTGGTCCAAAGATAAAAACTGGGATCCCTGGGTGGCGCAGCGGTTTGGCGCCTGCCTTTGGCCCAGGGCGTGATCCTGGAGACCCGGGATCGAATCCCACGTCGGGCTCCCGGTGCTTGGAGCCTGCTTCTCCCTCTGCCTATGTCTCTGCCTCTCTCTCTCTCTGTGACTATCATAAATAATAAAAAAAAATTAAAAAAACAAAAAACAAAAAACAAAGATAAAAACTAAAACAGTGTGTGATAAAGAATGATCAAATTCCTAAAAAATATGGCCTCAAACACAGTATAGTTACACAAATTAAAATGGTAAAGGTTGGGCAGCCCAGGTGGCTCAGCGGTTTAGTGCCTGCCTTCGGCCCAGGGCCTGATCCTGGAGTCCCAGGATCGAGTCCCACGTCAGGCTCCCAGCATGGAGTCTGCTCCTCCTACTGTCTGTGTCTCTGCCTCTCTCAAGAATAAATAAAATCTTAAAAAAAAAAAGAGGGAAAGGTTTTATATATGTTACATTAGTCATTTTACACTAATTTATTCTACTCAACTCAATTTTGCAAAATATTGTGTAAAGTTATAAAAACAATCTTAATTATCTAATAATAATTTAGTAGATTATTTAATAATCGTCTATTAAACAAGGGAAAAAGGAGTTTCTTACTGTTTTATCCTGGTCCTGCCAATTAATAGCTGGACAAATTACCTAATATCTCTGGGCCTTAATTTTTTCATTTATAAAATGAGCATGATACTTCATGGGACACTGAGAATTATTTTTTTTTTAAGATTTTATTTATTCATGAGAGACAGAAAAAGAGAGAGGCAGAGACATAGGCAGAGGGAGAAGCAGGCTCCATGCAGGGAGCCCCATGTGGGACTCGATCCCGGGACCCCAGGATCACGGCTTGAGCCAAAGGCAGACACTCAATTGCTGAGCCACCCAGGCTCCCCATACATTGAAAGAATTATTAGGTGTAACTTACTTTGAATAGTGCCTGGCACATAGTAAGCACTTATCATTACTGGCATAAAAGCAATTACAACAATAGGAAACAAAGAATGCTACCAGTGGCTCAGAGATAGAAATGGGCTGTCCACCCTTCAATGACTGCATAACTAAGTTACTAAACTTCCTTGAAAAAAACCAAACAAACAGTAATAGAATCTCATCCCTACCACAAAAACAAGCAATTGCAATAATATAACTTAGAAGATGTCTCATTCCCTAATTTCAAAGCTGTGTTAAACGGAGATTGTATTGCTAGGGCCAAAAGGTTAGCGGCAAAATTATTCAGTGGGAAAAGCAATGGACTAGGACTCACAAACCTGGGTTCTACCTCAAATCTGTCAGTAACTATAAGAGTTCTAAGTCCTACCATCTACAGAACAAGAATGATAGCTGATTTGTCTCTTCAGAGTTATAAAAATAAAAATGTTAAAACGTTTCAAATGGATGAAATAAAACATGTGCCTGAAGTACAAATAAGGTCTTTAAAAAATTTCACCATTTTCTAGAAAAAGTGAAATTTTCATCATGAAGTCATTACTTCAACTTTCAAAACATTTCTAAAAACCATATAAATTAACATTTCTGATTATGTAAATAATACATCCTCATGGTTGAAAAAAATCTGGGAAAAAAACAGAAACATATTCCTAGGATAGAAAAGTGTATGTGAAACCAAACAAAAGAAACAGGATGGGAGCTCTCATGGCCCAGCACTTGTCATCAATGCAGACCCAACAGTAAGACAGGTGCCTCACATTTCCAATAGGAAGAAACCTACTTTACTACTCTAGCAGGAAAAAGGAAGAATTTCTCCTTGTCCAGCAACAAGCTCAGCCAATAAGAAGACACCACAACTCAGACAACAAGGAACTCACTTTCCTCCAACAGACTTTCATTCAAAGCAGCCCCTCCCAAATTCTTTTTTTTTTTTTATTTTTTTTTAAATTTTTATTTATTTATGATAGTCACAGAGAGAGAGAGGCAGAGACACAGGCAGAGGGAGAAGCAAGCTCCATGCACCGGGAGCCCGATGTGGGATTCGATCCCGGGTCTCCAGAATCGCGCCCCGGGCCAAAGGCAGGCGCCAAACCGCTGCGCCTCCCAGGGATCCCCCTATCTTTTCTCTATAATGTTCCTTTCCTTTGAGGTCTGGAGTTGCCTATGGTTTGTCATAGCATACATGTCACAAATTGCAATTCCTCTACTATTCCCAAATAAATCCATTTTGCTGGTAAAATAACTGGCTATTATACTTTTAAGGTTGACAAGTATAAAGAATGAAATTAAAATCACTCATGACAGCAAATCCCTAAACAAATAATTTTTTTAACATTATGGCATATTTCCTCTTACATTTACACCATTCCTTTTTCCCCGGATACTAGCTGTTTCTAATTTTTCACTATTGTAAGTAATGCTGAGGTGATGCCCTTACATATTATGTCAATACCTTTTTAAGAGCTGTGTATACATCCATCTCCACTTGCATCACAAATAAGTTAGATGAGCCAATGAGCTGTTTCATGACATTTATACTAGAAAAGATAAAGCAGAGGTAGAGTTTATTCTTGTGCAGACTAAAATACTCTGGTGGAATTAAAAAATTTTAATTCTTTCTTATGAAAAGAAAATGTGGAATTAAAAATTATATCAGTCTTTTTGCCCAAGACGGAAGAATCTTAGACAGAAACAACCTACGTGAACACAAGGATACTTTTAATTCAGACAGTATACTATGAAAGGTCTTTCTTTGAACAGGAAAACAAAGAGCTTTGATCTGCTAATTAACCCAGTTAAAACAAGGTTCTCCATGAGATAACTTTTAGTATGCTCTGATAAAGTGGCAGGGTTCTTATAGGTCTTTCTTGCCCATTCATTGTTGTTTTTTGTTGTTGTTTTTTTTTAAGACATGTCAAAATTTCACTGAAATGTCTATTATCTTCAAAGTAACCTTTAACATCAAAGCCTGAGAAAACTGCTTGGTCATAAAACATATTATTACTATTAATGAGTAAGATCAAGAAATATGTATTAGTGGAAAGGATATCACCAGCTGTTTTTCCCCCCTTCCTTTAAGCCATAAAAAGCCAGAAGGACATCTAGGTTTTTAAGATGACCACTACAATTTCTTTTTGAAAGAGCTCAATGAGAAATTATAAACAAGAAAAAAAAAAAAGTGTTTCTAATGATATTCAAACCAAACATAATGCAGAGCTTTGTTTATACCCTGATATCACTAGTAATACTTCTCAAACTTTTCTACCAAAGTACCTCTTAAGGGCAGAGGAAAGGAACGGACCCAGGAATACAAGAGATGGTCTAGCAATAAAAATAACACATTTACTACTTCTTGTATTTCATCTTTAAAGTTCAAAGAAACTTGAATTCTCTCTATTCCATATTGTATTTAAACATAAGAATGTTTGTCTTTTTCCTACTTGCCCACCCACCCCTGCAAAAAAAAAAAAAAAAAAAAAAATTCAGTAAAATTGACATCACAGGGGATGTTTTGAGGGCAGAAACCATGAATTAATAATCTCTGAATCCTTCACAGCCCCTAACAGAGTACCTTCATATATAGTGGACATTCAGGAAGTATTTGTTGAAGGAAGGCAGGCAGGAAGGAATATATTCAAAAGGCCAACCTGACCATGAATTTAACTTCATTAGACCTAGTATAAAGTTTAAAACAATTTTCTTAAACCTAATTTTGCAGGGGTGCCTGGCTGGCTCAGTTGGTGAAGCATGTGACTCTTGATCTTAAGGTTGTGAGTTCAAACTCCATGTTCGGTGTGATTACTTAAAATAAAAATCTTTAAAACTTAATTTTGCAATGGTAAAGATGGTTTTTAAAACTTTTAGATTCTCTAAGAACCTAGCAAAAGTGAGGTAACACTTGATACTTTTCTATAGTTTTATATTAGCAGTAAGTTTTTATATTAAAATTGGTTAAAATAGTAGACATACATATTATTTTTTCATATTATTTATGACAAAGAAATTTGTGAAGCATTTCTTCAGTTCATAGATGTCAAGATACCTTTCATTAAATTGTTCACTTTTTCATAAGTAATATATTTTTGCATAAAGGAAATGCATACCTTAACAAATAAACATTATTTAGAATGATTAATTACAAAGTTATTTAAAATTAAAATACCTGAGTTCCTTAAAAAGTTCAACATTCTGGTGAGTCATCAAATTGTTCAGAAGCCATTCAAGGCACCTGAAATTAAAACATGGAATTATTTATTACATGATATGTAAATATATAATGTATTTATAACTTACTTAGTAGAACTTACAGTTAAAATAAAAAACAATTAGTCTTGCTAGAACATGCTCAAATTTTTAAATTAAACAACCAAAAATTTAGTATTGTTTTTGTCAGCAGTTATTAAGGAAATATTCTCTTTATATTAATAAGTGCATATCTAATTAAGAAAATCTCATTTCAGGTTTGAGTTACATCATTTATGAAAGTACTTGCATACTTCTATAACCTTCTTTGTAATTTGAAAATGGGTACTGAAATTCTCAGGAGTTAAAAACATTGCCAGTAGGTGTATTGATACAATGTCTATTATGCCTACTACTTAAAAAATATTAATAAAAAAAGACACTGTAAAGAGTGACCAGAGTTTTCATAAGCCACATATAAACATGTATAACCCACCCATGGTCACTTACATAGACAACACTTTCAAGAAATTTACTAATTTATCCAAATGTAAAACAGGACTTTAACAAAATTCTAGTCCTGTATCTTTTTTTTATTTCTTTCTTTTTTATAGCTATACATTCTCTTAAGAAACCAAAGCAGCCAAATTCCCACAAGTGGGATGGGAGGAAAAATAAAAAAGGTAACTCACTTTTTCTTTACAGAATCTAATCCATAGGTCCCTGCTGATGTGTAATAGCCACATACAGTTTTCACATTAATTGTTTCCTTCATTGTCTCACCACACTGCTGTATTAAACCATCCTGCAAATATAAATAAGCACTGGAAAGGCCCATTTCACATGGGAAAAATTAGCTCTGAATATGTGCTTTTACATATTAAAAAGTTAAAAAAAAAAAAAAGGAGAAATGAAAGAAAACTCATCAAGTGTAGCAAGCCTAAATCTGAAGTCCAGTAAAAATACTGAAAAAAATCCAGCAAGTATTCAACTAAATACTTGGAATTGAAAAGCAGAATGGAGGGGGTAAAAAGCAGTAAGGTAGTAAAGTAACAGATGAACACTGCTATTCTTTCTTTTGTATTCTTCCCCTCTCCAGGACCGGCAAATTTAAGCACCATTCGGCCTGGTTCGCCTATTCTCTTTCAATTAAGATCTCTTAACATACTCAGTCAACCATGTGATGGAGCTAGGCAAGTGAACAGTATGAATCATCAGAAGTGTTTATAACTACAAAACACTTATCAATTTCTAAGAGATGTACCTAAAACAAATATATTATTATTTACATTGAAATATTAATCTGAAATGTTTAGATGTAAGATTTCAAATGAACTAATTTTATTCAATATATGAAAAAATGTTACTTTTTACCTAAATTTCTGAAATACATTCACCATGCAAGTATATTATTAAATTAGTTAGTGAAGTCATAAAGATAATGCAGAAAATGGATTTAGGACAAAACCAAAAGGACTAAAGTTAGAAAATAAAGTGTACTTGTTGAAAATTAAGTATTAAAAGGATCACAGCATGTAAAAAATCAAATGATTTCAACTAAGTATATTGAGCAAGCTATTTACTAATACTTCACACAGATCAGCATACAAATGTCACAGAAAAGGAAACAATTAACTTTTTCTAAAGATCAAAATAAAGTACTAACTCTGTTAGGATTTTAAACTTACCTGGAAGTCATTTGAGACTACCTGCCCCCCTCTAGCTCCTTCCGCTTTCCTCTTAATATCTTGTCTGTCACCAAGTCCGTGGATTATCCCGGATTAATCTTTCTGTGATCCAGTTTTTACTCTCCATGCTTATCACTACTGCCCAACCTTAGACCCTCACTTGGACTACTGCAGTAAGATTACTCATCTTTTCTTCAATACATCCTTCACATGATTTCTGAAGTATTCTTTCTAAAACATAACTGTCTTTCCTCTGATCATTATCTTCCAAAAGGGGGCACATGGGTGGCTCAGTCAGTTGGGCACCCAACTTTTGTTTCGTTTCGGGTCATGGCCTCACGAGTCATACAATCAAGCTGGACATGAGGCTCTGAGCTCATCAGCAAGTCTGCTTGAGGATTCTCTCCCTCAGCCCTATCTCCCACTCACATGCACACTCTCTCTCAAATAATTAAATTTTTTTCTTTAAAAATTTTACTTTTATCTATTTTTTGTTGTTGTTATTTATCTATTTTTAAAGATTTTATTTATTCACGAGAGACATAAAGAGAAAGGCAGAGACACAGGCAGAGAGAAGAGGCTCCATACAGGAAGCCTGATGTGGGACTCGATCCTAGGACTCTGGGATCACGCCCTGAGCCAAAGACAGATGCTCAACCACTGAACCACCCAGGTGTCCCTCTTTAAAGATTTTATTTGACAGAGAGAGAGTGAGAGAGCACAAGCAGGGGAAGGGGCAGAGGGAGAAACAGGCTCCCCTGCTCAGCAGGGAGAGAAACAGGGCTCAATTCCAGGACCCCGGGATCATGACCTGAGCCAAAGGCCAACGCTTAATCAACTGAGCCACCGAGGCATCCCACAGAAGTTTTTAATTTTAATGAAGACCAGTTTATCAGTTATTTCTTTCATGGTTCATGCTTTTGGTGTTGTTTCTATAAATCATTACTATAAAAATAAAAATAAAATAAAATGCCCAATATATTAATATTTTTTAAAAAATCTTCCAAAAGTACCTACATACAAAGTCAAAACTTCTTAAAAGGTATAGAGGGATTTTCACAATCTGGCCTTGCTGCCTTCTCTACAACCCTTCTTAAACATTGTGTAAGCTAAAGAGCTTATATGTGCTTATCTCTGTGCTAGAGCCATATCCCACTCAGATTCTCTGATCCTCCACTGTTTCACATCTTACATCTGTATAAAAAGCTTCCTTCCGCTCTTCTTTCTTTGCAAGATAAATACATTTTCAGTCTTCATGATTCAACTTCCTCTTCTGCACCACCAAATTGAACTGACCACTCCCTCTGTTCATCTGCTAAATCCTACAGGATGTTTATTACCATACCTATAACACCAGACATTTCTTTATTACTGGGTCCCACACACACATTTTTATATATCTATATATATATTTTTTTTTTCCCCCCACTCACACATTATATTGTGAGTTCCCTAAAGGTTGGGACTAGGTCTTAATTTACCTTTGGATTCCTATGTCTAGTTTGACACATTGCTCAATATACTTCTTCTGAAAGAACAAATCTGTCATTCTACCAATGGATTTTATATATTTGTGTGGTTTACCACAACAATTTCAAAATTAAGAAAAAGCTGACAAAGCACTCAATGCTTTTCAAACCCATGACCCATATGAATCAGTAATCTTAAGTGATCTGCTTGATAACAGTTAAATCATTAATGAACAGAAATCTGTAAATGGACTTAGACAAGTAAATTCTAACCACATTATAGTAATTCTAAGATATCCTACACTGAAATTGCTTGCATTCATCTTACACAGACACGATGACCCCCTTAGCTATAATAAATCGGTTTTCGTTAAGCATTTTATTTTATTAGTATTTTTTTTTTTGGTTAAGCATTTTAAATGACTTATCACAAATGATATATTTACACATTTTATTTTATTCTAAAAACTAAAAAGCTAAGCTTTATTTTTGTTTTTAGAATAAATACTTTGAAACAAAGGTCCAACTGTGATCCTTTCTTTGAATAATGTGCATACTCACCAACTGCAACATACAAGCTGCTGCCAAAATGGCAATAACTCGACTGGGCTTTATTAAGACATCATCGCGATATAGTGACCCAAATGCAACCTGTAGTGCTGAAAACAAAAGTAGACATAGGGAATGAAATAAGAACAGTATCTATAAAAGTATTACTAAACTAACAACAACGATCATCTTCATACTCTAAGACATACATATAAATTTAGGATGTACATAAAAGGATAAGAGAAGTATCAATAATTAAAATGTTAGTAATGGTTATCGATTAATGGTGCTAATTTAATAACAGTGTTACAAATTTCCATTTATTCTACCTAACAGCTGGATTCTTCTGTATCTAATCTTGACAGAGATTAAGATATTAATCAGAATTAAGACACCCTTGGAGGGACACCTGGGTGGCTCAGTGGATAAGCATCTGCCTTTGGCTCAGGTCATGATCCCAGGGTCCTGGGATTAAGTCCCACATCAGGCTCCCCACAGGAAGCCTGCTTCTCCCTCTGCTTGTGTCTCTGCCTCTCTCTCTAGGTCTCTCATGAATAAATAAAATCTTAAAAAAAAAAAAGACACCCTTGGAAAAGTTTTATAAAGATACCCTGAGTAGACCAATCATTAAGTACACAGACCCCATGATACTCTTAACCCTGGTGCTTTCAGTGCTTCATTACTGGGGAGTGGGGAATAGCTCCAGGTCCTCTCCATGCCACACTCTCCCCTAGCCACCACAGCTATTTAGGCCTATCCTTCCTTCTCTCTATTGCCACTTTTGCATGTGTTTATACATATCCTTAACTTTTTTCTTTGCCTCCGTTTTAAGTACTGGGTACTTAACATTTGGATAAAGAGGGGAGCAGAGAATGAGCACTGGAACAGTAATTAGAAAAACTATAGGCCGACTGAGGTTCACTAAACTGCTAAAACCTAAAATAAGTCCCTAAATCCTTTAAGCCTCAGCTTCCTCATCTAAGAACTCGGAGCTCTAAAACACCAATTACATGAAAGTCTTCATACATGGGGAATACTTCACCCTACATCTTCCACATCCCAGGCAGATATATTTACAAGCTTAAGTAAGCAAACTGATAAGACCTACATGACTAAGTAGGTTAAGGACAGATAGAATAGAATTGATAAAAACTATGGAGCAAATCAACACAAAACTGTCACCCTGGCATATTAAATGGGGCTTTTTTCCTAGCCTACAAGGTTAGAAAAAAATATTTATTTTCTACCAAAAGAAAAAAAAAAGATTATGTTATAATTTTTGCATAATAGTAATTATGGTGGTGGTTACCTTCTATATCAATATTCTGGTCAGGAATCTCCAGTTCAATAATATTCATGCTGGATTCTTTCCAAGAACCACTGAACATACTAGAAAAGTAGCCAGACTTAAAAAAAGAAAAACAAAAAAAAAAAACCACGATTATCCAGTACTTTGTTTCTTCCAAATTACTTTCCCATTCCTAATTCCAAACAACTGTTCAATCAAAAAGAATACATATTATTTCAAGAGAAAAAGAATTGCTAAATATGTCTACAGGAAAAATGAAATTAAGGACACTTAAGGTATGTCAGAATACTTTGTTGAGCATTAATTTAATGAAAACTAAACCAAATTCTCATATTACTATCTGAACTGAATCCCTATATTACTATTTGAAACTTACATTAGCTTTTTACTTAGTTAAATCAATTTCTGCATCTTGTATATGCTTTCCTTATCAATGACATCCTAAATTCAAGCTTTGTAACACATATTTAAGACTCTCATAAACATCTGACAACACACAAGGTGAATACATAATTACATACTCAGAAGGAGTGAACCTTCATACTGTTGAATCCTTACTGTGTTAGTGGCTGTAAAGGGTCCAAACCAGTCCCGAGTCAGCATTAAAGGGATGTTCCCCAGAAATTAAGATAAATCCAAAGTTTAGTTTTACCCTAATCAGAAAATTCCAGAATGGACTTAAATTCTTGGAAAGGTACCAGAACAGATGAAGTCTTTAGTTACAATCTAGATGGCACCTCTCATAATTAGAATTACTTTGGAATAGATCAGATATTGACTAATTTTACAGAATACTTGAATGTATAAGGCACTGTGAATACAGCAGTAAACAAAATATTGTTTCACTCCTTAGAGGTCTTACTATATTTTAGCATTTGACTTGCACTATTATCAATACAGTTTCTCTTGAGAGGCAAAGCCTTCAGAGACGTACTCTCATCCTTAAATTCACAAAACTGCTTTCATAGATTAAAAAAAAAGAGGACATGGACCCTAGCCTCAAGTTGAGGCCACTGTTCTGATATATTCCCCAGGCTATATACTTCAAGCCAAAGTAAATTTATTCAAAAAAATCAAATAAAAACCATGATTAAAATGTTATCTTTTTTTTTAAATGTTATCGCTTTAAAATATTCGTACTGAAAATCTTGTACTATACTGTCTTACCAGTAATTACTGTCAAACAGTGAAGAAGGGAGAAAATATAAACTCCAGAGGATAAAAACTGAACTGTCCACTGTTCTATTCCCAGTGCCTAGAACAATGATTTGAAGAAAGAACAGATAGATTTGATGAAAAAATGAGTAAAATATTTGAGCCATTAAAGTGACTCTTTCATTTTGAAAGTTTTGAATCTTTAAATTAAATGAGGAGGCAGATAGTAATATTTTCAGCACACAAACCAAATATGTATATCAGCTGAATGAATTAGTTTGTATTTGTTGGGTCTGGTCTTTAATTTAGCTGCATTTTCCAGAAGAAAAGAATAAGTGTCAAAACTTCCCATTCATATTCAACCATAACTACAAATAACATTTCGGCTAAATTCATCCAATTTAAATAATTATATACAAATAAACAAATTCAGCAATTTCCCCTTTTTTCTCTTTTGTCAACAAAAGGCATCAATACAAGAACCTCATTGAAGTAATGACAAAAATTTGCTGGGCTGGTATGACAATAAATATTCAAAATCTGTTTTCTAGACCAAACTAAGTATATGCTGTATTTCTAATAAAACAAGACTTTGGAATGAGATGTTAGGACTTAAACAACTGTCCATGCAAAGTAGTGAAATGCAATTAGAAAGAACATGACTTGAAAGAGTTTGAGCTATTTTTAAATAACTACCTAGATTACTGAAATAGAAAAATACTTACTTGACATAAATATATTTTGTGTAAGTTCCACTCTTCTCCTAGAGCACAAATCTTAATGTCACTATTTTCACCATTCAAAAATAATGTTTGGTAAATATATTTGGATGTACTCTTTAATTTTTTCCTGTTAAAAGAAATGCAAATATAATATGTGTATTACTGAATGTTTTATTCATATTGCATAAAACAAAATATTCTTGTTGTTCAATTTCTATTAAACAGAGCCAACCTGTCCACTGTGTAAAAGGATAGAGGAATATTATATGCAAATTTGCATTAGAACATAAGAAACTAATTAATAGTAGTTATCTCTAGGGTATTCTATTCCCAAAAGGGTTAATAGTGGCTAGATGGGACATCATATACAGGTGACCTTTCACTGTGCACCTTTTTGTAATTTGTGATTGTTGAACTAAGTGAATTACCTGTAAGTCAGCACAGTGATTTTTCTGACTTCCTTGTTTAGAGAATAGTACTATGAAGGATCTCAATACAACTGCAATGATACTTTTTTGCAACTACAAAATGGAGAACAAGAGTAAAAATTTTACCTACCCAAGTAATTTTCAGAGTAATTTACATTTAATCTTATTTTGGTACCAAACTATTCTTAAACTAGTCAAACAACTTTTTTTCCCCGTTAGACAAATGGTTTGCAGCCTTACATCAAAGGTTTTCAAAACTAAGCTCAATGAAGAGTGTCTTCGGGGCCACCAGAAGAAAGAGCTAAGAAGTAAACCCTGGACACCCTCACCTAACTTCAACTAGAGCAGCATCACATCTTGGGGATTTCCTTTTTTTTTTTTTTTTAAGATTTTATTTATTTATTCATGAGAGACACAGGCAGAGGGAGAAGCAGGCTCCAGGCAGGGAGCCCGAAGCGGAACTCGATCCCGGGACTCCAGGATCACGCCCTGTGCCAAAGGCAGGCGCTAAACCGCTGAGCCACCCAGGGATCCCCAATATCTTGGGGATTCTGCGTAAGATCTCATTTAAAAGATGAATTGTATATATTTTTAAGTTTGATAATCATTGTTCAAGATGGTCCAATGAGTAAGAAAAGCCGTAGGCAAAGGCCAATGCATACTTTTTCATATTCCTGGCCAATCCTGACAAGTTTTCTTGGTAGTTAAAATGTTTCATCTTTCAAAAAAAAAAAAATGAAGCTATCATTTCAGATGATGTCTTGAACCAGTGTGTTTGACATGTCTTCCCAACAGATAGTAAAAAGAGCACATGCTTTGGTGGTGGAGAGACTTGGGTTTGAATCCCAGCTCCACCACAGCTCAGTTACCCTAGATGTAAAGAGGATATTAATAATAACCACTTTATTGGGTTACTGTGAGAAATAAATGGGACAATATAGTTTCTAGTTCCTGATGGCACCATCCCCAAATTACATTAAAAGATTAAAAGCACAGAAAGGAATAAGCCTACAACAGCAGAGAGTAAGGATGGGTTTATCACCTGGTGAGAGAATTCAGTAGATCTGGAAGTTAGAAAATGAAATGGAACACAAAAGAGCAGCAAAAGCCCCAACCTGGAATACATCGTGAAGGTCTAGGATGGAGGCTGAAACCCATCTGCCCTTCAGAAGCCTGTGTGGGTTGAGGGGAGGAGGTCTCAGGGGAAGAAAAGGCAAAAGTGAGGCCAAAAATGGGAAATACGTTCCCCTAATGGCCTCTTCCACCATGTATGAATACAGAACACAGATAGCCAGAATATAGATAACTCAGACAAAGGTTCCAAGGCTCTTCTAGGAAGGAGAGGACAAATCTATCAGGAAAAGCTAAGACTTTAGTGTAGGTGTTGGCACCCCGGACAAAGCAATCCTCATTCTGGCATTTGAGGAATCTGTAGTTTGTGAGCTCTTAACCCATTCACCCTGAATCATGGTCCCCAAACCATGTGTCTAAGCACCTGGAGCACCACAGCAAACTCAAGGATGCGTGTGGAGTATTTTATATTGGAAGGAAACAACACAGCAGTATCTTTCAGGTACTATACTATCTACTACTATTAAGCAGTAGTTTGAGCCTAACTGTGAGGTACTTCTTTAGGACTGGAGGTACCATGAAAAATATTACTGAGACACTAAGGGTTCTGTGAACAAAAAAAGTTTGGGAACCTCTACTCTAAAACAAAGCATGTTCCACTCATATCCAATTCAGTAGTCAGTCTTCCTAAAGCAAAGGCTTGGTAGCAATAGATCTATTTACTCTATTAAAACATACACACACGCACACACACACAAACATACACATACCAGTTATTCATTCTTAAATATAAGCAGACAACCAAGGATGACCCAATATGGAGAGAATTGGGAGATTAAAGACTATTGAAAAGAGAGGAACTGGCCCCAGAAGAAATATATTAATTTAGGAAAAAGGGAACTTAAAACACTCTAAAATTGGTGTATCTAGAAATCTGAGAGAATATTACATTTATAAAACAACAGGATACTATGATGAAACAAGGAGAAAAAAGAGCTCTTAGAGACTAAAAAGCAGGTTACTGAAATTACAAAGCCAAACGAGAGTCAGACTGATAAAGTTAAGGAAACTTCCCAGAACTTAAAGCAAAAAGCACCTAGAAAGGAAAAAAAGAAAAAAGGAACAGGTACAATCCAAGAAATCCAAAATCTGATTAAGAGGAGTCCAAGAAAGAGAAAAAGATAATAGGAAAAAGGAAATCCTGAAAGAAAATGTCTCCAAACTAGTCTCCAGATTGTAAGGTCAACCAAGCACTGAGGCAATTAAAAAACCCGCACTTATGGGCAGCCCAGAGGCTCAGTGGTTTAGCGCCATCTTCAGCCCAGGACGTGATCCTGGAGACCCGGGATCGAGTCCTGAGTTGGGCTCCATGCATGGAGCCTGCTTCTCCCTCTGCCTGTGTCTCTGCCTCTCTCTCTCCCTCTGTCTCTCTCATGAATATATAAATAAAATCTTAAAAAAAAAAAGAAAAACCTACACTTAAGCACATTCTAGTTAAATTCCAAAATACCAAAGAAAAAAATTCCAAAATTTCCAGAGGGAAAAAAGGTCACCTAAACAGAAAAGAGAATTATTATTATTTTTTAATAGATTTTATTTATCTATTCATGAGAGACATGCAGAGAGAGGACGTCCCAAGAAAAGAGAATTAATTAGACCAGCATCCTATTTCTCATCAACACTGTAGGCTAGAAGACAAGGAAGTAGTATCATCAAGGATATGAAATTATTTTAGATTAGGTTTCCATACCCTGCCAAAGGATGAACAAAGTCAAAGGCTAAATTTACATTTAGACAAGCACAAATTACCTCCTTTTGCATCCTTTCTGAGGAAAATACATGAGGATGCAGATCCCTAAAATGGGTGAGAAAGAAAAAGACACAGGCTACAGAAAAATTAGATACAATCCTAGAGATGTGGTAAAATGAAGTCCCTGGATAAGCGCAGACCTGGAGAATGATGGATACAGAATGGAATAGGAGGATGAGGGACGCCTGGGTGGCTCAGCGCTGGAGCATCTGCCTTCATCTTGGGATCGAGTACCGCAGCAGGCTTCCTGCATGGAGCCTGCTTCTCTCTCTGCTTCTCTCTCTCTCTGTGTGTGTGTGTCTCATGAATAAGTAAATAAAATCTTAAAAAAAAAAAAAAGGAATAGGAGGATGAAGGGTGGAGGCAGGACTTGGGTTTAGAGGAGGACACCATGAAAATACATTTGGAAGATAGAAAAGCCTGAATATATAATGAAGAAATATTATTCTTTTGCCAATGTTGAGGAGGGGAGAGTCAAACTCTAGGAAAATAAAAAAGCAATACAAAAAAAGGGAACTATGCAATAAGATACAAATGAAAACAGGGTTTGACTTCTGAGCACTTGATGGAATATAGAAAAAAGATTGCACTTAAATGTGAGGTTAGAAAACGTCAACAGAAAAACGAGTTGTGACATCGCACACAGGAAGTATAATATATAATCCTAGCACACTACTTGTTGGCAGTGAACGGTATGTACATAGTTATAACAAACACTGTCTACTAGGTCTCAAAATTTAATGACAATCTAGACACAGCAAAACCCAAGATCTGGTTGCAGAACAGTTGAGTTTTAATAGTTACGTTGACATAGAAGTAAAAAGATGCAGCTGTCAAGGCGTTAAATGAGTGGAAGGTGGGTGGGCCTGGAAGCCAAAGCTCTTCATGGAGTAGATGGCTAAGGTGGGAGAGCACATCTGACAACCTCAGGGACCATGACTGGTGCCAACACACAAATTTCTATTAAATTTCTTAATATTTTCTTACACCTTTCATCCATGCTGGGCTGAACAGCCAGGCCTCTTCTACTGATATAAAACATACTAAATTCTCGATGTATTTTGTAATACGGCTTTATACACTTTCTAGTCCACTCATGTAGTTCAGGGGTTAGCAAAGTTTTTCTGTGAAGGTCTGGACAATAAATATTTTTGGCTTTGTGGGCTCGACAGGCTCCAAGCGAGTGTGTTGGCATCCCAGTGGGCAGCTGCCTGCCTGCCCGTCTTACCCTACCACATCTCAGCAAACTTCTCTACTGTCTAGTGCGGGCTACAGCCACACCACCTCCAATATCTGAATTTCAGTTTGGGAAAGATGGCTATATTCTACATTTGTTCCTTCCTTGGGTATTCGGTCTCAGTCCAAGTCGTGATTACACCCTTATACCCTCTATTCCTGTATATTTGTAGAGATCTCTTTCCTTAGTAGTTTACCTTCAGTCCTTAATTCCCCATTACTTGTTAACAATGGTTGTGTTAAATTTTCCCTGTTCAAATTACTGCATAATTTCTTTTAATCAGACCCTGACACACAGATTTCAATGACATTAAACATAAGTGGTCTAAATAATAGTTAAAAGGCATAGATTATCCTAATGGATTAAAAAAAAAAAAGGCTACACCCAACTATATGCTCTCTACAAGCTGCCTATTATAAAGATACAGGTAAAAAAGGAAACAATGGAAAAGATATATGTTTTAACACTTATCGAAAGTAATCATGGAAATATTACCAGGGATAAAGAGAGTGTGTAATGATAAAGGGGGCCAAGTTTTCAAGGAGACATAATATTTACTGAGTGCTTCAACATCCGGCAGGTCGGGCTATGGCTCAGCAGTTTAGCACCACCTTCAGCCCAGGGCGTGACCCCGGGGATCCCTGGCTGGAGTCCCGCATGGAGCCTGCTTCTCCCTCTGCCTGTGTCTCTGCCTCTCTCTCTTTCTCTGTATCTCTCATGAATAAATAAATAAAATCTTAAAAAAAAAAAAAAAGAACCACACTCATTAGGCACTGTTCATTATACACAATCTAATATCTGTCAAACCGTAAAATGCAAGTACTAGCATCTCCATCTTCCTTATGAGGAAATAAGGCTAGTGAGCACAGAATGCAGACTAGACCTCAGAATCTGAGCTCAGCTCACCAGACTAACCCTCCAGAGAAGGAAACTCGACGTCTGGGCGGGGGGCGGTGCGAGGTGGGGGGCGGGGGTGTCCATTTTTGTAAATAAACACGGCCCTCCCTGCAGAAACCTGCACGAAAGGCCTCTAGACATCCAACTACTGAAACAGAGGGTAGGGATCCCTGGGTGGCGCAGTGGTTTGGTGCCTGCCTTTGCCCAGGGCGTGACCCCGGGGTCCCGGGATCGAGTCCCACATCGGGCTCCCTGCATGGAGCCTGCTTCTCCCTCTGCCTGTGTCTCTGCCTCTCTCTCTCTCTCTCTGTGTGACTATCATAAATAAATAAAAAATTAAAAATTAAAAAAAAAAGGAAACAGAGTATCCGTGAACCTCTCATCTAACGACACATACGTCATACTCGTGTTAAGTACAGCGGAGATCTTCGAGTTTTTTAAAGTTTCATTAAAAAAAAAAAAAAAAAAAGTACATTTGTGACCCCCGCTGACGATCTTACAAACAAAACAAAACAAAACAAAACACCAACCGGGTTGCTTTGCGTGAAAACACTGTACGCACAAACTACATTCTAATTTTTTTTTTTTTTACATTCTAATTTTCTAATTCACCAATTAACATCCTGTTCTTCAACTCTGAGAAGAAAGAAAAAAAAAAAAAAAGGCGTGGGGGGTGGGCAGAGCAGGCTGCAGCGCGGGCTGGCGTTCCGGGTCCCCGTCGGTGAACGTCCCCGTCGCGGCCGGGAGGGCGCCCCGCGGCTCCCGCCACTGCCCTCCACACCCGCGGGCGGCGGCACGGGGGCCCCTTAAGGTGACCGGACGCAGAAGGACGCGCTCTCCCGCCGCCCGCCCGGACAGGAGGCGCAAGCTCGGCCCGGCGCCCCCGGGTCACGGCCCCCGGGTCGCGGCCCAGGTCACGGGTCACGGCCCCCGGTCAGGGGTCACGGCCCCCGCCCGCCGCCCCCACGCACCTGCGCGGCGTGTTGAGGAGCCGCTGCTGCTCGTCGCCTTCGTCCTCGTCGTCGTCCGTGTCGGAGTCCGGGTGGCAGTAGCACAAGGCCCCGCCGCTCCGCTTGCGCTTGCGGCCGCCGGGACAGTAGCAGAAGCCGTGGCCGGCCCCGCCGCCGCCGCCGCCGCCGCCGCCCCCGCCCGCGTCCGGCCTGCGAGCCGCGCCCCCGGCCCCGGAAGCCGGCTCCGGCGGGGCTCGGGCTCGCCCGCGGCGGCGCAGCACCCGGCTGCTCAGGGAGCCCATGGACCGCGGCTCCCCGGGGCCTCGGCGCTCCTCAGCGAGCGCGGCGGAGACCGCCTCCCGCCATGGCCCGGCCGCCCGCCGGGTGCCTACGCCGCCGCCTCCTCACGCGCGGCCCCAACCGTCGCCGCGGGCGCCGCCGCCTCCATCCTCCGCCCCGCCCGCCGCGTCCAGCCGCGTCCAGCCGCGTCCAGCCGCGTCCAGCCGCGCGGCGCGCCGGGCCCGCAGCACCTCGCCCCTCGCTGTCGCAACAAAGCGCGGACCGGAAGGCGCGTGCGCGCGGCGAGCCTCCGGAAGGGGCGGGGCCAGGGGGCGGTGGGCGGAGCCTGCGCCGGAGCGGCCGCGGGCGGGGCGGGGCCTCGGCGGGGCGGGGCGGGGCCTCGGCGGGGGCGGCCCGGGTCGCCGGCTCCCGTGACCCGCGGGCCGACCTCGGCGTGCGCATCCCTGCCCGCAGCCCGGTTCCAGCGCGGCCGGGACTTGCAGCGCGGGGGTCCCCTCCCCTGCAGGAGCCGGCCCCTTGCCGGGATCCCGCGGGCGGGGGTTTGCCAAGCCTTCCTGGGGAGGACGACTGCGCAGAGGGGTGGGCCTCGGCCTGCTTCTGCCCTAGGCGCTTAGGGCGGGCGTTCCCGGCCCTCCGTGGCTGCGGTCCTCGCGTGGAGCGTGGAGCGAGGGGCTCGGGGACGGCCAGCCTGCGCCCCCTGACTCCCCAGTGCTCCTTTCCCAAGTACGGGCCATGGCTTAGTGACACCATAACCCCCCCCCCCCCCACGTGGCCCCGCCGCAAGTATGAGGATTCAAGACTAAAATCGTTGTGATTCAGTCTTTCAAATAGAACGATACAGAACGAAGCTCGCCCTCCCCCTCGGGCTTTCCCATGCATGTTCCTGTACCCAAGAGCAAGGTGTGTTCTTTAACACATTCAGGCACGTAATTATACCGCACCTGTCATTCTGCACCTTGCTCCTTTCTCAGACTTGCACTTCGGGAGGCTTATCCAGTCGACGTTTCTCCAGGTAATTTTCACTGTTGATTGTGTCCCTACCCCGCGATTTATCTTTTGAGGGAGCGAGGTCGTTCCTAGAGTAGCAATGAACACTGCGTGCAAAGGTTCACGGAGCAAGGGGCGCCTGGATGGCTCAGTCGGTGAAGCGCCCGCCTTCTGCCCAGGTCAGGATCTGAGTCCTGGGAGCAAGCCTCACATTGGGCCCCCAACTCAGCCAGGAGTTGGCTTCCCCCTCTCCCTCTGTGATCTCTCGCTTTCGCTCTCCCCTCAAATAAAATCTTAAAAGATTCATCAAATAGATTCCTAGAAGCGGATTTCCTGGGAACTTTCCATCTTTATTAGCTGTTTCCAGGTTGGTCTCTGAAATGATTGCACCAGTTTATGTAGTTGAGGGCCCCAGCGGGCTGGTGTCTGACTTATCCCTGAGAAATCTGAATGGGGAGAGGCCGGTTGAAGCAGCTTCTTGGGAAGGGGTGGGATGGAAAGGGGCAGAGAATGATGGCAGCAAGGGGATCAGTCATCATGCCCGGAATTTGTCAGCACAAAGGATGTGCAAGTGTCTCCCATGGAAAAAGCATGGGCTACCAGAAGACAGCCAGCATGGGATCATCTAAGGTTCTGTCCCAGAAGCCTGTGTGGAAGGATAAACTGATTTTAGCAAGAGTAACTGAAGAATGGAATCCCCAGGGGCTGGAGAAGGAGAATCCATTTGCTTTGCCAAAGGAACAGAAGATGAGTAGTTCCCTGGTGATGGGGTTGATAAAGGAACCTAGGAGAATGCCCTCAAGAATCAGCTTCAGGGACGCCTGGGTGGCTCAGTAGTTGAGCATCTGCCTTTGGCTCAGGGCGTGACCCTGGGGTCCTGGGATCTAGTCTCACATTGGGCTCCCACTTTACCGGTTTTAAAGACCCAGGTGAGTAGAGCCGGGAGACCCCTCCGGACCAAGGAGCTGGCCACGAAGTGAGCATTTCCCAGGTAGCAGCTCAGAATCAGCTCCTCACCAGTGAGGGGCCGAAGCAAACCAACCTGCCTGAACAAATGACATGCACTGTGACCCCCATGGTACCTGGTAAACCCTGGTGTTGACTTGGCAGCTCATACACTTCCAAGATCCCCGCAGGGAACCTGCTTCTCCCTCTGCCTGTGTCTCTGCCTCTCTCTGTGTCTCTCAGGAATAAATAAAATCTTTAAAAAATCAGCTTTAAAGATCTGGCAATGTTAAAGTGCTGACCCTCGACCACCACAGCCATAACAGGTAAGAACTTCCCTGCTTCCCTTTAAGTCTTCTCCCTCCTGCTACACCCAGGCTGTTTGGGCTGGGGTGGAGTGTTGGGTATGTGGAAGGAAACTCAGGTGGAGAAAGAAGAGAAGCCCACTCTATTCCTTATTCCTGCTGCCAATAGGCCAGAGCTGAGCAAGGGAAGAAGCCTCAACTGTAAATCCAGTTTGCAATTTTGATCAGACATATTAATGACTAAAGTGACCTTAAGGGACTACACAGTAGGACTTTTTAAAACCTAAGAGTTACCAGAAAGGTTCCAGCTCTATCCTCTGAATTTTCATCTAAAGCTGGGAGAAGAGCTGGGCCCATGAACAGTGGGAGAGAAAAACAAAGTGCCTCATAATTATATTCCAGAGTCATGCTTGTCCTTGACCATAAACATCCTTCCGAGGTATAATCCTGGCCATTATACCATCGCCAAAAAAAAAAAAAGAAAAAAAGCCTTATCCTGCCTCCAGTGAACAAATTAAATTTAAAATTTTGGCTAAATTATATATATAACTTAAAAACTACCAAGAACTTGTAATGCTTCCAGAGTCAAATAAAGTTGGAGATGCCATACTTTTCTAGGTAGGCATCAAAGCAGGAGTACTGTTTCCTATAATTAATGCGAATGACTAAGTAGTCATACAAATAACCTTTACCAATAACTCAGGCATTTATAATGGGCAGGTAGAAACAAATTGAAAAAAAAATTCATCTATCAAAATACAATAGATATTATAGAGTGAACAAAGAAGGCAGTTATTCTCACTTAATTCAAATGTTCTATTTAGTAGAACAGAGAGCATCACTCATTTCTGGAGAATAAATTAATACATTATTTTATATCATTAGTGTTTGGTGTATGTGAACATTAGTGTTATAGCAGTGAGTGCACATAAGACTAAATATATTATTTTTTTCTTAATGTTGTAGTTTCTAATAGAAACTGAGCGATACAAGCTTTTTAAAGACCTCTCCTTTTAGGGTCCATGGTGAAAAATCTCAGAGGTGGAAAAGTAAATTAGAGAAAGAATACACCTCATTTTAAAGATACCATATTTTATTAAAATTATTTTTCCATGTATACAAACTGAACTTTTGATTAAAATCAAGTACAACTTCAGAATAATTCTAGAGTTGAAAGGCACATGCAAACGTAAATTACTACAAATTAACAGAATTGAAAAATATTTTTTAAATTATTTTTAGCACAAAAAGAATTCCTTTAAGTAAATTCAGAACATTATACCATCACAAAAAAAAAAAAACCTAGTTGCACACTTTTTTCCATTCATCTTCCAGCTAGATTAAGATATTAACCATAACAACATGGAATGTTCAGCATTTATGTTTGTTAATCACACATATATAATCTATATCACCACACCTAGAATTTAATTTGTCAGAAAGCTGGCTGATTTTTGGTATACTTCAACCCGGAGAGAGTAGTAATCTTAACATAAGATGTGAGGAAGGAAGTCTCCAATGCAAACGTTTGTAGATTAACTAACAGTACAGACAAAATCTAAACAAAGGAGATTATTGGATGTCTTCAAAGTATGATCATGCAAAATAGCAAATTGGATAGATAGTCTTATGAACTAGATACTCACAATTTCAAATCAAGAAATTACTAGTCACTTTGAAATCAGAACTAGGGAAGCAGAGAGTGATTTTAGAATAATCTTTCAATCTTCCATTTCAATAGTTTTTCACCAAAATCATGAAATAAATTTAATACATTCCAATTTCTGTGAAACACAGATGAGGAAGAAATCTGTTTAAAAGGTGGAGTACATTTTTATTTCTAATTTTAAATCTCCTTTTAGGTTTTATAAGCTTTGAAATGCAAGTACAGCTTTAAAGCATCATAATGAGTAATTGCTGATGAATAATAAGAGTCAGTCTGTATGTATCCTAGGAAGCATCAGTAGGCGTTTTAATTGGAAATAAGCATTCTGAGATAATGCTAATAGCAGTGTAGAAAAACGAAGTTAAAAAAAATTTCAAAGTGTTGGGAATCCTCCTTTCCTTCTTGGATTTTATTTTAATCATCTCCTCCACAGAGAATGAGCAGAACCTTTCTGTAGTCTCCAGATGTGTCACCCTGGGAACAAGGGAAGCAAAGATACAGTCAGAAAAAATGGCTTTTAACATGGAATTCACAGCTCAGAGTCATCAGAGTGTTAACTCTGTTAACTCAGAGTGTTAACTTTTTAAATATTCTCTGGCTTTTTCCAGAAAGGTGTTTTTTTGTTTTTTTGTTTTTTTAAGAATATGTGTTATTTTTTTAATTGCAAAAAATAATACATGTTCAATGTTGAGAATAAAGACCTAAAAGAAGATAAAAATCCTAATTCCACCATCTAGAGATTACTATTCCTCACACTTTGGTGTGTGCATATCCTTACAGACTTTTTTCTATATGTATAGATTCCTGTGTGATCGCCCTAGAGTGTTCTGTATTCTTTTTTCTTTTTTTTTTTTACATAAGTAGACTCTTTTAATTTATTAGATATTCTCCTACAACGTCATTCTTTGATGATTAAAAGGTATTCCATTGTATACAAGTAACATAATTTATTAGATCACCCTCCCCCACTGTTAGGTATTTCTTGTTTCCAGTTTTTCACTATTATAAACACTGCTGCAATAAGCAATTATGGTTGAATTTTTGTGCATTTCTTGATGAGTCAGGATAAAATTTTCATAAAATGGGAATTACCAGATTTATGATCATGTATTTTCCTAACCCTTTCAATATGTGTTGCAAAATAGCTTTCCAGAAAGGTGCTGTAATTTCTACATATAATTTTTATGGTCTAATTACTAGATCAATTTTTGTTTGTGCTTCATGGGCACTAGAAAAGAGGGAATGCCAGGGCGCCTGGGTGCCTGGGATAGTTAAAAGTCCTACTCTTGATATCGGCTGAGGTCATGATCTCAGGGTCATGAGACTGAGCCCTGCATTGGGCTCCACACTCAGCAGGGAGTCTGCTTGTCTCTCTCCCTCTGCCTCTCCCTCCTGCACACTCTCTCTTTCTCTAAAATAAACAAATCTTTTTTTAAATTTATTTTTATTATTTATTTTATTTTTTTAATAAATCTTTTAAAAAAGAGAAAGAAAAGAAAGAAAGAAAGAGAGAAAAGATGGAACCTCTGTCTATAGGATTCAAAGTTTAATACATATCTTTTAAGATAAATCTTATATATCCTTGTTTATGCTTTGCCTCATCAATCTGCCAAAGAACGAGGCTGTGTTTGTTAAACTCTATCTGGCCTACTGTGGCCATCAAGGTCTTTTGGAGCTTCAAATTTCTTATAGATTTGAATGCAATACTTATTTGGTACCTAAAGTTTCATGACAATTTAATCTTTGTTGTGAATACTTTTCTTAATATAAAGTGATCTTGGGCGCTTGGGTGGCTCAGTCGGTTGAGTATCTGCCTTCAGCTCAGGTCACGGTCTGGAGGTCTTGTGATCAAGCCCCACGTTGGGCCCCATGTTGGGCCCCACACTTCCCTCTCACTGTGCCTCCCCCCCACACTGTGCTCTCTTGCTCCTGCTCTCTCTCTCAAATAAAGAAATAAAATCTTTAAAAATATGTATAAAGTCATCCATTTTTTCCTATTTAATGCTTTTTCTCCTCAAATTCTTCTTTTTCCTGGTAGGGTAATCCCTTTCTTTTTTATATTGTCAAATGTAAGCTGCCTTTTTTTAAAGTCACTCATCTGTCACTATGTTTTAGTTGTTCCTTATAAACAGCAGAGACTAGGATTTTACTTTTTTATATAGCCTGAGGGATTATTTTATAACATATTTATTATTGACATATTTTATATTTCTGTTCTGGTTCTTCTGACAGCTGTTATTAAAAGAGCAATGTATTCTTTATTTCTAATATTTTCCAGTGTTGTGTGTGTACACATATATACTTACGTATTTATATATTACAAATATAATATAAATATATTTATAGTGATGTTGCCCAAGCCAGCCAATATTTTTGTGCCCCATCATTAGAGTGCCTGTATAGTATTACATCGTATAAATTTTCCATAATTTATTTGAATCATCCCCTATTGGTTATCAAAAATAATAATATATAATGAATTATGTGCCGTAAGTCTATGCCATATAATTTATACAAATATAAAAATATAAAGTAATGTAAATATAAATAATTCTATGATACAATACAATATTTAGTTGACTTTTTCACATTTCACAAAACAATTTTATTTAAATTCTTTCACAAATCTTTATTATTATGATAATATATATATAACAATGTCATTTTAACCATTTTTTAAAAGATTTTTTAATTTATTTACTTGAGAGACTGAGAGTGAGCATGAGCAGGGGGAGGAGCAGAGGGAGGAGCAGGCTCCCTGCTGAGCAGGACCCTGGGATCATGACCTGAGCTGAAAGCAGATGCTTAGTGAACAGAGCCACCCAGGCGCCCCAGCACTTTAACCATTTCAAGTGTATAATTCAGAGGCATTAATTATATTCACATTGTTGTGTAACCATCATCACTAAAATCCTTTTCATCTATTTCCAAAACCTTTTCATCTTCCCAAGTCTGTCACCACTAACCAGGAACCTTCCATTTCTTTCCTCCTCCCCACCCTCCATAGCCTCTAATCTACTCTCTGTCCTATGAATTTACTTATTCTAAATATTTCATATAAGTACATAGGATCATATAGTATTTGTCCTCTTATGTCTGGCGTGTTTCCAAAGTGCACCCATATGTCGAAAAGTCATTCCTTTTTGGGTACACGAATATACCCCACTTTGTGTATCCATTCATCTGTTGCTGAATGCCTAGGTTGTTTCCAGCTTTTGCTATTATGAATAATGTTTACATTGGTGTGCACAGAGTCCCTGTTTTAATTTCTTTTGAGTATATATAGCTGGGAGTGGAATTGCTGGGTCATAGGGTAATTCTACGCTTAACAATTTTTTTTTAATGTTTAACGTTTTGAGGAAGTGCCAAACTGTTTTTCCCAGTGTCTGCACCATTGTACATCCACGCTGGCGATGCACAAAAATACCAATTTCTCCATGTCCTCCCAACATTTGTTATCTTCTGGCTTTGTTTTTTAAAATTATAGTCAGCCTAGTAGGTATGAAGTGGTATTTCATTGTGGTTTTGATTTGGATTTCCCTCACGATTAATGATGTTGAGCATCTTTTTTATGTGCTTATTGACCACTTGTTTATCTTCCTTAGAGAAATGTCTATTCAAATCCTATCATTTTCATTTAATTAAAAATTTTTAAAAAAATATTTTATCTATTCATTCATGAGAGACCCACAGAGAGAGAGGCAGAGACACTGGCAGAGAGAGAAGTAGGCTCCATGCAGGGAGCCCGATGTGGGACTCGATCCCGGGACCCCAGGATCATGCCCTGGCCAAGGGCAGGTGCCAAACCGCTGAGCCACCCAGGGAGCCCCCTCTGTCATTTTTAAATTGGGTTGTTTGTCTTCTTGTTGAGTTGTAGAAACACTTTACATATTCTGGATAGTAAACTCTAGTTAAATGTGACTTCCAAATATTTTCTCCAATCCTCTGGATTAGTGCACTTTTAATTTATTATTTTCTCTAAAGAAATTCCTAAACATATAATAGCTAAGTAAGAGGTATAGTTTATTATTTTTTAAAGATTTTATTTATTTATTCATGAGAGATACACAGAGGCGGAGACCCAGGCAGAGGGAGAAGGAGACTCCCTGTGAGGAGGTTGATGCGGAACTCGATCCCAGGACCCTGGGATCACAATCTGAGCCAAGGCCAGATGCTCAACCACTGAGCCCCCAGGTGCCCCAAGGTATAGTTTATTTTTTATACATTTATTGCCAGGACGCCTGGGTGGCTTAGTCAGTTGGGTGTCAGACTCTTGATTTTGGCTCAGGTCAGGATCTTAGGGTCATGAGATTGAACCCTGCGTCAGGTCCCACATTCAGCAGGAGTCTGCCTCTCTCTCTTTCTCTCTCTCTCTCTTTCTCTCTACCTCTCCCTCTGCCCCTCCCCCAAATCACACTCACTCTCTCACTCTCTCTAAAATAAATAAACAGGGACGCTCGGGTGGCTCAGCGGTTGAGCGTCCGCCTTCAGCTCAAGGCGTGATCCCATAGTCCTGGGATCGAGTCCCACGTCAGGTTCCCTGCATGGAGCCTGCTTCTCCCTATGTCTCTGCCTCTCTGTCTCTCATGAATAAATAAATAAAATATTAGAAAATAAAATAAATAAACGTCATTTGCCAAAATACCCAAACATTTATTGCCAAACTGCCTCCCAGAAAAGTTAGACCAATTTACAGTCCGTCTTTCCACAAGAGATGGTGAATTTTCCCCAAGCTCTTCTCAATGCTGGTTAGGATCTTTTTAAAATTTGTTAAGGTGCGGGTACCTGCCTAGCTCAGTGGTTGAGTGTCTGCCTTCGGCTCAGGATGTGACCCCGGGGTCCCTGGATCGAGTCCCACATCGGGCTTCCTGCATGGAGCCTGCTTCTCCCTCTGCCTGTGTCTCTGCCTCTCTCTGTGTCTCTCATGAATAAATAAATAAAATCTTAAAAAAAATAAAATAAAATTTGTTAAGGTATTAGGTGAAAGGTGGTGCTTTGTTTTTACCTGTAATTTATCGTACATTATTTGGATTAAACACTCTATATTTAGAATGTCTGTTAAGTGTTTCATTTTTTCATGAAATGCATGTTTTCTTTTTGGATTTTTCTCCTTTTTCTTAGTGTTTTGTAGAAGCTCTTCACATAGAGATATTGACTCTATAGTATATATTATAAATACATTTTCCCCATAACTTCCCTACTGGTCATCCCTGAATCTTAAAAGTATTTTACTTAAAGCTAGCTCTATTTCAGCTCTGCAAAATAGTTACCTCACAGACTGTCCAGAAATAGAAACAGGTTCCTAAATGCTTTGTATACACAGTAACAAACTTAGCAGCTCAAATCACCTCATAATTACACCCTGCAAGCTCGGTGTAGGATTCAGAATACTTAATTCATGGATCAAATCCAGATTTGAAGTCAGCTGTGCAGGCAACATCAGCTCCTATAGGGAAGTGGGTCTTGCCTTCATATTCATGAGGCCCTTCTGGCTTCCCCAGGAAGCCAAATCCCAGTAATGAGGGGTTTTGAGGGATGGGAATCATTTGTCGTCACGCCTGGCAGTCTGCTGCCAGGTAGAGAAAGGCAGCAATCCAGGGTAGCTAACGTGCCTTCCCATGTTTGGCAGATCTCAGCTGGCGCTGAAGAGGGTTCCGGAAGACTGATTTAGCTGTGTAGTGGTCACCGTAAGCAGGCGGACAAGGAAATTGCACTCTTTAAAAAAATTTTTTTTTAAAGATTTTACTTCTTTATTCACGAGAGACACAGACAGAGAGAGGCAGAGACGCAGGCAGAGGGAGAAGCAGGCTCCATGCGGGGAGCCCGACGTGGGACTCGATCCCGGGTCTCCAGGATCAGGCCCTGGGCTTAAGGCAGACGCTCAACTCGGTTGAGTTGAGCCGCCCAGGTGCCCCAGGAAATTGCACTCGTAAGAGTATTCATTAAAATCTACTCTGTCTTGGGGCGCCTGGGTGGCTGGGTCAGTTAAGTGTCTGCTTTGGGCTCAGGTCATCGTCCCGGAGGCCCAGCCCAGCAGCCCAGAGCTCCCTGCGCAGCGGGGGGCTGCTTCTCCCTCCCCCTCTGCTCCTTCCCGCCCTCCTCTCTCTCTCTCTCTCTCTCTCTCTCTCCCTCCCTCCCTCCCTCCCATCTGTATCTCCCCTTTCTCTGTCTGAGCTCAACATGAAATAATCGCTGCCTTTGGAAGGCAGACATTTCCAGCCTCCAGCCTGGCAGAGATTGAAACCGGAAGGACCAGCTTGGCGGGGGGCAGCCGAGAAGGGTCCGAGCGCCCCGTTCCAACCCTTCCTTTCCTCAGGGCTTTCCCCGGGCGAGGCCGGGCTCCCGACCCACCTTGATGAAGGAGTACAGAGACTTTCCGTAAAGCCTCTTGAAGCTCTCCCGGATGTCCATCATATCGATCTCCGCTCGAGACACCATAACCCTGATGAGGGTGTCATCATCTGTGCCCAAGCCCTAAGGAAGAGAACGAGACCCATGCTGGTTTCCAGACGCTCCCTTCCTCAGCTTAGCACGGCCAACCTGAGCAGGGCTCTCTTGAAGGAGACGTGCTCCGCGGCACACTTAGAAAGCCCGGGACTACTGCTCCCACCCGTGTGCGGGGGTCCCCACTTCCCTCTCCAACGCTCTGGATTCCCACCACAGGAGACCACTCCCTGCCAAGGACTCCTACCCTGCATTCTCAGCCTGCTGCCTCCCTGCAATGATTCCTCCCCCCCAATGTCCCTCCCCCCAGCCTCACCATCCTTCCTACCCTATCAAACCCTCCCAGGTTAAACTTCCTTGAAGGTCCTGCTCAAATATACCAACTTCTCCGTATAGTCTCTTCTGATCCTCACCCCCTCAACAAATACTGAAAAGAAAAAAATACTCTTCTTTCTGTGCTCCTATGTATTTGGGTCCTCAACTACTGTCTTACATTCTGTTTTGTTAGTATTTGCATTTTGCCCATACCTGCCTTCCCCTTCCTACCTTTTGATCTCTCCTGCATCTCCCATGGTTCCCAGCAAGGGGGTCTGCACACAGTACAATGCACATTTAGGGGCCTGGGCTCTGAAGCCAGACCGCCAGTGCTTGCATCCCTGCTCCTTTACTTCCTCACTGAGGACCTTGGGCAACCTGCATACCTCCCTGTGTCTCAGTTTCCTCATCTGTAAAATGGGGGTTTACAACAGCACCTGCCCCATTCAGCTGCCCCATATGTATACAGCATTAAAAATAGCAATCACATGTTATAACTACTCAATAAATATTACCTAATATTATTATTATTATTATTATTAGCAGGCACTGATTGAACTGAATATCTCGGGCCAATTTTGGTTAATTTGTGTGGGAAACAGAAGTAAACATGCAGTGGACACAAGACATGTTGGAGTCATTCAGATGCCAAGAATGAAGCCATTTACCTTCATAGATTTATAAAGCCTTTCAGCAAAGTATGCAGATTTGTTCCTCATGCACTTTACTGTTAAGAGATAAAAAAAGAAATTTAAAAAATTACAGATAAAATCTATGAGAAAAAAGTGACAGTTGTTCTCTCTGTTTCTACAAGGTATGAAATTGTATCTCTAGAAGGCTTTTTTGGAAAAATTTTAGCCAAACAATGTTTTATGAACATAGGCCATGGAGAAGTAATTAATAAAGCAATTAACTGAAGAATTGATTAATAAAGGCAATTAAAGCAAAAGGCAGCATATAGTTTCAAAATGATTACTATCTGTACCATATGAAACCTTTATTAATTCTAACAATTCATAGACCCGCGAGAGACCGCTAATTTAGGATTATCTTTCCAGTATACTGAGATGCAAAAGCACAAAGGATATACAATACGTAAAGCTACATAATACAATAACACATATAATAGTTCTTGTCTAAAATTCTGGATCTTGGGGTGCCTGGGTGGCTCAGCGGTTTAGCGCCTGCCTTCGGCCCAGGGCGTGATCCTGGAGTCCCAGGATTGAGTCCCACGTCGGGCTCCCTGCATGGAGCCTGCTTCTCCCTCTGCCTGTGTCTCTACCTCTATATCTCGTTAATAAATAAATTTTAAAAAATAAAATAAAATTCTGGATCTTGGGGTGCGTGGGTGGCTCAGTTGGTTAAGTGGTTAAGCAGTTAAGCATCTGTTTTGGGCTCAGGTCATAATCCTGCGGGTCAGTGGGGAGCCTGCTTCTCCCTCTCCCTCTGTCCCTTCCCCTGCTCATGCTTTCTCTCTCTCTCTCAAATAAATAAATAAGACCTTACAAAAATTCCAAATCTCATTATCAGTGATTTAAGCATTTTTTTAATCCCTGAAAACAAATACTATATCCCCATGACAACAAGTGGTAAGGAGGAAAGTCTATAAACATTTGTTTCTCTGCTCCCCACCCACGACCCACCAGCTTACCTATGGCCAGCAGAGCATCTTCAAAGCTACCGGATGTTTCAGATTTAATACTCTGCTCAATATCCTTCTGTGATATCCTTTTGTATTCATCAAACACTACAAACAGTAACAAAATGGAATTATAAATAATAACAAAAGGGAGGAAACTAAAATTTAGGGAGAGAATGGGCATCTTTCTAGAGCTCACTACTCTTCGGCGTACATCAGGAGCAAACTGACATCAGCAACGTCAGTGAGGACCAGGAGGCGTGTGGCCAGAGGAACAGGTGCAAGGAGAGGACGAAGGGATATATGGAGAGTCTCGGAGGACAGCAGGCAAGCCCTTTCCCTTGTTTAGGACCCTGTTTGCTCACACGTAAAGTGGGGATAACGTCTAGAGAGATTTGCGTTCTTTTCTCGTTGTTCCCTTGACGGGCAGAACACGTCTGAGTGTGACGGTGGCCTCAGCCGTCACCTGTATGTTCACCCTCCTTTCGGCTCATCCAAACCGGAGTCCTTCACCCCCTTCACTACCGAGTCACGTTTGATAACAAATGGTTGCATCTTCTAATAAATAGACTGTAACACAATTTTCTCTCACTTTAGGACAAGTGTTTTGGAATGTGATGAACCCTTTTGGAGATTCTTAGCCAGTCTGCAGTAGGGGTTCGAGGAGCAACATTTTCAATGAAGACTTTGGGAGACTCTGCTTTACAAATAAAATATGGGACTCCCCCTTCCCCTGAGATGCCTGGATCTGCCTTGACTTCTGTACCTCCTGGAAATGTTCGGCTCTCCCTTTCCAATTCAATGAGCCACCAGTATTTTCCCTTTCCCCTCTTGTCCCATTCTGTAGGATTCCTTCTTCTTACTTAGATGGGAATCAGCGTCTATTGCTTAGAATCAAAAGATCTAATGGACACAGCTTCTAAACCTCAGTTTTCTAGGCTGTAAAATGGGAAATAATGGTTGCTCCAATGGGATGTCGCAGCGAGCAATGCTTATCACGCGCTTAGCGCTGCACCTAGAAGATAATGAATAAAACCTTAGTTACTTGAATCCTCCCTAGTAGTGTCGGTTGGTAAGTAAATCATGAAGTTTTCTTTATCCAAATAGTGCTTCTTCGACTGTCTTCCAGGGCAGGTATGTTATGACTTCCCAGTAACAGACCTGTGCCTAGAAGTGAAAATTGTTACAAAGCTGTTTGCATCTTTTGGAGGATCTGCCGTTTCTGGAAAATAACCACCAGGGGGAGGTGTATGTAATTAGTCCTCTGGCAAGGGAAGGCAAAGAAACAAGGAGCTGAGTCAGAAGTTGGTGCATCTGATGGTAGCTCATGACATTTAACAGGTGCAATCACCTATTTTTAGTCACTGTGGAATATCCGAAATAAGTGCAACTTCCAAACGTGCCGTAATTTTCAGTTACTTTATGTTTTCAATTTACCGAACTCATTCTTCTCAAATTTCCCGTAGGTTTTATAAATTGTAATTACAAGGCATGGTAGGTTGACAAATTTATGATGCAACATAAAGACCTAAAGAGCTTATATAAAAGATGAAATATCTTATTAAACCCTCATTGCTGTTCATAAGAAAGTAAACCTGACGACAAATGTTCTACAGTTTTACCCCCCAAAGATGTTAAAAGCACATTATAAAGACTAGCATTATCAGAAGCAAATTAGAAACATTACACATAGGAAATAAAATTCGAAATTATCCACTATTTATCTTATGCAACAGACTCCCTAAAGAAATCATGTCTCTCAACTTTACAACTTGGATATTAAATAAGAACAAATGTCAACCCACAATTTTATTTTATTGCTCACTGACATACTGAAGATTTTTTTCTTATGTAACTAAAATTAAACAGGGCTGCTTTAGAAAAAAGACTATGAAGGTTGGTTTCCTACAAACAGGAATGTCAAAGTCCTACGAATACGCTGTATATGCTAAGTTTTCATAATGAATCTTTCAGAAATCGACCCTCATGCACATCGCTGCGCTCCTGCATTTCCAAGGTTAGGCATCTAAGACCCTTCAGTACGATCTGTTTCTTGTACCAAGTAAAGGGGGAAAATTCTCAATTAATTATGGACAACACAGTTTTCATTGTCTTTCAGGTCTTTGGAAGATGAGGCAAGGGCCTTACCATGCAACAGGTGATTTCGGTTCCGGGAGCAGAGAACAGTCAGAAATTTCACCTCATCTGTCCCCCATTTCTTCTCTCCAGCCTCATACAGGTCCTGACGCCAAACAAAGCACAAGTTTAAAACATCACAGAGAAGGTGCCAGGAAACATGCAAATATTTCCAGAACATCAAAGAGCCGAGCTGGCTTCGTTTTATTTTGTTGGTAATGGGTGTGGAAGAGCTGTTTGTGGTGAGTGGCGATGACTCAAGATTTTCCTTTAGGTATAAAACTGATGGGACCTTGGGGCGCCTGGGTGGCTCTGTTGGTCAAGCATCTGATTCTCCATTTCAGCTCAGGTCGTGATCCTGAGATCAAGCCCCGCCTCGGCTCCCTGCTGGGTGTGGAGCCTGCTTATGATTCTCTCTCCCTGTGCCCCCTCCCCATTCCCCCCAAAAAAGACTAATGGGGGAGTCAAGGCAAGCACCAGCAGCTCCCTATATGTGGACTACATGATTCTTTTTCTTTTTTAAAAAAATATTTTATTTATTTATTCATCAGAGAGAGAGACAGAAAGAGAGAGAGGCAGAGACACAGGCAGAGGGAGAAGCAGGCTCCACGCAGGGAGCCCAATGTGGGACTCGATCCCGGGTCTCCAGGGTCACGCCCTGGACCAAAGGCAGGCGCCAAACCGTTGAGCCACCCAGGGATCCCTCTTTTTTGGGGGAGGGGGATCCCTCTTTTTTTTAAGATTTTATTTTTAAGTAATCTCTACACCCAATGTGGGGCTCGAACTCACAACCCTGAGATCAAGAGTTACATGCTCCACCGACTGAGCCAGGCAGACGCCCCACACTGTTCTATCTTTCAGAGCTAAAAGGAATGCCCTAGACCCAGTCTTCTGTACAGTAGCCACCAACCAAATGTGGCTATTTACATTTTAGCTAACTAAAACGAAATTACATTTAAAATTCAACTCCTCAGTCACACAAGCGACATTTCAAGAGCTCAGTGGCCTCGTGTGGCTGGTCCGGCTGAAGAGTCAAATTTTAAATTTTATTTTATTTTAGTTAATTAAAATTAGCTAGTGGCTACCCATCCTAGACAACGCCAATGTGAACAGTTTCAGCATCACGGAAAGTTCCATCGGACAACACTGCTCTAGAAAGATCTGTGATTTGCTCGAGGCTATCGAAGGTCTCACAGTAGGACCAGGACCCATCAGTAATTGCTTACATTCTAAACAGGTAGGACTATCAGAAATTCTGCTTGCTTTTACTATATTATTGATAAATCAAAGCTACTATTCATATCTCCTCACTGCTGTTTATTTTTACTTATTTTAAAGATCTTACTTATTCATGTGACAGAGAGGGAGAGCACAAGCAGGGGAGCGGTAGGCAGAGGCAGAGGGAGAAGCAGGCCTCTGGCTGAGCAAGGGGCCTGATGTGGGGCTCGGTCCCAGGACCCCAAGATCATGACCTGAGCCAAAGGTAGAGCCACCCAGGTGCCCCACCTCACTGCTATTTATTTATTTATTTATTTATTCATTCATTCATTCATTCATTCATTCATTTCTTTAAAAGATTTTATTTATTTATTTATTTATTTATTTATGACACAAACACACACACATGTAGAGACACAGGCAGAGGGAGAAGCAGGCTCCATGCAGGGAGCCCTACGTGGGACTCGATCCCAGGTCCCCAGGATCACACCCTGGGCTGCAGGCAGCACTAAACCGCTGAGCCACCCAGGGCTGCCCCCTCACTGCTATTTAAAAAAAAAAAAGCAAAACAGAACATAATAGCGGGTGTTGGCGAAGATGTAGAGAAAATGGAACCCTGTGATTGTTGAGGATGGAGAACGGTGCAGCTGCTACAGAAAGCAGTATTATAGCTGTTCCTGAAAAAATTAAGAATAAAATTACCGTACGACCTAATAACATGACTTCTGAGTATACGGTCAAAAGAACTGAAAGCCGACCTTACGGGGATGCTCCCAGCAGCAGTACTCACAACAGCCGAAAGGTAGGAGCAGCCCAACTGTCCCCTGGCACCCGAACGGATGAGCCCAATGTGCAGGCGTGGCATGGGTACCACGCAGCCTTAAGGAGGAAGGGAACTCGGACCGTGGCTACGACGAGAATGAAGCTCGCGGACGTCACGTGAAGCGAAATAAGCCAGTTGCACAAACACGGGTCCCGTGTGATGGACTTGGATGAGGCGCCCGGAGAGGTCAGACTCCTAGACTCAGGAAACCGAATCGTGTCAGTGGCTGCGGGGAGCGGGAGATGAGGAGTCGTTCAACGGGTTTAGTGGGTACGGAGTTTCCGTCTCGCAAGGCGAGAAGGTTCTGGAGACTGGCTTCACAAGACTCTGCAGAGTCAACACTCCTGAGCTGCACGCTTGTTAAATTTCTCAAGGTGCCCTCACTTGACACGTTGGGCCACCTGCTGGGCTGACCTCCGTCTCCTCGTCTGGGTCTTCGTTCCTCACTGCTTTAGAGTCAATTCACCGAACCCTGGAACTTTAGAGCCGGGAGGGCCCGGGGCTCCCTGGGCAATACCTCATCACCCTCACGCCCAGAGTTGCACCCAAGATCCTCCGGTCGGCTCCTCTAGCTTCCCGCCAGCTCTCCTCGCGCCTCATCCGCCCATCGTCACCTGTTATTTTCCCACTGCACTCTCGTCGGTCTGTTTGTGCAGCTCTTGTTTCATCGGAATGTGTCTTCTCTCGTGCGTCTTGGGGTCCGAAGCTGAAATCTGCGTCCTCCTCCCTGCCTGGGCCCACCTGCCTCCCTCCCGCTCCTGCTGGTCCCCCGGCCACACGGTGCTTGCGCTGAGGGTGTGCTGCTTTCCGTGCTCTTCTATTCTTCCGTGATGAGCAGTCTGTCCAGAGCTGCTTTTTCCCTGTAGAACAAGACAAGCGGATTCTTCTCGGAGCGAGGCCTCGCTCCTTATTTGGACGGATGTCAAGCAGGAGCGTGAGTGGCGAGCACATGGCGAGCATGTGGCGTGTGGCGAAGACCTAGGATTCCCCAAGGAGCCTCGGCCTCCGCATAAAGCTGCTGTGCCTGCTTCCAGCTTCGAGGGGGGTGGACGCCCTTCCGGGGCGCTTGGCCCAGCGGTGCTGCCCACCTGGCATTTCAGTGGGCCTCCTCCTCCTCCACAGCTTCCAGTGTTCGTGCCGATGTTTCCTATGCCTGTATTTGTTTGTTTCCCAGAAGAAGGGAATCAAGATGCGTCAGCTCGCAAAAGCTCTTGAGGGCGTTTTTAATGTAGTCTTAATATATCGCACGTTTCTTCCTCAAGTAAGAATTCTGAGTGCTCCTTATGACGTCCTCCCGTGCGAGTTCCATCCCAAGAACAGATAAAATTGGACTAAAATGGGACTAGTGGGGTAACAGCCTCCGTACTTTCAGAGGCCCACCCTCCAGAAGGAACCACTACCTAACTCCACCTGCCCGGATCAGTCTTCTCATCTCAAACTCACTTACTTTCCTCCGTCAAAATCCAGCTTCGGTAACGCAGTGTTTGCAGACACCGCCCCGGTGCTGCTGATACAAGTCACAGAGCAAAGGCTGCCAAGGTTTTCCTACGGCCTTATCCTACAAGAGCTGAAATCTCAGCTGCAGTTGTTCTCAAGTTCCTCACCTCCTGGTGAGACTCGAAAGGATCCAGAAAAACTGACTGTGAACTCTACTCCCTCCATCTGACTCCCCCAGCCCAAACTTACTTGGAAGCCCCTTTGTACCTCATCACACCCCCACGGGGAACTGTGCCCCTTGAAGAGCCCCCAAAACACCTGTTCATTGAGTTGCACGGCTGCAAAGAGCCCAATTCCACCAGCTATGTGGTCTTGGACGAGGTATTTAAACCTTCGCATCGCTGTCTTATCTCTAAGCATACGAAGGAACACTACCTGCTTCACAGATGTGTGGTGAGGAAAAAGTGTAAGGTGGTCCATGGGACGCCCGGCGCCCAGGAGACCCCCCAGGAACTGAAGGCGGGTACGGCGTCTCAGGAATGAAGTGCCCGCTGACTCTTCACTGAAGGGGAGATTCCCCTGGGCCACGGAGGCGCCTTCCCACATCCACAGATGCTGTCCTTGAGGTAGCTGAGCCTCACAGCAGCATCCAGGGTTTCCAACGTTTTCAACACCTCCTCCCTCCTCAAAGCTTCCGGATTAAAGGCAATTTCCTGTTTTTCCAGTATGGGATGGTCCTCCTTGTACCTTCGGGACTCCTGTGGCACGTTCACCCCCTCCCTTCTGGAGAAAGCAACGGGTTCTCTCCTGCAGAACCCAGAGTGGTTCACGCCTCACGTACCGAATGGGACCAATCCTCCCCTGTGGCTGTACGTTGGTTAAGAGTACAGCATCTAGATCCCAACTGCCTCGGGCCCCATGCATTCCCCATGAAGCCTGAGCGAGGGACTGAGCGTCTGCAAGGCTCAACTTCCTTGTCCACGAGCTGGGGAGAGCAGCGCTCGGTTCGTAGGGTTACTGCAAGGATTCAATGACATATCTCGTGTCAACAGCTCACAACAGTGTTTGGCACCTGGTAAGGACCCATTTCTTTCTTTTTTTTTTTTTTAAAGATTTGCTTATTTATTTATTATTCATGATAGAGAAAGAAAGAGGCAGAGACACAGGCAGAGGGAGCAGGCTCCATGCAAGGAGCTCAATGCGGGACTCGATCCCAGGACCCCAGGATCATGCCCTGGGCCAAAGGCAGGCACCAAACCCAGGGATCCCCCCATTTCTTTTTAATCAGCTATTATGATTAGTGTTATCTGGCCACTAATTCAGTAAAGGAATCAGGGGTTGGCGCCAGGGCAGGCATCGGTGGTGGGCCGGGCACCAGGCAAACAACTGCCTCTTGGACTTTGAAATTAATTTTACCCGATAGGGTACATACTGCGCAGGCTGTTTTACACAGGTTCTATCAAACGTAAAAATGCAAGGTAAATGCGGCAAAGGCAGGTCCCTTCACCTCCAAGTGATTCAGAAGATGCTCCATGGCTCTCTGGGGGGGCCAGACCATGGTCCCAATGTCAAGAACCCAGGGATGCTTATATAATGATCCCCTGTGTCACCCGGAGCCCCAGGTATTTCTGCAAGAAATTTCTGCTGGGAAGCCCCGGTGGCTCAGTGGTTTAGCACCGTCTTCAGCCCAGGGCGTGATCCTGGGGACCCGGGATTGAGTCCCACGTGGGGCTCCCTGCATGGAGCCTGCTTCTCCCTCTGCCTGTGTCTCTGCCTCTCTCTCTCTCTCTCTCTGTGTCTCTCATGAATAAATAAATAAAATCTTTAAAAAAAAATTACTGCTATTGAAGGTCATCTGCGGGAATCTTTTATTTTTTTCCATAGGACATCTCCCAGCCTGGACGACACACACTGAAATATGAAAGGGGGGGGGGGTCCACCCACTAAAGCCTTGTTGGCAACAGAAAAGAGAGAAGCTGCAGTTCTACTGACCTGAGCATCCTGTCTCATGAGAGCATCGTCCAGAAAATTTCCTTCATCCCTGCCACCCTGAGAAAAACAAGGCAAAGGGATGAGAGAGTGTCCATGAAGGCAGGGGCGGGGGGCACTGTGCAGACCGAATGCCGGGTGGGGGGGGCGATGCCCTTCGAATGTGCCTGTGTTATTCCCGCGGCTCTAACCGGAGCCAGTGGCTCCAGCGGACGGGGAAGGAGCGCGACCACGGCCTGCTGACTGCCGTCACCCACCCCGTCCCTCGGACGAAGGCCTTCCCAGCTGGCAAACCCGCACTGATAGACTCTGCCAAATGGGGGCTGGGAAAAGGAGAGACCCAGGGCCCAGGCCGTGGAGGGATGCTAGGCCTCCCCTCCGCTCTGCCGGCTGAGGTTTGTTGCCACGCGGCCTCCGGCCCCTGGGCTCCAGGCCGGGCCCGCCGGATGCTAAGTCTGGGAGGCGAAGAGCAAAGTGGGCAAAACAGGAGAAGCGGGCGGGCGCTGCGAGGAGTGGGGGGGCTGCGGGGGGCTGGAGGGCGCCCTGGGTCGTCCTCTGTTGGAAGAGCAGCAGCACTGGGACAGGCACGTCAGGAGATGAGCTGCTCTGGGGGGCCACTCGGGGAAGCGCCCCCCCCAGGAAGGAGGAGGGGAGGAGCCGCGTCTGCTGCCTCCGGCGCCCCTGCCCTGGGTCACCCGGAATCCCGAGGTCACCTCCAGGCCAGGCCACCTGCACGGTGCGGTCCCAGGACGCCCGGAAATGCCGCTCACTGCGGGGCTCCCAGAGCCTTGGTGGTCCCCACCCGGCCCCCGCGTCCCAGGGCGTCCTGCCCCCTGCTCCTGGCAGCACCCGGTCCCCCTGCCGGGTGCCCACCGGCTCCCCTGCCCCGAGGCCCACACCCCCAGGCCCCCGCGCCGTGGGCGCCTCGCTCGAGAAGCCCTGCTCGGTGTCCGCCGCCGCGCTCTCGGCCCGAGCCTGTCCCCGGCCCCCGGCAGTGTCCCCGCCTTGATGACAGGAGCCCGGTGCCTGCCCCCCTCCCTGGGGAGCGTGGGAAGCCCTGGGCAGGGGCCCCGGCACCTGTCACGTCCCTGAGGAGCCCGGGCCTGGGAAGGCGGGAGGGAGGGAGGGGAGAGGGCCCCGCGGGAGGACTCACGGCCGACAGCGACACCAGCACCCTCTGGAACATGAAGGACGTGTCGGAGCGAATGTCGTCCTCGAGGCTCCGGCCGTACTCTGGGGACAGAGCGAGGGCGCCCGTCAGCCCCCCGAGGCCGCCGGCCCCGCACCCCAACCTTCCCGCGGCCCGGGCCCGGCTGGTGGCACAGGGCGGCGGGGTGGGGGCGCCGACGGGCCGAGGACAGGCAAGCGGAGCAGTGGGTGCCCGGGGTCGGGCCCTGGGAGGGGGCTGTCAGGGCCAAGGGCCGGGGGGGCTCCCCAGAGAAGCCCCAAGCCTCACGCCCCCGGGGACAGAAAACCTTGAGCCAAGAGCCCGGCTTAGGGCCTCCTGCTCTGAGCACTGACCCAGCCCCCACTATCTTGTTCTCCTTCTACAGAGCAGTACACACTTGCTATGGAAAACTAAGGGAAAAACACATAAATAACACAAAGGAGGGAAAAACCCCACAGAACTCCTCCTCCTCCGTAACCCATTTCATGGAATCTGATAATATCCTTCAATGGACGCTCCGATGCCGACACACGCTCCAGCGTGCGGAGGTGCCGCGTTGGTTGGCCAACCTGCCACTGGTGGATGTTTGTAGCGACGTCAACAATACCAAATAAGCTTTGTAGGATCTAAACCTTTGTGCAATTTTTTTTTTTTAAATCGCATTCGTAGGGCAAAAAGGTGTATTTTAAAGGCTCTTCCTAGGTGGGCTTCATCCTCTGGAGATTTTTAAGAGGGGAGCAAATGTCCATCTTTCTGAGATGCCTGGAGGGGATACAGGCCAGTCTGGAGGTAAGAGGTGGGCCCAGAAGCCCCTCCGGGCCAGCCCCTGGGACGGTTAAGGCTCGCTGGTGCCCCCCCTTTTCAACACACCTGTCTGATCGTAAGGAACAACCCTCCAACCTCCAGAATAATAGTAATGCTACACCGGGGGGCTCCGGGGCAGTGGCATCTTCACCAGAAAGGTCCTGAGAAGCCACGGGACTGTCACTTCCCTAGACGGGGACCCGCCTGAAAGCACAGCCTGAAGCTGGGGATCCCCCGTGGTCAGGGTCTCCATGAGGACGGCTGAATCGGTGGGCACCAGCCCCCGCGAGTACTTCTCAAATCACAAGGAAAGCCCAACGGGGCCACTGGGGGCTACATACGGAGCTGGTAGGTCTGGTTTATGCGCCGGAGCTCCTCGGGCGTCCGCGAGGCCAGGATCTCGATGAGGCAGCCCTCATCCGTGCCAGCTCCCTGAACGCCAGGCCGGGAGACAGCGGGTTAGGAGCCCGTCTGCGTGCTGAGCGCGGACCTAGGCCTCCGGCCCAGAACCCACGGGGCGTAAAGACAACCCACGGGGTTCTAGCACCAGGATTTGCCCATCTTAATTGTCCCGCCCAAACTGCAGGGTGCTTCACCACGACGCTGTCTAGTGACCGCAACCCCTCTGGGCCGTTTCTGCCGGACGGTTGCTGCGCCAGGCTGTGCCCCGCGTCTGCCCGCGACGGGGGCCGGGGCGACTCTCCTCGACCTCCCCCAGGCTTTGAACCTCCTGGCAAAGACCAGCACCTCTTCGCCTGGCACGAGGCTGCTCGCTGACAGGGATTCAGGACGGGCAGGCGCTGGCCGAGAACCCCCTCCGCCAGCTGGGAGCCCCTGCCTCGGCAGCCGCGAGGCTTCACCTCTCCAAGGCCGCGACGGCGCCGGGAGGCCGTGGGGCTGGACCCGGGGAGGAGCGGGCCCGGGCGCTGCAGGGCAGGCGGGCGCGTACCTTCATGGCCCTGCGCAGCTCCTGCACGTCGTACAGCACGGTGGGCGTCATCATCCCCACGATCACCCGCTCGAAGTTGCCGCTCAGCTCCGACTTCAGGTCGTCCATCAGGTCCTGCGGAGCGAGCCGGGGGCCGTTCACCCGCCAGGCTCACGGCAACCAGCGGCCCTCGGGGGGGCCCGGGGACCGGCCGCGAGGCCTGCACGGTCCCAGCTCCCCTGCTGGTGACTCTGAGTCGCCCCTGCCTCCTCCCGGGGTCCCTCTCCCGCAGCCGCAGCCGCACCGCGGAGGTCTGCAAAGGCTCCCTGCCGCATCCGCGTGCCTACCCTTATGCTAAGAGGCCTTTATGAGGCCCTTCGCCCTACGGCTCTGCGACACCAGCCTTTCTTCCTGTGCTTCGGCCAAACCCGCGTGTCACCGCAAACAACGCAGAGGCAGATTTGAGGAGCCGAGCATCCCCCGTAAGCAGGCATTGAAGAGCTTTGCAAAGGGCCCCGGGGGGCTCAGTCAGTCCGGCATCTGCCTTCAGCTCAGGCCATGACCCCGGGGTCTTGGGATCGAGTCCCGCATCGGGCTCCCTGCATGGAGCCTGCTTCTCCCTCTGCCTGGGTCTCTGCCTCTCTCTGTCTCTCATGAATAAATAAATAAAATCTTTTTAAAAAATTGATCAACTAAAGTAAGAAGCTGAGATACTGTTCAAGTCAGATCTCCGATTCTCAAAAACCTGACTGACAGCCCCGTGTTTCATCTCTTGTGCAGATTTCTAGGCCAAATCCACAGACACCGAACAGGTGAACAAACTACTTAGTGCTCAGTCCGCTAACGTTGGGCATCGTGCCAAACGGCCGTCAGATTAGCTTAGTTCTGAGGCTGAATATTCCAGTTCATCTATCCCATGCGTGTTCACACCGGTTTGTGCTCATTAAGTGTCTGCGGGACGGAGGGGAGTTTCAAATGCCCAAAAGACAGTCTGAGCTGCGAAGAATCCCTTTCCCTGCCGGGTCCCCGCCACAGCTGGCCCGCAGACGCGCCGGTGAGCAGCCCGCCACCCTGTCCCCGCCACCGCCACCGCTTAGCCTTCGAGAGCAGCTGCGGTCGCACGAGCCGAAAGGTCTCCGAGACCTCAATCACCCCTTGACAGCCCTGCCTCGGTAAAAAAGGCTTCCTGCCAATCACACAGGTGGGTCCGCAGTGACGAGGGAAGTTTGGGTGCAACGGTCCTGCTAAGTGAGCGCCGAAAGCCGAGTTTGAAAGAGGCTCCCTTTCTGAACACGTCAGCTGAGCTGACAAATCGACCGCGTGTTCACAAACACCCAGGCCCCGCTCGGGAACTTGAGAGGGTGCCCCTCGGCTGAGGATCATCAGAGGAATGAATATACGCTACAGGTGGGCGTGTGCGGAAGGGTCAGCAGGGACTCTCAGGCCCAGGAGAGCCTTTTTAAAACAAACAAGGTCTAAGCACCGCTTCGTCGTCCGCGGTGGCCTAAGCCCGACCAGGATCAGGGGAGGTGCTCCCAAGGGTGGCGGCGGAGTCCACTGAGCAACCGAGTCCCCGCGAGGGGCCGAGTGGGAAGATAGCAAGAGCCCCCAGAAGTCACTCCTGCCCAAGGGCAGCAGACGGAACCTGCTGACACCATTTTAGGTTTTTTCCCCCAAAGAACATCTTTAAACAAGGCAAGGATCCGCTCTCGCGAACACAGGGCCACTGCAGGAATCGAGACGGGGAGGGGCCCGGCCTCCCTGCCCCGGGAGGTCCTGGGGGGCCGCAGGGGCCGCAGCCTACCCTGCCGATGGTGCTCTTGTAGGCCGTCCTGATCTCCTGGCGCTGGGCCGTGTTGCGGTGGGCAAGGACGCCGATGATGGCATCTTCGTCGGTGCCTGGCGGGGAGCGGGGACAGCGGGTGAGGTGATCTGGGGAGGAGCGAGCAAAGGGGTTCCCCCAGGGACGCCAGCGCTACCCAAACACACACTTTTTAAGAAAAGAGGTTCTGGTTCGGTAGGTTCGTCTATTTTTTCAGGAACCAGACACGCGATTTGAGTCTCGGCCTCTCCTTTCAATCACCTGTTCGCCACTGAACAGAGAAGCTACCTCGTGTGAGTGTGAGCGCTGGCGTCCTCCTGCACCGCGACCTCCGGACCCGCGGCCTCCCCGGATTCCCTCAGGGTGCCCGCACTCGCTGAACGGGCGCCAACTGCTGACCGGGTCAGGCCCTCGGTCCCCCCTGCAGTTCTTGGCATGTCTTCTGGTTCTCCTCTATCTTGTGTTCTTTCTTTTTCTCTCATTTTTTAAAAAAGGATTTTATTTATGTATTTGAGAGAGAGAGGGAGACGCAGACTCCCGGCTGAGTGCAGAGATCCGAAGTGGGACTCGATCCCTGGACCCCAAGATCACAACCTGAGCTGAAGTCAGATGCTTAACCAACTGAGCCCCCCAGATGCCCCCCTCCTCATTTCTAAGTTTGTTAAAATTTCCTCTGAGTCTTGAAACCATTTGGACTCTTGATTCACTCAGCCTCTTGCAGGGGTTTCCCCCCCTTAATTTCACTTTAATTACCAAACAGCACCGTGCTGGTTTCAGGTGTACAACATAGGGATTCAACAATTCTGTACGTCACCGAGCGCTCATCACTAGTGTACCTAGTGCCCTGCACCCCCTTCACCCAGCGCTTGCAGGGTTTTATTTTATTTATTTTTTTTAGGGTTCTGGTGGGCTGCTCACTGCCTGCCCTGAGCTTTCAGATCCGTAGGTGTGGCTTTTCATTTCCAGGCTCTTCCCTGACCTCAGTGGTTCCCTTCTTAGAACTGCTAAAAAAAAATTCCCACTGTGCAATATCCTACCAAAACTTCGTGAGAATTACAAATCGTAAACGTTCTGAATTTTGTTTGCAGGCTTCTTGCAGCAACTTTTACCGGGACGGCTTTATTCTGATTTTTCAGAATCGGTCCCTTGTCTTACTAACAGCTGGACGTCCATGTATGTTTGGTGAGTTTTCCGCTTCCTCACTGTTTAACCTGTATGGGGAATTGTGTGGGACTACGGAAAAGATTCTGCTGGGAGATTTCAGGGAGAAATGAAAAAATATAGATTTACCATAGGTATTCTTCGCAAGATTAGAGATCCAGAAAAGTGTGGGCTGTGGGGAGGAAGCTATAGGACTGTGTTTACGTATCTTAGGGCCCTACTCTCTGTCATATTAGGAAAAAAGTGGGGGTATGCCTGGGAGGCTCAGTGGCTCAGCACCTGCCTTCAGCTCAGGGCATGACCCTGGGATCCCCCGTGACCAGGGGTCCCGGGATCAAGTTCCGAATCGGGCTCCCTGCATGGAGCCTGCTTCTCCCTCTGCCTGTGTCTCTGCCTCTCTCTCTGCGTCTCTTATGAATAAATAAAATCTTTAAACAAAACAAAACAAAACAAAACAAAACAGGTCTCTATTATATATAAACTTCCTGTTCTCCTTCAGAACTCTCAGTGGGGGGAGGTCCATCTTTTGCTCACCCCTATTTCTATAAAAGGCACCATCCTTTCAGTTAGTCAAATCTGAATTCTCAACATAGCTTTGATTTTTTTTTTTTTTTTACCCTCCCTCATCCTCTACATTCAAATTTCCTGCCAAGGCATACAAAAATCTAACTCTAAAATCTTTTTTGCGTGCTTCTCCTCTTTGATTCCTACCACTGCTACTCAGATTCAGGACTTTAGGGGCTTAGACAAATGTAAAGTCTGGTAATTGGTATTCTTATCTCCTAATTGGTCTTTCCAAACTCTTGCTAGATTAATTTTCCTAAAAAGTAAAACTCCCGAGTGTCCCCCGCCCTCAGGCTCAGGAATGTCCCCCCGCCCCCATCTGCTGGACTTCTACAGGAGCAGCAGTCTGGCATTGGAGACTTTCTGCGAGATCCTGTGTGCTGTTGTAAATACGCACAGGAAAGGAACTCAGGCAGCCAGATTTCACAGACCTCGCTCTGGAATGATGGTACTTGCTCCAATGTACTGCACTCCTTCCTCCCGACCTCCTTCACTCTCGGTCTAGTGGTTTGTACGCCCCTCTGGCCACTGCCTAGGATGTTGATTGTGGCGCTGGTTTCCTGGCCAAGGGCTTTGGGCCGCCTCCCCACATCTGTGATTCTCCAGGGGGCCTTCTCAGCGGCAACCTCAGGACCGCCCTCTGGACCGGCCGACAACTGTTTTCCAACAACCTCCTGGGGCAAGCCACATTTCCATGTATTTTCTGTGACTCCCCTAGGCCTCCACCGACCCGGAAAATGGGACAATACTCGCACTCATCCCATGCCTTTGCTCATGCGACTCCATTCAGCTGAAACACATTCTCTCTTATCTCTGTTGCAACAACCTATCTCGCAAGGCTCATCTCAAATTCTACAGTCTCTGAGAAGTTTTGCCTGATGTCCCCAAATTAAATATGATCTCCTCTCTGAACCTAATGGTACCTTATTTGTGCCCCTCCTGTCACCATCATATTATGACAGCTGTTGTCACATTATTACAGTCATCTCCGCTCACGCCATGCCCATCCAGCACCCATGGCCTCCGTGAAGTGGGTGTTGTAATCCTTGTCTCCCAACTATCTACCTCCCACTGACGGGTCTCCACACAGCAGACACTGACAAGCATTGGCTGTCAAACGTCTCCTGACTTTTATTTTGAGAATTCTGAATGCCGTGTGGTCCACACCCTGAATTACGGTGTTCTTGCTGTATACCAAAGAAGCAGGAGAACGGGGAAAAAAGAGTGGGCCAACCACATTTTCCATCTTATTCATGAAAGAGGGAAAAATGAGGAGAAGGCTGTCTAGATTCAGAACAATGTTCTGTTCAGAGCGGGGCAGCAGGAGAGCATAGGGACTTAAACTCCAGCTCTGGAGTCAGACTGCCTCGGTCTGGCTGCCTGGAATTGCCTAGCTCCTGACTCTAACGTCTACTGGCTCTGGGATGTTGGGCAAGTTCGCCAACCTGCCTAAATCTCAGCTTCTCAGCAGTACAACAAGCTTTTGCCTGTTATTGTTCTGGTCATATCTGCTGCTAATAACACTGGGGCTAAGTAAAATGAGCTCTCGGAGGGGAGAAAAATTGGGAAATAAGGCTTCAAGATCAAATGTTTTAAGCCACATCTCAAGGAAATTATAAATAGCAGCTATGAACCAAGGGCACTTCTCTGGGTAAACGTCTACACAGGCAAGAGAATAATCCGGGGCAGCCTGCAGTGTGCCCGCATGCCTACAGGAGGCCCTGCCTGCCAAGTGTGACCCCTGGCTCAGTTCCACTTACTATGCGACTTCACTTCTCTGGGTCTCAGCTTCACATTCCATGAAATGCGCTGATAATAACAAAAGCAGTCGCTGCTTTCACTGCATTACTGGGCTGTCATGTTACGCACCCATCGAAATAATATTTGTGAAAGTGCTTTGTAAGCCCTATGGCAGGGATCCCTGGGTGGCGCAGCGGTTTAGCGCCTGCCTTTGGCCCAGGGCGCGATCCTGGAGACCCGGGATCGAATCCCACGTCGTGCTCCCGGTGCATGGAGCCTGCTTCTCCCTCTGCCTGTGTCTCTGCCTCTCTCTCTCTCTCTCTGTGTGACTATCATAAATAAATAAATAAAAATTAAAAATAAATAAAAAATAAACCCTATGGCACTATACATATACACACTGCACCAGCTGGAAAACAGGTACATTGCTCAAGTTTTATATGTAGATTCGTAATGTCCTCATGCAAAACAGGGTTTTTTTTTTTTTTTGCAAAACTGAGTTTTAAACAAAAAACAGATTTAAATGAGGAAATCCAGAATGAGTGCATTAAATGTTATTTCTGTAAAAAAAGTGATTAATATCCTCTCATCTAATTTGTCTCAAAAGCCAGTTTGTTCCCACTGTATTTTCTTAGAGACCTACTCATTTTTTGCCAGTGGACACAACACCCTCTGTGTGACTCTGTGACGCACAACACATCAGGGAGCATTCACCTCCGCTGGGACACTCACCAAGCCCCTTCATGGCCTTCCTCAGGGTCTGTGCATCCTCGGTGGCACTGAATCCTGACGCTGGTTTGACGGTGCCTCCCTTGGCTGCCTGAGCACACAGAGGAAGATGTAAGTGAGCGGCGTCATCATCCCTTTCAGCCCACAGCTGCTGCTGGGGCTACAGCAGACTATTCTAGATACCACAGTGAGCATGAGAGATGAGGTTCTTGCTCCCATGGAGCTGAGGCTCTAGTGCAGGAGGAGGGAGACAATCAACAAGCCAACAAATGAATACATAAATGGTGTCCAACAGTGGGAAGTGCTAGGGCGCCAATAGAGAGGTCCTGCAGGGGCTGCTCTGAGCAGCAACATGTAGGCTGAGATCTGAATGACATGAAGCAGGTGGCCATGCAAGGATAGGGGGTTGCAGGGTGGGGTGGTGGTGGTGGCCGGGTTACAGGCAGAGGAAAGAGCCAAGGCAAAGGCCCTGAGGCTGGGCCTAGCTTGTATGCGAGAAGCAGGACAGGACGGAGGCCAGTGTGGCCCCAGTTGGAGGTGGGCAAGGAGGACAGTAGTAAGGGAAGTTCCACTATCACCTGTGCAGTCATCTCACCTGCACCCCCTGTCCCAAGAAAGGAACAAATCAAACCTGAATCCAATCAAACCCCTAGAGCCAAATACCAATTTACAGAAAATAGAAGGGAGAGGAAAATGTCAACCCACAGTACAGGGGTTGTAATCCGCAAAATCCAGCGTTTACAGGGTTAAAGAGGATAAGATTCCAGAATTTGCTTCAAAATAACACAGGTGGGGGGAAGTTGGAGATAAAGAAGAAACAGGACTGACCATAGGTTAATAATTATCAGTAGGCACACCGGGGTTCTTTTTGATACTCAGTCTACTTTCTTAGGTATTTACACTTCTCCATAGAATTTTCAAAAGTGAAAAAGGATGAAAGAGAATCAGAGGGGTGGGCTGAGGCTAGAGCAAGACAGCCCTCACTGGGGTAAGGGGTTTCTAAGTCTGTCCTAAGTGCATTGGGAAGCCACCGGGCAGGTTTTAAGCAAGGGGATGAGGGGGGTGATCTGATTTACATATTAAAAAGATCTCTCAGGCTGCTGAAGGGAGAAGCAGGGACCAGATGAGAATCTGGACAAGCCCCATGGATATAATGCTAGAAGAGGGTAAAAGAGCTGAAACAAAGAAACAGGCAGAGTCAGGGCATGTTTTGAAGCAAAGGTGACCGAACTTGCTGATGGACTGATGGATGGGAGGTAAGGAAAGAAAAGAACCAAGTGTAACTCTGGTTCTTGTAACCAAGTGTGAAGCTTTTCCCTGAGCAGCCAGGCGAAGAGCGGTGTCATTTACCCAGATGGGGAAAACTGGAGAAGAGCTACCAGATGTGGTGGGGTGGGGGCACAATGGGGAGTGAGGTTTAGAAGTTCTATTTTCAAAATGTTAAGCTTGGGATGTCCATTAAACACCCAAGTGGAGTTGTCAAAAGGACAGCTGGTTATAAAATATAAGTAGAGGTCAAGTCGACACATCAACATGTGGATGGTACTGGGTGACATGACCTAGGGGGAACGTGATTTCAAGAACAGGGGTCCTAGGATAAGCCTGGGCCTCTCTGGTAGTAGAGAGGACCCTAGAAAGGATGATCGAGAAAGATCAGTCCTTGAAGTAAAAGGAAAACCAGGATGGCATGTTGTCCGGGGGCTGAGGAAGGAGGGAGCGGTCAGTGCCGGCCAAGAGTAGTGGAAGAGAAGGACACTGAAGGGATGGTCACATTCGGCAGCATGGAAGTTCCCGGTGACCCTGACGAGGCCCCTTGCAGTGGAATGGAGGAGAAGGACGCCTGACTGAGTGGACAAAGGGGAACAGGGAAAGTGGTGGGAGGAGAAGAGAGGCACCTAGACGACAGAGGTGACGACGAGCATCACTGGAATCCTAAGCAGTCTCCATGCTCCAGCTCGGAGCCTGATGCGGGTCTCGATCTCACAACCCTGAGATCCTGATCTGAGCTGAAACCAAGAGTCAGAGGCACCTGGGGGCTCAGCGGTTGAGCGCCTGCCTTCAGCTCAGGGCATGAGCCCGGGGTCCTGGAATCAAGTCCCACATCGGGCTTCTCGATTTTCTCGATTTTCAAAGTACACGTGGGAAAAAGGAGACCCCCCTACAGACAACCCAGCTAGGAAGGGTTGAAGCCAGGATTCAAGGCTGGGAGCCTGCTTCTCCCTCCGCCTGTGTCTCTGCCTCTCTCTCTGCATCTCTCATGAATAAATAAATAAAATCTTAAAAAAAAAAAAAGTCAGGACGCCTAACCAACTGAGCCATCCAGACACCCCACCAGCTTTGGTTTTAAATACATCTTCCCTCTGTATCTGACCCTAATAAGCATGATTAGAGCCTTTTAGCTCTAATATTCTGAATTCTGTTCTCTTATCTTTAAAAATGACCTAATTGGTCACAACCGGCACGAGAATTGTTCTGCATCGTCTCCTTTCACGTAGTTAATTTGTCTGGCGTCTGCCAACGTGGTGTTAGACTGCACACGGGGAAGGGTCTAAGTGATCTGCTCGGTACCAGGATGTCAACGGAATTCAGACCAAGCTGCAGACCTTCCTCTGCTCACAGCCGGTGCTATGTGCTTTTAGGATGCTAGGAGCTCACAAGCTGAGGGAAGGCAGAGACAGCCGAGGCTGCATTTAGGGCACAGGTCACAGAGTAGGTGACTGTTTCTCATGACTTTTCTGATAATGGCCTTTTTTGGTGAATGGTGGTAGGATGTTCTGGTGATGGGAGGAAATAGAGCGAGAGGATATGTGTTCCTGCAAGGGCGGAAGGGTTTTACATCTTAGGTCAGCCTTGGGTGAAATGAACCCGTAGCCTTGTGCTCAGGATCTAGTAAAATCTAATATTCATGGAGAGAGTTTTGTCACTGTTACATCACTCTTGGGGTCACAATCACTGTGAAGGGAATTCTAACATTGAGGGAAATTTCATCTGTGGGTCTTTGTGAAGCAGACACAGCGGGCTCCAGGGAGAGGTAGCAAAGCTTCGTGGGGGGAACACAGACGTTGGAGTGCCACAGACCCAGCCTTGAATCCTGGCTTCAACCCTTCCTAGCTGGGTTGTCTGATCTTCCTTTTTCCCACTTGTACTTTGAAAATAATGATATCAACTCACAGAGTTGTTGTAATAATGAAGCAGAATAAGATGGCAAAGCGTTTAGCACAGAATCCAGCAAATATTAAACACTGAAACAGACATTCACACTCAGTGGCTATCACCATCATCATCATCAAGTATGATTCCAACATCTCCACAATAAATAGGAGAGTGAAATTCTTTTGTCTATTTCTGATAATGTCTCTTTAAAAAAAGGGGGGTATTTTTTCAAGATTTTATTTATTTATTCATGAGGGCCACAGGGAGAGAGGCAGAGACACAGGCAGAGGGAGAAGCAGGCTCCATGCAGGGAGCCCGATGCGGGACTCGATCCCGGGCCTCCAGGATCACGGCCTGGGCCAAAGGCAGAGGCTCAACCGCTGAGCCTCCCAGGCGTCCCACTGATAATGCCTCTTAATGTAAGCCTATGGGGTAACGTCAAAGCAAAATCCAGAAGACAGAGTTTGTACAGGTGGAAAAAACAACGTAGAATAGATCTAAGGCTCTCTGGTGTTTTAATTTCATCCAAGGATATAATGGGGACCATCTAAAGGAACAGAGGATTTTTATGTCCTTAGGGAAGTTCTCTAGTGAGATGGACCTTGCTCACTGGGGCCCACATCAAGCCCATCCAAAGGCTTGGGGTACCAGACAGTGTGGGCCTGGTTTGCCAAAAGCCCAGGCTTTCACCTCCTGGATGCGGTCAGCATCTAGCACTTGGAGACCACCCTCTATACACCTGACAGAAGGAGGTAGAAACCATTGGGTACTGTTAGAGGTCAAGTGTAACCCCCAAAAAGACACGTTGAAGTCCTAACCCCCAGCACCTGAGAATATACCCTCATTGGGAAAGGGGGTCACGGCAGATGTAATTAATTACATTAAGATGAGATCATTCTGGAGAAGGGGATCCCCTAATCCAATATGGTTGGTGGCCTGCTAAGAAGACAGCACATGAAGACACAGACACACAGGAAGAACAGGACATGACCCTGAAGGCAGGGATTGGGGTTAAGAAGCCGCAAGCCAAAGAATGCCTAAGACTGCCAGCAAACCACCAGAAGCTAGAAAGAGGCAGGGAAGTGTCACCTACAGGTTTCAGAGGGATCCTGGCCCCGCCAACATCTTGATTTGGGATTTCTGGCCTCCCGAACTATTAGACAAATTCCTATTATTTTAAGCCACCCAGTTTGTGAGACTTTGTTACGGCAGCCCTAGGAAGTTAATACAGGTACCTTAATTGTTTTCTTCCACTGTGCATCAACAGCAACTGGGTGACGTGCTGTCAAAACTCCAACCTGGCCTAACTCGGCCACTGGTTCCACTATGAGACAGCTTTCCGGGTGAAATGTTTCACGGCATTCTTTTGAGCTCTATTGCAAAATTTTGGATGGTTCCCAAACACTGCATTGACCTTTAACACAACCTGCATTGCTGAGGGATGCCATTGTGGGATTAAAATTAATATCTAACAAGAAATATCGATGGAGGCATTTGCAAAGATGTTTCAGCTTATCAATGAACATTCTCAGTGACTCTCTCTTCCAGGAAAAAGATAAGCTCAGGAAACTTGTTCCCGTTAGCCCTACGGTAAGCGTATTGATCAAATTCCAGGGCATAGTGTACCATTATCCGTCCTGGCACAGCGAGGGATCCTGTACCAGGAAGGCTTCGTGTGGCAGCAGCAGACAAAGGAAACAGGGAGGATGCAGGAAAGAATAACGAAAGCGAATGGCTAGACAAGGTGTTGGATCATAATCGATGAAATATTATCCAGTTATTAAAATAATCAGGAAGGTAATAAATGTCAGAAGTTGGACTAGGATAGACTAGAACACGGTAGGTCCATAAGCCCTCAGGAGCTTTCCCGGGTTGCCCGAAACCGCCCCCCTGGGCCGGGGGCAGGGAGAGGCTGAAGGGAGGTTGGCAGCGGCTTTAACAACGGCAAAGGGAACTTAGACACAAGGCTTGTCTTACGCAGCAGCAAGACAAATCGATCCCTGGACTCGGCCCCGAGATCTTCAGGTTATAAAGAGGCCCTGAGCGGGCTCAGTCACGTTCACGGTGCAGCTGTCTTCAACACCGCATGGCCATCTCAAGGCTGTAGCCTCGGTAAGCAGATCCTCCAAAGACGGGGGCGGGGGTGAGGAGCCTCCGGCGGCCCCGGTCCAGCTCCCTGGCCAGTCACTGGTCACATCTTTTTGATGACACTCCCCAGTAAATACCAATCAGCAATCAAAGGGCATGAGGAAACAAACAGCTGATACGGCAACGCGGACGGAGTGCCGAAAACGTAATGCTCGGTGGGAAAAAAGCCAGACGCAGAAGACCATATACTCTATGGCTCCGTTGATAGGATGTTCCGGAACAGGCAAAACTCATCTACGGTAATAACAATCAGAACGCTGGCTGCTGGCACAAAAACAGACATAGAGATCAGTGGAACAGAATAGAAAAATCCAGAAATGGACCCTCAACTCTGTAGTCAACTAATCTTTGACAAAGCAGGAAAGAAGATCCACTGGAAGAAACAGTCTCTTCAACTGTGCTGGGAACACTGAACAGCCACACGCAGAAGAATGAAACTGGGCCACTTCCTCACACCACCCTCAAAGCTACACTCAACATGGATGAAAGACCTAAATGTGAGACAGAAATCCATCAAAATCCTAGAAAACAAAAAACCAACCAACCAAAGGAACAAACAAAAAATCCTAAAGGACAACACAGGCCACAGCCTTTGTGACCTCGGCCACAGCAACTTCTGGCAAGACACGTACCAAAGGCAAGGGAAACAAAGGCAATAATGAACTACTGGGACTTCATCAAGATAAAAAGCGTCTGCACAGCAAAGGAAACAGTCACCAAAACTGAAAGACAACCGACAGGATGGGAGAAGATATTTGCAAACGACACATCAGAGAAAGGGCTGGTACCCAAGATCTATAAAGAACTTACCAAACTCTACACCCAAAGAACAAATAATCCAATCATGAAATGGGCAGAAAAGAAGAAACACATGGGTGTTATGCTACATGTTGGCAAGTTGAAGTTAAAATAAATTAAATTTTTTTTTTTTAATTTATGATAGTCACAGAGAGAGAGAGAGAGGCAGAGACACAGGCAGAGGGAGAAGCAGGCTCCATGCACCGGGAGCCCGACGTGGGATTCGATCCCGGGTCTCCAGGATTGCGCCCTGGGCCAAAGGCAGGCGCCAAACCGCTGCGCCACCCAGGGATCCCAAATTAAAATTTTAAAAAGCTCTAAAAAGTGGGCAGCCCAGGTGGCCCAGCGGTTTAGCGCCACCTGGGGCCTAGGGTGTGATCCTGGAGATCCAGGATCGAGTCCCGCATCAGGGTCCGTGCGTGGAGCCTGGTTCTCCCTATGCCTGTGTCTCTGCCTCTCTCTCTGTGTGTGTCTGTCATAAATAAATAAATAAATCTTTAAAAAAAAAAAAAGATCTAAATAGTGGGAGGGCACCTGGGTGGCTCAGTGGTTGAGCATCTGCCTTTGGCCCACGTCATGGTCCCAGGGTCCTGGGATTAAGCCCTGCTTCGGGCTCCCTGCTCAGTGGGGAGTCTGCTGCTCTCTCTCCCTCTACCCCCCGTTGCCCCCTGCTCATGCTCTCTCTCACTCGGTCTCTCAAACAAATAAATAAAACTTAAAAAAAATAAAATAAATAAAATAAAATGATGGAAAACAATTGGGAATTACAATATTGAGACTATTGTGTGTTTTTCCTAACCTTTAAAAACGTCCTTTAAAAAAAAATAAGAATAAAAAAATAAAAATGTCCTTTATCTGTCCAACAAATATCAGTGATGATGGAGAAACAGGTACTAGGAGGAAAGATGAGAGCAACTGAGGTCACCTTCCTCAAGTGGACAGCACAGTAAAGGGTCCCTGGGCCATAGGCTTCCTATGTGAGCTTGCTGCAGGCAGGAAGACTGTCCCATTAATTTGGAGTCCCCAGGGCCAAGTACCACATCTGGCACAAGGTTGGGACCCTGTAGACATTTCTGAATAAATGTTCTGTGTCCAGGGAGAATCAAGAAGAAACGAATTGTAAAACAAAGCACGGAGATTTAGGGCAGAGATGAGTGAGGTTTTGACTGTCATGGATGATGAAGAAAATTCTAGAATGTCTAAGGTAAAACGATGTTAAGGGTATATTAGTCATTGTCCTCCCCGTTCCTAGAGGAGGCCAGTTAGAGCTGGCGGGATCTCCGTATGTCTACTACTCCTTCCAGGGGCCGGGGGTCAGGATCACCTGTGTGTCCAGATACCTTATTTGGGCGGGAGGAGGGGAGGAGACGGCCACCGCGGGGAGAGCTGGAGGAGGCGCAGCTTCCGCTCAAGACCGGACTCTGTGAAACTCTCCAGGCTCCAACTCCCAGCCCGCCCCAAAGATCCGCTAGTGCAGCCCCGAGGGGCCGCTCACGCCCCAAACAGGAGGCAGGTGGCGAGCCTGCCCGCTAACCCGCACCCCTCCCCATGAGCCTGCGGTGGTGTTGCACCAAGGTGTGGGTGGACTTGTGTCCTGCAGGTGGGCCTGGGGGATTTTTCGTTTTTCCTTTTCATGTGCCTGCAGTTTGTACAGTGAACACACAGGAGCTCCTGGGATGAGAAAACTACGACTCCTTTTTGTATCTCAGGATGTTGGAAGAAGGATTCAAAGGGTTCTGCTTTTGAGTAAATTTTCAGGGTCAAGTGACTTCCTGTCCTGGGAAGAAATTAAAACGGTGGTTGACTGAAAGAAAGTTAGGAAGTGAGGGAGGGAGAGAGGGAGGCAGGCAGGCCCTTTTCACTTCCCTCCTCTCTCCTCTCTATTGAGGAAACAGCGCTCTGCAAGGTCCACTGGCCCTGAGTACACATCCTGCACCTGGCGGCGGGGCGGCAGGTGGGGAGGCGCCCTGCACCCTCGGCGGGGCAGCAGGTGGGCCAGGTGCCCCCGCACTTACCATGGCGGCTCCGCGGGCTCCACGTCCCGGTCACAGTCGCAGTCCAGAAGCTGCTCTGTGAAAAAAGCAGAGGGGCGGTTTCCGCGATGAGCGATGCGTCGCTAAAATCGCTGACCACGGCGACTTGCGGTTTGCTCAAAGGTGGGTCACCAGGGAAAGCCAGCGCCGTCCCCGCAGGCCAGCCCCATGGATCGCCGAAGGCACCGAGGCCAGGTGGGTAACAGGGAGGCTGCCGCGGACACCGTCCCCGCTGCTCTGCAGACGCGCGTCCCCTGAGGGGACAGGAGGCTGAGGCCCCGGGGAGGGACGGCGTGGGCTCCGCGGCCCGGCCACCGCCCGGCCACCCCCAGCCGCTGCGCACTTGGCCCCCGCTCTGTCCCCGCAGCGAGGCTGCTCGGTCCGGTGTGCGGGCGTCTCGGCCGGGGCTCTGGGCTGGCGGCGGCCGGCCTCGGGGGGCACCCGGTCCCGCGGGGCCCGCTCCCGTCCCGCACCTTCCGTGGGCTCCCTGGTGTCCCAAGGAGCATCCGGAGCCAGGGCAGCCCGCAGCAGCCTCAGGGCCCCTCCCGCCGAGCCCGCCTGGTGTCCACGCGCTGGCCGGGCCACCACTGAGCCCCAAGGGCTGCTCCCCGTGGCCCGATGCGTGGGGAGCCGAGAGCCGGGCTCCCGGAGATGCAGCGGCCACTTGCTCTGGGCCCAGCCCCGTCCTGGGAGGGCTCAGGGGCGCCACCTTCCCTGGCAGTCGGACGGAGCCTGCGGATGCGCTCTGCGGAGCAAAGTCTCCCTTCACTGTGCTTTCCACTCGAGGAAGGAAAATTCTAGAATGACTAAGGTAAGACATTGGTTTCTCCATCGCTTTGGAATGTGGTGACCCTCCATCATCTGTGGTCTCGGTCAACTGCGATCCCGAAGCAGGTGGTCCTCCTCCTGACACCAGGTCAAAGGAGACTAAAGCTGCTCCCAACGCCCACGTCCCCCAGCTCACTCCGCCACGTGGCACCCCATTACCCTCCCTCATCGTCATAAGAAGGAAGACTACAGCATCACAAGGGGTCTCGAGAGAGGGAGACCCCATTTTTATGACTTTTATTACAGAATATCCTTAGACTTATTATTTGTTCTTGTTGTTAATCTCCTACTAGTTCACCAATCAGACTTTCCCACAGGTACGTCTGTACGGGACAAAGCAGCTCGTGCGCCGTTCCAGGCCACCTGCGGTTCCGGGCACCCGTCGGGGTTCCTGGAACACACACCCTGGATACGGGGGAGCCGCTGCGGATGACAACACGTAAGGAGGCCGGGAAGGAAAACTCCTCCCCCCAAAAAGCCGGCCTTTAGTAGAAATACTGCCAATCCTTTGACCACATCAAGAAGTAGAAAAAAATGCTTGAGCAAAACCTTCTGGAAATACTGAGCGTCATTATTCAATGAGCTAGAAATAACTTACTAAAGGGGAAAAAATGTATCCTGCGTGAACACGGGGTACATTTACCAGACGGGACAGCCCGCCGCCTAAGTCCACTGATCGAGAGACAGCTGTCGGGTAGTCGTTACTTACCAGCACCAAATGAGTTTCTGAGTAGATTCTAGAAATGGGGACACCCGGGGGGCTCAGCGGTTGAGCATCTGCATTTGGCTCAGGGCGTGACCCCAGGGTCCTGGGATCGAGTCCCGCATCGGGCTCCCTGCAGGAGCCTGCTTCTCCCTCTGCCTGGGTCTCTGCCCCTCTCTCTGTGTATCTCATGAGAAAATAAATTAAATCTTAAAAAAAAAAATTCTAGACATGAATGCTGGAAATGCTACCCCTTGATTCTTCCATTGGGTATTAACATGTAACGTTACCCCACACTCACGCTTCCTGGCGCGGTGTCTGGCACCTGCTGAGGGGCGAGTCGCTCCCAGCACGGAGGGAAGGGGTTCCTCAGACCACCCCCCGCTGTGGGATCGCCCCAGGCCTCTTCTTAGACCGTGGGCTCCCAAAGAATGCCGGGCCCTTCTTCCGGGAGCTCGACCTCAAGGTCCTTCCACGTTGCCCTGCAGCCCGAGGAGCCGGGACTCTTTCTGGGGGCCCCTCCTGGGCCCCGCTCCCTTGGTCCGTCCATGCTCCTGTCTGGAGGCCGGCCTACCAGCCCACAGACCGAACGACGTCGCCGGGATCACAGTGACCCAGACTTTGTGCCGGGCTTGTAGAAGCTTCTTGGCCACTTGCAGGTGGGGCAAAATAATGAGTAACCGTGCCACGGCTTTAGGAAAAGGGCAAACCCACTCGGGCTTGGGCCTGCAGCTCGAATTACCTTAAATGCTCCGGGGCTCTTCACCACGGAGAGAGGGGGCCATGTGTTAGTGATGCCCCCCAAAATCCAAGGGTTACCCAGTCTATGGATAGGAAGCTGCACCTGCTTTATGGGATCTGGACTCTACAACTGGGGTTCAGAATAGGGCTCCTGAAAATTATTTTTTTAAGATTTTATTTATTCCTGAGAGACCCAGAGAGAGAGGTGGAGACCCCCAGGCAGGGGGAGAAGCAGGCTCCCTGCAGGGCGCCCGATGCGGGACTCAACCCAGGACGCAGGGTCATGGCCTGGGCCAAAGGCAGATGCTGTCCCGGGGAGCCCCCGGGCGCCCCCAGCACCGGGTTTCCACCGTCCTCACAGCAGACACACGGATGGATCAAGGCCGTCCAATCCCGAGCACTACTTGAGCGGCTGCCGTGCAGGCAGCAGCGTGCCGGGTTCCTCCCCACTCTCCCGGAATTTGGAAAACAGGCAAATTAGATGGTTTCCTGAGCATCAGACTAGTGAAATCAGCGAAGCGCCCTCCAAACAAAGCCACGCAAATTCATTTCAGGGAGAAGGACCCGCCCCTGACCTGGGGGCGGCCCCGAAGGGACGAGCGGGTTTGAAGCAGGGTTGCGCCACAGGCGACACCTGGACGGTCCATCGGGCGCAGCCCCCAGGAGACGGTGGCCCGGCCCGGCCCAGGGTCACCCCCTGCTCTGATTCCACGACGGCCACGCCCGCCCTGGTCTGGAGTCGGCTGCCGCAGGGCCCGTCCTCCAAGTCCCAGCACGAGGGCTTCGGCTGCAGGTGTCGGCACTCAGGGGTGTGTGCCAAGGGGGGGAGCCTGTCCCCAGCGCCACCCTGGGGCCTGACCCACCTAGAGTGCGGGGGCCAGGCGTCCTCCCGGGGCGCTGCTCGCGGGGGGCAGGTGGAGCCCCTGCCAGGGCCGGGGACGCGGACGGCCCCTGACAGTCCCCGACAGCCCACGGCCCGGGCGGCCTCCGCTCCGTCACCAGGTCGCCCCAGGCCCAGGCGGCGCAGCCGGGCCCTTACCGAGGGATCTGCGGTCCTGGAGGCGCCGCTCTCCGCGTCTCCCCCGGAGATCACACGTGACGGAGTCCCTCCCCGGCTGTCCCTGGCCCTCGGTTTCAGTTTACACCCCACAGCCTGACACATATACAGTCGTCCGCGGGGTTGCGGAGGGTGTGCCCGGGGCCCCGCCCAAGGCGCTGGCTTTGAAGGGCTTTCCAAACCCTGTGGAATCGGGAAGTGAATGCACCCCTTTGTCCTTGGAACTTAGATCCTTCTAAAAGTAAAGGAAGGTTGTTGCCCGGATGGGGTTTGAGTCTGGAAGAAATAAGCATTTTGTTGTTTTGTTGGGTTTTTAAAATTTATTTATTCAAGAGACACAGAGAGACAGAGAGAGGCAGAGACCCAGGCAGAGGGAGAAGCAGGCTCCATGCAGGGAGCCCGACGTGGGACTCGATCCCGGGTCTCCAGGATCGTGCCCTGGGCCGAAGGTGGCGCTAGATTGCTGAGCCCCCCGAGGATGCCCCAGAAATAAGCATTTTGAGACACTTCCTCAAAGGCAAAGCGTGCACGCTAAGGGGAGGCCGACAAACCAGCAAGGCGGCCCGCTAAGAATCTTCGGGACGGATCTCTTCCTACCCAATAGCGGGCAAACGACTTAGTGACAGTCTTTTGTCCAAATTTTAGCCACCGCTTCGCAGTATTGTGGGGGACAATAATTTCAATCCACAAGTGATTTTATTTTATTTTTTTAAAGATTCTCTTCATCTATTTGATGGAGAGCGAGCGAGAGCGGGCACAAGCAGGGGGAGCAGCAGCGGGAGAGCGGAGCCCGACGTGGGGCTCGATCCCAGGACCCGGGACCACGACCTGAGGCGAAGGCAGACGCTCGACCTGCTGAGCCTCCCGGGAGCCCCGACATATAATTTTAAAGCTCCCCCTCCTCTGTCGCCCCCACAGGCAGCAAAGTCCGTCGGAGCGGCCCCCCACCCGGGATGCTGTGTCCCAGGGCGGGAGGGGAGAGGTGCAAGCGGCCAGCGCCCCTCCCGCCCGTGGCCCATCTGACCCGACGGCCCCCTGCAGCCGGGCCCTCACCTGCGCTCCCCGAGCCGCAGGACGGTCCCCAGCACCAGCCCGGGGCGAGCTCCGGCCGCTCACTCTGGGCCGCACGACGGGAGAAACGGAACCGGCGGCCCGAGCGCGTGCTGGGCGAGGGGCCGGGTGCCCGCCTCTGGGTGCCGGCCGTGCCTTGCCAGACACACGTCCCGGGGCGGCGCACCGCACGGTCCCCACGGGAAGGCGTCTGCTGAAGCCTGTCCCCCCGCTCCTGCGGGTCAGCCTGCGTAGACTCGTGCTCGGGCTTTCCTAAGCGATGCTCTTGGTCAGCTGAGCCACGCCAGGGGTGACGCGGGGCCTGGAGGCCCCAGGCCCTCCCGCCCTCCGCCCTCTGCCCTCCTCTCAGCGAGTGCGGCCGCGCTCTATTTTGTTGCTTTTGCTTAACTGCAGACAAAGTGCTTGGATTCCCCCCTCTGGGGCCAGTGGCGCAGACACAGGACGGCGGGGACCGAAGTGCTCACGGTGTGCTCACGCTCAGCGCCCACGCGACAGCTCACTGACGTTCCACGCACACTCGCCCGCCCGCCCGTTCCGCAAAGGCGACGGGGACCGCTGGGTGCCAGGAGCCGCGGCCGATGGTGCGGCCGTGCCCCGCGGAGAAGGCCCCGCCGTGGCCAGCAGCAGGCTGCCGAGCCAGACCAGCCCCGCAGGCCGCCCGCGGTGCCCGCGCTCAGCCTGCTGCCGCGGCCGGGACTCCGCGAGGCCGTCCGGGGGGCCCGCAGCCTGTCCCCCTCCCTCGGGCGGCCGAGAAGCTGGCCGGGACACCTGCTTGCACGGAGCACCCTGCACCCGCGGGCGTCCTGCTCCTTCCCCGTCTGGCCCACGAGGCCCGGCGCCGACCACGGTCCCACGCGGTGCCCGAGGTCACTCAGTCGGAGGCGGCCGGTGCCCGAGGTCACTCAGTCGGAGGCGGCCGGTGCCCGAGGTCACCCAGTGGGAGGCGGCCGGTGCCCGAGGTCACCCAGTCGGAGGCGGCCGGAGCTGCTTTTGCACACGTCTACGCGACCCTGGAGGCCTTTGTGTCCTATCGCGCCAACGCACGTGTGCGAACAGGCAGGTGACAGCGCGAGGAGCCTTCAGAGGAACAAGGACTAAACCTGCCAACCGGTACGTGTCCCCCGAGCGGGATGCGCTCGCGTCTTCCCGTCTTCAGCAAGCGGGTGAGGGCGAAGCCGGAGCAGGCTGCCCGGGGGCCCTGGCGGGAAGCGGCCGCCTGCACAGCCGGCCCGACCGGGTGCTGGGTCAGGAGGCCGCGGGGGCAGCTGCGGGGGCTCGACGGGGCTCCGGGCGCTGCAGGGACGCCCTCCGGCTGGCGCGGCCGCACACCGGTTATATGCTCCGTCCGAACGGGTTACACTCTCCTCACACCCACCGGACGCCTACTTCGAGGAAATAATAGTGTTGGTGAAGATGTGCAAGGAGGGGAACACTCGAGTACCGCCGGCAGGGATGGAAGAGGGCACGGCCTCTATGGAAACCAGTAGGACCGCGCCCGGGGGCTCAGCGGTGGGGCGACCGCCCTCGGCCCAGGCCGTGAACCCAGGGTCCCGGGATCGAGGCCCGCCTCGGGCTCCCCGTGAGGACCCCGCTTCTCCTTCTGCCTCTCCCTCTGGTCTCCCGCGAATACATAAATAAATAAAATCTTTAAGATAAGTAAATAAAAAAGTATGATACGGTCAAATCAAGGCTCCTAAAAAAGATGAACCAGCTTTTTCGATGTGGACGCAAATATTAAAGTAAAATTACCTTTTGGTGCTCATGTCAGATACGGGAAAACTAAGTATGTTTAAAATAATTTGGGTGTGTGAATCTCCGTCAAAGGTGACTCTTAGGAAATCTAAATACAAATCAAACGTTTCTGGTGGAAATTCAGATTCAGATGTCCTGTCAGTGTAAAACACTCACACCCGACTGTTAGGACTCGGCTCGAAGACTAGAAAACAGCTCAGGATTTCTTCCTATTGATTAGACGTTGGAATGATACTACTTTGGGTCCACTGTGAAGAGTGTAAAGTTTATCATTAAGGTTCATTTCGCCTGTCTCTTTTGACTTCTTCGAATGTGACCACCAGATAATTGGAAGGAGTCCGTGTGCCTCGCCCTTGGTACTGCAGACCACGCTCCGGACACCCTGGGCTTGTCCGACAGTACTGAGCGTAGCTATGATCGAGCGCCTATTCTGTTACGTGTCAGTGTGCACAACACTTTACATGAATGACCAGATGATTTCTCTTTTATTTCTTAAAAAAGATTTAGCTTATTTATAAATAGAGACAGAAATAGCGAAGGAGAGCCGGGGCAGGGAGCAGAGGGGGAAGCAGGCTCCCCGCTGGGCAGGGAGCCCGAGGTGTGGGCTCCATCCCCGGATCCAGGGATCACGACCTGAGCCGCCCAAGTGGCCCCAGATGGTATCTTTTAAATCCCACAAAAAATTTTTGTTCATCCACTTAGTACCTTCATTTCCCCATTTGTTAAATGAAGAAAGAAAACACTAAAGTAGCCCAGGACAAAATGCTAGAGAAGAAGGTAAAAGGAATAAGGCCTCGGAATATTCAGGGGGAAAGTCCATTCCTGAAAATAACCCACTTAATTGTTCAGAAGCAAGGTTCAGGGAACTAGCGGCGCCCTCACTATTCTGGTGAAGCAATGAGGCCTTCAGCACAGGGGGGGAGGACGAACGTGGCAACCCCAAGAAATCCTTTGAGACTAAAGACTTTGGCTTAGATGTTCTGTACTCGGCACATCACGGCCCAGGTTAATTTCCTCTGACCATCCCTTCCCTCCTTTTTTTTAATGGTTTTATTTACTTATTCATGAGAGACACACAGAGACACAGAGAGAGAGGCAGAGACACAGGCAGAGGGAGAAGCAGGCTCCGTGCAGGGAGCCCGACGTGGGACTCGATCCCGGGACCCCGGGTCACACCCTGGGCGCTAAACCGCTGAGCCACAGGGATCCCCTCCCTCCTTTTACTGGAATCAAGTGATGAGGCATCTTAGATTTTGTAAAACAAACACATGCATTTAAGAAGGCTTACCAAATTCGTATCTAAATAGCATTCTTTTCGCTACTGTTTGGTTTCAACTGCACTGTTTCTGTGGGTTTTTTTGTTTTGTTTTATATTCATAAAAATAGAGTCCTCCAGCAGGAATCGCGCTAGAAGAAATGGAGTCTATCTGCAGAGATCATAAAAAATTTAGTATTACCACCTCAGGAAATATCACAGGAAGGATAAAACAGAAAATATGGGTTAGCTTTTTAAAAATAACCTTTATTCATTTTTTAATATCAAACATCATCGATGTACATGGCCAAAAGTTACTTGGCTTACTCGTTACAGTTTTGTTTCAGCAACGGAATATAGCAACAGAAATTTAAGTCTGGTAAATTCAAATTAAGTTGTAATTTAATTTATACAGTAAAACTTATTATTGGGTTATTTATTATGATTTTATTTTCTGTTTTAGCAACCTCAGGGTTTTTATGGTGGTAACAGGACAGTTAGTGCTACCTTTACCCCCTACTGTTAACCTCTCCTTCCCTCCAGCTGTTATTAAATTGTGTGATCTGATAAACTTGTTTCTTAACAAGCAGAATGTGGGTAGAGGAAAAAATTTCCGTTGCAATGCTAAAAATTATGAATCTTTCCACTGCCTATGAAAGGAAACAATGAACTTTCAGAGAATCGTAGGGACTGAAACCTTAGGCAATCCCCTATTTCTTTCATTTTATTTTGTAAATTAATCGACTTTATGCACTGAGAAGGACACACTGAGAAGGACATTTTAAAATAATGTAGACTTACGATCTACTGTTATTCCTATTTGTGCCAATCTTTTGGTTGTAGTCACAGTGTGTAGATGATTTTGTGCTGTATTCTTTCCTCTTCATTTTTTGTGCTCCACGCAATCACCATCTAGATCCCTTTACTGAATTACACTCTTTCATGACATGATATGTTAAAATTTATTCACTATTATTGCTTGCTTAGGGTTTTTTAAAATTTACTTATTTATCCTCTTTTTTGGTTGTTCAGGTTTTTAAAGGCCATGGCTACAATCTCTACAATTTGCTTTGTAAGATATTTTATTCTTTTTTTTTTTTTTGCTGTATTTCTTGTGATATCTGATACTTCTGAATATTTCCAGTTGTCCTCCAAATTTACAAGGACGTCCAAGGCCCAGCCAAGCCATAAGCTTGCTTGCTTTATTTATTTCTTTATAACATAACATTTGGGTGTAATACTAAATCTTATTATTGGTTTAACTTCCTTTTTTGAAATTAAAGTAGGAACACTGACTTTTCCTTTTCTCAACTCATATCCATATCCTCCTTTGTGTATTATCTGCATTTTTCACCCATTTTTAGCATCTTGGTGCTTTCCTAAAATTTATAGAAATTATTCCTATATTATAAAATTTAGTATCTTATATCTAAGGTGTATTATTAAGTATTTTACCAATTTAATATTATCCTTTTAATTCAGTACAGCCAAGATTTGTAAGAAACATTTTGAATCATATCTGGCCATCTTTTCCTTTGTACTCCTCCCTCTTATCACTTCAATAGTTGGAAAGTCTCTTTTTTGGTGAAATATTGATCACTGTGGAGCTGAGAGATAAATACATAGAAGTTCATTTTAACTATTCCCTCACTTGAGCATATGTTGGAAAATGTCCATAATAAAAACTCTCTTTAAAAGCATCTCTTTCCCATTTTGAGAGCAATCACTTGATTTTATTTCTACTAGTGTCTCCCCCGCCCGTCTTCACGTTCCAGTTGAGGAAAATCTCACCCGGGATGTTAGAGTAACTCATTTACTCTATGACTCATTTTGTTTCCCACCCACTAAACTTGGCCTCACCCTCTTGTTCCCTAGGCACCCAAAATACCCAACCGCCCGGCTGTTTGGAAAGGGCTAGAATTCAACGTAAGCAAGTTCCCCGGAAGATCCCAAGTAGCTGGAACTTCATTCCTACAAACTTACTTCAACCCTGACCCACCAATAGCACGTGGTCAGGCGACATTTTGGGGATAAACTTAACAGCTGACTCTCCAGAGAAAGAAAACCCTGCTGTGCAGCCATTTCTTTGGCATGAATATTTGCAACGTGACTGATTTCAAATCACAATGTGATGTCACTGAACCTAGAACTAGGACTAGGTAGGCAATATTTCAAGACAAAACAGGCATGAGTAACCACAAGAGCATTCAGGATAATGAAAGGTAGTAAAATAATTAGGAAGTGATGTTACTTTAAATATAACTTATTTAGAGACATATTTTAATATAATTTATTTATTGCTAAGTTCATATAAGTGAATTGAATCAGGTCACAAAACCCCTGAAAATGTCACAGTTACTGCTAATAGGCTGATGCAAGGACGCTCCGGCACCCACCGGGAGACCGAAGAGTAGAGAAGGCACATTTTTAGAGAAAATTGTGATAAGATACACATGACGATGTTTACCATTTTAACCAGTTTTAAGCATATAATTCAATGGCATTTTTTAAAGATTTATTTGAGAGAGAGAGAGAGAGAGAGCGAGCGCGCACGAGCAGGAGGGGGCAGAGACAGAGAGAGGGTGAGGAGCAGCCGATGCCGGCTCGAACCCAGGCCCCTGGGGCCCTGAGACCACAACCCGAGGCGAAACCAAGGCCGGGCAGCTCAGTCGGGGCAGTGACCGCGTTCCCGGGTCAGCACCCACCCCCAGCCTCCGATTCCAGAACTCTTCGACGGGCCCAGAGCCCCGGAGCCCCCGAGCCGGCTCCCATCCTCGCCTGCCTCCCTCACCTCGGCTCCGGACTCGGCTGTGGGCCCCTCGGGGGGCGCACGGGCGTGGGTTGTTCCACAGCCCCGCGTGGCCTGGGGGGCCGGGGGTGTCGCCTCCCCTCTCAGCTCCGGGCGACCCGCGGAGCCCCGGGGCGGCCGGGCCTGGCACCCGCATCAGGAGCTGGAGAAGTGGGAGGCGCGGGGGCGCCGGGCGCACAACTGCGCTCGACCTTCCGGTACTTCACCCTAAAAGATGTTCACGCGGTTCGCTGTTGGGAGACGGTGGTTTGCACGCCGTCACACACGCTGGGCGCTGGGTGCAAGTGCACACTCCTGGGGCCCCTGGGGGCTCAGCGGCCGAGCGGCCGCCTTGGGCCCAGGCCGTGACCCCGGGGTCAGGGGATCGAGTCCCGCATCGGCCGCAGGGAGCCTGCTCCTCCCTCTGCCTGCGTCTGCCTCTCTCTGTGTCTCATGAATAAATACATAAAATTTTTAAAAATGTTATAAAAATAATAAAATCAATAGTGGAGTTCTCAAAGCCCTCGCTGCAAACATGCATCACTCCGGGCAGAGCTGCGCGGCCCTGCTCCGTGTGCGGGACCCTCTGAACTCCCGGGCCGGGCCCCCTGCCGCCAGGGGCCCGACGGAGGCCACCCGTGCGGGACAAGGCGGCCTGCAAATCCCAGACAAGGGCCAAAATCCAGGCTCGGCTCTGGCCTGCAGACTTAGCCCCCCGACACAGTCACTTAATTTGGCCTGACTTGACGGGGAGGGACCACTGCAGGGCTCCGGACAGGACGGGCTCCGCTGCCCTCGCCCCACCTTCCCTCCGCATTAAGAGCACCTGCGCGTGCAGGGGTCGGGCTCGGAAGACCGCGAGGGTAGGCCTCATCCCGGGAAGAAATAACGATGGGTCCAAGGCAACCCCATTCCAACGGCAGCTAACGGTTTCCAAGTGGCCAAGTGACCCCCTTCAGGGTCAGAGACAAGAACAAACCCACCAAGAGGCTTTGGAAGAAAGACGCCCCCGCACTAACCTCTGCCAACTTCCTTCTTTCTTTGGCTTTGGATGACGTCAGCACACTGTGGCTGCAACCGATCCTAATTACCATACAGACCATAAAGCACCTAACGTGATACCCAGGGAAAGGTCTCGAATTTCACTGTGCACAACAATCACCTGCGGAGGGTTTTTTCTAGGGGCGCCCTCCTCTAGAGCTGGAGTCCGGAAGCCCTGGGTGGAGGGAGTTCACCTGCACAAGGGGCTCGTTTTGTACAGGTTGAGCTCAGGTGCGGGCCTCGGTTTGCACACATTCCTTCAGCCCTCGGGGTGACACGCGACGCGCTAGGCCAGGGCCACAGCTCGAGGAGCTGGACCTGGGGGCCTCGGTGCAGGTGCAGGCGGGTCGGGGCGCCCTGGGTCAGGGGCCTGCTTCTCCCTCTCCCTCGCAACCCCCCCCCCGTGTCAAATAAATGAAATCTTTTAAAAATCCTTGATATCTTTTAAAATCTTTGTGTTTATTTTATTCATGAGAGACACAGAGAGGTGGAGACACGGGCAGGGGGAGAAGCAGGCTCCCTTCGGGGACGCAGGACTCGATCCCGGGACCCCCGGGACCCGGGGTCACTACCTGAGCCCAAGGCAGGCGCTCCACCGCTGAGCCCCCGGGGGACCCATCTCAAACCTTTAAAAAGAACTGTTCAAAGGTGGTGGGTCAGGTTCCCACAGCCGAGGCCCTTAGTCCAGCTCAGACACACTCACAAGCTCAAAACAAGCAACGGGGCTTTGAAATGCCAAATTCCTAGGTCCGTTATTCCTGACACAGCAACCCATCCCAGGTCCCGTGAAGTCTAAAAATGAAACCCTTTTACTTTAGACCCTCTATTCGGTCTGGGGGGGGTCAAGCAACGTAAAACTACGGGGTGAATCCAATGTGACAGGTATAATAAAGAGCTGTCCCTGACAATGGGGACGGCATCAGCTTTTACCGCATTATTTATAATTTGCAGCAGGACGACACACCTACGTTCCCTGAGGTCCCGTGTCTTTGTTAAGGCTCTAAGCAATTTACCAAGCGTGCATACGCTCATGTAAGTGTTTCTGAAGCTTCCTTGACTCAAAGCAAGGGCCTGGAAACATCCAAATCACAATCATCCGGGGAACCGATTACACATGCATTCTCCTGGGCCCAACCCTGTCATACAGGGTGAGATTCTGGGGAGTGGGCAAGGGTCTGCACGCCGTGCAAGCTTCCTGAGGAATCCCGATGTACCCCGAAGTAAGGAAGCTACGCCCTTAGAGGTCATCCCAGTTTGACCTTCTACCTTCACAGGCCCAGCCAAAGGTACTACACCCCTGCCCAGACACCTCTGCTCGGAAAGCTCTCCATCCCAAGTGCACCCAGCCCAGGGGACTCGAAAGCCACAACTCACGTTCAGTGGAGCCTGCCATCCACCCCGGCCCTGCCCGACACCACGAGGAGTTCATTCTCCTGTCCACATGCCAACCCCTCAAGAATTTAGGACCATTGACAAGTGTCCCCAGGCCCACCTCGTCTGTAAAACAAGGTTAGGAACCCCACCTCAAGTTGAAATAAAGAGTAAATGAGTAACCAAGGACGACCACTAATCCGATCCCTCCAGGTAGGACACAGCAGCACCCATCACACTACTTGCAGTGAAAGCAAACCCTCAGGGGCTACGTGGGGGGCAAAGCAAAGCCCAAAACCCCAGCAAAAAAAGTTTCTTGTTTTATATTAAAAAGGTATAAATTTGGGGGGGGGGCAGGTGACTCAGTGGGTTAAGCATCTGCCTTCGGCTCAGGTCATGACCCCAGGGTCCCAGGATGGAGCATCCCAGCACCCGCATCTGGCTCCCTGCTCGGCGGGGAGCCTGCTTCTCCCTCTCCCTCTCCCCCTGCTTGTACTTCTCTCTCTGTCAAATAAATAAATCTTTTTTTAAGGTATAGATTTTGAATTCTACTCCAAAATATATGATTGTTTTAGCATAAAAAGTGTTTTTAATCTCAAATATCTCGGTCAAATTGACAGCACGGCCCCTGGTTTACAGTAAAGCCTCAGCTGTTCCCGGCAGTGGGCAGAGCGTAGCACCTGCTCCTGCAGAACACGGGGCTTAGTGGACAAGCCGAGGACCCAGGTGGGGAAAACGAGGGAGGGGCTGGACAGACACACGGGCCCAAAGGACGGGAGTCCGAGGACAACCCGGAGGCTCACCCTTCAGATGCGGAGGGCCGCTGTGATTTGACTGACCGTGCGTGTTACTCTCTAACTCGCTTTCAGAGAAAAATTATCCCTATAACCAAATGTAAGACTATTTAGGAGGGAAGTTCTTAGAGGCCCTTGATGGAAAGTTCTGTGTGCCTGCGTTTCCCCAAAACAACAGAGATCCGGCGTTGCCCAGCGAGGGCTGGGCTCCAGCAATGAAGCAGGTGTTGGGTGACCGCGAGGGCCCATGTCACTCCTGTTCCCTCTACCACCTGTCTGTCCTCTCAAATCCCTGCAACTGAAGAGCTAGGGTCTGGCCATCACCAGGGTTGCCTACAACCTACAGAGGACGGGGATGTGTAACTTGGAGGGGGACCCTGTCCCTTCTGGAGCTCAGGGGACCCTGTCGGAACTGCGGGGGGTTCCTGCTGCAGCTCAGCCTCCCCGGCTCCCAGAGCCTGACCCAAGGGGGAGCCGGGGCTATGGCGAGTGGCAGGTTCAGGTGGTGGAGGTGGTGACCGGAGTGGGACTCCTAGGTGTGGGGGATGGAGGGGTGAGGGGGTGGAGGGAGTGGAGGGGTGAGGGGGTGGAGGGAGTGGAGGGAGTGGAGAGGGTGGGGGCTGGAGGGGTGGGGGGATGGAGGGGTGGGGGGCTGGAGGGGGGTGGAGGGGATGGAGGGGATGGAGGGGATGGAGGGGGAGGACACTCGGGGCCAGGCCGGAGGCGGGGAGGGAAGGGCCGGAGACCAGCAGGAGGGAGCAGCTTTCTTAAAAGGGGAAAAGAGAGACTCACCGGGGCAACCTGGGTCTCGGGCCGAGCCAGCTGCGGGGCTGGGGCCTCAGCCGCTTCCTACCCCCGAGCCTGCGCCCGGCTGTGGCTGCTCCTCCCCGACGGGGCGGGCGGGACCCTCTGGGCGCACCCGGGCCCCGCGAGCACCCCGCCCGCAGGCCGCCCGCACCCGCACCCGCACCCGCACCCGCACCCTCCAGGCCCCCCGGCCCCGCCAGGCGCCCTTACCGCGGCTGCGGACTCCGGCTGCGCTCGAGCCCTGCGGCCGCGCGGACCCCGCCCAGGCGGCCCGGGAGCGGGTGTGACCCCGGACGGACCCGCCCCACTCCGGGGTGGAGACTGAGCCCGGGTTCCTGCGGGCCTCTGCGCGCGGGGCCGGAAAGCCGTCCGGGGGCGGAGGCGCACCTGGGGGCGGGGGCAGGAGGGGGCGCCCCAAGCCCGCTGGGCCCGCGCCCCCCGCTGACCTGGCCCGTCGGGGCGCCGCGGCCGGGGAGCCGCCGGGATCACCCCCGCCCCGCCCCAACCCCACCCGGGGTCACCGCGCTCGTCCCCTGCGCCCCCCAGGTGCTAGGCCCCCCGCCCCCCAGGTGCTAGGCCCCCCGCCCCCAGGTGCTAGGCCCCCCGCCCCCAGGTGCTAGGACCCCCGCCCCCCAGGTGCTAGGACCCCCGCCCCCAGGTGCTAGGCCCCCCGCCCCCAGGTGCTAGGACCCACGCCCCCCAGGTGCTAGCCCTCCCCAGGTGCTAGACCCCCCCACCCCTCCAGGTGCTAGCCACTCCCAGCTCCCAAGGTGCTAGCCCCCCTCCCCCCTCCCCCAGGTGCTAGACCCCGCCCCCCCAGGTGCTAGCCCCCCCACCCCCCAGGTGCTAGGCCCCCGCCCCCCAGGTGCTAGCCCCCCCCACCCCCAGGTGCTAGCCACCCCCGCCCCCCAGGTGCTAGCCCCCTGAGGTGCTAGCCCCCCTCCGCCCCCCAGGTGCTGGCCCACCCCCGAGGTTCTAGCAAGCCCCCCCCCCAGGTGCTGGCCCGCCCCCGAGGTTCTAGCAAGCCCCCCCCAGGTGCTAGCCACCCCACCCCACCCCACCCCCGCCCGGGGCTCGCACAGCTGCCCTGCCGCCAGGTTGGGAGCCAGGTCCACCGCTGACTTCCCGGGGTAGAAAGGCAGGGACACATTGGTGGCTCCCCCGCTCCCGGTTCCGGAGCTCGGGCCTGGAGCTGAAGCGCCGGAGAAGCCACAGCCGAGCCGGCTTCCTCCTGGGCGCTGTGCTGCCCGGGCAGGTACAGGCCTGTGCTGGGAACCCGCCTCTGCTTCCAGGGAGTCTCCCCTAAGACGGGGTGTTAAAAAAATTAATACAGTTGTTGGAATTAAAGACTCAAAGGAGCCTTTAAAGATAGCAGAAGGAACACGTGCATTTGCCTCAGCTCTCTCTTGAAATACCACTAAAACAAGAGATTTATTTTTTTAAGAATGTTATTTATTCATGAGAGACAGACAGAGAGGCAGAGACACAGAGAGACAGAGACAGACAGAGAGAGGCAGAGGCAGCGGGAGAAGCAGGCTCCCTTCGGGGAGCCCCATGTGGGACTGGATCCCGGACCCCAGGACCACACCCTGGGCCAAAGGCGGATGCTCAACTGCTGAGCCCCCCAGGCGCCCACAAAAGCAGATTTTAACAAGAATAAGGTAACAAGAGAGGAAAAAGAACAAAATTTGGAGGCTGGAAAGCAGACGGCCCGGGCTCACGGACCTAGGCGGCCTCCTAAGCCAGAGGGGTGAGGCCAAGCGGCAGCACAGTGCGTGGAATTTCTCAGCACCTGCAGGTGCTGCTGCCCCCGCTGCTCCTGGAAGTGTTTATATACGTAAGAATAAGAACAGGGATTTTTTCCTACGCGTGTAGGATCCAGGGGCTGTAGGGAGAGATTGAAGCCCTGCTGGAGGGTTAGAGCAGAGGATCTCTTGAATGGGCCGGACCCGTGTGGTCACGTTGTTCTGGTTACTTAAGTCTCCCTCACGAGGTGCCTCAGAACTTAGTCGCTTAAAACAAGGATCATTCCCACCCCCCTCCTTGCACTCTGCAGGTCGTGCAAGTCGCTAAGGCTAACCCGGATTCACGGGACCCGATTCACGGGACCGGAATTAGGCTCCATCCCTGACGGGGGGAGCAACAAAAAATTTGCAGCATTAAATAACAAAAATTCAGCCAAGTAAATTTTAAAGATCTAATTGGCCCTATCGGTCGATTCATGAATCAGGCAGCGAACTAGTCAGTCCAGCGGGTTAGAGGCGTGCTCCAAAGGGCTACAGAAAGGGAAAGGTTGTTAAAGGTAAGGAAGGAGCAGAAAAGAGGAAATTATTAGCAAAGTCTCCATTGTTTTAGACAAGGTGGAGGGCACAGAGGGTCTATCCGTAAATTTCCTAGTGCTGATCAGGAAATTCCATGACTGGTTAGAACTTACATTCCTGGGGGGCTGGAACTGCAGTGAGGTCAGGGATTAAGTCTTGGTTTAATGACGTGGGGCCGTCTCCTAAGTGACACCACTTGGGGCCTGTGGTTTGCTATTAGTCCAGCCGGCCACGCTTAGCTAGGGAAGCTGTACTGACACTAAGATCGATATGAAACTTAATATGATGAATATCGAGCGGGTCAGTAATCTTCCTTATGTGGTTTCTAGAATGTAGAGTTTGGAATATTCTACTTTGGGGAGAGTAAAGACCCAGAGAGACTGTCATCAAGTATTCAGTGAAAACAGGAGCAAGACTTTAGGGAACTTACCTTAGTGAAGCCAGCCCACCTGCACAGAGCCTCCAGGCAGCACTTAGGATCTGACTCTTAGGGTTGCTACATAAAATAGAGGACACCTAGTTAAATGGAACTGCACATAAACAATCAATAATTCTTCACTAAAGTATAAAATACTTATATGCCATAGTGTGTCCTAAATGTTGCACAGGACATACTTATACTAAAAATTATTTACTGTTTATCTAAAATTCAAATTTAAGTAGGTGTCCTGTTTTGTTTTGTTTTGTTTTGCTAAATCTGACACTCTTGCCTGAAGCTGCAGGTTATCAGAATTTATGGAAAGGATCTGACATAAATCTGAACAGGAAAAAAGAAATCTCAAAGAAACAGAGTACTTAGAGAGAGGAAAACTTTCAAAAATCCATTATCAATTTCCTTTGAAAAATAAAAAGAATTAGAACAAAAATAGAACAGATTCTCTAAAAAAATGAACAGAGAACCAGAGAGCTCTTGTACATTAAAAATATGATAGCAAAAATGAAAATCTCAGTACAGTGGTAGGAAGATAAAGTTAAGGAAATATGCTAAGATGAATAGACAAAAGGCAAAAAGGAGAAAGAGATAAGAAAATTTGAAAATCAGCCCAAGACATCTGGGAAACAGAGAAGAAATCAATTAAATAATACAATTATATATTTTTCAAACTACAGGATATTATTATCCCAAACTGGGTTTGCCTCTTGGTGAATGTCCAGTCAAAAGACACAACCAAGCCAGAGACTAGGCAAAGGAAGTATTTAACTTGCAACTTGTGAAGGGATTCCCCAAAAGAGTGTCTCCGGGAACAACTGGGGAAGGTTTAAGCTAGGGTTCATGCATATTCATGAAGGGGCTTGTGCAATGAGGAATTCGGCAGGGAATTTGGCCAAAAGTCATTTTAAGGTAATAGAGTCCCGGGTCAAAGTCACAAGGGCCGGCAGGGGTCAGCATCATCAATTCTCTGGCTCCAGTAGGTCTGGTATCTGAGTGCTCAAAGGAGTTTAAGATCCCACAAAGATAATTCAAGAATTACAACAGGTCAGTCTTCATTTTTGGATCAGCCCCCGGAGTGTTTCCACTGCTTTACTGTCCCTGATGTGATCGGGTTATCTCCTGGCCTAAGAGTGGCTGTTTCATCTTACATTCTTCCACCAGATGGTGGGGAGCCTACCATGACTTCTCTCATGTCGAGAAGTCTGTGTCTGTCTTTTTCTGAGGACCCCCAATCCTTTCTGCATACAAATTGAGTTTCCACACTGAAAGTACTCGTTGAGCTCAGCACAAAAGACAAAAACAAACAAAGAAAAATCACATCAAGGCACACCTGGATAACATTTCAGAAGACCAGGGACATAGAGAAGGTCTTACAAGCACCTAGAGGGGAAAATGAGGTTGCATACTATGGGCAGGGCTGGTGGGGGGAGAAGAATTTCCTCTGCCCTTCAAGATCCTTCCAGCTGGACTAAGAATCAAATCGACAGAATAACAGGAGGAAGTCAGACTGAAGAGCATACATACAGGAAATCGACACAGTCCAAAGACGGTGAGGCTCTGTGACACGTATATGAGCTCAGAAGAGGGCTAGAGGCCTGAGGGTCCCGAGAGGAGAAAGACCATTAGCAGGAAGGGAAGGAGAGATGCTTGGAAAACAAACATTGCCCTATTATGTAGGTAAGTTTCTTAAGTAAAGAGGAATCTGTTAATAAGTCTCTTCCTGGTACAGCCAGGCAGTGGAGGGGACGGAAAAGAACTTTTCTTAATTCAGCTGGGTTTTGATTGCTTTTTTAAAAAAAATATTTATTTACTTATTTATTCATGAGAGAGAGAGAGAGCGAGGCAGAGACACAGGCAGAGGGAGAAGCAGGCTCCATGCAGGGAGCCCGATGTGGGCCTCGATCCCGGGACTCCAGGATCACGCCCCGGGCTGCAGGCGTCGCTAACCACTGAGCCACCCAGGGATCCCCTTCTGATTGCTTTTAGCTCAAAATACTGTTCATCCCAAAGCAGCCCACCTTGGAGCAACCTACCATTGATCCCTACAATCAGATTTCTGCACAGCAACACATCAAACTGAAAGACTGTGGAACAATGTCTTTATAATTCTGGGAGACAGTTATTCCCCACATAGATAGCCATTCAAGCTATTGGTCAAGTATAGGGGTAAATAAAGATATTTTCAGACGTGCAGGATTTCAAAGAAATTGATCTTCCATGTACCTTTTCTTAAGAAGCTTTCAGATGGTATGTTCCATCAAAATAAGTAGGTTAACCAAGATTAAAAAACAAAAAACTTGTTGAATAGTAGAATGGACACCTGAAACTGAATGGCAGGGAGGAGGGGTCAGTTGACACTATAGTCATTGATCTCTAGTTTTCTTTACCTGTAGAGCACAGCCAACATCTATAGAAGCACTGACTATGTGCCAGTCACTACCTCATGTACATTAGATCTACAGTTTTAATCAATTTATCCTCACAACAGCTCTAATGGTTAGATACCCCCGAAGAGTAGGTGTCAAGAAGTATTACCTATTGATGGTATAGGATCATTTATTAATTCAAAATTGTATCAAACTTCCTGTGGCGGAGTGTATTTTTCAAAATTGGTCACAACATGCATTCCGTCTCACATGCTCTTCCAAAACCCTGCCCTCCCTCACCCCTAGTCAAGAGATGGCCTCTCACAGGGCCCCTGGGTGGCTTAGTCAGTTAAGGATCTGCCTTCGGCCCAGGTCACCCTGGGATCAAGCCCCACGTCGGACTCCCTGATGAGCGAGGAGTCTTCTTCTCCCTCTCCCCCCTGCTTGTGCTCTCCCTCTTTCAAATAAATGCATAAAATATTTAAGTGAGGAGGAGAGAGAGAGAGAGCCTCTTTGAAACTGAGTGGGCTCCTCGGATGGGCTGCTGTGACTGCACGACTAAAGTGACTCTATGTGGCTTTCGAGGCTGGGTCTTAAAAGCTGATACAGCTTCCATCTAGTTCTCTTGCTCAGAACAAATGCGTGTGGCACCTTGAGTGGCTGTGTGGCAAGTACAGCTGCCCCGGAGCCACCATGCTGCAGAGAGCACGTGGACAGACCACACGAAGACAGAAGGCAGAGGAACCCTCGCTGTCCCAGCCCAACAGTGTGAACTTCGCCAGTGCCAGTGCCAGGCCTGCAGATGGAAAGGCCTGTGAGCGGACTCCCTCATCTTCTCCGCCTCACGGAAGCCAACTAAGAGCCCCTGCGGGTGAGAACCACCTGGCTGAGCCCCGTCGCTCACCAGCCTCAGGAGAGGTAACAATAGTAAATGATTGCCGAGGTTATCGCCCAGGGCTGTAGGGAACCAGAACATTCCCACAGCAGAGTGTGGGCTCAGCCCAGTTTTTTGACTCTCTCTTCCTGATACTTACTGAAGTGACCTAAGGCAAAAAGGAAAGCTTTGAACGGCCAGGGCCAGCTCCTCTCTGATATCCAGTCTGGCCGTTTGCCAGGAAGGAGGCAAGGACAAAGGCCACAGAACCTCTGGCCCCTTGGGACAGTGGCTTCGTAAAACATTGGGAAGAAATCTTTCAGCGGTGACATTCCTTGCCAGCTGGCTCCCACCACAGTCTTCTCAGGCTGCCAGAAGGTAACCAATCCTTCAGCTTAAGATATGAGAAGGTTCCAACCGCATCCAAATAGACAGGCAGGGAGCCAAGAAGAATTACCTCATCCTGTTTGGGAACAAATGCAAAGCATATATAAAACTTTTAACATTCAAGGATGAGTAAGCATAAAAAAGTATATAGAACTATGAAAAAATTCTGGAACAGAGAAATGAAAACATAAAAAGTAGAAGAAACTTAAATTTTTTTTTTACAATATGAAGGAGAAATAAATGTTTTTAAAGATTTTATTTATCTATTTGTGAGAGAGAGAGAGAGAGAGAGAGCATGCACATGCATTTGGGCAGGGGAAGGGGCAGAGGAAGAGGGAGAGAATCCCAAGCAGACTCCCTGCTGGGCATGGAGCCTGACTGGGGGCTCTGTCTGAGGACCCCAAGATCATGACATGAGCTGAAGAGTTGAGCTCTCAACTGACTGAGCCACCCAGGGTGCCTGGAAGAAATATATTTTAAACAGTCTCTGCTCTGATGTTGACAAATGAAACAAACCAAAAAAAAAAAAAAAAAAAAAAAGCAGTAATCAGAACAATATTGTACTGACATAGAATTAATAGTTACGAACCTAACTGGCATCCATATTCTACAGAAAAAGCACCGTCTTTTCAATTGTCTACTGAATATTTACAAAACCAACAAAATATTTATTTGCAAGGAAAATCTACTTAAATTCCAAAATAGAAATAGAGTTTGAATCTCAGAACTACCATTTATGAGCTGGAGACCTAAAGAAAGTCACTCATCTTTTCTGTGCTTCAGTTTTCTCATCTGTAGAATGACGATAATGATAGTACTTACCTCATAGGTGTAAGGATTAAATGACTTAATATATGTAAAATTTTTAAGAGTTCTCAGACTGTTGTAAGCTCTATATTAGTGTTGGCTATTTTCCCGGTCACAGCTAAATAAAATTAAAAGTCAATAATAAAACTTTCAAGCAATCACTCCCATCCCCGATCAATAGTATTTGCTACAAATATATATATTTATATATTACCATCTAATATATATATAAACATATATAATAAACATTATATATATATAATATATATATATATATATATATATATATATATATATATATATATAAATGCTATGTTTGGGGGATCTAAAGGAAACTAACTTTGATACTGTCCTTCATGATATTTCTTAATTGTTCCCTAGAATCTACAGATATCAAAGAAAAATCTGATATTGTACTGATTCTTGTTCCTTTGTAGGTAATCTAGTTTTTCTCACTAGAAAGATTTAAAATTGTTTCTGCCTCTCCCTACCTGTTTAGGAGGGGGACCTGCTTCCTTAGTCCTGACTGGCATTCTTAGGTCTGTTTACTCAGAAGACTTTCTGAATTCAGAAATACCCTTCTTTTATATCATCTCTCTTCCATTATCTCCATTCTTTCTGTCTGGAATTTCTGTTTGATGCTGTAGGAACTTCTGACCTTATCCTCTATGTCACTTAATTTTTCTTGCAATGGTTGTTTTTGTTTCTTTTTGTTTTTGGTTTTGCTTTGGTTCTTTATTTCTGAGTCTGAGAGGCTCTTCAGGACTGATTTTACATGTTCATTCATTCTGTTTTTAGTTGTGTCCATTTTATTCAGCCCATCTACCACATTTTTTAAAAAATAGCTTTTATTTTATTTTATTTTATTTTATTTTATTTTTTATTTTATTTTATTTTAGAGAGAGAGAGCAAGAGAGCCCAAGAGAGCTCAAGAAAGAGGGAGAAGCAGATTCCCTGCTGAGCGGGGATCCTGATGTGGGGTTTGATCCTAGGACCTGGAGATCATGACCTGTGCTGAAAGCAGATGCTTAACCCACTGAGCCACCCAGGTGCCCCAATAACTTTTATTTTAATCAAAGTAGCAAATGCACAGAATTGTATTTATTTGAATCAAAGTTGCAAATGCACAGACTTTTAAGAACCAAATAGTTCAAAAGCCTGTTGCAACAAGAACAGCAATGCTCTATCTCCTCTTCTCCATCTTTCTACCAGGCAACTAGTGGTGCTTTAGGCACAAACCCTCTGGGAGACCATAGAATCCAGTGATTCCTGAGGTGACGTAATAAGGCATCCCAATCACAAGTCACAGCAGTGTATTAGACTTGTTTAAAAAAATCTATGAAAGGTTTGTAAGAGGGATTCTCATGTAGAAAACCTGTGTTTCCTAGTTTGAAGAGGTATATGCACCTCATGCTCATTGCAGCATTATTTACAACAGCCAAGGTATGGAAACAACCTAAGTGTCCATTGAGGGTGAATGGATACAGATGTGGTACACACACATATACACACACTGGAATACTATTCAGCCATAAAAAAAGAATGAAATCCTGCCATTTATGACAACATGGATGGACCTTGAGGGTATTATGCTAAGTAAAATAAATCAGACAGAGAAAGACCAATACCATATAATTTTTCTTATATGTGGAATCTAAAAAAGAACAACAGGGACGCCTGGATGGCTCAGCGGTTGAGCATTTGCCTTTGGCTCAGGGCATGATCCTGGGGTCCTAGGATCAAGTCCTACATCAGGCTCCCTGCATGGGGCCTGTTTCTCCTTCTGCCTGTGTCTCTGCCTCTCTCTGTGTCTCACATGAATAGATAAATAGAATCTTTAAAAAATTAAAAAATTAAAAAATAAAAAAGAACAACAAAAAACTGAGCCAAAACTCATTGCAGGGAACAGATGAGTGGTTGCCAGAGAAGATGGGGAGCAGATCAGGAATAAAATGGGTGAAAGAGGTCAAAAGATACACACTTCCAGCAATAGAATAAGTAAGTCGTGGAGATGTAATGTGCAGCATTATTAACTATAGGTAATAAGACGCTATTGCATATTTAAAAGTTGCTGAGAGAGGGGATCCCTGGGTGGCTCAGCGGTTTGGCGCCTGCCTTTGGCCCAGGGCGCGATCCTGGAGTCCCGGGATCGAGTCCCACGTCGGGCTCCCTGCATGGGGCCTGCTTCTCCCTCTGCCTGTGTCTCTGCCTCTCTCTCTCTCTCTCTGTGTCTCTCATGAATAAGTAAATCTTAAAAAAAAAAAAAAAAAAGTTGCTGAGAGAGTAGACTTTAAAAGTTCTCATCACAAGAAAAAACAAAAGAGAAAACTGTAACCGTGTATGGTGACGGGTGTTGATCAGGTTGTTGTGGTGAGCGCGTATCTAAATGTCGGGTCATTGTCTGCACACCCGAAAGGCCACTGGCTTGGAGAGGGGTACTGCCCAACATATGGCACGGTTAGAAGCGAGGATCTCGGGATTCATGTTTGCTGGCAGATAGACGGCGTCAGCCAAGGCAGTGGGTCCGTCTGAAGCTCGTTCTCCATCAGGAGGCAGGAGGCAGCCTAACGTTCTACGGGAAGGATCTCAAAGCAACGCGGCAGCATTTGCTATTTTCATTTTTTCATGTCTCCAAAGAGCAACGCCTTTCTCCCCTTCTTCTCCTTCTCCACGCTCAGTTTTGGTTACCATGAGCGGCTGCAGTTCAGCCCAAACAGAAACCCGATTAGATCACGTGGAGGTTAATCATTTGCATCATATCAACAGAAACCCTGCTGCAAAGATTTGGAATCCGATGACGGTGCGTTTGCAGGTCAACGGCCTCCCTCCACTGCTCGCCCCCTCGGAAGCCTGTAGCTGCTGAGGCAGGTACTTCTTCAAGGCTGTTGACTTTGAGCACCTGTTCTTCTAGCTTGGGCCTCTCCTGCTGCTACTCCTGTAGCTCTCCTACATGGCTAGTGTGTAAAATCAAGGCATCACTAGGAAATTAGCTCTGGCTTGAAAGAAAGAAAGAAAGAAAGAAAGAAAGAAAGAAAGAAAGAAAGAAAGAAAGAAAGAAAGAAAGAAAGAAAGAAAGAAAGAAGAGAAAACAAATTAGCTCTGATCAACACGGTCTCGGCTGCTTCTGCAAGCGCTCAGGCGAACGCGGACAGCCCCGAAGGGAACAAGGCCACGTTAGCTTTCACAGAACACAGCGGCCGCCAGTAGCACACGGGGAGCGGCCCCCACTCAGGACGCTTGTGCTCCGGAGACCCCGAAACCCATCCGCTAAGGAGGGGCCCGCGGCCGCTTCATAAGACAGTTGTGCGTCCCTTGACTGCAACTCCCTCCCGCCGTACGGGACAGAGCGCACACGTGTGACCCTGGTGGTCCTTGCTCCTCTGGTCGCAGGCCTTGCTACTGGGCCGTTACCCAGCAACGCCGGCGGCAGAGATGACTGCAGCTGCTGGGTCAGTTGAACACACTTCTGTAGACTCAGCCAGTGAAGAGCCAAGAAGCCCGGATGGATTTGCACAGCTTTATGACCCACAGCCAGCAGGTCGATGGGCTCCTTGCCTCCCAGTCCCATGGGGGCCTCGGAGGGGGGAGGCTGAGGTGGACCCGGGCATACTGTGCATCTGTCATAGGTGAGGAACAGGGAGCCTGGGCAACCCCCAATCTTATAAGGGGCCTGCTAACAAACCTGCCTATCAGCCCCCCGCCCCCAGAGGTATTATCTTTTTATTACACTAAAATGTAAGCAAATAATCTCCAGGAAAGGAAGGGCAAGGTCTCTAGCTTTATTACCCTGGACTATCTCCAGGACGAGATGTCTCCAACCCTCCACAGGGAGCCTCTATCTTTATGTTTCCAAGGTTATCTGTTATGCAAACATCCTGGAAGAAAATGGTCTATGTCTTTTGCTCAGAAAATGTACGGAAACCCAAACCCATGGAGAATTATCTCCCAACAATTATAACACCCGTTTTATAAAACCCTGAGAATGCCAAGCTTTATTCACACTCCAGTAGGAAAGAATAACATTAATATGATGAAAATGTCACTGTAGATCACCATGTACATGACATACAAAAATCCTTAAATGATGTATAAAAAATAGTGACTATTAAGTGACATTTTTGGGGATATTCTTAACTCTATCTACACTGAAGTTTCTTGACATTTTGGCTATCTAATTTTTCATTGTGGGAGAATGACTGACCTGGGCATATTGTAGAATGTTTAACAGCATCCCTGGCTTTCACCCACTAAAGGCCACTAGCACTACTCCCATGTGACAAACAAAAATGTCTCCAGGTGCTGCCAAAGTCATCCTGGGAGCAAAGTCACCTCCCACTGAGAACCACTACTCTATGCTCTTCTCTTCTCATGTAGTTCCGTATTTCAAAAATTGTTAAACGTCAAATATTTAGGAATAAATCAATGAAAGCTATGCAAGACCACTACACCAAAAACAATAAAACGTTATTAAGAACATGTGATTAAATGGAGGGAAGTGGGCAGCCCTGGTGGCTCAGCGGTTTAGCGCCGTCTTCCACCCAGGGCGTGATCCTGGGGTCCCAGGATCGAGTCCCACGTCGGGCTCCCTGCGTGGAGCCTGCTTCTCCCTCTGCCTGCATCTCTCTGCTCTGCCTTTCTCTCTCTCTCATGAATAAATAAATAAAATCTTAAGAAAAATAAATGGAGGGAAGTACTGTGTTCATAATTTGAAGATTCAATACCGTAAACACATAGTGCTTCCAAAATGACCTATAAACTCAAGGCAGGTCCAAATCATCCCATCAGAGGTTTATGTTGAAAATCTACAAATGAAAAAAAAAAATTAAGGGGATCCCTGGGTGGCGCAGTGGTTTAGCGCCTGTCTTTGGCCCAGGGCGCGATCCTGGAGTCCCGGGATCGAATCCCATGTCGGGCTCCCGGTGCATGGAGCCTGCTTCTCCCTCTGCCTGTGTCTCTGCCTCTCTCTGTCTCTCTCTCTCTGTGTGTGACTATCATAAATAAATAAATAAATAAATAAATAAATAAATAAATAAATAGAAAATCGACAAATGGATTCTGAAATCTAAGCCAAAATGCAAAAGGCCCAAAATAGCCAACTCTATTCTGAAAAAGATCAAAGCCAGAAATATAAAGATATCAGGAGTTAATAATGTGGTTCTTAAGTCAATATGGGAGTCACGTAGGGATAGACAAATGAACCAATGTGACAAGAGAGTGCAGAAAGGGACCTTCACCCATACAGTCACCTGATTTACAACAAAGGATGGATTTCCCATAAATGGTGCTAGGTCAATCTGATACCATGTGAGAAAATAATAAATCTCGACACTTGCCTAAAAGAGAATCAATTGCAGATGGATTATAGATCCCAACATGAAAGACAATAAAGTTTTTAGAAGACATAAGCGAATACTATAAATTAGAAACATTGGAGAGCATAAGAATGACAAGAAACACAGTAGGTACCTCCTGCGTTACTAGATATTTACTAACTACAAAGGGAAAAGTAGTCATTTTAAACTGGAGACATTTTAACTGGACATTTTAAACTGGACATTTTAAACTGGAGACATTTTAAACTGGGATCCCTGGCTGGCTCAGTGGTTTAGCACCTGCCTCCGGCCCAGGGCGTGACCCCGGGGTCCCGGGATCGAGTCCCACGTCGGGCTCCCTGCATGGAGCCTGCTTCTCCCTCTGCCTGTGTCTCTCATGAATAAATAAATAAAATCATTAAAAATAAATAAATAAACTGGACACACCTGGCAGGCACCAGCCTAACCAGTGATCAAAGGTGACATCACCACTGATAAGATGTGTTGACACCATGCTCCCCCTGCTACCACGCACTGAGAATACAATATCACTCCTTCAAAGAGGCATAATCTGAATTTAATCTTGAGGGAACATGAGACAAATGCTAACGGAGGGCATTTTACAAAACAACGAGTCAATACAACTTTTCTAAAGTGGTAAAGGTCATTAAAGACCGAGACTAAAGAACTATCCCAGATTAATGGAGAGCAAGACGACATGACAACTAGAGGCTGGCTCCTGGTCTGGAAAAAGACATTAGAGAGACAACCCATGATACTTTAATAAGGTCTGTACATGAGTAATGTTAACTTCTTGATTTTGATAAGTGGACTACAGTCAAGCAAGATACGGATACGAGTTAGATGAAGGGAATGTGGGATTTTTTTTGGTACTTTTTTTGCCAAAGTCTGAAACTGTTTCATAATGGAAAGTAAAAAAAGAAAGAAAAAAATTAAAAATGTATGTCAAGTGTCTTACGGAAAACTGGCAAAAGACTTGAACAGGCACTTTACAAAAGAAGACATCCAAACAGCCAATATCCAGGATGAATAAAGTGCTCGACTTACGTCGACTTACCTACAAATGAAAGCCCTGGTGAGATACCACTGTGCATACCAGAATATCTAAAATGAAAAAGATTAGTTATATCAAATGTCGCCCAAATGGAGCAAGTACTATTGTCAGACGTTGCTGAAGGGAAGATAATCAGCACGACCATACTGGGAAGCTCTTTGGCAGCTTCAATTCCACCCGAACAGATGTAGGCCCCGGCAATATGTCAGTAATGTGCATCGAGAGATTTTTTTTTTGAGAGATTTTTTTTTTAAGATTTTATTTATTTATTCATGAGACAGAGAGAGAGAGAGAGAGAGAGAGAGGGGCAGAGACACAGGCAGAAGGAGAAGCAGGCTCCATGCAGGGAACCCAATGCGGGACTCGATCTTGGGTCCCCAGGATCACGCCCTGGGATGAAGGTGGCACCACAGCACTGAACCACCCAGGGATCCCCAAGAGATTTTTTTTTTTTTAACTTCGTAGCAGCCTTATTTGTAACAGTCAATAACTGGAAACCGTTCCTATGTCGGTCGATATGGAATGGATAGACAAGGGCTGGGATGGCCACCCAGGGGGATATACGCAGCAAGAGAAAGACGATGAATGTCTTTCCATACGTCATGACTGTCTTTCTCAAAAAGATAAACAACCCCAAAATATCGAGGGGTGGAAGCCAGGCATGGAACAGCACCTAATACACGAGTCTATCCTGGAAAGTTCAAAAGCAGGTAAAGGGGGCACCCTGGGGGACTCAGTGGTTGAGCATCTGGCCTTGGCTCAGATTGTGATCCCAGGGTCCTGGGATCGAGTCCCACGTCGGGCTTCCTGCACGGAGCCTGTTTCTGCCTCTGCCTGTGTCTCTGCCTCTCTCTCTGTGTCTCTCATAAATAAATAAATAAATAAATAAATAAATAAATAAATAAATAAATAAATTATTTAAAAAAGAAAAGCCGGTAAAGGTCATCTGTGCTCTTAGGCGGTGAGGTAAGGGGTAGCTCGGGTGACCAGAGGCCTCCCTGTTCCCTGGCCCGCTGCTGATGACCAGGGTGTCCACCGCCAGCCGAGTCACTGAGCTGTGCCCCCGCGTGGGCTGCGCTTCCTCCGTGAGAAGCCACCAGCAGGCAAGCACCCCGGGGTGGCAGCGCTGCACTTCCGTAGCGCGGGGACAGCTGCAGTGACCTGGGCTGACCGGCGCCTCCCAGGTGCTCCAGGAAAGGTGTCGTCAGAACAAAGCTGGGGGCTCACGGAGCGGGTTGCAGGCTCCTCTGAGCGGCGGCCCCACGACCGCAGCGCGTAGGCCCTTCCAGGAACCAAGCCGTAGGGCCACGACTGCACTGATTTTGGAGAACTTGGTGCATTTTCATGCTCGGAAGAAAATTATGTCATAAGATGCTGGGTAAAAGGAACTGATTCTTAAAATGTCATTTCTTTCTTTTTAAAAATAACACGTTGCTTGATTTTACCAAGAAAATACAAAAGCACAGGCCTTTGGCACGTCAGGGCCCGTTCCCCCAGGTCCCAGCCTCCCGGCCCTCCCAGGGCCTTGGCTTGAGGGTCCCAGGATGCTTTAGCGCCACGCCAGAGGCTGCCGTGTCCCGGCTGGGCTGGTGGGTCCCCCGGGGCGCACACCTAGGACAGCTCGCGGAGCTGCGTGCCCAAATGAGTGGTACCTTTGCGTGTAATAGAAATGGTATTTAAATGAGAGAGAGACAGAGAGAGAGAGAGAAAGAGAAAAAGAGAGATAGAGAGACAGAGAGAGAGAGAGAAAGAGACAGAGAGACAGAGAGACAGAGAGAGAGGGCACATGCGCATTAGTGGGGCGGGGAGAGGGAGAGACAGAGGGACGAGCACACGCTCCCTGAGCTCAGACCCAACTTGCTCCCCGCAGGTAGATCCCTGACCCCGGACCCAAGATCCTGACCTGAGCTGAAGCCGGATCCTCGAGCCACTGCCAGCCTCGAGCCACTGAAGCCCCCCCCCGCCCCCCCCCCCCCCCCCGCCACGGATCAACAGGGCCCTTGCTACTTCCCAGGGGTACTAGTTCTCGGGGCGCTGGGTCCCCGCAGCCTGACCCGTTCTCCTGAATTTCACTCCCACAGACTGAAACAGAATCAGTGCACAAGACAGGAAAGGGCCCGAGGGCTCGGTGGGTGTGACAACTGTCACTCAGTGGAACCAAATGGCAGGACGCCATGGTCACTTGTTTCCCCATCACGTGCTCAGGAAGCTGGGCCGACCCAGAGCGCTCCCCGCACGGGCAACCCGGCTCCCTGCACCCTGTGCCCTGGGTCCCTGCAGCTCTGCACCCTGTTCCCTACGGTCCTGTTCCCTGCTCTCTGCTCCCCACGGCCCTGCACCCTGCGGTCCTGCTCCCTGCTCCCTTCTCCCTGCAGCCTGTGGTCCTGCATCCTGCGGCCGGCTCCCTGCTTGGGGTGGTCCTGCACCCTGCACCCCACGGCCCTGCACCCTGCACCCTGCAGTCCTGCCCCCTGCTCCCTGTGGCCCTGCTCCCTGCGCCCCGGGTCCCTGTGCCCTGCAGTCCTGCACCCCGCCGCCGGCTCCTTGCTCCCCGTGGCCCTGCACCCTGCACCCCACGGCCCTGCACCCCGGGGCAGCTCCCTCCTGGGCTGAGGCCTCGGGCAGGTGCTTCCAGGCGGGGGCGGCTGCCCTCTAGCGGCGGGTGGGCGCGGGAGGCCCAGGCTGCCCTCTAGCACCGGGTCCCTGCTCAGCGGGGGCCTGCTTCTCCCTGGGCCCCTGTCTCTGTGTCTCAGAAATAAATAAATAAAGGCTTAAAAAATATCCAGATCTTTTGCTTTCTAGCTCAACTCTATTTTCATCCTCTCTTGTTATTTTGCCTGTTGTTTTGGACAAATTATTGATTAAAAGTACCCGTTTCCTACTGAAGACCCATGACAGGAATGTAATAAAGGTTTTTCTGTAAAAGAGCAGGGGAGGCTGAGGTGTCTGGATTCGTCTTCATTAACTAGTAAAATCTTTCCTATACTTGGGATTTCAACAATCTCGATTGACTTTTAAACAATGTTTTACTTATTTATCTGAGAGAGAGAGAGAGAGCGAGAGCACATGAGGCAGGTGAGGGGCAGAGGGAGAAGCAGGCTGCCCGGCGCAGGACTCGATCCCAGGACCCCAGGGTCACGGCCTGGGCCGAGGGCCGAGCTCAGCGGACAGACCCCCCGGCGTCCTGGACTGACCTTGTACGTGTGCAGATTTGATCCCGCTGCTCGGTGTAGCCCCGTCCATGGCCTGCGGGTCCAGCTCTGTGCCTCCCGGCCCACCCCGACAGGCCTCAGCCCAGGAGCAAGTGGCAGCCGGGCCACCAAGCTGCGCGGGGCCCTGGGGGGTGGCAGGACGCAGACCTAGTGCGGCCAGATCTCCGGAATTCTTAGAGAAGCAGAAACTTGGACATTTTGTGTGAGTTTTACATATTTTTGGATAGATTTTTACTTTTTTTTTAAGGTTACTTATTTTAGAGAGAATGAGAGGGAGCACATGTGAGGGGAGGGGGCAGAGGGAGGAGGAGAGAGAGGGTCCTCCAGCAGCCCCCCCACACCCGGGGCCTGGGCCGGCTCCGTCTCTTGGCCCTGAGACCGTGACCTCGGCCAAAATCCAGCCCGACGCTTAACCTACCACCTACCTGGCCACCCAGGTGCCCCAACGGACTTTACTGTTTTTAGAGAAGCTCGAGGTTCGCAGCAGGGGTGAGCGGTGCATAGAGACTTCCCACGGCCCCTGGGCCCGCGCACGCCCGGCCTCCCCGCCAGGTCACCGGCCTCCACGGCGGAGCAGGTCACCAGGGCCGCCGCTCCCTCTCGGTGCTGTGCGTTCTGAGGCTTTGGACAAACGCGCGGTGACACGTCGCACTTCCACCGCGTCACGCGGGATGCTCTCGCTGCCGGAAAACGCTGTGCACCACGCGGCTAAATTCAACAACCAGTTGGGCCAAAATGAGTGTGAATCTGAGAAAACGGGGTGGGCTGGGTGCTTCCCCAGGGCGCAGGGCCCCCAGCCGGCTCCCTGCACGCTTCTCCCGCTTTGCCCGGCCAGGGAGCCTCAACACTGGCTGCACCTGGGGATCACGGGGAGCTGGAGGGGACAAAGGTGGTGTCTGGTCCCGCCCGTCGATGTTCACCTTTAAGGCTCCCCAGGTGATTCTCATGTGCAGCAGGACGGCCTACCGGCCTCCCTGCCTCCGGCTGTGCCCTCCTCTGGTTAATTTTTCACACGGCAGGAAGGGGAATCTTTTTAAAACATAGGTCTGATCGAGTCTCTATCTTTTTGAGGATGGCAAAGCTGCCATCCTGCTCAAAGCCGTCCCAGGGCTGCCCCTCGGCATCAGGATCAACTCCTTGGCGCGCTCCGGGACCCTTCAGGGTCCGAGCCCCGCTGAGCCTCTGGCCTCACCTCGTCCATCAGCCCGCCCCACCCCGCCCCGCCGTGAGTGCACTTTATTTCACTTACACTGAACTTCTAGAGTCCCCGATGTGCCCCGTCCCTCCCCCGTGAGCCGCCGAGCACGGGCCACCGGAGGGGCGGCTATGACAGTGGTGGGCAGGGCAGCGCTGGAGGGCCGCGGCCGGACGATCCGAGCAGGCGCACGAGGAGGCCAACACCTGTGTCATCCTCACGGACTCGCAAGGCTTCTCGGGGCCGAATTACAGTTACTATGGCTGTTTTCCCTCTCCCCGACCCTCCGACCCTCCGGGGCCTGTCTCGAGGAGGGGAAGCAAACCCTGCACTGAAGCGAATATAATTGAGTCACGCTTTTGAAAAAAAAAAAAATATCCTCTCGCTGCTTGGGTATTTGGGGACGAGGCTCGTTCTTAACCAGGATGAGAGGCTGAGCCCAGCAGCGGCAGTAACGATCCGTTTATCGGATCCGTTCGAATATACTAATATTTGTCGGTCCTTTCCGGTGCGCCTGGCATATTGGGTCTGTCGTGACGAGGAGGGAGCTTCTGCCGTTGGCTAAGGCTGGAAAACCCATCAGCGGTTAGGAAACCGTGTGAAGGGTCGGGGAGAGGGGGGCCAGCTCGGACTTGGAAGAGCGCGGAAAACCGGACCGACGGGGTGACGCCTAATGTGAGTCCCGAGGGCCGCAGAAGCCACTCGGCGCTCTCTGTGTCTCTGTGTCTCTGTGTCTCTGTGTCTCTGTCTCTCTGTGTGTGTGTCTCTCTCTGTCGGATGGGCCTGGTGAAAAGCTGGGAATTTTAGGCAAAGGGGCAGCAGATCTAAAGCTTTCTAGCTAAAGGAAGGTGTGGTGGGTTCCAGAAGGAGGAGCTCACGCTTCTGCAGCCCAAGGCCAGGATTCTGGGCTCCGTCCCAGGGCCCGCCCGTCCTGGCGCTGCGGCTCACGCCCGGGGACTGCGGGGGACAGCGGGGCTGGCACCACCTGAGGAGGCTCCGTATAGCTTGGCTTCTGGCTCGTTGCCTCCCCCGAGTCTCCTCAGAGACGGTGGGAAAGAGGGGAGGGGAGCGGGAGGCGCGGGAGGCCGGGGAGGTCCGGATCTCTCATTTCCCTAGTGATTAATGACGTTGAAGACTCCTGCGTATGCTTATTAGCCATTTGAATGTCTTCTCTGATGAAACGTCTCCTCAAGTCTTTTGCCTGTTTTTTATTGGGTTGTTGGTCTCGTGTTATTACCTTGTAGGAGTTCTTTGTGTGCTCTGGGTACTAGTCCTTCATCAGACGTATGATTTGCAAATATTTTCTCCCGGTCTACTTGTATTTGCATTTTCTTAGTGATGTCCGTTGAAGTGCAAACATTTTGACTTTTTCATTATTTGTTTTTAAATATTTTATTTATTTATTTATTTAGAGAGAGAACACGAGTGGGCAGAGTGGCAGAGGGAGATGGAGAGAATCTCAAGCAGACTCCCAGCCGAGTGAGGAGCTGGACTCAGGGCTTGATCCCATAACCGTGGGATCACGACCTGAGCCGAAATCAAGAGACGCTCAAACGACCCACCCAGGTGCCCTCGAAATGTTAACTTTTTAAATTGATATACATAATTCACACGCCATAAAATTCGTCCTTTAAAGTGTACAATTATATGGGTTTTATTTAGAGAGGCAGTGGGGCCGGGTAGAGGGAAAGGGAGAGAGAATCTTAGGCTCCTTGCAGGGCTTGATCTCATGACCTTGAGATCATGACCTGAGCTGAAATAAAAAGTCAGACACTTATCGACTGAGCCAACCCAGGTGCCCCCCTGTGGTGTTCAGCGTGGCCGCCAGGTTGTGCAACCACCACCACTATCTAATTCCAGAACATTTTCAGCATCCCAAAAAGAAACCCCTTACCCATTAGCAGTCACTCCCATTCCTTCCTTTTCCCACCCCCTGAACCACTAATTTATATTCTGTCTCCATGGATTTGTTTATTCTAGACATTTCCTATAAATGGAGATTACACTTTCCGGTCCTATAGCACTCTCGCAAGTGGGTTCCTAAAACCCGCCAGACTTAATGCAAGAAGCGTGGCAAGCACCAACCCCACAGAGTGACACGGAACAAGGAAGGCGGAGACTCTCTTTACGCCCAGGGGAGGCGGCATTACAGCAGGAAGCAGTGGCTACGGTAGGCAGACTAAGTCAATTTTCTGGAAAAAAAGGCTAAAACTACAAAGAGGATTGTGCTGAAGCTGGAGTGTTGAGCCCAATTGCAGATCCAAGAGCGTGCGGCTACTAAGAGATGCAAGCATTTTGACCTGGGAGGGCCAAGTGATCCAGTCCTAAGCTTCATATTTTGTTACAGTATGAAGAAAATAAAATCTTGAGGTTATGTTTAAAAAAATCAATGGAGTATTGTAATATGTGGACTTCTGTTTCTGGCTGTTTTGCTTAGCATTTGCTCTCAAGGATCGCCCACACTGTCGTCGTATCAATACGCCATTCCTTTTTATGGCTGAGTGATACTCCCCTATATGGATAGGTCACATTGTATTCATCACTCCTCGGATGGTGGGCATTGGGGGTCTGTACCCTTTTTGCTAACGTGAATGCTGCTGTGAACATTAATGTGCAAGTTTTTGCACGCACAGATGTTTTCAATTCTCTTGCATATGTACCTGGGCGTCGAATTGTGAGGCCGTGTTGTAACCCTCTGTTTAACTTTTTGATGGGACGCCCGGGTGGCTCAGCGGTTGAGCGTCTGCCTTCGGCTCAGGGCATGTCCCCGGGGCCGCGGGATCGAGTCCCGTGTCGGGCTCCCCGCATGGAGCCTGCTTCTCCCTTGGCCTGGGTCTCTGCCTCTCTCCCTCTGTGTCTCATGAATAATAAATAAAATCTTAAAATAAAAATAGTATCTTTAAGTGTAATGGCAATTTTGCCCTCATACCAAGGGCCCTAAAAAAAGGAAGGAAGTCATCCAGTATCGTTAGTACTTTCCATAGCACTTCAATCTAAAGAGGTTCTGGGGAGAAAAGCCGAGGGATTGGGTAACAGGCGGGGTGGATGAAGCAACGTGACCGCAGGGGCCTTGAAGCCAAAGTAAGTGTTCGGTGAGGCTGTGCGGCACAGGAGGCCGCCGGCGGGAAGCAGCGCCTGGCAATTCCTGGAGGACGGAAGGCCCAGACGTCGAGTATTCGACGTCCAGGGTGAGATCCCTGGACTCAGAAAATAACTGTGGCTGATGCTTGGGAAGCCGAGGCCTCTGTTGCCCCCTTTTGCGGTGCAGGGATGACAGCCAGGGCTGCTGCTGCGGGGGAGGCAGCGGGGGTGCTGGGCGGTGGTGTGAGGGCGCTGGGCCCCCGCCTCTCCGCAGGCTGTGCTGGCCTGGGTGCTCCCCCGAGGAAGGCGAATCACAAAACGGATGGACTTTTTTTTTTTAAGATTTTATTTATTTGAGAGAGAGAGAGAGCGCACAAGCAGGGGGAGGGGCAGAGGGAGAAGCAGCCCCCCCATGGAGCAGGGAGCCCTAGGACCCCGGGGTCCCAATCTGAGCCAAAGGCAGGCGCTCAACCCCTGAGCCCCCCAGGTGCCCTCATCTATGACTTAAAAAAAAAATCAGGGAATCCCTGGGTGGCGCAGCGGTTGAGCGCCTGCCTTTGGCCCAGGGCGCGATCCTGGAGACCCGGGATCGAGTCCCACGTCAGGCTCCCGGTGCATGGAGCCTGCTTCTCCCTCTGCCTGTGTCTCTGCCTCTCTCTCTCTCACTGTGTGCCTATCATAAATAAATAAAAAATAAAAAAAAAATCAGTATTATAGTTCTCAGGACTCTTGGTTTTGAGGGACAGAAGTGTCCCTCAAATGTATTAACTCACATAAGTAAGGACTGGATGGAGGCAGCTTCAGGAACGGCTGGATCCAGACACTTAACTGATGTTATCACTCTCTGCCTCTACACACACACACACACACACACACAGAGGTATTTTGTCTTGTTACGAGTTGATTTCACTCTCTCTTGTGAAGGAAAATGTAGTCAAGGGAGCTCCAGGCTTACATACACTCTGGTCACCCCAGGAGGAGAATGGAGTCTTCTTTCTCCTGGATTCAGCTTATAAAAATTATGGGAGACTCTAAGATGAGCTTGGCTGTAGTCGTGTAGCCAGCCATTGGCTTGGGCAGGAGGGGAAACGTCGTGATTGACCAGGGAGGGACTGTCCCTTACGCCTCGGGGAGGGGGAATGTGTACTCCGTTTGTTGGGGAACCTTCTCCAATAAAAGAGAACTGTCCTCAGGAGGAGGGAGTCGACCGCCAACGCCCACTACAAGGAGCTGCTCATCCCTCCCTCCCACTCCTTCCGGGCCCTGTTGTCCTCCGTGCAGAGGGAGGCAGAGGCTCCAGTGGAGCACAAAACAGATTTCCGGGCCAGACATAGATCCGGTTACTGGCTTTATAATGACTACGTCACCTGGAGGAGGCTTTAGGCCTGATTGTGCCTTTACTTTCTCATCTACCCAATATTTTAGGATCGGTGTGAGGACGAAGACAACACAGGTCGAGTACCTGGCACACGGTAGGTGCCAATAGTAGTCCTACCTGAGACTTGTCTGTACTTGCCCATCTCCTCCTCCCAGGCCATGAATTACCTTTAGGCAGAGCCTTGTTTTCAGTGCAATAAAATTCAGTTATAAGAGCGTATCTCAACTATGTCACAGACGTGTGTGTGTGCACGTGCGCCCGCGCCAGGGTTGCCATAACAAGTACCAGAGACCATGTGACCTGAGTAACAGAAATTTATGTTTTAGAGTTCTGGAGGCTAAAAGTGGAGACGTTGGCAGGGTCGGTGTCGTCTGAAGACTCCCTCTTTGGCTGGTGGGCGGCCTTGTCTGCGTTCACGGGGTCCTCCCTGTGGTGTGTCCCGTACCCTTCCTGTGAGGACCCCTGCATCCTGAATTGGAGCCCACCCTGATGACCTCATTCTAACCTAGTCACCCCTCTGAAGGCCCTGTCTCCAAACAGGCGCTTTCTGACGTTCGGGAGGTCAGCACGTCCACGTGTGAATGGGGGGGGGGGACACAATTCAGACCAGGGGCTGGAGGCTGAGGGCCAGCGGGTCCTGCCCTTCTCAGGCCTGGCTTCATGAGGACGGGCCATCGCCTTTACCGTCCCCTCTTTTCCGGACTCCTGAAGCGCCTCCACGTCCGTGGTCTGATTGTCCCGCGTCATCCCAAGCGGCCCTGGATTCCACTTCAGGGGCACAGGTACCAGGGCTTCGGAGAAGCTGAACCAAGCAGGGGCCGCGGGGGCGCACCCCCCTGCTCCGCATCCGCCCGAGGGCCTGGCTGGGGCGGGGCTCAGGCCGGACCAGGGCCGCCCTCCCTGCGACTCGGCTCAGCGGGGGGTCCCGGTCCCGCCCGGCCCGCCTCACCCCTGCAGGTGCCCGGGGCCGCGCAGGTGACAGGTGCGCCCGGGCCTCCTGCGGGGACGCTCGGAGCCGGCCTGGTCCCGCGGGGCGTGGGCAGTGTGGGGGGGGGGTCGGGGCCCGCAGCGCCCCCCGCCCCCGCCCCGGACTCGGCACAGCCCCGCAGGTGCCCCCAGCTCCGCGGCCCGGGGCCCAGGGCGGGGCCGTCCCAGCGGGGTGCGCGGGGTGCGCGGGGTGCGCGGGGACCCGGGCCGGCGGGCGCAGCGGCTGGTGGGGGTCACGCCCCGAGCGCCCCGCAGGCTCAGAGGTCTCCGGGCCCGCAGTCCCGGGAGCTCCGCGGGGCGAGGATGGGGCCGGAGGTGTCTCGGGGCAGCGCAGGACGTGGCGCTGGGGGGGGGGGGGGGCGGGTGCTGCTCGTCCCGCTGCGGGCTCCCCCTGCCCCGGCAGCCGCGCCGCCCTGGTGCTCCCTGCGGGGTGCGTGCGGGGGTGTGCGCGTGCCTGTGTGTGCACGTGCGCGTGTGCGCGTGTCTGCGCGTGTGTGTGTGTGTGTGTGCGCGTGCGAGCCGCGCCGCGGAGCCTCCGGAGCCCGGGCCGCCGAGGAGGAGCGGGAGGAGCGGGGAGCCCCGGGGCGTCCGTGCGTCCTTCGCCTCGGCCCCCGCCCCGTGACCGCCCCCTCCCGGCGCCCGGGACCAGGAGGCCGCTCGGCTCGGCTCGGCTCGGCTCGGCTCGGCTCGGCTCGGCTCGGGCTCCGTCGCCCTTGGCCGTGACCCGGGCCGCGCCCTCGGGGCCCTGCTCCGCGCCGGCCGTGGGGCCTGCGGACGTTCTCTCCTGTGACCCGGGGCGTGACCCGGGCCGGATCGAGGCCCGCGCGGGGCTCCTGGGGGCCCGCTGCTCCCTCGGCCTCTCTCTCTCATGAATAAATAAAATATTTGGAAAAAAAAATTCTCTCTCTCTCCCTTCCCTCGGCCCCTCCCCTGCCTGTCTCTCTCTCTCTCAAAACAAATAAAATAAAAAACCTTTACGAAAAGCCAAACTGGAGATGCCATCCCTAACACCCGTCCTTCCGTTCTTCTTTATGAGAGGGTCGGTAGGTCTCCTGGCTTTTCCGAATTTTAATTTCTGGCCACAGCAACTTCTTGCAAGATACATCCACGAAGGCAAGCGAAACAAAGGCAATAATGAACTGCTGGGACTTCATCAATATAAAAGGCTTCTGCACAGCAAAGGAAACAGTCACCAAAACTGAAAGACAACCGACAGGATGGGAGAAGATATTTGCAAACGACACATCAGAGAAAGGGCTGGTGTCCAACATCTACAAAGAACTGATTAAACCCAACAGCAAAGAAACAATCCAATCACGAAATGAGCAAAAGACATGAACAGAAATGTCACTGAGGAAGACACAGACATGGCCAACAAGCACATGAGAAAATGCTCCGCCTCCCTGGCCATCAGGGAAATACAGACCAAAACCACGATGAGGGCAGCCCACGATGAGGACTTCATAGTGTGGCGCCGCCTTCAGCCCAGGGCGTGACCCCGGGGTCCCAGGATCGAGTCCCACGTAGGGCTCCCTGCATGGAGCCTGCTTCTCCCTCTGCCTCTCTCTCTCTCTCTCTCTCATTTTCTCTCTCTGTCTCATGAATAAATAAATAAAATCTTAAAATAAAACAAAACCACAGTGAGATCCCACCTCACCCCAGTGAGAATGGGGGAAATTAACAAGGCAGGAAACCACACATGTTGGAGAGGATGTGGAGAGAGGGGAGCCCTCCTGCACTGTTGGTGGGAAGGTGACCTGGTGCAGCCACTCTGGAAAACTATGTGGAGGTTCCTCAAAGAGTTAAAAATAGACCTGTCCTACGACCCAGCAATTGCACTGCTGAGGATTTACCCCAAAGATATGGATGCAGTGAAACACTGGGACACCTGCACCCCAGTGTCTATAGCAGCAATGTCCACAGTAGCCAAACTGTGGAAGGAGCCTCAGTGTCCATTGAATTTTAATTTCTTCATTCATAGGATGGAAATAAAAATACAGCCTCCTTGCCTTTTGTGGATACAGATGAAAAGGCCCAGAATGTTTTAACCATTGCAAATGTGTTACATTTTTCTAGAGCTTCCCAGTTGGATTCAGTTAGGATCATGACTGGTATGGTTGCCTCCCCTAGGCTGAGAGGAAAAATGCCACCATTAACCTTTAATTATTCACCACAAATCCCAAGGAAAAGTCCTTGGCCCAAGTCCTAATGGAGCTATTAAAGCTACTTTCCTACTTAGAACTTCAACAGCTGGTAATAAGCTGGTTTAAATAACCTAGTACCGGGCAGCCTGGGTGGCTCAGCGGTTTACGCCACCTTCAGTCCTGGGCATTGATCCTGGAGACTCGGGATCGAATCCCATGTCAGGCTCCCTGCATGGAGCCTGCTTCTCCCTCTGCCTGTGTCTCTGGGTCTCTCATGAATAAATAAAATCTTTAATAAATAAATAACCTAGTACTTTTTTCTATTACTCTTCTCCATAGACTATGAAGGACCAAGAGTGAACCTTCCCTACTAATGCATGTTGGGAAGGTGCCAAACTTCTTCACCTTCTTGTTTTCTTGGTTTACTTTTTCCTCCTACTATTCTCACTTGGTTGTATTGCTGGGGGGTGTATGCACGCACATGTACACGTGTGTGTAGGAATGCATGTGCGTGGTCTGTTTAGAGGAAGACAGACTTTGGAAGCACAGAATGGTAACATATGGTGTGTAACACCTCCCCCCACACACACCTGAAACACACACCCCAGGAAAAGGAAAGACCGAGAGAATAAACAAGAAAGAAGTGAAAATAAATTGAGACAAAAACAGGCAACACAAAAAAGCCTATGTACAAAAGCCAAGTCTTTCCTTTTCTCAATTTCATGTTCTCCTTTTTCCTTTTTTTTTTTTTTTTTTTTACTGAATTCAGGATTTTTTCCTTCTCACTTCTATAGGTCTCTTTTCTCTCTGTATGCTCTTATTAACTCAACCTCATTAACACTTCCAAAACCAGAAGTCATCATCCTGACACCATTTGCTGCACTCCAGTCCTACTTCTCTCTCTGAATGGATCCCCCATCTGTTCTCAGGTTCCACTTTGGATCAGCTGCCCAAGTTAAAACAAACAAACAAACAAAAACAACTCAGAATCATTCTTTATTTTTAAAGCCTGCTTTATCAAGATCTAACTCATATATGAGAAAACCTCACCCATTTTAAGTGTATGGTTTAATGCATTTTTAAATAAACGTGTACAGTCAAATAACCACCACTATAATCAAGACATAATGATTACGTTTAATATGTTCATCATTCCAGAAAGTTTTCTTTCTATCACCACATTTTTGCCTTTCCTAGAATGTCATATAAATGGAATTAAATTGTGGGTAGCTTTTTGTGCCTGGCTTCTCTTGTCAGCACACTGCTTTTTAAATTTGCCTATGTTGTTGCATGGATTGGTAGCTCATTCATTTTTATTGCTGAGAAACATTGCACTGTACAGGGACATTGCAATTGTTTGTGTATCCACTCACCTGTTGATAGACGTGTGCATTGTTCTCAGGGGTTATTATAAATGAAGTGTTATGAGTGTTCACATGTAGGTCTTTGTGTGGACATGTATTCTCACTTCTCTTGGGAGTAGAACTTTTTTCATTTCTAGGAAGAGAATTGTTGGGTTGGATGGTAAGTGTAGTTGAACCCTTATAAGAAGTGAATAAACTGTTTTCCAAAGAGGGTGCATCATTTCCATCCCCACCAGCAGCAATATATGAGACTTCCAGTTGCTCCATATCATCATCAATACCTTGTACTGTCCGTTTCTTTAAATTTTAGCCATTTTTGTGGATGTGTAGTATTGCCTCCTTGTCCTTTTATATTTCTCAGATGACTAATATTGTTGAACATATTTTCATGTGTTTATTTGCCTTAAGTATAACTTCTTTGGTAAATTGTCCACATTCTCTGCCCACTTAAAGATTGGGTTGTTTTCTTATTGATTTTTTAAGAACTCTTTACATATTCTGATTATAAGTCCTCTATCAGATACATATTTTGCCTATAGAAATAACCTGAAATTCGAAGAGAAATGGATGAGGTTTTCCTAACAATGTTAGGTACAGTTATGATGGAATTGGAAACAAGTTACAATCTAATAAAAGGGAAACTTTCCATTTCTTTATAATGTAAAGGAATATTTTACAGTCATTTAATAGTAAAAATTTAAAGATTTGGAGACATTTTGATATAATTTTAAGCAGAAAATAAAATTATGTATAATATCAGCCATGCATGAAAAAAGCCTCAAAGTATATTATACACTGAAATAATAAGAATCGTAATACCTAAGAGGTAGGATGATGTCTGGTGTTTAAATTTTCTATACATTTCTATAGTTTTCAAGATTTATACAGCAAGCATGCCTTAGTTAAAAATGGAAAAGCATCTCATAAAAAAAAGTACATGGTTCAGCAGTAGTTGATGCTTCCTTTACAGGCTCACTTGATTTGTGATACATTAGTAACCAAGTGAGTTAGCTAATTCCTTAACAGACCACCCCAAAGCTTTGAACTCTAATTCCAGCTCCGTCCTTGAACTCCAGGCAGTTTTCCTTCCCGTCTAGAACGCAATTCAGGACTGTGAAGTACAAGCAAGGCCGCCATGCAGCTTTCCAAGGAACCGCTCCCCAGGTGTGTGCTCTACAACATGCAAAAGCTCCTGAGCTTATTTACATTCAGTGGCTTGGGAAGTCCTTGAGAGAGGTAAGACATTATTTTATTTTTTTAAAGGATTTATTCATTTTATTGGGAGAGAGAGAGTGACAGATAGAGAGAGTATGAGTGGGGAAGAGAGGGAGAAGCAGGCCCCTCGCTGAGCAGCGAGCGCAACTGGGGGCTGCATCCCAGGACCCCAGGATCTTGACCTGAGCTGAAGGCAGATGCTTAACTCCCTGAGCCCCTCTGGCGCCCCCAGACATGACTTCAATGCTTAGAAGACAGAGTATCTGTGTTTCAGTCAGTAGAGAATGAGACCAAAGAGACACGGACTCAGAGAGCTAGAGGGAAAGCAGTGTGGGCAGAGAAGAGGCTTGGGTTGAAGAAAATACTGGAGCTAACAACAGGATGGTTGGGAGGGAAAGAGGAAACGGAGGAGAGAACAGAGAATGGAAGCAACCAGGTTTCCGGACTGAGAAAGGTCCGACTTTGAATCAGAACTTTGTAGATACATTTTGCACCTGCGAAGTCTTAGCCTGCAAATAATCGGTAACCTTTTACTCATTTTCATTTCTAGTTCTGAAGTTATTTGTTCTCTTATGAACACTGGAAAGAAAGTACATTTACTACTGGGTTTATTGAGAGGAAAGAACTCCGATGTCCCTGTAGGGATTACTCTCGGAAGAAGGCAATTTCCTAAGGTAAAATATCCTGAGAAGGTCAGTGATTCGGCTGATAGCAGAGATATTTTTGAACCTGGTCAATTCTTTTTCCTAAGGCAGGCACAGTATATATGTTGGCTGATGAGTCATCCATGAAACCAAGAAATAACATTCAAATGATTACTCAGAAGATCCAGTAGAGGTTTGTTTTTTGGTAGCCAACAAAGTCTAATTTTTTTCTTTGAAGCTTGATAAGATGGAAATGCAAAGGGCCAAGAATAACCCACACAATGTAAAGAAGAACCAAGTGGGAGGACTTCCTTTACTGTATATTTACATGCACTATAAATAATTTTGGCACAAGGATGGACATACTGACCAGTGAAATAGAATAGAAGTCTGGAAAGAGATCCATGTGTATATGGATATTTTATTTATGACAAAAAAAAAAAGGCACTGCAAAAAAAAAAGGCACCGCAAAGCAGTAAAGAAAATATAATTTTTTCAATATATGGTGCTGGGACAATTGGATAATTATTAGGGGAAACTTGACCCTGACCTTACACCACACCTAAAAATTCATTCTACACATATCATAGACAAAAATGTAAAAGGCAAAATAAAGCTTCTAGAGGACGATATTAAACAAAAGCTTCGTGACTTCAAGGTAGGGAAAGATGATTTAATAAGTACTAGCCATATAGAAAAGATTGATATATTTGAGTACATTAAAATTCAAAACCTCATTAAAGGTAAGGAAAGATTTTTTAAGATTTTTTTTTTTTTTTGAGAGTGTGTGCATATTCACGACAGCAGTGGGGAGGTGGGGAAGGTGCAGAAAGAGAAGACTCTTAAGCAGGCTCCATGATCAGCATGCAGAGCCCTACATGGGGCTTGATCTCACAATCCTGAAATCATGACCTGAGTGAAAATCAAGAGTCAGACACTCAACCAACTGAGCCAGGCAGGCACCATGGAAAGATTTTAAAAATAGGACACAAAAGAACTAATTATAAAGAAAAAGACAGGTAAATTTGACATTTATTTAACATTAAAATTTAATATTAGTATTACGAATGTCTACTCATTAAAAGATATGGAATGTGGAGAAGATATCTGCAACACCTATCACATACAAAGAGGTCAAGAATGGGATACATAAAGAAATTCTACAAACCAGGGGCACCTGGGGGGGCTCAGCAGTTGAGCGTCTGCCTTCGGACCAGGGCGTGACCCCGGGGTCCTGGGATCGAGTGCCACATCCGGCTCCCCACAGGGAGCCTGCTTCTCCCTCAGCCTGTGTCTCTGCCTCTCTCAGTGTGTCTCTCATGAATAAATAAATAAATGAAATCTTAAAAAAAAATTCTACAAATCAGTAAGAAACGACAGACAGCCAACCCAAAAGAAAAAAATCAGCAAAAGACTTGCACAGATACTTTTTAGGGGGAGAAAGGATATCCAGCGGATAACAGACATTTGAAATGATACTTAGTCACTAATAATCAGGGCAATGCAAAAATCGTAACCAGACACCATTATATACCCACCAGAATGGCTAAAACTAAAAGACCAAACCTGCCAAGCGATGGTGAGGATGTGGACAAGAAACATTCATATGCTGCTAGAGGAGTGTAGATTAGTATGACACTGTAGAAAATTCTGGATAGTATCTAATAAAATCAAAGTTATACATAACCTATGTCACATATAAATAAGAGTATCATTTATAGGAAGTATACCCAACAAAAATATGTGTACCTATCCTCTACGAGACATATACAAGAATGATCACAGCAGCTCTGTTTGTAAGCATCTCGATCTGGAAACTGCCTCAAAGTCCATCAACAGATGAATGAAGACAGAAATAGCGGGATATTCATGCAGTACAGTGTGTTATTAAGCAAAGTAAAAGAATAGCAAGAGCTACACACAATAACCTGTGTGAATCTTAAAAACACATTGTTGCATAAAAGAGGCTAGATCCACAAGAACCTGTATGGCATAATTCCATTTATATAAATACAGGCAAAAAAAAAATTACTACTTAGGGTTCCATGCTTAGGAGATAAAACTATAAAGAAAGGCAAGAAAAGAGTTATTCCAGAAGTTAAGGTAATAATTATCTTTGAAAAGTAGTGATTATAGGCAATCGCTTTGGGGATTTCTGGTGTGTTGGCAATGTTGTCACTCTCGGCCTGGGTGTCGCTTTGTGACATGTCATCAAGTTGTGTAAACTTCACCGTTTGTGTTTCAGACAAGCCCAAGAAGAAAAAGCGAGGAAGCCAACAGCCATAGAGGACGGTAGCCACAGACCTGTTTCCTGAGAGGAACCTGAACCTGGGGCCCTATGCTTAGATTCTAACAAACTTTCGGGGAACAAATACCTCCCATCTTATACAACGGTTCCTGTGCCAGCATGATCTTATAACAGAGCTAAATAAAACACAAGTTAAGCTCACTTATGAAAAGATTCCAGCATTCTAAATAAAGCACAATTGACCCTTGAACAACATGGGCTTGAACTGCCTGGATCCACTCATTCAGGAGTCGTTTTCTTTTTTTTTCTAATTTTTTAAATGATTTTATTTATTTATTCATTGAGAGACACAGAGAGAGGCAGAGACCCAGGCAGAGGGAGAAGCAGGCTCCATGCAGGGAGCCCGACGTGGGACTCGATCCCGGGTCTCCAGGATCACGCCCTGGGCCGAAGGCAGCACTAAACCTCTGAGCTCCCCGGGCTGCCCAAGGAGTCATTTTCAATGAATATGCGTACAGTACTGTAAAGGTGTTTTCTCTTCCTTATGATTTTTAAAAATAATTTTCTTTTCCCAACCTTTCTTTATTGAAGGAATACAACATCTAATACGTACAACATTCACAATATATGTTAATGGACTATTTATGTTACCGGCGAGGTTTCCAGTGAACAGTAAGCTAGGTTAGTAATTAGCTAAGGTCTTGGGGGGCCAAAAATTATACGCAGATTTTCAACTGCACAGAGGTTGGCAACCCTGTTTCCCTGTTGTTCAAGGGTCAACTCTACTAGTAAGTCAGATCACGCAATTCATCAACAGAATAATAATTATGCCCAAGCAAGATTTATCCCAGGAATGAAAAGATGTTTCAACATCAAAATATCTAGAATGCAATTCATTGGAAAAGCAAAATAAAAGAGGAAGATGATATGATCACTCACTCAGTAGGTGACACAGAAGTAAACATCCACACCACACATAAATGGGGTATTATTCCCGTTTATGAGATATTATTCAGCCATGAAAAAGAATGATGTACTGATACATGGAACCTTGAAAACGTTATGCTAAGTGAAAGAAGCCATACACAGAAGGCCACAAATTGTATGGTTTTATTTATGTGAAATTTCCACAGTAGGCAGATCCATTGAAACATAACCTTCCTTTACCTGTAAAAACAAACAGACAAAAAACAAAAAACAAAAAAACCCCACACACCTCAAGCAGGTGTCATGCCAGAAATGCAAGTATGGACCATTATAGGGGTTGGTTTTAACATGCCATGATATCAACAGAGCAGAGGAGAAAAACAGCACAATCATCTCAGGATGAAATGTCACTTAGCCAGACAGAACATCCACTCCTGCTTAAACAAACAAACCGAAATCAAAACAAAACCCAGGGGATCCCCGGGTGGCTCAGCGGTTTGGCGCCTGCCTTCGGCCCAGGGTGTGATCCTGGAGTCCTGGGATCAAGTCCTGCAGCAGGCTCCCTGCATGGAGCCTGCTTCTCCCTCTGCCTGTGTCTCTGCCTCTGTCTCTCTCTCTCTCAGTCTGTGTCTCTCATGAATAAATAAATAAAATATTAAAAACAAAACAAAACAAAACCCAGAACATCTTAGTATCTTAGGAATAGCTAGATTTTTTTTCTGCCATCATAAAAATCTGGCATCATACTTTAATTTCCATTAAAATAAGGAAGAAGACATCATCATGCCTTAATAATGTTCCAAAAATCTTAACCAGCAGAATTAAGGAACAATTTTAAGAGGTAAAGTGCTTCTTGGGTTGTTCTTCTTTTTGTTAATGGAGGGGAGGGGGACCAAGTGGGAGGGAGAGAGAGCATCTTAAGCAGACTCCAGCTTGGCATGGAGCCGGATGTGTGGCTCCATCTCATGAGCCTGAGATCTATTATTTGAAATGATATTAAAGAATAACTGGAGAGGTACCTGGCTGGCTTGTCTGTGCACCGTGTGAACTCAGGGTTGTGAGTTCAAGCCCCATGTTGGGCATGGAGCCTAGCTAAAAAACAAACAAACAAAAAAGAATAGCTAGAAACCTGAAGACAATAGGTCAAGGAAATACTAGAAAGCTGTGGGAAGTTGCAAGAATGGTTATGCTATTTTGCAGCTCTTCTCAGAAGTGGAGTTTATTTCTCCACATTTTGAATCTGAGTTGGACCATCAACTTCCTTAGATTAGTAAACGTGATGCAAGCAGGAACTTGCAGAGTGCTTATGCAATGGAACTCGCCCTCTTTTATAACCGTTTCAAGGAACTTCGATGCCACTACTCTTTTAAAAAAAATTTAAATTCAATTAGCTAACATATAAACCCAGTGCTCATCACATCATATGCCCTCCTTAATGCCCATCACCCAATTACCCCATCCTCCCCGCTGCCTCCCCTTCAGCGACCCTCAGCTTGTTTTCTAGAGTTAAGAGTCTCTCATGGTTTGTCTCCCTCTCTGATTTTTTTCCATTCCATTTTCCCTTCCTTCCCCTTATGATCCTCCGTGCTGTTTCTTACATTCCACATGTGAGTGAAACCATATGATAATTGTCTTTCTCTGATTGACTTATTTTGCTCAGCATAATACCCTCTAGTTCCAACCACATTGATGTACATGGTAAGTATTCATCCTTTCTGATGGCTGAGGAATATTCCATTGTGTGTGTGTGTTTGTGTGTGTGTGTGTGTATACACACATATATCTCACGTCTTCTTTATTCATTAATCTGTCCATGGACATCTCAGCTCTTTCCATAGTTTGACTATTGTGGACATTGCTGCTATGAGCATTGGGTTGCAGGTGCCTCTTGGGATCATCACATTTGCATCTTTGGGGAAACCACTACTTTTGAATTGAGCCCATGTCAGCCTGCTGGATGGTAAGAGACATGTGGCTAAGTCACCCCACAGCCCTACTGACATGGAACCAGCTACCAAATATATATACGTGTGAGGCCATCCCAGACTAGCTATATTAGCCAAGGTGTTAATTGACTGAAGAGATAAACCCAATTGGCCTAGACCAGAAGAACAACCTGTTGACCCACAGAGATACAAGAAATAACACATGCAAGTTATTTCAAGCTACTAAATTTTGGGGTGGTTATGCAGCAAAAGCTAAGTGGAACAGAAATTATACAAGGATTTATTAAGACGGTTAGCTGCTTTTTGTACATTTACTGTGCAAAATTGATACATTGCTAGAAAATACAGTGGGAGAAAAGATCTCATGTACAATAGCAATACTACCATCAATTTACCTGAAAATAAACTTAACAAGAAATAGGAAGGACCTCAGTAAAGAAAATGTAATATCTCTCTTAAGGGGTATTAGTTCTTGCTAAATTAATCTATAAACATGATCTCAATCAAAATATCAAGAAAATGTTAAACATTAAAAAAAACAATTTTGGGTTTCTGTAGAAATAAACTAGAATCTGAACAGAAAGATATTGAGAAGAGGGTGGTCCAATTAGACATTTAAATACATTTTAAAGTTACAAGAATTAAAAAGTTTGATGCTAGAAAAAATTCAAACAGATCAATGGAATAAAATAGAAAATCCAGAAATAGACTGCAATACACGTGAGATTTTAGTAGATGATAATGGTGACATTTCCACTCCATGAGAGGAAAGATGGATTATTATTAAAAAACAGTGTTGGGACTATTTGGGGGAAAAATTAAGCTGTATAACCCCACTCCTTTCATCAAAATAAATTCCCAAGGGAAAATAATAAAATGTTAAAATGAAACTACAAAAGTAATAGCAATAAAGAAGCCAGATACAAAAGGCCACATATTGTATGATTCCTTTTATAGGAAATGTCCTGGGAACCCATAGAGACAGAAAGTAGATTGCTGACTTGCCAGGGGGTTGGGGAGACACAGAAATGGAGAAGGACAGCTTCATGTATATGAGGTTCCTTTGGGGGTAAAGAAAAAAACTCTAAAATTAGTGGCAATGGTTGCATGACTTTGGAAACATTAAAAAACCACTGCATTGCACACTTTTAAACTGTGAACTTGAAGCATATCAATTATACTGCAGAAAAACTCCTATTTGGAAAACAAGGAAAAGAAGAAGAAAGAACCCAGAATTTGGCGAGTCCAGAGGGGACTCTGACCCCAGGAGTTAAGTCAGGGCACAGGGGCTGGGTGTGGAAGGGCGTTTTTGAGAAACAGATGTTATGATTTGTAGGTGAGAAAGGTAGAAAAGGGATTAATGTCTCCTGCCTCTGACTGTTCCATTACTCTGCCTTTTCCCAAGACCTTAGGACTCTGCATGCCCTGGGTAATCATTATGGTTTTGGGTTTTAAAAAAAATGTTAGGGACGCCTGGGTGGCTCAGCAGTTGAGCACCTGCCCCTGGCTCAGGGCGTGATCCGCGGTCTCAGGATCGAGTCCCGCATCGGGCTCCCTGCATGGAGCCTGCTTCTCCCTCTGCCCGTGTCTCTGCCTTTCTCTCTGGGCCTCTCATGAATAAATAAATAAAATCTTAAAAAAAAAAAGTTAGAAGAAAACATGACTGAATGCATTTATAATCTTGTCAGAGAGACATTTCTAAGCATGGCACAAAACCTGGAAGTTAAATGAAAAATGATTGGTGCATTTGCACATAAATTAGTTTTTCTACTTAAAAGCCACATATATATATGTGAAAACAGTATTATGGTTGCTGTTTAAAAGTTTTTAATCTTTAAAGATACATACTGAAATACTTGTGGATGAAGTGAGATGATGTCTGAAATCAACTTCAAAATAATTTTGGGGGGCAGCCTGGGTGGCTCAGTGGTTTAGCGCCGCCTGCAGCCCAGGGCATGATTCTGGAGACCCGGGATCGAGTCCCACGTCAGGCTCCCTGCATGGGGCCTGCTTCTCCCTCTGCCTGTGTCTCTGCCTCTCTCTCTCTCTCTCTCTGTGTGTCTTTCATGAATAAATAAATAAAATCTTTTTTAAAAAATGAGTACGCGGGATACTCTTTTCTCTGCTTTTTGAATGTTTGATTTTTCCATAATAACAAGTAAAAAATAAATAGCGATAAAAAAAAAACCATGTACAAACTTCAAAGATGAACTGAAAACAAATATTTGCGGCATAAGATATTAAAAGGGCAAATTCTGGGATTCCCGGGTGGCTCAGCGGTTTGGAGCCTGCCTTCGACCCAGGGTGTGATCCTGGAGTCCCAGGGTCGAGTCCCACATCGGGCTCCCTGCATGGAGCCTGCTCCTCCCTCTGCCTGGGTCTCTGCCTCTCTCTCTCTGTGTCTCTCATGAATAAATAAATAAAATTTTAAAAAAATAATAAAAGGGCTAATTCCTTAATTTATAAAGAGCTCATAAAAATCACTACGACAACCCAAATGAAAAAGTAGGTGACAGTATCAATAGACGGGACAATGCAAAGGAAACAAAATAGCCAATAAACTTGTGAAAAGACCAAATCAACCTGAGCACACAAGCAAAGGAAAGTGATACTGAGATGCCGTTTCCCATCCCGCTGACTGGCAAACTTCAGGAGTCTGCTAGAAAGCCGTGTTGGTTTGGGAGGGAGACAGCTGGACCCACACTGTGGTGGGGGGTGCAGGTTGGCACCACCTCATAAAAAGACGACCTCACAATATATGGCAACTTGTTAAAGACCCACATGCTGTACGTGAAATGGAATATTATCCAGCCTTGGAAGCCAAGGGAAGTCTGACAGGCGAGACAACATGGACAGACCTCGAAGACATCATGAGACACAGAGGGACCATGCTGTGTGCCTGCACTTACCGGACGGCCCTCGAGCAGGCCAGGCCGCACAGGCGAGGCGACCGTGGTGGCTGCTGGGCCTGGAGGCCGGGATGCAGGCAGTGGCGGCTTTGTCGGTCGGTCGGTTTCTCGGCAGTAGAGCTGAACCACAATGTTACCTTAGTTTCGGGTGTGGGACAGAGGGGTTCCACGATTCTGTTCCCTGTGCTGTGCTCACAGGTGCAGCTGCCATGCGATGCTGTTGCAGAACCGGCACTAAATTCCCTGTGCTGCACTTTCATCCCCATGACTTACTCCTTTCATAACTGGAAGTCTGTATCTCCCACTCCCCTTCACCCGTTTTGCCCACCCTTCCATCACTCTCCCCTCTGGCGGCCGTCACTGTGATCTCTGGATTTATGGGTGAGAGTTACCTTTGGATGGGTAGGGAGCTTCAGTTTCACGAGATGGAAAGAGTTTTGGAAATAGATGACGGTGATGGTTGCAGAGCCGTGTGAACGCGCTTAACGCCACTGACCTGCACTGTGCACTCACTCATTAAGACGGTAAATTCTACATTATGTGTATTTTAGCTCAATTAAAAAAAAAAAAAAAAAAAAGGAAAAAAGGGGACGCCCAGGGGGCTCAGCGGTTGAGCGTCTGCCTTTGGCTCAGGGCATGACCCCGGGGTCCCGGGATCGAGTCCCGCATTGGGAGCCTGCTTCTCCCTCTGCCTGTGTCTCTGCCTCTCTTTCTGCATCTCTCATGAATAAATAAAATCTTTTAAAAAAAATGGAAAAAGAATACATATCCCTTGACTCAGCAATTCTACTTCCAAATGTTTATCTTATGGTAGAAAGTAAAAATATGCTGAGTATTTCATTCCCATTGTAACAGCAAAAATCTCAAACAACCTGAATGTCCAACAATAGTAAGTTGGTTAAGTAAATGATGGTGAGGTGATCCAACATCCCTGTATAGATTTCGATAAAGGTAAACTGAGTTCTGAAACATGTTACCTGTAATCAAGGCAACAGGGTTCCACGGAGTGTGTACTGTAGGGGCCATGTGGACATATTTTTTTTTAAAAATGTGTGTGCTCTGTGCTCCTGCATTTTAATGATAATTTTTAAATAACCATAAAATATTTTTCTGCAGTCACAAATAAATAATTAACATTGGGGAGAGGGGTAGTGATGGTGGCGGTGACGGTAAGACATAACAGTAAGCCTTTTCGGTAGTGTTTGGACTTTTCCTCCCATTTGAATGTATTCACTTTTAGTTCTTCCAAGCGTAAAGGAAGTGTAACATTTTGTGTTCAGATGCTGAGGCTTGGCACATGGTTCACAAGATGTACTTCCATTTGAGTGTCTTATCTAACCATCCTTATTAGAAAGGTCAAAATTCAAAATCATAACGTTAAACGTTATTTTGACAGTCCACGCCCTTCTCTCTTTCCATTCCTCCCAGGTGCTCACTTCCCTGCCTATATTCAATCACCACCTCAGGGCTTGGGACGTCTTTGGAGACGCTGCCTCCAACTTGCTTTGTGGCTCTCCTTGTACCTGGAACATGCACGGCATGTCCTGAGAGTTCAATTCCTATCTGAAAAATAGATTTGTCTTGGTCGTGATTGATGCTCCTGCTTTGAAAGCCTCCACGCTGCAGTCCTGACACTTTGTTCCCAGCACGTCCACCCTGCGCCTCTTTGCATCTCCTGGCGTGTTCAGTAGAGTCGTGTTCACCGCAACTGGTGAGCCTGTGCCCGTTTGTATGTGGGTGTCCTCGAACGTCACACGGACGGTCTTCCACATCTTTGGTCCTTAGCTCCCTTCTCAGGGTGAGCAGAGCAGAGTAAGGAGCCCTGGACCCCCGAGTCCCGGACCCAAAGTTTAGCCCCGGCTCGGTCACCAACTTACCGTGCAGCTCTGTGAAGTGAAGATGAACTCTGGCCCCTCAGACCCTCCAACCGCCCAGTTCTCATCTCAGCAAACTCCTCTCGCCTCACAGTGCGTGTCTCACAGGCATCTTGGTCTGGAGGTTCCTCCCCAGCCCCAGAGTCTTTCCTTTAATTCATTAGCTCTGCAAGATATCAGCGCAGCATATTTTCCAGACTTCATTGGTTAGCATTTCCCCTCTCATTTCTCTCCTTATCCTCTTATTTCCCTCGGAAGGATGCTGACTCCTTCAGTCAATATTTCAAGTCATAAAAACAAATCTAGTTTCTGTCTTTTCTTTCTGCTCTTAGTTGAAATTGCAGCTCAAAAACCACCTCTTGCTGAGCATTTGTAGCTTAGTGTGGAGAAGCAGAGCTAAAGCTCAACACGGTAGAAAGATCACGTCCTAGAGCAGAAAGGACTAGGGTTGACGCCAATGCCACCGCTTATTCTCTTGACTTCTTTGGGCTTTGGGTCCTTCAGTGTACAGACCTTCCTCAACTTAGGGTGGGGTGATGTCCCAATAAATCCATCATAAATGGAAAATATCCTGAGTCAAAAAATGCGTTTAATATACGCAGGCTACTCAGCATCGTAGTGCAGCCTAGCTCCAACGTGCTCAGAACACTTACATCAGCCCACAGGCAGTTGGGGAGATTCCCCAACACAAAGCCTATTTTATAATAAACTACTGAATATCTCATGTAATTTATTGAATACTGTGCTGAAAGTGAAACACAGGATGGTTGTACGGGTACAAAATGGTGGTAAGTGTGTGGGTGGTTGGCCCTTGTGATTGTGGGGCTGTTCGGGAGCTGTGTCTTGCTGCCACTGCCCAGCATCACGACCGAGGACCCTATTACGTACCCCTAGCCCAGGAAGAGATCCAAATTCGAAACTCAGTAGGGTTTCTGCTGACTGTGGACCACTTTTGCACGGTGGTAAAATTGAGAAAAAAAAAATCGTTCCTTGATGGGTGCCTGGGCGGCTCAGTGGGTTAAGCCTATGCCTTCAGCTGGGGTGGTGATCTCAAGGTGCTGGGATAGAGCCCCACCCTGCCCCCAGTGGTGATGGCAGGCTCCTTGCTCAGCGGGAAGTCTGCTTCTCCCTCTCCCTCTGCCCCTCTGCCCTGGTGCGCGCTCTCTCAAATAAATAAATAAAATCTTAAAAAAAAAAAAAGTCATTCGTGAGCCATCATAAGTCCGGGACTGTGTGTATTATGGGCAATAAATAGTATGCTTGCCCGTTGCCCAGTCGGCCCTGCCCTACCTGGTCAGAGCCTGCAACTCAGTTTGTCCCCAGGATCCCTCCTTTTTGTAGGGACACCCAGGCCCCCTGGTATTCCTTCTCTCCCACTAACTGGGCCTCAGGCTCACCCTCCTGGAGTCTGTCCTCTTAGCGAACCGAAGGGTGGGGAAACAGTGGGAAGAGGCGGGTGCTGTGAAGGAGGTGGAGGGGGAGGTGAAGGAGGCAGATCTTCAGCTCCAGAACATTCCTGGGGAGTGGCTCCCTGGGGTCTGGTCCTCAACCCCCCAGTACCCACTGTTTCCCCAGGGGATATTCTGAATGATCTCAGAGATCGGATTGCTGGTCAGTCGGAGATTAACCCTACAGGCGGAGGAGAGTCCTGCTTTCATCCCATTGTTTCCGGGCCAGGGGCCACTCAGCAGAGGACGCCAGCTCTCCCAGGACGGTTTCTCCTAAACTGTGGGGCTTCCATCCAGTCAACAAGAGCATGCAGGTGTTGTTTTATTTCACACTCATGGTGTGCTGCTCTGTGCTGTTTGTTATAACACTTTCTACAACTTTCTTTCTCTCCCCCACCTCCAAAAATAGCAAATGACATTGCTTGCCCAGATTTTCCACCTGAGTTTGTTTTTCATTTTGAGAGAACTCAGCAGGGTGCTGAGAGCTGCCTCAGCACCAACGAAATACTGGTATTTAACCCCAGGACAAAGTCAAAGGTCATACATTTCTGCTATGCAGCTGCAAGGCTGTCTTTATTCTTGGATTGAGAAAAAAGGATATTGTTCATGATTTGAGAACTATATATGGGAATATCCTGGGTGTGCATGGGTTTTTGCATTAAATACATTCCTGGAATTTATTGTGTACGTAGATTTATCTCACAGCAAAGGAAAGCTTACCCAGTATGGCTGGGAAATAGGGTTTCTATGAGAGTCAACTATTTTTTTTTTTAAGATTTTATTTATTTACAGAGAGAGAGGCAGAGACAGAGGCAGAGGGAGAGGCAGGCTCCCTGTGGGGAGCCCAATTCGGGATTCGATCCCGGGACCCCCAGGATCACACCCTACGCCGAAGGCAGATGCTCAACCACAGAGCCCTCCAGGTGCCCGATAGTCAAGTATCTTGAGAGAAGGAAACCGCCTTCTATAGAACATGTGTGTAACCTGGTTTCTCAAGGCTACATTAGCCAGAGGATTCATAGGATCTGTGACAACTCTCTGGCAGGGCCAGCTCTGTGGTCGGGCAACCTGTGCAGTGGCATGGGCTCCATACTCAGAGGGCCCTGTGCTTCTAACTCCCTGCTGTGGACATCATGAAATTCTTTTTTTATTTACTTTTATTTTATTAGTTTCAGGGGTAGAATTTAGTGATTCACCAGTTGCATATAACACCCAGTGCTCATGCCATCACGTGCCCTCCTTAATGCCCATTACCCAGGCACCCCATCCCCTACCCACCTCCCCTCCAGCGACCCTCAGTTTGTTTCCTAGAGTTCAGTGTCTCTTCTGGTTTGCCTCCCCCTTAATGTTCATCTTATTTTATTTTTCCTTCCCTTCTTCTATGTTCATCACTTTTGTTTTTTAAATTTCACATGTGAGTGAAATCATGTGGTATCTGTCTTTCCCTGACTGAGGGTATTCGCTTGGCATAATACCCTCTTGTTCCATCTTCCTTCATGAAATTCATAGTGCAAAAACAAGGGCCCACATTTTCATTTATCACTGGGCCTTGCAAATGACTTAGCCAATCCTGTCCCCTGGCTCTGCGTCCATCTACTCTTGCTCCCCGTCGCTACAACCCCTTGTCAAAACTAACCCAACTTCTGTCCAGTAGCTCCCTGGGTTGTGGGCTTCGCAGATTTGGTGAAATCACCTGGTCACCTACTTGGTGCCCCTGCATTTCCTCCCTCTCCTGCCCCCACAGAGAAACACTGTGGCTGGGAGGTGTGACAGCTCCCGGGGAGCCACAGGCAGGGGGCCCGTGTCCTGTGTCCTCTGGAGTCCCCATGTTCCTGCAGAAGCGCTCTCTGCTCTCTTGGTGATAACATCTTATATCTTGCCCTAGAGCCCCCAGCACTTCACAGAGCTTAGCAAGAAAACAGCTTCCCAAATGCCTGCCTGTGGCCCTTGTCCCCCCTTGCAGACCATAGATAGGACCGCTACCCTCCCAACCCTCTCCTCTAAACCTTCTCTTCTCCCCAGCTACCTTCTGCCCTCTACTCCCTAGAGCTTTACCACCAGCCCTTTGACTCTGGCTCCTATTTTCCTTTGAAGTCGCCACTAAACATGGGTGAGAACTTTTCAAAGAACAGGTGCATTTACCAACTCTGTGCTTTTCAGAACACTATTTCTGGGGTATATGAATAAGCACAACAACAAAAGGGGGTGTTTCCCTAGTCAAATGGATTTGTGAAACACTACAAATTTGGCGTCGTTCTTGGAGATTTAACTAATCACTATTAAGTATGAAAGTTTAGGGAAGAAACTACTTAATTTAATCCAGTGTTTCCTAAGTTAAATTGGGCGTTCAACTTGCCCCCCCCACCATCTCTCTCTCACCACTCTAACTCTCACCCACACACAATTAAGGTAGCATTCTGCAGACAGGTTCTTGGGTGATGCTCACTTAGGATATAATACATTGATGTAAACCAATTCTGAACATAATTTAATCTTTCTCTGAGGACTTAGAGGTTCTAGCATTCATCTTTTGATCTGTGGACAAACAGAAATTAAGCATACTTTGAATCACATTTAAAATACACTAAAGACATTTAGCCTCATACAGCTAGGCCCATGCCAGATACTCCGCAGACACTTACTGCATTACTGAATCTAAAGAAACACTTTGGGTCTCAGCTTCTTATACTTAGATGATTAGTTGGTCCTAGGTTGGTCTCTACACTTAATAAATATTCAATGTTTTTTTATGTCAGGCGGTTGGCCAGCCACTAAGGGGTAAAGAACAGGCTCCTCTTCCAAAATAACTCATGGTAGAAAACAAGCAATAGACAAAGGGATCGGAACACGACATGATGCTGTGATAAGAGATATATATAAGTGTTATGGAAGTAGAGAGAGGAAGGAACACTGAGTTGGGTCTTAAAGAACGAGCAGGAGTTTATTAGGATGAGAAGTTACAGGGAAAGGGAACTCCACGCTAAGTGCACAGATTGTATAAATGCTTAGAAAAAGCACTAAATTTTTCTGAGACATTGCTAGGTCTAAATTCCTTGACTTTATAAATGTTGGAGTATATTGCATAATGCAAATTATTATGACCAAATTTATACTTTTTAATTCAGAGTTCTAGATGTTAAATCTCCCTATTAAATCTCCTTATCTCCATCTGAGAAAAATTAGTTACTAGATAGTAACTAATTAGTACTAGGGAAGTACTAATCTCACTTCCCTTCAAGATCTACATATGCCAAGAAGCCCAGCCACAGTGGCCCAGTAGCTCTGGTTCACATTCTGTCAGCTTCTGACAGCTCAGGAGGGGGACTCTAGACCTTATGTCCCAGGCCTTTCCAGATTGTGCTCCATGGCTCTCTGGATTTCAGTGGCAGCTTCCAGGGGTCAGTGGCTGGTTCTGATGAAATAGCCTATAGTTGTGTGTGTGTGTGTTTGCATGTCTGTGTGTATGTGTAAAATTACTGAGGTTTTTCACTTTTTAACTTTGAGCCTATAATTTTTATTCTGGTTTCCTTTTCTCTTCTGTCTCCAGAATAAACTCTCATCTTTATCCTGTAGTGGGTCATCTGTTTTTCAGTGTAAAGACTATCCCAGGAAGTTGTGGTGCTCCATCTGGGGCAGAGTGTTTGTTAAATTTGTATTTCTGTGACCCACATAAGGCAAACAAATAAACAACAAACAACAAAAAAACTACCATACTAAATTATAAGAAAAACTGTTGCCACATCTTCCATCACCAACATTCTTATGTACATATGATTTACCATTATTGTTATTTATTGGTTACTTCATTTTTTTTTTTTAAGATTTTATTTATTTATTCATGAGACACAGAGAGAGAGAGTGTCAGAGACCCAGGCAGAGGGAGAAGCAGGCTCCATGCAGGGAGTCCGATGTGGGACTCGATCCCAGGACTCCAGGGTCACGCTCTGGGCTGAAGGCGGCGCTAAACCACCGAGCCACCCGGGCTGCCCTTATCAGTTACTTTGGAATGTTTGTGCCCAACAAAGTCCCAGGATAATTTTGATTGTGAGTTGCTTTGTTTATTTTATGAGTTGAACTAACCCTGAAGCACTATCAACTGAAACATGGTGCTTAATAAAGCAACCAGTGATGCCCTGATATATGTGCATCGGAAGTCAAGGCCTCCTGTTACCCAGGAGAGGTGACTCATTGGGTGGGTAAAACTTTTGCAGGAGTTATTTTTAAATGAACTCCTCAGCATGCGTTGCCACCTCAAAAAGAGCAAGGTTTTAAGGGGATGGACCAAAAAAAAAAAAAGGCTTAATTTAGATGACTGAGAGAATTGTTTGAAAAATATAGGACATTTGCTCAGGCTAGAGAGTGTTCCAGTGATAAGGGTTTAGGAATTGGACAAATGGCGCAGGGCTTCTAAACAGGTGGGAGACAGAAACTGAGGGCAAATTTCCAGGGGTGCCTAAATTTTATCTTGGCGGACCATGTTGTGTGTTACAATGCTTTAAATTTTTATTTTGATTAAATGTGCCTAATGTTCAAGTAAACAGTATGTTCATCCACACAATGGAGTACGACACAGCTGTAACAACAAATGAGGACAACAGGCAGCAATTCTGAGAATATACAGTTAGTGAAAACAAAGCAAGCAGGAAAAACTATCGAGTACTCTTGTTTTATCTAAGGAGAGAGTACTCAATATATGAGAGTATTTGCTTATTTTTTAAATGAAAGAATAAACCATAAAACTTGGTTTTTTAAAAAAGATGATCTATGTGGAAGAGGAGGAACAAGGGAGAGAAGGACACTCCTCTGAATGCACCTGGGATTATAGATTTTACTTTAGAAACTTATAAACATTTTACATAATTTTCTAATTTTTTAAAAAAAATTAAAAAGTAATTCCTAAAAACCAAAATCAAAATGAAACAAATGAACTAAAATGTGTACTCTGAGTCTGTGGAATGACCATGCAGAAAGACACTACTTTGGGGGCTTTATTTTGATTTTCATTGTTATGTTAAGCACTACAAATAAAAATAACCACATAACAATATTAAATGGATTTCAGTAATCCTATTAGTGGTAGTAGTATTGGAACAGTTGTTCTAAGACAGTTGCATGCTTCCTGTGAAATAAAGCAAATAAGTAACTGTACTGCTATCTTTGAGAATTGGGATTTCTGATGAGAGAAAGAAAATATAAGTTTAACACTGATGAAGTTTTTCTTTTTTTTTTTTTAAAGATTTATTTATTCATTCATTCAGAGAGAGCGAAGAGAGAAGCAGAGACACAGGCGGAGAGAGAAGCAGGCTCCATGCAGGGAGCCTGACGCAGGACTCGATCCCGGGTCTCCAGGATCACACCCCAGGCTGCAGGTGGCGCTAAACTGCTGTGCCACCGGGGCTGCCCTGATGAAGTTTTTCTCTTGAAAAAGAAGGAGGAGGAGAGGAAAGGGGGAAGAAAAAAATGTATTTCCTAACTCTTTCTACAGAAATGTCCTAGAAAGTATGATCAACTCTGTGGCCTGACAACCCTAGAGCCCAGAATATTGTCTCTAAATCTCATTTCCCATTAAAAAGAATTGGAGTCCTTGGAGAAATGGTTGATTTCAGATCTGAGGCAGAAAATATATGAACCTAGTCTAGCCTAGAACCTAGCCCCACCGGGGCTGCCCCTTACCTATAATTTAGGAACCTACCAAGAATATAAGGAATCTTGTCATACTACAAATCAAGAAAATTACTAGGATCATGTTAAAAAGGCTTGGGAGCCAACACGAATAAACCTCCAGTATCCAAAGATGGCACAAGTTGAATATTAATAAGAATAGGAATAGCAATGGATTGAAATACATTTTTAAAGATCCATGCATTCCCGACGCCTGGGTGGCTCAGTGGTTGAGTTCTGCCTTCAGCTCAGGTCATGGTCCCAGGGTCCTGGGATCGAGTCCTATATCAGATTCCCTGCATGGAGTCTTGCTTCTCCCTCTGCCTGTATTTCTGCTCTCTCTCTCTCTCTCTCTCTGTGTCTCTCATGAATAAATAAATAATATCTTTAAAAATAAATAAATAAAAATCCATGCGTAATGATACTTAAAATCAAATACTGACTTCTGGGGAAGATGGTGGAGTAGGAGGATCCTAAAGAAGGGAGGTGGGCGGGGGGTGGGAGGTGGGTGATATAGGTACAGGGGATTAAGAGTACACTTACCATAATGGGTTGAGAAATGTATGGAATTGTTGAATCGGTATACTATACACCTGAGACAGATGCAACACTGTTTGTTAACTATACCGGAATTAAAACTTAAAATAAAGCAAGTCAGGAAATAACTACACCAGGGACATGCGAAAAAAAAAAAAATCAAATACCTCAGTGGTCAACTTTGGCAGATGCCAGGAAACAAATTCATCATTCTGAAAATTAGTAAATACACATTCATCTTACATTTTCTGTATAATCTGTATTTCAGGGTACCGACAGTTGAGGAAATGAGATTTCTCTTTATAGAAGCTTCCAACTAACAAATGAAGGAATGATAGAATTGGAATATTACCATTTGCAACTTCTAATGGATTAATGGACCTAGACACACACCAGTGGCTGCTGACATAGCAAAAAGAGAGCCAGACATTGTTTGTTCCCTAATGAGAAATACACAGGACCATCCAGCAAGTGTTCCTGCCCACCCCCGAATCAAACATGGATCTAATCACAGGGAATACAGGAGACAGAGGAACATGTTAAACACATCATGATAATGTGGTCAGAAAAATCCACATTGGAAAATTCTCAAGAACAGATGGACTCAGCACTTTTAATAAATGAATTGAAAGGGGAAAAAATAATGAGAGGAAAATCTGTGGATTAAAGGAAACTTAAGAAACACATCAACCAATTGCAAGGTGTTGACCTGAGTTAGACCCCCATTTGAGCAAGTTCAAATAAAAAAATTCATGAGAGAATTGGAAAATTTAAGCACTGACGTGATTTTAGATGTTACTAGGGAGTCAGTAATAGCTTCGTAAGTGTGATAAAGGCATCGTTGTGTATATTTCCAAGAAGTCCTTACCTATAATTTATTTATTTTTTATTTTTTAAAAAGATTTTATTTATTTATTCATAGAGACGCAGAGAGAGAGAGAGGCAGAGACAGAAGCAGGCACCATGCAGAGAGACTGATGTGGGGCTCGATCCAGGGTCTCTAGGATCATGCCCTGGGCTGCAGGCGGCACTAAACCACTGCGCCACCGGGGCTGCCCCTTACCTATAATTTAGAGAACCTACCAAGGTATTCATGGTAGTGGTGAGGTGTTGTCAGGGGTGTGCTTCTCCACAGTCCAGGGCAGGAGGTGAGTGTGTGTATGTGGGTATAGATGATAGGGATCGGGCATAAATTGATTAACTGTAGAAACATAGTCATGTACTCATGATATTCTACTTTTTAATATTTTATTTTCTTTTTTTAAAATATTTTATTTATTCATGAGAGACCCAGAGAGAGAGGCAGAGACCCAGGCAGAGGGAGAAGCAGGCTCCCTGCAGGGAGCCCGATGCGGGACTTGATCCCAGGACCCCGGGGTCACGGCCTGAGCCAAAGGCAGACGCTCAACCGCTGAGCCACCCGGGGATTTGATTTTCCTTAATAAAAAGTCATTTTAAAGTACACTCTACCATCCTTCTTTTATAGTTAAATAAACATACAGATATGTATTTATTTGGTTGGAGAGGGAGGGAGAATCTCTAGCAGACTCTGTGCTAAGTGCAGAGCCCCACGACCTTGACCTTGAGGTCATGACCTGAGCCGAAATCAAGACTACCCAGGCACCCCGTACCACCCTTCTAATACGAGCCAAGTAAAGCCAGGAGTGGGACATGCCTCTTTGCGTGGACCTGGAAAGAGCAGTAGATCAAAAATCAGGAAATCATAGACTCCAGGGAGACTCTATTCCTTCTTCTGAGACTGGAACCACCTCTACGTTGCCCCTAAAGGTTGCTGCCCACTTTCTGCAGGGTAGCCCTGTGACAGCTTTGAAAGTTCTTTCCTATATATTTCATTCATTCACTCATTCATTTGTTCTTTCTTATATTGAGCAGAAATCTGTCTCCCTGTATCTTTTTTCTACCCATAAATTCTAGGCCTAGCCCTTCTTTACACAACAGTCCCTCAAATATTTGAAAACAGGCCTTCACCTGTTCCTCTCACCCTAACCCCATTTGCAGGGCTTCTGAGCTCCAGCCCTAATTCTGTCCACTGCTCCACAAACCCATGACTTTGGTCCCCTGCCATCCTGGCTGCTCTGCTCTGATCTCAGAACAGTCTGACTTGAAAGTTATGTGTCCTGGAATGAAGTGATCTGGGTGTGGCCTGACAATTGCAGAGAACAACAGGGCTATCGCCTCTCTTGTTCCAGTTACTATGGGCTGGAGCCTGGGTACACAAAGTTCCAAGGGCTGAGTGTTAAATTTTCAAGAGTTCTTTGAGCCAACTGTTAAACTCAGTTATAATTAAAAGTTAAATTACATAAACTTACAATTACCTATAGTTTATTAAAAACAAAGGAAATACAGTAAAGAAACAAAACAGATGAACACAGAGAAAGGGAAGGAAAAATACAATAAGATAAGAATAGAGGGAGTCGCAAACCATAAGAGACTCTTAACTACAGAGAACAAACTGAGGGTCATAGTTGGGGAGGTGGGGGAGGGATGAGGTCACTGGGTGATGGGCAGCTGAGGAGGGCATGTGATGTGATGAGCACTGGGTGTTATATGTAAATGATGAATCACTAAATTCTATTCCTGAAACCAATATAGTTAACACTGTATGTTGACTGACCTGAATTTAAAGAAAAACTTGGAGGAAAAAAAAAGGAAAAAAATCAACAAAGGTAATAAATACTTAACACTTACCATTTTCTAATTATTATACTACTTATTACTATTATTTCTTCTCTTGAGCTTATTTATACTTATTGTATTTGTGTGATGTGCCACTGTGAGTCCCTTCCAAACGGTGCTCAGTGACATCATGTTGGTAGCTTGAAGTTGGCCATGATGAAAGTAATTACGTGACAGAAATTGGCAAGTGCTATAAATCAAGGTGCTTTTTCCTCCAGAGAGCCAGTTGTTTAACATTTACCACCACCCCTGGATGCAGCTTAAAATCTTAGGGTTTTTTTGGCAACCACATTACATTTCTGACTCAAATCGGGCTAAGGCTGTCGGCTACTGCTAAAGCAAGCATAAGCCATTCTTACTGATACAATTATTCCTTAAGACCTTGTACTGATTGATTTTAAATGCATCCTTGTAGGGACGCCTGGGTGGCTCAGCGGTTGGGAGCCTGTCTTCAGTTCAGGTCGTGATCCGGGATCCGGGATCGAGTCCCACATCGGGCTCCTTGCGAGGAGCCTACTTCTCCCTCTGCCTGTGTCTCTGCCTCTCTCTCTCACTCTGTGTCTTTCATGAGTAAATAAATAAATCTTAAAAAAAAAATGCATCCTTGTAGATTCAAGTCACTGATTCTCATTTTGTCATCCAAGTATTCATCACACCTCTAGCTTCAGGTTGTCTATAAAGGGTTGACGAGCACACCCTGTGTATATTTATTGAGAGCCTTTATGAGGGGCAGATGAAGGACACAGCCCCGGGACTCACCATTACATACTTCCTTGTAGTCTGGTATCAATTCGCCAGTTGGCACCTTGTGTATATGATCAACTGGTTACTAATTCATTCACTATGCTAGAGTCCAACAATTCGTATTTCTTCCTCTTTTCCAAAAGAATATCATGAAAAAGCTCATTAAATGTCTAACCAATGACAAAATACTCTCTATGTATGGGCCTCCCCAGAGCTACAGGGCTCATAAGCTTGTCAAAGAAGGAAGTTGATAAGCGAATAAAGTGAATTCATTTGGGATCTTAATTCCTTCTTCACTTAGTACCTGAAACTCTTCCTCTACTAACTCCTTCTAGAGTCTTGCATGAGATTGAAGTTGTAGACAATTGTCTATAATTTTTCTGGCTCTGGCTTCGCTTTCTGAAAATTAGGCTATTCCACGGTCTCTAGTCCTCTGATACTTCTCATATTCTCCACAATGCCCAAAAGATCACTGACAATTATTTGGTGGTTCCCATAATAACTTTTTCTCGGGGCCCTAAGATATTCCTCAAAGCTGGGGGCTGAAACTCACCGGCAGCCGCTCTGGGCTTTTCCACATTCTATTATTCCATCTTGGGCTTCCAATTCTGGTTACGAAGGTTCATTTCCTTTTTCTGTTCCTCTTCACCTTATTCATGTGGAGAAGAAATGTCCTCACCCTGAAAGTCGGAAACAAAGAAAATGGAACAGCTCTGTTTTCTCCATATCCCCTATTGACACTGGGCCCCACGTGGCAGGTTCCACCCCTTATTTGAAGTTATTCCTCAAACTGTCCTAAATGGAAGGACACTCAAACAACAGCCAGAACATAAAATTGTAGTTTTGGAATGACTTGAGCTTATTTGCAGCTATAGACCTTCTGATACTTACAAACACAGGTAATGGCAATTTCACAGTGGGATATTTGATAAGAGATTCATGACGTCTCAGAGGTTGTGAAATCACATCCTTGTTTGAATTTGCAACAAGCTCCCCATCCCCTAAAGTGCAGCACCAAATACTATTATTCTTTAAATTTTTAATTAATTTGGTCTGGAGAATTATTCATCTTGGAAGTTTTTTGACAAACGAACCCTGTAAATAGCTCTGATGCTACAAAAGTCACAATCAAGGGGACCTGCAAACTAGGGAAGAACTCAGTATATTTAGGTGTTTCTTTAATATTACTTAGCTGACCTTTGACATAAAATAACTGCAATATAATCAACTCTTGTTATACTGCATTCTTTTACATGGAACTCTGTAAGTTGCCCTTATGCACAGTTCCGAAAAATGTTTATGGGTTTTAACCCAGAGGCCCTGAAATGTAGGTTTTCCACTTTGTTCTGACACTCACCGACTGTGCAATCCTGGACAAACCCCTTGGCCTTTTTGTTCACATGTAATTATTGGTGTAAGTCCCTTTCAGATCTAAGAGAAACATCCAGCTATCTTATCTGTAGGTTCTTGGCCACCACCATCTACTCTCTATACTTGACATGAATGTACAGGTTTTGTATGGAGGGATGGGGAAGAAAGATTGGAGTTGAGTCTTGGTAGGGAGGGAATGAGGAGGAGGGGGAGGGGGAAGACAGCCCATGTCATTTTCCTTCTAGGGTTTTCACAAGAGGTAATTTCAAAACAAAACTAAGTCAACCTATCAAAACAAGATAATGACAAGGGAGAAAGTAAAAGTTTTTGGCCAAATTCATCTCACAATCCTTCTTTCCTGCCCCCACAAAGCTATCTGAACTGAGATCTTGCTAGGGCACCTTCATTTCCAGTAAACATCACTCACTTAGAACAAAAACGGGAAGCTCCCACGTGTAGCCACTGGAAACATTCCCAGATGCAGGAAGAGGTCTGTATGACATCATCCAGAGAGTTATGCAGTAGGAAGGTCTCAGATTAGAACAGCTCACCGGAGAGTTCTTTTCACTCAGAACTCTTACTCGGTATTTAGGAGTCCCAAGTTTCTTGGAAGATGTATTTATTGACATGTGTGTATATTTGACCCATGGGTAGAAATGTACATACCTTTCTGGAAAGTGCTCAAAATGCTAAGGAAAATGTTATTTGCACATGTAAATACTCAGTTAAAGACCAGGAGAAAAATAGGCAAATATTATTGTCCCTCTGTATGTGAAAAAAGTTTTGTTCGTGCTTTTTAAAATAACTTGGTTGAAAAAAAAATAAATAAAATAACTTGGTTGTTTTAGTAAGATTGATTTGTGTTCATTGTAAAATATGGGGACAAATCAGAAAAACCACAAAGAAGGTACTAAATAAAAATCACCCGATGACTAATGATCTAGAAATAAACACTTGCAGATTTTTGGTAAAGTCTCTCCAGATGTTTTCCTGTGTACATATATGTTTAATTTGACATGAATGGCGTGCTCTTTATTTCCTGCGTTAGATTCTTCCTTCCTCCTCAATAATGTCATTAACATCTTTCTGTGTCACCAGATAGAGCTGTATTTCATGACTTTAAAGGACTCCGTAGATTTCCACTTTATTTTGTTTGTTCCATATACTTAGTCAATTCCATATGGATGAAAATATAGGTTGTTGAGAAGGAACTTTTTTAAGCTTCAAAAGAACTGTTATGTAAAAAATATAAAGTTATGTAAAGTAACACATTTGCACAAGAATCTGGTTTGGTTGTTTCTACTGCAAAAGCTTGAAATAGTGCATGGAAACTGAGTGTCAGACCTCTAAGATGTATTTTTATTATTACTGAGCCATCAATAAAATCAAACATTTTAAAAAGCAAAGATGAATTACTAAGTAAAACTCAATAATTCTGACACTATAGATATGTAAAATATCATAAAGTCAAAAAATAAGAAACAAGTTGAAAAGTAGCTAGAGCAAATATGACAAAGGGTTAACAAGCTAACACATAAAGAGTTCATATAAACCAATAAGGACGGTAACTCCCAATAGAAAAATAGGCAACTAATGATTTACAAATAACACTTAAAATAATGGCTTAAAAGTAAATTATAGCTCAACATAAACCAAGTATCTTAAAAATAATTTATAATCTTTACTTAGTAATTCTAATTCTAGAACTCTCTCCTAAATAATAATGTGAAATGCAGATAAAACCTTATACCTAAAGAAGCAGATCACATGATTTATAACAAAAATTGTAAGTGGTCTTAAATGTCCAACAATAAAAGAATGATTAAGCAAAGTATGATGCAGCCATAAGTTAGAATACTCTGAAGACATTTCAAAGTGTATTTATAGATAAACTTTAATAACTAAAGTCATATAATATTGAGTGAAAAAAAGAGGGCACAAAATTTTATGCATAGTCATTTCAGTTACATATACAAAATAGCCTGAAAAAAAAAATACACTAAAATATTAACAAGTACCTATTAGAGTTGGGAATATGGGTGATTTAAAATTTGTATATACTTTCTTATTGTCTAAATTTTCTACAAGGATCATATATTCTTATAGCTAGAAAAAAAATTTTTTTAAAGATTTTAAAATTTATTTATTCATAAGAGACACAGAGAGAGAGAGGCAGAGACACAGGCAGAGAAGCAGGCTCCCTGCGGGGAACCCAATGTGGGACTCAATCCCAGGACCCAGGGGTCACAACCTGAGTCAAAGGCAGACTCTCAACCCCTGAGACACCCAGGTGCCCAACTTTGTATAGTCTTTTTTTAAAAAATTCTTTACTGCAGTAAAATGTGCAAAGATAAAATTTACCATTTTAACCATTTTAACAGTTCACTGGTGTTGAGTGTATTCACATGGTCCTACAATCATCACACACCATTAACCTCCAGAACTTTTCCATCTTCCCAAATGGAAACTCCCATTAAACAATGGCTCCCCCTTCCCCTTCTACCCCCTGCTCCGGGTAACCACCCCTCTACTTTCTATCTCTATGGCTGACTATTCTAAGGACCTCAACTTTATTCAGCTTTAAGTCCTAAATAATTCTTTTCTCTTATCTTGAGAACACTGCTAGTTTGAAAGAGTCAACTTCACAAAAAACCCCAATTAAAAAATTTATTTATTTATTTATTCATGAGAGACACTGAGAGAGGTAGAGACACAGGCAGAGGAAGAAGCAGGCTCCTTGCAGGGAGCCTGATGTGGGACTCGATCCCCGGACCTTGGGGTCATGCCCTGAGCCCAAGGCAGAAGCTCAACCACTGAGCCACCCAGGCGTCCTGACCCCAGTGTTTTTTAAGTGGAGGTAATATTTACATACAATAAAACGCATCCGGATACTTAAAAATACACAATTTTTTATCTATCTCGTGTGCATGTGTATGTGACAGTGTATTGTCAGTACAACTACAAAGCCATAAGACTCGTGTGCCATTTTATTTTGAAGTCGCATTATACACCTAAACGGAACAGGAGACAAATCTGCATGTTGTGATTCCACCAGGTAAGAGGAGTTCCTTTGTACGGAGAAAGACTGGAAAGGAAGACCATGGGAAATAAAAATGGCTTATTTTTAGAGTGGCATAATTTTTGAAATGAGATTTAAAAAAATAATTAATAGTGTTATCAAACTGGAGACGAAATAGTTTTGATTATAAGAGGATGGCAGGAAACAGATAATGAATTCACAGATTAATAACTCCGTGGAGAAAGGGCTGATAGTATCTTATATCTTGATGTTTCTAAAAAATTAGCTCTTGCGAAAACTTTTTCCAAGCCTAACCAATTTGAATGTTGAAAGCATATGTATTTTTTTTCCTTCCTGAAAATAGACACAGAAATCGCTGGGTGTATTTGTAGAAAGGCTGACCTACAAAACGTCCGTTATACTTCTGCACATTAGGTACATTTTCTTTTGTTAGCTTGCCCAGGAACAAAAACGAGTGTCAATAGTTTGTTCTTATCAATTCCTAGTTCTCCATTTCTGTCACTCTATGTTCCCATTGATTACACACCGGGATAAAAATAGAAAACTCTGAGATGGTGCTTTGCCAGTTGCTCAGATGACTTTCTGAACAAGAAAGTTCTATATGGATGGATGGGTGTAAGGACTCGGCTTGACATATTAAAAAGGCAGGAAAAGACCGCAGAGTCTGCTTCTCTTTGGCGTCCAGCCCAGATTGTCCTGCTTAACCGAAATTCAGCCCAAATCCTAAAGAGTCTGAGTACCTGCTGTCAGCCCTCTGCAGATGGGCCAGGCTTCCCGGAGAATGCCCGCTGGAGCGCTGGCAGAGGTGGGCAACTGACCGCGTCCCTCATGTCCCCAGCGGCTCACCGAAGTGCCGACTCGGGCTGGCGTCGGCTCAACAAACACATGTCGGGCACGTCCTTTGTGCCAGGCGCGTGTAAGGAGCGTGGTGGAAAACCAGTTTCCCTCAGGCTCCCTCAGGCTCCCTCAGGCCACTGGCTCCCTGGGGAACAACCCGGAGCAAGGAGCAGGGAGCAGCCCGCCCTGGGCCTTCGTGGGCGGGGAGCAGACCGCAGCAGGGCCCTCCCGGCCCAGTCATGTTTGGGGCTACGCCGAGCAAGGAGAGGGGTGCAGAAGTCGGCTTCCACTCAGGACTCAGGGAAGCAGCAGGGGCGGTTTCTCCCTTTGCGTTTTTGTCTTTGGAAAACATTTTTACTATGTTTACCAACTGATTGCATAGAAACAAAAAAATAAGAGACTAATGTATATCCAACCACCAGCTTCATCAAGTCTTCACATGTTCCCATAATTGTTTTAGATTTTTTCTAAAAAGAAATAAAGTAATAACACAGTTTGAAACAGTTTATTAATTTCTTCCTGAATCTATTTCCTTCCTCCTATCCCCACGGGCGACTATTATTCTGAAACTGCTGTTATCCACTCACAAGTACGCTTTTAAACTATTTCTATACATGCAGGCATTCACAAAAACATTTCTTGATTTTGCTGTTTTTGAAATGCATCTTTATAAAAATGAAATTAAACTTATTTATTTCAGGAAGATGTGTGTGTGTGGGTTTTGTTTTTTGGATTTTTTTAATTGTTGTTGTTCAGTAGTACTTTATATTCAACCATGTTGATCCATGTAACTGCAGTTCATGAATATTCCACGACTTATCTCTAATCTATAAACGATAGATTGCTTCCAATTGTTTTTGTTACTATAAACAATACTTTAAGATCATTTCCACATTTTCCATTTTCTATATTTTATTTCTTTTTTTTTTATTTTATTTTATTTCTTATACTTATGTGCAAAGTTTCTCTAGGATGTATAAGAGCTGAGTCACTGAGTTGTAATGTTTGTGCATCTTTAGCACAAAATATCAGACTGTTTTCCAAACGTGTACAGTCTTGACAGCACTGGATGAGCCCGTTAGCTGCTCTGCATCTTCATCAACACTTGGCGGCTCCTGACGTTCTCATTTTGTGCCAATCTGATAGCTACGATAAAATATCTTACCATGGTTTTGTGTTGTATGCCTCCGATTATGAATGGGGTCAATCATCTGTTGTGTTGACTGACAGTTTATTATTTTTAAATGTTTAGTCATGTCCTTTTGTGCATTTTTCTATTGTGTTGTCTTTTTCTTTTTTCTTTTTTTTTTTAAAGAATAAGTCTTCTTTTTAAAAACTTTATTTATTTATTCATGAGAGACACAAAGAGAGAGAGAGGCAGAGACCCAGGCAGAGGGAGAAGCAGGCTCCATGCGGGGAGTCCAATGTGGGACTCGATCCTGGGTCTCTGAAAGTGGCGCTAAACCGCTGAGCCACCCGGGCTGCCCTGTGTTGTCTTTTTCTTATCGACTCATAAGAATTCTTTACATGTTCTGGACCCTAAACCTCTATTACAGGAGTTGCAGATTTATTTATTTATTTATTTATTTATTTATTTATTTATTTATTTATTTATATTTATGATAGTCACAGAGAGAGAGAGAGGGGCAGAGACACAGGCAGAGGGAGAAGCAGGCTCCATGCACCGGGAGCCCGACGTGGGACTCGATCCCGGGTCTCCAGGATCGTGCCCTGGGCCAAAGGCAGGCGCCAAACTGCTGTGCCACCCAGGGATCCCAGTTGCAGATATCTTGAGTTTGTAGCTTGTCTTTTTAGTCTCTTTATGGTGTCTTTTCATGAACAGAAATTACTGACTTTAATATAGTTAAATTATCAATTTCTTTTCCTTAAAGTTTTGTTTTTTGGGTCTCATTTAAGGAATTTTTTCCCACCCCAAAGTCATAAAGCTCTTCTCATTTTTTTCCTCAATATTTTAAACATTTGCCCTTCACACTTGAGTCCATTCTGAATTTATTTTTATGATGGGTGTGAGATAAAGATCTACGTTCACTTTTCTCCATGTAGATAACTAAGATTTTCGGGACCACTGACTCTTTCCCTACAGATCTGCATATGCCAGGTGCCCATTATCTGTAGGCTGGTTTCTGGTCTCTTGATTCTGCTGATGGGTCTGCCAATGTCTGTCCCTGTGCCGACACTGCATTGTCTTAAATTCTACAGCTTTATGGTTAGAGAAACATTGCTCAGGCTGACTGTGGCCCAGCTGTCATGCATTTGGCATCTGTCTCAGATGTGTCATTTTTTAAAACCAAATACCATCATTAATAGTTGCATTACAGTACGCTGGAATGAGCTTGGTAAGCCTCCACTTTGTGTGTCAGCTTCTGTCCTCTCCGGTGTGTGACACACGTATGCAGCAAACAGATTATCACGGCGGGGACGCCTGGGTGGCTCAGCGGTTTAGCGCCGCCTGCGGCTCAGGGCGTGATCCCCGGGGTCCCAGGATCGAGTCCCACATCGGGCTCCCTGCATGAAGCCTTCTTCTCCCTCTGCCTGTGTCTCTAGAGGCCTCTCTCTCTGTGTCTCTCAGGAATAAATAAAACAAAAACAAAAAACCAATTCTTTATGATGTTTGGTAACACTTTTTTGCAATAAGCCCTTTGACAAAAATGAGCTCAAGGAAAGAAAAAGATAGTGCATATTTAATAAAAAAAATAAATACTTAATTTTAATTTCTCAAGAAAATTTATAATTAATATGCTAACTTTTACTAGAGAAAGAGGGGGACCTTGGGGATCCCTGGGTGGCACAGCGGTTTAGCGCCTGCCTTTGGCCCAGGGCGCAATCCTGGAGACCCAGGATTGAGTCCCACGTCGGGCTCCCGGTGCATGGAGCCTGCTTCTCCCTCTGCCTGTGTCTCTGCCTCTCTCTCTCTGTGTGACTATCATAACTAAATAAAAATTAAAAAAATTTGGGATCCCTGGGTGGCGCAGCGGTTTAGCGCCTGCCTTTGGCCCAGGGCACGATCCTGGAGACCCGGGATCGAATCCCACGTCGGGCTCCCGGTGCATGGAGCCTGCTTCTCCCTCTGCCTGTGTCTCTGCCTCTCTCTCTCTCTCTCTCTCTGTGACTATCATAAATAAATAAAAATTAAAAAAAAATTAAAAAAATTTAAAAGAGGGGGACCTTGAAGAATAGACATCAGGAGAGACCATCTCTATAGGTAGGGGAAATGACATTTCCTTACGCTAATTTTACCTGTTTATATTTTATCTTTCTTTTTTTATATTTTATTTCTTATACTTCTGCAATAATATGTAACAATAGAAGAAATTTTACTTCAAGGGGTACTTCTTTACTTCAAAACTAAATTCACGATATGAAAGAAACTATATTGAATTTATTAAACGGATAAGCAAAGCTTATAAACACAGCTATGTATTATACCAGTGGCCCCAGTTGAGGGCTCCTTGTCTCCCCGTCCTCTGCTTGTGACTCTGGAGTCCCGTCCCCCTCTAAGTGTGGGTTCAGCCATGTAACTCACCCAGGCCAGCCCGATGTGATCAGACGTGAACAAGCAGGGGCTTGAAAAGCACCTGTGCATCTCTGCTCGCTCTCTTGTGCAATGAGCTTATTCACTCCTGAATCTCTGCCCCAGCGTGGCAACTTGCCCCAGCTTGTCCGTCGCAGGGATGTGAGAGACCAGTGAAGAGCAGCAGAGACCATCCTCATCCAGAAAACAGGCAGCCGACCTCCGGCCCGCGGGAGAGCTCAACCACGATCCATGCGAGCTCCGATTAAGGCTCAGCTTCCACAGACTTGTGAGCAGCAGGACTAAGTCTTCGGCGGGTTTGTCATCAGATTATGGTGTCAACGGATAACTGATACAACACAGAAAAATGAATATGCTGTGTAGAGAGGAGAAAACCCAGAGACAAAGAGGAAAGTTTGGGTAAATTTTGCCGCAGCATCTTTAGACCTCACGTCACAGAGTACTCGGTTCCCTTCACTAAGGACAGGCCGGAGTACTTCTTAAACTAGATTAAATCTTAGTCTGTAACACTTTTATGGGACTTTTTTTCAACAAGTGAATATTGAGATATTCACATAGCACACAGTGCTCCTACTTAAAATGTACAATTCAGTGGTTTTTAATATATTTGCAGAGTTGTGCAACCATTACCACAATCAGTTTTAGGTCAGTTTTAGAACATTTCATCACTTCAAAAAGAAATCCTGTATTCATTAGCAGCCATGCCCCACTTCCTTCCAACCGTCTTGTCCAGTTACTGCAGCCCTAGGAAACCACTCATCTATTTTCTGCCTCTACAGATTTGCTTATTCTGGATATTTCCTATAAATCGAACCAATTTGTGGTCCTTGACTGGCTTCTCTTAATAAGCGTAATGCTTTAAAGGTTCATCCATGTTGTAGTTTGCCAATACTTCATTCTTTTTTATGGTTGAATAATATTGCATTGTATGGATTATACTCTATTTTACTTATTTATTCATCAAGTGGTGGACATTGAGTTGTTCCTACATTTTGGCTAGTATAACATACTAATATATACTAATTTATATACGATATATTAATATACTGTATATAATATACATTATATATTTTATGTACTATAATATATACTATGCAATATATGCTATTAGTATATATGTTATGTATAGTATAATACAGAATGATGCTTCTATGAACATTCATGCATATTTTTGTGTATAGCTGTATATATTTTGCTTTTGTTTCTCAAGTATATAACTAGGAGTGGAATTCCTGTTACATGGTTATGCTATGTTTAACCTTCTGAGTAATTGTTTTTCAGACTGTTTTTCACTGGCTGCACATTTTACATTCCAGCAGTATATGAGGGTTCTAATTCCTCCACGTCTTTGCCAAACTTGATATTGTCTCATTTATTACAGCCATTTTAATAGGTGTGAAGTGGCATCTCATTGTGGTTTTATTTGCATTTCCCTAATAACTAATGATGTTAACATTTTTTTTTTATGTATTTGTTAGTCACCTGTGTATCTTCTTGGAAGAAATAACAATTCAGATCAATTCAGATATTATGCACATTTTTTTTATTTTTTAAGATTTATTTATCTTAGAGAGACAAAGCAGGGGGGAGGGGCAGAGGGAGAGGGAGAGAGAGACTTTCAATAGGCTCCACTCTCAGTGCAGAGCCCAACACCAGGCTGGATTCCACGACCCCAAGATCATGACCTCAGCTGAAGTCAAGAGTTGGACGCTCAACCGACTGAGCCACCCAGGCGTCCCCTTACGCACATTTTAAAATTAGGTTGTCCTTAAAACAGAATAGAGAACTATGCTCAACTAATCTTTGACAAAGCAGGAAAGAATATCCAATGGAAATAAGACAGTCTCTTCAACAAATGGGTTTGGGAAAATTGGACAGCCACATGCAGAAGAATGGAACTGGACCATTTCCTCATACCACACACAAAGATACACTCAAACTGGATGAAAGACCTAAAGGTGAGACAGGAATCCATCAAAATCCTAGAAGACAGCATGTTTTAGGAGGAATCCAATGGGGAAAGAACAAAGAAAGTGTTGGTAAAAAAATACTGAAGGCTATAAAGAACTTTTTAAATATAAGCAAATTCTTTTTAATTTTTATTTATTTATGATAGTCACACACAGAGAGAGAGAGAGAGAGAGAGAGAGGCAGAGACACAGGCAGAGGGAGAAGCGGGCTCCATGCACCGGGAGCCTGACGTGGGACTCGATCCCGGGTCTCCAGGATCACGCCCTGGGCCAAAGGCAGGTGCCAAACCGCTGAGCCACCCAGGGATCCCAATATAAGCAATTCTTTTCCGCTACTCTTCATACTCATCCTGAGGATACATGATTAGCTGGAAAGAAAGGCATCTTCATACTGAATAAGCAGGGCAGGCTTGTGACACTGACTTTTAAATGTAAGTTGAGTGTTTTCTGGGACTACTACTACTATAGGACTTTTGCCAAAAAGCTTACGTAATTTTTAAAAGAGTAGTGTGATTCCATAAATTAAACTCTGTTCTACAAATAATATAATGAAATATTTATTTCATCCAGTTAAACACTTAATATTTTCTATTTCCTAGTAAAAACAAAAAATTAGGGACTCTGGGTGGCTCAGCGGTTTAGCACCACCTTTGGTCCAGGGGGTGATCCTGGAGACCTGGGATCGAGTCCCACGTCGGGCTCCCTGCGTGGAGCCTGCTTCTCCCTCTGCCTGTGTCTCTGCCTCTCTCTGTGTCTCTTGTGAATAAATAAATAAAATCTTTAAAAAAAATTCAAGTATATGCTAGCTGCCAGGCCAATTAATTTTTAGTTTGTACCTTTCTCTTTTATTAAATACACAAGGAAAGTTTGAGCATAATATCTAACAGCTAACAGGGCTATTTCTCATTTTTATACATGATTCTTATTCTAAAAAGCCAGCACTTGTATGTCATACATTCTACATGTTTAACAAAAAGCATGCAGTACTTTTTTTTTTAAAGCTTTTATTTATTTATTCATGAGAGACAGAGAGAGAACGAGGCAGAGACACAGGCAGAGGGAGAAACAGGCTCTCCACAGGAGCCTGATGTGGGACTCAATCCTGGACCCTGGGATCATACCCTGAGTCAAAGGCAGATGCTCCACCGCTGAGCCACCCAAGCATGCAGTACTTTTTATCACACTCCTTGCTTAATAAATGACTTCCTTACAACTTTAGCTACATTTTTATTTCATTACTTGAAAATAGTAACAAAGAAATAACACATTCTTTTCATCATGTTTTATGACATAAAATGGAAAAGCCAGTTATAGTAGATCTATATTATTATTATTATTATTATTATTTTAATTTTTTTTATATTATTATTATTACTATTATTTTTAGACAGGGAGAGAAAGAGGTGGGGAGGGGCAGAGGGAGAGGAAAGAGAATCTCAAGCAGGTTCCACACCCAACACAGAGCCCTATGCGGGGCTCATTCTCACAACCCTGAGATCATGACCTGGGCCTAAATCAAGAGTTGGACTGAGCCACCCAGGAGCCCCAGATCTATATTATTTTAACCATGATTGCTTTTAATATTGCTGTTAGATACTATCTGTAATTCACTTCTCATTGTTTTATAATCTTTCTTGAAACATTTAAACACATATTTGCACTGAAAATAAAATTGGAGGGAAAAGGAAACTAGACTTTTCTCACAAAATAAGTTTGATTTACCTGGTGGTTTGACAAAGAGGACTGACTTTACTAATTAAATTAGATTATGTGACATTTTTATACATTAAATGAGTAAAATCTATTTCTACAGTTTTGACAAAAATATATTTAAAGCACCTTGTAGAAATAGCATTATATTAAGAAATATTATATTGGCAAGGGTGGTTTGAAATTAACATTATTAACCCTTTTTGAGAATATTGGGTTAAATGAGATACCCCTGAGGGAAAGAATAGCAGTCTTGTGCTTTATCTTGGTAAAACCTTTTTTATACATTTCCTAGAAAGAGAGGAAGAAGATGGCTCCTGTGATGGGGTAATAAATTTCTGCAAGTCGTAGTTTTCATTTTTTTGCTTTTGATTGAATTTTAAGAGGATCAATTCAGGTAAAGTTGACACGTTAAATGTAATTTTTGAGAGTATATCCCTCTGAATTTTTTGGTGTGTGTGCACATCTCAAGAGTGCAAAGAATAAGTGACAGGGCTAAAGGAAAACTCCTTCAAGTCCCATTCATTTATGTATTAAAAAAGTTTTCCCAGTGCTTGCATCTATAAAAATAAAAAACAGGCACGGAACTGATAGGATTAATGGATTAAATTTTAAATATATTGTGAATTCTCATTCACAATATATTTTTGCTTTTTATCAATTTATCAAAATTTGTATCACATTTGTTATTTCAATCAATTGTATAAAGCTAATAATTGTTATGATTAACAGAGTCAAACAGAAGAATTTTTTTTTTAATACTTAGAGACCTCTACTTACAGGAAGTTAAAAACTTAAGTTTGTTATTGAGAAATATAATGATATAATCAATGAAAAATTTTCAAGCATATAATTCTATTACTTTAGGATAAAATTCTGTGGGGGAATTAGAAACACATGTTCCAGAAGAAAAAGGAATAATGTGAAATTCCTAGTTGTAGAAGAAGAATTTGAGTATTTTTAAATGGATGCTGGTATTTATATTCCATCGAATGTGTGCTATTTAGTCTCCCTTGCATACATTGGAAAGAGTGATGCAACAGTTTTATTTTTAAATGACAGAATTTTTAAGATGCCATAAATGATATCCTTTGTAATTATTTAAACTTTTGATGAAAAAATTAAAAAAATTTTTTTTAAAGATTTTATTTATTTATTCATGAGAGACACAGAAAGAGGCAGAGACCCAGGCAGAGGGAGAAGCAGGCTCCATGCAGGGAGCCTGATGTGGGACTCGATCCTAGGTCTCCAGGATCATGCCCTGGGCTGCAGGCGGCACTAAACCGCTGTGCCACCGGGGCTGCCCTGATGAAAATTTTTATATGCCAATTTAAAAATGTATGAAGGAGGGGCACCTGGCTGGCTTAGTCTGTAGAGCATGCGGGGTGGTGAGTTCGAGACCCACGTTGTGTATAGAGATTACTTTTTTAAAACTTTAAAAAAATCAGTATAAAAATGTATGAAGAAATATAGGGCTCGGGCAGCCCGGGTGGCTCAGCGGGTTAGCACCACCTTCAGCCTAGGGTGTGATCCTGGAGGCCTGGGATCGAGTCCCACGTTGGGCTCCCTGCATGGAGCCTGCTTCTCCCTCTGCCTCTGTCTCTGCTTCTCTCTCTCTCTCTCTCTCTCTCTCTCTGTGTCTCTCATGAATAAATAAATAAAATCTTTAAAAAGAAAAAATACAGGGCTTAAATAAATGAACTTAGTGATTATGTCATTGAAAATATTTGAAGACCACCGTAATAATTCCCAAGTAACGTATATTTCACAGAGGCCTAGCTGAAAGACTGTAGCTTTCAATGTGCTCTAATCTCTGCCACTTGTTAAATCAAATCCACTTGCAAAAGGAACTATTTGGAACATATCTGCTGAGAGGCACTTGACTTGCGGTCAATGCAGCACTCAATAGTTTATTCAAAGGTCATGATCATGAATGATTATTTTAAACTCCTCATTGAGGTATGGTTGAGGACTGGAGCCTGGCCTTCCAAGATACCCTTGTGGGGAGATAGTCACTGGTTAAAGTCTCTGCTTGGGCCAAGTGGGCAAGACACAGTGTCTAATTATGTCAGTGTCCAGGAATGGTTTAGGAAGTGGTAGGCACAAGGGGTTCAAGTATAATTGCGGGGCTATCTTATCAGTGTGTAGGGCCTGGGATTTGGGAGTTAGGGTATATTACACTCAGGAAAAGAAAGGCTTAGGAGGTAGTTTGATAGGTGTGTTCACAGAGCTCTTCCTCTAGTAAATTCTAAGGATGAAGTAACCATGTTCCAGTTTGTCCAGAAGGTAACTGGACTCTGTTGTTGTGGTATAATTATTAGTAGTCCCCTGTGATACTGTGCTTTATAATAAGAAATACATATTTGGTCTTCCTCCCTGCTTCTGGTACAGAGCTCCTAAAACCCTTGGAATTTCCTAAGTGATAAGAGTGATAGACATGTGGGCTCAGTTACTTAAGTGTCCACTTTTGATTGCCCTCAGGACATGATCTTGACGTTCTAAGACTGAGCTCCCATGGGGCTCTGCACTGGGCATGGGACCTGCTTAAGATTCTCTCTCTCTCCCTCTACCCCTCCCTCCTCCCTGCTCTCTGTCTCAAAAAAAAAAAAAAAAAAAGAAAAGAAAAGAAAGAGTGATAAAGGTAGCTTTGTTCATAGCAAACCTTTTTTAACCACACCTGAGTCTAAGTCAGTAAGATGACTTTCAGAAAGTACCTAAGGATTGGGGCTGGTTGCCAGGGGAACCAATCATGTGATTGAAGGGTTGAAACTTTCAGTACTGTATTCCCCTCACCTCCTGGGATGGGTCAGGGCTAAAGGTTGAATAATTGTCAATGGTCAATGATTTAATCAACCATGACTATGTAATGATGCCTCCATAAAAACTCAAAAGGAGGGGGTTCGGAGAGCTTGTTTTGGTAAACACGTGGAGATGCCACGAGAGCAGCTACGAGAGAGCATGGATGCTCTGTGCCCCTTCCCACATACCTTGTCCTATATATCTCTTCCATCTGGCTGTTTCTCAGTTACATCCTTTGATAATAAATCAGTGATCTCTTGAGTAAAATGTTTCTAAGTTCTGTGAGCCCATCTAGCTTATTAATAGAACCGAAGGAGGGGGTCATTGTAACCTCCGATTAATTTATTTTTTTAAAGATTTTATTTATTTATTCATGAGACAAAGAGAGAGAGAGGCAGAGACATAGGCAGAGAGAGAAGCAGGCTCCATGCAGGGAGTTCAGTGTGGGACTTGATCCCGGGACTCCAGGATCATGCTCTGGGCTGAAGGCAGACACTTAACCACTGAGCCACCGGTAAACCTTTGATTTATAACAAGTCAGAAGCCCAAGGAGCAACCTGGGCTTGCTACTGGCACTGAAGGGGTGGGCAGTCTTGTAGGACTGAGCCGTTAACCTGTGGGACTTGACGCTATCTCCAGGTAGATAGTATCAGAATTGAGGAAAATTGTAGGATACCCAGCTGGTGTCAGAGAATTAGCAGTGTGGGGAAACAATAGACTACTAGAAATAGGGGTACAGAATCATATCCCCCTTTCATCTCCAAGTGTTTCAATGGTACTGTAAATTATATGGAGTTTATTATAAATGTTTATTCACAATTTATGTACTTATCTCGTTGTGGACCCATAACGAAGAGTTGGAAGGACTGGCACTAGTCCACAGACCATGCTTTGAGTATCACAATTCTAAGCAGTCAGAATAAGATTTCTAGGAGTATATCCTTATTGTGGGTATTCGATGAGTGTTTGTTCAGGCAAACAGTGCTGAAGTACTTAGACCAGAGTCCTAGGTTTAACACTCATGTGGATGAGGGGTGGCTTCCTTCTTGTTCCCTAGACATAACCATACGCCTTCAAAATCCAACTAAGAGCATATGGACTGCTGGTGAAATGATCTCAAGAATCCATGGCTCACTAAGAATGGCCCAGGGATATTCATACTGCTCTGACCATTTCAGGGACCTCAGTTTACATTTTACATCACTTATAACAAGTACATCTTAATTCAATTCTTTAATGTGCCCATTTCAGTCAATACGACAAATTTCCAAAGTGAAATTGGCTTGATTCCCAATTTAAGAAGGAACCTGGCTAGATGTCCATTAGCTTCACCCAACACTCCATTAAAATTCCTTAAGTGACTCAGAAAAATATTAAGACTCATAACAATACTGCTTATCTAGGATAAGTAAATAGGAAAAAAACCTAATAGGTTTATAAAAAGATTCCACAGCATAAAAAAGCAAAACTCAGCGCTCAAGACATCAAAGAAGGCTACCTTTTGAACAAAATTTACTAAAATCAATTTCTGAAAAAAAGCATCTACTTCATATTTGCAATAAAAATTTTAAAAAGTGGACCTACATACACACAGAAAACCTGGTAGATGAGACACAAATGAAGATGAAAAGGAGGAACCGGGAGTCATGGAAGAATCAAAGGAAGGTAGATAAGGTAAGGGGCGTATGTAAGGAAACTAAAATGCAGAATCTAATACTACACTAGATGCAGTAAAAAGCTAAATGGTATGGAGGACAAACTACAAAGCAGAGGAAATGAAAGAGGCATGACAATGATGAGAGATGACATCACGGACTCAAAGGACAGAAAATGGAGATCTGACATGTACACAGCTGTTCCAAAGAAAATATGAAATTTTAGAGGCATGAACCCACAAAGGCAAGAAGAAAAACTACAGGAGACAACAGCACTAAATTTTTGGAAGAAGGGAGCATTTAAGATTAGTAAATACTTAGCAGAGGGAAGGGTGCATCTAAGGGCAGCAGCAGAGAAAGCTGAGAATAAATGTCATATATACTACTGAGTCTCCAAAAGGCTCAGGAGTTGATTGCAAAAGGTACCTATTGAAGAACCGGTTGAAAGTTTAAGAAGCAGTCCAGATCTCCTCCCCGAGTCTGCAGGGCCAGGTGACTGCCCTCCCCAGCCCTGGCAAAAGACTAAAGGTTGTTCTCTGAAAAGAATAAAATAGAGGACCTTTCCTCTGGCAAACCAAAGTAAAGTACTGATGCTGGGAAGATTGAGGAATTGCACACTGCATGCTGGGTCCCCTTGGCCTCTCCTTTAGCCGGGTTCTCCAACACAGATGACTTGGTCTTCACCTCCTGGCAGTATATCAGACACATCTTTTCTGGGGAAATCTGACCAGCTTAGGCCAAAAGAAATGAAAATGAACTTCAGAGGTTTACCCTAGAGTGCTGCTTATAGTCAACAAATCCTATCAGAGTACTTGGTTTCTAGTCAGCTTTTCAAATCATCCCCCAGTCTCAAATCTGAACACACAGCCAAGGATTGTCACATGTTAATTAAGGAAAGTCTTGATACGACACAGACCAAGTCAGGCAAATAAGTAGGAAAAGGGCACTCAATGGAAACAGAGACCACACAAGGAAAACAAACAAACAAAAATCATTAATCCTCAAGGAGATATTATATTCATGAAGAACAGAATCATATAAAAAGAAATGATTAAAGAATGAGTTCTTGAAATTAAAAATATGATAAATATCTTAAATATTCAATGGAAGAATTAGAAGATAAAGGTGAGGAAATATTCTACTAAATAAAAGAAAGCAAATGAAAGACATTTTTTTAAACAGAGAGATGGAAAAGTGAAGGAGAAAATTCCAAAACAAAAAATAGAAGAAAACAGATGGGTAAAAAAACCATCAGTGAGATAATTTAAAATTTCCAGAACTGCAGGATATGCATTTCTAGAAAAATACTGGGAACAAACAGAATATCCTATAAGCAGTGAGAAAGGGAGAGAAAAGAGAAAGAGAGAAAGAGAGAGAGAAAGAGAGAGAGAGAGATTCACATACAAAGAGTCAGTTATTGGAATGGTTTTATACTAAGAACAATCCTGAAAGCTAGAAGATAATAGAATAATGCCTTAAAAATTCTGCAAAAAATTATCTCTATCCTAGATTTGTATACCAACAAATAATCAAGTGTTAGAGTAGAATAAAAACATGTCAGACATGGTTTTTTTTTCCAAAAATTTACCTTCTGTCCACTATTCTAGACAAGGTACTAGGCCTATATCAAAGTAAGAGGTTAAACCAGCAAGATGTGGGATACAGAGAACACAGGTTCCAACAGAGGAGGAGGGCAAAGGGAATTCCCAAGATGATGGTGAAGGAAAATCCAAGGATGTCAACTGCATATCAGGCTCAGAGGGCAAATAGGCCAAATGGAAGCAGTCAGAAGATTTATACAGGAAGATGAGATTGATACAATACCTAATGTGAATGATCATCTCGACAACTGGTAAAGAGCTTGGAGCTGAATTAGTAGAAAGTATACAGAAAACTAAGGAAATGAAAAAAGAAGATAGCTATTAACTTCAGGAAAACCAAAATGTTCCATGACAAAAGAAAAGAAATAATCATACCACGTGGCTCCAGTGTGAATAGTGTTTACTTATTAATGATAATGTAAACACTGACTACCAACCTAACCCAAATTATGATATAGTTATGTTGCAAGATGGACATGGGAAGGATAATTGAATGTGGTGGATGCTGGAGAAAAAAGGAAGCAAAGTTATTTTCTACCATAGTGGGAAATCAACAGATTATGACAAAAAGTAAAAATCTAAAAGTAGCAATAAAGGCATATTGTTTAAATACAAAGAGTTAAAGACCAAAACAATCAACCAGGAAAGGTGAAAATAATTACTTCCTGGAAGGGAGAAATAGGAAGCAAGTGGGGAGGAGACTGCTATTTTTCAAAATGAACCAGAGGGAACTCCTTTGACTGTTCAAACTGTGTCATGCGTAACTTTGATATAAATGAAAACTTAAAAAAAATTAAAGCAAATAACCAAGGATTGCATTTCAATATATAATACTGACAACTTCCCTGAGGTGAAAAAATACCGGATTTTGTAGGCACAGTTAATTAAAAGAAACTATTACCTAAACTTAACCCTTGTAAGTTTTGAACTTTAAGGATAAAGAATCCTACAGTAAAATTTACTACAAAGGAACAAAAATAGGGGAGGTTTTAGACTTTTCCTCAAAAATAAACATTAGACGACAATAGGGAAATTTCTTTCTTTCTTTTTTTTTTTTTTAAATGGGGAAATTTCTAAAGATTTGAAGGAAAAAAATATATCCAGGAATTCTAGAGTCAACCAATGTATCTTCTCTTTAACTTTAAGGGCAACAAAGACAAATTCACAGATATCTTTAAAAGCATATCATCCTCACATCTTTGTAGAAAAACACTGCTTGATGATATATTCCACCTGTTTGAGAGATGACTCAAAAAAACTCAACTCAAAGATCATGGTATAAAAGAACCCTCTAGAGGCATTAAAATAAGCAAAGAATCTCATCAATATATTTTTATAAGTGCAGTTTCAAAGCAATTCAAATATGAAAATTATTATTGAAAGACAAAAAATAACTTCATAATAGTAACAGCTAACATATTTATAAAGTTATAAAGATAGGCTCTAGTCTAAATGCTTTACATGAATCATCTCATTTAATCCTCAGAATACCCCCATGATGCTAAGTACCATCATTGTGCCCATAGTCATACAGCTAGTAATACTGGCTATTTAACTGTCTCTATGCTGTGATCCTGAGGTGGTAACTCATATTTCCCAAACTTCCTTGGCAGCTGACTCCCTGTTTCTGCTAATCAGAGGCACTGGGAGACCGTGGGGAGGCAGCAGGAGAGGAGGCCATTCCTGGCTTCCAGTACACTGTCAACAGCACACTGGCTCTAGCTCCCAGCTTCTTTGGGCCCTCCCAACATGATGGTAAAAACAAAAACAAAAACAAAAACAAAAAACCAACAAACAAACCCAACTGTATTTATATCTGGAAAAAATGCTAAAAGTAAATTGATCAAAAGGTCAATAGCAGAAATAAATGGAAAGACATTCTATGCTCATGGATTGCAGAATTAATTTTGTGAAAATGTCTATACTACTCAAAGCAATCTACAGATTTGGTGCAATCCCTACCAAAATACCAATGGCATATTTCACATAAATAGAGTAAAAAAATCTTAAAATTTGTATGGAACCATAAAAGACCCCAAATATCCAAAGCAATCTTGAGAAAGAACAAAAGCATCATGGTCCCTAATTTCAAACTATGTTACAAAGCCATACTAACTAGGGGTGTCTGGGTGGCTCAGTCAGTTAAGTGCCTGCCTTCAGCTCAGGTCATGATCCCAAGTTCCTGGGATCAATTCCTGCTTTGAGCTCTCTGCTCTGTGGGGAGCCTTCTTCTCCCTCTTCCCCTGCCTGCTGCTCCCCTTGCTTGTGCATGCTCTCTCTCTCTCTCTCTGTTAAATAAGTAAGTAAGTAAGTAAATAAATAAGTAAATATTTGAAAAAAACAGAGCTATACTAATTAAAACAGTATGGTACGGAGATAAAGCAAATATATCAATGGAACAGAACAGAGAGTCCAGAAATAAATCCCTGCATATATATGATCAATTAGTTTAAGGCAAAGAAGCCAAGAATATACAATAGGGAAAAAAGTCTCTTTAATAAACGGTGTTGGAAAAACTGGATAGTCACATGCATAAGAATGAAACTGGACCACTATCTTACTTGAACCTGAAACTATAAAACTAGACGGAAACATAGGTAGTGAGCTCCTTGACATAGGTCTTAGAGGTGATTTTTAAAAATCTGACACCAAAAGCAACAAGAGCAAGAATAAACATCAAACTAAAAAGCTTTTGCACAGCAGAGAAAACCATCAGCAAGGTAAAAGGCAACCTACTGAATGGGCAAAAATATTTGTAAATCATATATCTGAAAAAAAGAACTCATAAAACCAACAGCAAAAAAAACCCCTCAAACAATCCAATTAAAAGATGGGCAGATGTTGGGATCCCTGGGTGGTGCAGCGGTTTGGCGACTGCCTTTGGTCCAGGGCACGATCCTGGAGACCCGGGATCGAGTCCCATGTCAGGCTCCCAGTGCATGGAGCCTGCTTCTCCCTCTGCCTGTGTCTCTGCCTCTCTCTCTCTCTCTCTCTGTGTGACTATCATAAATTTAAAAAAAAAAAAAAAGATGGGCAGATGTGAACAGAAATTTTTTCAAAACCCCCCCAAAAACAGATACCCAATAGGTACACTAAAAGATGCTCTATGTTATTAATCATTAGGGAAATGCAAATCAAAACCACAATTAGGCATCACCTCACACCTATTAGAATGACTAGTAATCAAAAAGACAAGAAATGACAAATGTTGGTGAGGCTGTGGAGAAAAGGGAATTCTTGTGCACTGTTGGTGGAAATGTAAATTGGTGTAGACATTATGGAAAACAATATGATGGTTCTTCAAAAATATTAAAAATAGAACTACCATACGATCTAGCAATTTTACCTCTGGGTATTTATGTAAAGGTAACAAAACCACTAACTCAAACAGGTATCTTCATCCCCATGTTCATTGCAGCATTATTTACAATAGCCAAGATATGGAAATAACCTAAGTGTCCATCAGTGGATGAATGGATAAAGATATTGTGGTATATATATACATGACGGACGATTACTCAGCCACAGAAAAGAACGAGATCTTGGCATTTGTAACAACATGGATGGACCCAGAAGGCATCACGCTAAGTGGAATTAAACAAAGCCAAACACTATATGATCTCTTTTACATGTGGAACCTAAAAACATATATATATTAGTCTGTACAGAGAATAGACTGATAGATGCCAGAAGCAGGGTGTGATGGGTGGGAAAAATGGGTGAACTGTTTTTTTTTTTTTTTTATTTGTTTAAATTAATTGAATTAAAAAAAAAAGATGGAGAGCTGTTTATTGGACATAGTAGTATGGAGAACTGGTAGAAAAGGCAAGGATAGACAATTGCACTGACGTGCTTTGCTGGAAAGAGGTGGAAAAAATGGGGTAGTTGCTGGAAGAGAATGAAAATTCATGGTAAATTGATATTAAACGAACGACCTCAAAATAAACTGCAGGAGAAGGTGGATATGAGTGACCTACAACGTCTTAGGTGCCTTTCATATTGTTACAGAAGATTTAGTATCCTGTATATTTTCTTTATAAATCTTTTGGGATTTGCTGATCATCAAACATGGGCTTTCAGGTCTAGAAACTTTTGTTTTTGTTTTTTTAGGTCTAAAACCTTTTGTGATGAAGGAATTCTTCTAAAAGAACATTTCTGTGGTTAATTAGACTATTAGAACTCAATCTAATTAGGACCCTGATAAGCATGAAATATGTCTCAGTATTTTTTTCATTAAATTGTTTTCATTAAATTACTAATTCATTTGTTTGAAATATTTCTTGAGCACTCACTATGTATGTGTGTGTGAGTTGATTGCTAAGGACAGAAGGATGGGCGTGATGTAATCCCGAAGGGATAAACAGGTAAACCAATGACGATGCTATGAATTGATTTGGGCTATGATGGAGGTACATTCAAAGTTCTGCAGTAACAGTTAAGCAGCAGAACAGAAGGAGAAGCTGAGATATATAGGGCAGCTAAAAGGAGAAAGGGAGATTTAGACCTCCAGTAGGCTGTTGGACTGGATATGCTGAGAGGTCCTTGAAATTTTGAACTTCTTGGAAAAACAAACGGTCAATGCAAAAAAACAAAAAACAAAAAACATTCAATAGCAGTTATCTCTGAGTGATTTTTATTCTGAGTTGGTTGTTACTCTTCATGCTACTTTGAATGATTATGTAATTATTTCTCTAACCAGAAAACAAAAACATTAAGTGCTCTTGTTAAAGAAGGAAAATGGTTGTTATAATTTCCCTTCTGCTAAATAGTGGTTCTCAAACATGAATATGAATCAGAATCACCTGGATGGTTGACGAAAGCAGATTGCTGCCTTCGCCCCTACCTAAATACGTTCTGGCTGTTTTTACTATGTGCCTTTCTTAACATTTTTAGTTCTCTGTCATTTAAAACAGTTAATTTTACAGGATACTTTAAATTCCTTGAAAGTGAGGATTATATTTTATTCACTTTTAACTCTCTGCTTGCTTTTTAAGCACTAAGGAGTTGCTGAAAATAAATTTCTGCAAACTATATCCCTGTGTACATTTTTAGTGTCGGAGAAAAATATAACAATGATAAATATGTCAATTATACTTCAGGAGAGCGGGCAAAAATATTTAAATTAAAAACATTTTTTAAAAATGTTAACCGAAAGTGGAGAAAAATATTATATGGTTCTTCCCCTTAAGTGATGCATTTGATTGGTTCCTTATTTGGTAATCAAAGTTAATGGTCTGAAGGGGGCCTGATAATCTGGATTTCTAATATATTCCATTGGACTAACAGCTGGCAATCTAGAATGGCTACATGGTGCAGGGGAGATGACAAGGGTTTTGATTCTGCCTCTGTCCTTTGCAGGCTCTGTGAGCAACACCTGACATATGTGAACACTTGGCCTGTTTCCGCATTGACAAAATTAAAAGTAACGCGCCCCTCGTAGGTGTATTGTGGAGGCTGAGTGATACGATTAAATATCCAACACGGTGCGGGCCTTGGTTAAGGTAGTTAAGTTTATGTTGGTCCCCTTCCTTTTCATTTCCTCTTAGGATGCACCACATCTTGCCATAACTGGGTTTACTGTGACAGGAGTTAGCCAACACCACAGAGCAAGTCATTTTCTCGTAACCTAACAAACCTTGCACATCCCTCTGCTACTGACAAACTCTTCACCGTTCATCTATAAAATTGGGGATAATAGTATAATAGTATCTACTTTAATAGATAAAAGTATCTACTTTGCAGAGATACATACCTGAGGATTAAAGATAATATGTTAAGTGCTTAATACAGGGAGCCTGGGTGGCATAGTCGGTTGGGTGGCAGCCTTCAGCGTGTGTCATGATCCCAAGGTCCTGGGATGGAGCCCCATATTGGGCTCCTTGCTCCCGCTCCCTCTCCCTGCTGCTTCTCCTCCTTGTGCTCCCTCATGCTCTGTCAAATAAATAAATGAAGTCTTTTTTTTTTTTTTTAAGGTGCTTAATATAGTAACTGACATATGAAAAATACATAGTAAGTCATTTTCTTTTCCCCTTTTCTCTCCCACCCCCCGGGGAGGGGGGAACAGAGGGAGAAGGAGAAAGAGAATCTTAAGCAAGCTCCATGCCCAGCATAGAGCCTGATCTCACAACTCTGAGGTCATGACCTGAGCCAAAATCAAGAGTCATCTGCTTAACTGATGGAGCCACCCAGGCACCCTTCTCTTTGATTAGGTATTTATCCATAGCATCTCCTAGACTAAGTTCAAAAGCTTACCTAGTCCAGAATACTTCAAATCACTTTTTCTACCTCAAATCAGATGGCTCTCTTCTATGTCACATTTAATTGGAAGTCAGTTATTCGGCTTGCTCAAGTACTGGAAAGGACACACACGACATAAACTACTGTATTGAATGCTCAAGGAGACAAGTAGAAGACTATGCCCTGACTTTGAGTACTTGAGGTGACAATATACACAAAAAGTTGAATAGGAACGCAACAAAGGGTGGGACAAATTACACAGACAGTAACTGTGGTAGGAGCTTTGGGATGCTAGTGGCTGGTCTGTGATTATTTCGCACTCAGGAACAAGAAAATTATTAAGAGTTGTAAGAGAGCACTGGTTTTATGGCTGAGAAAATAGGTCCAGAGATCTAAGTGATCTAGGGGAGAGCTATAGAGTGGCAGAGACTTCTTGTCCCCTGGTCCCTTGCTGCTTGCAGATACATTTCTAACTATTTTCAAGTATTTTAGTCAGTCTATATTTGTTTTTTCTAAGGAGGCAGTGCAGCGTAGCTAGTTAAACACTGGGCTCTAAAGCCAAAAAAAAAAAAAAATCTGTTTGAGCCCTGGCTTTGCCAGGTCACCATCCGTGTGACTTTGGGCAACTCATTTTTCTCTATGCTTCAGTTCTTCCATCTAAAAAATGAGTACAGTAATATTACCTTATTTCACAGGGTTGTTAGGAGGATCAAATAATTTATTATATGTAAATAATTAAAAACTGGAGTTTTGTCATTACAATTGTCATTTGTCTCTGACAGAGACTTTTTCACATTTTTTTGTTTTTTCTTTCTTTTGCTTCTTTTTAAAAAAACCTCCTTAAAGCATGCAGGTGAATGCTCATTAGCTACCTTAATCCTATTAGATAAAAACAAGTTTTTGTTCCTCACGAAGGAGAGCTGGGATTTGCATTAAGTCTGGCCTAGTCTGGTAACAGGAATGTCTAGGATAGTAAAAACGGAGATAGCAACAGATTCTAGGACCCAATAGAACTTCTTCAAAAAAGCCAACCAAGATCAATAGACATTGAGAAAGATGGAGTCAATGAACCTAATTCCAAATAAGCTTTCCCATCTATTTTAAGGTCTATTCCAAACTTCCTAAAGACAAAATCTAGCCTTTTAAGGAAAGCGCAGAGAACATGCCTCCGTGGGCTTCCTTTGAGGGAATGTTTTAGCAGGTGCTGCATTCTACCCTGGAGGTGGCTGCATGAATTTGTGAGCTGAGGTGACAACATTGACTCCCTCTGGAAGAAAAAAATGCTGTCTCTACACGGGAAGCTTAACTACAAAGGCACTACTTGAAAAGGAGGAGGAGGAGGAGGAGAAGGAAAAGAGGAAGGAGAGGCACCAGTCACGGCTCAATTCAGTATTCAGAGTCAAGAAAGCAAGAACCATTTTTTTCTTCTTCTTCCTGGAGTACTTCTCTTTCCTCCCCTCAAATGCCTGTTGAAAAAGTTCTGGGATGAATTACAAGCCAAGAGTGCTGTCACAGAATTAGGGAGAGCAGGGTTGGGGTGAGAAATAACCTATATTCAGCTGGTCAGAAAAATCATGGATTGTTGTGGGGAGCAGGGAGCAGGGATTTGGAACTACCTTCAGGATCACCCATCCGGAAATCTAGGGATGGGGGCACCTGGGGGCTCAGGGGTTGAGCATCTGCCTTGGGCTCAGGTCCTAATCTTGGGGTCCTGGGATCCAGTCTCCACATCCTGCTCCCTGCAGGGAGCCTGCTTCTCCCTCTGCCTGGCTCTGCCTCTCTCTCTGGGTCTCTCATGAATAAAAAAAAAAAAAAAAAAAAGGAAATCTAAGGATGGAGAAGGGTACTAACCGGCCTTCCAAATCTTCTGCATTTGGTAGATGAAAATCACGTTGTCCACCCAGTGGACTTTGTCACTCTGGCGGTGTCAGGGTAAAATAAGCATCAAGGAGGAGATCTTGAAGTGAAAAAGAAACAACAGGTCAGCCTCGGTCTCCTGGGTGAGGGGATTTATGAAGGTCCGGCCCAGCCAGAGCATCAGCAAAGATGGAAGAATCAAGCACCACCGGCGGCGGCGGCCCAGCCGGGAAGTTTGGGATCAGAGCCAACGATTTGGACCTACCGGCACCCCCGGGATCTGCCGGCTCCCCAGGACCTGCCAGCCCCCCAGACCTGCACACAACCCGGACCTGCCGGTACCCCAGGACCTGCGGCTCCCCCAGACCTGCCAGCACCCCACGACCACCTGGCATCCTGGACCTACCGGTATCCTAGACCTACTGGCACCCCCGGATCTGCTGGTACCCCAGGACCTGCTGGTACCCCAGGACCTGCTGACTCCCCCAGACCTGCCGGCACCCCCAAACCTGCCGGTACCCCAGGACCTGCTGGCTCCCAGGACCTACCGGCATCACCAGATCTGCCGGCACCCCTGGACCTCCCAGTACCCCAGGACCTGCCTGTACCCCAGGACCTGCCAGCTCCTCAGGACCTGTTGGTACTCCTGGACCTGCCGGTTCCCCAGGACCTGTCAGTACCCCCAGACCTCCCAGTACCCCAGGACCTGCCGGCACCCCTGGACCTGCCTGTACCCCAGGACCTGCCAGCTCCTCAGGACATGTCAGTACCCCTGGACCTGCTCATTCCCCAGGACCTGACTGTACCCCAGAACCTACCCGGTACCCGGACCTGCCAGGACCCCCGTACTTGCCCTGCACCCCTGGACCTGCCGGCCCCCCAGGACCTGCCAGCACCCCCAGATCTGCCTGTACCCCCGGACCTGCCTGCTCCCCCGGACTTGCCGGCTCCTCAGGACATGCCGGTTCCCCAGGACCTGCCCTGCACCCCGGACCTGCCGGCTCCCCCCAGATCTGCCGGCTCCCTAGGACCTGCCCTGCACCTCAGGACCTGCCTGCACCCCCGGACCTCCCCTACACCCCAGGACCTCCCGGCTCCCTGAACCTGCCCTGCACCCGGGACCTGCCGGTACCGCAGGATCTGCCGGCTCCCCAGGAGCTGCCCTGCACCCAGGACCTGCCCTGCATCCCCGGACCTGCCTGCATCCCCGGACCTGCCTGCACCCCAGGGCTTGCCTTGCACCCCAGGACCTGCCCTGCACCCCAGGACCTGCCTTGCACCCCAGGACCTGCCCTGCACCCCCGTACCTGCGTGCACCCCAGGACCTGCCTGCCCTGCACACACCCCTTTAGTCGCCCGGAGTCCCGGAGCGAACACCGCCGGCTGCGCTTCTCCTCCGCGAGCGGGTCCCCGACAGCTCGGAGGCTGCGGGCCCGGGGGCTCGGCGGGTCGCGCGTGGCCTCGCCGCAGCCGCCCGCACGGCTCTCGCCCTGGCCCCCGCCGTCCACTCCGGGCCTGGCGCCGTCCGAGCCCCGCGGGGCCGCCGGGGGCTGAGCCGCCACGCCGCGTCCTCCAGGTGTCCGGCTCCATCCTCTCGGAAACAACAAGCCCCAGAATCCCTTGGGCGGGGAGGTCCCGCCGCGTAGGCGATGGCTCCCGAAGGGCGGAACACGCAGCGGCCTCCTCGGCCCCGGCAGCTCCTTGAGCGCATGTGTTTAAGCAGCCGAATCCCCGCTCGCGCAGCAGCCGCTGACACCGTCGGGCCTCGGAGGCCGCCGCGCCGCCTCGCTCGCCCCCGTCCAGGGGCATCCTGGGAGTTGTAGTCCAGCCGCGGCCTGGCGCCGAACTACGTGTCCCAGGGTGCCGCGCGGCCCGGGCCGTAAAAGTTCCCCTCCGACACGGCCCCCTCGCGGAGACGCCCCGCCGCCGCCCCCGCTGCGGGGTCTCCCTTCTCCCTGCTCGCGCGTCGCGGCAGAGCGGCGGCCGCGGGGCGGGGGGAGCGCGGGGCCGGGGCCGCGCCGCCCCGACAGGCACTTCCGGCGGCGGGTCACTTCCTGGTTGGGCGGCCGGCGGGGCGGGAGGGCGGGCGCGGGGGAGGGGCGGCGGGCCGGGCTCGGCGGGGCGCTCGGGGATCAGCTGGCGGCGACCGCGGCCCCGGCTCTCGCTGCAGCGCGCGGGCGGGCCCGGCGGCCGGGGCGATGCTGCGGGGCCGGTAGCGGGGCGCCAGCCGCCGAGCCGTCGCAGGTGGGTGCCGCGGGGATGCTGCCGCGCGGGGCGGGGGGGGCAGTGCCCCGGGGTCGGCGCTGCGCGGGGGGGGGCGGGGGCCCGGGGCCCGGGGACGGCTCCTGCCCCGCGGGGACCCGCCGCCGGACCCGTGAGTGTGTCACCGACCCATCCGCGGTCGCCCTCTGCTTCTGTCATCACAGGCTTGAACTTACACGGATCGCTCCCCCGAGCAGGAGCAGGAGCAGGAGCAGGAGCAGGAGCAGCAGCAGGAGGAGGAGGAGGAGGAGGAGGAGGAGGAGGGCACCGCGGCGCGATTGACACGCATATGCCTGCAGGCATCCTCCCTCGGCCCCCACCCCCACGGCCGGGTTCGGGTGGCTCCTCTCCGAGCTGAAATCCGAGAAGAAATCCTTGCATCTCGCTTGTTGGCTTTTTTTTTTTTTTTTTTTTAAAAAAGAAAAAAAGAAAAAGATCCAGAAACCCGTCGGTATTTTTGCTCCACTGCTTCCCATCCGCAAGATGAAGAAGTTTTTCGACTCCCGGCGAGAGCAGGGCGGCTCCGGCCTGGGCTCCGGCTCCAGCGGAGGCGGGGGCAGCACCTCGGGCCTGGGCAGCGGCTACATCGGGAGGGTCTTCGGCATCGGGCGGCAGCAGGTCACGGTGGACGAGGTGCTGGCGGAAGGTATGGCCCGACCCCTCCAGTGCGCCGGGAATCAGGATCTCGTGCTGATGCAGCAGGACTGCTTTCCAGTTGCCCGGTGTATGAATGGGCTTTGACCGGTTGACCCTCCTCCCTTTCTGCTCCCCCCCCTCCACCTCCACCTCCCTTTCCTTGCTCAGTGAACCCTTGTCCTTGAGAAATTTAAAACTGAGATTTGGAAGTGACAGTGTTCACGGGGAGGGGAGGGGGTGGAAGGAGGTTGCTGGAAATTGTTTACCTGCAGGGAGGAGGGAGGAGGGGGGTGGCTTGTATTATCATTATTATTAATTAAAAAAAAAAAAAAGCTGGCAAGCCAGTGCTTGTCGGCTTCACAGAATTAGGAGGATCGGGTGAGAATCAGGTACGTGTGAAAGTGCAAAGGCATCCAGTGTCGGGGGCTGGGCTTGCCGTCCTCCTCAAACTTGAAATTGTGATGCGAGGGCCCAAGGGTGCAGACGGAGTAGCTTTAAGAAGAGAGAGGGGTTTCTCGTTCTGCCCAACTTTCCCTCTCCCTCCGGCAGGCAGGCAAGCGTTGGAGGAAGACAAGGGTTTTCAGAGAACGGGAATGTGTTTTTCTTAAGAGCCAAGGCTCGCGCTCTCTCTCTCTCTCTCTCTCCTCTCTCGGTGGATTGGACTAGTTTTGTTTCCTGACCCCAACTGTAATCAGGTCCCCAGGATGTAGCCAAGATAACAGAAATTACACGAGATGGATGTGGTTATCTTGAAAACCAGTCTAACTAGGCCCCCTCTCCCTCCTGTTTTAGTTTTTTATTTTTATTTTTATTTTTTTAGCGAAAAGAATTACTGGAGAGTGGCACCTGATTTTTGTTGTTCCTCTGTCGGGGAAGATGTCATTTAGGTCTGCTGTGTAAATTCCCTCCAGGTGTGCTCATCTGTGTATATTTATGTATACATAAATATATGTATTTTACATCCCCCCTCCCCCAGGCTTTCTGGAGATCTTTGCGCGTATCTTTTGGTAACCTTAACCTCGACCTTCATAATTACGCCAGACTCCTACTTTTCACAGCCCGTTGCCTGCCTTGTGTGCTTTTATTTTTAATAAAAGTAGCAATTTCCTTGGCATGAGGCTATTCAAACTAATTGGATGGGGCTAACCTGCTTTAGGTTGTGTTGTTGGCTGAGAGGGGATGGAGGAAGGGGGAGGCCTCTGCTACTGCAACATGGTGGTCTGTGGGGGGACAATTTATTAGCTGGAGAAGGAGCCTTTTTGTGAGCTAAGGTCGAAGCAAAGGTCCTAACCTGGGCCTGGCAGATGCCTGTCACGGGTGAGTGTTGCAGGCTGGTGGGTTGGAGGAGGAGGAAGCTGTGTTTGGCTCTCAGCTTGTGCAAGTACTGGGTTCAACTTGGTCCCATTTTTCTGGGGTTAGGGTAGAAGCTTTTAGTTTAAAAACACTTAAAAAAAAAAAAAGATCTGACAATTCATGTCCTTGTGAAATTGTTGCTCTTTCCCATTCTCAGTACTGCTCTAGCTGGACTTAATCCGGGGCCTGAGTCACCGTCCCTCTGGATCTTTCCCTGTGGGCTTTGGTGCAGGATGGGAGATGCTTCTGTGCCCGCTGCCAGATCCGCACCCTTGAGTCTGATCTGTGTCTTTCATCCCTGTGCCAAAGCCCTTAACTGCAGTGGGATGGAGAAATGGAGAAGAAGAGTGTGAGAGAGAAATCAGGAGGAATGAGGGGGCACGGAGCTCTTTCCTTCTCTTTGAATGGCCTCTGCTGACTTTGTAGCCCAGGAGCATTTTGTTCAGCTAGGATATTGTCTCATTGAAGTTGGTGCTACCCTAAGCGGTGCCTGTTCTCCGAGTCTAAATGGTGGGGAAGAGAAAAGACAAAATTGGTCTTTGTCATCCAGGCTGTCCTCCTCTTCCCTGGAATTCATCCCTGAGAATTGCACATCATGCATTATGATATTTTTAAGTGGAACTTAGGGCTTGCAGCTCTGCATTCATATTCACCCAGCAAGCAGTTATGGAGTATTTATGATGTGCCAGGCACAGTGCTAGGTCCTGGGGTATGACATCAAACTAGATGCTGTAGTTTACGAACTACGTTGAAAGATGGAAAACAACCAGCTCGAATAGAGTGATCTGTGCAATCTTGGAGATGAGCTTAGGGTGCCGTGGCCCCCAGTGTTTAGAGAGCCAGGAATCGCTTTCTGCAGGTAGTGGCTGACCAAAGAGTGAGTAGGGGCTCCCCAGGTGTGGAGACCGCGTGGACCAAGACTCAGAGCAGCAGGAGAGAGTCTTGTGTAATACTGGGTCTGGTGATATTGCCCTCTCTATCTGTGTTCATTGACTATAAGCAAGTTTGAATATGTGGCTCTAAGAAGTATATAACTCTGTAGGAGCCGGTATACAAAGTATTTACGTAGCACCTACTAAGTGAAAAGGTACTACTGAATTCTGAGAGGGGTATAGCGTGATGTCTGCCTTTAAGGAGCTACCAGTGACTTTGGGAAGACAAGGCAAATATTCACACGTACAGGGTAGCATGGTTACCAGCACTGTCTGTCGAGTCGGGCAGGTCTAGGTTCGGATTCTGGATCTGTTTTTTACCAGCTGTGAAACCTTGGATAAGACATTTCAAATCTCTATTGAATCTGTTTCCCTATGGCAGTGGTTCTCAGCCTGTGGAGTCCTGCATCAGTAGCATCATTACGGAAGCTTTTAGAAATGCAAATTAGGCCTCACCCCATAAGCCAGGAGTGTGGGGCTTTAACAGATTTCTGGAGAGGTTGTGATGCAAGCTAAAGATCAAGAGCCCCTACCCTGTGGAGTGGTTGTGAAGATCAAGTGAGGCAACGCGTGTGAATTCTTTAACGTTTTTCAGGTGTTCAGTGAGTAGTAGCCATTATTTGCCAGCAACGTTACATCCTATATATATAGTTCAGAGGTGTTGGGGGGTTGTGAGGGTTAGTTTGGCTCCAACAATCTGCAGCAATCCTTTTCCCCCTTGTAGGTGAAGAGAGTCAGATACTTTTCTGCAGAAGCCTCACTGGCTCCTTGAAGGGCTAACAGATAGATGTTTTGGGTAATCATGTTCCTTCCTGCACCCTCTTCTCTTCGAGTCCCCAGGTGCAGACCTAACCAGGATTGCCCAGCCAGGATTGCCCAACGATGGTGAGAGTTATGCATCGAGCGCCCAGGGCAGTGGCCAGGCAGTTTGGGGAGGGTGGGTTTTAAACACAGACTCTCTTAGCATCACAGGTGGGAACCTGTCACCCCTGTTTCTCTAATCTGGGTATCGGTGTGTGCCCTATAGTGAGGAATGCGAAAGCACCAAGGAAGAGGTGCTGGAGTAGGACAGGAGAAGGCGTCCACAGCATCGGCGCTGCTCGCCTGCCTTCACTAGCTAGTCCACCGGGGCTTGTCTGGGGGAAGTGAAGGCTCTGTCGTCGCATGAGTTCAAAGGGACGTGGCTATCTCTAGGCTGGGTGCAGAGGAGGAGATGCCCTGATGACTTCCTCATCATGTCTGAGGTAATGGGCATATGAGGTCAAGGGAAGATTTGGTTTAAGCTTCCAGAATGAGTTCAATGGAAAAATTGGAGCGATGCTCGGAGGAGGACTGAAGAGCTGTGCTTTTGTTAAACACCCTTAGCTATATGAGGCCTCACATCTAAGCTTTAAACAATAAATATTGAACACCTGCTGTGTGCAAGACCACATTGCAGAACCGCGTCAGTTCTCTGTAAGGTGGACCACGTGCCCCTTCAGAGCAGTTTCCTTACTTACACTGAGTAATCCAGGTTTAGAGTTAACGAGAACTACTGAGTGACTTTCTATAGCAGTAAACTGGCAATTTCTCCTACCAACACCACAAGGTAGTGAGGTTGAAACACCTAAAACAAACAAGGATACACGTATGTGTACGTATGTGTACACACACGTAGCGTATGATTATGTTGCGTTGGTATCGCTATGACGTATGCGTGTATCCATTTAGTATTTGTTAGGCCTTCTTTGTGGCAGGCACTGTGTTCGAGTCCAGAGCTACTAAGATGAGTAGGATGTGGGCCTGGCTCTTAAGGAGCTCATTGACCAACAAATGACCCCAAGATCAGTGTCCAGCACTTAGCATGGCCCTTGGCATATAGTAGATGATAAAAAGATGTTATGGTTATGAGGTGGTAAGGAGGGAGGGCCTGAGGGCAAGGATTTCTGGATGAAGTGTGGTTTGAACAGGAATGAAAATTGCCCAGCAGATGATCCAGATGAGAGTTACCCGAGGCCTTCCCAGCAGAAAGAGTAGGATACGCAAGGGTAGGGTGGTAGAGCCGTTTGATGAGCTCAGGGATACCGAGTAGTCTGGTGTTACCGTTTAGGTTAGTCTAAGTTTCCCTTCCAGAATCAAGGAAAGAAGGACATGGAATAATAGAAGGAAATTCTTTCACATTTGTTCCTTGGCTGTTCCCTGGCCGCTGGCTTTCTTCCGTGGCCCTCGGTCTTGGTCCTTCGAGTAAGTATTGAATAGCTGCCACCCGGTGCCCCGGTCCTGTGCTAACTGTGGGGCTAGGGAGGGGATAGTGTCTGGGGGAAGGGGAGCCGTCCTACAGGTTCAGTGAGAGGCGAGCGGCGTCAAGGAGAAGCAGGTGGGGAGTGGGATGACCCGTGTTACAGAAAGGAGTGGACGGGGCGGGGATGATGAGGATGTGTGACCCGAGCAGAAGGTATGTTGGAGAGAAAAGAAGGGGCGGTACCGTGATGGAGAACTTTAGTGCCAGGCGGGGAGGTTGGTTTTAAGCACCTGAGGTCTTCTCTGACGCAAACACTGATGTGATCCCTCCCACTTCAGCTGTCTTTGCCTGCTGGGAAGTCTGGTTTTTTAGTGGCAACTGCAGATTTTCAGGGGGTGGTTTGTGAATGGTGTCTTCTTCCTGGCTTCAGGCATGATGACGGTTATAGCTTTGCTAAATATAGCCAAATCTAGAATTCAGAAATGAAATCCAGAATAAGCATTTGCATGGTCAAAGCCTTTCCTTTGGTCTTTCTAACAAAGTCACACTCACTTAATGAGAGATGGTAACGAGCGACAGTTTCACGTGGGTTTTGAGTGGGAGGTTATGAGGGGAGGCGCACACTTGAACCTCAGTGGCTGAGACTGCACGTGGAGTACACAGGAGAAGCTCGGTCGCCGCTAGTCAGGTACACGTGAACTGTGACTGCACCGGCGCGGTCATTGCAGTGTTTGAAAGCTGACACGTCAGGAAGGGGCTCACACCAGCGGGTACCTTCGTTTTGTGCTTTGCAAAGGTACGTGCTTTCTGAGCCTGCTTAGGGACGGTGACATCTGCATCCGAAAGAGCCAAACAGTGAGGCCCACGGAGATGGTCTTGTCTAGTGAAGTGGCATCTGGCCTGTGAGTAGCCAGGAGGGGCCTTCCGTCTGCTTTTCTGGAGCCAGCATTTCGGTGTGGGGGAAGGAGCGCCGCAGGTGTGCGCGGGGAGACCAGGGTTTGTTGGGCCATTCGATGCCGCGTCGGGGCGGTTACTGAGCGCTCCTACGTGCTGGACGTCAGCCAGCGACAAGGGAGACTCTGCCTTGAGGAGCTCACCCCGATAGAACTTCGGATACAGGAGTCCGTAGCTCCCGGTGTTGGAGGGGAGGGGCCGGGGAGGGAACGGCCGCGAGGCGGCGGTCAATTCTGTGGGGTCAGGAGAAGTCAGGGAAAGCTAACGGAACGTGATGCTTGAGGTAGGTCTTCAAAAATAAGAACTTATTGCTGGATGGACAAGGTTGAGAGAACATTCTAGGCAGAGAGAATAACATGGCCAAAGACAAAAAGCAGGAACGTGTACTGCCTGCTGGGAGCTTTGTGTTTGAAACCGCGTTATCTGTGGGTGCAGGGCTGTCCTGTCCCGTGGGGCAGCCATGGCCACGCACGGCTGTTTAAGTTTAAATCATCTAAATCGGGGGCGCCTGGGTGGCTCAGTTGGTTAAGCGGCTGCCTTCGGCTCAGGTCATGACCCCAGGACTCGGATCCCCGAGTCCTGGGATCAGGCCCCACTTCCACCTCCCTGCTAGGCGGGGAGCCTGCTCTTCCCTCGCCCCGTCACTCCCCCTACTTGTATGCTCGCTCGCTCTCACTCTCTTTCTCCGTCAAATAAATAAATAACCTCTTTAAATTATCTAAATTAAAATGCAACCTTAATTCTACGGGTGTACTAACCACTTTTCAGTTGCTTAATAGCCACGTGTGGCTTGTGCCTACAGTTCTGGACAGCGCAGATAGAAAACATTTCACCATCACAGAAAGTTCTATTAGACCATGTTGGTTTAGAGCAATGGTTTCTACACTTTTTGGGTGGAGTAGCACTATCAGTTAAACATTTTAGGCCTTTTCCTGTAGGTGTGCTTGTTTATTTATACATTACCTGCACGTCCTGCTATCGTTACTTAATACCCGCAGGCACAGTGTGCACCGACCTGAGGTTCATCATATGTGATGGTAGACGCAAATCTGTATTTTAAGTTATCTGGGTAGGTTTTGGTGAGTTTCTTGTCATCTTAGATTGTAATTATTTCTGCATTGTAATGTGACTGATGAAAAGGACACCAGGAATAGAAAGTGAAGCACTATTTTTCTGTTGTTCATATACGCTTATGTTGTCTTTAATCCAAGGTATCTTTGCAAGAAGTTTTTGAAGCCCCTTGTTTGCTTTATGAGGGTTAATTCATTTAAAACAAATGTGATCAGTAAATCCACTTAACCGAGCACATGAACTGGAGTACATCTCAGTCCCCGTCAGCCCGTGCTAGGGAGCTTCCAGTCTTTCCTCATTATTCCATCAGATTCAGGTGAGACACGGGCCTGACGTGGAACCTGGATGGGAGCGCTAGTGTTGGGCCATCTAATAAATGTTGATAAAGATAAAATCTCAGTTCTTAAGAGGGATATTAATATAAGTAGAGAGTTTCATATATGTACTTTTCTACCCCAGGGGATTGTTCTGTGTACCTCTGCTTGGAGACCACTGGTCTAGAGCAGTGGTTCTCAGCCAGGAACAGTTATCCCCCAGGTGACATTTAGTAAGGTCTGGAGACGCATTTGATTGTTACAAGGTGGGAGGTAGTGCTGGCATCTAGGGGGCAGAGGCCAGGGATTCCGCTAAACATCCTCCAGTGTACCCAGTAGCCCTCCCTTTCCACCGCAACACAGAATTATCCAGTCCAAAATGTCAGTAGTGCCAAGGTGGCACACCGTGACGTGTTGACCATTGTGAGGGAAGAGAGAGGAGTCAGGCATGGCGCAGAGCGTCTAATCTGATTTTAGGCAAATCACTTAATTTTTAAATTCATTTTCTCAGCATCAGTAAGCCAATCTTTCTTAACCTGTTATGGCTAAACATCTTTATGTATCATTTTCCATATGAGATGGCTGCTTCAGAAATAAACCAGTGAACTAAAGGAGATCGAATGGTAAGTCTTTGTAGGCTCTGGCTGAGGGAGTTGTAGCTGTACACCACCGACTGTGGATCATCAACGTTAGACAGTTCTCCCTGTATTCTCATCACTCACATCTGGGCAACCCCAAAGTATTGTGAAGCATTTTCTCACCTGAGGGGCTTACAGGGAGGTTCAGTTGAGAAGGGTTATTAAAAATCAGAAAGTTGGGAGCCGCCGTGGTGGCTCAGCGGTTTAGCGCCGCCTTTAGTCCAGGGTGTGATCCTGGAGACCTGGGGTCCAGTCCCATATCAGGCTTCCTGCATGGAGCCTGCTTCTCCCTCTGCTTGTGTCTCTGCCTCTCTCTGTGTGTGTGTGTCTCTCATGGATAAATAAATAAAATCTTAAAAAAAAAAACACGTTGTGAGAGAAGATGCTGATAAGGCTCTGTACAGAGAAGAATTTTCAGGAGGAGTCTAGCACTTGCAGTTAGGGATATTGGGTTCAAGTTCTTTGACTTCTATTTACCAGTGTGGCCTCGGGGAAGTCATTTAGCCAACGTGAGCTAGTGGTTCCACATTTCTAACAAATGTCCTTCCTGCCTCTGTAGAGATGTCGTGCTCACAAAAAGAGAGGGTGTAGGTATAATGTAGAGTGCAGAAGACACAGCCATGTCAGCGGGGAGTTGCAAGGTTTACTGAGCATCTTACGGTATTTTCAGCTCTAGGATGCTGTGGCATACAGAGAAATAATGGAAGATTTGCCTTCTGCCCTTCTTGTTGATATAATTTGAGCAATACACATGGAACAAAAGTACACACCACAGGGCGTGTGGTGTAGTCTTGAAATTCTGGAGGTGTTGAGGAGAGGGAGATCAGTGAGGACTGAAATGGTTAGGAAAGGTTTTGTGAAGGTGGATTGCTCTTAACTGAGTCTTCTCTGGAACCCCTCCTTCAAGTAACCTTGTTTTAGGGAACACGTCTAGTTCTGCACGTTTGCATATGTTATATTCTTAGTAAAGTTGAAGTAAGTATTGCAACATTTTTGGTTTCTCTTGAGGAACGAAATTGCCTACATAAATAAATCATATGTTCTGTGCGTACACCCAAAGTAAAAAAGCCTTTTCATTCCATGTGATTTCAAATCACTCAGCAGTCCTGGCCGCAGTATTTTGTGCCTCCCCCCTCCCCCCCGGTATCTTTAGTATTACTAGTCTGCTATTTTTATTTTTAGTGTATTATGTATACTTTAAACAATCTCAGTTCTTCTTTTGAGTTATGGAGAATTGTTAGGAAAGAGGAGTCCTTCATAATTATGAGTGAGACTTCCACGTTGGCAGAGGGCAAATTCCTCGAGTTGGAACAAAGTTGAAAGAGTGAAAATCTGGAGTTTTCATTTGGGGCCTGCTGTGAGTGAATCAATCTGAACTGGTCAGTTTTCTCCTTGGGCTCTGAGTTAACCTTGGCAGACAGTGGATGGCAATGCCAACTGAAGCTTTGTTATTCATGATTTCTGAAGAGCCGAGAGATAATTGGATGAAAGATTTTATGGCATTCCTGTATTATTATCATAGAAGGCCAAGCATAGCACTGATGTTAGATTATCATTTGTAATTATAATGATCTTAAATAATGATGCCTTTCATCTAGGACTTGAATCCTGGAGAAAGCAATATAATGCCATGTAATTTTGTTTGCTGCCTGTTTTTGAGGATGCTTACAGCTATTGTACTGGGACCTTTAGGGTGAGAGAGATTATTGTCCCTCTGGTACTGAGCATGAATTTGAGAACAAAATGGAGACTTTATTACCCTTTGGGAAGAAGAAAAAAGAAGACGACTCTGGCCTCATCAGTTTGGGCCCTTCGTGGAAGATTGGGGCTTGAGCAACATTTACAGAGGTGGCAAGTGTCCTGCTAGCTCCCTCAACTCCTCATTTCCCCTGGTGAGTGAATCTTGTTCGCTCGGGAAGGAGTATCTTACCGGTTTGTTAAATTTGTTTGATTTCCCCTTGCCTAGCCCTGTTCCTCAGACCTTTGTCCTCTACTGTTTTTAGAAGCCTGGGCATTTCGGTGCTGGGATTAGGCAGTGTTGGGAGGAATAATTCCGTCTGAACTTTGGGCTGTGAAACAACCTTGGTTTGGCCAGAAGGGGTAACTCAGTAATGATTGGGGGAAGCCTGCTATCCGTACTGTCTTTCCTCCCCTGGCCCTGGAATAATGGAAGCCCTGCAGTGTTCTCCTTAGGAGAAGACTTGTAAGGTTGGCCGATGTGCGGTGATTTAAAAGCATCGGAATTGGAGGTAGGCAACCCTTGGCCTGAATCCTGGACCTGTCCCTGTGATGTTGGGCAACAAAGATCCCGGCTTCTCATATGTAAAATGCAGCTAATACTGTGGGTGGTTGTAAGGATTAGATGAAATTATGCAAAGTGCTTAGCATAGTGCCTCGCATGTAGTTAGCAGTCTGTAAATGGTAACGCTTAGTATTCGAGTGCATGAATTTTGTTTTTCTCGGGCAGTATTTGTTTTGCTGTGTGTATAACCCATGAAGTTAGTTAGAGTCCTGGAGAGAGAGGTGTGTGTGTATTTATATATGTATCTCTATATAACTAATGTTAGTTTAATTTTATATATATATGTAACTGTCAATCTCAAAAGTAGAAATATGAGTAATAAGTATCTTAACTGGGATCCCTGGGTGGCGCAGCGGTTTGGCGCCTGCCTTTGGCCCAGGGCGCGATCCTGGAGACCCAGGATCGAATCCCACGTCAGGCTCCCAGTGCATGGAGCCTGCTTCTCCCTCTGCCTGTGTCTCTGCCTCTCTCTCTCTCTCTTTCTGTGTGACTATCATAAATAAATAAAAAAATTAAAAAAAAAATAAGTATCTTAACTATGTGAAGGAACACAGACTATTTAAATGAATGCTATACTCTGAAGATAGATGGACAGATTTAGATAAGGTTAAGGAGATGAGAATCTCAGATAATTACTGTGGTTTGAGGTTTTTTTTTTTTTCCTGCTTGAAAGCCACCTGTGTGCTGGAAAATCTCCCTCACCTGTCATGTTGCTATTAGTATGAAGGGCCTCTCTGCCCCTGAGAAACATGTGATCCTCGCTGCCTATCCAGCTTCAGATTCTTGTGCTCTGACACAATCAGGCCTGTGCCCTCCTCATCTTCCCTTGTACCGTGGATTTAGTTCTTTCCAGTGCTCCCTTTATCTGGGATCCTCTCCCTTGCCCACCTACCTTCATCCCATCTAACCTGCCTACTTAGAACAGTTGATCCATCTTTCCTTCCGTCCTGTAGTTGCTTGTCATTATTGCTGCCTTTGTTGCCCGGCCTTAATCTCAAGGTTTTGTTTTGCTATTTATCAATTTCATTTGTATCTACTTTCTAGTGTTAGATAATTCTTAAGAGGCAGGGTGTAAACCTTAGGTTTATTTTGTATCCAATTTAGGACTCTTATGTTTGAACAATGCAACTGTGGGTCCTGGAGAATAAATTAACTGAAGAATAATACAGTAAATCAATGCTAATTCAAATTTACTGGGTAGGCACTACAGACCAGACAAATGTGAGATACATAGACCTCCCTATGCCTATTCCAATAATATAATAGATCTGTTTGGGACCTTATTACAATGATAAGAGCTCTCAAATCTTGTAGGTTTTTGGTAAAGGTGAAAAATAATAAAATTCAAAGCAAAGTAGAACACCTTCTAGAAAGTCATGTAAATCTCTTTATTGATCAAATTCAATTATAGATACCTAATTCTTTCAATCTCAAAAGTAGAGATATAAAATATAAGTATCTTAACTATCGGGATCCCTGGGTGGCGCAGTGGTTTAGCGCCTGCCTTTGGCCCAGGGCGCGATCCTGGAGACCCGGGATCGAATCCCACGTCAGGCTCCCGGTGCATGGAGCCTGCTTCTCCCTCTGCCTGTGTCTCTGCCTCTCTCTCTCTCTCTCTCTGTGACTATCATAAAATAAATAAAAAAATTAAAAAAAAAAAAAATTTAAAAAATAAGTATCTTAACTATGTAAAGGAACCCTAAAATTATTTCAGTCTATATTGTAAAGATGGAGAAGATTAAGTGAAGTATCAAACCTCAGAAGTAACTGGAATTTGTCTTTAAGGGAGGCATGCATTAATTTTCTAGCTCATGGTAGATGTTGGCCTCGTTAAATTAGGATAGTGATTCTCAACTTATATTTAGGATTGTGAGCATGGGAACAAAGAACAGATAGGAAACAAATATATAATTTGGAAGGGCACAGACTAACCCCAGGTCCAGCTAGGAAAGGAAGGACCTCAAAGAAAATGAGGAGTGTTGATATACCTTCTTAAGAAGTATTTTGTAGCCTTAAGAGACGGGGGGAAGGGAGACAGGAGACTTTTATGTTTATCAAAGGGAATGTGATTTTGTTTTTAAAATATTTTATTTATTTATCTTGGAGAGAAAGAGAGAGAGAGAGAGAGACACACAGCACATGAGGTAGGGTCCAAAGGAGAGGGAGAAAGAGAATCCCAAGCCTACAATGGCTCGATTGCAGGACCCTGAGATCATGACCTGAGCCGAAACCAAGAGTCAGGTGTTTAACTGACTGTGCTACCCAGGTGCCCCGAAAATACAGTTTTTAAAAGGTTCATGAGTATGGCACTAGCTGCTCAGTTATAAATTGAGTCTAGAGTGGTGATATCTAAAATTGATTGCTGATGTAGCTCTTAGAACATAGATAGGCCCTTACTTCCCCCTGTTCTTGCTATTTTCAGAGAGAAGCAGTGAAAAGGAGGATTTTTAGTAAATCTTGCCCAGTGTTTTGCCCTGTGAGTTCCATGACCTTGTTGCAAGATCAGCTCTGGAGCGCCTGGGTGGCTGGTTGAGTGTCTGCCTTCAGCCCAGGGCGTGATCCCGGGATCCAAGATCGAGTCCCACATCAGGCTCCCTGCACGGAGCCTGCTTCTCCTTCTGCCTATGTCTCTGCCTCTCTCTCTCTGTCTCTCATAAATAAATAAAAAATCTTTAAAAAAGAAAAAAAGAAAGATCAGATCTTGGTGGCTCCCTGACCAATGATGAGAATTCACTTGAAAAAAGTTACTTTGGAATAATGTAGACTGTCTCAGAAAATGTAGTACTTCTTTCTCTTTTAAAAACAGAGTTTTAGACTCTTAGTATGTTATGTTAATAATATAAAATGGCTCATTTAAGTGGCTCACCTAGCAGTTTTGAAGTATTTTAGGGTGATATGATAGGCTAACGTCTGAGTCTATATATTCAAGTTCTTGTTCGAGGTTTAGCTCGTAATGAACAAGGTGAGGGAAGTGGATCCTGTGTTCTCCTCAGTGATCTGGGACGCGTGACTTCCCTTCTGTGAGCGTGTTTTTTTCTTATATAAATATGGAGATCATTGGGGGTCCCAAAGATATCTTCTCCTGGAAGACATATTTAAGTTTGTGTAGTTTGTGTTGAGGCCATTTGAGAGGGACAGTGGCATGGAGTTGGTCAGATTGAAGTGTTAGACTTGTGTGGCTGTGACTAAACAACATTCCTGAGATGGGTTGTTAACCTTGGGTGATGTATGAGCCATACTGGGAAGTGTCATTCTTAGGGGAGGCAAAAGATTGCATTCCTTTTCTGTTTACCTGCTTCCATATCCCTATTTTATTTTAAAAAGATTTTATTTATTTATTCATCAGAGACAGAGAGAGAGAGAGGCAGAGACACAAGCAGAGGGAGAAGCAGGCTCCCTGGGGGGAGTCCAATGCAGGACTCGATCACGGGGTCACAGGGTCACGGCCTGAGCCGAAGGCAGATGCTAAACCTCTGAGCCACCAAGGTGTCCCTCTGTATCTCTCCTTTAAACTAGAAAAATCTGTGTTCAGAATTCGATGTTGGAGGAGAGAGGAAGCTAGGATGAAGCTTGGGCTTCTGGCGTGACTAGGTTGGTAATGGTGTCAACAAAATGAAGAAGGAAAAGTGTATGAGGGAAAGAGAATGACTTTAGTTTGGGATTCCTTAGCAGGAAGCACCAACGAAAATCCAAGTGTGAATATGGTTTAGGACATTGGGGAATAGGACTGGCCTGCATTTTAGAGAAAAGTTTGGTGAGAGTTGTCCCATAACCATATGATATTAATGAAAAGTGAAATGGAATGAGCCCTCAGAAGGAGACTGGGAGAGAGAAGGGGGCTATGGATACGTGGAGGAAGAGGTGCACACCAAACTCCCGCACTCTGACCTGCAAACCCCTGTGTGCTCCTTATCTTTATCTCTTTTGAGCATTTAACATTGTTTCCTCTTTGGTATCTTAGGCTTGGTTGGTCCTTTTGCCTGGAATGTTTGTTCTTTTTTTTTTTTTTTTTTTTTTTTAAGATAGGAAGAAATGAAGGGCGGAGGGGAAAAAAGAAAAGATAAGAAACACAAAAGGAAGGAATGAAATAAGGAAAGTGAAAGAGGGAAGGAGGGAAGGTAGATACACAGAAAAATATATTAAAATCTATTTTTAAAACTAAGTAATTTTTTATTGAAGTATAATTAACATACAGTGTTATATTATTATTTTATAAATTTATTTTTTTATTGGTGTTCAATTTGCCAACATATAGAATAACACCCATCATCCCATCAAGTGCCCCCCAGGGCCCGTCACCCAGTCACCCCCACCCCATACAGTGTTATATTAGTTATATTCAGCAATTCTGTACGTTACACAGTGCTCATCACTAAGCGTAGGCACCATCTGTCACCCAACGACATTATGACGATATTATTGACTATATTTCCTATGCTGTACTTCTCATCTTTGTGATTTATTTATTTTATGACTAGAGGTTTGTGCCTTTTGATCTTCTTTATTTTACCCCCTGCCCCACCTCCCTTCTGGCAGCCACCAGCTTGCACTCTGTATTTAAGAATCTGTTTTTTTGTTTGTTTCTTTGTTCATTTGTTTTGTTTTTTTAGATTCCCCAGATAAGTGAAATCATGTGGCATTTGACTTTGTCTGACTTATTTAACTTAGCATAATACCCTCTAGGTCCATCCACATTGTTGCAAATGGCAAGATCTCATTTTTTTCTACAGAGTAATATTACATTTTATACATATATTACATCTTCTTTATCCGTTCTATGTGTTGATGGACACTTGTGTTGTTTCCATATCTTTGCTATTGTAAATGTTGCAGTAAACATAGGGAGGCATGTATCTTTTTGAATTAGTATTTTTGTTTTCTTTTAATAAGTACCCAGTAGTGGAATTACTTGATCATACGGTATTTCTTTTTTCAATTTTTTTGAGGAATCTCTGTTCTGTTTTCCACAGTGGCTGCATCAACTTATATTCCTACCAGTAGTCAACAAAGGTATCTTTTATTCCGTATCCTCACCAGCATTTGTTCTTTCTTGTTTTTTTGATCCTAGCCATTCTGACAGGTAGAAGGTGATATCTCATTATGGTTCTGATTTGCATTTTCCTGATGATTAGTGATGTTGAGCATCTTTTTTTTTTTTTTTTTTTAAGCATCCTTTCATGTATTTCTGGCCATCTGTATTTCGTCTATGGAAAAATGTCTTTTCCAGTCCTCTGCCCATTTTTCACTTGGATTATTGGGGGTTTTTTTTTGGTCTCGAGTTACATAAGATCTTTATATATGTTGGATATTAACTCTTTAGCAGTTATATAATTTGCAAATATCTTCTCTCATTTAGTATGTTGTCTCTTTGTTTTGTATAAAACAAAAGCTTTTTATTTTGGTGTAGTCCCTAATAGTTTATTTTTGCTTATGTTTCTTTTGCCTAAGGAGATCCATCTAGAAAAAATATTGCTGTAACTGACGTCAAAGAAATTACTGCCCGTGTTTTCTTCTAGGAGTTTTATGGTTTCAGATCTCATATTTAGGTCTTTAGTGCCTTTCTGGTCTTTCCATGGCTGACTACTCCTTTTTTTTTTTAATATTTTATTTATTTGTTTATTAGAGAGAGAGAGAGAGAAAGCACGTGTGTGCATACACGAGCTGGGGGGAGGGAGAGGGAGAAACAGACTGTCTGCTGAGCAGGGAGCCCGATACAAGGACCCTGGGATTCTGACCTGAGCAGAAGGCAGATGCTTAACCAGCTGAGCCCCCCGGGCGCCCCTGGCTGACTTCTTGCCATTCAGACCTCATTTAAATCTTACATCAGAGAGAGCTTCCTTCACCATCCAATATAAGGAACTTACCGTGTTTTGTTTTGCCATGTAGGCTGTATCAACTGATTCTTGCTTGTTGTTTATCTCCCTCTACAAGAATATCACGTTCATGAAAGCAGAGACCTTGACTGACTTGTTCATCATATATCCCCAGCGCCCAGTGTAGCACCTGACCTATCTGAGGAGCTCAGTGAAAACTAGTTGAAGGAAGACATGAGCAGATGAAGGAGGCAGAATGATTGGAGATATAGATGTAGAACCAGGAGAGATTAAGCGATGGAAATGAATACTAAGTAGATTTAAAAGGAGGGGAGTATGGATGCTTTGGTTGGGGTGTTAGAGATCAGAAAGGTCATGATAAGGATGGAAGAGTGTTTATTGGGCTTGGAAATATGAAGATTATTCCTGAGCTCTGTTAGAGCAGTTTAAGTGGAGCAGTGGAGGCAGTGGTATGAGTGAATGGGAAGTCAGTCGGATGCTGAGTCACGGAGGAATTTATTATTATTTTTAATGGTGGAAGAGTCTCAAGTACATTAAGCAGAGAAGAAGCAGCCAGTAGAGAGGAGGGGATGGAACTAGAGTACAGGGGGGTTTGTTTGTTTGTTTGTTTGTTTATTTATTTATTTATTTTTACAGGGGGGATTATTATTATTTTTTTTAATTTATTTTTTATTGGTGTTCAATTTACTAACATACAGAATAACCCCCAGTGCCCGTCACCCATTCACTCCCACCCCCCGCCCTCCTCCCCTTCTACCACCCCTAGTTCGTTTCCCAGAGTTAGCAGTCTTTACGTTCTGTCTCCCTTTCTGATATTTCCCACACATTTCTTCTCCCTTCCCTTATATTCCCTTTCACTATTATTTATATTCCCCAAATGAATGAGAACATATAATGTTTGTCCTTCTCCGACTGACTTACTTCACTCAGCATAATACCCTCCAGTTCCATCCACGTTGAAGCAAATGGTGGGTATTTGTCGTTTCTAATGGATGAGGAATATTCCATTGTATACATAAACCACATCTTCTTTATCCATTCATCTTTCGTTGGACACCGAGGCTCCTTCCACAGTTTGGCTATCGTGGCCATTGCTGCTATAAATATCGGGGTGCAGGTGTCCCGGCGTTTCATTGCATTTGTATCTTTGGGGTAAATCCCCAACAGTGCAATTGCTGGGTCGTAGGGCAGGTCTATTTTTAACTGTTTGAGGAACCTCCACACAGTTTTCCAGAGTGGCTGCACCAGTTCACATTCCCACCAACAGTGTAAGAGGGTTCCCTTTTCTCCGCATCCTCTCCAACATTTGTTGTTTCCTGCCTTGTTAATTTGCCACAGGGGGGATTATTGATGAAAGAGGACTGAGGAGTTAAGGACAGGTCACAGAGAGAATTCTGAACTCAGGTGCAGGAGAGGGCTTTGGACAGGAGAAGGCACTTCATTCACTGACCTGGCAGGGCACAGGACAAAGGATGGGTACAGAAGATAGGGAATTGGTGAGATTTGATAGGTCGAGGGAATTCTTGCCTCCTGGCTTTAGTTTTATTTTCTTCTTCTTCTTTCTTCTTTTCCCTACACCTCCTGGCTTTTGTTTTCTATCCAAATGCTGTGGGGTGTGAGTTGAATTGCGGTTTACAGAGAGTCAGGAAGGATGGAGAGAAATTCCTTAGGTTTAGGAAGAAAAGGACTGGCAGTATAAATAGAAGAGTGGCCTGATCATTTGGAAAGCCCATTTGAAATGACTCATGGGAAGACAGGTTTTCCTGACCTCTGAGGGTTTATCAATTTTGAAAGTGTACTATTTTGGGTAGGACTTTTTCTGAAACAGATTATCTATTTCCTGTCTTCTAGATTATATGTCACAGAAGCAGTATGACATAGGTAGAAAGTATGCCTGGTCAGCACCTGTCCGGTGACCACCATGCCCTGTACTCTGGACAGATTACTTCCCACCCTGTCCATCAGGTTCCCGGTCTGTAAGAGGAGGATAATGTGATGGTGACATTACTTTTGAAGTCTAACATCTCACCATTCTTTTATTTCTCAATTGCGTTGTTATTAGGTCTGTTGTGAGCTTTGCTTGATATGGGTAAGACAGTTTGCTCCTGGCTTGTACGGCTTTTAGAACTTCATGTTTGTGCTTCATTGTGTTTTTCTGGTTCCTTTCTTGGGAGGCTGTCCCCTGTCACTTCTCGCTGCTATCCGTGTGCCTTCCTGAATTAGGGCCTCTCTGATTTGCTGCTTTAATCTGCAGTGGACTCAGAAGGCAGGTGACTAAGCCTGTTAGAGCCGTGTGCAACAAACAGTAAAGAGGCTGTTAGTGAGAGTTGGAGGGTCTTGTCTGTGATGAAAGGACAGGAGCTGCTGAGCATGGGCTGTGCCTCCTGTTGGCACAGAAATTAGTTTTTTATGCCTCATGTTCCAGAAAGGTTGAGTTCTAAGGAGATAACGAGTTACCATTTGATAGTTCTTATTAATTAAATGTGGTTAGAAGCATTTGTCTGAAAAGTTGAGTATCAATGCCATAGGGACTTAGCCTATTTCCATTTTCCTTCTCACTTTCTATCCCTTCTCTTCCTGTCTCCCACCCACCCTCCTCACACACAGAAGGCCCTTCTTCACCCTTTCAATGTAAAGCTCTGTTTTAGGCCCTGTTATAATATTATCTCAGTCATTCAATTTCCATTTATATGAAACCACAGAGAAGTTTCCAGGATTTATAGCTCACTGTTCAATGCTGTCTATGTTTGTATCTCAGTAAGAGCCCTGCTGGAGACGCTCAACTGGTATTTGGTGTTGGGGGCTGGAAGACTTGAAACAATGAAATGAATGCTAGTTCTATGTGTGATGTGTGCATGATATGGAAGAAAGCAATCGTTAAGTCATAAAATATTTTTTTAAGTTTTTTTTTTTTTTTTTTTTTTTTTTAATTTAAGTAATCTCTACACTCCATGTGGGACTTAAACTCGTGATCCCAAGATCAAGAGTTGCATGCTCTTCTGACTGAGCCAGCCAGGTGCCCCGATGAAATATTTTTTTATACAGGTTAATCCATACAGATAGTAGAATAGTTAGAAAATAAAGTTAGACAAAGAGAGAAAATACTGGGAACCTGGCTGGCTCTTTCAGTAGGACATGTGATTCTTGATCTTGGGGTTGTGAATTTGAGCCCCACGTCTGGTATAGAGATTACGTTAAAAAAAAATCTTAAAAAAAGGAAAATATTACCCATAATCCTATAACTCACCATTGTTAATGTTTTGTGTGTGCCTTCCAGACTTGTGTGTTTTTAGAAAAATAAGAATATCCTTCACATCATCCTCTGTAATCTGCTTTCTCCCTTAGCAGTATTTCCTAACTATTTGTGTTAAATATCTGCATCATCAGTTTTAGTCCATTGTATGGATGTGTTGTGATTTATTTAGCCAGTCTCCTATTAGACATTTAGGTTATTTATAGCTGTTATGAAACAACCACAGCGAGTATTATTCAAGCCTTGTCCTATTACTTCCTTAGAAGAAATTTCTGAATGTGAAATGGCTGGATCAAAGAATACTCATAGGGGCAGCCCCAGTTTAGTGCCACCTTTGGCCCAGGGCGTGATCCTGGGGTCCTGGGATCGAGTCCCACGTCGGGCTCCCTGCATGGAGCCTGCTTCTTCCTCTGCCTGGGTCTCTGCCTCTCTCTTTCTCTTGTGTCTCTCATGAATAAATAAAATCTTTTAAAAAAAAAAGATACTCATATTTCAACTTTTGATCTATATTTATAAAATAGCCTCCAGAAAGAGTAAACATACTTCCATAAGAAGTGTATCTTTTTTTTTTTTATTTTTTAAGATTTTATTTATTTATTCATGAGAGACACAGAAAGAGAAGCAGAGACACAGGCAGAGGGAGAAGCAATCTCAAGCAGATTCCCCATGGAGCAAGGAGCATGATGCAGGGCTTGATCTCCTGACCCTGAGATCCTGACCTGAGTCAAAATCGAGAGTCAGATGCTTAGCTGATTGAGTCACCCAGGTGCTCCAGAAGTATATCTTCTTTATGAGGTTGGACATATTCTCTTTGTTTCTTTCTGTCTCTATGTCTTTTATCTGTCCTTTATATTTCTTCTTTGGTGATTTTTTGGTTTATGTTTCTTTGCTCATAGTTTTGTTAGAGTGTTCATCTTCCTTAACAACTTACAGAAGTTCTTCACATATTTGAGATGTTAATCCTTTCTCTCTCTCTCTCACACACACACACACACACATATTGCAGCTTCTTTTTTTCTGTTTTGTCATTTACTTTCTGTTAAAGTGGGGTTTTGCAGATATCTTTAATTTTTGTGCAATCATGTATGTCAATCTTTTCCTTTATGATTTCTATCTGAAGTCATACTTGGAAAGGCCTGAGGAGAAATAGAGGGCCTAGATCACGGAGACCCTTTGAGTCTGAAGTTTATTTTTCGAGCAGTAGGGAAGCCAGATTCTTAAGAGGGGATGCCGTGATCAGATTTGCAGTTTAGTTGGATCTGTGGAGAATGACGGGAAGGAGCTGAGTCTAGAGCATGTGGGAGGCTGTTGCCATGATCTAGATCTAAGGGCAGAACACGAATGGGAACAGAGTAGAATGCACACAGATATTTAGGAGGTTCATATAGTCAGGATATGGTGCTTGCTTGGACTTGGAGGTTGAAAATGAGGCATGGAATCAAGAATGATTCCAGGCTTCTAGTTTGAGGGCACTAGCTGAGCTCTGTTAGTTCAGGAGGAGAGGGTGGAAAGAGGGAAGAAGCAGGTTTAATGAAGAAGATGATGAGTTTGATATGATCACTTTGCACTGTGTTTGGGTGTGTTTGGGTTTTCTGCTGTTGTGTAACAAACTACCTACACCCCCAGGGACTTAAGACAACAATGGTTCATAATTTCTCATGATTCTGTGGGTTGATGGAGGCTCAGCTGAGCTTCTCCTAGGGCTTCTGCTCATCTAATTTAGGGTCTGTTAAAATTGTCTTTACTCCTACTACTCTGTTCTACAACATACCTGAATTCAGAGCATCCCAACATGGACTAGTAGTACATCACATTTCTTTCTTTCTTTCTTTTTTTAGAGGAGGGGAGAGGAGTGGGGGAAGAAGGAAAGAGAATCCCAAGCAGATTCCATGCCCAGTGCCAACCTCGATGCAGGGCTCGATCCCAACAAACCTGAGATCATGACCTGAGTTGAAATCAAGAGTTAGACACTTGGGCAGCCCTGGTGGCTCAGCGGTTTAGCACCGCCTTCAGCCCAGGGCCTGGTCCTTGAGACCTGGGATCGAGTCCCACATCAGGTCTCCTGCATGGAGCCTGCTTCTCCCTCTGCCTGTGTCTGTGCATCTCTCTCTCTCTCTTTCTCTCTCTCTCTCATAAATAAAAATAAATAAAATCTTAAAAAAGAGTTGGACACTCAACTGAGTGAGCCATCCAGGCACACCAGGGCCTCACATTTCTAACATCATGCTGCATCTCTTACGGAAACATACATGTCAGGGAAATATAAAAAAACCCTGTGGATTTTATGTGTAGAACTCTGGTGTTTTTCACACTCTGGGGAACGCACCACAGTGAGAACTGGGTGAAGGTGTGCCTTTTACAAATTTTGCTTATTTATTTCTGGTAAAGTGGGATAGGGCTTTGGGGGAACTTGGGCAAATCATTTTGGGAAAGAGAACCTAGGGAAGTTGAATATTATATGAAATTGTTTGGAGCTGTATGTGCAGAAAAACTTGTACTCAAGTTTGAAAAGTCAAGAGTGAGAAGACCAACAGGCTGAGAATGGAATTGAGGTTTAGCAAGACTTAAGCGATAGCCTGGTAAGGAAAGCCCTTTAAGGAGACTGAGAAAGAACATCCAGAGAGGTTTGAGGAGAATCAGTAGACTGCAGTGTCTTACACATATGGGACCATACAGAGGTGAGAAATCGGAGTCTAGAAGAGGCTTAGATGCACCAGAGTGGCCAGGTAGGATAAAGATTGGAAAATGTCCCCCGGATTGGACAGTGGGATGGCATTGGCCTCCACAAGAGAGTGGTTTCAGAAGAGCAGTGAGTTGATGGGTGGGTGCACCAAGGTTGCATTATTTCTTCAAGAAGTGTGAATAAGAAAAGGACAGATTGTATGGTCACTGGGTCAGGAGGTGTTTGAATAAAAGAACAGGCTACTAGGAAGGCATCAGGTGGGAAGAGAGAGAGAAATTAAAACAAAAGTAAGGACAGTTGCCTATTGGAGTAAGGTTCCAGAAGAGATGACATCTTCATCTTTTTGAATTGCAGCTTTATCCTTTCAGTTATTCAGATCAAAAACATTTCCTCCAGTGAGCCAGTTGGCCCCTTCCATATTCTCAGGCCCCAAACCTCTTCTCATCTAGTGTGTCAGAAAACTCTATTTGCCATTCACCATACATCCCCCAAACCAACCAGTCCTACCTTCCTCACCTGCTGTCTCCCTAGGTCAAGCTGTCGTTGGCCTGGATTATTCCAGTTGCTTCTTCATCGGTCTCTACTTCTCCTTGAGGCTCCTGTCTAATCTCACAGGAGTCAGAATGATCCTTCCAAGTGCAGGTCATTTCATGTGACTCCTCTGCTCAGAATGGTCCTAGTGACTGCCCATCTCACTGGACATAAAACTGCAGATCCTGACCTGGGCCTAGAAAGTGCTCTTCTCTAGCCCACAGTCGCTTCTCTATTTTACCACTCTCCTCTTTGGTTTTTGCACTCTCTCCACCCTGGCCTTGTAGCTCGTTAAAGCAGGGTAGGTTCATGCCGGGTTTTGGTGCTCACTTTTCCTTCTGCCTGTAATAGTCTTTGTCTAGGTAGCCCCAAAGCTTGCTCTCCCTCACTTGTCTTGCTTAAATTTCACTTTCTCAGAAAGTCCTTCTCTGACTATTGTATTAAAAATGACAACCCTCCATTCCTCTAGCTCTCCTTATTCCTTTTCCCTGCATCTGTACGCTTTGTAATTTATTTGTTGATTATCTCCCTTCATTAGAATATAAACTCAGGGGATCCCTGGATGGCTCAGTGGTTTAGCGACTGCCTTTGGCCCAGGGGGCGATCCTGGAGCCCCGGGATCGAGTCCCACGTCGGGCTCCCGGCATGGAGCCTGCTTCTCCCTCTGCCTGTGTCTCTGCCTCTCTCTCTCTCTCCCCCCGTCTATCATGAATAAATAAATCTTAAAAAAAAAAAGAATATAAACTTCATGAGCTTGTCTGTTTTGTTCACAGGCTGTCACAGGATGGGCTTAACAAATATTTATTGATTAAATTGGTGATGAATGAATGAAATCAAGGCTAGTCCTTGGAAAAGGAGGAAGAAATTTCATCCTCAGAGACAGGAGGAGATAAATGAGTCGGTGTAGATGTAGTTCAGCTTGTAGTGGGAGAGCTAGGGTTGGTTGGGGGAGATAGGAATTTGAAGGTAGTCATGGCAGATGCCCTCACTTTTCTGGATAAGGAGGCAAGGTTGTCTCCTGAGGGTAGTGGTGAGAGTATAGGGGTGAGGACACTCCTGAGGATTTGGGCTAATCATTGAGAGGAATAGGAGTGGGAGCTATCCAAGGACAAGTAAAGGACCCGGGCCAGGATGAAGACCATCAATTGATAATGATACAGTTTTGGAAGATTGTATGATTTTTCTCCAGTAGAGCTCAGGAGACTGGGTTAGGAGCCAGATAGGTGGATTTAGCATTGATTCCAAGTTGGGTAGATGTGATGGGAAGCCAGGGGTGCAGAGGAGTCAAAGGAGCAGTCCACATTGTCGACCATGGGGCAAGAATCAGGAGAGAAGACCATCACCTAAAGAACAGGTTGGTGGATGGGAGAAATGGAAAGAGTCAGAGCCTGGAGGATGGATGAATTTGAAGAACAGATTAGGCCAGAGTGAAGGCATGAGAGACTGGAAGGGTTGGAAGGTGTGTCAGAAGGTGAACAGTTGGCATTTAAGATTTGTGTTGACGAGGTCTAAGGTGTGGCCATGGACGTAGGTGTTTGGAAAGACCAAAGGTCTTTGTAGTGAAGAAATTTAGATGCCAAAGTATAGGAGTGAATCATCCTTGTAGATTTTGAAACCATCCAAGATAGTGGCAAGAGTTACAGCAGAGAGGAAGCCAGGATGCCAAAGTTTTCAGTGAATTTGCAGAAATGAGTAGGAAAGGCAAGGAAGAGTAGAAGCCATGGGAGCCAGATGGCATGAGCTCAGAGGGGCAGGGACTTTTACATGAGAGTGGAAGGTGGAAACAGTAATGATCTGGAATTAATTTAAGAGAGCAAGGAAGATTCTGACCTCCTACCCTGAGGTTAGTGAAGTGTAGGAAAATCTGGCATGAGAGGGCTGATGATGCAAGCCATGTTGGCTGGTGCAGAAGCAGGCCAGAGCGATTTGGATGATGTATCTTTTGGCCAGGTTATGGAGCTAAGTAGTTGTTTATGGCATTTATTTGACAGCTTTGTGTTTCCTCTTATTATTAAAAGGAGTAAACTTTCCTTTCAGTTATATTTTATACATTTATATATTAAATATTTACTTGTCATATATATATATATATATGTATAAATTTTTAAAAATTCTCCTTTGACTGTTGGCTTTGAGAAGAAAAAGATGTGGCCTCAGTATATGTGATTTTGAATTTACCTTTTGTATTTTATAGATTGCTGGAACTTTCTGCTCACCTTTAACTTTTAGGCCTTGCTGGTCAGGTTGGTTGCCTCTTGGTTCTCTTTTGTCATGGTGGACTAATGATTAACTCTTAGAGGAGTCCTTTACCTCAGAAGTTGCTGAGTGATGAAGGACCACTTCTCCCTGAGTCTTTGCCAGCCTCTAGATAAAGGAAAAGGTCTTTGTTATTTTTTTTTTTTAAAGGCTCAATTTGTGAGTTAGACATGGTATCTTGCATATTTCCAGTTATCCAAGAACCAAAATAGTTAGCTGAGAAGTCTCCATGAGATGCTGGCTCCTCCGCACCCCTAGTGGTTGAAGCTCCTCGCTTCACCTCCTGCACAGATCAGGACTGCTCCTGGGAATACCTGTTGACTTCTTTTACATGTGATTAGTGGTTCCCAGTTTGTGTTCTTTCTTACACTCAAGCTCTTGGCACACATCTCTTTACCTTTTGTTCCATCTTAACTGTGTTCATTTATCTCGTTGTCATCTAAGCTGTTCTCCGCCTACCCCTGACCCAACCTGGGCTCCTAAGGGGTGTGGTTAGGTTTCCACTCACCTTTTATATGCTCTTTTATCTACTTAGATACTTAGTAAGTAGGTATTGAATTAATGCATTAAACTTAGAGTTCAAACAGCCTGACTCACACATTTTGCAAAGGAGAAAACTGTGCCCAGAGGATTAAATGACCTGTCCAAGGCTACACAGGTTCAGATGGAATTAGGATCCATTTCTCCTTTCAAGGTTTGGGGGTTTCCTGAAAGATTAATGTCAAAATAACTAGGCCTAAATTGATCTTGTCCCCCAAAGGTAGAGATAATTGAACTTCTCTGCAAATTTAATCCTGTCTTCTAGGGATAGGGGCTTTCAACTTCTCATTTCCCCTGTGAGCCTGTTTGGGGATGGGATGATGGGTGGGACTTTCATTGTTCTTTAATTAACTACTGAGATTGGGGGAGGAGGGCCGAGACACCGGAAGGTTCTGTCCTACTTGTAAAACTGGTAGGTTTGCTTTTTCCCTGACCCGTACCTTCAGGATGCCCTTCTGTCTCATGGGTGCTCATGGAGACCGTGAGCCGGGCACTGGGAACCTCGGAGGGGGCTACTGGATAACTTCTGGCCCGGCAGGCAGAAAGCAGCATATCTGGGGCACTTATGAGTGATTTGGGGGAACCAAGGATTAGAAGGACATTATAATCAGGTGCCAGAAGTTCATAGATAGGTCATTTGTGACTGGTAGGGTTGGCAGGAAACAGTGAGTCACACTGGCAGGTTGACAGGGGATTGAAAAAGAACAAATTCTTAGTAATTGCTGGGAGAGCCCTTTTTTCCATTTAGACCAGTGGTTCTTAATTGGGGGCTGTTTTGCCTGCCAAGGGACATTTGGCAATGTCTGGAGACATTTTAGGTTGTCACAGCTTGGCGAGTGGTATATGTGTGTGTTGCTGGCATCAGATGGGTAGAGGCCAGACTTGCTGCTGAACTGGTCCTGCAGTGCCCAGGACGACTCCTCACGAGAGGGGATTGTTTATTCAGCCACAAGTCAGTAGTGCTTGGGTTAAGAAACCCTGATGACTAGTTAAGTCATTAAAACAAATGTTTTATATGGATTATTTACTTTGAATTGTCTGGTTAGATGGCAAAGCTGGATTTATTTCCACCTTTTTCTTTTTTGAACTGAAGTGAAATTCATATAACATATAATCACTTAAAAGTAAACAGTTCATTTGCATTTAGTACATTCACAGTGTTGTACAACCACTACCTCTGTCTAGTTCCCAAGTATTTTCACATCACCCTAAAAGGTCTCCATTTAGCAGTTATTCTCCCTCTCCTCCTTCCCCAGCCACTGGAAGCCACCAATCAATCGGCTTTGTGTCCGTGGATTTACCTATCCTGCACTTTCCATATAAATGGAATCGTATACAACCATCTTTGTGACTGACCTCTTTTACTTAGCAGGATAGTCTTGAGGTTCATTTATGCTGTGGTATGCGTCAGTACTCCATCCTTTTTTATGCTTGAATAACATTCCATTGTTAAAATATTCCTCAGAATTATTAGATATATCAGTTTGTTTATCCATTCATCCATTGATGGATATTTGGGTTGTTTTCTATGTTTGGCTGTTGTGAATAATGTAGCTATGAAGATTTGTGTACACGTTTTTGTTTGAAAAACAAAATTCTTCTTCATTTATTTTGGGTATACACCCAGAAGTAGAATTGCTGGGTCAAATGGTAATTTGAAGAATCTCCAAGTTGTTTTCCACGGTGGCTGCACAATTTTACATTTCCACCAGTAAAGCATGAGGGTCCCAGTTCTTGGCAAGTCCACATTCTTGCTAACACTTGTTATTTTATTTTTTGATGGTGGTCATTCTAGTAGGTGTGAAGTAGTATCTCGTTGTGGTTTAAAAACATTTTTTTTATTATGGTAAAATATATATAACATAAAATCTACCATTTTAATGTCTTACCCTTATGATACAAACTGGTCATTTGACAAATATATTTTGAGGCCCTACTCATGAGGGCAAACATTGCTTAAATTATGAACAAAACAGGTATAGGCCCGAAGGAAGCAGACATTATTGAACTCCCACCACTAAATTATCAAATCTGGAAGTGATTTTAGTAGAAAGTATAGGAGGTGTAGCTACTGCATCAGGCTTAACTGTCACAACTTTTTGGTTTCCACTGTGTGTGTAGTTCCTTTCATATAAGGACATATTCATAGTGTAAAAAACACAGAAAAAAAAAAAAAAGAGAAATACAAGACCCAGCAGCGGTGCTGTGGCATTTGTCCCTGTCCTGTAGTCCACTGGGAAAATCCTGTTTCAGATTCCTTTAGAAACCCCCCAGGAAAAAAAAAAAAAAAAACAACAAAAAAAAGAAACCCCCCAGGTTCTTAAAGCATCTTCCACTGTGGTCTTCCGTCTTTTGAGTCATGCGGATGGGACAATCATATTTCCTTTCGAATTGGTGTAAAAGCAAAACTGCAACCCCCTCCCCTCCTCCCGTCTGTGTCTTCTGTAAAGGATCAGAGTCCACGTGAGATGAGGTGGGCTGGGTGCCTGGCAGGAGTGACCGAACTGTTCTGGCATGTGGAGCTCCTTTCTCTGTGAAGTGCCTGGGACGTGGCTAAGCCGAGGTCCAAGTCCACATGGAAAGCTCAATACCAAGAGACACGAAATTTCCTTGGTAGAAGATGTAAGTGAAGACCCCCCAGAAGGAAGGCTTTTGATGGTGCCCCTGAAGAGAGGGTAGAGCAAGGCGTTTGTCTCTTTTCTCCCAGGCTTGGGGTCTAGGGCGGCTGTGACAGATGACCCCAGCAGAGGTCCGCCTTCTCACCATTCTGGAGTCCCCGAGCCTGAAATCAGGGTGTCGACAGGGCCACGCTCCATCCCCCTCCAGTCTCTAGCAAAGGATCCTTCCTTGCCTCTTGCAGCTCCCCGTGGGGCGGCCCGTGGGGCTTCTTTGCTTCTAGTTGTGTCGCTCCAGTCTCTGCCCCCATTTCACGGGACCGTCTCTTCTCCGAGTGTCTTGGTCTAAGGATACTTGTCATTGGATTTAGGGCCTACTGCTATGATCCAGGACGATCTCATTTTGAGAGCCTTAACTGAATTACATCGCCAAGACTCCTTTTCAAGTAAGCACATTTATAGGTTTCTGGCGTTAAGACATGGCTTGCCATCCATCCCATTATAAGGGTGAGGGAGACATGGTTCTGGGAGTACAGGAAAGCTTTTTTTTTTTTTTTTTTTTTTTTTTCATGATTGGGAGAGAAGGAGACAAAGTTGGGTAGCAAGTGGCATATTTTGCTGCAATATCGCCGTTGCCCTCCATGGAAGCTCTTGGTTTGAAATGCCAGCCCCACCAGGAGAGGACTGGGCAGCCTGACGGGGCCTGGCTTCACTGGAGCTAGTTTGTCAGCCCTCTGCCCCACTCCTACTGAGCCTATCTCCTTGTGACTCTAGCTCTGTCTTCCTTCCATGAGCCCTTCCTTTTTTCTCTTTCCTTCCTTACCAGGTGTCTTCTCTGGTATTTTGCTTTCCTTTGGTATTATTCTGTCGCCATCATGAATGGTGAGTGACACACAAGTATATATGTTAGTCATTATAAAGCTTATTAAGTGGCTCTTTGCTGCTTGTCTTCTGAACTGATTCAGCAGATGATGGTGCTGGAGCCTTGCAATGACCTTCTTCCTTCCTAGGATCTTGATCTTTGCCCACATGATTTAGGATATGATTCCAGGAGCTGTTGGGACTACAAGGCATGTGCTGTGTGTGTGTCTCACTTTCCTTGACCAGAGTACTTTTCTTACAGGGAGCCATTGGACTGGGGGAGGGGATGAGCCTCCTGAGACCTTGAGTCACCCACTTCTAGTAGATTCCCCACCTGCACCCCACCCCACACCCCTGTCGCCTGTCCCATCTAGAGCTTGGGCCATCATATATGGTTAAATGCACATCTCCCTGAAGGATAATAATACTTCTGTTCTAAAGGTCCGAAGCCTAGTCAGCACTCCTCCAAATAACACTTCAAGATTGACAAAAACATTGGCAAATCTATAAAGTTGACATTTTAGGTAGAGTGGAGGACACAAAGGATCTTAAATCTTTGCCTAGCTTAGATATCATCACTGAGTTGCTTTTTATAAACCGAATCATATCTTCCGCTGTGGGATGAAGGTGCCAGTTAATTTTTCCAAGGAATGTCCTGTCTCCTGAGGCAACATTGAGACTTGCTGGGTAAAAATTATATAGGGTGTAGTTCAACCCTACATGGGTTGAATGGTGAAGGGGGCAAGGGTGAGAGGGTCTTAATTAGTAAAATACCAAACAAAAATGAAAGCATCCTTCCCTAGATAGTGATTCACAAATACATTTACAGTCCTTTTCTGGCCAAGGTCCTAGGAGTCAGCTGTGCCACCCAAGTAATCTTAGTCATTTTAATAATAATAATAATGATAATAATAGGAGCTAACTTTTAGTGCTTCTGGGTGACTGCTTTACTGGGATTATCTCAGCCTTATCAGGGACTGATACTACCTCGTTTTACATTTGAGAGATGGTAAGCAACTTGCCTAAGGCCACAGAATTATCTATTGTGGGTAAAGGGACTGCTGACCCTAAGCCCAAGGCTTTTTGTTTTTTTTCCCTTGGTTGTGGTGAAAAATACACACCATAAAATCATTTTAACCATTTTAAAGTGTACAGTTCTGTGGCATCAAGAACATTCCCGTTGTTGTATAAACATCACCACCATCTGTGCCCACAGCTGATCTCTGTACACATTAAATACTAACTTCCTGTTTCCCTCCCCAGCCCCTGGCAGCCACCAGTCTACTTTCTGTGTCTGAGTTTGGCTACTTCAGGTACCGCAGAGAAATGGAATCATACGGTATTGTCCTTTTGTGTCTGGCTTATTTCACTTAGCACAATGTCTTCAAGTTTCATCAATGTAGTAGCAGGTGTCAGAGCTTCCTTTTTAAGGCTGAATAATATTCCATAGTCCATATGTACATTTTGATTATCCATTCATCTGTTGATGATCACTTGGCTTGCTTCTCTTTTGACTATTGTCGTGAATGTAGGTGCATAAATATCTGTTCAAGTCCTTGCTTCTTTTTGGTAGATACCCAGAAGGGGGTTGCTGGAGCCAGTGATAATTCAGGGTTTACTTTTTTGAGGAATCACCATAGTGTTTTTCACAACAGCTGCACCATTTACATTGCCACCAATAATGCACAAGGTTCCAGTTTTTCCACATCCTTGTAAATACTTGTCATTTCCTGTGTGTGTGTGTGTGTGTGTGGGGGGGGGGGGGGGTGGTATTTCTGTTTCATAATGGCCATCCCATTTGGTGTGAAGTAGTAGGTCCTTGTGGTTTTGATTTGCTTTTTCCGAAAGATTAGTAATGTTGGGCTTCCTCTCATGTGCCTTATGAGCCATTTGTATGTCTTCTTTGGAGAGATGTCTATTCAAGTCTCTTGTCCATTTTTTAAATAGGGTTGTTGTTTTTTTATTGTTGAGTTGTAGGAGTACTTTATATATTCTGGATGTCAACTCCTAGTCAGATACGTGATTTACAAATTTGTGTCCCGTTCTGAGGGTTGCCTTTTCATACTGCTGATAGAGTCGTTTGATGCAAAAAACAAACAAACCCCCCAAACCACCCAACTATTAATTAATTGATTAATTAGTTAATTAATTAAAACTATTTTATTTATTCATTCCCGAGAGACACAGAGAGGCAGAGACACAGGCAGAGGGAGAAGCAGATTCTCTGCAAGGAGCCTGATGTGGGACTTGATCCCAGGACCCCAGAATCATGCCCTGAGCCAAAGGCAGACACTCAACCACTGAACCGCCCAGGTGCCCCAGAACCCAGCTGTTTAATTTCGATATAGTCCCGTTTATCTGTCTTTCCTTTTGTGCATTTGATGTCATATCCAAGATAATCAGTGCCCAGTCCATTTTCATGAAGCTTTTCCTTTATGATTTCTTCTAAGAGTTTTATAGTTTGAGCTCTTATGTTTAGATCTTTGCTCCATTTTGAGTTAATTTTTACATATATTGTAAGGGTCTCCATTTTTTTCTTTCTTTTTTTTCTTCCTTGTGGATTCCAGTTTTCCCAACGCCATTTGTTGAAAAGTCTGTAATTTCCCCCTTGAATTGTCTTGACAGCCTTGTTGAAAAATTTTTTGACTGTATATGTGAAGTTTATTTCTGGGCTTTCTGATCTGTTTCATCCGTCTCTGTATCTGTCTTTATGCCTGTATCACAGTGTGTTGATTACCATTCTTTTGTAATCAGAAAGTGTGAGACCTCCAACTTTGTTCTTTCTGAAAAGTGTTTAGGCTATTCAGCGTCTCTGGAGATTTCTTATGAATTTTAGGATGGGTCTTTCTGTTCTACTGGGATTTTGATGAGGGTTACATTGAATCTATAGATTGCTTTGGTCATATTGACTTTACCCTGTGAAAGTCTGTTGGAGGACAGTATTAAGTCTTCCAATCCATGTACCTGCAATGTGTCTCCATTTATTTCTGTCTTTAATTTTCTTCAGAATTGTTTTGTCATTTTCAGAGTACAAGTCTTTAACTTCCTGCACTGTTTTAGGTTTAGTTTATATTCCTAAGTATTTTATTATTTTTGATGCTGTCATAAATGGGACTGTTTTCTTTTTTAAAAAAATTTTATTTATTTATTCATGAGAGAAACACAGAGAGAGAGGCAGAGACCCAGGCAGAGGGAGAAGCAGGCTCCATGCACCGTGAGCCCAATGTGGGATTCGATCCCGGGTCTCCAGGATCACGCCCTGGGCTGAAGGTGGCGTTAAACCGCTGAGCCACCCCGACTGTCCAGGATTGTTTTCTTAATATGCTTTTTGGATTGTTCATTATAAGTGTATAGAACTGCACCTGAGTTTTGCATGTTGATTGTATCCTGCAACTATAATGGATTTATTAATTTTCACAGTTTTTTGTTGAACCCAGGCTTTTTTGTTGTTCTTTTTTTTAAATTTAAATTCAATTTGCCAACATACACTATAACACCCAGTGCTCACCCCATCACGTGCCCTCCTCAGTGCCCATCACCCAGTCACCCCAACCCCCCCGCCCACCTCCCCTTCCACAATCCTTTGTTCATTTCCCAGAGTCAGGAGTCTCTCATGATTTGCCTTCCTCTCTAATTTTTCCTACTCAGCTCCCCTCCTTTACCTTATGGTCCCTTTCATTATTTCTTATATTCCAGTATGAGTAAGACCATATGATGATTGTTCTTCTCTGATTGATTTACGTCACTCAGCATCATACCCTCCAGTTCCATCCACGTCGAAGCAAATGGTGGATATTCGTCTTTTCTTATGAGTGCAGGTTTTTAACATGCTGTGCTCTTTCTCTGTCCTGTCCTTGTAAAATTAATCCCTACCTCATTTTTATCTTCTTTAACTTCTCCTCTGAGCTCTTGAGGAATTTTTAAGTTTTACTCTACTAATTTGATTTCCTGCAACCCTCAATTTAGTGTTCCTTTCCTCTATTACTAAATTGGCATTCAAAGTTTTAATTACCATTCAGTCTTTCCTGGTTTGTTTGAAGGCTGATGCTTAACTGACTGAGCCACCTAGGTGCCCCAGTCTTTCCTGGTTTAGAAATTCCTTTTTAAGTAACAGCTTACTTGAGTGTCATAGTTACACTGATTCCTTAAATCTTATTCTGAACAGAGTTTTGCAGCTGTCACCATAATCTCATGAGAGATGGATTCTTACAGAGATAACTGAGTGTCTGACGTCTTCATATCCAAGTAAAGAAACAAGGGGAAATTTTAGGTTGATTGAGTTTATGTTGGGGCTGCCCATGCCCAGCCCAGCCCAGCCCTTTGGTGCCACTGCCAGACTTTTTGTGGTCTGGGCAAAAGGTGGGTGGCTGACTGCTGGCCCAAGGCTCTGAGAAGAGTCGCTTTGGTGTGGGCCTTGCCCGGTGTTGTAGCACTTCTGTGTGTGCTGCCCTCGCCCTCTTGTTTGTTCTGCGGGTGCTGCCTACATTTATTGTCAGAATACTTGTTTCTCCGTAAAAAGCTTGCTAGCCCTTCTTTGGGCCTGCTCCATCTTGAGCGTATCTAGCAGAGATTCCTCAAAGTTCTGGGCAGGTGGGATGGCATTCTTCCTGGGTTTTAGCCCAGATACAGGTTTCTCTCTATTTTTGTGTTTCTTTAGTTTATTTTGAAGGAAACTGGGGGCAGGAGACACCTGTCCTCCTGTTACCATCTTGCCCAGACTGTTCGGTAAGATAGACGTTCTCTCAACTAATCCACCTGATGAGATTAATAGACTCCCCGCCCCCCCATTCCTTCTGTAACATGTGACTTCTCACAACAGGCTGAGTGGTCATGGGCTAGTCTCTGCTATACCCACAAACTTAATGATTTCAGCTGTTGACCTGACTGAATCATAGAAGAGAGAGCTTTTCCTGTATTAGTGTGATGACTTAGGGAAAAATAAAAAAAATTTTTTAAAGTAGACTCAGCACAGGTCTTAAAACTCATGACCCTAAAATCAAAACCTGAGTTGAGCTGAGATCAAGAGTTGAATGCTGGGATCCCTGGGTGGCGCAGCGGTTTGGCGCCTGCCTTTGGCCCAGGGCGCGATCCTGGAGACCCGGGATCGAATCCCACGTCGGGTTCACGGTGCATGGAGCCTGCTTCTCCCTCTGCCTGTGTCTCTGCCTTTCTCTCTCTCTCTCTCTATGTCTATCATAAGTAAATAAAAATAAATTAAAAAAAAAAAAGAGTTGAATGCTTAACCAACTGAGTGTCCAGGCACCCCAGGAAAAATCAGTTTTTTTAAAAAGAATTAGTGAATTTAGAAATGGGTCAATTTAGTGTAAGTCTAATCTAGAAGGCTTTGATGATGCATTCTTACCTTTTGTTGGCCATGTCCAATAGCTTTTGCATCCTGATAGCTGGAAGTAGTCGTTACCTGTATTTGATAAATTATTTTACCTTCGAGTGCTATTTTGGGTGCTTGTGGGAGTGGGAAAGAGTAGCCAAATAACATGGGAAAGACATACAGGTGGAAAAGGATAAAGAGCTAAATGAAGTGTCAGTAATCAAGGCAAAGTCCTTCTGTGCTGTACAAGGCCCTGTGACCTCCCCTCCTTCACTTTCTCCCCTCCCCCTAATCTTCCACCTTTCTTAGCTCGTTCCCTAACACTTAGGAGCCGTTTTGCTAGTCCTTGAATATGTTTGATATGCTCTTGCCTGCTTTTCCCTCTGCTGGGACAGTCTTTCTCCCAAGTAGCCCCATGGCACGCTCCCTCGTCTCCTGCGTGGTTTTGTTCAAATGTCATTTCAAGGAGTCCTTCCCTGATCATTGATCTAAAATTGTCTACCTTCCCCTCAACACACATCACGCCCCCCCCCCCCCCCCCCCCGTCAACCTTCTTGCTTTGTGTTTCTCCAAAGCCCTCCATACCACAACCTAACTTACTTTTAAATTTATTTCCTATCTCCCTGTACTTGAAAAGAAAACTCCATGAGGGCAGGTATTTTTATCAGTTTTGCTGACTGCTATGTCCCCAGTACTTTGTGAAGTACCTGACATGCAGTAGTCACTCAGTAAGCATTTATTGAATGATCAGTGATCAGTGACTTCTGTGTCACTCAGCAGCGTCAGGATCCATGGCTGATGTGTTTCTCCTCTAGGTCAACGTGGCTTAAAAGTGTTTTCAAGTGACCTGCAGATTTTCAGGATTCCCTCACTCCAGAAGTTTCTGGCGTATATTCTTAGTGAGCCAGGCACTGGGGTGGAAGCTCATTAGCCTCTCATAAGCATATTTATTTTTGCATCTCCAGCAGTAAGTGCAACTAGTGACGGATAGCACAAAGGAAGGATTTGTGAAAGTCTGTTGAACCAAACCACTGGGTCTTGTGAAGACAGAAATGAATAATACATACCCTGTGTTTGCTGGGTCGTGGTAAAGTGGGGAAGATGTGGACACACAATTCTCTGAGTGCTGTAACAGAGGGATCACAGAGAAGGGAAAAGTCAATTGCTTCGGGATGTTGGAGGTCAGGAAGAGTTTTTTATAAATATGACATTTGAGCTGAGCCTTCAGAGATGGTTTTTCTGAGTGGAAAAACCAGGGAGAGAATGTCTTAGGCATAGGAACAACATAAGCAAAGATACAAAGGCAGGAAAATGTGAAGCATGTTCCTAGGGAGTGTGTTGTCTTCTCTTGCTGGAATAGTGAGTTCATGGGAGTGGAGGTAAAGAATATGCTGGAAGTGGTAGGTCCAGACCACATCATGAAGGCTTTGAATGCCGTGCTGAGATCTGTGAACTTTGTTCTGCAGGCAGCAGGACACTTAAGAATGTTATGGAGATAGAGAACATATTAGTGGTTGTCAGGAATTTAGGTTGGTGCCGAGGGTGGGGGAAAGGAGAAGGAGAAGGATGAATCAACTGTAAAGAGGCAGCACGAGGATCATTGTAGTAATGGGACCGTTCTGTATCTTGATTGTGCTGCTGGTTACATGAATCTATACATGTGGTGAGTTTGCCCAGAGCTATACCTAGACTGACACGTGCATATAAGGGAAAATCTGAGTAAGGTCTGAAGATTGTGTCAGGGCCGATTTCCTGGTTCTGATACTGTCCTATAGTGATGTTGGAATGTTACCATTGGGGACAACTGGATGATGGGTATGTGGGTCCTCTGTATTATTTTTCAAACTTCCTATAAATCTATAATTATTTTGAAATAAAAAGTTCGGGAAATAATGCATTGACAAGAACAACATGATGAAAGAGCTGGAGTAGGGAGGCTGAGGAGAGTTTTTATTTTTTTATTCATTTTATTTTATTTTATTTTGAAGATTTTATTTATTAGAGGGTGGGGGAGAGAGTTTAAGCGAATGCACGCATGAGCAGTGGGGAAACAGAGGGAGAGGGACAAGCAGACTCTGTGCTGAGCACAGAGCGCTGTATGAGGCTCAATCCCATGACCCTGAGATCATGACCCAAGCTGAAATCAAGGAACTGATGATTAATTGACTGAGCTACCCGGGCGCCTCTAGAATTTTTATTTATTTCACAATATTTTATTGTGAAATGCTATGTTCAGATACTACGTCAGATGCTGGGGAGGTTGTAAATCTCCCCATGGTGCCCCACATGGTACCTACCCTTGAGGAATTTGTTGAGGGGAGGAGACCCACAAGTTTTAAGTAATGATCACACTGCATGCTGGTTTTGTACGGGTAAAGGTAGGTACAAAGCACTGTGAGCACTGGTGGTGGGGAAGGCTTCCTAGTGACCCAGTGACTGAGCAGATTGAGGGAAGAGCGGGAGTTTGGGGAGCATACACTGGATTCTGCAGTAGTCCGGGTGAAAGATACAGCAAAACTAGTGGTAGTAGGAAGTGAGAACGGGGGACCAGATTCACGACCATTTTGGAATAGTATTGCCAGGTGTTGGTGTACTCTGTTTGGATGGAGGGGGAAGAGTCTGAGATGACTGAGGATTTAACTGAATACATGTGGCTCTGTCAGTCAAGATTTAGAGTAGAGGAGGGGAAAGGCTTGGGCCAGAATAGTTTAGGTTTGTGGTCTCTGAAGAACCCCACGTGGAGAGCCTGGTGTGTAGTTGGTGTGTGGCACTTGGGAGAAGCAGACTCTAGAGGTAGAGATGTATTAGTCGTTAAGTTGCATCCACGCTGGACCACTTGCCACTTCCTCAGTCGTCCCCCCTGAGCGTGGTTTTTAAGTCTGGCCTCAGCCTGGACCGTCCCTTTCTATCTTCCCCATCTACAGAAATCCCATTCCTGTCAGTGTCTACTCCAGAATACAGGTGATGCCTGGCACTTTGCTAGTATGTGAATTTTTGCCGCAAATACTGTAGAACGGCATGAAAAGAAGGTTGAGTTAGCAGCCTGCATTTGGAGGTGGTGAGCCCTAGGGACGGAGATGAGTGGCGAGAGAGTGGAAGAACCAAGAGAGTGAGGCCAAGTGGAAGTTTGGTTGCTCAGCCACCGCAGGGCTGGCCAAACAGAATTAGACACACTAGGAGAAGAAATGGGCCATGATCTAGATTGTAGACGTTCTTGACAATAAAAGATCAGCATTCAGTCCAAGCCTACTCAGAGCTCCATCTCATGTAGAACTGCCTGGCATTGAATGGTTCTTTGCCAGCTGGATTAATTTTTAATATCTGCTTCTCTGGTGCAGTGGCTGGGCATTGAAGTGTATCAGTGGCAGCTTTTGTCTTTATGAAGTTGGTCAAATTAATACCGGGGAGTTAAGTTACTGTAACCTTGAGCTCTGGTTGTTCTGAAAGGATGAGATCAGACTCTCTAACTTCCCTGATTCCAGAAGGCTCTTTACCTCTTGCAGGGCAAGTTATTTGGAATTGGGAGTAGATACACTCCCTGTTGGATGCTGTGCCTTTTATTTTTGAGAAATGCCTTATTATCTGGCCACAGAGAATAGCATCAGTGAATGGGGCTTCCACTTGCCTGCCCACTTTGTCCTCTGTCCATTACTTGAATGTGTGTTGTCTAAATTCTGAAAAACTACTGCCTATCTCTGAAAATCAGAGAATTGAAACACAAATATACTCTGAACAATATGCTTTTTATACTGTGTTGTCCTGAGAGCAGATGGTGATGAAGATGATGATTTTAGCTTGGGTTCTACTATCCAAGAGCTCCTTAATTTTTAAAATTTTTCCATCTTTACTTTTAAATGTTATACCTAAATGTTGTCTTTTTAAATTAATTTTTTCTCATCTTTCTATCTTTCTACAGAGAACACATTGATAACTGAGGATGGCTAGTATCTGAGTGGTGAGGACCTAAGTACTCACAGGTGCTCACAGGTAGACTGCTGCCATCTGGGTCGATGGTGATTGGTTAGGCAGGAAGGGCGAGGACAGTGGGAGGGGAGGCGCAGACCCTGGTGGGTTCTGTTTCATCAGCCATGTGCCTTTTGAGAGCCCCCAGTTCTAATAGAAAGTAATTGGTAGGAGCAGGGTCCGCCTTTTGTTCTCAGAATTGGGTTTTCTCTCTCTCTCTGCTTTCTTTTTCTTGCTCAGTGGCTTGCTGTCTACCTATAAACATATTTTCACAAACTGGAAAGACTCTATGTTACCATGGATTAGTCAGAAAACTTTTGACTTTACCTGCTTTTGCATTATTTCAAAAATTTCACAATAACCATAATTACTTTTGTAGTCAGAAATGTTATAAATATTCCCAGTGGAAAAATAAACATTTGAAAATCTGGAAAAGAAGTTCAGATATTGAGAATTAATTGAATTTATGAGACTTTTTCTTTTTTGACTTACATAACTGATTATTTTAATGGATTTCTTGATATCCATCCATCATCCATCCATCCATCATCCATCCATCCATCTATTCCTTTCTGAAAGAACTTGATTTTTGGTCTATTATTCTTTTAACATGCTGCCAGATTCCATTTACTAGCATTTTATTGAATATCTCTGCATCTTAATTTGTAAATGAGTAGTCCGTAGTTTTCTTTTTCCTGTATTGAATGCCAGAGTTTCTGTAATACAGCTGTTCTTTCTTGCTTTGTAAAATTACTTACTTGTTCCCATAAAATAAATGTGGAAGCCTTCCATATCTTTGTTTTCTTTTTAAATTTGAAATAATAAATATCATCATTTATTTTGAGCTTAGTTTGTGCAAGGCACAGTGATTAGTACCCAGATCTGTGTAGCTCTGAAGCTCTGTGCTCCAGTATATTCTTTACCCATATTCACCAAAGACTGACATTTTGCTACATTTGCTTTTCATTCTATCTATATACACGTATTTTTTTTCTGAACTGTCTGACAGTTACAATGTCCCTTTTAAATATTTTATTTATTTAAATATTTTATTTATTCATGAGACACACACACAGAGAGAGAGAGAGAGGCAGAACATAGGCACAATGTCCCTTTTACCCCAAGTACTTCAATGTTTACTTTCTTTTAAAAAAGCAAACACAACACTGTACAGTTGTCAAAATCAGATTAATTTTGATATAATACTGTTAGGTGATTATTCGGATTTTACCAGTTGTCCTATCCATGTCCTTTATAATGAAAGAAAAATGTTTCCCCTCAGTCCAGGATCTAAGTCAGGATGAAACATTGTATTTAGTTGTTTTGTCTCTTAAATCTTTTTTTAATCTGGACCAGCTCCTTAATCTTGCTTTGTCTTTCATGACCTTGAATTTTTTTAGAGTACTGATAAGTTCCTTTTTGTAAGATGTCCCTTAATTTGGTAAGTCTGATGTTTCCTATGATTAGATACAGGTTATGTGTTTTTGGCTGAAATACCTCAGTGTCATTGTGACCCTCTCTGTGCATACTATCAAGAGACACATGATGTCTGTTTGTCTTATCACTGGTGATGGACTGACATCAGCTGGATAAATGCTCTCTGCTAGGCTTCTCTACTGTGAGGTTACTATTTTTTACTGTATAGTTAATAAGTATTTTGTGGCATAATACTTTAAGACTATAAATATCCTGTTCCTCACCAAACTTTCAGTCAGTAATTTTTAGCACGCAAAATATCTTTTGAGGCAACAAGCAAGGATGCTCAAAGTGAATGCACACTTGCTTCCCTTGGAGCTAAAGTGAAGCCAGGAGAAAGTGACACATTCAGTCTATTAAGGCAGATAAGCCACATTTTTTTTAAACCACTGCCTTCGATCTTTGGGGTTTATCTTTACATATTTTTTTTAAAGATTTTATTTATTTATTCATGAGAGACACACACAGAGAGAGAGAGAGAGAGAGAGAGGTAGAATCACAGGCAGAGGGAGAAGCAGGCTCCATGCAGGGGGCCCGATGTGGGACTTGATCCCCGGTCTCCAGGACCCGGCCCTGGGCCGAAGGTGGTGCTAAACCGCTGAGCCACCAGGGCTGCCCTGTCTTTACATATATTAACTTAACTTTAGTCACACTCTTGGGAATAGTGATTGGCTATAACCTATAAGCTTTGGGCTCCTGGTTTGGTCACCCAGGGCCCCAGATCCATCCAACCAGTTTATTCGGTCACAAGTGCCCTTTGGGTTTTGGCCTATGGCTTTCTTTGGTCTTTGACCCCTTATCGTTTTGCTTCTGATTAAGATGCTGTCAGTTGGAGGCCAGAGTAAATTGCTTATGTGTTGAATCACTTGTGAACGAGCATTCTGTTTCTAATCAGCTGCCTTCTGAGCCCCAGTTACGGATCCCGAGCCGTGGTAAGGCTGCAGTTGTGTGAGTCCCAGGAGTTCGTTTGTAGTATGTTGGAGTCCAGCACGCACTCCAGTTGTAGTATGTTACGAAGCATAACATGAAGACATATAAAAAATACCAAGTGGCATAAAATGGTCAGTTCTTACACTTAGATGCTATAGAAATTAAAAGAGGGGTGAGTGATGTAAAAAGTAACCAAGGCAGACTTCTGGGGAAAATGAGCCCCAAATGGTAAGATAGGGATATCGTGAGAAAAGGCACATGGCTAAGAATCCATCTTTTCTTTTCTTTTCTTTTCTTTTCTTTTCTTTTCTTTTCTTTTCTTTTCTTTTCTTTTCTTTTTCTTCTTTTTTTAAAGATTTTATTTATTTATTCATGAGAGAGAGAGAGAGAGAGACAGAGACACAGGCAGAGGGAGAAGCAGGCTCCACAGAGGGAGCCCGATTTGGGATCCTGGGACTCCGGGATCACACCCTGTGCTGAAAGCAGGCATGAAACCACTGAGCCACCCAGGGATCCCCGAATCCATCCTTTCTGATGTATGTCTGAGTCAGAAGCTGAGAAGTGGGGTGGTGAGGCAGAGTGGTGGTGCTTCCCTTCGGTGGACTTCTTGCCCTGGGAACATGCGGTAAGGCGTGCTAGCTGTCCCTGTGCTAGTTTGCACGCGTTCCTAGCAGGCACGTCTCTGCTTCTGGTCCTTGGTTATGGGGCCTTCCAGCTTTTCAGTTGAACTAGAGGTTAGATCGCATGTGGAAACAAAGACTGTTGGTTTCTTTGGGTCAGTATTGGTAATGAGGAAGGTGCGCTCCCTCCTTCAGCACACACGCTTACTCAGCACGCTCCCTCACCCTTTTTTAGACCACGGTTTCTCAGCTTTTGTAGGTTTCTGACCTCACCGGGGCCCTTTTTGGGAAAGCTGGTGACTTCTGTTCATGAGACATCAGTGAAGTGAGAGGATTAATTGGACATCGTGTGCAGCACTCACATTCCTGATTGCCGTGACCTTGAAAACGCAGCTCTGCCAGTGTCACCACACACTTGCGTCATGTTGTCAGATATAAGACACTGTATTTGAAATAATTTATTTTGAAACACATTCTTATATAGATACCTGAATAAATTCAAAGTTATCCCCTAAATAACCTGACTCTCCCTCAAAGTTTGACTTTTCTTGAGTGCCAAAGGATGGTGTGGTATAGCATTTAACCCTTAGGAGTTAGGCCCAGCCCACGGGATGGCCCTACTACTTGACGTAGCCCTCACGCCAGCCCCCGGACGTCCATGTGGGTATGTGTGTAGAGGACCATGGAGTGGCTGCACTAAAACAGATTCGACTTTAGAATATACTACTGCTTCACCTCCCTTTGCCAAAGAAGATTTTTTGAGCGTCAGAAATCTTTCACAAAAGCCTCCTCTAATTTGTACCTTAGGAGAGACTCTGTGCCTTCCTTGGTCTGTTTATTCTTTTTTCTTTTTTATTAATGAGCTGAGCACTTACACTTTTGGTTTACTACTAAATTAAAAGCAATAAATTAAAATAGAGAAAGGCAGCATCCTGGCAGTGGTGAGAAATGACAGGAGCCACTGAGTAAGAAACAAAAACGTAAAAGCTGATGGGAGAGTTAAAAGCATTGTAGTCTATTTAATGAGTGAGAGAAGTAGTATTACGCTCTCCAGTAGCTTCTGAGGGCATTCCAGTGTTGAATTTGGAATAGGCAATTAACTTGTAGTGATTTCTCCAGTTAACAATAAAAGGTGAAATTGTATCCAGTATACAATTTGGGAATAGCTAGATGTGAATAATAGCTTATCTGGAAAACTTTCACCATAACGAATTCATATTAATTGTCAATATTCAGAAGCATAAAAGAAAAAATATTAAAAACAGCCCGTATCTTATCATCCATAGATTTAACTACTGAGCACATTAGTATTTAGCTCTCTAGCTTTTTTCTGTGTATAAATAGAAATATATATAATAACATCTTTAATATATTGGAAATATGTACTATATGATAGATATTTATGCCAAATTTGTGTGTGATAACTTGAGGTCTCCTTTTGTTCTTTTTCTTTCTTTTAAAAATTGTAGTAAAAAAAACTATGTAAAATTGACCCTTTTAACTGTTTTTAAGTGTTAGAGTTCAGCATTGTTAACTATATTCACATTGTGAAGCCTGCGTTTCTTTGCTCAGTAATATAGTGTGGACATTTTCTCATCCATGAGTATAGATGTTCAGTTTTGAAGAGGTGTTGATATACCATAATCTAGTTAATTTCCCATTGTCAAATATTTAGGTTTCCAATTCTGGTTATTAACATTGCATAAAGCATCTTTAAAAATACATAACTCCACATTTCATCAGGATAAAGTTCCAGGAGAATTGTTGGATTAATGGATGTGTACTTTCTAAAGGCTTCTGATGTATATTGTCAAATTGCATATCTGTCACCATATTTAAGTGTCCTTTTCATTGTATTCCTGCCAATATTTGATGTTACAATTCTTTTAAATCAATGTTTATGTATCTATCTTTTAATGCAAAAAAAATGCTAACAGGGCAGTAAAGGCTAAATAAGTCAGTTAGAAAAATCCATTTTAGGGAATGTGATGCATGAGATGATTATGGTTTATAAACTAACAAATTATTGGTTCTTTACAAGAAGAACTTAACATATTCAGTGCACAAGCATGCTAACTTTTGTCTTAAAACACCTATTCATGGAGTATACAAAATCCAAGTCAATCCACAAAAGTCTCATAATTTGAGTAAGAGGTATTAAGTGAGTCTAATTCTCATAACCCAAATTGTTGGGTCCCAGGATAAGATGTATTGATTTTTGTGTAACTTTTTTATGGTAAATTTTTTTTAGTTATCTTTAATTTTTTTTTTTTGCCACATGTAAGTTTCAAAAAATTTTTTAATTTTTTAATTTTTAAAAAGATTTTATTAGTTTGACAGCACACACATGCATATGTGCACATGCACCTGCACACACATGCACATATACACACACACACACACAAGCAGGGGATGGGCAAGCACAGGGAGATGGAGGAGCAGGGAGCCTGATGTGGGACTGGATCCCAGGACCCCGGAATCATGACCTGAGCCAAAGGCAGATGCTTAACTGACTGAGCCACGCAGGTGCCCCATACCTCACATATTTAGATTTGAACATTTTACTTTACCTACATGATCCTTAAGGACATTTGAATTTGTGTCCCGTACTTAGTCAATTGAGAGTTTCTTTTGGTATTTGAGTGATAGAGGGTACTGACTTGAATTATCTTCACCCCAGTGACTAGTTAATAGTACCAACAGATATACTGGATAATTCTCATAGATATTAAATTCTTACATGTTTTTGAGGTCTTTGCATTTTTCTGTTTGTTGTTACAACAATCACATTATATAATTTTATATCTGAACTAAATGTTTTAAAATTTTAATGTCTGGTAGGCTCAGCTTCTCCCAATCCCCACTTGCCATTTGACAATTTCAGTATTCTAGTGTATCTCTTTTTTTCTAGATGAAATTTAGAATAATTTGATCCCAAAACAAAAGTAACCTATTGAAATTTTCATTTTCACTCAGTTCACAATACCTTCTAATTTCCCTTTTAATTTTGTATTTGACTCATAGGTTATTTAGAAGTGTTTTATTTAGTTTCCAAATACTTATGGATTTCTGCAGAGATTTTTCTGTTGTTGATTTCTGATTTAGTTCCATTTAAGATCATGTTAGAGAACATACTTTGATTTCAGTCCTTTTAAATTTATTGAGAACTGTTTTATGGCCATAGAATATAGCATGTCTTGGTCTTCTGTGGGCACTTGAAAAGAATGTATTCTATTAAATGGAGTGTTCTATAAATGTCAATTAGGTCAAGTTTGTTATTAGGTTAAGTTGGTTGGTAGTGTTGTTCAAGGCCTTTATATCCATGTTGATTTTCTGTTTATTTGTTCTATCAATTATTGAGGGAAGGATATTAGAATCTTTGACTACAATTATAGATTTGTCCATTTCTCCTTGCAGTTGTGTTAATTTTCACTTCGTGTATTTTGAAGTTCTGTTTTTTTTTTTTTTTTGAAGTTCTGTTTTTAGGTAGACATTTAAGAGTATGTTCTGTTGATAAACTGACCTCTTTATGATTACAAAATGATTCTGTAATACGCTTTGCTCTGAAATCTACTTTGTCTGATATTAATATAGTCTCTCCAGCTTTCTTTTGATTAGTGTCTTGAGTTTTCCAAAGAGACAGTTATATCAGCTGTAAGTAAAGGAAGTTTGATCTGAACATTTTCAGGATTTCTCTCTTTAATTTTTTTTTCTTCTGGCTGAATTTCATTGACTTAAACTTCCAAAGTAGGTTTAATACATTTGAAAAAGAATTTTATCAAAATAATTAAAATCGAAACATGTTGGCATTCTTTGGAAGAGCTGAAAAACCCAAAACAACTTATTTGTTTATTCTTATTATTTTTTTAAAAGATTTTATTTATAGAAGAACCAGGAGAGGGTAACTGGGAGCTATTAATAAAGTCTTAGGAAAGTTATCAGCAGATCCCTTGATGACATCTTGCCCCAACTTTCCTATTTCAGCTCCATTAGACTGTCTGTGGTCATTGTGGTTTGAAATATAGAACCAACTCTAACCCTCTTGGTTCCAGAATAAAGTGATTTATAAGTCATTTACACAGGCTTCTTCCTCAAACATGGTCTTATTTCTCCTGCCCTGGTTCACTGTGAACTGTGGGAATGATCCTTCTATACTCTGGTGGCACACAGCAGAATCTCTCATGTGGGATCAAAGTGAGGTGATCAGTAGACCTCACTAGTTTTGATTGATTTCCAATTATTTTCATACTGTAATTGAGCCAGGTAGCATAAGTTGCTGAACTGGACTTCATTTTTTGCTTTGCTGCTGTGACCCTTTGAATTGAGTTCTTTACCTATCTTATGCCTTAAATCTACCTATTTCTCAAAGTCATTGAGAGTAATAAAATTGCAGTGATATTTATAATGTTAACCTCTGAACTATAAATATTTGAACTGTAGTTTAAGTAAATGCTCTATAAAATCTGGACATACAAAATGGATTTGCCTTTCCAAATCTTAGTCCTTCGGAATCCATCCAAAGTCCTATTTGTCTCAAGAAACTTACTCTACCAGTTTCAGCTAACATGTGTCTTTCCATAGTCTTCCATTTTTTACTCATTGTTCTATGTCTTATGTCTCTTACAAATTTATAAATAGTTTTTTTTTTTTTCCAGGGAGGTAGGAGTGGGGATTGGAAGGGACATCACATTTTTATGCAATATTAAGTCCTTTTTATGGTTTATCTCATTTGATCTTCCTGCTTACTTTAAGATTGTTAGAATAGATATGATTATTCCCATTTACAGCTGTGAAAATGGAGCTTTGGTGAAGTTGAGACTCATCCAGTGTTATCCAGTTAATAGTTGGTTAAGCCAAGGGTAGTACCCATTAGATATTGGGATTCCTAATAGAGAAATTGTTCAAACCTAAAAACTGTTTTTTTGATTTGCCATTATGTTTGCAAGGTGCAGAATCTTGTGTTGCCAGTTAAAGTATTGAGACATCCAAGCCTGCTGTATTAAGTAGGCTAGGTACAAGGTTAGTGGGGATGGCTTATGCTGAATCACTCCTGCCCTGGCTCTGTCCTCTAGGAAGGGCAGGCACTGCGGAAGAGCAGTCTGGGGGTGGGTATACAGCCTATGATCATACAACAGTTTCTCTCTAAAGCCTTCTTGGAGGGTGTGTTCTTTCCTGTTCTCAGGCACATTTGCTGACTGAAGTCCCCAGTGTCCTCTACCTTAATCCTTAGCATTTCTGCTGCTACTGATAGAGCTTTGTGATAATACCAGCTAAAACCGAGTGTTTGAGGGACAGGCTCCAGTATGCCCTGAAGTGACCAGGAAGTTAGTATGTCTCAACCAACGTGGAAACCACAGAGGATGACTCTGCTGGGATAAGAGGATGGAGCCTTGTTTTTAGCTCAGCTCACAGAATGGAGAATGAAGCTCCCAGCTTGTCTGCACGTCTGACTTATCCTATTGGTTGTCTCTCTGTCATACAGAGGTTTTTGACTTATTCCCATGGCCTGGTAGAGCTAATTTCTATAGATTATTTTATCAGAACCAGTTGGACCATTTGGGTTTTTAAAAGTCATAGTGCTTGTCTTTCTTCTGCAAGGTCAAATGGAAGCTACCTTGAAACCAGCGAGGAGCTGCTAATTCCCTGTGCCTCAACTACCTAGTCCAGGTGCTCTGTTATCTGTACTTGAATGCCTGAGGCAAGTCACACCTAGAGGTTGCTTCTCCTTTCAAGGGCACTTCTCGGACCCAATACTCCTTTTTCTTCTTTAATTTGGAATATTGTGTATCTCTTCTGTTCACATCCCCTAGGTTTCCTTTTCCTACTGATTTTCCTTCTTGACCTAGGCTTTGTACCTCAGGGTTTGACCATTAGCCAGCTTCAGAGTCCAGTAATTGTATCATCTGCCCTGTCCAGCATACCATCAGCTAATTATCCGGGTTCTCTGTGATTTATTCCTGACTTTGACAGGGCTCCACCTAGTGTTGATTAGTCTAAGAGCTATTCAACCCCTGTCCAACTTGATGTATCTGTGCCCCCCGACCTTGACCAAGGCATTCAGTGAAAACCCTGGTTTCTCATCTGTACCTTGACCCTTAACCTCAGATGAAACAGGTGATGACTTTGTGATTAGGTTATGAGACTGGCTCTTCCATGTGTACTGTATGAGCATATTGTTTATATGTCTCTTAAGACTGAGTCCACCTTCTCTAAAAGACCTCTAAAAAGCAACAGAAAATCAGAAACTTTTTGGGGTAGAAGTTCTTTTATTCTGTTGGAGATCCAGATTGAGCTCTTAATAAAATATCCTTCCACATAATGTACCTAGTACTAACAACAGTAAACCTTGATAAAAAATAATTTGGAAGAGCCTCAAACTAACCTATTTAATGGAAACATCATAAAAACTTGTGTGGAAAAAAAAAAAAAAAGCCTGTAGCTGTGGTAGCAAGTATAAAACAAATGTCAGAACTGAGGAGTCATAAAACTCCATAGCTCAGCACTAAGGGATGATTTCATAGATGCTCAGATGCTATAGCCATCCTAGACGAGACCTCACTTTGATTATTCAAAGAGTAAGATTTCTGGATACTTACGGAATCTGAAGCCATCTTTAATGATGACAAACCATTATAACACATCGAGAGTGATTCGTTAAGAGAAAAGATGGGTTCCCTCTTAATATAGGGGTGGAGAAACTAACGCCTATGACAAATATTAAAATTGGAGCAAAGTTTATATCACCAGAGTTTTCCCGAAGGCGGCAGGTGATGTCAGACACCCGTCTAATGGACATTTCCTAGGAAGGACGGGATGAGGGGAGGTAGGGGGAGACGTTTGTTGGCTACTTCTGTGGTTAGACAGGTGCCAGGTGCTTTGTGATGCTATCTCCTTTCATCTTTATTGCACTTCAGTGGAGTAGCTGGTGGTTCCTCATTTTATAAATTTGCTGAGGTGACATTCCCATGCCGCGCTTGCCTCCAGCTCTTTAACTCCAGAGCCTTGCTCCTTAGAGTGAGACAGGCTTGCTGTAGAAAATGAAAGCTGCTGATTTCGCCAGGAAGGCATAGGAAGGACTCAGTCTCAGTTCCCTCATTTCATGAAGATCGCTGCATTTGAAAGCAGGGTAGGTACATTCGTTTCCAACACCAGTTATTACGATCACCTGTGTCTTTTAGTATCCCCTGTGGAGATTTCAGAAAAAGCAAAACAAAACCCAAAAAACCACCAAAAACAAACCCACCGCCCCAAGGATTCTGAATCTCAGTGGGTCTGGATGTGGGGCTGGGACTTCCAAGGTGATTGTGATAGCTTTTGGGACTGAGACATGTTTATGTAGAGACAACTGGAATGCATGTGAGCGCTAGGGTGGCCCTGGAGGTAATATCTCCACCTTTCTTTGAGAGGAAACTGAGGCTCAGAGAGCTCAGAAGCCAGATATTTCTTCATTCGGTATAGCACTTAACCCAGCATTGACTGTTTGTTATTTTAGGTGATTCTCCAAATGCAAAGAAAAAAACACTTTCCCTGCCTTTGAAGAGTTTTTAGCTGAAGGCCACGTAGTTGGTGAACGCAGTGCCACAATTGGAATCTAGGTTTCGTGACTTCATTGGTGTTATAAAGTCTTTTGAATATTATCATTGCCAGGTCCTCTTTGAGATCCCTCCAAGCTGTGTAAATGGTTCCTGTTAACACTGTGCTAAGTGGCCTCCAAAGCCCACGGCTCGCTGTTCCAGAAGTCTCCTGCCTGCCTTTCTGCCTCATTACCAGCCTGGTATTCAACTACTCATTTTGCCGTAGGTTCACAGGCCCCCAGCTTTTTAGTTGACTGCTTTGTTCTTGGTTCATTTTTAAGTGTCTCACCTGGAAAGGCCTGAAAAGCTGCCCAGTGATTATTTTAGAAATGGGATGCTTGGACAAAACCTGCCCTATCGGTGGTCATCATGATCTCTTTGCTGTGCTTCCTAATTAGTTCACCGTCATCTGACTCGCCCTACAGTGTTTTTGTGGGCTGCATATTTTTCAGAGTTTTTCCCAGACCTCTCAGGATAGTGAACACAGCAGAGGGCAGGGGGCCATTCCTTCCAGTCACTGGGGAGGGAAAGAGGAAGGCAGTGTATGTGCCCAGTTCTGTGTGAGGCCATTTTCTGTGCATTTTTTCTTTAATGCTTCTCAATAGCCTTGGGAGAGAAAGTTTCTGCATCTGCAAAATTGGGATAATAATTGAGCCTTGTAGAAGCTCAGTAACTTTCTCAAGGTTATGTAAACAAGTAAATTTTGTTGCTAGAAATCCAACCATAGAGCCCTCTGACCTAGAGGCCTTGCTCTTTTCCTTACATCACATCCACATCATAGGGAAAGCTTTTGCTCTAGTCCAAACCCACTTTTTGGATAAGTGACTCTGAACTTGATTCCTGATATCCTCAGTAGGTTTTAGAAATCAAGGCTTTGGTTTAACAGTTCAGGAGGGATATAGTAATTGGGACAGGACTCCAGACAGGGTAGCACTAGGTGTCATAATCTGAGAATTGCGGTGAGGCTGGGCACTGAGCTCGTAGGCCAGCCCGTCAGAACCAGGGACCAAAAAGCCTCCTCTCCCAGGTCAGCGTCAGGACTTGGAATGCTCACTGTGACCAAAGCATAAATCCTAAGCCGAGGTCCTTGGGAAGCTGAAAGTGGTACGGAGGGATGGATTTTCATCTCAGAAATATCTCCCATTATACCTTATGCCAATTGCAGATCATTAATCTCTCCTTGTACTATAACAGTCTTTTTAAAAAAAAAATCTTAAATTATGGCTTGAATTTTTATGTATCTGCCTTTTTTGGTAATTATCTGGTTCTCAGTTTTTGTTTTTTTTTTAAGACTTATTTATCTGTTTTAGAAAGAGAGCCAGTGTGTGTGTGTACACATGTGCAGGGGAGGGAGGAGAGCAGAAGAAGAGGGAGAAACCGAATCTCCCTGATTCCACGCTCAGCTTGGTCTCACGACCCTGAGATCACACCCAGAGCTGAAACCAAGAGTCAGACACTTGACTGACTGCACCACCCAGGTGCCCCTGGCTCTCAGTTTTTGAATCTACAGAATGATAATTCAGGTTTACTGTGTTGAGGAAATGAGAACATATATGTGAATGATTGTTGCAAACTGTAGACCGTCCATACAAATACCAGTATGAAACTCCCAGTTTCCCCAAAAACTAGCAGATTGGTAAGAACAACAGTTTTGATTTTGGGTGAAGGGACCAGTGGTTTTTGGAGTGTGGCTAACTCCAGAAGCAAAACCAGAGTGGGGAAGCTGTCTTGGGAGCAGGATGGGAAGCTGTAGGTTTCTTGGGGATGGAGGAGGTATAAAAGAGATCTCTGAGTGCCTGGAGTTGGAGGTCTTGGGAGATCAAAGACTAAGCCTGATTCGATGCTGAGCTGGGGTCTTAGTGAGGGTAGCAGTTGCTGTGTGCTCGCGGACACCGTCTTATGCAGCTTTTAGCTTGGCAATGAGTTGTTGAGAGCCCGACATGACTCCGAAATGTGATGGAGATTATCCTGTAGAAACTAAATCATGTGCCATAACACAGTGTGTATATGTGAGTCTTGTAATGGAACCAGTGCTGCTAGGGAACGGCATGAGTCTATGTGACAGGTTGGGAGACCAAGGTACCAAGACAGAGAGTTATCCACACAAGTCTGGACTACTCAAAGCTGAAGCTGAAAGTAGCATTTGAGTCTTACCCCTCCCATACTCTCTTACCCTGTTTCTTTTCCTCTATCAAAACATGGTATGAGTGCGTTCTCCAGAGCGAATTATACTTAAGTAACCACAGTGTAAAGCTCATCAACCCAGGGTCTCCGAGTGAGGTAGAGAAGCTGGTTAGAGAAGAGGCATTATGTAATGACCTAATTATGAGGCCTGCCATCTGCTTAGGAGTCACGCCTGCCTGGTTAGGATTCCCTGATTGTGTTTTTCAAGGAGGATGCTAAGATTGTTCAGGGGGCTGTGTGTGTGTGTATGGATATGCACACGTGCACGCATCATGTGTATGTGTGTGGGGGGGAGATAGGTAAATGATACAAGACATGCTGATGCCCTTTCTTGAAGGAGGTTGGTATGTTGTTGGGGGAGGGAGTAGAAACAGCCTTGGAAGGCTCCACTGACATGGAGACTCCTGGTAGAAGGTTAACTATTCTGTAGAAGAGACTCCGCATAAGACGGGAAGGGGCCGTCAGGTGAAGGGGACTGTCAGGATGTGGCCAGACACCTCAAGTTTACCTGGAGAACCCACTGAGACATTTTTTTCTCCATTTAGGAGAAAGGGTGAAATAACTGCTTTGGTTTTTCAGTGGGTGGTTTCTACGAGAGATGAAAACATTAAATCCAGGACAAATCAGTGTTAGAGCTGAAATGCAAACCACTGTGCTCAGGGCACCTGATGAGTTAGTTGCCTCTGAAGTGACTTAGGTCCAAGAATCAGTGAAGAAGTCATACAGCTGGCAGGAAAATGGCAGGTGAAGGGAGTGCCCCTTTGGACCTGCGGTGGGTCTTGCGCTCGGCTGGAAAGGAAGCTTGGCCTGTGAGCCATGAAGCTGGGACCTAGGAGGCTGAGACCTAGGAGGATGGCAACACCCGGCTTGTACGCTAGACATACAGGCTGTGACTTTCAAGGAAAATATCAAACTTCCTCAACACTCTTTAAGAGAACCTTTAACAGAAAATCTCTTTGCCTTCAGGTTTTAAAAATGTGCCAATATATAAAGAAAATCAGCAAGCGAGTGCAGTGAACATCCCAAAGGGAGCAGTGTTTTGCCAATTCCGACCCCTACTCCCATCTATCAGAGAGCTCTTTAAAATTTATTTTCTTCTCCTGCCCACCCGCCACCTCCAGTATGAAAGCAATATTGCCTTTTAAAGAATAATAATTCAAAGTCCTGCATAGAATTTGGAAGGTTATTTGATAGTTTCATATCCTTAAAGAATCATCAAAATGTGGCAGATACCAGGCTCCAAATGTCAGACACTTTTCTGTCTCTTTAATCCAGGGCCACACTTGGGTTTTACAGATAAGGAAACGGAGGCTCAGAAAAGTATAGTGACTTGCCCAAGGTCATAGCTTGTCATTTGTGGAACTTGGACCAGAACTAGGTCTCCTGACTCCTGGCCTGTTCTTTCTGTGGCCTCTTGGTATCTCTCACGTGGAGATTTATTTGAAATACTGCCAGAGTTCTGTGGCAGGGGCAGTCACACATGACTGCCGTGGGAAGGTAATCATGCGCAGTCTGGGGACAGAACCCTTTGGACGTGACGTGGGCTCTCACAGGTGCCAACGACGGCAGGGTTGTCGGAGCAGCAGGGGGGACTTTGAAGGTGCTGGACGTCAGCAGTCTTTCTCCATGAGTTTGCCGAGATTTTGGAGCAGAAAGTTTTATTTCTACAACTAAGCCCGCCTCTGACCTTCCCTTTGACCGCCACTTCTTGTTGAATCCTGTTTCTGAAACAACTTTGGGTTAGCCTTTCTCCTTTGTCCAGCTTTCCTAGCATTCAGACTTGAGCTTGAGCAGACATCTGGCAACGAGGTTTCTCTGCAGGATCTTGAGTAGCTATTTAAAATGTGGATTATGGTGTATTTTGTTTTGCGCAGTGGCAGATCTTTTCGGGAGAAGAGAAATTTGCAGTCATTAGCTTCCTTTCCTTGACAAGGACAGCCAGCATGGTCAGAGCTCCTTACCACTTCTCTTAGCCTTAAACCACTGGTAGCCTTTATTTAAGTTAGTCACACACGCACGGTTTTAGCATAAAGAGATACTCTGATTATATTCAAGTGTTCTTAGTATACTACAGTTTTTACTTTTGATTTCAAAATCCTGAAATGCCTCTGATCCTGGGACAGCAGTTCCCCAAAATGGCAGATGATCTGTATTGCCTGGGAGGCTTAAAAAAAAAAATAGATCTCAGAGCTCCCACCCACCCAGGCCTACTGAATCAGACTCCTTATCAGCATTTAGCTATTTACCAAGTACTTTATCAGTGATGTAACCTGTACTTTGTATATTGGATACTTAATAAGTGGCTTATGAATTTATCTAGAGCCTCTTGGGAGGATGCAAGGTTTTGTTCTTTTAGAACACTTAGTGCATGACGTTCAACGTGGCATTGTAAGGTGAATCTGTTTTTTTTTTTTTTTTTTTCCAGCAGTGATATAAGGAATTTAGAGAATGCTTTTCACCAAATATGTTCTGAATCGGGCCATTTGAAAATGGACTGGCCTACCTGCAGACTGTCAAATGAGCTCTACTGAAGGACAGAGAAATGTTTTAACTTAGGGCTTCAAAAAAGGAAGCAATTTTAAATTGTACATTTATGGTAAATAGATTGAAAATTGACATAAATAAAACACTTTCTTTGAGTTAAAATAGACATTCTATTAAAAACAATGTTTTTAAACTCCCCATCTTTTAGGGGTGCCTGGGTTAAGTGTCCGACTCTTGATTTCTGCTCAGGTCATGATCTCAGGGTCAGATCAAGCCCTGGGTCAGGCTCCATGCTCAGCAGGGAGTCAGCTTGAGAATTCTCTCTCTCTCTTCCTCTGCCCTGCCTCCTTCAAATAAATAAATAAATCTTAAAAAAAATACACAAAACCTCATCTTTTAAGAACTTGATTATTAAAAGCACAATCCTAAAACATTCATTTTGCCGTACATGATTTTGCACAGACTGAATATAAAAGTAACCCATGTTGTAGCACGTTGGTGTTTACTACCCTTACAGAGTTTATCTAATTCAGTCTTCTGCTTTTATGGATGAGGAAGCTGAGACCCAATGAGGAATAGTGAGTTAATCCAAAAGTATGAATCAAGACTCTATAGGCACATAATAGTTACCTGCTTAAACTAGCTGACATATAAAAAAGAAAATGATGAAAAGACGAGGTAGGGAAGAGTCTGTCATGGAACCTGAGTCCTGCTGACCCTTAGGAATGGGCCGAGATCAGGAACAAGGAGGCCCCCAGGAGTTTTCTGTGTCTCTGACTCTGTCTCTCTTGTACCGGCTTTTTTCTGCTTCTGTGTTGGTCTTTCGTTCTTCTGTGTGGACTGACTCTGCTCATTCATTCATGTGGCTCAGTATGGCTACTGTACACCTCCCACTTCTACTTAGAATTTAAGTTGCCTGCCCGGACGTATACCAGATTCCCCTTCTGTGGAAGAAAGAATCTGATGGGTCCAAGCTTGGGTCAACTAGTCCCATCAACTCTGACAAGGTGGAGGTGGAGGTATGATTTAGTCAGACATGACTGGGACAGAGGGAATGTCAAGAGGAAGGTGAATCACTGAGTTAGGCAGACACCCCACAGCTTTTCCGAGAGTACACAAGTAAATTCTAGTGGGAAAAATGAGGATGATCTGAAATAAGGCAATGACAGCGAGTATGGGAAGAAATAGGCAGATTTGAGAGAGATGGAGAAAATCAGTAAGCTCTGGTGATTATTTGGGTATCGGGGAATGGGAGCTGTCAAAGATAGGAAATGGGGTAGGGGGGTGGTCACATTCACGGTAATGGGGGAGCCCGGGAAAGGAGGCTTGGGAGGTACGAGGAGGGCAGATGGGGCTTGGTTTCAGTTTTAAATATGTTGACTTGGGAGTGCCTGTGAAAATTCCAGGTGGAGCTGTCTGTCAGGTTAATTGAGTAAGTCCAAAATGTATGGGTCTGGACCTCTGGGGAGGGTTGTCAATATTATGAATGTAATTAAAGGATGCTTAATGGGTGAGCTCGCCCAGGGAGCATTTATAGAGTGAACAGAGATGACTCAGGACCGAACCCTGAAGAAACACTAGCATTTAAGAAGCAGGAAGAAGACGAGGAATTCTAAAGGAGATCAAGACGTGGACAGATTTGTAGGAGGAAAACTGAATGTGTAATGGCCAGCGGAAAGAGTGTGTGATTCAGGAGTGTCACCAGTGAAAAGGGCCGCGTGGCTGACGTGTGAGACGACCCCTGGAGAGGGCCGAGCAGAGTGCTGGACCAGATTACAGGAGGCTTGTGGATGACTGAGGGTAGAAGTGCAGACAGAGAAGAGTACTAGACCATTAAGAATGTCTGGTTGCAAAAGAGAGGAAAGGGGCGGTAGCTGGGTGGATCAAGAAAGGGGTGAAGACATTATTTTTCCTTTTTAAGATCACAGAGGCTTAGAGTATGTTTAAATACCTTTGGGAAGAGGAGCCGCTGGAAATACAGGAGACGAGGCACAGTTTCTGAAGTCCTTAAAGAGCGAGCAAAGGGCTCCAGGGACAGGAGGAGGCGGGGAGGCAGCCTGGCTGCTGGAGGGGACTTGGAAGAGGCTGGCGCGTGACAGCCGAGTGCGCTCGCTGGATTCAGGATTCCTGGGGACTCCAGAACTGTTCATAGTTTGGGGAGGTGGCAAGGGAGGAGATTTTAAAGGTCCCTTTCAGCGTTGACATTTTTTTTTTAAAGATTTTATTTATTTATTCATAAAAAAGAGAGAAAGAGACAGAGAGAGAGAGAGAGAGGCAGAGACCCAGGCAGAGGGAGAAGCAGGCTCCCTGCGGGGCACCCGACGCAGGACTCCATCCCGGGACCCCAGGATCACACCCCAAACCGCTGAGCCATCTGGGCTGCCCAAGATTTTTTTTTTTCAATGATGCTTTTGACCCTGCGAATACTTTTAGAAATGAAAGTGGGTGTCTGTGCTGCATGGATCAGTGGAAGGTGGAGGGGAGGTGGTTCACCTGGGAACTGGGATCTCCGTGCACGTGAACTCGTAGCGGAGCCAGGTTGTAGCCGTGCTCAGCGTTGGAGTCTCTGGTTTCCTTAGGATTGAATCACCAATGGCAATGAAGCAGGCTCGGACCAGTCGGCATCTATGAATATTCAGCATTCACAGAGAAGTCTGAAGGCATCTTGCTGTTCAAAGTTTCACTGAAAATAGTCCCCCCCACCCCACACACTCTTCCTGACATAGCCCTGTTGGGGTGTGCGTGCGGTCTGACGTTGTCTAAGGCTGTTTACCGCTGTTTACTTCATCCCAAGCCCTTGACTTTGCCGCAGTTAATTACTGCTTGAAAGCAGAGAGGTGAGGCGCCGCGTTCCCTGCTAGGCCCCGAGTGGGAGGGAAGACCTGCAAGTCGCTCCTTCCCAATGTACGCTTCCCCCTCCCAGCCGGCACCACGTTGCCCTGGGAGCCTGAGTCCCTCAGGGTGCTGTAGTGAAGGTGAAGGTGGAAGAGATAGCCAAGGCTGGGGAAAAGGAGGAGAATTTAAGAATAAGATCAGCACCTTCACCATCCTCACTGCCTCCCCGACCCAAAATGCAAGTCCCCAACCGACTGTGCTGCTGCCGCCCGGTCCGGGTCTCGGGTCTCGGGCCTCCTGCGGAAACAGATGTGGTAGGGATGAGGAGCGGTCTCTTGCCAGGACTTCTCCTTTGGTAGATCGTAACCTGCCTTCTGCTGTTAGAATGAATACAAAGGGCGAGAGGAGAGGGATTAGGGCCCGGAAGGAAGGACTGTAACTAAACTCTGTAGCTGGGATCCCTCCCACGCTCGGCCGCTGCAGCAGCTCGGGGACATGGTCCCTTCCACTGTGCTGGAAGGTAGGAGACGACGTGCTGAAAGCTGGCGCACCAGTAGCTGCCTGACACCTCCCGTGTTGTCCCTCAGCTCTCCTCGTGAAGGGGCGTGGGGGGTGGTTCACCTAGAATGGAGCCCCAAGCCTCCTCGCACAACGGGGGAGTAAACTCTACAGAGTAGCCTAGGCCCGCTCTTAAGTGCAAGGTCCCAGAGGTCAGCTAATGGAAAATGTGGTGAATGCTTTGCTTTGCGGTGTGTCGCTTTTTCTTTATTGGTGAGATGAGACTTGAGTCTCTGAGTGGACGATGAGAAGGTCGCAATAGAATAAGCTGGAGGAGCTTTTGGAAGCCTGGTAGGTGGGCTTTAGGAAATGAGTGTGTGAGGCACAGATTCAGGGCACTGGGCAAGCGCCCGGGTCATTGGCGTTTAGCTGCGTACAGAATGAACCTGCTGTTCCCCGTTGGATAAATGCATATAATACCACTTGCCTCACAGGATTGTCATGAGGATGCAATTAGATGATGCATGTGAAAGTGTTTGGCACAGAGCTGAATCTCAGTAGTGCTATTTTTGGATGTGTCCTAAACAGATGTGCTGTAAAGTAGCTGGAAGATGTGAAGATCTGGTGGAGAAGAGGCCATGTAGCATTATACTGTTTCTTTCCCTTATATTCATAATATATTTGTGTTCTTACTAGAGCGATTATTCAGACTGTTGTCCTGACCGATGATGCTTCTGTGATCATTGACTTGAACTCTCGAGCTCCAGAGGCCATTTTTTGTCTAGCTGTATGTGCCTCTGCTTGTCACCATGAGGACCTAGGCCTTGATAAGCTTCTCATAAGCACGGTTAATTGAGCTCATTATTATAATTCACTGTTGTTCCCTTACTTCCTGGATGTTAATGTGTGCATCGTGTGTTTATACCGCCACTAAACTTAAGCATGACTGTTAACATGCACATTTTTTTAAATAAATTTATTTTTTATTGATGTTCAGTTTGCCAACATATAGAATAACACCCAGTGCTCATCCCGTCAAGTGCCCACCTCAAGTGAACATGCACATTTTTAAGCAGCATTCTGTTAAGGACTGATGTTCCTTTCATGGTTGAGTGCGGGTGTCAGTCCTTGCGTATTGTATATCTTCTGAATAGAAAGGAGTTTTCTATTTTGAGCCCAGAAAAATCACTGGAGAGAAAGATTGGGCTAGAGTTGGGTCAGGGGGACATGGGAGAGTGCGTGGGGCTCTCTCAAGGCCAGCACCACTCCTTCGTTCCTGCTTAGTACTGCCATCAGACCAGATGGGCACTGGTCCACCTCACTGCCCTGACCGGGCAGATGGAGGGGTACAAACATTTTCCATGAAAATAGCTGGTCAGGATTATGGTAGGCATAGAAACAATTTTTTTTAAGGTTTTATTTATTTATTTGGCGGGGGGGTTGTGGGAAGAAGCAAAGGGAGAGGGAATCTCAAGCAGATTCCTTACTGAGCATGAAGCTTGATGCAGGGCTGGATCTCACAGCTCTGAGGTCATGACCAATCTGAAATCAAGAATTGGATGCTCAACCAACTGAGCCACCTAGGCACCCCAAGCATAGAAGTGAATTAATGCAAAGTATCTATGATGAGCAGAATATCAGATTTTTAAGTAAAGACAGGATCAGTCACAGCATTGTGCCCAGCCATATTGGAGCCTGAGGTGAAAGGAAAAATAAATATGGATCCTGTCTTTATTTAGAAATTTGAAATTAAAAACAAAAAAATGGAAATTTGTGAAGTTTTTGCATTGATGTTCATTTATAAAATATGTTAATATTTTATTTATTACTGAGTTTTTTGGCACTCCCTTAAATTTTGTGCCAAATTTTGTGTAAGGAATGAGTGATACTTCATTCCTTACATTCTAGTCTCAGCCCTGTTTTATATCAAAAACAGAGGAAATTTTCTCCACATATAATTTAATACACTGCTTGGTGCTGGTGTGCTCCTGGTCCTTTCTGAAGACTTACCTTCTTAACACACCAACTCAGGTTTGGAGGGGAGGTTTTTCTGAAAAAGGTTGCTTTTTAAAAAACAACTCAAGGGCAGCCCAGGTGGCTCAGAGTTTTAATGCCGCCTTTGGCCTGGGGTGTGATCCTGGAGTCCCGGGATCGAGTCCTGCATCGGGCTCCCTGCATGGAGCCTGCTTCTCCCTCTGCCTGTGTCTCTGCCTCTCTCTCTCTCTCAGTGTCTCTCATGAATAAATAAATAATCTAAAAATAATAAATAAATAAAAATAAAAAACAACTCCAAAGTGTTTTTTATAACTTAAGAATGATAATACATAGTCATTATAAAAAGTTTAGAGGGGCACCAGGTGACTCAGTTGGTTAAATGTCTGACTCTAGTTTTCAGCTCAGGCCATGATCTCAGGGTTATGGGATGGAGGGAGCCCTACGTTGGGCTCTGCGCTCAGTGAGGAGCTTGCTTAAGGATTCTCTGTCTCCCTCTCTCTCTGCCCTCCTCCCCCCAAAATGAATAAATCTTTGAAAAAATTTGGAAAATAGAAGAAAGGTTAAGGAAGAAAGCAATCACCTGTAATCCTATCATCTGTAGGCAACTCAATCTTTGAAGGTTTTGCATGTTTTAGTCATACCATTTTGTTGTATGTTCCTCTAGTCTTTTCACTACACATAGGCATTTTCACATAGTTGTGTTCTTAAAAAGGCTAGAGCTTTGTATCTTGTTTTTTAAATTTGTTAATATTATTCACATTTTAGCATATTAAAAATACTAAATATTTTAATGCTTGTACATCCCTCTCCTCAACTCTGTTTATTTTTTTTTTTTCATTTTTTTTCATTTTTTTTTTCAACTCTGTTTATAGCCTTACAATAGTACTGGATTCTTGAGTCAAATTGTCCTGCCTTCTTCCAGATTGGGTGGGATCCTCTGTGCTTCAGATCGACTTCCCCTCCTTGTTTGGCATAAGCCTCTTAGAACCCTGTGACATCTTGGTTTCTCCTAGTGCCCTGTCCAGGCTCTTGAGAGAGTGAGCACTTTCCTAATCAAGCTTCAGATATATTTTCCGTAGGTTCTACACCGACCGTGTAGCTTCTTTCTTCAGCCCTTTGTTGGAGGACTCACCTTTTCCCCTAACTTCTATTTCTCTGTCCTGTTGCGGTCGGTACTCATTTATTATCAGTCTAGTTGATGAGCTTATACTCAGGTGGTATCTGGGCTGTTAATACTTGACCTCAGCTTCACTGAGATTGGGTTTCTTTATGTTTGCTTGGTGCCTGAGTCAAGTCTGATCTCTGTTGTGTCCAAGAGGGCTTGGAACTGGCCATCCCTGGAGCTTACTGCATCACCGTAGTTGCCACAGAGAGCCGGACATGGGCTCCCAATACTGCGGCTCTTCCTGGTGCCCAGCCCCCACTCCCTTTAGAGTCACTCCCTGAGTTTCTGTTTCCCCCCCAGGGAGCATCTTGACCTCTCAGGTCTGCCATGGAGTAGAGTGCAAGGACAGTATGGACACTGCTGCCTGAGCAGGTTTCTGTCCTGTGCGGAGAGCAGTTTCACATAGAGCCGGCACTAGAGTGAGGAGCACCCTAAAACTCAGTAATCAACCTTAATAATATTTTGTATAATATTTAAAAAATAAAAAATGATTGCAAGAAGCCACGATGAACAGAACTATCAGAGTTTAAAATATAGGATCAGTTTGAGAGCCTCAATTCTTGATTTCAGCTCAGGTCATGACCCCAGCCATGAGATGGAGCCCCAAATCCGTCTCCTCGCTGGGTGTGGAGCCTGCTTAAGAGTCTCTCTGCTCCCCCACCCCACTTGTGCTCTCTCTTTAAAAAATAAAAAATAAAATCCAGGATCAGTTTAACATTGGTGTGCCCGGCCATACTGCAGCCTGAGTTGAAAGGAAAAAGCCAGTAATACTGACTTTGTCCTTTTGTGCCCAAGGCTGTGCCTCTCTACCCATCCTGGTCCCGACCCTGGTTGTACAGCAAAGCAGAGGACGTTTCTCGTGCGTATGAGTCAGTGCATTGGTCAGTGCTGGTGTGAGCCTGTTCCTTTGGAGACTTAACCGTCTTGCCAGCCTCTTCAGGTCTGTCCATGCCGGAGCTCACTTGCTACGGAAGGTTCTACTCTGCTTCCTCACACTGGAGAGTTAAGCCCCCTTCTTTATGGTTGCTTTCTGATAACCCTGGCTGAAAACCACCTTCCTGGCTTTATCAGATAATGAGTGTTCTGGGTGCTGAAGGTTTCTACTCCCTGACCCCGATCTGTGAGCCCCACAAAAATTATAGTGCAGACCATGTTCCCCTGTTCACACTCCTTATGGCTGGCCTTTCCCAGACAGATGTTGACCACTTTCTGTGTAAGGCGGCAGGTTCTATTTTAATGTAAATCTCGTCTTTGACTTAAAAATTCTCACTCTTCTAGTGCAATTTTTAATACTCTGTTTTAACATTCTCTTCTGGGTACTTTTTGTTAAAGGGGCCTGTTTCGGTTAAAATTACTAGAACTTTCATTGTATCAGAGCTCATGTATTCTATAATCATATTAGTACAAGGTTTCTTAGGGTCGTCAGGGTCAAGGGACAGAACTGTAATTCTAATTAGATTAAGTGAAAAGGAACTCATTGGATAAATATGGTTGATCCTTCCAGAACCTAAGAGTAGGAAGTGGAGCTGGATTTTGTTAGTATTGGAAAGTTTTCAGATGGTTCTTTTGTCTCTACCTCTCCCCTTGGAGGCACACAGTCTTGGATTACAGCTTCTTCCAAGTGTCTGCTCCGTTTTCTTGCCTTTTTTTTTTTTTTTAGCAGAACTTTTTTTTTTTTTTTTTTTAATTGAAGGATAGCTGACACACACTGTTATATTAGTTTCAGGTGTACAACATGGTGATTCTGCAAGTCTGACCGCAAGGGTAGCTACCATCTGTCACCTATGCCGCTGTTGACTGTATTCCCTATATTATAACTTTTATCTCCACAACGTCCTCATTCCATGACTGGAAGCCATCTTCTTGCCTCTGGCTCCCAAGGGAGAATGTGCGTCAGCTGCACACTCCTGGTCCAGTTCAGCCTGGCTGGGAGAAGGGAATCACTTGATGCAACACATCTAACCATTATTTCAGCACGAGGTGAAGAGTATAGTAGGCTAGACCACTGTGTTTTTACGGTGTATAATAATAAATTGAAATCTTTGTCCTCTGAAAGAATATGGTCCTGGTGAGACAGACGGGTATACAGGCAGGTGGGATATAATCAGGATAAGAAAATGATGTGGGGATGGGCATTCTGTGGGGCGGACAGTTCACAAAGGAGTCCTGGTTTGAGCTACACTTGTATTTACAGATACAAGTTTACTAATCAAACAGAGGACAGATATTCCAGATAGAAAATATAAGGAAAAAGTATGAGGGCATCAGAGGTCACCGTCCGGACAGCTCAGTTCAGTGTGGCCTGCAGGTTGTGACGGGCCTTGTATTCCACATTAAGTCTGGGATGTTGATTCTGTAGCTGGTTGAGAGCTAGCCAGCAATGATAAGCATGGAAACATCGTTGGATTTGCTCTTTATAACTGTTAATCATCTGTCATGTACCAAGCACTGTGCTAGCCCTGAGGATTCCAAGAGGAATAAGAAGTTCTTCTTGACACTTTAATTTTCTTTGGTGACCCATGTGTCAAGTGAAGGACATGAAGGACTGTCCTGAAGGACTATGTCCGGTATTGTCCCTATGACTTTACAGTATTTAGAGTCCTTAAAGTGATGTTTAATGATGACATCCAAGTGTCATAAAGTATAAATAGTACACTTTACATAATAAAAACCACTTTGTAAAGTACCGTGTAGTGTGTCATAAAATATAACAGGGTAAGCATTATTTTTTTTTATTTTTTATTTTTATTTTTTTTTTATTTTTATTTTTATTTTTTTTATTTTTATTTTTTTTTTTATTTATTTTTTCATACAACAGCTTTAGTATTAGGTTCAACAGAGGAGGATGCATGGGGTCAGGGTTTCTACCTTTTAGGTTGAGTATGACAGGAGTCATCCCAAATAAACTAAAAAGATATGAATGAACATTATGATCCCTAGAACAACTACTAAAGAATGATACAAAAAGAGCTTTAAAAATAGATAAGTTGCAAGTGAATTCCAAAAAATATTTCAAAAATCCAAAATAAGGCAAGAAAGTTTATGTGAAAAGAAAAAAAAAAAACAAAACAGGACAGACAAAAAATAAATAAAGTGGTAAATCTAAATCCAACCATGTCAATGATTATCTTCTAATGTTCATGTACTAAACTTTACAAGTAAGAGGCAAAGCATATATTGTCAAAATGGATATGAAAGCAAGACATAACTGTGTGCACTTTATTGAGATGGGTTGAAAACGAACAGAAGCAGAAGCAAAGAAGTATACTATACCCACAGTGAGCATCAAAATTCCAGGGAATCTATATGAATAATATACAAAATAGACTTAATTCTTTCCAGGAACTTAAGTTGGTTTACTTTTTTTTTAAAGATTTTATTTATTTATTCATGAAAGACACAGAAAGAGAGAGAGAGAGAGGCACAGACAGAGGCAGAGGGAGAAGCAGGCTCCATGCAGGGAGCCCAATGTGGGACTCGATCCCAGGACCCCAGGGTCATGCCCTGGGCCAAAGGCATGGCTCAGTGCTAAACCGCTGAGCCACCCAGGGATTCCCCAACCTGGTTTACTTTTATTTTTCATTTTTTTCAGGAAGTTTTAATTTCAACTCCAGTATAGTTAACATATGATATCATTTTAGTTTCAGGTGTACAATATTTTTACCAAGGCAGACAAGAGTGGCTCCCTCTTTGCCTCAGCTTATCTGGTAAAGAGATCAAAGTATTGCAGGTGATCACAATACCTTGTGATAAGTGTGACAATAGAGGAAATGGCCAAATGTGTGGTAATATGAAAGCCTGTGGCGGGCGGCGGGGGGGGGGGGGGGGGGGTTGTCTGGAAAAGGGAGGACTTCACAGAAGAGGTGCTACTTTAACAATCTTAAACTTTTATCAAGAAGATGATTGGGGGATCCCTGGGTGGCTCAGCGGTTTGGCGCCTGCCTTTGGCCCAGGGCGTGATCCTGTAGACCCGGGATCGAGTCCCACGTCGGGCTCCCTGCATGGAGCCTGCTTCTCCCTCTGCCTGTGTCTCGGCCTCTCTCTCTATCATAAATAAATAAAAATAAAAAAAAAAAAAAAGAAGAAGATTGGGACAGGATATTCCAGGGAAGAGCACACGTAAACCATCACCACCCTCCTTGGTGGTGGAGGAGGAGGGAGCGTTGGGAGCCGGGGCTGGGGGAGGCAGGACTGTTTTTAAATTAGAAAGGGTCTAGAGCTATCATACGTTGTTGGTGGGAGTATAAAATGATATAAGCACTTTGGGAAAAAGTCTGGCCGTTACTCGTAAAATTAAATAGACACCTACCTGGTGGCCCAGCACTTAACAGTCTTGTGTATTAGTTATTTACCCAAGAGAATTGCCTATTTTATGATACGAAAAGACTTGCATAGGATGCCTACAGAGCTTCCTGTAAAACAGCTCCAAATTAGAGATAACCCAATGTCTCTCCGTAAGAGAGCACGAACGGGTCAGCAGCACCGATATACTCAGCAATATGAGCTGTTGTGGTGAGTGAAGGATCCTTACACAGAAAACTCCTGTACTGTATGATTCCATTCATATGATGTTCTAAAGCCCGCAAAACCAGTAATGGAGGAAAAAGTAAAAAAAAAACAGCGGTTGTCCCTGGGGGGATACAAGGGTGAGACTGGAAAGGGGCCTGGGGGAATTTTCTGAGTGATAGAAAGGTTTGATACCTTCGTGTAGGGGTCAGGAGTACATTGAGTACGTTTATTTATCAAAACTCATCCAATAATAAAATTTAGATTTGTACAGTTCACTGTAAATAGATTTTATTTCTACTCTCCTGTCCCTCCCCCGCAAAAGAAGCGTGACGTGAACTCTGAACCCAAGGTAAAGGTCTGCATGCTGAGGCATTTAGGGTGAAGTGCACTGAGGTCTGCAGCTTCCTTGAAATGGGGCAAAACTGGGATGAGCTGGTTTGCGTAGATGGCTGATGCGTGTGTGATGAAAGAAGCGTACGGCAGTGGTAGCATCGTAGACTCCAGGGGCTGGGTGTGTGGCTATTCGAAGTATGATCCTCTCAACTTTACTGTGTGTTTGAAATTTCTCATAATAAAATGGAAAATATAAAGGTTCTTTCACATTGCTGTGTAAGGAATTTGGTCTTTATTCTGGGGAACTACTGAATGCTTTTAAGAGGAGTTATTAGGTAGAGTCTCAGAAGAGAAAGACGTCCGGGCACAGGCACTGAGGACCCTAGTTTGGTTCTCCTGGTAAGAAGAGAGGAGAGTGTGCAGGGGCCCCAGGGATGGAGTAGAGAGGGTGGATCCCCGAGAGGTTCAGGGCATAGAGTTGTCAAAAGACTCGGCGAAGTCAGCTTGGCGACGGCAGGAGCTGGGATGGGAAGGACACTGAGCTGCTGCACCCGGGCCGTGGCAGGGGCCCCACCCAGGGCCTGGCGGCGGTGTGAGCGGTGGTACATCCGGAAATCCTGAACCTCAGAGGAACCTGGAGGTGGAATGCTCTAGAATTAACAGGTGGGCGCTGAGACCATGTCGGCCGCACTTTGCCTTTGCCGGAGCGCCAGTCTCCTCGGGAGGGCGTGGGCCCGCGGCGCGCACCAGGCTCAGTGGAGGTGGTGGGGTGAGGCGTGGGTGCCTGCCGCCGGGGCGGGGGTGACCTTGGCCGCCCGGGTGCGCACCACCTGCTGGGGGTCCCGGCCCTCCGGCGGGCCGCGGGGCGCTCGGGTTTCTCTGTAGCGGTGGACTGACTGCCCAGTCCCCAGGGCACCTTTTCCCTAAATGTGTCCCTTAGATCCCAGGCTGGACTTGGGCCTCCTGAAGGCCCGGGCCTGTGGAGCGGGTCCTGCGTTGGGGGTCCCCTGGGTGGGGTGTGGGTGCTGTCCGCTGTGGTGCGGGCCCTGGACTGGCGCCAGGTGACCGGCCACCGTGACTCAGCCTGCGTCCCTGGCCTGCTGCCGCCACCCAGAGCTGGGCCCCGGGGTTGAATCCTGCTCCTGCTCGCTCTCAAAGGAGGAGAGGAGGTGCGGTGCCCTACAAGGGCTCTCTCCGCATCAGAAGGCAGCGGCGGCCCGGGGCAGTCGGGGGGGCCCAGACCCCCAGGACCGCTTAGGAGGGGAGGAGGGGTGGCGGGCCAAGGGACCGTCGGGCACAGGAAGCGGCGGCCCCGAGGCTTTCGGGGGAGGCCAGGGAAGGCGGTGGGGGCATCCGGAGCGAGTGTGGCTGGGGTACCCCGGGGGGCCGCGGAGACCTCGGGTCGCCCCTGGGCAGGCGACAGGCCGGACCCCGAGGTGGCGCGGGCTTCCACCCGGGGCGCGCACTGCCCTCTGCCGTGAAGGGGGCCGGGCCTTGGCGCAGCGTGGGCCGCGAACAGGGGGTGCACGGCGGCCCCGGCCTCCTCCCGCCTGCCCCGCAGGGGCCCTGGGGGCAGCCGTCTCCACGGCCCTGCTGCGCGGGGGCCCCGATACTTGCTCGCTGACCTTGGCTTCCAGGCGCAGGTGCCTCCCCGGCGATTGCTTCTGTGTCTCTCTTTTTCAGAGACTCTTGCCAAACCCCTAGAGGGACCCTGAGCCGGGGGTGCCCCCCTGTTGTGCCGGGAGAGGAGGCGATGCGCCGCCTGGACCCGTGGCCCGGCCGCCGTCCAGAGCTCGCAGGGTCTGAGTGTGCTCGTTCCTGCGGGGCCGGGGCGGAGGGCGGGGGGAGGGGGGTGCCAGCCTCCCCGGGAGCTCTGCCTGCCCACGGGACCGCCCAGACGTGTTCCCCCAAGGGCCTGGCACTTCGTGATCCCTCGCAGGCAAGTAGGGAGAGCTGAAGGCCAAACACTCCAGGCCCCACTGAAGTCAGTGTTGACAAATGATGCGGATTGACCTTTCCTCCCGTAAAATCCCTGCTGCGCGCCTCGCCATCTGTTACGGAGCCTTGAAAACTTTTGAGAATTTTGGTTCCTTCCGAAGCGGTTGGCAAAGTCGTCCTCAGTGTGAATCAACTGTAGATGGGTGTTTGTCGGCCTCCTGGGTGTCGCTCCCCGGGGGAGGCACCGCCGCTGCAGAGCGCGCACCGCGTCCGCCCTGAGCCCTGAACGGAGGGCTCGCTCCCGCCCGGCCCGGCCCCGGCCCCCGCCCCGGCCCAGCACGGCGCCCCTCCTCCTACCTGCTCGGGGCGGGGATGATGTCAGCGGGCGGTGGACCAAGGTGAGGGCCCGGAGCTGGCCCACCTGTATTCTCGCCCTGGCCCTGCCACTGAGTGACGGCACTAAGGCCACCTGGGCGTTCGTCGGTGCCTCGTTTCCCAGCTGGCCAGGTGGAGATCCCAGGTGGAGATCCTACACGGGCCCTGCTCACCTCACAGGGCTCTCAAAGGTCAAAGCAGGGCCTGGAGTTCAGTCCCAACCTGGAAACAGATTTCCTTAACTGCACAGGTTTTAAGAATTTAAAAAAAAAATTTTTTTTAAAGTTTGTTGCCTGGATTTTAAAAATCAGATTTCAGGGCCCCCGGGTGGCTCAGCGGGTGAAGGGTCCGACTTGATCTCAGCCTGGGTCTTAGTCTCAGGGTCGTGAGTTCAAGCCCCGCATTGGGCTCCCTGCTGGGCGTGGAGCCTACTTTTAAAAATAATAATAATAATAAAAATCAGGAAATTTCTCGGAAAACTCTAGCTTCTCTTGGAAGTCAAAAATCTTGGCAACCCTCAGCCTCCCTTCCCCACGGCAGCGAGCGACCGGATTGGAGGAGTGGCTGCCTGTGAGCCGGGGCCAGCGCTTTCTGGTTTGTGCCATCCCCACCCCGTGGTCTGTGACGGAGAGTCTGCGTCGCTGGCCTCGGTCTATACGTTTTGTTATACGTGGACTGTTTCCCCCCTTCACGTGATGTTGGTGGACCCTCTTGGCGTTCGGATTTATGCCCTTGATTTCAGGAGGATGGTGCAGACTTAGGACTTTATGGTAAGTTAGTATCATACGAATACAAAGGATTGGGGGCGCTGGTTGGGCCTGGAAGCCTGTGTTCATCTCGCACCTTCACGTGCTCGGTGCCCTGCTTACCCCGTAAGCCTCCCCTGAAGTATGAGGTGGATCCGCCGCCCGTGGCACATCAGCGCACGGGGCTTCACGGGGGTCGTGGGCCGCTCGAGCCAGGGTTGGAGCCTGAGCTCTTGGCCTGCAAAGCAACGCTACGGGCTGTCAGCGTGCCGTGGCTGTCGGGCACAGCCCTGCCCCAGAAGCTCACGTGTCCGCGGTTCTACTGCGGTGGGCATGTGGGCCGGGGCCCTTCGTGTGACTGGCGGTGGTGTCGTCCTTTTCTCTTCATAAAGTGATTTTCACACAGAACTGTGGGATATTCTTTGAGTACCTTTCTCCTTCGCCTTTAAAGCAGAGTCACCGGGGATCCCTGGGTGGCGCAGCGGTTTGGCACCTGCCTTTGGCCCAGGGCGCGATCCTGGAGACCCGGGATCGAATCCCACATCGGGCTCCCGGTGCATGGAGCCTGCTTCTCCCTCTGCCTGTGTCTCTGCCTCTCTCTCTCTCTCACTGTGTGCCTATCAGAAATAAATAAAAATAAAAAAAATAAAGCAGAGTCACCCTGGTTTTCCCCCAGTGTCTTTTTCAGAATTAATATTAAACAGGTAAAAGGGAGCCATATGCAGAGTCCTACCCTTATGTGAAGCCATTGTTTTCCTCATGGGGGCCACCGAGATACCTTCTGTGTCCTAGGGCTCTGAGGAACTGCGTAAAAACCACTAAGTTAGCCTTAATTTCTGCAGCTGAGAAAATGGAGACCAAGGAGACCCAGCAACTTGTCCAGGGTTGCTCCTTCCCCTCTATCTCCTGGTTAAGCTCCACTTTACCTGGGCTGTCCGTCGGATTCTTCAGAAAAGCTTCTGAAGGTTGTTGTATGCTCATTTTCTCTTCCCCCTGTCATTTGAAGAGGAATTGCATTAAGGAAACAGCATTCATTGGGTTAAATCTTATTTTAAAAGAGAAACAAGGGAGCACCTGGGTGGCTCACTGGTTGAGTGGCGGCCTTCGGGATCCTCCCGGGGTCCTGGGATCGAGTCCTGCATCGGGCTCCCCACAGGGGGCCTGTTTCTCCCTCTGCCTCTCTCTCTCTCTCTCTGGGTCTCTCATGAATAAATAAAAATCTTAAAAAAAAAAGGAATCAAGGGGTTTGTAGGGTGGAAAAATGAAACACAAGACCAGAATATGGGTCTGTCATATGTCATTTCTGACAGACCCAATGAGGTTTTTCTCATTCTGGTATCCTCTGGTTCCTCTGGTTTGTGTCTGCTTTCATCTCCAACACGTGGAAGCCCTTCTTTAAAAGGGTAGGTGGAAAAAAATAAAAATAAAAATAAAAAAATAAAAGGGTAGGTGGGACTTAGGAACCGAAGCTTCGTTTACCTGTAGGATATAAGCAGGCAGCAGATTTCTGTGGCTAGAATCTGTGCCCGATATTAAAATATCCACCCAAATGTCTTTGGGAGCAAATCCAGAAACCCTGTCTCAGCACATGTTGGGCTCCTCTTGTCTCTTAGTCCTGGGTCTAGTCATTCTCGTAACTGCGCAGCTCTTTCCCATCTCTGCACACCGCCGTGGAGATAGTCACCTTGGGGTCTTTCTTCTCTTCCCCGTCACCTAAATGCCACCATCTTTTAGTTTCCTTTGCTAAGTGGAAATCACTGGTGTCTTGATTCCTGCGGAGCAGCCCCCGGGGCACGGTAGTCTCTAACATGATTCAGTATTTGAGACAAAGCCAACAGAGGTACTGCACCTAGTTTTTCAAAAGCCCCATTGCTGATGTTGAGTATCAACGATTAGGGTCCCGAGGAGGTTTTCCTTAAAAAAAGTTCCAGCCATAAAAATGATATTGAGGACCATGATCACCTGCTGGTGTCAGAGTCGAAAAATTTTAGAGATTACCTAATTCTCCCTCTATACACATTCTCAGTTGTCTGCTTCTCACGGAAGAGAGCTAGGCACTCCTGTCATCCTTGCTTGAGAGGTAGAAGTCCACGCCATCTCAGTGATTCATCAGCGACTTTGTGATCCTGTGCTTATTATTAAAGCCTTTCATCAGGAAGGTACTGGAGAGCAACTAATCCTCGGAGTTTAAATGCTGAAGAAGGGCGTCCCTGGGTGGCTTGGTGGTTTAGCGCCTGCCTTCGGCCCAGGGTGTGACCCCGGGGTCCCGGGATCGAGTCCCGCATCGGGCTCCCTGCATGGAGCCTGCTTCTCCCTCTGCCTGGGTCTCTGCCTCTCTCTCTCTCTCTCTCTCTCTCTCTCTCTCTCTCTTTCTCTCTCATGAATAAATAAATTTTAAAAATTAAGAAAAAATAAATGCTGAAGGATCTATAGGGAAATGTAAAGTAAAACCATAATGAAAGATCGCTACACAGTCGCTAGAATGGCTAAAAGAGAAAGATGAACAATACCAAGTGTTGATGAGGGTGTGGAACAACCAGAATTCTCACGTATGACTGTTGGGAGTGCAAAATGCTACAACTCTTGGGGAGAACTGTTTAGAAGTTCCTTATAAAGCTGAATATACACTCACCATATGTCGCAGCAATTCCGTTCCTATTTACCTAAGAGAAACAAATACTTACGTCTACAAAAAACAGACTTCACCATGAGCCTCTTATTTATAACCGCCCAAGGTAGAAACAATTCAAACGTTCTTTAACAGGTGAATGGCTAAAGTAATTGTGGAACATTCTATAGAATGGAATACTAGTCTGCAATTTAAGCCCCCCTCCCCCGTACTACTGATACATGTAATACATGTAACAATGGGGGTGAATCTCGGAAATATGATACAGAGGAAGCAGACATAATAGTACATACTGTGTGATTCCAGTTATTCTGCAGCAAACAAAATCCACGGGACAGAAAGTGGATCAGAAGTGACATGAGATAGTTTGGCGGGGAGGATGGATGCCTACGAAGAGGCATGAGGAACTGTTCACAGTGATGGCCTGATGGTGGTGATGGTTGAAAGATAAAAAAGGCGTGAAAACTCACCAAGCTCCACACTTAAAAGGGTGCATTGTGTTGTATATAAAGTTGGTTTAAAACAGATTTAAAAAGATGAGGGATTTAGTCTGCGCTCTACCACTAACTAGCTTTGTGTATTTTCGTAAAAGGAGCTTCATCTCTGTAGTTCTTTCCCATGACAAAAATGAGGACAGCGGGTAGGTCATCTACCTCATTCAATTATTTTGAAATGCCTTTGAAAAAGCATAAAGTCAAATACAAATGCTGGGTAGGTGCAAATTCCGTAAACTCCTCTTTAGGGAAGAGAGGCAAGAACTGTGATGACCAGGGTATGATTTCACTTTGTGGACCGCTGGCTGTGGCACTGCCTCCCCTGGCCATCAGTGGGATGAGGGGTTAGACTCCATCAGATGGAGGGGACCGTAGGCTCCGAGACTCGGCCTTTCAGATGTGTTTCCTTTAGCCTCTGTAGTGTTAGCCCATCCAGTGGTAATTTAAAGTGAGATTGTTGCCATTGTTTACACCTGGAAATGTCACATACAATTTTAGGTTTCTAGCTTATCTTTAGAAACTAGCAGATCTGGGTCCCTATTCCCGTGACACTCATTACCTGGAATTGTGTAGTGGCTGTTGCTTTACGTGAGCCATTGCTTTAGTTTCCCCCGGTCTCCCCCACTTTCTATAGCCTTTTTTTATTCTCTGTAGTAACAATAAGAGGAAAATTCATTTTTGAGTGCCTGCTGTATGTTAGGCACTATTCTAGGGCGTGAGGATGCAGAGGGGAACCAAAGAGACAAAATCTCTAATCTCATAGTGAGTGATAAGTACCTAGCCACATCATTAAAAATTAGGGGGAGCTACCCTGTGACCCAGCAATTGCACTGTTAGGTGTTTATCCAAAGGACACAAACATAGTGATTCAAAGGGGCACCTGCACCCCAATGTTTAAGCAGCAATGTCCACAATAGCCACACTATGGAAAGAGCCCAGATGCCCGTCAACAGACGAATGGATGAAGAAGAGGTTACACACACACACACACACACACACACACAGGAATATGACCCAGCCATCAAAAAGAATGAAATGCTGCCGTTTGCAATGACATGGATGGAACTAGAGGGTATCATGCTAAGCGAGGTAAGTCAGTCAGAGAAAGACAAGTGCCATATGATTTCACTCCTATGTGGAATTTAAGGACCAGATGAACAGGGGAAGGGACGGAAAAATAAGGTAAGAGGAAAACAGAGAGGGAAGCAAACCATAAGAGACTCTTAACTACAGGGAACAAACTAAGGGTCGCTGGAGGGAAGGGGTTGGGGGGGGGATGGGGTCACTGGGTGATGGGCATTAAGGAGGGCACGAGATGTGATGAGCACTGGGTGTTATATGTAAGTGATGAATCTCTAAATTCTACCCCTGAAACTAATAATACATATGCTAATTAAGTTGAATTTAAAAACATTTTTTTAAAAGCCAAAATAATAATAAAATTAGGCAGGAGAAAGACCCAAAGAGCTATATATTTTAGGGAAAATGGGAGAAAATATGTTTCTTTGTGGAAATAAAAGAATATTCTTACACATGTAAGAGGCTAATATGTGTCTGTGTCAAAATTATCACACCTATTTCACTTGCTTACCTCACATAATGAGATGAATCCCTTTTCCCTCTGTGATTCAAAAAATTCATGAATTTTCCCCAAAAATGGATTCCAGTGAAATCATAGGGAATATCTCAGCGTTTCAAAAAAGAATGCAAGTAGGCCGAGGGACTGGCACAGATTCCAGTGGGCAGACTGGCACAGGCTCCGCTGAATGTTCGCTTTTCTTACCTCTGTCCGAACTATCAGCTCAGCTTTGGATTTTTCCGTTTAATCAAGGTCTTGGGATGCAACTCAATCTGAAATGAGCATCTCTATTGACAGTCTTACAGCCTGAACTGTGTTTAGCTGCGGCCGGGAGTCTTCCTACCCTAATGGGTACGATGGCCCTGGGCCTGTGCTAGGACAGTGCCTGGAGTGGTGCCGTCTCCCCTCTTCTCGCTAACCGAGCAGTTTACGTCTCTACGTGGTCAGCGACGCATCGATAGCGACCAACATCTTTAGCCTGACAAATCCTAGCAGGCTTTGAATTTGATCTCATGATCAAGGAGCTCTGACTTCTCACCTGCAGACAAGCCCCTGGTGGGCGTAGAAGCTAAATAATGTGGTTCCCTCTGTGTTAGGCGAACAGCTTCATTGCTTTGCCTTTAGATCGGTGATGGTCCCAGGCTTTGAGAATCTTGGCTGGCTCGTCCCAGCCCTTTGTGCTTGCCTGGATCGTGCAGTAGGCAGGCATCTGCCACGTTTCTTCAGTTTAGGCTGGAAAGGTCATCTTGCCTCCTGGCAAAGAAAACTGCACTGCTCCCATCTGGTGGCAGTTATCTCAAATTGCTGCATCATCCACCTGCTACTGAAAGGGCTGCCCGGCCCTTCGGTGGTTCTGCGCATCACAAAACTGTACAAAGGGCCCTTCCCCGCTCGTGCTCTACAGCACTGTCAGATGTCTCCTCATTATCTCAAGGGGGTGTTACACGGGTTTTCTTTAAGACAAGTAAGTTGGAGAGAATATTTTTTGGACAATCAGCAGAGTGATAACATTCTAGGTTCTGCATAATTAGCCATGAGACTCCTAAGCCTCGCTCTGTTCGTCTGCTCATAAAGCAAAAATGCTTGGATTTAATGCTCTCTAGGAGCACTACTGATACAAAGTCTATAGTTACATGATTTTTTTTAAAAATTCAAATACCTATAAGACAAATACTCGGACTGTTTACGAGGTAATTACGAACACACACAGACATTTTATAATTCATATTAGCATTTCTAATTCTGACTGGTAATAAGGCACATCATGAATTTAATAACTTATGGGGGAAAGATTAAATACTACATTAAATATACATATTACAAGAAAAATTCCAATACTCTAAAAATTCAAATGTAAAAAACTGTGCACCTTAAAATTGAGATTTTGTGGGCATGTGTGTCCTAAGACCTCTACTTCTCAATACATGGTAGAGTTTTAAACAGATTTTTAAAGTCAGTTTCTAGAATTAAAATTGACAATTGAGCAGTGTAAACGACTGCAAAGTATTACAAGAAAATCGGAAATGTTACTGAGACACAAATACTCAAGATGACCATAGAAATTAAAGATTTTACGGCAGATCTTAGTGTTTATCTGACTTGTGACCAAAAATCTTGTAAACATTATCAAAATGCACACTTGGAACATTTGAGCCCATTAACATTTTTGTAAACACAGAATTATGTGTGGATTGTGTGAAAACATGCAAGCGTGCTCTAGGATTAAGGCTCTCTTCGGCTGCAAGCTGCAGAAACCTATATACAAGCGGACTTGAAGAATACACCTTGTGAGGATTCACCAGGAAATGACCATGGACCTCGGCAGACAGGTGTCAAAGTGCCGCTGAGCCTCAGAGGGGGTAGAGAGATTAAACAGGACGAAGTCTTATGTCTCAGGTCTAGAGTCCCCGCGTTTGCTCTGCATTGATTTTGCATGTGGCTGCTAGCCCCACACCACACCAGAGCCTCGGCTCCACTTCCCACGCTGGTGGCTCCCCTCTGTGTTCCTCTCCATTCAATTAGTGATCACCTCTGTGCAAAAAAGAGCCTTGACATATCTATCATCTATCTATCTATCATCTATCTATCTATCTACCTACACAGGGTAGTTCAAGCTAAATTATGATGGCGTAGGAGCAGACAGGTGGATTAAGTGCCCCGTCTAACTGCTGCCTATCCCACAGCCTTCAGGTTTGACAGCTTTGCTGCACCTTACCTCTTTATTAACCCCTGTTAGCGATGGCACTGAGTGCCTCATCCAGTGTTTGGGGAATGATATCGAAGTAAGGAGTTCTAAGAATCTGTGGACTGCTAAGGTGTAACCAGTCTGCAGCATTTAAGAGTTTCTGCTAGTGTTCTTTAGATTTTTTTGATGAATTTTGGAGTGTCTTTAAGAGAAGAGTTGGTGTGGACGTGAAAACACCTGCCCAGGAATGGAGTCATGCCTTCCTGGTGTCTGCTGTGTTGAGGAGCACTTTCATACCTATATTTTGGGTCTTCTCAACAGCCCATCAGGTAGGTAGGAAAGGCAGGAGGAGCCCTCAAGGTTGGTTGTTAGATCTGAGTTGGGGGGAGGTGGGTCGCTGAGGAAGGATGAGGAGGAACAGAAAGCTCCTTGAATTTGACAGCTATTATAGCAATTATTAAAATAATTTCTGGGGATCCCTGGGTGGCTCAGCAGTTTGGCGCCTGCCTTTGGCCCAGGGCGTGATCCTGGAGTCCCGGGATCGAGTCCTGCGTCGGGCTCCCTGCATGGAGCCTGCTTCTCCCTCTGCCTGTGTCTCTGCCTCTCTCTCTCTCTCTCTCTCTCTCTCTATCATAAATAAATAAATAAACAAACAAATCTTTAAATAAAATAATTTCCAAGCCTCTCTGGGTTAAGTGCTGGACTTATAAATACGTTTTTAAGTTGGTTGAATCTAATCTCTTTGAGCCTCGTAATTGTCTTCAAGGGAAAAATAATAGCCTCATAGGATTGTAGTAAGAATCAAATAAAAGCTCAAAGTGCCTAGGACCGTGGTTGGAATATAGTTATTTTTTCTTTCATCTATTTGTTTATCTGTTTATTTTTAGGTTCTTTGCAAGATAGTTACTGTTCTTCTTTCTTCCTGATACAGGTGTTCAGGAACCATTTTTCTGATTCTTGCCCCCCAGTCTCATGGTAACCTGAGTCCCTTGAAGCGAGGAGTGCCTTCCAGGCCAGGCCAGCCCTTGCGTCTGGCTGATGATGGCATCAGTACCATTAACAGTGACGGCACAAAGCTACGGGCACCCTGGTTATCTCACTGAGTTTTTGAACACGACTCAAAAGAGCTTGTATGTGTGTGTTTCCCTCACAGGTGGATTTGCTATCGTGTTTCTGGTGAGGACAAGCAATGGAATGAAATGTGCCTTGAAACGCATGTTTGTCAACAATGAGCATGATCTCCAGGTGTGCAAGAGAGAAATCCAGATAATGGTAAGGCTGCCCCTCAGACTTGGGATTGCTTGTGTAAAATGTCCCCTCTCCTGAGATGTCGGGGGGCTTGGGGAGGCTTGTTCCTTCCCTGAGATGGCAGCGGAGCCTCAACACAAGATGAGAATGAAGAGACCTGGGTATAGCATGCTTCTCCCATCTCGGTCACCCTTAGCTGGAGGGCTGAGGGGGAAGGAGCATATTGGGAGGCCTGACCAGCTTTTTGGGTCAGAGAAGTGTCTGTGCATTGGGAAGAGTTTATCTCATAACATCATTCCCAGAACTATGGAGTTTAATCCAGGAACCCCATCTCTCCCTGTCTCTCTACTCTTGTCTACTATCAGTTGCCGGTCCTGGTGTTCATCCCTCTGGAGCTTCTCAGCCTTCTGTGAACATACCCTCCCATACCTTTATATTTTACACGTGCAGTTCTTTTCTCCAGAAATGGTTTTCCCTTTTTTTTTTTTTTGAACTAGAAACCTCTTTCTCATATATACCCTCTGATTCCATTTGTAAAAGTCCAAGAACAGGTGAAAGTGATCTGTGGTAACAGAGATCAGAAGTGGTCATCTGAGTGTGGGAAACTGACCAGAAAGAGGCATGCGGGACTTTGTGGGCCGTAGGGACGTCCTATATCTTGTTTTGGGTAGTGGTTACACAGGGCTGCACAGTGTTAGAGCTCCACGAACACCTTAACATCTGTAGGTTTTATTATATGTTAATCATACCTCACGTCTTAAAAACTTTGTTTTCACAACTCAGATTCATACTGTGTTTAAAGAGTCTCTATCTGTTAGAGTAGATGCTGAAATATTTATGGGTGAAATAACATGTCTTCAAGTAATGAGTAGATTTAGAAGAGAAACAAATTGGCAAAGGGTTACGATCGAAGCGGAGCGGTGGGTATGTGGGAGTTTGTTAGTCTCTGCTTTCAGTTCTGTTTGATATTATACATTAAGAAACTTAAAGTCTCTTTTTTTTTTTTTTTTTTGAGAGACAGAGTAAGTGTGAGCAGTGGGCAGAGTGGGGAGTGGGGGGTACACCAGAGAAAGAGAATCTTAAGCAGGCTCTACAGCCAATGCCAATCTCATGATCCTGAGATCATGACCTGAGCCGAAATCAAGAGATGGAGGCATTTTTTTAAAAGATTTTAAATCTTTAAAAAAAATGAATAAGTAAAAGGGGGATCCCTGGGTGGTTCGGTGGTTTAGTGCCTGCCTTCGTCCCGGGGCATGATCCTGCAGTCCAGGGATCGAGTCCCACATCGGGCTCCCTGCATGGAGCCTGCTTCTCTGCCCTCTCTCTCTGTGCCTCTCATGAATAAATAAATAAAATCTTTAAAAAATTTATTTACTTGAGAGAGAGAAAGAGAGTGAGCGTGAGAGAGAGCATAAGTGAGGGTAGGGGTAGAGGAAGAAGCAGGCTCCTCGCTGAGCAGGGAGCCCAACTCGGGACTTGAACCTAGGACTCTGGGATCATGACCTAAGCTGAAGGCAGATGCTTAACCAGCTGAACCTCCCACACTTCCAAGAGTCAGAGGCTTAACTGACTGAGCCACTCAGGCACCGCCCCCCCCCCCCCCCCCCCGTAAATAGTCTTTTATCCCTTTGGGTTTCCACAGTACTTTGGTTTATGCCAATTATATTGCTTATCTTGTTATCTTATAAGTAATTCTGCTGTCAGAAGGTAAGTGTTTTAAAATCGAAAACTTTATATTCCAGCAGACTTCTTGACATAAAGTAAATACAGTTGATCCTTGAACAACATGGGCGGGGGGGTGTTGACCCCTGAACAGTCGAAAATCCTCATATTACTTTTGGTGTCCCCCAACTTAACTGCTAGTAGCCCGCCGTTGACCGCGAGCGAGTCCCGCTGATAACGTAAACAGTCAACGCATATTTTGTGTGTGTGTTCTGTGCTGTATTCCTACGATAGAGGAAGCTAGAGGAAAGAAAACATTAAGAAAAATCTTAAGGAAGGGGTTGCCTGCACAGCTTGGTGGGTTAAGCATCCAACTCTCGCTCTCAGCTTAGGTCTTGACTCAGGGTGGTGAATTCAAGCCCCGCGTGGAGCCTACTTAAAGAGAGACGCCTGGACGGCTCCGTGGTTGAGGGTTCGCCTCTGGCTCAGGGCGTGACCCCAGGGGCCCGGGATCGAGTCCCGCATCCGGCTCCCTGCATGGAGCCTGCTTCTCCCTCTGCTGTGTCTCTGCCTCTCTCTGGGTCTCTCATGAATAGATAAATCTTAAAAAAAAAAAAAAAGAAAGAAAAAGTCATAAGGAAAAATATAGCGCGGTATATTTACAGTAGTGTACTGTATTTAAGGAAAAAATATGCGTCTGGATTCACGCAGTTCAAACTCCTGGCGTTCAGGGAGCAGCTGTGTTTGATGGGCTTTGGATGAGACGAGGGTATGAATCATGGTGACATCAGATGCGAATATTCACCTGGAGGGAGGATTCCTTGGTGCCCCGGGTTTTGATGCTTTTGTAAAGAACAAAAAGAGGTCGCGAAATGGGGGAAGGTGGCGCCGTAGGGGCTCCGGCGGGCTCCTCGCCCACCGCCCCCCGGGCATCCAGCTGCCTCTCTGCCCCGGCCCTGCCGCCCCCAGCCCGGCGCGGCTCCTCGCTCGTCCTCTGGCTGCGACAGGCCTCAGAGACCCGACGGCGCAGGCCGCGCTGGGCTGGTGGCGCCGAGGCCGGGGCGCAGGCCCACGGGCTGGCACCGGGCACACCCGGCCACGCGCCTTCCCCGTGCAAGGTTCTGTTTCGTTGTGTCTTGAGCTTCTATTTTTTCAGGACTTAAGTGCGCGTTGGACGAACGAGCGGTTCCCCCGCACGTGGGGCGGCTCCCCGAGGGCCCCTCCTGCGGGCGCTGCACGCCCTGGACGCAGGCCTGTGGTCGGTTCATTGGAGACGTTCCTGAATAACTGCTCTAGGGCTGGTTCCTGACTTCCCCGCACTTGAGGGCTGCTGGAGCAGGGACAGCAGACACTACGGCCTCTGCTCCGCTGCTCGCTGCTCCCCGCGTACCTGCACACGCGCGCACCTGCCACCTGCCCCGGCAGCCGCCGTCCGTACAGGTGTGAGGACGCCGTTCTTGGAGACCTCCTGGTGGACCAGCGTGACCGTTCCTTTTCCATATGACTCTGTGTTCACTGGAATTAATCATCTTCTTCGATTTTTTGGTCTGTCTTTTCTGTGTACTTTCCAGCAATTTGACCCTGAACTCTCCGTAGGCTCTACAAGTGATTCTTTTTTAAAAAATATTTTATCTTCTTGAAGAAATCTCAGTCTCCTAACTCAGGAAATCTGGATTCCTTGCTCTCTAGGCCTGATTTACATTCTTACCTTGGAATTTCTTAGTCATTCCCTTTGCCCTGCTTTTTTTCTTATGTTAGACTTCCTGACTCATTTTTTTGTTTGTTTGTTTGTTTGTTTTACTTCCTCATTTTGGTGGAGCTTATCCTGTGGTAGCTTCCTTAGGCACGATTTTGAGAACTCGCAGACCTGGGACTGTCTTTATTTCATTGTTGTGCGTGGGAAGTTCGAAGTCATTCTGATATTGGGGCCTTTGGGTGGGACCCATTTTTTTTTCCTCCCTAGAAGTGTATCAGTCTCCCCTTTGTTGACAACATTCTGAAATATCTTGATGATGCACCTTGCTGGGTGCATTTATTATTTCTTAATAAGTGGTGTTCCCATGTAAACTAGGAGTCTCTAGTCTTGCACTGTGAAGAATTTTAGCTTGTCTCATTTGGTGATTTCCTTTTCTGTCTTCCTTTTGTCTGAAATTGCTGTTATTTTGGATACTGGTTCTCCTGAATTGATTTATTAATTTTCTTGTTTTCTCCCTTTCATTTTTCATTCCTTTTGGTCCCCCCCCCCCACACACACACAAACATTCCAGCAAATTTCCTTAGCTTTACTTTCCAACCACCCTGTTGAATTTTTCATTTGTCAGCCTTTTTAATTTCTAAGGCCTTTCTCTTTGGTTTGGTTTTTAATTTTGATGAAGTTAGTTTATCTGGGTTTTTTTGTTTTGTTTTGTTTTTCTTTTTCTGGGACATGTGTTTGGTGTCATTTCTGAGAACCCTGCCTACCTCTTGATTCTGGAGATTCTGAAGATTTCTTTTTTTCCTAAAAAGTTTATACTTTTACATTTTACATTTAAGTCTGTGATCCATTTTGAGTTAATTTTTATATAAGGTGTGAGACTTATATTTAGGTCAATTTTTTTTTTTTTTTTTTTTTTTTTTTTGGCTATGGCTATCCATTTGCTCCAGCACCCTTTGTTGAAAAGGCTGTCTTTCTTCCATTGAATATGTTTGTCAGAAATCAGTTGGGCATATTTGTAAGGGTCCATCTCCAGACCCTCCTCTGTTCTGTTCCTGTTAATCCATATGTGTATCCCTCTACCAACACCACACAGCCTTGATTACTGTAGCTTTATAATAAGTCTGGAGATAGACTGATTCCTCCTACTTTTTTTTTTTCCTAAAGTTGTTTTACTTACTCTAGTTTTTTTTTTTTTTTGTCTTTTCACATAAATTTTAGAATAATGTTTACAGAATGCCTTACCAGTATTTTGATAGGAATTCCATTAAACCTGTATATGAATTTGTAGAGAATTAACATCTTTCTGTTTAGTTTTCCAGTGAATGAACATGGTGCATCTCTCCATTTATTTGTAAGTTTGATTTTTTTCATTAACATTACACATTCTTAGATTTAGACATAGGTTTTTGGTTTTGTTTTCAGTGGTTATAAATGGTATTGGATTTTTAATTTTGGTGTCCATGTGTTTATTGCTAATATGTAGAACACCAATTTATTTTTCTTCATTCATTCATTCTAGAGAGCCCAGGTGTGAGTAGGGGGGAGCGGCAGAGGGAGAGGGAAAGAATCTCAGACTCCAGCTGTGGGTGGAGCCGATGCAGGGCTCAATCCCACGACCCTAAGATCATCACCTGAGCTGAAATCAAGAGTTGGACACTTAACTGACCGAGTCACCCAGGTGCCCCAACCAATTGATTTTTCTATGTTTATCTTTTATCCTCTATAGCCTTGCTAAATTTGTTTACTAGTTTTGGAATTTTTTTTCTAGATTATTTAGGATTTTCTATATAGACCATTCTGTTACCTACAAAGAGAGGCGGTTTTATTTCTTCCTTTCTGATTTGTATCCTTTTAATTTCCTTTTCTAGCCTTATTGCATTGGCTAGAATCTGCAATACTGTGTTGAATAAGAATAGTGAGTGGACATCCTTACCTTCTTTCCAATCTTAGGAGGAAAAAAAATTTCACTATTAAGCATAAGCTTAACTGTAGTTTTTAAAAACAGATTTAAAAAGAAATTTGAATAAGTTTCCCTTTATTCTTATTTTTCTGAGTTTTTATCATGAATGGGTATTGAAGTTTGTCAAATATTTTTTTCTGCATTGATTGATAAGCTCATGTGATTTTTCTTCTTTAGCTTTAATATGATAGATTACATTGACCGATTTTCAAATATTGAAGCAGGCTTACATTCCTGCAATAATCCCTACTTGGGATGGTCTATAATTATTTTTATGTATTTTTAGATTCTATTTGCTAATGTTTTGGTTAGAATTTTTACATCTATAGTCATGAGGGATAATAGGCTGTAGTTTTGGGGGTTTTATTAAGCTTTTCCTGGTTTTGGCATTAGGTTAATTCTGGCTTTATAACATGAGTTGGGAAGTGTTCCCTTCTTTTCTGTTTTTTGGAAGAGATTTTGTAGAATTGGTGTTTGTTCTTCTTTAATTAAGCATTTTTTAGAATTCTCTGGTGAAACCATCTGGGCCTGGGGATTTCTTTTTTGGCAGTTATTAAGTTACAAAATCAGTTTCCTTAATAGTTATAGGGTTTTCAAATTATCCATTTTATATTAGGCTGGTTGTGATAGTTTGTATTTTTATTATTTCTTTTCTGCTTGCTTTGGGTTTATTTTGTTCTTCTTTCCCTAGGTACTTGAGGTGGGAGTTGACACCTTGACATCATTAGCACCTAGGGTTCCTAATTTATATTTAGGTTTACTCTGGTATTGTGCATGGAGTTTGGTATTGTATTATGGGTTTTGACAAATGAATAACATGTGTCTACCATTATTGTATCATATGGAAGTTTCACTGCCCCAGACATTGCCTGTGCCTATTGGTCCCACCAAATCCCCCAGCTATAGCCACTGATTTTTATTTCACTGTCTCCATAGTTTTGCCTTTATAGAACATCATATAGTTGCAGTCATTCACTGTGTAGCCTTTTCAGATTGGCTTCTTTCCGTTAATACGCATTTAAGTTTCTTCCATGTCTTTTCATGGCTTGATAGTTCACTTCTTTGTAGAGCAGAATAATATTCCATTGTATGGATGTTTCATAGCTTATCCATTCGTCTATTGAAGAACATCTTGGTTGCTTCCAAGTTTTAGCAATTATGAATAAAGCTGCTATAAACATCTGTGTGCAGGTTTTGTGTGGGTATAAATTTTCAACTCATCTTGGATATATTTCATAGATTATCAACTAAGCAATTATTATTTCAATTTTGAAGATTTCTTTTTGTTTCTAAGCCAATATTTAAATTTTTATTTTATATTAATTGTAATCCAACTTTTTTTTTTTAAGATTTTATTTATTTGACACACACACAGTGAGAAAGAGAGCACAAGCAGGCAGAGCTGCAGAGGGAGAGGGAGAAGCAGGCTCCCCACTGAGCAGAGAGCACCACATGGGGCTTGATCTCAGGACACCGGGATCATGACCTGAACCGAAGGCAGATGCTTAACCAACTGAGCCACCTAGATGTCCCTAATTTTACTAACTGTTAAAAATAATTTTTTTATTGTGGTCAAAACCACATAGCTTAAAATTTACCATCTTAGCCATTTTTAAGTGTACAGTATTATTACCTGTTGGCACAGTGTTGTACAGCAGATCTCTAGAATTTATCTAAACGGAAACTTTATGCCCATTGAATAACGATTCTCCATTTCCCCCTCCCCCAGCTCCTGACAACTACTACCATTCTACTCTTTGCTTCTATGAGTTTAGCTATTTTATATACCTCATGTAAGTGGAATCGTACAATGTTTGTCCTTCTATGACTGGCTTGTTTCACTTACTATAATATCCTCATGGCTCATCCATATTGTAGAAATTATTTTTAAGGTCCAGTCATATTCCATTATAGAAATATGCCACGTTTTCTTTAGTCATTTATCCATCAGTGGACATTTCTACACCTTGGTTATTGTGAATAATGTTGCAGTGAACATGGATGTGCAAATATCTCTTCAAGATCCTGTTTTTAATTCTTCTGGATATACACCAAGAAGTGGGATTGCTGGGTAATATGGTAATTCTATGTTTAACCTTCTGTTTTTCACAGTGGCTGTACCAATTTACATTCCCACCAACAGTGCACAAGGATTCTAATATCTTCACATCCTTGCCAGCACCTGCTATTTTTGTGTGTGTATGTGTGTTTGTTTCATAAAGGTATCCTAACAGACACAAAGTGTTATCTCCTTGTGATTTTGATTTGCATTTTCCTAATGCTTAGTGATGTTGAGAATCTTTTCCTGTATTGGCCATTTCTTTGTATAACTTAAAATATTCTAATTAATGTTATACATATTAGTTATGTATTATATTTGTTATAAATATATTTAATGTATATGCTACGTATATATGTTCTGTGTTTTATATTCTATGTTTTTATATTAATTTGTTATGTACATATATCTAGTGTATGGGTGAAGACAGAAGGCTGGGCTCCTCACTTGGCTTTTGCTGGCATGTCTGCAGGGAGGGGCTGCAGGTTTTTTCTGTGGTTTTTGGTCGGAATAGAGTAGTGACCCTTTCCTGCGTTTGTCGAGAGAGAGCAGGCTTCTATTGGGGCTTTCTTTGTTTACACCCATTGGTGTTTTTAACTCACCAGTTGCTTCAGTTTCTAGTCTGGGATACATGGAACAAAAAGAAATCGCAGTCCGCTCACCACCATCTTATTCCATGGGTTCCAGAGTTTCTAGGCAGTCTGCTTTCTGTTCACATTTCAGAACCTTTTTATTACGCTTTTTAAAATATATACTACTGTCCAAAGTATTTAGTTATACTTGGAAGAAGAGGCAAAAGCAAATCGGGCAGCCCAGGTGGCCCAGCGGTTTAGTGCCGCCTGCGGCTCAGGGCGTGATCCTGGAGACCCAGGATCGAGTCCCACGTCAGGCTCCCTGCATGGAGCCTGCTTCGTCCTCTCCCTCTCCCTCTGCCTGTGCCTCTGCCTCTCTCTCTCTCTCTCTCTCTCTCAGTAAATAAATAAAATCTTAAAAAAAAAAAAAAAAGAAAATCTACTCCATTTTCCTGGAAATGGAAGTCTTCAGTTTGTGCTTTAAAAAAACCAAAACAAACTCTTTACATCATTTAGTAAGGCTTTCGAAGGAAGCAGAGATAAAAACAAATATTCAAGTTGCTTTAAAAAATTTTTTCCTACCACTTTAATCAGAAGCCCTGCATGATGTTTTTGTTTGTTTTTTTTTTAAATTTATTTATGATAGTCACACAGAGAGAGAGGCAGAGACATAAGCAGAGGGAGAAGCAGACTCCATGCACCGGGAGCCCGACGTGAGATTCGATCCCAGGTCTCCAGGATCGCGCCCTGGGCCAAAGCAGGCACCAAACCGCTGTGCCACCCAGGGATCCCCCTGCGTGATGTTTTTAACCCTCCTGGGCTCAGACTTCTGTCAGATGGAGGCCATACTCTAACCCTACCTTTCTCAAACAGGTCAGAATTGTGAAAGGAATGGGAGGAGGTAACATGCTTTATAATGTGCTGAGGCTTGTATGTTAGTGATCAAAGAAGTGGAGTCGTCTCTGTACTTGTGGCAGAGTAAGGATGTGCATGTTGCACCCACTCAGACTCACAAATGATGAGTGGTTTCACTAGAGACATTTTATTTTATTTTTTAAAGATTTTGGGATCCCTGGGTGGCGCAGCGGTTTGGCGCCTGCCTTTGGCCCAGGGCGCAATCCTGGAGACCCGGGATCGAATCCCACGTCGGGCTCCCGGTGCATGGAGCCTGCTTCTCCCTCTGCCTGTGTCTCTGCCTCTCTCTCTCTCTCTCTCTCTCTGTGACTATCATAAAAATAAAAATTAAAAAAAAAGATTTTATTTATTTATTCATGAGAGACAGAAAAAGAGAAAGGCGCAGACACAGGCAGAGGGAGAAGCAGCAGGCTCCCTGCAGGAAGCCCAGTGTGGGACTCCATCCCAGGACCCCGGGGTCACGCCCTGGGCTGAAGGCAGCGCTAAACTGCTGAGCCACCTGGGCTGCCTGAGACATTTTATTTTGATAAATGTTGTGTACCACTTATCAGAGTATGGTATGAGTCCTTTGATGCACCTGGGATGTGTGCCCTGATGGAACCAAAGTGATTTTGGTTTCTGATAGACAATTGGAAGTTGGATTTTGGACTTCAGATTCCTTTACCTAAAGGCAGGAAAAGATTATCTTCAGACTTAAAGGGATAAGAACTGAAGCTCAAGATGTGCCAAGTGCTATTTTGTGTTCACATCTCCTGGCCCAGATGGATTACATCTGCAGTGAGCTTGACAGTGAGGACACTGAGCTGCCTGCCACCAGTGATGTTTGAAGACTTGCTTGCGACAGAAGAGATATCAGAAGGTTTGAGGGAGGAAAATGTTTCCATATTCCTAAAAGGGAGGAAGGTAGACTGTGCGCAGTAGGGACATCAGGATTGATAGAGGACAAGAATCTGGAACAGGTCGTTTACAAAGATGCTTTGATGCTATTTTTTGTGTAAGAAAATGGTGTGTGTGTGTGTGTTGTGTATGTATACATCAATATATACTGCTTGGATTTGCTTGAACAACACCCTCAAAGGATAAGAGAGAAGGAGAGAGAGAGAGAGAGGCTGAATGGGAGAAAGGGAAAGAGATGGGGAGTCTTCCCTATAGGGGATGAGTACTAGAGTAGAAAATAATATCCAGAGATCTCTGGGTGGCCCCGCGGTTTAGCACCGCCTTCAGCCCAGGGTGTGATCCTGGGGTCCAGGGATCGAGTCCCACATCGGGCTCCCTGCATGGAGCCTGCTTCTCCCTCTGCCTGTGTCTCTGCCTCTCTCTCTCTCTCTCTCAATCTGTGTGTGTGTGTCTCATGAATAAATACTTTTTTTAAAAAAAGAAAAAAATAATTTCCCTTTTTGAATGTTAAATATTACTTATTTTAAAAATAAAATGTTAAGCTGTTTTGTAGTCGCTTGGACAAGTAAGCAGGGATCTTCAGATTGGGTAAGAGCAGGCCATGTCCTATCAACCTCATGGCCTTTTGGGGAAGGTTTCTGGATAGGAAGCTCAGGAGAGTGCACAGTTCATGCAGTGTCTGTGGGTTGTATCACTTGGGTGAGGACACTCACCAGAGATCTGTGAGCAAGTTGGAGAGTCTAGGCTGGATGCCAGGAGTCATAGCTGCTGTGTGTGTGTAATGCTTTCTGACCAGTGGCTTGATATTAATTTGGAGGAAACCTTCTAAGAAAAAAGCCCTGCAGCTTACCATTAGTTTTATGTTATCTTACATTTAGCAAGTAACTTGGTTAAAGATTAGACACGCTTATCAATTATGTACCTAATACAAAATTGTAAGATATAACCACTGCATTGGGTAATAGAATCAGGATCCAAAATGATCCTTATGAAATTGGAGCAATGGACTGATTCTAATGAGATGAAATAACAAGGCAAGGTCATACACTTGGATTTTTATTTTATTTTAACAACTTTACAAGCATAGTTCAGGGAAGGCAGAGATTTAAAGCAGTGTAAGTGGAAAAAGACTTAAGTATTTTAGTGGTCAATTAACTCAATATGAATGTGTATGTAATGCAGTCGCCAAAAGAAAAACATGCCGTTTTTAGCTACATTAATAAAATTAATAGTAGGTGATAATGCTGGTCTACTCTGCATGAGTCACTTCACCACGCCTGAAGAATTCCATTCGTTTCCTGGGGCCATTCTTGTCAAAGGGAGATAGACAAACTGAAGCATTTAAGTAGTGATGTAAGGAGAAAACATCTCAATGAAATTAGGTACGTTTAACTCAGGGAAGAAAAAATTCCGAGTCTAAATAACAATATTTCAATCATTTAGAAAGTGGAAAAGAAGACTTGGCTCTTTCTGCTCTGAAGAGAAGAGTGTAGGCACAAGAGGTGGACATTTCCAGTTGGATGTAAGGAAGAACTCGTCAGCAGTGCAGGCTGTCTGCAGTTGGGCTGAGGGTCCAAAGAAATGACATCATTCTAAGAAAAGTACTTGTCAGAAGGCTCCAGCAGGGATTAGGATTCGAGCTGTTGAGGGCTCTAGATCAGTGCTACTCTAAGGACATTGTTTTCTTTTTCTCCCCTTCCCCCTTGTGTGTTTATTACCCTTTTCAATACTGTTCAGTGATTTTTCGTATATTCACAGGGTCACTTACCCAACACCATGTATCTGATTACAGAACATTTTTTTTCATCATCTCAGACGGGGACCCATACCTGTTAGCAGTCACCCATACCTGCTACAGTCTCCGGCAACCATCAGTCTGCTCTCTGTTATGGGATTCCAGACATGTCATATAAACGGAATAATGTAATATATGGCTTCTTATGACTTCTTCCACTTAGCATGAAGTTTATGGTTCAGCCGTGCTGTAGCAGCATGTGTGAGTGCCTCATTTATCCACGTGGTAGCACGTATGGGTACTTTTTTCCCTTTCGTGGCTGCGTAACATTCCCTGTGTGCGTATACCATATTTTGTTTATCCTGATGGACATTTGGGTTGTTTCCGCTTTTTTGGCATTATGAACAGTGCTGCTGAGGATATTTGTGTCCAAGTTTTTGTGTGAACATGATGTTTCATTTCCCTTGGGCATATACACAGGAGTGAAGTTGCTGGGTCCAGGGGGAACTCTGCTTTTTGAGAGAACGCCGAACTATTTTCCACAGGAGCCGCACTGTTTTACATTCCACCAGCAATGTGTGGAGGTTCCAGTCTCCACATCCTTGGCAACATTTTTTATTGTTTCTGGGTTTTTTTTTTTTTTTTTTATTATAGCCATCGTAGTGGTTTAGAGTGATACCTCATTGTGGTTTTGATTTGCATTTTCTAAGTAATTAATAGTGTTGAGCATCTTTTCATGTGCTTACCAGCCATTTGTATATGCTCTTTGGAGAAATGTCCATTTGGATCCTTTGCCAATTTTTACATCATGTTGTTTTTTTTAGTGTTGAGTTTTAAGAGTTCTTTATATAGCCTGGATACTGGATCCTTACTGAGTGTAAGGTTTGCAAATATTTTCCCCCTCATTCTTTGCATTGTCTTCCATTTTCTTGATAGTGTCCTTTGCAGCACAAATTTTTAAAGACTTTGATGAAGTGTGGTTTGGTTTTTTTCCTTTGTTTGCTTGTGCTTCAGGTGTCATATCTAAGAACCATTACCTAATCCAACACCGTGAAGCTTTGTTTAGATATTTTCTTTGGAGAGTTTTTAGATCTTTGGTCCATTTTGAATTGATTTCTGTATATAATATGAGGTTGGGATATTAAGTTAGTCTTTTGCATGTAGATATCTAGTTGTCCCAGTTATCACTTTTGGAAAAGACCAATCTTTCCCTCATTGAATTGTTTTGGCACGCTTGTCAAAAATCAATTGGCTGTAAATGTGTGGGTGCCATTCAGAGGATGCTGTGCCAGAATGTAAATGAAGGAACTGCATTCCTCCTGGGTAAAATATCTCCAGTCAGCTTAGTTACTTAATTGATTTATGTCCTGGAGCAAGCTTCTTATCTCCTTATGGGCTGGTAACAGTTTACTAGCCAGCACCTGTTTGTGGGCCAAGTTTTGAGTAGCACTGCTCTGGATCTTTCTACTTTAAACTGAAGAACAGCATCCTGTCCATTTCCCAGAGCTACTGCATTAGAATCCGCTTTTGAACAGGACCCCCAGGTGATTCATATGCATATTAAAGTTTGAGCAGCAGGATTCTAAATCAGATTTTAGATGACTTTAAAGATCTATGCAGTAAATGCAGGATTAATTAATAAGACCCAGGAAAGGGAGAGTCCATGTGATTGTGGGAAGAGAGTATTTGGGACTTTCTACGTAGCAAAAGCCCAGACACCTTGGCCTTCGGTGGAACACCAGGGGCCGGCTGAGATCTCAGAGTTTCTTTTCACTATTGCACTGGACTTGATGTTTCGCTTTGCCTGTAACTCCTTGACGAGACTCATAAAGGAAACGCAGAGTTATTGAGGAAAGGTGGGGCAAAGAGTGGGAAGGCAGAAGACTTTCACAAAGCAGCCCGTAGGAGAAATAAACAAGTTTCAGTCCTTAGAACTGCATTTAAGTCAGAAAAAGAGGCTGAACTTTGCCTAAAAGGTTCCGTGGAACCGTGGTGTGATCCCAAAAGTAAGCAGCAACAAGTGCTGAGTCATAAAATCAGAAAGTGTTGAATATTTGAATGGAGGGTCAAAGCAGGTAAATCGTGTCTTTGGAAACTTAATAATCTATTGCCTGTGCAAGCACTGTCATCATTGGGAACTTGCAGGTATCACGCTGACATTCCAAGGATGGGTGTGACCTGAGCAAATAATGTAGGGAAATCAGTCACAAACCATGCTCATTTTTACTTTTTTCAGGTGACATGTTACTGATAGGCTCTTTAAAATGCTATCTTCTTTGTTTTCCTGAATTTATATATAAACGTTTTAGTAGATGTATTTAGGGATTAAGTCCTCACTTTTCTTGTAAAGGCTATAAGATTCTTTTAACTAGGAATTCTCTGGCTGTAGGAATTTTTTAAGATTTTATTTATTCATGAGAAACACAGAGAAAGAGGCAGAGAGAGAAGCAGGCTCCCTGCGGGGAGCTCGATCCTGGGACTCGATCCTGGGACTCGATCCTGGGACTCGATCCTGGGACTCGATCCTGGGACTCTGAGACCACGCCCCAGGCTGAAGGCAGTTGCTAAACCGCTGAGCCACCCAGGGATCCCCTCCAGCTGTAGGAGTTTTGAAAATAGGGATAGACTACTGTTTTGTGCTACAAGCGTCATTAATTAGGAACCCCAGATAAACTTGAGATTTGTGATGACCTATACGATCTGGGTTGAAGGCATGATTTTCACATGGCAGCTTCTGCATGTATTTGTGAAGAAAGTTTTTTTTAGCACTTCAAGCAGTTAAATGTGATATTAATAAGGCAACTACAAATCATTTAAAATATCTACTTACTAAAGCAGGTTTTCTAATAACATGTTTACATCAGTACTTTATTAGTCTTGTGCCATGATAACCTAAAAATAGTTAAATGACAATACACACTCCTTAGAATCATCACTGTTTCAATCAAACCAATCTGATCTATAATTTAGCTGAACATTTCCTACTCCCCTGAAAATCAGGTTTTGATTTACACTCATCATAAAGACTTTTATCTCAATGCCCCCAAATAATGGTTGTAGCCAAGGGCCTCAGGCATCCTCCTTGTATCCTGCCTCTTCCTGAGTCCTTGAGCTCCAGGACCATGGGGGTCCCACCCCACACTTCTGTATCCCTGTCTGTTCTCCAAGCCTGGGACTGGGCTTCTAATGCCAGCCAGGGCACGCGTGGGCCTCCTCCAGCCACTGCTGCTGTGACACGGGCAGTGCACCTGCAGTGTCAGTCAGTCTCACTTTGCAGTAAGATTTTCTCTTGACCTTTTCTGCATTTCACAGCCATTCAAATCGATCTTCTCCATCAGTTGCCGACTGGTGAGGTGTTACTCTAAAATCTGAGATGTTGTTAAAAGTAAGAGCCAGGGTCCCCCTCCCAAGAGGAGCTCTTTTCTGCTTGGATGCATCTCAGGAACTCTGCAGAAGACAAAATGAACAGGAATTTGGACTTGAACTGATCAGCACACAGCTTGGCAACTATTCTAGGATGCCATCTGCAGATGTTAATTATCCAGTGTGGGTCCTCTAATAGCTCTTGACCTCTTCCTCTGGGCTCCATCACATGTTTTTTTTTTTTTTTTTTCTCCTTCCTAATTCTTTATTATTCCTCTTGGGGTGAGACAAATCAGAGGTAGCATTGCTGAGTCTTTTTCAAACAGTTAAACGTAGACAAATTACTAATGTGGAAACATTAGTCTTTGATTCTTCCTGCACACATTAGATCTTCTGCTCTTCTATTTTGGCTTCAAGAACTTCTCTCTAGTTCTTCCTCCTTCCATGACTGTGTAAACGAAATCAAGTTTTTGAAGAGTTGGTGATGAGAGTAAAAAGCAGGGGGGAAAGAAGGGGCCTTTACGACATGAACCCTGAAATCACGTTCTGTTGTGGAGAACTTAAGAGATTGCTTTTTTTTTGCCTCATCATCTCCTTTGTCATCCAGAGTAGTTGCTCTGAGCCTTTTAATTCTCTCATCAAGCTTCTTTCTCATTCCCTTAGACTGCAAACGTGGTTGTGCTCTCTACCCAAAAACAGAACAATGGAACGGAACTCACTGAAGTTCCCTTTTCTCCAGCTGGAAACCAATATGCATATCCATCCTTCCTTCCGGCCCCTTTTTCCAAGACCTCAGTCCCCACGGGCCCCTCTTTCTAAGACCAGGCCCTCAGTCCCCACGCCTTCTTCCTGCAGGACTTCATCCCCTCCTGTCCACGACCATTGCTGCTCTTGGCTCCTTCCACTCTCCCATGCTCAGTTCTCTCTCATCCTAAGAATTCCTCCTGGCAGTGCCGTTCCTCCATGAAGCACAGAATGTTCCAGAAGACTCCTCTGTAGTCTCCAGCTTTATAAGCTCAACTCTTTGCAAGTCGTTTCCACCCTCCCCTCACCACCCCCCTCTTCCCTTCCCTGAAACTGCTCTTGCCTTGGGCTCCAGTGGTCACAGTTCTATTTTTGTCTACCTTTCTGAAGCAACTGTCTTCCTTCTTACTCCCTCACTCAGAGGAAGGTTCTAGTGAATTTTAACTTCAGTGTTCAGGGCTCAGATATATTCTTTTGATATTATGACATTTCTTCTTGTTTTGGTATATGACTTCAGATTAAAAGAGACTTCATGTGTCACTCTAAGCAGCCAGATTTCTCATTTATGTAGTGGTAGTTACTGTTTTTAATGGTCTAAACGGTTACGTTTGTATGGCAACTCAGAACCACTTTACTTTTCCACTCCCTTTTTTTTTTTAAACAAAAGTGAAACAATTCATTAAGACTAGTTTTTTAAATCTTACCTTGCTTTTGTGTCAAAATCCTTTCACCTGGCCTGCTCACTTTTTCTTTCCCCTCAACTTAGTTCTTGATGACATTGAATTTTAAACATCATCGTTACAAAGATTTGCCTCTATGGATGTTGAAATAACTATACCAAGATGTGTAAGGCACCTTCCAGTGCCTAAGTGGGACCTGACACATAGGAAGTGCTCAATAAACATTTGTTGACTAAGTGAATTCCATAAGCAGCCCCAGGAGAGCATATGCAGTTCTAACCAGGGAGGCGGAAACATGACCCATCCCATATTCCATTCGGTTGGCTTGAGAGGCTTAAATATGAGCAAAACGTTTAGGTCTGGATGCCACTGCAGGCTGTCCAAAACTCTGTAATAAAGCAGTTATTCTTTTCAAGTATTTCCTAAAGGGAGAAAAACAGTACAAATAATTTAAAAGTCATGTTGAACTCAGTTGTCACCTACAGCCAGGAAAAAAAAACACCACCAGTTTCATTTTTCTGAATTAAAAATTCACGCATTTAAATAATTCATCCTGTCTGGCTCTGACTCTGGTACTTCTGGAGATAGGCGTCTGCTCCTGGTTCACGTTTGCTTCCTGGAGCACTGATGGAGTGAGCAAGTAGGCCCCCTGTGTGCCTCTGGTTCTAGAATCTCGCTCAGGAGAGTGCTGTGGTTTACTAGGATTGCAGAATTGTTTACTGAAGATTTGGCCTTGAATCTCAGCACTGGAAACCTGCTCTTGACCCTCCTGTTCAGTCTTAGCTCTCTTGGGGGTTAAGGTCATCTGTATGTAAATAATCCGTGCCGGTGGAACTGACTGGCTCCTTCCATCTCTATTGGTGTTGGTAACTAATGCCGTATTTCTCAACTCTTCTCTGCAGAGAGACCTGTCGGGGCACAAGAACATTGTCGGTTACATCGACTCCAGTATCAACAATGTGAGCAGCGGTGATGTATGGGAGGTGCTCATCCTGATGGACTTTTGTAGGGGTGAGTGTATGACCCACACCTACAGCTTCCGCTGCTCGGGCACTTGGACTGTCAAGGGCATGGGGGTCATCGCACTTCCTGTGCGCCATGCCGTGATGTATATCATTCTGGTTTTAAAGATGGGCCAACTGTGAGGCCAGAAGAGAGAGAGCCTGCTGTCTCCTCTTGGTTATTCTTAGGACGGCAAACAGTTGGAAGTGGTGGATAATACGAAACTCCCTTTTTTGTTAGGTTTGGGCAGGTTTGGCACTTGTGTATGAATGAGGATGTATGAGGGTGAGAATGAATGTGTTATTTGTGATGCTTTAAAACAAGCGATGAAGGCACATAATAAAGACCCAACTCCAGATGGACCACAGCAACGATTCAGCCTCCCCACTCCCTCCCTTCTGTGTTCTCTTCTCCACCCACACCGCCATCCTTGTGTTATGGGGGAAAATAATCCTTTTCGTCTAATGGAAATGACCTTTCCTCTCCTTGCTTGTAAGCTGTAATTGCCAGTAAGGCTACATTCAAACGATGCTGCTGTTAACAGTGAAGTTAAGTAGTTGAAAGCTTGGAGTTTCAAGCAACGTTTATCTTGGGAAATCCAGACTGTAGTATGAATCGATTCAGAGTTGACTGCATTTCATACAGCCAGTTCAGAAGTTTGACTTTTTTGGCCTCAGCAGCTGCCTCTGAGAAGCTGGGGTCACCCTCTCACTGTTTGGTGCCCTGTTTTATAATCGCCCTTACTTCCACTGACATTTGCCTTGCCTTTAAAGATTCTGTCCATCAATTAAATATGTTGTCAGTCCCCACAGTGTGATGGTAACCAGTAATTTCAGCCTATTCTGGAATGACCCTTACGCTGATTTTTTAAGATACTACGAAATGTAAACTTCCTGTTTACATTTGGATAGTTTGTTTCCTCCTATCCATTCCTTTCTGGAAGGTAACCTGTTTCAAGACAAGGCCATAGGAACATCCAGGGATCTGAATCATTTTGTAAGTGAGGTAGGAGCATCCAGGGATCTGGATCATTTTGTAAGTGAGGTCATCAGTGTTTTGGTCCTGCAGATTAAATACTGGTGTAGCGTGTCTGCACTCTCTGCAGCTGGGAGTGAGTGAAGCCAGAGCGACCAAGCCATTCCTAGTGTGGACTGTAAAGCTGTCTTCTCCCTGCCCCTGGGGTCTGTTGTGCAGTCTGATTCTCATTAAAGGACGTGGCAGGTTGGACCCGTGGCCTCCTTGTACAAACGGGATAACCAAGGGGCTGTAGTGGGACCATGTCAGTTAACCTGATCTTGAAGATAGACTTTATGAAATACTCTGGTTTTGATGCATTAGAGGAGGCCTGGATTGTAAGAAGTCAAATCTGGGCCTGGGAATCAAGACATCAGGGTTTCAGTCATGGCTCAGCTGTCAACCTTTGTCTGGGTTGTCCTCTCTGGGCAGCCGTTGGTTGTCTTGAGTAAGTGCTGCATGTGAACGCGGCTAACCTGTCCCTCGCTCTGTGCCCCCTTGCAGGAGGCCAGGTGGTCAACCTCATGAACCAGCGCCTGCAAACAGGCTTCACAGAGAATGAAGTGCTCCAGATATTTTGTGACACCTGCGAAGCTGTTGCCCGCCTGCATCAGTGCAAAACTCCTATTATCCACCGTGACCTGAAGGTAAAGGCCGCGCTGAATCATTAAGTACGTTCCTGCAGGATATTTTCCATCTGCCCTGGGAACAGAGGAGATGCTTTGGGGATGTGAGGGAACAGGCGTGGTAGCCTTACATCTCGTACATTATGGTTGGAGACAGAAAACACAAAGACAAAAGAAAAAAAAAAAGTACAATACAGGTGTCACTTTTATTGCTTAAACAGCCTTTAGAAGTTCTTTATAATCATCAGATCCCTGAACACATGTTGTTTTTGTCTTTCCTGATATGGTCCCAAATTCACTTGGTCAAGGGCATGGAAAATGATATGCTAATTTAAATAGTTTGCAAACACTGAGGCTTGGTTTTTAATGTCTGTAGTTTGCAAACACAGAGGCTTGGTTTTTAACATCCATTTCATTATTTTGTAAAATCCAGTAAGTGGAAAAAAAAAAATCCAGTAAGTGATTATCTGAAAATTTTGTCTACTGATTATCACCTCCTTGTATCAGGCCTTTCATATTATAGCCACTTGACAATGTTTGTTGAATGGAACTGCCTCCTGGTTGGGATTCAGCAGCTTGTATGGATTCACACACAGCCGGTGCACCCCGTCCCGTCCAAGACACTCTGTGCGCACTGTCTCTTGGAGGAAGATGTTCTCCTTTACATTCATAGTTAGGGAAATGCAGCGGTGGGAAGGTTCATGTGGCTTGATTACAGTATAACCGTAGTATAACCAGGAAGGAGCAGAACCAGAATGCGAATCCTGCTCCTCTGATCCTCGATCATAGTTTCTTTTCATTAAGAAACATGTTTTCAGAAACATGCTTCACGGCTAGTAACTTGCAGCAGCGTCCCCCGGCGGGCTTGTCAGACGCAGGCTACGGGATCCCACTCTGAGTCCGTTAGGCTTGACTTTTGTGGCAGAGCCGGGAAGGGCCAGGAGTTCTAGCTTAATAACCACACAGGTGGGATCTGCATGTTCTGAAGCGTGGGGTCACTGCAGCATGCTGGCGTTTTGAGGTGTGTGTTTGGTTTTGTGTTTTTTTTGTTTTGTTTTTTTAGCTTTTCCAAAAGTGGAGATCTAGTTCCTAATTATAAAATCCACCCTATTAAAATATACAGTTCGGTAGTCTTTAATTCCAAGGCCATGCAGCCATCACCACTATCTAATTCCAATGTGTGTCATGTCCCCAGAGGGAACGGTCTCCCGGGGGTCCCCGGGCGCTGCTAGCCTGGCCGTGGCCGTCCTGCGGACTGCACATAAGGCTCACACAGTGCGTGGCCTCCTGCGCCCGCGCCCTCCCCACACGGGGCTGCCGAGTTCTGCTCAGTCGCCCGGGGCAGTGCTTCATCCTTCCCCGGCATGACAGTCGCTGTGAGCAGAAACAAGTAGTCGGGCGGCCTTGGGGTTGCCTCCGCCTGGGCTATCAGGCAGGACGGCTGCGAGCATCTCAGTGGGCTCGTGTTTGCGGGGGGGGGTGGGGGGGGTGAGTGGCGGGGTCAGGTGGTGGCCGGGGGGGGGGGGGGTGGGGCTCCTGGAGGGGCAGCCGCACTGCGGTGCAGAGCGCTGTGCCATGTCGCGAACGCGGGGTCCCGTTTCTCCCCCGCAGTCAGCCTGCTGGGCCTCCTGAGTCCTAGCCATCCGCCCGTGTAGGCGCTGGGCCGCCGGGAAGGCCGCGTCCGCCTGCAGGCCCGGCCCGGGTGGACCCGCCGCGGGGAGGAGCTCAGGCGCGGGGAGGAGCACGGCCGCCGGGAGGAGCAGGGCCCCAGGGAGGAGCATAGCCTCGGGGAAGGCCGCAGGGAGGAGCACGGGAGGAGCAGGGCCTTGGGGAGGAGCAGGGCCTTGGGGAGGAGCAAGGGCGCCGGGAGGAGCACAGACCACAGGGCCCCCTCTGGCCAGGGCCGCCCCCACGGTCCGAAACGAAGTCTTGTCTTCATCTTTCGGGTGATGGATCCTCGCGGAGCCGCGGAAACACCTCCCCGAGGGGCCTGCTCCCAGCGTGGCGGCGCGTGCCCTGCGGTGACCCGGTGCCGCCTTGGCCACAGAAGCCTGGCCGGTGGCGCCGAGGTCTCACCCGGGCACAGGGAGGCCCGGTGCTGGGGCCCAGGCCGCGGGAGCCACGCGCTCTCCTCCACCGGGCCCAGGGCAGCGAGGGCGCCCCGGAGGAGGCCTGTGGCGGGCGCTCCGGGAGGGGCTGCTGCTGTGGCTCTGGGCCACGGCTCCTGCTTGTGGGGCTTGAGGTCCCCGAGCTGCCGGGACTTAGCTCTGCGCCGACCGCCTGCTCTCGTGAGCCAGGGAGGTCCTCCCGCTGCGTCCTCCCGCGTTGGGTGCGCAGGCCCAGGGGCCGCCTGCCTGCCAGCCCCCGAAGGCCCCCGAAGCTCCCTTGAAGGCCTCCCGAAGGCCCCCCGAAGTTACCCGAAGGTCCCCGAAGGCCTCCCGAAGGCCCCCCGAAGTTACCCGAAGGTCCCCGAAGGCCTCCCGAAGTTCCCCAAAGGCCTCCCGAAGGCCCCCCGAAGTTACCCGAAGGTCCCCGAAGGCCTCCCGAAGTTCCCCAAAGGTCCCCCGAAGGCCCCTGAAGGCCTCCCGAAGTTCTCCGAAGTTCCCCGAAGGCCTCCTGAAGGCCTCCGAAGGTCCTCGAAGGCCCCCGAAGGCCCCCGAAGGCCTCTGAAGTCTCCCGAAGGTCCCTGAAGTCCCCCGAAGGCCCCTGAAGTCTCCCGAAGGCCCCTAAAGGCCCCCGAAGTTCCCCGAAGGCCTCCTGAAGGCCCCCGAAGGCCCCTGAAGGCCCCCGAAGTTCCCCGAAGGCCCGCGGCGCCCCTCTGCCCTCACGCGCTCCGCCTGCGGCCGCTGCAGGCCGGTGCCCTCCGTGCCCTCCGTGCCCTTCGGAGCCGGGGCCGGGGTCGGGCCGTGCTGGCCTTGAGGCGCCCCGCCCTCGAGCAGGGTGGCGCCTGGTGAGGCTGCACCCCCGGAGCAGGGTCGGCGGGCGGGGAGGAGCCAGGCCGGTCTGCGCCCGCTGTGCCCGCGGGGAGGCGGGAGGCCGCTGCCCTGGGCCGCGCGTCGCTAGCGGCTCGTGTTCCCACGGGAGCGCTGCTCACGGGGGGCCTTTCCTCGGAGCCTCGTTTCAGCGGTTGAACCGCCTCCCTGGCGTGTCTGGTTTTCCTTTTCTGTCTCCGAGGGAAGAAGGAGCTGCGTCCGCCCGGGGTCACGGACCGGGACCGTGACGGCGCCCGCGGGGCTGGGACCTGCACCTGCTTCGCGCACCTGCTCCGCGCACCTGCTCCGCGAGCAGGCCCGGGCGCCCGGCGATGCCCGACCTGGGCCGGAGCGGGGCGCCAGGGAGCGGCCGCACCCCCAGGGCAGCGCGGGCCTCCCAGCTCCAGGAGGAGGGGTGCGAGCGCCCGGCTGGTGCCGCCCCCTCGGGGCCCCGCCCGCCGCCCCCTGCCGCAGCCCTGCCCCAGTCACCTCCGCCGGCCCTGCCCTGGGTCACCTGCCAGCCTTCCTCGGAGCCCCCTCCCCAGCGGCCGCCTCCAGCCGCTCTGCCCCGGGTCCTGCCCCTCCGGGTCGCGCCCTGCACGCCTCGGCCGAGTGGGTAACTGGGTAACGGGACTTGTTCCCCCGCCCGCGACGTGGGGGCCCCGCGGCTCGTGGGGGTGTAGGTGAAGGCGCGGGGCAGCTGGCCGCCGGGTACTGTCGCCGCCGCCCCGTGCCTTTGCTCCTCCCGCAAGCTGCACTTCCCCGAGCCCGTCCCTGACCCGAGGCCAGCTCCACGCGGCCTCCCCGGCGCCCGCCCCCGCCCCGGTCACTGCCCGGATTCTCCGCCTGACGTCTGTCGCCGCCTGCACCCCTCCCTGCCCCCGGCTCGCTCCCCGGGGCTCGAGCTCCGCGAGCCCAGGCCTCGTCCGCAAGCCCCGGCCTCGGGCGGTAGGACTCTGCGCGGGTTTCCCTAGCAGGTGCTCGGTAGGCACCTCTTGGGTTTGCACGGGAGACTCAGTTTGCTGTCACTTACGTTCTTTCATTTGCTTGGTAGCATCGGTGACATTCTGAGCTTTACCCGGCAGGTGGGAAGCAGGCCCAGGGAGGTGTAAGGTGTGTCCGAGGTCAGAGTCTAACGAGTCTCCGAGGCTGCGGCCCCCCAGGTCCAGGGTGGCTGCGCCAGGCCCGGTGCTCAGTGTGTTGCTGATGGTGGCGGCGGGCAGCTGGCGGGGTCCCACGGCTGCTCCAGGCCACCGGCTCAGGCCGGGAGGCGCAGGGGCCAAGGCGGCTGCTGAGCGGGCGTTGCCAGGTGAGCTCACCTCGCAGCCCTCCCAGCACACTTGCCGAGCGGCCAGGCCGGGCTCGGGGCTCCTGCTTGCGCGGCCGGGCCTTTGGCACTGCTAAGGCTCCCCCCACGTTGATGTTTCCGGCTGTACTGTACGTCCACAGTTGTGCACGCCCTCAATTTTTAACTGTCTTTCCTGCAAATGTCGTTTTGTACAATGTTACCTCTCTGGGAAGGAGGTGCGCGGAGGTGGAGACCAGGTTGCTGAGCTCTGCTACTCGGGAACCAACCAGAAGTACAAACCTCGTTTTGAAGGTGCGGGCGGGCTGGATAGAACCAAGACAGAAACGCCCCGTGCCTCCTCGTGCTGCATTTGTCTGCTTGGTTTTTCCTCCTGCCTCCAGCCCAGTGACTGGTGTCTGGAGCTACCTCGTGTGTGTATTGAAGCGAAGCAGCTTTTCGGTTGTTTAGGTTGTACCTTCTGCCGTGGGAAGTACACGAACGGTTCTGGGAAGGGGCTGTGCGTGTGCAGTAGGGGCGCGTGTTTTGCAAGGTGCCGGTGAGGACACCGAGTTCGGGATTCGGGAGACCCGGCTGTGACAGCCTGCACTGGCTGTTGCAGGACACACCCCTTCCTGCAAAGGACCGGATGGTCACTCCATGTGGCTTCCCAGCCACATAGTCCCTGTCACACCTGCTTGGCTCTGCCTCCAGAGCCCAGCAGCCCCCCCAGACTGCAGTGTAGGTAAGAGGTGGGCATGGCTCCGTTTGGTCCAAAGGTCTTGCTCTGCCCCCCTACCCCCACCCCATGGACAGGAAGCCCCACAGATTCGTGTGCAGTGGCCATGGAGGGTTTTACTGAGGATTTATGACTCAAGCAAGGCCTTGTAGAACGGCTAAGATTTGATTTGACAAGTGGAGCAATTAAGTAAGGGAACAAAGCAGGCGATGCAGGGACTGGTTAAGAGACACTGAGCAAAGCAGCCTGGCTAGTAATTAGACACCTGGCTCCTCATCAACCAGACTCTTACTATGGGGCGTTTCTGAGGATAAAGGACTAAGGCAGCCCCGTCCATAAGCTTATACCCAGGACCCTGGGTCACCCTGGGTGACCTCTTCACACCCACCGCGGTTGGAAGATAGTACAGGTGGGGACCTTGAGGAAAGCTCTGCTTCTAACTTGCTTCCTGCCCAGCAGAAGGGTAATTCCTGGTCTTTCTCTAGAGTGAAAGTACCTAGGTTTACTTCCCTCTTCATCACCATGAGCCTCACTCTCTGCAGCTGTAAAACAGGGATATTATTATATTATTACAAGGATAATCCAGGTAAAGTGATGAGTACAGGAGCACTGCTAAGAGTAAAAGCTCAGTATAGCGGATCTGTCTACAACCTCTAAATTAGATGGGAAATACTAGTGTTGCTTTGTTGGAATTATTTTCGAGTCCTAAAGTGAGTATCCGTTCAGGATAGCTTGGCTGTTTCACTTTGTGTGAATAGGTTAAACTGATGAGCTTTATAAAAAGCTGTAAGTGGTAGTAATGTCTGCTTGCCTCAGCCTTGTCTCTGGGGAACAGGAGCACATCCACTTGCGTCGATAGCCGCAGTTCACGCTGCCCAAGTGTCTAAAAATCCCAAGGTCAAAATTCTAGGTTAAAGTGATTGTAGGTTAACGGTGCCCCAGGTGCAAATGCATAGTCTCCCTGGAGGAAAAATAGATTTTAAACCCAGACCTCAAAGGCTTCCCACAGATGAATTCCATGGAACATGAGTTAATATCAACAATAACAAAACGCCACATAACAACACCACACGTGAGACTCAGTAGGAGTAAGAAACAATAAGCCAAAGAATCAGTTTGCAGCAAAGGCTTTAGGTATTAGATTCAACTGATACAGACTATACAGTAAACATTTTTATAATATATAGTGTGATTTTCAGAAGAATTTTTTTCTTTTTAGAAGAACTAATGCAAGTGTAGAAACACGTATAGGAACAAAAGGCTTTCACAATTGACCAGATTTTTTCTCTTAAAGTAACGGTAGTAAGGTCTGGGCACTTGATGGCTCCGGTCTCACTTCTGACAGACAGACACACACATACACGGTGTTAAATGTGTTTCTACATCTCAAGAACAAAAGCGCATGCCGTCTTGGAGTTTATTCTTTCACTGGCATAGTCCTTTGATACAAGGGATTTCTGTAGGGTCTGGTATTTGTAGGCTCCTTTTTACCTGGAACTGGTAACTCGCTGTCCAACAAATTCCGCTATAAAAAGATAATACTTTAATAGGACACCTGCACATTTGCCCACAGGCCTTTAACCACTTTGAGAAGTATCTAAAATATAGCAAATATTTATTATTCTGGAAATCCTGACATTATGGTAAAGAAATTGATATATGCATGTATAAGGTGCAAATGAAATAATTAACATCAGGAAGAATGAAGTCCTGAAGGACCTTAGGGAAGGAGTGACATTTGTCTGAGCGGGTGCTTGAGGGAGGCTTCAAAGAAGAGGGGGCATTTGAACTGGAGTTGGAAAGATGAATGGGATATTGATGGTTGGGTATGAGGTGGGGGCCACAGAGAGCATTCTAGACTGAAAGAAGAACATGAGAAAACATACAGAGGCTTGAAAGTATCAGGAGTGTTTCTGCAGAGGTGAGAAATGTGGCTGGAAATTTAAGAAAATGAGGCTTTTTACTTCCCCATTGTGGAATTCCTCTATTTGCCCCCCTCTACTCTCATTTCACCCTGTCAGCGTGCTTTGCCTTTTGTTCCCTGGGGATGATCCTTGTCGAGATACTTGGGGGGAATAACTTTCCTATGCATATTAATGGGATTATCAGAAATAAAATAATTATACGACTATGAACCAAATTTTCATATGCATTGCTAAATAATATCTTGGGGGATCCCTGGGTGGCGCAGTGGTTTGGCGCCTGCCTTTGGCCCAGGGCGCGATCCTGGAGACCCGGGATCGAATCCCACGTCGGGCTCCCGGTGCATGGAGCCTGCTTCTCCCTCCGCCTGTGTCTCTGCCTCTCTCTCTCTCTCTCTCTGTGACTGTCATAAATAAATAAATAAATAAATTAATTAATTAATTAAATTAAAAAATTTAAAAAAGTAATATCTTGGAATGAGTGGTTGGGGAATGTTTTTCAGGTTGAAAATATCCTCTTGCATGACCGAGGCCACTACGTCCTGTGTGACTTTGGAAGCGCCACCAACAAATTTCAGAATCCACAAACTGAGGGCGTCAATGCAGTAGAAGATGAGATTAAGAAGTAAGCTTTTCCTCCTTTCTTGGAGTTCTGTCCATTACCGGATCAGCAGCCGTATTTTCAGCTGAAGGATGAGTAGGTCAGGGTGGGAAGGCCATGGTGCTAGTCGTGCTGCCCCTTGTCTCAGAGCATCGCATTGGCGGTTGGATTGTTTGATTTTAGGTGCAAGATGTGGAAGGGGTCCACAAGCATTGGTCAGTAAAGTGAAGGACTCCTACAGCACTTTATCAGTGGTCCAGCGATCACTGTACGTACATATTTTGACATGTCACACAGCCCTCACAAAGCTGAATGGTGCACAAACCGTAGAGGAACTGTGATGTTTTTAAATGGAATCACAACAACTGTGACATTATCAGTCAGTTGGATGTGCTTTTCACTGAACCCTACATTGCTGTGTTCTCCTTCTTGCTCTTAAGGAGCTCACCAATCTAGTGGAATTAATGGTAAGTAGGGCTATGAAGGCTCTACAGGTACCGAATCACTGACTTTGATGAGAAGAAGCTTCCTTAGATTTCTGGCTCTAGTTAGAACCTGACCCAAGTTCCCCTCTTGTCCAGAGGGTGAGGTTTTTCACAGGTGACGACACTCACTAATTTTACTAATAAACCAGCAGTCTGGTATGCACACCTGTATCCTCATCCTCAGTCTCCTTTCCTGGGTCACCCCTGGCAGCCAAACTGGGCATCATAAGTCACATGCTTGGTAACATCAAGACCCTCACTTTGAAGCTGAGCTTATACTATCTTTACTTGAGCCAGAGGTAAGAGGAAAACTGTTGTTTCATCCACTTCCCACCCCAGCCAGGACCCACTCTCTGCTCTTCTCCAGTGTCTTAGCCAGGATTACATTATCTGTGTTGAGCCACATTTAAGGGAATCGGTGTTCTTAAAAACAAATCAGAAAATACAGTATCAATATAGCATCAGACAACAAGGATTTGCAGGGGAAGATTTTATCATTTGAGGACCCAAGAAAAGTGCTTTTAGCGTTTACTGAAGTGCCATAGTGTCTGGGTCTCCACATGCCCTCAGATAGAAGGACCGCTTCCAGAGGGCCATGGGTGTGTGCTAAGGACAGCTTTTCATTTTATCTGCACTAATATTTCATACTCTCTTCTGCAGATGGCTCCCAGGGAACTAGACTTTATTAATATCAATATATATGTTTTTAAAAAAGTATTTCTGCTACCCCTGGTTTTTAATTATAGCACTGACATATTTAACAAAAAACAAATCTCTTGATTGTAGATACACAACGCTGTCCTATCGAGCACCAGAAATGGTCAACCTGTACAGTGGCAAAATCATCACTACGAAGGCAGACATTTGGGTAGGTGTCAACTAACCTATCCGCATCTCAGATACCAGCTGTCTTGACTGTAGATTCCCAAGTTTAATCCAGACAGTGCCATAGCGAGAGTGGCCACTGTACCATACCACTGTCTACTTACCCTCAGGGTTAATCTTCACTCCAGATGACCAGCCACTGCTTCGTGAGGCATGTCAAAGGAAATTACTTTAGAGTTATGTGAGAATTATTCAGGTGACCTGCCCATTATTTAGGTGGTTTTCATATATGCATTACTAGTTCTGAAGAGCAAAATAGCTGAAATACTTGTTCCTTACTGGAGCACCATCTGGTAATGATGGTAGAAATAATGTATCTCAGCAGCTAAATAGTGGTGTTGAGTTCTAAATTCAAGTTTCTAGTAGGTGAGTAGTTACGTAGTTTTTATATCTGCTAGTAAATGTGGATGATGCCATTCTCTCTCTGTAGACCCGTTTGCAGTAATGGTAAATAAACCACTCGTAGCAATCTGCTTTATTTTTTTAGGCTCTTGGATGTTTGTTGTATAAATTATGCTACTTCACTTTGCCATTTGGAGAGAGTCAGGTGGCAATTTGTGATGGAAACTTCACAATTCCTGATAACTCTCGATATTCCCAAGACATGCACTGCCTAATTAGTAAGTATTTCAAGTTTCTAGTTTCATATTTTTATCTCTTATCTCCAGGAATGAATTGGGGGAACAAAGAGACTGGATCGCAGGAGTGATGGGTTGGGTGCAAAGATAAATCAGTCGGTAATGGTTGGTCACTCAAAGATAATAAATATAACAGTGTCTAGTTAGAGTGGTAGGTCTTTTTGCTGTAAATCTAAGCTCTTTTGCACTTGAGCAGAAATCCTAACTGTGCTTTGAGCAGTACATTACTGCTCTGTTCTCTTGCAGTCAGTGTGAAAGAGTCCAGCTGACTCCTATCAAGTGATAAGAAATTCATCTTTGCAAAACTGGAAGAAACACAAATTGAAATGATTGCCATGCGTTGGCTGGAGTGAATACATAATTAAGACTGTATAACTCCATGGAACTAGGTTTTTTCTCTCTTTAGGTTAATCACTGGATTTTGATAACCAGCATTTAAACTCAGTGCTTTGTTTCAGATGTTTTTTTAAGATTCCCCCACTCTTTTGCATCATCATGGCAAGCATATGTACTAGTTCATTAACCAGATGGTGGAACAAGTAATCTTTGCAAAAGCCCTTGTACTAAAATATGAGACAGAAATATTTCATCATCTCCTCACATTGGTCAAGGGATTTAGCATCTCAATTTTCACCATTATGGGTTATAAATCCTGAGATAGTTTGGGTCCTGGGTGTGGTTGCATTGAAAAAAAATAGAAGCAGATGTGGGTGGAGCATCTGACATTTGTTGAGGGCCTACTTGTGCCTTATTTAATTCTTAAAAATCTTAGATGGTAGATATAATCCTCCCCATTATACAAATGAGGAAGCCGAGGCTGAGAAAGTATAGGTACCTTACCCAAGGGAACATAGTTACAGCTTTCCGATGACGACCTTATCAATCTACTTCTTCCGTTTATTAAGCAAAAAAGGGGAGGTGGTATTTAAAGCGGAATATGGCACTTAATGGTTGTGAGACTGTTTTCAGAGCTAAAGCATTAGAATAGTCCCTCCTTATCCATGGATTTGCTTTCCGTGGCTTTATTTACCCGCGGCTGACCGCAGTGGGAAGCAGACGATCCTCCTCCTGATGTATACTCAGAAGGTCAATAGTAGCCTAACATTCTGTCACCACACCCGCGACGTTCCCTCACTGCATCTCATCACATAGGCCTTTTATGCTCTCACATCATCCCAAGAAGGGAGAGTACGGTATAATGAGATGTTCTGAGAAAGAGAGGCCACATTTATGTAACTTACTGTAGCATATTGGTATAATGGCTCCATTTTATAATTAGTTATTGTTGTTAATCTCTTACTGTACCTAATTAATAAATTGAGCTTTATCACAGGTATGTATGAGTAGGAAAAACCAGAGGATATATAAGATTCAGGACTCTGCGGTTTCAGGCATCTACTGGGGGTCTCAGAACATGTCCCCCATGGATAAGGAGGGACTACTGGATGTCTGTTCTAGAACTGCAGCTGCATAAGTGACATTGGAGGGATCTATAGGAAACGGCCAAATGTGGCGCGAGAGTGGTAGGATTTTTTTTGGTAATATGTTTTCTTTTTAACATTTGCACAGCAGATTCATACTAGGAAAAACAACTACAAATGTAGTTGTAACACTACATTAGGAGTGTCTGTGACACTGACATCTTTCCCAAACTCTGACATATTTCTTTCCAAACTACTTGAAGATTCCATGGTCACCCTAAAGTCACAGGTCTAAAATTAAATTTGTGAGATGCCTGGATGGTTCAGCGGTTGAGCGTCTGCCTTGGGCTCAGGTTCTGATTCCGGGGTCTGGGATCGAGTCCCACATCAGGCTCCTTTCGGGGAGCCTACTTCTCCCTCTGCCTACGTCTCTGCCTCTCTCTGTGTGTCTCTTATGAATAAATAAATAAAATCTTAAAAAAAAATACAATTTGTTGTCCTTGTCCAACTACTCCCAATACACAGTTGCCCTCTCTTCTCAGTTTCTATGAATGGTGTCACCATTCAGGCTGGGATAACTGAAATTTAGGGTTTTCTTTGGATCTGGCTTGAAAGAGAGTAGAGTCCAGCATTTCCTAAGCCATGCTCTTTCTTTAGACTGTCTCCTGTCTCCATCACATTCTCTCTGTCCTCATCATCACCATCGTCTACACACACTTGGCCAGCGTGGGCCTGAACTGAGAGAGTGGCCACCAGCCTCCTCCTCCTCCAGTGCGTCCCGCTCCATCCCACCGTGAGATCAGACTTCCACTCGCCACCCTATTCTGGTTCACCCGTGGTCCCACAGTAGAGGGCCCAGCTTCCTCGTGTGGCATTTAAGACGGTTCGTGCTCTGGTTCCATCCCGCCCACCCAGCCTTATTTCCCTGTATTCTCTGACAGGGAAATCTCTGCTCTGTCCTTCTGGCATCTGCGTTCCCTCACAACAGGGCCCTCCCTTGCCTTCTCTCAAGTGTTTTTTTGCCCAGACTGTTCCCTCACCAAGAATATCTTTTTCTCCTCTTTCCCTTGACTGATTAAATTCTTTCCTGCCTTCAAGGATCAGCCCAAACCCTGCTGCTGCTGCTACTGCTGCTTTTTAAAAATTTGTTTATGTATTTGAGAGAGAGAGAACACAAGCTGGGGGAGGAGAGAGTGGGGGGAGAAAGAATCTCAAGCAGAGCCTGGCCTGAGTGAGGAGGCCGACCCGGGGCTCGATCTCGCAGCTCTGAGATCATGACCTGAGGCATAATCAAGACTCCAACGTTCAACCCACTGAGCCACCCAGTGCCCCCAAGCCCTGCTTCTTCTGTAAGGCGTTCGCAAGACTACAGCCTCATCAGTTTTTCTTGTACTTAGTGTTCAGACCATTCATTTGGTTCCTTAAACAGTAAATTGCCTTGTGTTGTTGTTTATGCGTATGCATGTGTATGTTTATGTGTCTTCACAGAGATGTTTTTCCTGGGGATTTTTCCAACTTCAGAAAGTGCGAAAGCTTAAAGGACTCGGAAATAAACAAGTGTTGTATAGATTATGTAGAAGTAGGAATGTCTTTATTATTTCGTAATTTCTTTTCGAATGGAGACCAGCTAATATCTCCAACAAAGGGAATAACAAGTCCGTTCTTAAAATTTGAGTTTTGAGGAGTGCCTGGCTGGCTCAGTTGGTGGACATGCGCCTCTTGATCCTCAGGGTCATGAGTTCTAGCCGCATGTTGGGGGTAGAGATTACTAGAAAGAAGAAGGAAGGAAGGAAGGAAGGAAGGAAGGAAGGAAGGAAGGAAGGAAGGAAGGAAGGAAGGAAGGAAGGAAGGAAGGAAAAGAAAGAAAAGGAAGGAAGGAAGGAAAGAAGGAAGGAAGGAAGGAAGGAAGGAAAGAAAGAAAGAAAGAAAGAAAGAAAGAAAGAAAGAAAGAAAGAAAGAAAAGAGGGAAAAAGTTAATTTTGATTATAATTATCAAGGGTAACCACTTGTTGAGCAAGATACGAACTAAGGAAGCCAGAAGCCTGTAACTTCCTCGGTACCAGAATGTGAAGGTGGTAGCTTCAATAATGAGAGCTTGCTTGAGTCCCTGTTGCACAAACCACCATTTGTGAACTTCAGGTATCTTTATTACAGTCCAGAAACCTTGTTACTTTCTTGTGGATGTTAAGAATTTTAGGGAAGTTAAAAAAAAAATTTAGGGAAGTTAGAGCTTCCATTTCTGAGAGGGGAGGAAAACTGTCTGAATTTTATGAGAAATAAAGATTAAAAAAAAAACCATTTGGTAACAGAAATTATGTTTCCTAGCTAATGTAATAAGTACTAGGATGTTATTAAATGTGCTCACATATGTTTGTCTTAGGGTATATGTTGGAACCAGACCCTGATAAAAGGCCGGATATTTACCAGGTGTCCTACTTCTCATTTAAACTCCTCAAGAAAGAATGCCCAATTCCTAATGTACAGGTATGTGAAGGGTGCTTCTTAGGGGAAGTAAACATCATCAGATTATCATTTAAAATTCCTGGGGCGTAGGGATCCCTGGGTGGCGCAGTGGTTTAGCGCCTGCCTTTGGCCCAGGGCGTGATCCTGGAGACCCGGGATCGAATCCCACATCGGGCTCCCGGTGCATGGAGCCTGCTTCTCCCTCTGCCTATGTCTCTGCCTCTCTCTCTCTGTGTGACTATCATAAATAAATAAAAATTAAAAAAAAAAAATTCCTGGGGCGTAAACCAGCTGTTTTAAGGACTATAGATGTCCCTTGCTTTGTGGGGTAAGGGGTATTCAAGCAAAGCTAACTATGAAGCAATTACTCTAAGGAGAATCCAGTTTTCCCCTAGAATTTAATTATTACACTAAGGCAATTACACCAAAAATAATAATAATAATAATAATAATAATAATAATAATAATAAATCCCTAGGGATTGAGTCGAGCACTTTGAAGATTGATCCTCCCACTGTCTTTGTCAACTTCCACAGTTCACTATGTGACTGTTGTATTTACGTAGCGGTAGTAAGGCGAGCTGCTTTCCTGAGGCAGGCCTCCTGACTTGCCCCCATACCTACTGGAATGTAAGCCCTTGTCCCTTTTCTCCTTTATGGCAGCAGAGCTTTCTCGATTCTGCTTCTGCTGTCCACCGTCTATAACTCACACTCGTTTTCCACTCCCCTCCTCGCACACATCAGGCCACAGGAATGTTTCCTACATTTAGTAATCCTAAGCTCTGCACTCAGCAGTTTTCGGAGTACACTGCTTGCACACCCCCCTTTTTGCAATCTTAGCATATTTTTCATGTGTGATCCAGCTCCCTTTGCAATTTAACTAACGGATGCCATAATAAATCAGTTCTAATCTGAAATTGTCTTCCCAGTTTTCCCAATAGTGACCTTTAGATATCGCTGTTGGAGCTTGGGGGTACTGATAAATAACACTCCTCTTTCACTCTCACTTTTGGAATCAGATGTGGGAATGGCTCAGATGGAACTCAGAATATTGGCTGTATTAACAATACGATTGAGGCAGAGAACGTAGGTGGACCCGTTAGACTCCCTGACATTAGAGCCACATGACTGGGCAGGGAGGGCCTGATTCAGTGGAGATAGGCTCTCTCTTAAAGGAGGGGAGGGCGCAGGTGAGTCAGGCCAGCTCGCTTTTTTCTCCCCATCCTATAAGTCAAATAAGTTAAGCTTCCCCCTTGGGAGAGGAATGCTTGGAGAGAGGAAGAGCTGCAAGGAGAGATGGCCTAGCAGAGAGTCTCCCCACCTGGAAACATGAAGGACATAGGAGGTCCCTCCTAAAGGCCTAAATATTTACTGTTACTAGTTTTCCATTTGTCTGGTTTCCAGATTAAAATGAGGAATCCCGTTCAGGACTCCAACATGACCATGTTTCCCTTTTACTCCCCCACTTTCCCATTCATAAAGTTAAATAACCTGAAATATCATTGGAAGCATTCAGATTGCTGACTAGTTTTTAAAAAGTCAGATTCACAAGTCTCGAGCCATGTGGCGCTCAGTCAGCAGTGCTGAGCAGTCATCTTGTGGTTGGGGACAGCAGTGCTCCCTGGGGGGAGCCGGTGTTAGGCAACAGCTCGGGATCCAGGTGGGCCGAGTTCTACTGGCCTCCTGGTTCAAGGGGAGCCTCATGCACTGGGACCGGCGCCCGCCAGCAACCAGATAGATCGAGGTTGTGGTTTTCTCCCCATGTTCAAGATGGAAGGTGGAATGAGTCCTGGCTGGGCGTGCTCCCTTCTCTAGGGTCGAGCTGATAGCTCAAATAGTAATACAGGTCACAGTTGTCTCTTTCCCGTTCCATTCTTAACACCTCCGCTCAGCTGTGTGGTAGGGGGTGAAGGGTCCAGAAGGTTGGGAGTGGAGGGGGAGGGGTACACTGTATGGGGCTGCCCTGTGCTCTCCTCTGATATGCTGCCTCCCGGCTGGGGCTAAGACCACTGGGATCTACCTTTGGTTGACTTCCCTTCGCTCTAGTAGACATCCGGGCCCGAACGCCACTCTGGAGCGTCCCAACACGTGTTTCTATCGGCCCCGTCATGCTGGTGCTCTTTTACAAAGAAATCTGTAATGTCCTTTTTTGGTGTCCTTTCAATCCTGTAGAACTCTCCCATTCCTGCCAAGCTTCCTGAGCCAGTGAAAGCCAGTGAGGCAGCTGCAAAAAAGAGCCAGCCGAAGGCCAGGTAAGAAATGCCTGAGTGTGCCCACGTCCCGCGGCAGCTGGCGTGGTGCAGGGGGAGGTGCCCTGTGTCTGTCACTGCCGGGGCCAGAGGCTGCGCAGAGCAGGAGAGCGAGCTGTCTCTTCCAGGGAGCCAAGGAGGGAGGTAGTGAAACCCAGCGACCTGCGCTTGAAAGGGAATGAAGAACTCTGCAGCTGATTCTGTAGCTTGAGTAGAAGTGCAGGGGCATTCAGAGAGGCGGCCACAGCCACCTTTAAATATTGCTAAAGAGAATGCCCTAAGCCTGCGTCCTGGCCTCCGTGGGGCCTGGCCCCCTCCCCTCGTCCTTCGCGCGGTGCGTGGCCCTGACCACATCAAGAGAGCGCAGGTCGCGGCACTGACTCCAGGGACAGCAAAGGAGCGTGTGGATCTTAGCTGATCACCTCCCACGTAGCATGGGGTCTTCTGAGAAGCCGATGCCAAGAGAGGATTGAGGAGGCTAGGATTTTATTTGACCATGCGAGAAAATAGGGAGCCAGGGCAGGCTGGGGTGATACACGTCTAACCCAGAGAGCGGGAGGAAGAGCGACCCAGAACCTGTCGACACAATCTCAGGAAGGCGCACCAAAGGGGTCAGGGAATCCTCGAGCCCAGGTCCTCTACCAGAGGAGCCCTGTGGCCCAGGAACACCCCACTTGAACATCGCTGTGACGGGGTAGGAGGCCGGGAGCAGCCCGGGGCAGCACACACGGGCGTGACTTTCAGGAGCACGGCAGTCGGGCCCCTGGTCTTCTTTGCACCCCTCGTGAGCCCGAGGGTCTGCTGGGCACACCCCCATGGCCGCCGTGCCTTGAAGTGACGTTTGTACCTCTCTTTCTACCGTGTCCCCGTAGCAAGGAAACGTTAGCCGCAGGCTATCAACCAAGTACCCCAGGTGGGGTATTTTCATAGAACAGTAAAATAATGTCTACATTTTAAAACATTCCTAAACGTTTCTAGAATAAATGTCAATGCTGATGCGGCTCTAAAGTAAGGAGACTTTTGTTTTTTCACACACTTAGCCAACTATATCCATGTTGTTACTTTGTGGGCTGTTTCTCACCTCAGGCTGCCACACTCAGCTCGAGAAGTTGCTTTTGGGGCTGCTTTAATTGGCCACGTCTTTGGGTTTACGGCCCTATGGCTCTAGGCCCGAGGATCCGATCCCACAAAGCCCACACGTTACAATGACAGTAACCGGTACCGTTGTGAGTGGTGCTGTGCCGTGTCAAACGAAGAGAACAATACCTGTATCATATAAGGCAGTTGTAAACATCAGTGACGGGGAAACTGTTGTGTAAACTGTAGGGTGCCCACGCTGTTAGTTGGTATGGATCCTTGATGCTGTGGATCCATTTACAGCCAAGGGGTTTGGGCCTAAGGGGTCCTATCTATAGTTTACAGGGATTTCATTTGCGTTACTACATTTGCTCCCCAGTCCTGCTCCCTAAGTTTTTCTTTCTAACTCTGTTTTTAAAGTAGCCGCTCTTCACGGAGGCACCGTGTATACCAGACACCATACGAGGTTCTTTATATAAGTAAGATGGCTCTATTTTCCTTAAAACAAATCTGCGAGACGTTGATGTTGTTCTCATTTTACAGAAGAGGAAACAGACTCAGAATTGTACTGGCCCGAGGTGATTGATCAGTGTGTGGTTAGTAAAAACCCAGAATTCCAGCATCCGTACTCCATCCTGTACATTAAGCGGTTTGCGCACAAGCAGGGAGATGGGACAACTTGGAGCCAGATCTCTTGGCCTCACGGTCTGTGATCTTTCACAGCATGTTGAGGGCCACACAAACTAACGTCCCGAGCACGACACAGTTCCACAGTCATTGATGCATTCGATGTTCACATCTGCTTCATGATGTATAATTTTCTCTATTTTACACAGAAGGGACCTAAGGCAAGAAGAGCTAAAATGGCAAAGCTGGGATCCCTGGGTGGCGCAGCGGTTTGGCGCCTGCCTTTGGCCCAGGGCGCGATCCTGGAGATCCGGGATCGAATCCCACGTCAGGCTCCCGGTACATGGAGCCTGCTTCTCCCTCTGCCTGTGTCTCTGCCTCTCTCTCTCTCTGTGACTATCATTAAAAAAAAAAAAAAAAAAAAAAAAAAACGTAAAAAAAATTAAAAAAAAAAAAATGGCAAAGCTATCAGCACAGAATTAGTGAGGAACCAAGCTCAAATATAGTTTTCTTTGACTCCAGATCCCTTGATCTCTAAGATGTTACCTTTAAGAGAAACGCAGCCAGGGGCTCGTGAGCAACTCAGTCGGTTGAACGTCCAAGCCTTGATTTGGGCTCAGGTCACTATCTCAGGGTCGTGGGATCGAGCCCCACATCGGGCTCCGTGCTAGGTGCAGAGTCTGCTTGAGATTTTCTCTCTCTGCCTCTCCTCCTGCACTCTTGCTCCTTTCTCTCTCTCTCTCTCAAATAAATAAATCTTTAAAAAGAGAGACACACAGAGAGAGAGAGAGAAATCCATCCAGTGTGGAGGTTCTTAACATTTGGTTTCTATAGAAATCTGTTCGCCTTCCTCACCGCTGGCTATATTTTTCTTGCATCTTTTTCCTCTTCTCCAACATTTGTCCTGTTTTCCTCCCTCCCTTCCTCCCCCAAGTTACAGCCTCCCCAAATATGGTGGCTTTTATATTATAAGTTGTGCGCCCTGCACAGGAGCATCCCTCTAGCAGGATTCCAAAGGAAAGCGTCAGGACCCACTGTGGACATCCCTCGGGGGCTGTCATGGGGAAGGCACAGGTGCCCCACTGCTTCGCTGCCTGTGTTGCATTTCGTGGAGGCTGTGCCAGACAGAATTTGGAAATACTCGTGAAGCTTGTTGATTTTGGCGACGACTTCAGTGATACTGCCTAATGTGCATTATCAAAAGACAACTACTCTGATCTGAGTCAGGTGGTAGCCAGCAGCCTGGAGTGCTCTGGAGATGAGTGGAAGTTATCCGTTGTGTTTCTGCAGTCTCACTAGGAGCAATTAGACCCCTGGCCATCCATCCTGTATTAATTTGGATTAGATCTGACTGTGATGCTCAAAATGACAGTGGATTCTGTAAGATGGACGTTTGTCTTTTCTTCCAAGTAGACAAAGTCTGGAGGCCAGCAGGCCATGGTTGGTAGGCAGTTCCGCCCGACGCCCAGGCCTCTTCAAGCTTATCACTCTACCCTCCCTATGATAGAGCCATGGCGTCAGGACCAAGATGGTAGCACCCCGGTTCCAAGCAATAGGATGAAGGAATAGCCAAAGAAGAGAGACAAGTGGCATACACTAGTTGTTTCTCAACGTTTCTGGAAACTGCCATATAACAATCTGCTTTCCCACGTAAGACCAGACCTTAGACACTTGGCCACCCCTCATTGTAAAAAAGGCTGGGCTATGTGATTTTTTACTCTGGGTGAAACCCAGCTAAATTTTTTAACTGAAATATGTTTGACATATAGCATTGTATGAAATTAGGCTCTACAAACAGTTAAAAATGTTACTACCTTGGGAAGAAAGGGAGCATGTGTAGTAGAGGAAATAGCTCCCTGTCCTATTCCCCAAATCCTTTATCTTGAATTGTTTGCTTACTCCTCCTAGTTGCCTTATTGGAGTCACTCATTTACATGCTTTGTATTGTAGAGAGACCGTGCAGACAGCTAGTTCTAACCAAGTTTGAGTTCTTTCTACATCCGAAAACCACTTGCTTCCCACCCCTTTCCATCATCCTCTAAAGTCCATTCTGGGAAATCCTAGGAAGTATTAGATGGAAGTTGAGATAAGCTAGAGAAACATTGCATCCTCTGTAGTGCTCTCCTCGGGGTTCTCCACGCGCATTCACACGTGGAAAGTTCTGCTGGAAGGAAATCCGCTTGATATATTTTGACTAGTGTGTTAAAACTTATTTCCCACCAACCCTTTTTTCATAACATCTAGTAACACATCCTATGGAACACTCTTTGGCAAATGTCGATTAAGCGGATCTGGAAGGTTTGGATGAGTGTGGAGGGGAGAGCCAATCCGTCAAGCACCATGTCTCCCCTTCTCACGCTCTCCCACATGTTAACGTGAATCTGTGTTTCTCCCCCCTCCTTTTCTAGACTGACGGATCCCATTCCCACCACAGAGACTTCAATCGCACCCCGTCAGAGGCCTAAGGCTGGGCAGACTCAGCCAAACCCAGGAATCCTTCCTATCCAGCCAGCCCTGACACCTAGAAAGCGGGCCACGGTTCAGCCCCCACCCCAGGCTGCAGGTCAGTAACTCGGTTGATTTGGACTTTGATACACCCCTTTGGGAGGCTAGATATTAACAGAAATCTTGGGAAGCCTACTTTTGCTTGAGGAATGGGATTTAGAAGCACATAAGGAATAATGATTTGCCTGGAGGACAGGTGGTGCGCGCCCACTGAAATGGTGCGGCAAGTGGCTGGCCGAAGGGGAGACCTCTCGCTGGATTGTGCGGGGACCTCCAGGACCACTGAAGCCTAATCTCTCCATTTCTTCTAGTCTTGGCCTGATTCTGTGGCTTGGTCCATTCATCCCATGCCTTCCTTTTTATTTCATATTCTTCTCTTGGCCCTTAAAGAAGGAAGACTCTCCTCCTTTTGACACAGAGGCATTGTTTCTTTAATGCTCTGTCTTCTTAAAGTATCTGTGACCACCCCATGTTTTGGTGTCCTGGTTCCTGTGAGATGACTTAGTTTGGAGGAGCCAAATTATCCGGTAACTGAACTTAGTCATCACTTCCCCTCCCAGGAAGCAGCTCTTGGTGAATCTGGTGGTCACGCACTTACAGCCAGGCCCAAGCACCTAGCCTGGGCTCGTGGGTTGTGTAGCTTGCAAGTAAAACGTCAAAGAATGCTTTTGACCTGAAGCATTGGCAGTAAGGGCAAATACTGTCTTTGCACCATCCAGTAGCGTCAGAGGCCAGTCGAATAAGTAGCTACTTGGGTGCTGACTAGAGGAATAAGCGACCCAGTGGGATGGTGAACAGGGGGAGGCTTCCTGAAGGAGGCGAGCGTTGAACCTTGCTACTGAACTTTGTCTTGAAAACTACGAAGCACATCGTTTAGCACGAAGATGCAAAGACAGGAGCGGCACAAGGCTCTTGGGATTACCTGTCCACGCATCACCCCCCGTCACTTCTTTGGCAAGAGAAAGGCAGCCATTTTTGTGTGGAAGGGTTCCGAGCCCTCATCTGGGTTGTTTTCCTCATTACAGGCTCCGGCAGTCAGCCTGGCCTTTTAGCCAGCGTCCCCCAACCGAAACCCCAGGCCCAACCCAGCCAGCCTCTACCCCAGCCTCAGCCCAAGCAGCCCCAGGCTCCCCCGGCCCCGCAGCAGACGCCGGCTCCGGCGCAGGCCACACCGCAGCACCAGCAGCCGCTCTTCCTCAAGCAGCCGCCCCAGCAGCAGCCGCCGCCCCAGCAGCCGCCGCCCCAGCAGCCCGCGGGCACGTTCTACCAGCAGCCGCCGCCGCAGGCCCAGGCCCAGGCCCAGCAGGTAGGCTGCTCAGGGACCCTTGCTCGGCGTGTCCGGGCCGTGTCGGGCGGCTGCGCACAGGCCCCGTCGCCACAGGCGCCTTCCCTGGGAAGCCGTGGGAGGGCGGGAGCCGCTGGACAGGGCGTCGCTGCGTCTCAGCCAAGGGGACCCATCGGGGCGCTCCGCCCCCCCCCCCCCGGGGCCCTGGCGAGTCCCTCACCTGTCGGAGGAACCTCAGCAAGGGAGCTACTTTCAGGGCCTCTTTTTCTCTTCTTCTTCTGCTTTTCCCCCCCAACACAACTGCACCCTTAGCATTCTAAAAATTATTTTTTCTTATTACAAAATATTTAGTAACCTGTATCTCTTCCTGATGTCTCGTAATTTAAGTCGGCTTGTTCGAATCAAATGTTTCTTCTTCCGTTGTCTTTTCATATTTTTTTCTACATTTACTTACTATGCCCAATTTGATTTTATAATGACTGACATTATCTTTAAGTCCCCTTTTATTCAAAGGTGCCCTCTCCGCCTTTTTTTTCCCCTTTGCCATTTAATTTTTTGAAAAAACTGGGTCATTGTCCTGTAGAATTTTCCGCCTCCTGGGTTTGGCTGATTGCATCCCTGCGATCATTTACTGTGTTCCTCCATCCCCTGTGTAAACGGGTAATTTTTTTTGAGGCTCACTCAAAATTCGATTCGTTTGGACGGTTCTTTGCTCTGTGCATCACTTCAGGAGGCGTACGAAGTCTGGTTGCCCTCTCTCTTACTAAGATCAGTTTGGTGTTGTCTGTGTGATGCGTCCATGTAACGTCCCTCATCAGTGGAGCAGCTGTTGATCATTTCCCAAGTCCATTCGCTCACCGGGGACAGCCCCAGGGTGGATATCCAGCCTTCGCTCTTCACTTAGGGGCTGGGGTTTTCCTGTGAAGAATTTTTCTTAGCTACTCGATGACCGTGAGGTACTGTTTCTATGGAAAAGGCCGATACAATGCTTGAGTCTTTGCCTGTGTTTGCCCAGTTGTCAGAACGGATCTGTTTCGAGGGTCCTCTAAAGGCGAACAGAGGTTTCTGATTTGTTTTAGGATCATCATGAATTCAGGGATTTAAACATATTTGGTATGTTTCCGTACATTGCCGTTTTTAAAATTTTATTTTGATGGTCGAATTGCCCCAGCTCTGGCCAGTGGAAGTCTCTCCAGACTGGCTCCTGGGTCCTTTGGTGGTGACCCAGCCACCTTTCGTGGTTTCCTTGCTATTCAGTGTAACGAGCTGGTCGGGGCGTGCTCTGATCTTCACCTGGATACAGCCATTTCTCTGTAGGAACTCCCATTTCCTTTTAAAAATGGTATTTAGAGACCACAATTTGGTGTTAAGGATGCTCGTTTGCTAATGAGTCAGTTATTGTTTTTAGGCCTTTCCAGTGGATACTTGGGAAACGTATTTTGCTCCGTTTGTCTTATTAACAGAATATATACAGCATGAATCCGAATTCATGTTTTTTTTTATTATTTTTTATAAATTTATTTTTTATTGGTGTTCAATTCGAATTTATGTTCTTAAATCAGAATTGTAATTCTAGGATGTTTGCTTAACTGTTTGGATTTTATGAATGTATTTTTCTAGTCTGAAAATCTTGATTCCTAACCACATGAACATAATCACTTACTTGATCTATAATTTCAAGATAACAGTGCCAGCACTAGTTCTGGAAAAAGATTTCTTTGCCCTTTTTGTCCTTCGAATGTTTGTTTTGCTCATTATTTTCCGGAGAGTTTGGCTCTCAATTTGATACATAGGTTTATTTGTTTCATTTTTTCTTTGATTTATAGTTATTGTCGAATTTTGGGTCAGTTCTGTTTTATGAAAATATAAAACACAGAGTTTCAAAGTTAAATCTGCAGAACTCTGTCCCTTCCATCCCATAAGATGGAGGGAGCCCTCATTTCTGTTTACAACTTGACGGTATTTCCTCTTAGGGGTACATAGCATGGTTTATTCACTCAGTCCCCTGTTGATCAACATCTGGTTGTTTCCAGGATTTTGCAGTTATAAACAGGCAGCTATGTGCTGACGTCTGCTTCTTTGCTAACCCTCTAAGTCTGCCCCAGAAGGGAAACAGTATCCCCTTAGTGAGCTCTGCAGCAAGGAACAATGTTTGGGATATTCAAAGACAGGATCTTGACTTTTCTTAATCAGTAGGCCCTCCTTTGACCTGCACGCACGTACGTGTGTGTGTGTGTGTGTGTGTGTGTGTGTAGCACAGGCCTTAGCAGTGAGGAGCAGAGATGGACGAAGAGTATCCCAGTCCGCAGGCAGCTGATAAGAGAGTGTAACTTGAGAGCCGTGGCTATCACCGTGAGATCAAGCATCAGCCGGCGTGGTGTGTGGTGCGTGGTGCGTGGTGTGTGGTGCGTGGTGCGTGGTGCAGTATACCGAGCATACCGAGCCTTTTGAACGCTGGAGGTGGGGCAGTGAAGGGGCTGGAGCCGCAGGGGGGCCGCTCGCAGGAGGGCTTGGCGGACTCTAGCCGGCTTAGCAGTTAGGTTCTTGGTGTGGTCACGGCTGCATCCTGTCGGTGCAGTGAAGCCTCTTAATCCTGGCTCCTTCCAAATCCCTTTACAAGAGGGATTACTTCTGTGGGCGGGAGAGCATTTGTTAGCTCGTTACCCGGGGAGTCGCGAGGTGCCCAGCGGGATGGGTGCCCTCGGCTTCCATCGCCGCCGCCCAGGAGCCGGGCTGCCGTGCGGGAGGCAGCACAGGGCAGTGGCCAGCCCGGCGCTGCCAGGTCAGGCCGTCGCGTTGGTTTGCGTGCCCTGGGCTCCCCCCGAGAGGTGTGAGGCTCAGCTAAGGGACTTCTGCCCGCCTGTGCTCAGGCCTCGGCCTGGGCTCCGTTGCTGCTGAGACATTCGTCTTTTGCGAGCTACTGTTCTGAGCGGCCCCTCCTCCCGTTTGCCGCTTGTGCTCAGTTTCAGGCCGTACACCCCGCAGCCCAGCAGCCCGCGATCGCCCCGTTCCCCGTGGCGCCCCAAGGAAGCTCTCAGCAGCCCCTGATCCAGAACTTCTACCAGCAGCCGCAGCAGCCGCCGCTGGCCACGGGCCTGCACCAGCCGCAGCTGCTGACCCAGAAGGCCGCCGCCGCCGCTCCGCAGCCCCCCGCAGCCCCGGCCGCAGCCCCGCAGCCGCCCCCGGCCCAGGAGCCCCCGGTAAGAGCCCCCGGCCAGGGCGGAGCAGCCAGGCCAGCAGTCAGGGCTGGGTCCCGGCCGGAGGGGCGCAGCGATGGGGTGGGGGGCTGCTGCATCCGGGAGAGGGGGCTGCCCTAGTCTTGCAGTTGAAATATTTGATTCTTTTTCTTGATATATCCAAGGTTGGGATGAGGGGTTCTGTAGAAGGTAGAGCTTGGGAAAAAATGATTCTAGGCTACCGATGAAGGTGAACATTTTTTTTTTTTTAAGATTTTATTTATTTATTCATGAGACACAGAGTGAGAGGCAGAGACACAGTCAGAGGGAGAAGCAGCAGAGAGCCCGATGCGGGACTCGATCCCAGGACCCGGGGGGTCACGACCTGAGCCAAAGGCAGATGCTCAACCGCTGAGCCAACCAGGTGCCCCGAAGATGAACACTCTTATTTATCACTCTAAAATTAGACTGGCATTAAGATCTAGTCACTGCTGGTGCCAGTACTGAGCAGTGAAGGACCTAGGTAGGCTAAGAGCCAGTCCCTTTCAAACTGGGCCCAGGCTAGAAAGGGATTACCCAAGACTGATAGCACAGCTGGGGCAAGAACCAGAGAGTCCTGATCTCTGTTCAAGGATAATAATAAATGCTCATGCGGGGGAGGAAATGATCAGCAACCACTGACTACATTTCTTAGGAGGCTCCCCTTTGCGGTCCCTCTCTGGGGAATGAATTATGAGCCTTCTCCATGTTCCTTGGCTGAAGACATACTTTGAGCTCTGCTCCAGGGAAGAGCCAGAGAGCTTCCCAAATTTGACCCACCCCTTCCTTTCTCTGGTGACCCTTGGCAGGACTTCCCTAGATAAGCAAGTGAGTGACTGTAAAGAATACCCTGAAGCCATCTTAAAGCAATAACCTATGAAAGGAAAATGGCAATATGCCATAGGTGTTTATTGGAATCTTACTAGTAGCAGCCAGAAGAACCAAAGCAACCTAATTGTTTAAGAACCCAACTCTGCGGCCATTAAAAATCATGGTTATAAAGTTTGCACAATAGTATGAAATGCTCATGAGCATGAGATAATGTTGAAATTATGGGAAAAGTATGTACTTGAAAAGATGCCAAAAAAGATAAGAAGAGCTGTATTAGGATAGTGGGATGGAAGTCTGGATGGGTTTTCCAGACCTTTGTGTATATTCTTTTGTGTATATTCTTACATTCCTCCATCTGACTGTACTCTTTTTATAATCATATATTTTGTTCTTTGAAACAAACTTCAGCAAGACAGACATCTGAGTCTACTTTGATTCTACTGTGGTTTGTGTGTCCTCCGTCCCTTTCCTAATCCCATCTTTGGCGGAGACGTGATGGTGAAGAAAAGGGAGTCCTGAGCAGTAATGAGGAGACATAAATTTTGTCCCCAGTCGAATCTCTGACCTTGAGTGAGAGCCTAGCCTCAGGGGGCCCTGGTCTCAGCTCCTCTGAAGCCAGGCAGTTGGAATCTTTGTTCTCAAGGCCCCTTTTGACTCATATTCTTAGATTTGAAATGGAAATAAAACTGCCTGCATGGTTGTTGTGAGGAGTAGCTGAATGGATTGGATGGTGGGGTAAGATGTCCTCATGAGGGAAGCACCGGGTCCTCGTGTGCTCCCTACGGGGATGGGCAACAGGAAGGGAAAATGTTCTCCTAGTTGTCTGGGCTCTTCAAAATAAAGGGACTCGACAGTGAAGTAGACCTTTCTCAGGGCAGTGAATGTCTTAAACTCCAAGAGAGAAGCTGACCTAGGTCTGTCCGTAAAGCCAGTGTGGTCTCTGTGGGTACCGGCTCTGCCTTGGCTGACGCTGGCTCCTGGAGGATGTTGTGGAGCCGAACCTCTGGTCTACATGGAGGACTCTGCTTCTCCCTCAGAGATGCCTCCCTTGCTTTACCCTCTGACCTTAATTTGACTGATTTAGAGCTTTGTATTGTGTCATTCATTCAGTTGATGAGCAGATGTGTCCTCATACGTGCACATAATCTGCCTTAGTAAAATTCAGAGTCTGCATCAATCCAGGGACAGAAAATCCCAGGCTGCTGGCATCCTGACCCCAGCAGCTGGCCCCTCTGGTTTCCTTTCTCTGTCAGGACCCATCCTCGAAGGCACCAGATGTGAGAGCTGAGCTGCAGCACGGAAGGACGTCTTAGTCTCAAATGAGAGATTGGAGGGAAGGGATAGTTCAATACCTCACAGGCCTTTACCATTCTAAGTCCTTTTGTCTCTGGACTGACAGGATTCAAGCGTTAAGTGGCCTTCTTAATGCTGTTTTGTGTTCATCTCCCTGCTGTAGCACTTTGTAGACTGTGACTGATGCTTGAAGTCTAACGACGTGGCCACAAGGATATTCCTACCTATTTGTTTTTCTGGGGTGACACTTTGCTCTGCCCTCTGAAAATGGCCCAATCTCAAGAGTCCTTGTGTTATATTAGATCAGGTTCCATCAAGAGATTTTCAAATTTTTTCTTATATCTTCATGTATTGTCTACCTGGTTCTTCAGGGCCACCTCTAAACCAAAGGTGGGAACAACTGAATCCCATTGCCCCAGTGCTGTCCATTTTCTCAGAGAAGCCACAGAAATGGGATCTTGCAGCCCCATCTTATCAGGGAAATCAAGAGCCTCAATAACAAAACAGAAAAAAAAAAAAAAAAAAAAAAAACTCTACCATTTACGAATCACGGTGGAATCCTAAGTTACTCCTAACCAGAAGTCTGAGCTGTGTCAGTCGAGGATCTCTAAGCAGAAATTTCTCAGCTCACGCGTGTTTCAGCTGGAGGTGTGGCTTCATTGGCTTCTGCCTGTGGAGGTAGATTGCTCAAAGCATGCCCTTTGGAGGCATTCTCAGTGAGTTCCTACGTGACCCCAGAAACAGAAAGTGGTCCTACAGGATACGCTCTTGATTTTTGGAGTGAGAAATAGCTTCTGCAGTCTTAGGCTCTGGGCTGTACTGTGTATGGATACTCTGTGTATCACTGCGGATGAAGATGGAAATTTATATATAAGCATCCCATAAATGCCGTACCATCAGTCCCAAAGTTATAGCTCAGATTGTCAAAAAAAAAAAAAAAAAAAAAAAAAGATCGTCAACAAGTCTTTTTTCTTTCTGGGTGTTATTGGTAAATTCAGCCATTTGAGTCCCGCGTTAGCTCTCATGTGGCGTTTTTTATTATGTTTGTCTGTTTATTTGCTTTCCCTTCCCCCCACCCTTTTTGGGAACACTTGCTGTTTATTTTCCTAGCAGATTCAAGCCCCAGTAAGACAACAGCCAAAGGTTCAAACAACCCCACCTCCTGCCGTCCAGGGGCAGAAACTCGGATCTCTCACTCCTCCATCATCCCCCAAGACCCAACGTGCTGGGCACAGGCGGATTCTCAGTGATGTAACCCACAGCGCAGTCTTTGGGGTCCCTGCCAGCAAATCAACCCAGCTGCTCCAGGCAGCTGCAGCTGAGGCCAGCCTCAATAAGTCCAAGTATGTGGTGCTTCCCCTTTATCTTTTTTACTTTTGTGGGCTGGGGCTGCTGTGGGCCACTGCTGTGTCATTCTTTGATGCTGTATGTAGATGTGTGTGTATGCACATATAATGGTACGTGTGTGCCTGTTTATTAAGAAACTGAATTTGCCTGTAGTATACATAGACCAGACTGATCTTAAGACATAATTTCATACTTGTTTACTGTTTCCATCCTCTCAACCATCCCATCTTCCACAGAGTTTTGTTTTGTGTGTGTGTGTGTGTGTGTGTGTGTGTTTACTGGACAAATTAGATTTTGTTATTTATGTATGTATGTATGTCCCACGGAGCATTTTTTAAATCAGTCTGACCAAATCTCTCTATGATGAAAGTCTTTCATTGGCTCCCCCTATCTAAACTCCATAGGCTGTTGTATCACATCGGTGGACTTGTTGTTCTCCATCTTTGTGAACACTTTGTTCATCCTGGGCCCTCTCCCCGAACTGCCATTCTCCTCCTTGTCCACCTAGGAAATGCTTATTTATTCATCAGTTTATTCATCAATTTATTCATCAGTCCTTGGTGTCACATGTACGTTTGTCAGAACCTTTTTTTGAGCATGTATCACATTACATGATCATTATCTGTTTGTGTGTCCAGCTGACCTAGCCTGCAAATTCCTCCAAGACAAGGACCATGCCTTAACCTTTGTAAATCCAGTGACCAGCTCCGTGCCTGAAATAAAGTAGATTGCAATGAGTGTTTGCTAGGTAAATGCAACTTCAGACCCTCAGCTTTCTTGGAACCATGTACTCACTCCAAAGTTAAAAATCTCTAAGTTGTTAGTTAAATGCAAAGGACATCAAGAGAGGCTTTAGAAGAAAATTAGGTAATGATACCTGGAAACACAAGATAGTGAGGACTGTCTTTATTTCTCCTTAACTGCGATGGTTACTGCTCATGGCGGCCCTCCATTCTCTGCGTGCCAGGTCCTGACAGATGGGAGGCAGCCTGAAAAGGCATCAGCCCCAGCCCTTCTGGGGTCGGTTATTGTGGATATTACAGTGGATGCCTCAGGAGGTACAGGCCTAAGAACAGGTTGCATTGTGATTCGGGATTGAAAGGAGTTGCAGAAGAGACCAAAAATCTAAGCAAGAGATTAAAGAAGCAGTGGGGGATAGTGGATTGTGAAAGAAGGGGAGACATAATATTTCACACGGTGATTAAAGTATCTGTGGAAACCGTCCAATTGCCATGGAACATCCTTTTAGAAAACTACTGCAGAAAATAATGGTTTATTTTATTTTTTTGAAAATAATGGTTTAATTCAGAAAACAATCTGGTCTCAAAGAAAAAGTAGATTGACCCTTTTTCAACTTTTTTTCATTTCGTGGGGGTGGGAACCTACCTAGGTCTGCAACCACCACTCCATCAGGCTCTCCTCGGACCTCCCAGCAAAACGTTTATAATGCTTCCGAAGGTTCTACGTGGAATCCCTTCGACGATGACAATTTCTCCAAACTCACAGCTGAAGAACTGCTGAACAAGGACTTTGCCAAGCTGGGGGAAGGTGAGCAGTTGTCCTTCTGTGATTCTTAAACCCTAACGCTAGAGGCATATGTGTGTGAAAACTCAGGGTTGGGTCTTTCCTTCCCTTAGAGGCTTGCTTGGAAGTTGGAGCGCAAATTGCTTTCTGTGTTTCGCAGAGCACTGACATCTTCTCATCTTCAGGAACTCCTGGCTTGCTGTGGGTGGCGGCACACAGAGTGGGACACTATTAGGACAGATTTGATAGCATAGATCAGGATATATGGTCGAGCATGGTCATTCCTTGGGGGAGTGTGATGGTTGTTTGTCCTAAGTGTTTATTGTCCCAGAAAGTTGTAACTGCTTACCCAGGAGAGTGTGTCCCCCCCGTGGACATTGCATCTTGACCACCATCAGAGCTCTGTAGTACGGTTGCTGACTGTGGAGAGGTAACCAAATAAATAGAAGGTACCATTTCTCAAAAACCCACAGTTTAGGGCCCCCTGGGTGGCTCAATGGGTTAAGTGCCCAACTCTTGATCTCAGCTCAGGTCTTGAGCTCAGTGTCATGAGTTCATGCCCTGCATTGGACTCCACGCTCAGCGTGGAGCCTACTTAAAAACAAAACAAAACAAAAAATGCACAGTCTATTTTGGAAAGGCGGGACTCATGCACACAGGCACACATGTGCACTTTGGAAAACAACAGCATACCCTGGGAAAATTCTTCAAATAGAGTTCCTTGGCATTAGACCAGAGCACAGGGTGGTAAAGGAATGATCAGAACCAAGGGAATGATACAAACTTGGACCATACCTTTTAATTTTACTCTTTTTAAACTTTTGTTAATCTCTTTTAACTATGATTTTATAGATGTCTTTCAAAAATGTACATTACGGGCAGCCCTGGTGGCTCAGTGGCTTAGCACCGCCTTCAGCCCGAGGTGTGATCCTGGAGACCCGGGATGGAGTCCCATGTCGGGCTCCCAGCATGGAGCCTGCTCCTTCCTTGGCCTATGTCTCTGCCTCTCTCTCTCTCTCTCTCTCTCTCTCTCTCTCTCTCTCTCTGTCATGAATAAATAAATAAAATCTAAAATCTTGGAAAAAATGTATATTTACTTTCTTATTCTTTTAAACAAAAGATAGAGTATAGGATTTAACTCTGACAGCTAACTCATCATCAAATTATTTCATTGTTGGGTATGCTGCTTATTGTTCTAGAATGGACAGGAATACCTTCACGGGCTATTGAAGACTCTTGTACTTTTGCACTTACGAGACTCCCAAGTTTTAAAAATCTTGTGTCTATTTTTATTTTTCATAATTTCCTGTCTCTCTTCTGTCGCAATAAACTGCTGCCCTTGTGCCTGTCCCTCTTCAGTCTCACTCCTGCCATTTCACCCATGCCACCTTCTCATGTGCTCTCCTGAACTGTTTCCAACACGGAAAACAGATTGGCAAACTCATCAGAATTCTATAAAAACAAATAGATTGAGAGTAAGGACTGGAGGCATTTCTGCCTATATAATGTGCTTGAGCTTTGGGGCTTCAGCTCCAGCCATCTTTTTTGTTGCTTGCTTGCTTGCTTGCTTGCTTGCTTATTTATTTATTTATTTATTTATTTATTTATTTATTTATTTATTTATTTATTTATTTATTTATTTATTTGAAAAAATTTTTAGTTGTGATAAATATACAGGGGCACCTGGGTGGCTCAGTTGATTAGGTGCCTGCCTTCGGCTCAGGTCATGATCCCAGGGTCCTGGGATGGAGCCCCGCGTCAGGCTCCCTGCTCTGCGGGGAGTCTGCTCTTCCATCTCCTTCTGCCCTCCCCACCCCCGCTTGTGTGCGCACGTGCTCGCTCCCTCTCTCCCTCTCTCGTGCGTGTGTACTCTGTGTCTCTCAAGTAAACAAGTAAAATCTTTTTTAAAAATTGTGATAAGTAAACATAACACAACCGTTAGCTTCTTAACCACTGTCAGGTGTACAGTTCAGTAGTGTTAACTACACACACGTCATTGCACCTCCAACCTCCAGGACTTCCACCTTGCAGAACCAATGTGCTATCTTCGCTTCTGACAACTTCCTTCCTTTTCTCAGCTCTCGTCTCGGTTACTGCAGCGACTAGACAAGGACCTGTGAAGGTCCCCGGTGTTGCCACAATGCAGTAAGAGGAGTCAAGTCTCCCCTCCGTCCTGTGAGTGTGTGTCGTGGAATTCTGCTGGAGGGCGCTGACTGCTGTCTTGTCCTTCCAGGCAAACATCCTGAGAAGCTCGGAGGCTCTGCTGAGAGTTTGATCCCAGGCTTTCAACCAACTCCCGGTGACGCTTTTGCCACTCCCTCGTTTGCTGCTGGAACCGGTTAGTATCGCAGACGCCTGAAGCACGGGGCTCACTGTCGTTACCTCTGCACTTTCCACTCCGCAGATAACTCTGGTGCACCACGGAGCCCCAAATCTTGGTGCAAACGTGTTTTCTTTTATTCAGAAATATTTCCAATATAAAGATAGGGAGAAAGAAATATCTAGAATCATTTCAAATTAAAATGACAGGATGATGTGTCAGTAAGATATAGGATTGTTCTGTCTAGTTCACGCACATACTTTAAGCAAATATTTCTAAATTTAAGAACATCACTGTTAATGTCTTGTAATTGCTTAGGTCTTTGGAATGACTTGAAGAATTCTAAGAATTAAATGATGTATCCTCTATCCAAGATTCTGCTGAGCTGTGTTTCTGTGCCTCTGTGTGTGTGTGTGTGTGTGTTTACAAGGAGAGGGAGATCTCTTTTTAAATTAGACCTTTTTAAATTAAAGAAGCAATAGTAAAAGACTAATTTTCTCCTTTATTAACAAAATTATACACCGTCAATTATACTTCAATTAAAATTTCTTAAAAATTAAAAAATTGTACATGTTTATTATATAAAAGTAATTTATAGACAAGTGTAGAGAAGAAAGTTAAAATCCCCATAGTCTCACTGCTAAGAAGTAGCACAAGGTACCATTTTGGTGTCTATTTTAGTGGCATTTACCCTTTGTAGGGTCACGATATCTTCGTGAATGTGATGAAATTTACAGATCTTCTTCCTCACGAAAATATACGACCACAATTTTGTAAATAATTGTTAGCTTCAGCTTAAGACTCTAATGTACATCTTTATAGTCTTATTTTAAAACCAAATTTTCTTGCTTGCTAAGTCTGGCACATTTCCCACATCATTAAAGAAGCTCCTAAAAGATAAATTTTAAAAGATCTATGTTAAATTGCTTCATATGGATTTGTCCTAATGTATCTAACCAAGTAATCTCTGTTTTAAACATTAATTTGGTTTCAGTGTTTTCCTGTTATAATTCACTCAGCAACAGATAGGAGGTTTTGAGTATGTATATTCCTTGTGGATAAGGAATTTGATATGCTTCTGAAATTGATCTTTTTTAGTTATATTGATTAATTTCTGATTTTATCCTTATATATTCCTTTCCTCCTGTCTTCTGTAAGTGTGTTAGTAGTTTTTCTAATGTCTTAGGTTCATTTGTTATTGGAACTTTGGCTGTCATGTAATAACCTTTACAGTTTCTTTAAGATAACTTCTAGAAGATTATTGGTTAAATAAAAGATATGTGTCTTTTAAGGTTTTTGATACGTATTTCTAAATTGGCCTCTGAGAATGCTATACAAATTTTATTTTGATCATCAGTGAAAGAGTAATTCTTCCTCCATTTCCCCATCCAGCCCCACTCAGAGGCTGTAGACAGAAGGACAGTGTTTACTGGCCATTATTTCTTCTGGGATTTGTGGTGTTCGTGTCTTTTGCCTTTTTTTTTGAAGTTCTTTTTTCATTTTGTTCTTATTTGTCCTATATGTAAACGTTTTCCCCAGTCTATCATTTGTCCTACACAAGTCTTATCTCACCTGACCCTTAACACCATCCCCACATCAGTCACAGTTGCGGTTACTGAGCACAGACTAGCATCTTTTCCAGGGTCACATATCTAGGAAGCAGCACAGCTGGGACACCATCCCTCTGGTTCCAGAACTTCCTCTCTCAGGTTTTCTGCCACACAAAGAGGCAAATTTAGTAATATTTTTTTCTAGAAAATCATCTGCAATTTTAATGTGTATTGAATAAAATAGAATAATGCATTTAAACCTTTTATACTATTTGTATACATATCAGTTTTCACTGTATGTATTTGTGTTTCATTTTTTTCTTGGGAACCTTAGCAAGAAATCTGTTGTTTTAGCATCTTTCTAAGGCAACTTTTAGATTTATAAAATCTACTGTTTTTCTGTCTTCTAAATCCTTAACTTTTGCTTTTATTTATTTATTTATTTATTTTTGATTACAGATCTGTTTTTCTTAGGTTTGCTTTGTCAGTATTAAGAGGAACACATAGTAAAATCTTTAATATTCTTCTTAAAAACATAATGGAAGTGTTTAGCATTTTTCTCCCATTGTAATAGTGATTTTCAGCCAGCTTGAGAGTGTGGAGAGAGGTTCATTGTAATCTGCTAGAAGACTTGTCCACAAATATTTCAGTATTCTCTTCTCTCTTTAATTGCCCAGCCCACCCTGACCTTTGAGGATTACACTGTTTATTGAGGGTGCTTGCTAATAGGTGTGCACTTCCCTCGTCAGAAAAAACCTGATGTTTTAATCATATCCCATAAGTCTTCATGTGATATTCTCGTTGTTACTCATTTGGAATACCTACACATTGGCCTTATTTGGGGCATGCTTTTTAACATTAAAAAGTTAAAATGTTTTGTGTTATTCTTTATTTTTAGCTTTGTTGTCTTGCCTGTGTAGTTTATAAATGTATTGGTATTTGGGTCTGGTTTAAAGTGCTTGAAGTTCAGTAGGTCACATGTTGACCAAATGTGTAAAGCATTGACCGTTGTCCTTGAGATAGAGCATCACACCAATGACCAGCTATGGTACTAGGTAGGATAGAGCTTCTCTGGAAAGAGGGCTGTGGAATAAGCTCTAGGAGAGTCTTCTTTGGTGTTGAATCCTAGCATTTAGTGTTGTGCTTGCTTCAGTATAGATTACTGAATGAATGAAAAGCGTTGCTGTTTGCCACAGGTTAGGCGCTTGGATTCATCAGTGTTGACAGAGGTCCTACACATTTTCCATCTGCCCTCAGTTTCAGTGCCTATAATTCCTACTTATCACATGTTTTGTTGTTTGTCTATATGAACTGGCTTTTTTTAAAGATTTGTTTATTTATTTTAGAGAGACAGAGCATGGAGGGGAAGGGCAAAAGGAGAGGGAGAGAGAGAGAGCTTTAAACAGAGCACCAAGACTGATGGAGGGTTCGATCCCATGACCCAGATGGAAACCAAGAATCCAGAGCTCAGCTGACTGCACCATCCAGGCACCCTTGTATGAACTTTATCAAACAGTTTTTATTTTTGTTTTAGCCTGTTCTCTCCCTTTATGCTTACTTTAAAGGCTATAAACGGCTGTATTTTTTAAAGGGATTTAAAGGCCTTGCCTTAAAAAACATACTTTTGAGTAAAGTTATGACAGTAATAACAGTGAACATACACTGAGCATTTCCTACATGCTAATAAGCCCACTGATTAAGTGCTTTTTATGCATTATTTCAGGTAGTCCTTAAAACAACCTTCAAGGGACGCCCAGGTGGTTCAGTCAGTTAAGCATCTGTCTACCTTTGGCTCAGGTCATGATCTCAGGGTGCTAGGATCCAGTACCCTGCTCAGTGGGGAGTCTTCTTCTCCCTCTGCCCCTCCCCACCTCGTGCTTGCTATCAAATAAATAAATAATCTTAAACAACAAACCAGCCCACAAGAGGTTAAATTACCTGACCAAGGCCACAACTGGAGAATGCTAGTATAGAGATTTGGACCTGAGCAACCCAACCCAGAACCTATAGTCATAACTACATCTCAAGAATCTTTGTAAATCAGTGACACTAAGCTTTTATGAACATTATAAAACATCTTCACATTTTTTTCATGTTATCCAGCCTTTTTAAATGAACATTTAATATTTTTCCTTCTTTCTTTGTGGTGTAAACTTTTGTGTGTGTGTGACACTTTCAATTTTATAAATGAAAGAAAATTATATCTAAATCCCAGAAATTAATATGTCCTCATTCATACAAAGTATAGGATAGCACCATTTTCTAGAATTTTTCTAATCAAGCTCAAACTGTTCATGATTTTAAACCTTCCAATCAAAGGAGGAGATAGGCAGGAAATTTGGCAATGAGTCAGAGAGGATGACAGAAGGATTATTTTAAACATTTTTATGGTTAAATCTGCAAAAATGTTGATGAACTATGTCCATATGTTGGAACAGACATTTAAAACTTGACATTGTGCCTCTTTTTTTAAAATATTTTTCTGTTGAGTTATACACATTCAATTGTGTAATTTTGGAAAAATGACTAAAAGCCCAAAGAAACAAGATAAAAGAACTCATAATCCCAGTGCAAGAGGAAAACATTGCTGATATTTTATAATATTTATGTCCAGAATTTTATTTCTGTATATATACTTTTTTCAAAAATGAATATATGCAGTTTTATGATTTGTTTTTCTGTTAATATATTTCATTGTATCTCATTTGAAAATAAAGATTTTAAGAGCAGTGATTTTACCCTTCTCTTCCTCCATCTACCTTCAAAGAAGCTTAGTTAAAAACTCACTTTAATAACCTTCTCAAAATGACAAAATTACAGAGATTGAAAACAGATTAGTGGGTTCCCAGGGTGTAGAGACTGGAGGAAGGAGTGAGTGTGACTATAAAGGAGAACAAGAGGGTTCTTTGGTTTGATGGAACAGTTCTGTGTCATTGTCATGGTGGTGCTTATGCTAAGCTGTACATAGTATCTAACTGCAAAGAAACACACACACACACACACACGAGTGCATGTGAAAATTGAATAAAGTCTAATAACAGTATTGTAATGGTGTCAGTGATATTGTCCTATAGTTGTAAAAGATCTCACTATGGAGGGAAGCTGGTTGGAGATTCCCAGAACTCTATGTATAGCAAAATCCTATGATTTCATAATTATTTGAAAATAAAACGTTTTTTAAAAAAAATCTCTACAGATGGTAAAATGAGATTTTAACTAGAGAACAAACTGAGTGTTAAAATGCAACGTAAAGAATGGTAAATTGGAAACCAGCAAGCCTGGGTTCTGACCCTGGTTTGCAGGTAGACCCCTGGCTAGCCTCTTAACTTCTGGGCTTCATTTCCTTTCCCGTAAAATAAGAAAATTGTGCTCGAAAATCCTAAGATCCCTTTAAGCCCTGTGATCCCACGGGGTGTGTAGATTTCTGTAAATCCGTGAGTTTGCCAAGTTCTAGAATGAACGTCGGTGAATGTTAGATGGCGTCCAGAAGTTAGGGCTTTGTCTAGCCTTGCAGCAGACACGGGGTCCATTTCTGTTTCTGTCTGTGTCTGTCTGCCTTGCGCTCTAACAGACGTGCGGTGGCATGGTGACCGCAAGGTGGTGAAGGGCCCTTGGGGTGCCTGTATGGCTGTGTTAGATTACACACGAAGCCCCGTCCACTTCATGCTACGGTGTGTGACATGGACAATAGCTGCCGCAGGAGCTCTGGAAGAGATCACTGTGGCTTCCACACCAGGAAGAAGCGGAATCCAGGTGTGCGAATAGACTAGTGTCGTCAGTTGCGTCTCTGAGTATGTTGCAGGGACCGGGTGACATCTCTCAGACGTGTTTTGCCATCACACTGGATTATATCCACTCATATGCGTCTTTATTCTGCCTCTGAGTTTAGATTTACTCTATAATTTGAACTGTTGAGTAAATAGGTGGTAAATTCATCTGGATTTACTTGACGTTTTCTGCTTTTCTCTCTCTCTCTCTTTTTTTTTTTTCTCCTTGACCCTTTCTTCCCCTCCAACCAACTCCAGCTGAGAAAAGGAAGGGTGGGCAGACTGTGGATTCCAGCCTGCCGCTTCTAAGTGTATCTGATCCTTTCATTCCTCTTCAAGTACCCGATGCACCAGGTAGGTAAATCGAGCTGATCTGAGCTTAAGCAGCTTGATTCTTATGTCCCAGGGTCCCTTGAGAGTTGTTTCACCACTCCATAAAAAGGAGGTGAATTCCAGGCCCGTTATTTGTTTTTTGGTAATGGGAAGGGCCTGTGCATTGGAAGGAATCCTAGTCCAATGTGATTGTAACATGTTGGGGGGCACCTGTAAGCATGTGATAGAAGGAACAAAATGCTCACAGTGGTTATCGTACGATGACTGAATTACTGGGGATTTCCTGTCCAGTTCCTGTTTTCCTATACTGTGCTTTTATTTTAGAAATAAAAGTTAAAGGGAATGTGAGCCAGGAGACCCAGGTTCCCTTCCTGGCACTTGAACTCTCTGAAAGCCTTCTGGGCTCGCCTCTTCATCAGTGAAGTAGTTTGGCCTGCCTGAGTTCAAATATCCCATTAGGGCTCCAATATCCTGACTTTTAAGTGAGCAGTCTAAAAAAGTAAGAAATTGTTAGTATGTTCTGATTGAAATAGCTTTTGAAACAGTCACTGGGTGTTTTCTATGTGGGGTTCACAGATGCCAATGATTTTTCTCCCTAATCTTCGCCATCCTTTCGAGGGTAGGGTGGGGAGCATGACATGTGGCATAGAAGCCACCCTTTCTCTTCTCTATCAGTCTTTTTGAAAAAGCAAATAAATCCAGTTATTTAGAAGCATCTAGCGCCCATTTTGTTCCTGATAGGTTTTCTTTTTTTCTCATTCTTACTCTTGCCTGTTCTTGCTTTTATACTAATAGGATCTGCTTGGTTCTTTTTCTCTCAGAATGTTAAAGGTATTTAACTGGCTCAAGATTGGAAGTGATCATGATATCTGTACCATCTACTTCCTAAGACAGACTATAGCAGTGGTACCATGATGGTTTTTATTTCTTGGGGCAATTTGCTGACCCTCCTTAGGGGGAGCAAATACTTGCCTTGACCTGGTAGTAAATTGTGTCACTTGATAGCTTGCTGGACCTGGACACAGGTCAAAATTACCTAAGGTCACTGAGGAATGATTCAGTACAGGATGGTTAAAGGGAAGGAAGGCATCAAGTAGAGGCCCTTTTCTCAGTTGTGTCCTTCAGGTGTGCCTGGCAGTGCGTAGACAAGCCGGTTTCTGGGAGAACGCTGGAAAAGTATGGGCTGCAAACTCAGGCTGGGGCCCCCTGGCCCCTTGTTGCGGCAGTCATGGGATCAGACGGGAAGAGGGGGTTACTGAGGCGTCTCCCTTGGACAGCCCACGGGGCTCTTGCCTTACTCTTTCCCAGATAGCCCATGAGCTGTGGAAGCTGGAAGGGCAGTCTCTTGGCACAGGCCAGAAGATGGGGGTCCACAGGCGAGGAGCTGTCCTCTGCCGTGGTCACAGGTGCCTGCTGGGTCAGGGATGAGGAGCCAGGCACACGTGCCAGGTGGCTCAAGAGACCAACTCCCGGTTGTAGAGATGAGTTGTGAAGGTTGTGACGATGAGCCGTAGGTCGCTGGCTGCCATCCACCTCCCTTACCTTTCCTGTCTCCTGATCCTCTCTCTGTATTTCTCTCATTCTGGGGGATTCCTGCTCAAGTGATACTGGTGTTCACTTTAAAACCAAGTAAGCCGTGGCCCCTCTTGGTTTTAATGGGAAATCGATTAAAATGGAACATTCTATAGAGAATTACAGGGGTATCTTATTTGCCTTATGATCCTCTGAAGACATAAATTAGACATGTCACTCCTTTATGCTCCAGTGAATTTCCGTATCATTGAGCATAAAATCGGGCTTCTTGTTGTGACCTGAAAGGCCCTAACTAATCTGGTTAGCCCCCTGGCTACCCCTCGAACCTGAGCTCATAGCATTCTTTTCTTCAGTCTTTCCTCCAACAGGCTGAGCTTGTTCCCACCTCGGGGCCTTTGCACATGCTGGTACTCTGCCTGGAAAGCTTTTCCTCCATCTCTCTTCCTTCTTGTCAGCTGACATTTGGGCCTCTGCTTAAATGTGGTCTTCTTAGGCCCACCGTGGTCCCACACACCCTCGGTCGCACTTCCTGGCCTTTTTCTTCATAGCACTTACTATGACACTGTCTGTTTTCATTGCTTCATTATGTCTTTGCCCACCAGGATGTCACTGTCCTGAAGGAGGGACCTTGCTCTCCTACCCGGCGCTGCTTTGCCAGGCCTAAGAACACTTAGAGTTGGCCCGCAGCGAATATTTGCAGGTTGGATAAATGAACAAAGTAAAACCTGAGGCTGAAAGGCTTATGGTGGCCCCATTGCTCTTCATTTCTGTCCCCAGCTCCCAAATACCAGACTGCCAGCTCCATAGCCTTCCATCTGTGCCTCTGCCAACTCCAGCCAGGCCTCCCATCTGCTCTTAGAGGATGAATTAATGAAGGCACAGCCCGCCGTGTCAGGAAGCTGCCAAACCCCAGAGTGAAAGTCGTAGCTAGGCTGAGCAGAGCTTCACCTCCAGCCCTTCCTGGAGCCTCCAGAATTTGGACTGTGTTGCCGCCGTGTCTGAACTGTTGTATGTACTGTAACATTCAGCGTGTACACAATTCAATTCGGTGGCCTCTTTATCCAAGGATGTAGGTGGGAGATACACAGGATTGCCCTACATTCCTCCTTACCGTCTTGGAATGTCTGAGTGAAGAAAGGCCTGAGAGTTTAGGGGCTCTGGGACCTCAGCAAATGGCAGGTTTGTCTTCCTCCACCTCCTGCCCCCTTAAGGACCCAGTTTTTCATGACTTCCCACCCACTATGGGCACCGGTCAGGCTTTTGGGTCAGTTTGTTTGTTTTGCACACATGGTTCCCTCCACACTCCACCTCCTGATTGTAGGAGTCATGAAATCTTAGACCCCTGACAACTATATGCCTTTTAATGACTTAACATTTTATTTTATGCTTTTAAAATGTTCTCACACATAATTTCCTTTGATCCACAAAGAATCCTGACTGGTGGGTATGTCAAGCAGTGTCTCATTCTCTGGGTGAGGAGCTGTGGCCCCGGTGCTCCTGTGACAGGTGCTGTTGTACACACTCCTTTGCATGGCCCTTGGGCCCTGGGCAGTGAAGGTTTCCTTGTCTGGAGGTCAATAAAGCCTTTGACTGGAGATGGAGAGCTAAACTTAAGGTTTAGGGAAATACAAAAATGGGCTTGAACTTGTGAGACCTGGGTTCTACCCACAGAGTAGCTCCGTGATTTAATCAAACCACTTAAACTCTGTATTCTCATCCTCAAAACTGGGGCTGTTCAAACCCACCCCATGGAGTGGCTTGTGAGGTTTGGATGAAAGCATGTGTTTCCAATTGCTTTGTAAACTTTAAATTAGTATAAAGATAGGAAATGCTATAACAGCTTTGGTCCTGGGTCCTTATTCCCCGTGGGCAGTCCCACTCGTAATAAAGTCTTAGATGATGATATTTCTCCCTTACAGAAATTAAACTTGCTTTCTAACCTTGGACCTTTGCACAACTGAGAACCATTGAAGTAGACTTCCTTGCTATAATGATTATTAAACTGGGGGTAGAGAGGACTAAATAATTGGATTTTTTGGGGGTTTTCATAAAGGAGCATTTCTATTTTCCAAAGCACAAAACAAATTTTCTTAGAAAGTCTGGCATTATAAATAAAAATTAAAAAAAAAAAAAAAAAGAAAGTCTGGCATTTAAAAAAAAAATAAAAAATCAAAGCCGTGAGCATTCGTGTGCCCACAGACCCGCCACATGAAACCCAGCTCTGGTGAGTCTCAAAGCATTTCACTGATGCTCACGTACTGTGTGTGCATTTATTTCACCATCTGTTGAGAACAGATAAGCTATAGGTGGTACCAAATTTAAAATATGATGGAAGAGAATGGGATATTTTCCCTGAAAATTGGATGAAAGATCGAATCTTTTTTTTTTTTTAAACTGGTAAGATATATACAACCCAAAGTTTACCATCTTTAAAGTTCATTAGTACATTCACCTGTTTTGCAACCATCACCATCCATCCACAGAACTTACGAAACTGAAACTCTCTACCTGTTAAACAGTGACTCTCCGTCCTCCCTCCTGCAGCCCCTGGCAACCACCGTTGCTCTGTCTCCGTGAACCCGGCTGCTCTACTTACCTCATCTAGGTGCAGTCATATAGCATTTGTCTTGTGACTTGCTTATTTCATTTAACTTAATGTCCACAAGGTTCGTCAATGTTGAAGCATATGTCAGAATTTCCTTCCTTTTTAAGGCTGAATTATATCCCATTGTCTGCATGTAGCCACGTTTTGTGTATCCACTCATCTGTTGGCCAGTGGAGTTGCTTCCGTGTTTCAGCTGTTGTGAATAGTGCTTCACGAACATGGGTGTGCAAATATCTCTCCAAGACCCAAGGTTCTTTGGGGCTTATATATCCAGAAGTTGAACTGCTACATCCTTGGTAATTCTATTTTTAATTTTTTGAGGAACCACTGTATTATTTTCCATGACTACGTCTTTTTACTTTCCCACTAACAGAGCACAAGTTTGAGGAAAAGCTTTTCATAGCAGCTCCTTCGTGCTGACCTCCCAACATCCGTGTTCCACAAGCCTAAGCAGGAATGCATTAGTTGCCCCCTAAGTGCCGCTTTCTGGAACCAACAGCTTTTTAAAAATGTGCCTCCTGGTTTATGGCACTTGATCATCTCTTTAAAAGTAGGCAAGAGAAAGCGTGTTTTCTTAGTGGTTTGTAGTCAAGATGGGCGTTCCTCTTCGAGCTGTGTGCTGGCGTCTTCCTCACTTCCAACTTCTGTTTTGTGATGTTAAAAGGTCCAGAGTTGATCACCTCTGTGTCTTTGCTCTGGGAAGTTTGTCTCTCTGCACATTCAGTTCCCTGGAATGAAGTTGGAATGGGGCAGGGTAGTTGACTTTCACTTCAACTTGCAGATGTTACAGACAGTTTGGTGTCTGGTTCTCAATGACAGGAACTATTTAAAGTGACTAGATTTTAAAAACAGCATCTCTCATCACAAGACTTCAGACGGGATGTAAATTTCCAAAGCCACAAAGCTGCAGCAGCCAGACCCTCTTTTCTGATGGGGCTGCACCAAGCTCTGCCATGTTCAGTGGTTCAAGATGCTCATGATCGTATCCCTAATTAGGGCCGAGATGGTCCTTGAGCAGACCCGTAGTCCTTTTAGCCTAAGTAGACACCTGGCCTTTCTCTTTTGATATTTTGTAAGAGAGAAAACTCACAACTTGCAGCGTATCCCAATCTCACATCAGGAGGCAGTTTTGATTACCTAACCTTAGGTTTACGGAGGGTTTAACCTTCTTACTTTGTGGTTGATATTTTCAATAACTACATCTTGAGAGAAACGAAAGAGAGGACTCCAGAATGGATTCACTCCTACCTCTTCCTCTCTTCCCCTAGTCCCCAATGCCCCTTGACTTATGCTTGAGAGGAGAGAGGGGGGTGTCCAAAAGATCCTTTTTCCAAGTCCCCTCTTAATTTTTCAAAGTACTAACAATCCTCTCCTTGAAGAGCACTCTCAGTTTCCAGTGCCCAGGCGAACTCCTGCATCACTTCGCTCCAAGGGTCCACCTTGTCCACCTTCTCAGTCCTTTCACTGCAATTTCAGTGCTTCTCCATGCTCTTAACCAGACTCATTTTTATTTGGGAACCCTAGAGACTCGAAAAACAACAGAGTATGGTAACAAGCAAGTGATAAGAAAATAACCACTGATGGAAAAATAGGAGCAGACAATTCATGAAAGAAGAGATAGAAATGACCATTCAGCGTGTATATTTTTTCTAAAGTCCATCATCATGATGAATCCAAGAAGAGCCATTTATGAAACAGTGAGATGCTGCAGCCTCTGCCATCAGCTTGGAAAGAGGGAAGACCCACCACCTCATGGGTGACGAGTGTCTGAGAAAGCAGAAGCGCTCAGACCCTGCTAGTTGATGTTCTCTTTCCTTTCCTAAGGGGCACCTGGGTGGCGCAGTCAGTTGGGCGTCCACCTGGTGAGTTCCTCCTCTGTCCCACCCCGCTGCCTCCTCCCACATTTCACTTTATGCAGGGACTTCTGCTTTTCTGATCTCACACCAAGGCATGGGAGTAAAACCTGGAACTCCACCCATTCTCACTCCTGTAATCTCAGGCACCTGGGGCTTCGTTAGATCTCCACAAGTGGTGAAGTGTTCGTGGAGGACTTGATTGAGGTTTGGGATCTTAAAGAATACTTCCTGCCCACATTCCTGAACTCACCACCCTCTTTTCTGCACCACTCTTCCCTCCCACCACACAGAGTGTCTTTATATAACTGTAAGAGAGTGGAATTCCTAACATGAGTGACTCGAGGCCACCCCTCGATGCCCACGTGAGGCCTGTGGGCTGTGTCCTTGTGCCTCCCGTTACATCCTCTTCTGGGTTCTTCGTTTATAATGATCAAAAATGAGCAACAATAGCTTGAGATGTGACTTCTAATAGCCTTTACTTTTTTAAAGGAGCCAAAGCCTTAGTTAAGCCAGAAGGCGGAGTCTCTAGTGTCTAGAAGGTCTGGGTCCTAGTCCTAGCTGGGTCTGTGGCTTACCTGCTGTAGGCTCTCAGGCAGGTGGCTGCATCTTCTGGAGCTGGTTTCTTCATCCGTAAATGAGAAGGCTAATTGAATAAAATCCGAGGCTCCTTCCAGCGTCAACATGTCTTTGATGACTTGGCCGTTGTGCATGGGGCCATGTCTGTGTGAAACCCTATTCTCCTGTATCGATGGAGATAGGCAGGCCCTAGTGGCAGCCTGTGGGGGAAACTGAAGTCATGTCCAGGCTGTACCATGCCCCGTCTGTGACTTTGAGCAAGTCGCACGTTCTCTTGGTCTCTATCTCCATTCTTCTGAACTCTGTCAGTATTCCCAGACCCGCCCAGGGTTTTTTTGTGTGTGTGAATAAAGAATGAAAATGTTTGACATTAAACGCTACAGATGGAAGTGGTGACCATAGTTGCAGTGGCCCCTGGGCTCGCGCACTAAGTGAGACTCTTCTGTCGTCTGGGGAGCGCTGGGACTGACAGGCTGGCTTCGCACCTGCTGGCCACCTCACGTATGCTGTGGCTCTGCTCTCACTCCTGGTTCTCTGTCTGCTACGGCTCTGTCCCTGCTCCTCCCTCCCACATTTCAGGATTCGAGTATCCTCACGCAGCAGTGACCATGCAGGTGATCTGTGTGAGCTGAGTAGCCTGTTACTTGAGGTTTGGTCTGAAGATAAGCCCCCTAAATTTGGCAGCTCGCCCCATCCCCACCCTATTCCATCTGTCACACACACACACTTTTTTTTTACCCCCCCACATTGTCTTTTTGATAATGGTTAATCAAAATATTAGATTCTTGCTGAAGTACCTGACTTTACAGTTGATCTAGTCTCCTCCCCACCTCCCCATGGAAGCCAAAAGGCAGAGATGTGAAGTAGGGTATGAGAGGAGACCGAGAACTGGGGACACAGAGATCAGTAAGATACCTTCCCTGTCTTCAGTCCCGTGGTAAGGGCTGCAGGAGAAGTGAGTGCGGAGTGCTCAATGTGGCAGGGAGGATGGGGAAGGGCGTAGAGGGGATGACACTTGAGTGACCAATACAAAAAGATGGTGGGAGGTGTGTCTGTTGCACAGTTGAGGAGGTAAGGACAGAAGTTTAAGGAATGACCCCACGGTTGCAGCGAGTCACTGGAAAGTCTAGAATTCGGACTCTGAATTTGGCTAGCCTAAGGTTTTGCACCGAGATAAACTACTGTATGAAAGATAAGCAGGTAATTTGGGGTCATTACTTTTTATCCATTGCTTCATAAGATTGCAAATATAGGAGTTCTAAAAGTGAAAGAAGCAAATAATCACTTTTCTGTACATGAAAGAAGTTCTTTTTGGGAATAAAACAAAAAGCTAGTGTTCAGAAAAATGAAAAATTAGACTTTTCAAGAAAATTGTCTTATCTTTGCCAGTATGCTAAAAATTGTCAGATATTTTTAACATCTTCTCTGCTAATAAAATGTTATTCACGATGCAAGATTAATGCTGATGTGGTTACACTTGTACACTTGGTTAGTAGTCTGGTTTTTTTCCCCCGATGTTGAGAAACCTCTTGTCTTCAATATGAGTATCAGGTGTAAATGAGAAAGGTAGCATATTGTCATTTAACTCAAAGATGTCTACATGCCGTACACTCCAAAGACAGTAAGTTGATTTCCCATATACAAATATATTTTTCTAAAAAATATATATATATATCTTTTTCTGCAGTGTGTTACTTGTACCAAAGCAGATTATCTTGCCAAGACACTAAAATCCATTATTTTGTTTCATCTGTGTAGTTATAGATCACCTTAAATAACACATCACCTAAAATTTGGTTTCAGTCCCTCAGCAAATACCAAGTTCATCTTATCTGGATTCCTGATGGCCTAGAAGAATGCAGAGTCACTAAAATGTTCTATACACATACTTGAACTTCAAGTCACTCTTTTTCTCAATTTTCATTGTAATTTTACCTTAATGGCATGGTATTTCTGTTATAGAAAAAAAATTGTTGGGGCACCCAGGTGGCTCAGTGGTTTAGCGCTGCCTTTGACCCAGGTCGTGACCCCAGGGTCCCGGGATCGAGTCCCACGTCGGGCTCCCTGCATGGAGCCTGCTTCTCCCTCTCCCTGTGTCTCTGCCTCTCTTTGTGTCTCTTGTGAATAAATAAATAAAATCTTCAAAAAAAAAAATGTTGACAGGCTTTTAACCAAGCAAGTTATAGAATTTATGTGGTTTCAATCTCCTTGTAATTAAAAGGAGGTTGAGCTCTTAATTCCCTTCTTTCTGTAAGATTCTGTGGTTCGTTATTTTGTTTCAAGTAATGCTCTCTATCTTTAATAAGTTGAAGGTAAATAGAGAGTTGTTGATGGATCAAGACTGAAAAAATCATGAAGAAATCTTAACGTGTGCACTGACGTTATCAGGTGTGACACATCTGGTGGATTCTCACGCCCCTTTGTTTCCTAGCCAAAAGACATCAAAAGTAATCTACCTTCAGGTGGAAGTGCATTTCAGGAGATTTGGCCAGAGAGTGATAAGGGTGCCAGCTTGTCACAGGCTCTCAGTCGGCAGACAATAAATGATTGTTGAAGTTAACTTAGGCATATTTTGATTCACTTGGATTTCTAAATGCAAGTCCAAAATTTTTTTTCAAAACTAAGCCCAAGAAGTGATATGAATGCATAAAGATCTATATACATATGTTTATGGCAGCGTCATTTTTTAAAAAGATTTTATGTATTTATCCATGAGAGACACAGAGAGAGGCAGAGACCCAGGCAGAGGGAGAAGCAGGCTCCATGCAGGGAGCCCGACGCGGGACTTGATCCCGGGACCCCTGGGTCACGCCCTGGGCCGAAGGTAGACACTCAACCCCTGAGCCCCCCGGGCATCCCTTTATGGCAGGTTTAATAGCTAAAAACTAGAAACAACTAAATGTCTGTCAACTGGTGAATGACTAAACAAACTGTGGTACCGTCACGTAGTGGAGCACTACCCGGCAACGAAACGGAGCAAACTCCTGACACCAGCCACAACAGGCAGGAATCTCAAGAGCATTGTGCTAAATGAAAGACATGAGACAGAAGGGGCCAAGCCATAGGGACAGACAGCAGATCAGAAAGCCAGGTCTAGGGGTCATGGGAAGGCACTGACCAGAATAACACACACTGGTACTTTTGGGGTAACAGAAACATTCTGCATCACTTCGGTGGTGCTCATGTAAACATGTGCCTTTGTCAAAACTCAGCAAAATTGTACACTTGAAATTGGTGACTTTTATTCAGTGTACCTTATACCTCAAATTTTATTTTTTTTAAGTTTTTATTTAAATTCCAATTAACACACAGTGTACTATTAGTTTCAGGAGTACAATTTAGGGATTCATCACTTAAATACAACACCCAGTGCTCACCACCACCAGTGCCCTCCTTAATATCCGTCACCCAACTTAGCCATCGCCCTATTCTCCTCCCCTCCCGCAATCCTCATTTTATTCTCTCTAGTTCAGAGTCTCTTTTGTGGTTTGCCTCTTGCTTTTCCCCTCCTCTGCTCCTCTGTTTTGTTTCTTTATTTTATTTTATTTTATTTTATTTATTTTCTTTATTTTTTATTTTATTTATTTTATTTATTTATTTTTTAATTTTTTATTTATTCATGAGAGAGACAGAGAGAGGCACAAGGAGGAGAAGCAGGGTCCATGCAAGGAGCCTGAGGCAGGACTCGATCCCAGGACTCCGGGATGACACCCTGAGCCAAAGGCAGATACCCAACCACTGAGCCACCCAGGCATCCCTCTCTACTTTGTTTTGTAAAGTCCACATGAGTGAAATCATATGGTATTTGTCTTTCTCTGACCTATTTCACATAGCATAATACCCTCTAGTTCCATCCGTGTTGTTGCAAATGGCAAGATCTCATTCCCTCAAGGCTGAGTAAACTCCATTGTGTATGCACCACATCGTTATCCACTCGTCAGTTGATGGACATTTGGCTATTGAGAATGCTGCTGCTGCTGCTACAAACCTCAGGGTGCATGTATTCCTTCAAACCAGTATTTTTGTATCCTTTGGGTAAACATACCTCAAATTTTAAAACAAACAAACTTAGGGCACTACCTTGAATGACTTACAAAGTGACTACTTCAACTGAGGAATGAATGCGTTTTTTTTTTTTTTTTTTTTTTTAACCAAGGGAAATAATCATTCTTATTTTGTTCCACTTTTTGTTTTATTTTGTTTTGTTTGTTTTTGTGTATTTAGTTTGTTGGGGGTTTTTTTGTTTTGTTTTGTTTTGGTGGGCAGCAAAGCACAGTTTTATTGAGTACAAAGCTCCTGAAGACAGAGGGGACCCAAGAGGGTGGCCCAGGAAAAAAACATTTTTAAACCTTGAACTTCGAAAGCTTGTTTTTAATTAATGGTAAGAGATGCTAACAGTGTTTGGTTTTGTGATGAATCTATACAGAAGTTTGACCACAAAATGTGTTTGCATAGAAAACTGTAAATGATCAGCTTGCTTTAATATCTCACTGCATTTTTGCTTTCTCTTTACCTCTCTGCCCGACCTAGAAAAACTAATTGAGGGACTCAAATCTCCTGACACTTCTCTCCTGCTCCCTGACCTCTTGCCTATGACAGATCCTTTTGGTAGCACTTCCGATGCTGTAATTGGTAAAGTCGTCATCTCTGTTTCTTCAGTCCTGCATGATATATGTGTCTGTCTCTAGAATGATAACTAACTGGTTAACAGATCCCTAGAATAGCCCTGCTCTGGAGTGGAAAATGCCACAAAGCTTCCTTTAATCTTATTTGTTATCACCGAAAGGAAGTGTTTTCTCTGCCTTCCAGGGGCACCACGCTGTTATTTTTGCTTTGCTCAAAAGCCTGACGTTTCTAGAGGGACCTTCTTACGAACAAGCAATAACGGGAAAATTCAGTTAGTTCCAAAAAGCTTCGTGAAGAAAGTTGCTTTCAAGCTGGGCCCTTACCTTTAGCAGATTCTTCTTTATAGGGCCTCTGTGTGTGCCAAGTATCAGTAACAGAAAACACTTGCCCAGTGGTGAAGCCCCATGAGTCGAATCCAGGTCAGAGGTGTGGGTATTGCCCTGTGCTCCTGCAGCAAGGCAAGCAAGACCTATGAGATGTCCAGGGCCTCTGTACCCCAGGGCACATAGTCCTAAAACTTAAGAAGGCCGTGACCCTATAGAGAGATGGGCCTCCAGCTGCGGGGTGTCCTACAGTGCAGAGCACCTCCCAGCTACATCATGGGGTGGGATTTGAAATGGACTAGTGGCTTTTGCAAGGCACAGAGGCTGACTGTCCCCAGGTTTATCCCTGAGAAAAGCGAAATTACTGTAAGATAGTACGGTGCCTCCCAGCCTGTGTCTTCTGACGTGGAAGAAACCTGCTGGGTGTCTCATGTTCTACATTTATCTCTAAACACTGAGATTCACCAAGACTAGTCCTAGCGGTAAGCCTTGCACACGCATGCTCAGCCAGTGAAGCCCAGACCCTGAAAGCTGCGGAAATAAAGTAACTTCTTGTGCTGTCCATCCTGCCCGGGCTGGCTATTTTAGAGACCCCGTAGAAGAAAGACTTCACAGAGTTGTCTAAAGAACCTTTTGACTCCTTTTCCCTTCCCCTTTGTTCTCCTTTCTTAATGCTGTGTTACAAAAGAAAAAGCCGATGTTGCTGTTGAGAGTCTCATACCAGGACTGGAGCCCCCAGTGCCCCAGCGCCTTCCATCTCAGACGGAATCTGTGACCTCGAACCGCACAGGTCAGTCAGGTGTCTCTGCAGCTGCGGGAACCGTTCATTGTGGTGGCCCTCAAAGTCAACCTTTGCACCTGCAGCAGGTGATCCTGGGCTGCTTTTGCAGCCTGGTCAGTTCCCCCTAGAATGGATGCTCGGTATGGTTAGTGATACCTTTCCATGCTAAAGAGCAGAGTACTTTTCGGAGCCATGTTCTTTGTAGAGTGGTACTCGGACTTTCTCGGCTGTTTCTTTATTCAAGATTCTTTTCACTGGTGGCAGGTTCCCTCCACCTCCTTCCTTAAAGAACTCTGCCGAGCTGCAAGGATGACCTTAACCCCTCCAAGGTTTCTGAACCGCCTTTCCATCTAACGGTGTCAGTCACTTCGTGGAGCTCATGCTCTGGATGTTGGCATTCTATTCTCAGCACAGTGCTTTTATCCTATATGGGTGATTTGTTCCTAAATTGTAGACAGTGCTAAAATCTCTCCTGGTCCAGCATTGCTTTCCCCCTAATTTCAAATCCTTAATACAATTCCTTAATTGTCCATAAATCCAGAGTTGATAACCTGCATTTTTACTGAGTCCATAGTTACCTTGGTAAAAGTGTCTCATTTCCTAACTTGGAACAGAAGACAATTAGAAGTTTGGGAACTATGAAAATAAACTCATGTAGGTGGGGGGAAAAAATGAATATAGAAGGCGATGTGGTTCCTTCCACTTGTGCTTTCGTGACTTTCCTTTTAGAAAACTTCCCCGGAGAACAATTTGTATGTTAAAATGCTTGAACTCTGGATTTTTGTCTTCCTTCTGTTCGTTAACTAAAAGTACAATCATATATTCAGACGAGCAATTCAAATTTAAAGAATAATATTAAGAAGCAAGACCATTTTATCTTGAATGAGAATCTGGTTGGGTTCTAGAAAACACTGTTTAATCATGTCATATTCTGCTAATAATAAGCCCAAGGACAACCCCCTCCTAGTCAACTCAGATACCTCATCCTATGGTACCTTTTCCCACCAATGTTTAGGGGAAAAAAGTTTAAATGAAACTTTTAAGTTATAAAGTCCTTTTTCCCAAATGGCATTTGCTGAGAACTGAGTTGCTAAAGTTTTATCTGCATCTCGACCACATATTTGCTTACCCAGCAACCTCTGAGCAAAGAATTATCCCATATTTGTATGTTCATGTTCAGAGGAATCTAGAAATACGCATTTCCATAGATGAAAACGCAGGGGGCTTTAATGTGTCACTTGGGGTTTTCTGTCTCCTGCCTTGGCTTGTATGTGTGACATGTAAATGCAGTAACTTCAAGGCTACGCTCTAATGTCATGATATTGTATGTGCCGTTTAATGCCATCACTGACCTGGGATGTTGTCAATCTGGACTCAGATTCTCTCACCGGGGAAGATTCCCTGATTGATGGCTCCCTGCTTTCTAACCCTACTACTGACCTTCTGGAAGAGTTTGCCCCCATAGCGATCTCTGCTCCAGCCCATAAAGGTAAACGCTTTCCTGTCCTCGGGCTCACATGTGTCCTTCAAGGAGAACCGAATGACTCCTGAGCATTTTCCTTACCAAAAGTCTTTGCCAGGGAAGTTTTTCAGCCCCCTCCTTCCTGTGGAAAACCCGAGTTTGTACTCTTAGCCCCTGGGTTATAATCCCTCTCAGGAAGAGTGCCCAGTAAGGCTCAGACAACAAAGTGGCGGAGGCATAGCTTTCTGGTGTCACGTGGAGCGCAGGGTATTCCATGTTCTCCATTAAAGGCAGAGCCGTAGATGGTTGAGTTGACCATCCACTGACTTGACTGTCATTATTAATATGATACGTGTTAACCTTAGACCCTAAAATTGTCTCATCCAATCTGATTTAAAGATTTTGGGTAGCAGTTGCTACAATAAAGCAGGCCTAAGTCCTCGAAAGTCAGCCTTCAAGGAGTGAACTGACAAAAGCTTTAAATTTTGACTTAGGATTGATTACTGGATTTCTCTTTCTAATCTCCCATTTTCACGTCTTAGTCCTGGGTTGATACTGGTTTGAAATGCTGCGGGACAGAAGTAGCTTGAATGGAGTTCCCTTCAGCGAGTTTGTAAAAGTGACGGGCACAGCGCCTGGCTTACTGTGTGCAGCATTCACTAAACCTCTTTCTGTACTTGGGCAGCGAAATTGGTTTTGTGGAAGGGGCAAGAATATAGAAAAAGAACAATGTTGAGTTTATTCTGAAAGAAATTCAAGAAGGGAGCTTCCCCGAGATGTCTAAAAATAATTAGCTTAGGGTTTGCAGGGGTAACAGTGGAGCTTTCGTTTTTACCCTCGACAGCATTAAAATGATCATGTTTTTATAGAGTACGTGTTTGACCAGGTATGCCTGGCAGGAGTGTGTCCGCAGCAATATGTAATCACAGAGAAGCATCACTTGCAAAATAGGTGCTCAGCGAGCACTTTGTGGCAGGAGAGTCTTAATCAGAATTGTGGAGAAAGCTCTAACATGCTTCTGCTTGAAATCTCAGTGCATGTGATCTTGGGCCCCAACATTCCCCGAGGCATCAGAGTGGATGGAAAGTCGTTTTCCCCCAGCCACAGGGCAGCGAGTCCTTTCCAGAAGTATTTTGTTTGCCTTGTATATAGCAGTTGCATCTTTTTTTAAAAAAGAAAAATTAAATCCAATTAACTAACATTCAGTGTCGATAGTAGTTACTTTTTAAAGAAGCCCCTGCCCCTGGCTTTGAGGTTCTCGAGTTTTGTCTGTTAGGCCTCCGTTTGCTCAGTAAGGAAGATCAATGACTAATTCCCATGCCTTTGTGAATTATGGGCATTGAAGAGCCACCTTGGTCTTACAGTGGCCAGAGAGAACGCGTCCTCTGACCCTTCCCCCTAATCATTTATGGAAGTCTCCAAACCATCTTTTTTCTGTCTCCCTATTTCCAGTTTTGCTGCTTTTATTTCAACTCATGAGACTAAGCGTTGTCACCTTCAAAAAACAACCGTGATTGTATAGTTGGGAACTTTGTGCCTCTTACGTGTTCTCTCGTTTGCTAATCTCTACCTCTGTTGTTTCTGCTTGTGTACTTGCATTCTGTATTAAGCTGCAGAAGATAGTAATCTCATCTCAGGTTTTGATGTCCCTGAGGGCTCGGACAAGGTGGCTGAAGATGAGTTTGACCCTATTCCTGTATTGATAACCAAAAACCCACAAGGTAAGAAAGAGAGGATGGGGAACAGAGAAGAGCTTGACATCACAGCTCTCTACAAAATAGTAATGTACCTAATCTATCAGAGGGGAAACCGCATCCACACCTAACGAGGGAAACTGGGGATAATGACCGTCCCTGGGGCTGAGCCAGGGTAAGGTGGAGACACAGGTACAGACCAAGATGCAGTGATCTCAAAGCGGGGCTGTGCGGTTTATTCAGAGAAAAGAAAAGCATTTATTTATTTAAAAAGGATTTACTTAAAAGATTGTATCCATTTATTCATGAAATATACAGAGAGAGAGAGGCAGAGACACAGGCAGAGGGAGAAGCAGGCTCCCTGCGGGGAGCCCGACATGGGACTCGATCCCGGGACGCCGGGGTCACGCCCTGGGCTGAAGGCGGCGCTAAACTGCTGAGCCACCCGGGCTGCCCCAAGAAAAACATTTAATACTTTGACTAAAACCTGGGTTTTACAAGGTATCAAGCCAAAACTAAAATGACCTTTAGTCAGTGGAAACCAGAACGCACATATTTAAAAAAGAAAAAAAAAGGCTCTGAACGTTTTTTTAGCATGAGTCGAATAATCCACAATAAACATTCTTACCAAAGAGATTAAATATGGTGCTTTGATACCATTTGCATCTTTTGGACATTGGCGAAGCATCCTTTTTCCTCTTTGATGGATTAAAGCCGTTTGCACGTGCCCTGAGGCACCGAATTGCCGTGGGACCATCCATATATTTCCCAAAGCACGTTCCTATTGCCAGTGGTCTTAATACCTAATTTCTCCCCAAAGCAAAAAATGTTGACGTTTGCCTTACTAGGGAGGTGATTCGATGTTATCAGGAAGTTAGGGTACAGCCAGCAGTTCTCAGGCGAAGTACATGTTCATGGGAAAATAGCATCCTCTCTGCAGGGTATTTGGCCTCCAGGGTGTGTGCCTGAAGCCGTGGTGGGAGGTGGCGGAAAGCTGACCTGTGTGTTTAAAAATCAACACATAAGAGTTTGCAAATGTAAATTGTTGCTTCTCTAGGGTTTGGTTTTGTTTTTGTTTTTTCTCCTTTGCTTGCTCTGCACATCTAAACCTTAACCCTCTGTGTTTTGTACTGAATTCCTATCTCTCCACTTCCAGGTGGGCACTCTAGAAACAGCAGTGGGAGCTCTGAGTCCAGTCTTCCCAACCTAGCCAGGTCTTTACTGCTGGTGGATCAGCTCATAGACCTGTAGCCGTGACCCAGTAGCAGATGCAGTTCTGTAACCTTCACACCGTAATATACATTTTCATTACGGAGTTATAAGAAAAATGATTTTTTTTAAAAAATCTGCTAATAAGGGGCCCTCTAGCCCTTGTCTCCTACCCCTTGCCTTCTCCTGTAGAAACGATAAGGAAAGAAAATCACTTTGGCCCTCCACATATTCCTTGGCCAGTTCCTCCCTGTTAGTTTGCTGTGTTTTCTCATTACCCTTCTTCAATAGCATAATCTTAAATCAAGCGCTAGATGCCATGAGCTTCACCTCTGCTGGAATCAACTCCACCCAAAGCTTAACTGTAACTGAAACTAGTGAATTGACACCTTTGTCTCATTCTTGCTAGGAATGGCCTCCCAAACCAGTCCTCCCAACCCCTGTCTCCTTTGGCCAGATGCTGATGAATGTGTTTCTCTGTTTTTGCTTTTTACGCTGCTGCATTATCATGAGGACATGGCTTCTTCAGTTGGTCTTGACTCTGGGCAGTAGCCTGGAGATGGGTGTGTGATTTAAGAGAGGGTAAAACTGACAGACGGATGGGATGTGTTTGAAAAGAGAAATTGAGCCCAGCTCTAGCCAACCAGCCTTGACCTTGTTTGATCATAGACTTAGCCAAGGGATTTTCCACCCCATGCAACCTGCCCAGCATTCATCCAGCATTCTGGCTTCCATTGAACCGTGATTTCTCAGATCTGGAGACGTGACTGCAAGTACTTGAGATCCTTGGATAAAATGTGTACATTATTTAAAACCCAAGTATTGCCATTCCTTTCCATGTTAACTGTCCCAAGCCGGGATCTCAGAATTAGACCAAAACAAGACAATGGTGGTAACATGATACCTTTTATTAGAAGACTTTTCACTGGGGGGTGGATGGGGGAGGGGAAGGAATTGTAGCAGAAACAGATGTATTTTTCTTGTGATTTTTATTTTGAATCAAATATTGTAAATTGTGTATAAATGAAGACGCTGAATAGCTCTGTTTCCACTTGGCGTTTCAAGTCTGATATCAGGTGTCTGTACAGGGTTTTGATCTCACTCCCTTGTATAACTATACAGCAATCCTACAGTATAACATATGGAATCATTTCGAGTAGACTTGTGTGTTGCTATAAGCTTTCAGCAGGTCCTCTGTCTTTGTAGAATAAGCATGTCGTTTATTTTCAGATAATCAGAAATAAGTGTGCTGACAAGCTAGGCACAATTTGATTCTGGCTACTTACCTTTCTTTTCTCTCTGATGTTTGAATCGAAGGATGCAGCCAATGAAATATGTTCAGTTGGTTTTCCTTGGTTTCCTAGATTAAAAACAAGACAAAACAAAGCGTAGTTCCTCACTAACCTTAGAATATTGTTCATAAAATAAATAAAGGACCCTGCACTGACATGACAACATGCCTCATGGTCACCCTCTGTATATGTCCTTACTCGTTGAAGTGTATTTTTCTTTTCCTTACACAGAGAGCAATTTTATAGAATTGCCCTTTTGGAAAGAGGTGGGCACAGAGAAACCCGTCGTGGTTCTCTTCCTTGAGTGCCATTTTCCATGATCAGAAGGGGAAACTCTTAGTTGATCAGATTTGTACAAATAAAATTCCAAGCTCATTTGCTTGTTTCTCTATCTAGTACTTTTGTTTCTTCTTCCTCACATTTGCACTTTAAGGGGGGAAAAAAAAAAAAAGTTGAGCAGCAACAACAGCCTGCAAAGCACTGCACGTTGGAGGTCAAGCTTTGACCCCAGAAATGTGAGAGCAGCCTTTGAAAGGCATCGGAGGAAAAGTCTGAGTCTTTCAGTCTTCCTTCTGACTTTAAATACTTCCTGTGCCGGCTGAAACTAGATGAGCTAAGTAAAGCCCTCTATTAGGATAATGGATCATTTCCAAAATTGAGGGAGGCACAACCTTCCTGCTGAAGATAAAAAAAAAAGATGTCCTTGAAGAGCTCTCCATGATTGGATGGCAGTGACAGTGGGACTCGCTGGCCCCTCTATGGACAGGGATGTTCCTGAAAATCAAAACTGTATTCTTCTTTATTCCTGGACATAGATAAAGAATGTATAAACTAATGAAGGAAATGTTTATTTTTAAATAAGAACAATGTTTTATGCCTATGTTTTCCAATTTTATTTTTTTTCCATACGTATACATGTCAGAAATATAATGAAATATCTAGTTTCTCAATTTAATTGAAACCGTGAAGAGTACAGTGTAGAAATTCAGTATCTCTAACTTGTTCCTTTCGTGTATTACCCATAATCACATTGAGATGTATTCCCTAGTCGTCTGGCTCAATAAAGCTTAATGGAGACTGTTAATGAGAATGAACAGACTGGAAGCCAGAGACTGGATGGAGGAAGCCCGAGGGAGATAACGGCGTGAAATCATCTTGGGTTTGTCCTTTAGGGATAGGACCTCAAAGGGGAGAACTTTTTTTTTTTTTTTCTTTTAAGGAACCCATGTGAGTGACTCAGTAAATGGCACCTCCCTTAGTGTAGAGCTTCATCCTTGAGCTAAAAGGGTTTATCTGATAGGAGACTAGACTACAGTGTCTGATAACTGGTAGACCCACGGAACTCTACACGGAGCCACAAGCGGGGTCAGAGAGACCAGTCTCTGGTCCATCCACTTCGTTTCACGGGTGTGGGACCCGAGCCGGGCCGTGGGAGAAGAGGCCTGGGCAGGACAGTCCGCCTGGGGTCTCTCCCTGACGTTTGCCAGTCACCGGCCAAGTGGGCTTCAGCGGGCGCTTCGCTTCCAAACGCTGTTGCTCCTTATGTATGCAAAGATGAGTCTGGACTAGGTGGTCTTCAGGCTTACGGGATTCTAGAGTTCCGCATACGTATTATTATGCTTTGGAAGGACTGTGAAGGATTCGTATAATCCTGATGTTCTTCAGTTATCTTCTCTAGTTCTTCCTGTTACTGTAGCAGTATTTACATCTTAGAGAATCATAACGGCCCTTCACTGGCTTAGGTTGCCCTTCCTTGGTTATCGCAGCAGAAGCCTACATTATCGGTGAGTTTGGGACATAGACTCTTTTAGAGAAACTATTACATGTACCTGCCTATTCCAACAAAAAAGTATCAGACACCTTCAGTTCTTCTAAAATATAATCAGTGATCTGGCACTTAAAAATGAGCAGACACTAAAAGCATATGTTTCTAATTTGCTTTAGTCCCAACTGTGCACAAGTAGTAACTGCACCGGAACACATCGCAAATTTTTTTTTCTCCTTTACAGCATTGAAATAACTAGATCACCAAATCTAAGTCCCAGTATTTTTAAAAACCGCAGGCTAAGAAGAGATAAGGTTTAAATGGACACCTCTAACTCTGATCATAATCAATGGGTTCTTCAGCAGACATATCAGAATTGCGACCGCTCATTGCGTGTTGTTCCCTCCGAAGGCATCTGGTTTTACTTGGGAGGCTAATACTTTAGCGATGCTGCCTTCATTCACTTTATTTTTGAAACTACCCTCCTTAGAAACCATCAAGGAAGGTAATCAGGGTATAAGAAAATCCGTTGAATTCTTATCTAATTAGCATTGCTTTCAACATCTGGAAGTATGTTCTCTTTCCTGGTCTTTTCCATGACTCCTGGTTCTGAGTCACATTTAGCTGTTTCCAAAAAGCAAAACCACCCCCTCCCCCCCCCAATGAAGCATGGTTACTATTAAAGACAGTGAAAGGAATAACCAACGAAAATTCCCAGAGATGACCTTTTATGATGGAAAGCGACAACAATCAGTCTTAATTTCCTCAATATTCTGAATAAGGAGGGAACTTCCATAATTGCACCTGTCTTTAGTAGTTTAGAAAATGGAAAGGTGCGGATTTTAAAATAACCTCTGAGGGAGGTTGTCACTCTGTTCCGTGTCATTTGATATTGGGCTTGGTTCTTCCCGAATTAGAATTATAGAACTTGGGCCGCTAATAATTACAAGGGAACAAACTCAAGAAAAGAACCTGTTTTTCTCAAGATGAAATTTTAGTTTTGTTTATCGTACTTCTTTTCCCCCTGCTCTCCTGGCAGGTAATTGATCATTCTGATTCGAACTAACACAGTTTTCCCCAGGTCAGGAACAGTCTGCCTTCAGCAGCAATCTTAGACGAAGGAGAGGACCTTTGGGGTTGACCTCCGCGCAGAAGTGTGGAGGGATCTGAGTTCGGCTGAAGAAATGCACACTGTAGATAACCTTGGGCCAAAGTAAAGTCTCCCATGATGATGTTTGTCTAAGTTTCCAGGAGTCTAACTTTCTCTGGCTGTAAGATTACCAGGATCATGTAGCCACTAACTTAAAGAGTTTGGGGACAAAAATGACAGGCTCGCCCAAAGTCCTAAGAAGCAAATTAGAGGCTGCCAGGCAGAGCAGAAGAGCTATCAGAGGGATGCAGAGAATGAGATCTTTCCTGAAACACTCCAGATAATACCAAGCTGTCTTTTATTCCTCTCTAGAGACTATAATCTTACCCACACGAAGTTAGTCTTTTCATTTTCCACGCTCGCCCTGTCGCTGCAGTTGGATGTACTTGGGTTTCTTGAGTCGAAATGAATCCCAGATGGCCTCCATTTAAATCATCTGTAAGGAGACACTACTTTGTTTATCCTGGGTTTCCTTTCACTGCCCGTGGAGGAGGTGGAGGAGGTGGAGGAGGGAGGTGCTTCGGGTAACGCTGACTGACTCCAAGTTACCAAACGGCCCGTAGTTGCCCAAAGGGAAGACACTTTCTTGGTTCCCACTTTGATGTGGCGTCCTGACTTCAGCCTTTCTCCCGGGAGTTATTACCCTCCTCTGCCCTGCCCTGCCCTGCCCTGCCCCTGGCACATGGATGTGTATTTACCGCAGGTCTCTATCAGGTCCTCCCCAAGAGGACAGAGCAGACAGAGGTCCGTGAAGCTACCCTACGCAGTAAAAATACGGAACTTAAACATTGCTGCGCAAGTATTGTATTTAAAAAAAAAAGTCTGTAAACAGTTTATTATGTAAACATACAGGGGAATAAAGACTTCTCTGTTCACCCGGGAGCCTGATGTTCACAGGTGTAAGTAACTTTGAACAGCTGCCGCTTTCCTGCTCTGAAAACCCACCGTGGCCAAAGGGACTTAACCCGGTTGTTGGGTGACAGTCAGCACCTGGGCACAAGGGGGGCGGCCGCGTGCTGAGGACGGGTACCGAGGCCACCCGGCTTCCCCTGGCAGGCAGGGAGAGCACCCCCGGGAGCCCGCATTCCCCGCGACCAGGCTCGGGTTCGAAAACGGAGCACGGATTGGCAGCTCCCTGCTCTGATTTAATCTCTGGTTTCCCGGGGCCAGGTTAATTAGACATTCGATGTTGGCGACAGCAGTTCTGTGCTCCCCGAACCCCCCCTCGCTTCATTGTTGCCTTGGCCCGAGGGGCACAGCATCCCCGGCCGCGTCGGCCGCCCCCGAATCCCCACTCCCCAGCCACGGGCGTTAATGCCGCGCACAGCGCACGGCAGAACCAAACCCTGATTTTACCATCTAAGCCGAAGGCCATGGAAGTCATTAACCTGACTTGGCCCCAAGAGGGTGGGTGTTCATTGGTGCAGCATTTCTGACCTTCCCGTGAAGGGCCAGTTCGCTTTCTATTTGCCAAATGTCTGAGGTTTCTCGGCCCTTCCGCCCCCCCCGAGTCTTCGTTTTCAGCTTTTGGCAAGGATCGTGTCTCCGAAACCGCTCGTGAACTGTTACTTCAGGGACAGTATGGGGGAAAGTGAAATTCTGGCCGTGCGTGACACATTGCACTAAAGAATATCCAGCCTGGAATTTAAGTCTTCAGAATCTGAATTTAAAAAAAAAAAAAAAAAACCCTCTGATGACCCCCTCACTGTGTCCATCAGATCAAACCCCCGGGGTAACCCCACCCCAAACCACTCAGCACAGTTAGGAGAATTCCCGAGGCGTCCAAGACTTTGGGGGACTTCTTTCCTACTCTGTCAAGGATATGAACTCTTACTGAAACCTGCATGCATTTGGAGCCTCAAAATAGACTAAAATTGGGTTATCCCGAGCCGAAGTCTCAAAAAAGTGTGCTTAACCCTTAATCTTGCACATGGTCCTACATGAGAGCAAGAGAAAGTGTGTCTCGCCTTCTTAATTTAATGAGCTGAACCAAAATGAAGAGAGACCTAGCCCAGTTTGAGGGGATTAGAACAAAATGCCCTACTCTAGGCTTCGTGATAAGGAAGACCCTTGTGCGCCCGTGAGGCCAGGGCCTGGGTCCGAGCCCCCCACCCCTCAGGAAGCGGCTGGCTTTACGGAGCGCGGTGGCCCGGGGCGTCTGCTGTGCCCGGTGCTGGTTCCCAGAGGGATGGGGCCGACACGCGGGGACACGAGTGCAGATCCTTTGCTGGTAGCCAGGCGGCCTCCATCACCTCCTCCCGGTAGAGCGAGCCCGTTCCCACAGGGCGGCTCACCTCGCAAACGTACACGTTCCCTACAAGGACAGACTCCGATCCCCCCAAAAAGACCTCTCCCTGCCGACAAGGTGTAATGGCCATCTTCTGCTTACAGGGATTGGGGATCTGCCCTCCTCTCGCCCGCCCTGTCTTGTGCTCAGGGAGTATGGGTGTCCGGGTCTCCCCCACACCCACCGGCACCCGGTCTCCTGGAAGGCCCGGCTCGGGCCAGCGGCGAGGGGTGGTTGGTCTCCGGGGTGGGCACACTACGTCTTCTCGAAAAACGGAAGGAGACGCTAAGAGACTTGGCCTTCTTAGGAAAATCCTTTCAAGGTAGCTGTCCGAGCCTACACAGCAGATTGATGCCTTGAAAGAGAAACCGTCTGGCCTTGTCGTGAAGGGCAGGAAGCAAGCTTTCCCTTCAAACTCGGTGTCACAGGGGTTCTGTGACCATCCGTAGGGATTTTTGAAAGTCCTGGAAATCTTAGGTTTGCTTCTCCCGTTACCATCAAGGTCCGGGTATATGCGGATTTGGCGGGTGTCCAGTTGACCAGGAACCCACCTTCTAGGCGATTTAGACCTAGGTTAAGCACGTTCCTCCGTCCTGCCCGGCTCTGAATGCGGGCGCCGCTCCGTGGTACTCGGCAGTTCCCGAAGCGCCCGGGCCATCGCGGGCGTCCCACGCAGCCCGCTCTGCGGGTGGCTGCTGGTTGGCACTGTGCACGCGAGCTGGTCTGAGTTCGATTTAAATTTCCCCAAAAACGCTCACTCCAGTCGAACTGGAGCTCAGTGTTCAGTACCGATTAGGATGATGCCAGGATTGGTCATCGGCTTGACTCAATGTACCTTTTTCCCCCTAGAACTGGCTTGATAACGCCAACTTTTGGGGTAGTTTTTGGAAGAGGAGAAACTGTGCCTTAGTTTTGGCTGAAAACTGTGTCGTCCAGCGGATGCTGGGTTAGAAAGCGGTTCAGGGAGCTTGGGGGAGGGGAGCTTTCATACCCCTTGGCTCGGCCTGATTCTGGGAAGCTCCTTTGCCGCCCCCGCCCCCCCCCGTCTCATTTGCGTTTCCTCTCAGAAGTCCCCCAAGAGTCACCGTGACAGGACTAATAGCAGCATAGTTGCCCGAGAGGCTGAGGTCAGGTGTCTCCACGGACACGGCAGGGGCGCGTTCCGTCTCCTGCCTGTCCCCGCCGGCCGCCGCTTCCCCGTCGCCGAGTGGGAGCACGCACTGAAGCTGCAACGCAAGGGGAAAAAGTCTCCTCTTCCAAATCATGCTCTGCAAGCACCACCGGGACGCTGTTTGGCGCCAGGACAGAATTCCGCCTAAAGACTCTGCCTGGAAATGCACCGGATGCGTTCAAACTCTTAGAAAATGAGGGGGACACTCGCCTTTTTTTGTTGTTTTTTTCTGGTTTCTGCAAACAATATTTAAGGTCAGAGCTGTTTAAAAAGAAGCACTGCTAAAAAAAAAAAAAAGAGTCCTAGAATTCTGTGAAACATAGTATTTTTGTACGTTACCTTCTAAAATGTTCCAACCTCTCTCTAGGTCTCTTTACAATGTAAGGAATGTCTCCTAAGTGACTGGCTTCCCAATAAACCGATTTTGATGCCGCTTCTGCTGTGTTCTGTGTGCTTTAATTCAAGCAGAAACCTTAGCAGGGGCCGATTGTTAGCGGAAGTGTCTAGTAGCTCACCACTTGCCCGGAAGGGGAGAGGGTAGCATGGGGAGGGAGTGATGGGATCACCTGAGCACGGAGGTTCCAAGTCGGCTACACAATCCACACCATTGTACCAAGGCCTGGTGGGTTGGGAACCCCAGGATGAAATGACGCCTTTACCCCCAGCCACCCTTTCTCTGGATTCTTCTTGCCTAGTTACTTATGCCTTTTTCCTGCCCTCTTGCTAACATGTGCCCAATGACCTACTTCTAACCTGCTAATGTTTCTTGGAAGGTAAGCTCTCTCGCATTCTGGTAATTGTCTATTTGATTTGAAAAGCCAGGGCCCCCGAGCTCCCTCTGTGTCGCCAGAAGTAGACGAGCTTAGTAGAGTTTGCGGAAGTTTCCGTCACTACCCACGGATGTGACTCCATCTGCTTGAAGAGCCTTATGATAGATGCGCTTAAGCAGAGGAGATGTTTGCTAACTTAGAAAACCGAAGCCAAACCCGAGCAGGACCCCAGGGCCGCTCCAGCGGAGGGGCTGGACGTGACGGGAGCTGGCAGGGCCCCCGAAGCGCCCTCGGTCCGGGCCCGGGGGGCGCTCGCTGCTCTTGGCCAGCGCTGGGGCGGCCTGACCTCCGGAGCAGCCCGGGCGGCGGGGCTGGGCCGCGTCCTCAGGGGCAGGCAGGGGGCAGGCCACCCCGGGGGCGGTCGCATTTGTCCCCGTCCTGAGCATCTCTGCGTACCCCGGAGGTGCCGAGGCGCGTGTGGAGACGAGGGACTGGGCCTGCAGCCCACGCGAGCCAGTGCCAGGTAGACGGGTGGCGGTGCCGGCGCGCGGGGCATCGTGTCCTTGTGCTGACGTGCGTGTGTCTACACCCTCATCTCCTGTCCCGCACACCGTGTGCGTCCTGTTCCAAAGTGTGAGGCGGTGGTTGCTCGTGTTCCGGTTTGTGTGCCGTTTCCTTGCCTGACTTTTTGTTTCCGTTTTTCCTTTTTCCATTTCCACCTTTATTATTTGGCCCCCGATGTGTCCGCCGCGCGTTGCCGTTGCGTGTCCAGGGAGAGCTGACGTGACCTGTGCCTTAATGCTGCCCTTTGTGCTTCCCTAGGTCTCCAGAGAGAGCCCAACCCCCGCCCTGTCCTAACCGTAGAGCACTTTAAGGAGCCGGCGGCCGGCAGAGGCGCCCCCCTGCACCCGGAGGCCTCGGGAGCGCCCGGCGCCCAGCGCAGCCTGGAGTCGGACTCCCTGGCCCGCGACGGCCCTTCGAGCAACAGTTCGTTCCACAGCAGCGAGGAGGAGGGCACGGACCTGGAGGGGGACGTGCTGGACTGCAGTGGCTCCCGGCCGCTCCTGGAGTCCGAGGAGGAGGACGATGGCTGCAAGGGCCTGCAGGGGAGGCCGGGCGGCGTGGGGCCCCTCGCTCGGGAGCTGGGCGCGGGCCGGGTGGGCCAGGTGGGCCAGGTGAGCCAGGTAGGCCAGGCGGCCCAAGCGGGCCAGGTGGGCCAAGTAGGCCAGGTAGGCTGCGCAAGCCAGGCAGGCCAGGTGGGCCAGGCGGACCAGGTAGGCCAGGCAGGCCAGGTGGGCTGGTTGGGCCAGGTGGGCCAGGTAGGTCAGGCGGGCCAGGTGGGCTGGTCGGGCCAGGTAGGTCCGGCGGCCCAAGCGGGCCAGGCGGGCCGGGCAGTCCAGGCAGGCCCAGTAGGCCAGGCAGGCCGGGCCGTCCAGGTGGGCCAGGTGGGCCAGGTGGGCCGGGCGCCCTTCCCGGGCCTGGAGCAGCCGGCGGCCGCGGGCGGCGCGGAGCCCGACGTGTTCGCCACCGCCCCGTTCAGGAGCTGCCGGGCGCCCGCGCCGGGCCTGGACATTTTCTCCAGGGCCCCGTTTGTGTGCAGGGCGGGCGCGGCCCCGACCCCGGCCCCGACCCCGGCCCCGGCCCCGCCCGAGGAGCCCGACGTGTTCCTGCGCGCCCCCTTCAGCAAGAAGAAGAGCCTGGAGGAGCCGGAGCCCCCCGCGCAGGCCCGCGCCGCCGCCGCCCCCACCCCCCCGGCCGAGGGGCCCCCGCGCCCCGGCCCCGGCCCCGACCGCGCCGCGCCCCCCGGCCCCGCCCCGCCGCCCGCGCCCCCCGCGCCCCCCGACGGCGCCTGCCCCGCGCCCCCCCCCGGAGCCGGGGCCCCCCCCCGACGGCCGGCCCTCCCGCCCGCAGGCGCTGCGCAAGTACTCGCGACACTACGGCCCCGACGCGCAGCCCCTCGCCGCCTGCACCGTTGTGGCTCCGCCCGGCGCCCCGGCCGCGGCCCCCGTGAGCGCCGGCGCCCCGCCCGCCAGGACCGCGGAGCTGCCCGCCGACCCCTTCGCCCTAGCGCCCTTCCCTGCGAGGTCGGGCCGCCAGAGGCCCTAGGGCGCTGCGGAGCCCCGACCTCGCGGCCGGCCCCCCAGAAGGCACGGGGTCCCCCGAGCCCCGACCTCGCAGCTGACCCCGGAACACGCGGGTCCCCGAGCCCCGGCCTCGCAGCTGACCCTTACAGCTGACCCCCCAGAAGAGACGGGGCCCCCTGAGCCCCGACTTTGCAGCTGACTCCCAGGAGACGCGGGGTCCCCTGAGCCTCGACCCTCGCAGCTGACCCCCCAGAATAGACGGGGTCCCCGGCCCCGACCTCGCAGCTGACCCCGGAACACACAGGGAGCCCTAACCTTGCAGCTGACCCCCCAGAAGACACGGGGTCCCCGAGCTCCGACCTCGCAGCTGACCCCTGAAGATGCGGGGAGCCCTGAGCCCCGACCTCGCAGCTGACCCCCAGGAGATGCGGGGTCCCCTGAGCCTCGACCCTTGCAGCTGACCCCCCAGAAGAGATGGCCCCCACCGAGCCCAGACCTTGCAGCTGAGCCGGGAACAGGCGGGGAGCCCCAGCCTCACAGCTGACCCTCCCCAGAATAGACGGGGTCCCCGAGCCCCGACCTCACAGCTGACTCCCCCCCCCCCAGAAGAGGTGGGGCGGCCCAGCAGCCTCCAGTTCCACGCGGCCAGTGACCCCAGTGACAGTGACACTCAGTGGAACCCCCGTAAGTTATGATCATTTCCCTTGTGGATGCAGATTTCGGACCTCCAGGCACCTCACCTCTGCCTGCGCCCAGAACTCTGCTCTCTCCGCCCCCCAACTGTTGAAGTCTGGGAAGGCGTCCCCCCCAACCCCAAAGGGGCCAGGCTCCCCCAGGTTCTGGTCCTGCGGGTCCCCGGTGACTGTGGCCCAAGGACTCAAGGTCCACCCTTGGGGACCCGGTGTGATGCTTGGTGAAGGGGACGTGGCCCGAGGAGGTGCAAGGGGCCCGTGCAAGCCCAGGGCCGCGGGTCCTGCCCACACCAGTCGTTCCTGTAAAACCAGCAGCCCCACCGGGAGCCCGGGGAGCGCGTGGCCCTGCGAGCCAGGCTGGCCTCACACATGAGTGAGTGCGGGTGTGTAACGGGCGTCAGATCCTTTCCTTCTGTCGAAGTGTGCCAGTGCTGAGCCTTCGCACACCCGTGCTTGTTAAATCCCTGTGAGTGCACAGGTGCGTGTGCACGTGCACGCGTGTGCCAGAGAGCATTTCCCCGGGTCCAGCCGGCCTCCCTCCGCCTACCTCCACGGCCCCTCATTTCCTGGCATCAGGCTCCTGGCCTGTCGCAGCTCCTGTTTTTACTTAGTCGCGTCTTGTGGCGAGATCAAATTCGTTGGAAGGTGTGGGAAAATTCTGCCGAAACTGAGGTTTCGGAGATTCTTTTATTTCCTCCAAAATTTGCTATTAACAAATTCCCTTTGCACGGTCTTAAAAAATTAATTATGCTCTTTCCCTCAGAACATTAGAAAAGAGCACCTTGTGGCGGCTCTAACCCCTGGGCACGTGGTCTCAGCGATAACGTACCTAGACCCTCAGGCCTGAGCACGCCACCTGCCACCTGCCACCTGCCACCGTGGGATGCGGCTCGAGACTCGGCTCCAGATGAGATCGGCTTGTGGGTGCTTGCCCATTCCTTGCCCCCTTTCTCCGCCGCCCCTTGAGGAAAAATCTGAGACCCATAAATCAGTTGGGAGAAGAGTAAGGAGCCGAGTCCGCGATCCCTGCAAACGTTCTGATCCCCCATCCTCTGGAGACGTCCAGGTAGGCCAGGTGGGCGACTGACTTGTGTGTTTGCAAGGTCTTCTATTCCGGGCAAGATCTGGCCGCCCGGCTGCTTCCGCGGCCTTTGTTATTAGTGCCTTAAGGTGAGACTTCGGTGTCTCCACGGGAACATCTCTGCTGACGAAGTTCAACCTCGTGGGAGGAGCTGCTGCACCATGTTTCAGCCTGAAAGCTCCCGGTGACTTGTCGTTGACGTCAGCGATGTCTCCAGTCGCTGCAGGAGTCGGGAGAGTTGCTCACCCAACCAGGTTAAGGATTCAAGAATTGGAAATTCGTCCAAGAATCAAGCCAGAATGCCAGACTTGATTGCAGTTGATGAGGGGTCATACTCTTTCAATCGGTGGCATCTTAGGGGTAGGACATGAACAGCAACTTCACAAGACTTTTTCTAGTTCGGCCTCCACCTATTTCAAATGTCCAGGTTAAAAGATAAACTTAAATAATCGGCACTGGATCAGGGCTCTCAGCAATGGTCTTCCAAGTGAGGTTCCGACCACGACACTCTTTCCCTCTGGGGAATGTTAAATGTTCCTTCGCAGAGGTTGCTTTTCTCCCGGTGATTATTTCTAATTATTTTGTGTAACAGTGGATGCAAAAATCATCTCTCCAGTTGGATAAATAGTCTGGGCTCATGCATATGGAACTTTGCACCCCACACTCTAACCTTGGTCGTTATCAAGTAAAGCCCCCCAAGGCAGGCGCTGAGAGGATAGGAACATTCGGGGAGAGTTCTTACCCCAAGTCAGGAACTCTTCAAGGGGAAGGCCATTCTCACTCACTCTTCCAAAAATTCAGGATTGCCTCTGTAACAGCCTGCAAAAGGTCCTTCCTTTGGCTATTTAATTACTTCTTCCTAATCAAGTATCCATTTTAGCTCTCCAGGTAAAATCAGTAAAATCATGGTGATTTTAATCACAGAGTTGAATCATTTGTCACGCGTGGGCTGAGTGAAGCATGAAAAATTTTTGACTATACTACCTTACGTATTAGCTAATAACTAGTAAATTCTGCATCGATCTTTGGATCATATAGGGTAAAAGCATCATTTAAAGATAAAATATTCTTGCCAGAGGCCATCCTGAATCTGGAATTCTAGAAAATTTAGTGTTAAGGGATTTAGGGGTGCTCAGGGTGCTTTAAATTAGCAAATGCATGTTTCCAACAACTATACCGCAACAGGTTAACATTAAAGAGAAAAAGAGGATATATAGTCAACAAAATGCTACACCTCTTAGTTTTCTGTGTTATTTGCTCTACACATCTGATGGGGATGCAAGAACTTGTGCCTTTGCATTTCAGTGGAGTGCAATGAGCCGGAATATATTTAGACATAAAGCATTGAAGCACAACGCGCGCTGAAGAACTCTTTTAAAGAATCTGTGTTAATTGACCAGCGACACCATTGAATTAATGAAGTTACATTATGTGTGGTGGAAAATATTTACCTTGAGTTCACATACGGCCCGTTAGGCTCCCAATCCTTGTTAATTGGAACAAAACGAGGCAGAAGCAGAAGCTGGGCAGGACCTAAGGGAATCTAGGTCATAAATTCAGTTTCATTTTGGGCTCAGTTATCATTGAGTTGGAAATTTCCTATGTGTCGACTGGTGTGCACCTGTCCACGTCCCCATGTTTGGTCTCAGTTTAATCTGACAACCGACTTTTGTTTGTTTGTTTGTTTAAACCTTCCAGAAAAAATACCAGCATCTTATTGGCCCATTATTTATTTAGTAAATTTAGAATACATGAACATCAGTGTTTTAAACTGTTTGGTGGACATTTCACTGACTCAAAGTAGCAGTTTTCAGTTTTACTTAAATGTGATCACCAGAGTGATCTGCCAATATTAATTCAATCATGCTGTGTTTGCTTCTATAAAGAAAGGTCATCAGAACATGGATCGTATGATTTGTATTCATTTTCCCACATAGGAAATTTTATAGGAAACTGGAGAAGGGTGAGCTCCAACCCATTCTCTAGCAGGAAGGATACAACTTAAAATGGAGTTGCTCGGGTGAATAAAGAAAAATGTTATTCCATGCTGTGTCTGTGGAATTGAATTTCAAGAATACATGCCAGTCAACTCTGGAATGGCTGCTGGTCGCATAGATGCATTTTTATCTGAGAAATCTGGAACTTGGATTATTTTGATAAAAGGGACGTAGGAGAGCTGCTGGGAAGACCACAGCTTCTAAGGAGGTAGAAGCACTTTTGTAAATGCCCATAGTCACCCCCGGGGTTCTAATCCTCCAATCCTGCCTCATGGAGTAAACGTGAAGATTTTAAATGGAATCATGTAATTTAAATTCCTCATTTTTCAATGCCTTTGTCAACTCCTCCTTGTAGTTTTTGTTTCTTGTTGTTTTTTTTAAACCATCAACACTTGCAAACTTGTGACGTTCACTTGAAGACTTCAAGATGCTTGAAAATAAAATAAAATAAAATAAAATAAAGTAGTATCTGGTTGGGAATTGTTTCTATGCTCTTTTGCTATAAAATAAGTTTTCCAGGTTGCTGAAAATACCTAGCTGCCTCAGCTTAGATGTGAGAATCCACCCTGGCTATGTCTTGATTCCCCAGGGGTCACCTTGCTCTCCGACTTCCAGTCCTACCTGCCTCATTTGAACCTTGACCTTTATTAGCCAACAGGCCTCCCGTGTGGTATCCAACGTCCCGTCCCTAAAACGTTGCCGACGCAGCTCTCCCCTGCGGCTTCTCTGCTCCTGCAGGCCTTCCTGGCTCCTCTTGTTCCCGTTCCCACTTGGTTTCCCCACTAACATTCCCCCACTATGGCCACACCACCAAGAGGATGAATGAGAGGCATGACTGGATGATCATGGTAATTTCTATGTGCCTTTGTTACTGTAAACAGTTTCTTCCTAAGTTCCAGCCTGACCCGTGATAATCTCACCACCCTGGAGGAACTCCAAGTAAGCTGAATGGCTCACCTTCCCGCTCCTTACGGACTAGAAGAGCAGACGAAGCGAGGTTGGCAGGGGTCCAGCCTTACTCCGGAGACACAGCCCAAAGGCATCTCTCCACCGTGACCTGACACGGGCTCGGTGCGCCCCGAGTGCAGGGGAAAGTTCAGGTGTGAAGGGGCTCCAGAAGGGCTTGCAAAGACGGCCGACTGCTACCCAGCACACTGGGGCCTACTCCAGTATTCCCAGAACTCAGTGATTCTGAGACATTTAGCCCGAGCGCCTTCCCAGCGGTCTCAACGTGGGTGACGCTGTTGTGCGTTTATAATACAATGTTGTGTTCCTGAAATGTGCATTGCATTGTGATGGGACCGCGTATACGTATTAAAGGGGTCTGTGGGATTCCTTTCGGCGGAGAATTGCAGAACTGGTTTTTGTCGTTGTGTTTTTGTTTTGTTTTTGTTTTTGTTTGTTTGCAGAAATGGTGTCTAACAATGTCAGTTAAAGTGAGACTTTGGAAGTAAGAGAAGGCAGTGTAGCCTTTTCACTCTGAAATGGCAAATCATTGTATTCTCTGAGTCTACCGAAGCCTCCTGTTTGAGGATTGTGATTGGAGAGGCGCGCGCGCGTGTGTGTGTGTCTGTCTGTCTGTCCGTCCTCATACTTTCTGCCATGGTGTTAAGACCTCCTTATGAAGGCATCCAAAGAATAGCAAGTGGTGACAATAGGTAGTTGGCCTGAGTAAACTCAGTCCCATTTGCCAACAACTCAGAGACCTGGAGTTGTTCTAGGTAATGGTGGGAAAAGTCAGCCATAGCCTTAGCCTGTTCCCACAGTTAAGTACGCTCTTCTCATCCACGAGGATGAAACTCAGTAGGGTTTGGCCTGAACCCCTGGCTCATGTGTGGGGTTGGACTGGCAGTAGAGACCAGACCAGCACAAGGCCTGCAAGACATTCCTTTGAAAGAGAAAGTGTTTGATGTCATTTGTTAGGGCGCAGAAACCAAATAAAGGCCGAGGACAATGCTCATTCCATGGACGAGAGGTGAACTCCTCTGCTGGCAAGACATTTTGAGTTCACTGAACGAGGGAGTTGACCCAGCTACAAGGAACCCTGAGGTCAACAGACCGCAGAAAACAGTATGTGCATGTAATCCCATGGGCTGTGGACATGGAAAGGAAGGGAGAAAGACATTCGTAAAGTCAATCTTCACAGTTTTTGCAATACCTCCTATTCGCAGACTTCTGGATTTCTGTTATTGCACTCGTCGTGTGATCTATCTCATGTATCTGATAGTTTTTCTGAATAATTGTTTTGAGTTGCAAACTCTTATACACTTTATTAAAATGAACCTAATAAAAGCAAATGATCTATATTTTGTATTATTTCTTCAGTCAGATCTTCCTAGGATTGAAGGCCTCCATAAGTACCTTTTACAGTGCCACACCTAGTTTTGCGTTTTTAAGTTTCAAGGTTGGTTGGTTGGTTGGTTGGTTTCCAATGCCAGCATTGCTACTACCTGAGACCTACTTTCCATTCTAGATGTTACCTGGAGACATAAATGAAATAATAAAGACAGCGGGGCCATAAGGACTGAGCCAAGAAAACCACAGAGCTCTCTGCTATTGTAAACTTTACCGTGAGCCCCTAAAATACGTTACCTGAATATGACCTGGGTAATATTCAATCTTTCAAAACAAACCAAAAAAGCCCTTAAGAGAGACCAGCATTAACATAACAAATTAGAGGGAAGTCTGGGAAACAAGCAGAAACAACAGACTCCTAACTATAGAGAATTAAGTGGAGGTTACCAGAGGGAAGGGGGGGGTGGCGTAGGTGAGCTAGGTGAAGGGGATTAGGAGGACACTTACCTTGAGGAGCCCTAGGTCATGTTTAGAATTACCGAACCCTCTATTGTACACCTGAGACTAATATAACATTGTACGTTAATGATACTGGAATTAAAACTTGGAAGTACATAAAGTACACACATACACGCAAAGAGAGGAATTGGGGAGGAATGAATAATTCCTAAGAATCTTAAAATCCCATAGTGTGGGAGAGAAACTGCCTGCTTATTTCCTCCCCAAATTTGACAAAAATAACCATAATATTTGAGCTTTAATGAGTTTGACATCCATCATTTGGGGAGAATTGGTGAAGGGCTGAGTTCAGGTCTGAGTTGAAATTGGCAGTGGAAGATCCAGGGATTCCGAGAGTTCTGGTGTGACTCACATGAGTAAAACCAAAGTTGCCTCCTTTCTCTGAAGATTCACCGAGATCTGGTTCGTGTATGTCTAACGATACGCTCCAGCTTGTCCTACGATGCAAAGTTCCTGTGCTGCTGCTGTTTCAAGTTACCGTGGACCAAGAGGACAATCGTCCTTGCCTGTGACTTGGACTGCTCTGGGGGTAATCAGGGCCTTCTGCAAATGTGGATGGACTCAGCCCTGCCTTCCTGGGAGGGAGAGCCCAAGTCAGAAGCTCCAGTTCCCACAGGACGCTGTCGTTCGCATTCGCCCCGGTGTGGCTCATTTTTGCCAGGCCAGCCCCGAGACTGGTTAGTAAGAGCCCAGCCACGGAGGGGGGTGCCCGAATATCAGCCCCTAATTGAGAGCCAGTGGGAGGAACCAGAGTGAGACCCAGAGAAAAGCCGTGAGCAGATGATTTAGGCTTGTTCGTCTGGACTGGGAGACAAAGATCTTTTTCCTTCCATCGTAAGAGTTCTTCTTTGAGTTCACCTCTCCTTGGGGTAGCAAGGTCTAGAGGGTCGGGGAGCATCCAGTTTACACAGAAGAAGATCCGTAATTCTGCTTGGTGCAGAGGCCCGGAAGAGTCCAAGTATTCTCGTCAGAAGACGGCCCACTTCTCTAGCCCTGAGGTTTGGGGACCCAGATCATCACTAGATACGGAACTCCCCAAGTCACATTTTGCAAAATTAGTATTTGTACATCTCCCCAGGCGCATCCTGTGTCTTAGCAGGAACTTGACCTCAAGCACAGATTGTCCTTACCCTTCAGAGAAAACCTTAAGTTATCAGCAGAGAATTGATCACTGTTTTCTGTGTTTTGGAAGAACCAAAGAATTAAATATAAACTGTTGGCCTCTATTCAGTTTATAATGAGTATTACTGGTAGAAATAGTTCTTGTAAAATTCAAATCTGTTAAAACCACGCATCATTAAAGATTGATGGAAGAATGAAATTTTGACCAAGTTTATTTTATTTATTTATTTTTTGTTTCAGTTTCAAGATTTTTTTCTTAAAGATTTTATTTATTTATTCATGAGACACAGAGAGAGAGAGAAAGAGGCAGAGACACAGGCGGAGGGAGAGGCAGGCTCCATGCAGGGAGCCCGACCGGGGACTCGATCCTGGGTTTCTAGGATCAGGGCCTGGGCCGAAGGCGGCGCTAAACCGCGGAGCCACCCGGGCTGCCCAAGTGTCAAGTTTAAATCGAAATTCTAGCCAGGAAATTTGAATCTAGTAGGTCTAGTAGCCCCAGGAGACCTCGAGAGCAGAAGCTACGTTGCTAAAATTAGAAATTAACCAAAAATTGACTAAGAAGTCTCCATTAGGGATCCCTGGGTGGCGCAGCGGTTTGGCGCCTGCCTTTGGCCCAGGGTGCGATCCTGGAGACCCGGGATCGAATCCCACGTCGGGCTCCCGGTGCATGGAGCCTGCTTCTCCCTCTGCCTATGTCTCTGCCTCTCTCTCTCTCTCTGTGTGACTATCATAAATAAATAAAAATTAAAAAAAAAAAAAGAAGTCTCCATTATAAAATATATAGAGAAGAGACTGGATCCTAGGGAAAATAATTACAATAAAATGGAAATACATAGCATAGGAAGTGGATCAAAAATTAAATTGGCTTAATGGAGTTTCTTGATGCAGATCCATCCAGATTAGCCCCCTGACATACGTGTTCAGAAACACCGAGTGACACAGCCACGGTAGTTGAAAATGTCCTTGAGCCTGCACGGGGCTGCGGAAGGAAGTGGTGCAGACGGGGTGGGCGGCTTGAGTTGGGAGAGGAGGCTCCGCTGCTGGGAGAGGGCATCATCAGGACGTCCCGGCGGTAGATGGCATCAGTGAAAGAGAAGGTAGGGTAAGAGGCGCACTTGCACAATCTTTTGGGAAGCTCTGGGCCTGCCCCCTAGCTACTGGGGTGAAACGCAGTGGGGAGCCCTCGGGGGGGCCCAGAGCTTGGGGTGAAGCCTAAAGCGAGGGCCTAGCGCAGCAAAGGCGGAGGGAGCAGGGGAGCAGCTCGTCCTCGTGGGCTTGGAGCGACGAGGACACAAGGCCTGGCGGTGGCACCGGAGCTGCGGCGGCAGTGCCAGGCCCGCGGGTTTTGGAAGGGCCTCCTGCTCGCGGGGTCCGGCGGGGGGTTGGAGCAGCGGGAGGCGACGGCGCGGGGTTGGCCCGCGCCTGGGCCTGGACACCACCCTCGTCCTTCAGGTCATGCGTGTCCTGAGTATTGTTCTCTTTTGCAGACGTGGAAACCCGGAGTCGCCGTTCTCCGCGGCCCCGGCTCCGCCCAGGTCCTGCTGGCCAAGCGCCCGGCCAAGCTGGCGCGGTCACCGCGGGGACAGTTAAAGAGTTGTTAAAAGATTTTATTTATTTATTTATTCACGAGAGACACAGAGCGGCAGAGACACAGGCAGAGGGAGAAGCAGGCTCCACCCAGGGAGCCCGACGTGGGACTCGATCCCGGGTCTCCAGGATCAGGCCCTGAGCTGAAGGCGGCGCTAAACCGCTGAGCCCCCCGGGCTGCCCCATGCTTTTATTTTTAAAAGATTTATTTAGGAGAGAGAGAAGGTGAGAGTGCCGGGGTGGGGGGTGGGGGGTGGGGGGCGGAGGGCCGGCTGCATCAGAACAGAGCCCTGGGGATCCCTGGGTGGTGCAGCGGTTTAGCGCCTGCCTTTGGCCCAGGGCGCGATCCTGGAGACCCGGGATCGAATCCCACGTCGGGCTCCCGGTGCATGGAGCCTGCTTCTCTCTCTGCCTGTGTCTCTGCCTCTCTCTCTCTCTCACTGTGTGCCTATCATAAATAAATAAAAATTAAAAAAAAAAAAAAAAAAGAACAGAGCCCTGCCAGGGGCTCCATCCCACAACCCTGAGGCCTGAGGTCGTGACCTGAGCCTGAACCAAGAGTCGGATGTTTAACCCACGGCAGCACCCAGATCCCCAGGGCCTGGGGGCTCAGGGGTTGGGCGTCTGCCTTCAGCTTGGGTCATGGTCCCAAAGCCCCAGGATGGAACCCTGTGTGGGGCCCCCTGCGCAGCCAGGGGTCTGCTTCGCCCTCTACCCCTCGCCCCTCTGCTGCGCACGCTCTCTCCCCCCCACCAAATAAATCATAAAATCTAAAAAAGAAAATGTTTCTTCTAGAATTTTTAAGAGACAGGAAGACCTTTCTTTCTCTCGACCAACAACCCACGGAGAGTGTGGAGAGTGGTAATCAGAAGGCCCGGTGGCCGCTGGCGCCTGTTTAGCACTTCCTGGGACCTTGACCAGTCTCTTGGGAAGAATCGGGGCCCAGCACAATGCTTTCCTGCCCCCCGCTCTGTAGAAACGCCGGTGACCCGCGTCTCTTCCCGGCTCTTCCTGGGGCCCCGTGGCCTCGGGGCAGCGTGTGTCCCGCCACCATGGCCCTATTTACTTCCCCGCCCTGACCCGGCTGACCCGGGAGCCCCAGGAGGCGAGGCGCCCCCGCGGCCCTCCTCCCGCTTCCCTGCCCCCCGGCCCGGGGCTGTCACACGGCCACCCTCTCCGTTTGGGGCTCACCTGGCTTCAAGGCCCCTCCCGAACCCCAGGCAGAGCCTTCGGGAACCGGCCCGACACAGCAGGACCCGCGGCCCGTGGGCCGGACTCTCGGCCGCCAGGGCTTCTGTCCCGGACGCGGTCCCCGCGGCGGCCTCGTCGGTGCTCCGGGCAGACACCCACGGGCTGGACCTGCCCGCCCGACCCGGCCCGGGTGTAGACCAGGCCCCGGCCGCGCGGCTGCTCACGGCCGTGTCCGGAGTGGGTCCCGAGTGGGTCCCGAGTTTCACAGAGGAGGACAACCGCGTCGTGATCCCGTGACAATTCAGGGCCTGCTCACACGCACCTTTCTGTCGCCGGCTCAGCCGGTGGCGGCCGCTGCGCACACCCACAGCTCGCAGAGCAGGGCGCTGGGCCCCACGCGCTGCTGCGGGCTCCGGATGCCCCGTCCCTGCCGCCGGCCTCCCCGCCTGGGCCCTCTAGACGGGAAATGACTGTAAATAATGAGCATGTAAGTAACCGAATAGTGTGGCAGGTGACCGGTTGGAGGGGACTTCCGGGCGCTCCCACGTCGGAGGGCATTTTGAGCCTCTCCTCCGTGCCAGGCCCTGGGGACCACGTCAAGACCAAGATGAAGCGAGTGCGCGTGCAGTGCCCGCCCCAGAGGCCGCGAGGCCGCGGAACCCGAGCTGTGCGGCCGGGCCGCTTCGGCACCGGCAACGCCCCCGCTGCTCCAACACCTTCTTTCCTTTTTTTTTCTTTTACTATTTTACTTATTGATTCATGAGAGACACCGGGAGAGGCAGGGGCGCAGGCAGAGGGAGAAGCAGGCTCCCCGCGGGGAGCCCATGTGGGCCACAAGCCGGCCCCGGGGTCATGGCTTGAGCGCCCAACATCCCACTGATGGAACGTCTTTTTTTTTTTTAAGACTTTATTTATTTATTCATGATAGACACACACACGGGGGCGGGGGGGGCAGAGACACAGGCAGAGGGAGAAGCAGGCTCCATGTCGGGAGCCCGACGTGGGACTCGATCCCGGGTCCCCAGGATCACGCCCTGGGCCAAAGGCAGGCGCTAAACCGCTGAGCCACCCAGGGATCCCCCCACCTGGAACATCTTAACGCTCACTTTTCTCTGAGCCCTGCGCTCGGGAACTGGCCCTCCAGGGAGGCCCTCCTCGGGCTCCCTTGTCACCCGGGTCATCGCTCCCCTCCCGCACCTGCGCCACCGGGCCCTGCGCGGCCCTTGTCTAGCACTTTGTCCCTGGAGCCTCCTGCCTTGATTCCCGCCTCTCTTCTGGGAGCTCCCTGACACCCCGAGTTGTTCTGTTCACCTTTACATCCTCGAACCAAAGATTTCGATCATCCGTGTGGCCGGTGGCGTCGGCAAAACTGAGGCTGACTTGTTTTGTCACACAGCAGGCAGCCCGGGGAGGGTGGCAGCCGGGGGCTGGTGGCTGGGGCTTCAGGGAGGACCCGTGTTCCCTCCCGCACCGGCAGGACGGGACGGCCCTTTGGGACACCCCTGGCCCGAGCGCTGCCACGCGACAAGCCAACGCCCTAGCCGCACGCCACACTGAACTACTATTGTTAGATTGAAGACGTCGCCACTGAGCAAAGTCCGGGGGCTGGTAGAGAGGGGGAAGGGGACCAGTGGCAGGTGGCGGGCCACCCGGAGGCACAGCGCAGCGCCCGCACGTGGTACCCAGGCAGCGCTCAACACGCATTGGCCGAAAACCAACGAGCAAGGAAAAAAGAGACAAGCGAAAGCCCAGGCTCCTAACTACAGAGAAGAGATTGGGGGCTGCTGGGGGGAGGGGTGCGCGGATGGGGACACGGGCCCAGAGTCCACTCATCGCGAGCACCCGCGGGGATCGAGGCGCTAGACTGCGCACCTGTCACCGTGACACCAGGCGTGGATTATAGATGACACTTAATCAAAACATAGTTACTTTAGACCATTCTGTGAAGTTTTCATTGTGATTCCAGTTAAGAGTGTTCCGCGCATAGGGTCCGGCAGTGCACACCCCCGGGGCTCACGGCCAGCGCCCCTCAGGCCCCACCTAGCCCCCCGCCGCCCCCACCGTCAGCTGCTTCTCTATAGTGAAGAGTCTGTTTCCCGATCTCTTTCTCCTACTGTTCTTCCCTGTGCTTGTTTTCTCAGACTCCCCACGCGGGTGCGACCACAGGGGGTTCGTCTCCGACTCCCCTCCCTTAGCAGCACCGCGCCAGGCGCTGGTCGCCCTCGGAAGGTTCCATCCTTAACAAACAGCTGCTGAGGGATCCCTGGGTGGCTCAGCGGTTTGGCGCCTGCCTTTGGTCCAGGGCGCGATCCTGGAGACCCGGGATCGAATCCCACGTTGGGCTCCCGGTGCATGGAGCCTGCTTCTCCCTCTGCCTGTGTCTCTGCGCCTCTCTCTCTCTCTGTGACTATCATAAAAAAGAAAACAAAAACAAACAAACAAACAAAAAGCAGCTGCTGAATGGGCGGTGGAGGAGCAAACCCACGACTGTTTGGTCCGGGTCACGCCGTCTGGGAACCTTCTTAGCCAACAAATGGAGCAGGGCTGGCACCTTCACGAAATGGTGTTGGGGAAAATACCAGTTTCCATCGGTTATGGTGTGTGTGCACGTGTGCCTTGGACACAGACGGGAAGGCGCGGGGCACCAACAGGGACATACAGTGGCAGCTTCACCTCTTCCTAAAGGAGTCGCCCCTCCTCTAGCACATTTGGAGTAAAAGATGAAGGCTGTTTGACGTCTGTCCCTGAGTTGTCCCCTGCTGCTGTCGCTGGTTTCATGTGCCGGTGGCCACGGTGCTCTCCAGGGATGAGGGGTGGGGGACGGCCACACCCTGCCTGCGCAATACCAGGCCAGGCCCCCCTTCTGCGTCCGCAGGGGTGTCACACCTGGTGTCCCGGGTGTGACAAAGGGTGGGGTGACTGCATTCGCTCAACAACTTCTGGTCGAGTGCCCACCGTGTGCCAGGTGTCACAGCAGGTGCTGGGACACAGGAGGAAAGAGACACACGTGCCCCTCTAAGTCTTAGGCGACCGTTAGAAAAATCAACACCCGGATGGATACATCATGTTACGTTGGGAGGATGCGCTGCAAAGGAAAAGGCAGGGTGTGTTGAGAGAGAGACCAACGAAGGAGACCGTTCGGATGGGAGGGAGGGGGGCTCAGGGAAGTCCCCCAAGGCAGGATATTTAGGGAGAATATCCCTACCTTACGTTCAGACAAGCGATTCAGGAGAGGAAGAGCCGAAAAGGAAAAAGAGAGGGTCCTGACTAGAGGTGCCTGGGGGTGGAGAGCGCAGGACACGGGAAGGGGGGGAAGGGGGGGAAGGGGGAGAAGGGGGGAAGGGGGGAAGGGGGGGAAGGGGGGAGTGGTGGCTCAGCAGCTTGGAAACACTAATGATTAAAATCTGGCTCTGAAGGGAAGAAAAGAGTGGTGGCTGGGGGAGATGGGGGCAAGGCAGGATTTCTCTTCTGGGCAGGAACCCCGGAGGAGGAGGAGACTGTTCCCTCCCCTGGGCCTGTTCGGTCCGGACCTAAAGGAGAGCAGGCGGGGGGAGCCCCGAGGTCCCGAGCGGCACCGCAGAGACGGGGCGGAAGCCGGGTAGAGCTGGGAGAAGGCAACGTGCCCCGGAGCCAGGGCCTGCTCGGTGTCCAAGCCAGCGGCATCCAGGCCCGCAGCTCCCCCTCCACCCCCCACCTTAGTCTCCGGGCCACACGGGCCACCGTGGTGTCGCTTCAACCTGCCCAACAACGGGAGTTTCTAGTCCAGAAGCCAGTTCTGTGCTTACTTCTAGAGCAGTGGTTCTCAACCTCTAGCCGAAGGTCCTGCTGAAAGCGAGTATAGACCCCTGCCCGCAGACCCTGTGGCTCAGTAGGTTTAAGGCCGGCTTTTGATGCCGTCGCCTCCGTGGCTGCTCAGGTCCACATCTTGAGACCCGTCCTCCTAGAGAAAGCGGAATACTCAAGGAAAGTTCTGGAAGAGTAGTTAATGGGCTTCTGTACTTTGAACAGAAATGGCTTTTGTACTCTGGAAACTCATCAAATACTCCTGTTGATACGGCAAAGGGCAGCTGTGCAGGCGGGGAGTCCTCCCTGGGGTGGGTCCCAGATGACGGGGTCCAGCAGCCCAGCCTGCAGACGGATGACCCCGTCCACCTCGGCCGGGGCACAAGGCAGGCCTCTCGCTGCAGAAGGGGGGAACCCCTGGGAGCTGCGGCCCCAGGCAGTCAGTCTGTCCAGGCGGCTGTTGAGCTGGGCCTGGAGGGCGAGCAGGGCCCGACCAGCGGCCACGACCGGGTGGGGTGGGGGACAGCACCCTGCAGAGGATCGTCCCTGTGAGCGCACCCCCAGCAGGAGGGGAGGGTGATGCCCTGCTCCGCCTGCCTGCGGAGTCCCCGTGCCTGTCCCAGGGCGCCGCGTCTCTGGGACCTCTACCTGCCTGCTGCGGACCCGCTGCGGAGGTGGGGCCAGGGGGCCAGGTGCGGGTCTCTACCGGGCAGGTGGGGCCAGGGGGCCAGGTGCGGGTCTCCCCCGCGGAGGTGGGGCCAGGGGGCCAGGTGCGGGTCTCCCCCGCGGAGGTGGGGCTAGGGGGCCAGGTGCGGGTCTCCCCCGCGGAGGTGGGGCCAGGGGGCCAGGTGCGGGTCTCTACCGGGCAGGTGGGGCCAGGGGGCCAGGTGCGGGTCTCCCCCGCGGAGGTGGGGCCAGGGGGCCAGGTGCGGGTCTCCCCCGCGGAGGTGGGGCCAGGGGGCCAGGTGCGGGTCTCCCCCGCGGAGGTGGGGCCAGGGGGCCAGGTGCGGGTCTCTACCAGAGGTGGGTGCAGGGGCCAGGTGTGGGTCTCTACCGCGGAGGTGGGGCCAGGGGGCCAGGTGCGGGTCTCTACCGGGCAGGTGGGGCCAGGGGGCCAGGTGCGGGTCTCTACCGCGGAGGTGGGGCCAGGGGGCCAGGTGCGGGTCTCTACCGCGGAGGTGGGGCCAGGGGGCCAGGTGCGGGTCTCTCCCGCCGAGGCGGGCAAAGGCGTCCCGGAGCGGCGTCCGCATCTCCCGCTCCCCGGTGGCAGCGCCGCCCGCGGCCGGCAGGGTGCGCTCTCCGCGGAGCCCTCCCCGCTCCCGGTCTGCGCCTGCGCCCGCGCCCGCGCCTGCGCACTCGGACTAAGATGGCGGCGGCCGGGCTGCGCGGGGGAGCTGCGGCCGCGGCCGCGGGGCTGCGTGGGCGGTAGGTGACGAGCCCGGAGCTCCGCACCCGGTGCCGCCGGGCCTGGCGGGGCGGGGCGGGGCGGGGACGAGTGCCCCCGAGCGACCTCCGGGGCCGCCGCCGCCGTCGGGGCTCAGCCGGGCGGGGCCTGTGCAGCGCGGCGAGGCCCGCGGGCCCCTTCCCCCACCGGCGTTCCCTCTTTTTTTTTTTTTTTCTTTTTTTAAGATTTTACGTATTTATGCATGAGACACACGGAGAGAGGCGGAGACCGGGCGGAGGGAGACGCAGGCTCCACACCACGCCGGGGGCCCGACGCGGGACTCGAACCCATGACCCGGGGTCACGCCTGGGCCGGGGCCGGTCTCCAGCGCTGAGCCCGCCCCCCCCCCCCCCCCCCCCCCCCCCCGCCTCTTAAGCACAAACCCGAGTGTCCGCGGACGGCAGGGGGTCTCCTGTGCCCCGAAGGCCCGGAAGGGACGTGACCTGAGCTGTAGGAGGTCACAGCTTCCAAGGGCAGGGGCTGCGCGGAGGATCCGGGCCCCTGGGCCTGAGCCCCCCGAGCCACCTGCCTGCAGTGCGGCCTCCCCTGACACCTGCCCACGTTGCTCAGGTGAACAGGACTCACCACCCAAGGAGCTGTCCTGCCCTGATTTTTGCTTCTGGACCAAAAGGACAGGACGGGCCGAAGGTTTCACGTAGTGAACGTTGGCAGCTTTCGTGCTCATGGCGCCCTTGAGAAGCTTAAATGCATTAAGCTTGCTGGAAGATTTTTTTTTGCAGGCCCCCTCCCTCCTTTTTTTTTTTTTTTTTCTTTTTTAAAGATTTTATTTATATATTCATGAGAGACACAGGCAGAGGCAGAAGCAGGCTCCATGCAGGGAGCCCGACGTGGGACGCGATCCTGGGTCTCCAGGGTCACGACCTGGGCCCACGGCAGGTGCTAAACTGCTGAGCCCCCCGGCTGCCCTGTTCTGTTTGGATAGATGTCTTACTGGGATGGTTTAACTCCCCTTTACTACTTTCGTCACCTTAAACGCATCGCTGTCCCCGCGTTCATCCACTCTGCTGCTTTATCTCTGGGTGGAAGGGACGGCAGTGCCGGGCTTCAGTGTATTTCCAGGTTACAGCACAGCCGAGGTTTATTAGGCAGTAAGTTAAAGATGAAAGCGATTTCAGCCCAAACCTTAAATTTGATTCCGCCACTAATTATTGGGCGCCTATAACATAATCATAATGGTAGCTAACATTTATGGAACTCTTGCTCTAAGGCTTGGCACCGATGTCAGTCAGCACTTTACACGGATTATCTGAGTTCAAGCCCGGCATCGTGTTCCACGCTGGGTGTGGAGCCTCCTTTAAAAAGAAAAGGGAACTGGATTCTCTTTTTTTTTTTTTTTTTAATATTTTATTTATTCATGAGAGACTCAGAGAGAGGCAGAGACACAGGCAGAGGGAGAAGCAGGCTCCGTGCAGGGAGCCCGACATGGGATTCGATCCCGGGTCTCCGGGGTCACGGCCTGGGTCAAAGGCAGAAATAAACCACTGAGCCACCCAGGCTGCCGGGAACTGGATCCTAAAGTAACTTGCATCAGGTTTCTAAAGGTCTCTAAAACTTTTCACTAAAGCATTTTTTTTCCCTTTCCTAATAATATTTATTTTTCTCTTCTTTCTTCATTTTTTTGTCGAAGCCACAAAAAAATAGCCCATTAATACTTCTCTAATACAGTGAAATAACCAAAGTTACAAACACCAGCTTAAGAGGTTTCCAGTCAAAAAGCATATAAAAATTGTTTGATACGTTAGCAGTTTGGAGAAGAATAGTACACTTTCTATTAGACTTTTTGAAGTGTGAAATACCTTTCAAAACAGGTAGTATTGGTTCTCTTTTTTCCAGGGAAATATGGTAGAGACAGAAAAGGGAGGAGGACTTCCCCAATATTTACTTTTGTTCTCTTTGAATTTTTTTTTAAGATTTTATTTATTTTTCATGGAAGACACACAGAGAGGTAGAGACACAAGCAGACTCCCTGCAAGGGGCCCGACGTGGGACTTGATCCTGGGTCTCCAGGATCGTGCCCTGGGCCAAAGTCAGGCGCCAAACCGCTGTGCCACCCAGGGATCCCTTTTTTTTTTTTTTTTTTTTTTTTAATTAAAAAAGAAGAAAAATAACAGTTTGTAGTTCTTTGCATCCTTCATGCATCACTAAGAGTCTGAGAATCTAGGTTATAAATCACAAATGTAGCATTTCTGTTTCTTACACTGGGTATTGCACTATCCTGTGACACTCAGTTATCAAGGCTGTAAATTTCCACGTGAGCTCTTGTTCTTAAACTGTTTGCAGATGTTGCTTGCCCAAGGAAGTGCAAATAATGTGGATGGAGGATGAAAACTAAGCTTTGTTGTTATCATTTTTTTTAATAAATATAAGAAGTAGACACTGAGCTTAAAAGATTATCTCTTGAAATGTCGTTTTTATTTGTTTTTGAATGTAGATTCTGTGCGATGATGAATCCAGACACCATTAAGAAACAGCCTCTGCATCAGTTTGTGCAAAGACCACTTTTCCCACTGCCTGCAACCTTATGTAACACAGGTAAAATTTCACCTTTTAGAACAAATTATGTTTCAGAACTAAGGAGACGGTGCTTAAATAAAATTTGGTGGATTATAAGAGATAAGAATTTGTAAGTTTTCTAGTCTGATGCGTAAAAGGAACGTAGCATTTTTTTTTTTTTTTTTTTTTAGTATAACACAACACTTTAATTATTTGCTTACACATATCATTGGCATTAGATTTCAAGAATACTGGGCACAGGATCACCTGGGTGGCTCAGTCCCGTGAGCATCTGACTAGTTTCAGCTCAAGTGGTGGTCTCCAGGGTCTGGGGTGGAGCCCCGTGAGCCCCCCATTATTAGGCACCGTACCCAGCAGGGAGTCTGTGTGAGAGTCTCTCCCTCTCCCCTCTCCTCATTTGTGCATGTATGCACACACTCACTCTCTTTCTGTAAAATAAATACATCTCTAAAAAGAAAAAGAAGGGGATCCCTGGGTGGCTCAGCGGTTTGGCACCTGCCTTTGGCCTGGGGCGCAATCCTGGGATCCCAGGATCGAGTCCCACATCAGGCTCCTGGCATGGAGCCTGCTTCTCCCTCCTCCTGTGTCTCTGCCTCTCTCTCTATGTCTATCATAAATAAATAAATAAATATTAAAAAAAAAAAAAAAAACAAAAGAAAAAGAATCCTGAGCATAGTGTCCAATAGACCCATGAAATCTTAGTATTTTCTATAGCACATCATCTGGAACATTTCTCAGGAAATGATTTCTGAGGACACCGGTGGCTCAACTGGTTGGGCATCTGCCTTTGGCTCAGGTCATGATCCCCGTGTTCTGGGATGGATCCCCACATCAAGGCTCCCTGCTCAGCGGGGAGCCTGCTACTCCCTCTGCCTCTCCCTCTGCCTGCAGTTACCCTGCTTGTGCTCTCTCTCTGTCAAATAAATAAATAACATCGTTTTAAAGATTTTTAAAAAAATTTATTCATGAGAGAGAGAGAGAGGCAGAGGGAGAAGCAGGCTCCCTGCAGGGAGCCCATTGTGGGACTTGATCCTGGGACCCCAGGGTCATGCCCTGAACCGGAGGCAGATGCTCAACCCCTGAGCCACCCAGGTGCCCCATAAGTAAATAAAATCTTTTTGAGAAAAATGATTTATGAAATGAAAATGTTATAAAAAGAAGTTACAAATGGATTTGTTTCAAAAAATCATGTATTTTAAGCTGGTGCCTCCTTATTTTGATAAGAATACACCTAAAATCAGTAAATTTCTGGCTTTCAACCAAGCCTTAGAAAATAGAACTTTCAATGTAGTTTTTTTTTTTTTGAGTACAAATTAGTTATGAGCTTTGTGACATTTTTCTTGATGTTACGTGCTTTTATTTTCATTAATATTGGAAATAGGTTTGAAAACAGGATTTGAAAATTATTGAAATGTAACCCTTGTCATGTGGTTAGGGAACCTTGGGAGCTGTCTCCGTGTGTCTGTCTGTCGTGTCTGTGTATAAATGTCTGCTGTGTGTGCTCATGGAGCTGTAAGAGTTTGGATTCAGCTCTGGGACCGTCTCCCATTCCCATCACCACTTTGAACACTTTGTGGCCATACTCTGGCAGGTAGCTGACTCTGGCTAACCACATGAATTGGACGGAGGTAGAGACCTCACCTTCCCTGTAAACCGGGGGAAGAAGAGGAAAACCTTGCCTGTCTCCTTGAATCATAGAATAAAAATTTAGGCATAAGTATTGAGTAGTTCAGCATGGTAAACTACTTTAGTTGGACTGTTCGATTTTGTAGGATGGAATTACGTGGTCATCAGGCTCTTCAAATTGGAAACCCACTGATCTTAGTCTTAGATACTGACCTGAAACACAATTAATGTATATTTTGGGGTGATTTTCTTCCTACCTATTTACCTATTAGTACCAGGCATGATGGGAAAAATTATTTTAGATTAGTTTATTTTGTTATGACCCTTAGGACACTTTCAGGGGCATCCTTCTGGGTGATGGACCAGTGGTGGTTTCTGAAATACCTAATTAAACCCAGCTTAGACTATAATTGGAATGATTTTGTTACTACCTAGTCAAATTACTGTTTTGAAGTAATTTTGTTCATTGTCAAAAGAGAAAGTTGATGTTGTGATGTCATATATTTTCTACTTCCAACAGTTTATATAGATGATACTCTCAAATTTTTTTTAAGTTTAAATTTTAAGTTTTTAAAATTCATTTATCTTTTTTAGTAATCTCTACACCCAATGTGGGCCTTGAACTTGTGACCCTGAGATCAATAATTGTATGCTCTTCTCACTGCACCAGCCACACATCCCACATTTACAGTTTTTACCTTCAAGTATTTCTTTTTTTTTCCTTTTTAAATTTAAATTCAATTAATTAACATATAATGTATTACTAGTTTCAGAGGTAGAGGTCCGTGATTCATCAGGGTTATATAACACCCAGTGCTCACTACATCACATGCCCTCCTTAATGCCCATCACCAGGTACCCCATCCCCCATCCACCTCCCCTGCAGCAACCCTCAGTTTGCTTCCTATGATTTCATCTTATCTTACCCCTATGAACCTCTGTTTTATTTCTTAAATTCCACATGAGTGAGATCATATAATTATCTTTCTCTGATTGACTTACTTCACTAAGTGCATTACCCTCTAGTTCCATCCATGTCATTGCAAATGGCAAGATTTCATTCATTATATATGTATAATATATGTCATATATATATACACACGCACACATATACATACACACAACACACCTCCTCTTTATCCATTCGTCTGTCGTTGGCCATCTGGGCTTTTTCCATAGTCTGGCTCTTGTGGACGTTGCTGCTGTGAACATTGGGGTGCAGGTGCCCCTTTGGGTCACTACATCTGTATCTTTGGGGTAAATCCCCAGCAGTGCAGCTGCTGGGTCGTAGGGCAGCTCTGTGTTCAACTTCTGGAGGCCCCTCCACACTGTTCTCCAGAGTGGCTGCACCAGTTTGCATTCCCACCAACAGTGTAAGAGGCTCCCCTTCTCCACATCCTCCCCAACATCTGTCGTTTCCTGACCTGTTCATTTTAGCCATTCTGACCGCTGTGAGGTGGGATCTCATCGTGGTTTTGATCTGTATTTCCCCGATGCTGAGTGATGTGGAGCATTTTTTCATGTGTCTGTTGGCCACGCCTATGTTGTCTTTGGGGAAATGTCTTTCCATGTCTTCTGCCCATGTCTTGACTGGATTACTTGTTATTTGAGTATTGAGTTTGATATGTTCTTTATAGATTTTGGATATAGCCTTTTATCTGATATGTCACTTGCAAACGTTGGTTGTCTTTTGGTTTTGTCGACTGTTTCCTTTGCTGTGCAAAAGCCTTTTATCGTTTGTTTGTTTGTTTGTTTTAAGATTTTCTTTATTTATTCATGAGACACAGAGAGAGGCAGAGACACAGGCAGAAGGGAAGCAGGCTCCCTGCGGGGAGCCCAATGTGAGACTCAATCCCAGGACCCCGGGATCACGACTCGAGCCAAAGGCAGACTCTCAACCACTGAGCCACTCAGTGTCCCAAAAGCTTTTTATCTTGATGAAGTCCCAGTAGTTCATTTTTGACCTTGTTTCTCTTGCCTCTGGAGACGTGTCTAGCAAGAAGTTGGTGTGGGCAAGGTCACAGAGGTTGCTACCTGTGGTGTTCTCCTCTAGGATTTTAATGGGTTTCTCTCACATTTAGATCTTTCATCCATGTTTAGTGTATCTTTGTGTGTGGTGTGAGGAAATGGTCTGGTTCCATTCTCCTGCATGTGGCTGTCCCAATTTTCTCAACACCATTTGTTCAAGAGACTGTCTTTTTTCCAGTGGATCTTCTTTCCTGCTTTGTCGAGTATTTGTTGACCATAGAGTTGAGGGCCCATTTCTGGGATCTTTCTTCTGTTCCATTGATCTATGTGTCTGTTGTTTTGCCAGTACCACACTGTCTTGATGATCACAGCTTTGTAATAGAGCTTGAAGTCTGACATTGTGATACCACCAGCTTTGGTTTTCTTTTCCAACGTTTCTTCAGAGTCTTTTTTTGGTTCTATACAAATTTTAGGATTTTATGTTCCAGCTCTGTGAAAAATGTTGATGTTATTTTGATAGGGATTGCATTGAATGTATAGATTGCCCTAGGTAGCATAGATATTTTAACAATATTTGTTCCAATCCATGAGGATAGAACATTTTTCCATCTCTTTGTGTCTTCCTCAATTTCTTTCATGAGTGTTTTCTCCAGTTTTCTGAGTATAGGTCCTTTGCCTCTTTGGTTAGGTTTATTCCTAGTTACCTTATGGTTTTTGATGTACCTTCAAGTATTTCTAAAAACTTTTCTTTCTGCATGTATAGTTTTATATAAATGAATTGAGGAGAGAAGTGCCATTTAATTCTTCAAATATTGTGGTAAAATGCTTAATGTGTGTGGAGAACTTGGTTACCAATAAATTATTAAGAAAGGCCTCAAGAAATGATTGGTTAGTAGAACCAAGTTAAAAGAACCTCATTGTCTTTATATTTACAGAAATTGCTGGCAGTCTTTTCTTTAATGTTCCATCTGAAAACTTTTTCCCATGTAACAGATTTTCAGAGGAATTTATTCGTCAGAGATAAAAATATTTTAAATCGAGTATCTGGACTTTGAAGTTATCATTTTAAATTTTTCTCTTTTTTAAGATTTGTGTGTTCACCAAGCCACAATTGATACCTTTATAGGACAGAGACTTAAAAATATATGGGACTTAGTTTTAGATGCTGCTTCACCAAGGAAATAATTCAGCATTGGTTAGTTGGCTGCTTGGCAAGTTGCAAAAAAACTACTCTCAGCTGTGAAGTTATAATCTTTTATAATGGGTAAAAAAAACAAACAAACAAACCAAAAAGCCACTTTCATACAAATCACGTTTTGCCAAATTTAATCTCTTTCTAATTTAAAATAAAACTGCTACTGGTTGATATTTTACTATTTTTCTTCAGCTATGATATGAGGATTGTGACAGGATAGGAAAACTGATTTATTTATTTATTTATTTATTTTTTAAATTTTTATTTATTTATGATAGGCACACAGTGAGAGAGAGAGAGGCAGAGACACAGGCAGAGGGAGAAGCAGGCTCCATGCACCGGGAGCCCGACATGGGATTCGATCCCCGGTCTCCAGGATCGCGCCCTGGGCCAAAGGCAGGCGCTAAACCGCTGCACCACCCAGGGATCCCCTGATTTATTAAACATATTTTCCTATTATGCTGGGCACTATGTTGGGTGTGGAGTAGCAGTATGTATTAGTGGTTAAGCAAGTCTATGGTGGGAAATTGGCAGGACTTTAATCCTGTCTCTGTTTCTTAACTAGCTAAGTGACTTAAAGCTTTACTTTCTTTATTTATAAAACAGGGTTAGAATAGTGTTTCCTTGAGAGAATGAAAAGATTAAATGGTGTCATTCACAGAGAGCGCTTAGCACATGATAGCTGCTCAATAAATTAATCTTTTTCAGTATATTGCTCTAAGATGAGAATTGGTTTGGTTTGATTTGGTTAGAAAGTTTATTTTTGTAATAAATAATCAGGACCTGTTTTAAAACTATTAAACCCTAGTACTGTCTTTTGTCCTATAAGCTGTTATCATAATAGCAAGGTAGGAAATGGAAGATTCTGTTCTTTCTTTATTCATTTAATGAATTCACTGGCCCTAGAGGAAACAAAGAAGAACCTGTAAAGATAATTTTAAAATATTCCAGAAAGTAATTCACATAGGTTCCCTACATAATTTATTTTATTTTTTAAACATTATTTATATTATTTATTTATTTATTTAGAAGAGTTTTTTTTTTTTTACTCATGAGAGACACAGAGAGAGAGAGGCAGAGACACAGGCAGAGGGAGAAGGAGGCTCCATGCAGGGAGCCCCATGTGGGATTCGATCCCAGGACTCCGGGATCATGCCCTGAGCCAAAGGCAGGTGCTAAACTGTTGAACCACCCAGGTGCCCCTACATGATGATTTATAACGTCACTAAGTCTATACCGTTGGACAAGTTACTTAACTCTAAGCTTCAGTTTCTTCCTTTGTAAAATGGAAAATACGGAGTTTCTTCATATGATCTTTAAAGGCTCAAATACATTTAAAGCACTCAGCCCTGTCTCTGGCAGGTAATAAGCACACACACAAAATATTATTATTGTTATAAATATATCTCTTAAAAAAACAGAAGCACTTTGGAAAGAGGAAAATGTAACATTTTACTGTTTTTAATATCATAGTGATGATTTATGAATATGATAACATTAGTGCTAAGTCCTCAAATAAAAATACGTTGAAGACTCTTGAATGATGATATACCATCCTAGTTAAAAGTAGGATATTGAAAAAAAAAAAAAAAAAAGTAGGATATTGCTAGAGTCTGTTGAGTAACAAAACTAAATAATCAGTATTCGTATAAAATTCAGTGCATTTATCCTAAATGTATCAATAAAGTTCTTTGTTGTCTTTAAAAACTATTTTGTCAGCTTGAGCAATAAAACCTTATTTTCTTTTTTTCTTCTTTTGATTCTTTGAAATGAGCACATCATAGTCCATAAAGTTAACTACTGTTTTTTCTGGAATAACATTTTTTCTTCTTTTTTCTTTTTTAGTGAGACACATGTTTATTCAAACACAAGATACCCCAAATCCCAACAGTTTAAAGTTTATTCCAGGAAAACCAGTTCTTGAGACAAGGACCATGGATTTTCCCACACCAGCTGCAGCATTTCGCTCCCCTCTGGCTAGGTATATTGCTGTTTCTCATTTGTTTTTACCAAGAAACATAAATAACTGACTTTGGGGGTAAGGCAGCCTCATTTAGTGATTGCGTTTTTAGGTGCACTGCACTGTTTTCAGTGTAGAGAATGCTTTATTTTCTTCTCAGGTAAGAGATTTAAGAAAAATAACAGTTGATATTAGGAAACCCTTCTCCTGAAAAGTAATGTATTTGAGAGATCTATAGGGATCCCTGGGTGGCACAGCGGTTTGGTGTCTGCCTTTGGCCCAGGGTGTGATCCTGGAGACCCAGGATCGAATCCCACATCAGGCTCCCGGTGCATGGAGCCTGCTTCTCCCTCTGCCTGTGTCTGTGCCTCTCTCTCTCTCTCTGTGTGTGACTATCATAAATAAATAAAAAAAAAAAAAAAAAAAAGATCTATAGCAAGACTAAGATTTTATATTTTCACTTAAAGAAAGTTCATCAAAATGATAACATAAATTTCCATTCTAAATCTTTAAAACTGTTCATAAAAAGAAGTGAAAAGTTCATTTTTTTCTTAAGGATAACTGAATTTTTTGGATGTTTCAAAATGGAGCAGTTTCTAAAATATTCCACTCAGAACTATAAATAATAATAATTATTAGATTTGGCATGATTTTTAAAAAACTGGTCAATTAGACAGTTTTTTTATAATAAATTTATTTTTTATTGGTGTTCAATTTACCAACATACAGAATAACACCCAGTGCCCATCCCATCAAGTGCCCCCCTCAGTGCCCGTCACCCATTCATCCCCACCCCCTGCCCTCCTCCCCTTCCACCACCCCTAGTTCGTTTCCCAGAGTTAGGAGTCTTTATGTTCTGTCTCCCTTTCTGATATTTAGACACAGTTTTTAAATTCACTACATGTTAAATGTAGGTCAGACGATAAAGGACAATAAAATTACTGGAATAAACCTCTTTTTAGTAATAGCTAGAGAAATTATTTGTAATAAGATGTATTAGATCAATCTACATTAATTTACATTAGCCTGATACTGATTGCCAGGGGTATTTGGAAAGTAAATCTTAGATAACTGCTTCTTTATTTTTTATTTTTTATTTATTTTTATTTTTATTTATTTATGATAGTCACACAGAGAGAGAGAGAGAGAGAGGCAGAGACATAGGCAGATGGAGAAGCAGGCTCCATGCACTGGGAGCCCGACGTGGGATTCAATCCCGGGTCTCCAGGATCGCACCCTGGGCCAAAGGCAGGCGCTAAACCGCTGCGCCACCCAGGGATCCCTAGATAACTGCTTCTATACACACAGCCATTTTATATGAAGAGCCAGAAATATATTCATCTCAGGAATTTGAAAATTTTTTTTAATTAAAAAAATTTTTTTAGTAGACTCCATGGCCAGCATGGAACCCAGTGTGGGGCTTGAACTCAGGACCCTGAGACTGAGATCTGAGCAGAGATTAAGAGCCAGCCTCTTAACTGATGGAGCCACCCAGGCTTCCCTTCTAAAATTTCTCCTTAATAAAAATGTGCCTTTCCTTTAACCTACACATGCCACTTCTCATGATATACCTTAGAGCATTTGTTTTTCATACTTTTTTTTTTACAGTCCACAGTAAGAAACATTTTATATTACAAACCAGTATATACATACATGTAGATGAACGTATAATTTGTACATATTCGATGGTACAGTTTTCACCCTGACATTATATATTCTTATTTCCTTTCTTATTTTCTTTATTCTATTCTGTTTTATTATATTCCATAAAATCCAGATCAATACCTAACTGATTTTACAAGTTACTAGTGGAGTTGAAAAACACTGCCTTAAAGAACATCCACATACATATACAAGTTGGTACCACGATGTTCATTGCAGCTTTGTTGGTAATGTTAACGAATTGGAAACAACCTAAATACTCATCAGTAGGAAGAGTTCAATAAACTTCGTTTGTCCATAGTCTGTAGATATTAAAAATGATGAGAAGAACCCTCATTTACTGTCATAGGCTGACCTCTAAGACCCACTGTTAGTGTGCCTGGGTGGCTTAGTCAGTTAAGCGTCTGACTCTTGATTTCAGCTTGGGTCATGATCTCAGGGTTGTGATATTGAGCCCTGCATCAGGCTCTGCACTGGGCATGGAGACTGCTTAAGATTCTCTCTCCCTTTCTCTTTGTCCCTCTGTCCCCATCTCTCTCTCCCTCTCTAAAAAATAAAAAGAAAGAAAAAAAAAAAGAAAAGAAAGAGACTGTTAAGTGAGGAGAGCATGTTGCAGAACACTGAGTACTGTATGAGTATTATGTATATAAAAACCCAAAACTATACTAACATAAGGTCTGGAAGACTGTATGCCCAAGTGATAACAGTAGATTTGGGGGAGGGGTGGTCAAGAGGCATTTTCAGTTTGTATGAATAGTTTGAAATGTTTACATCAAGAATGAATTTATGTATTTTGTATTTAAAAGGATATAAAAGTGAAAAAGACACTCTGTTCAGTTACAGATTAGCTGGAGCTTATTCCTGTCAGATGTTAGTTGGCAAAAGCCCTTTTCAAATTAGTCTTTTGAAAGCAGCTCATTTCCTGAATTCTCAGAATTTATTATCTTCAGTCAAGCAAAACTAATCTTGTTTTTGTTGTTTTAACAGAGAATGTTTTTACTGTAAGCTAGATGTAAGCTTCCTGAAAACAGAGACCAGTCTGTCTTGCTCATCATTCTAGCTCTAGTGCTTAGTACAGTGTGATATTCAGTAAGTTTTGAAATATTTATTGAATGAATGAGTAACTGAATAAATAAGAATAAACAGTAGTGTATCTTACTTCAGAGAGTCATTTGACCTATTTCTCACTATCCTATATACAAGACAAATTTAAGCACAGTGTAAGTCTGTCTCTAGTGACATGTAAGAGGGCTCTGTAGTATCTGTAATATCTCTGTAGTTGGCATGTGTATTCAATACATTTCTTTATCTGCGACGTTGATAGTGATAGTTACCAGTTTTCAGATGGGAACAATCGCTTCTATGTTAGGTGGCAAAATTCAGAGAAATGTTTAAAAAGTTTCAGTAGGCTAAAAAAAAAAAAAAAGTTTCAGTAGGCTGAAATGATAGGTTAAAGCAAGTCAGCTAAATTCTAACAGGAACAAATACTAAGGCTTGTTATTTAAATTTTTAAAACAAATAGCACAATTGTGGGATAGAAGAATCTGACTTTTTAGTTTGTTATGTTGGATGTGATGCAGTACTCAAAAAAGTCAGTCAAACTTTAAGAGTTTGTCCAGCCCAAGAGCGGCAACAGTCTTTATATTCTGTGTAAGTTAGACTGCATTTGGCATATGTGTTCAGTTCCGGGTATCATATTTTATTTTCGACATTGTAAAAGTTGAAATTGTTCCAAGAAAAGTAACTTAAATGGCAAAGCATGTGTAATCATGTTTGAAACTCCTTTTCAGCTTTTTCTTTCTTTAGGTTCTTTAGAACCTATGTAGTCTTGCCTAAAAGTCCCCATGATATGGCCCAATATTGAGTTGATTCTTCTGTATGGTCCTTTCATTTGAGAAAAAAGCTTTCATAACAGTGCAGGTGTACAGAGCCAGTCAACGGACCTACTTATATATAGGTCTGCTTGGGTTTATTGGATCAATACTATGCAGCCAGGTACCTTGTAACTTCTTGTAGGTTTAATATTGAATTAGAGAACCCAGATGACATTTTTTTAGATAAATTCCTAAATAATTTCAAATTAGTAATTCCAATAATACTCTTACAATGGTAGACAAAGAAAAGGTAAACTGTAACCTTTTTTGGAGTGTGTCAGCTTTTATTCCTAATAAGGGGTAAGGGGATAAGGAAATTGCTCTGGAGTGTAATACTAGGTATGGTACATATACCAGTGATTGGGGAAGGAAGATGTATTTCAAAATCCCTTGTAGGGACTTTCCTTTTTTTTTTTTAATTTTTTAAAAAATTTATTCACGAGAAACAGAGAGAGAGGCAGAGACACAGGCAGAGGGAGAAGCAGGCTCCATTCAGGGAGCCCGACGTGGGACTCGATCCCAGGACTCCAGGATCACGCCCTGGGCTGAAGGCAGCACTGAACCTCTGAGCCCCCCGGGCTGCCCATGTAGGCACTTTCCAAATAATAATCTTCCCCTCCTCCTCTTAGAGGATTTTATTTTTATTCTATTTTATTTTATTTTTATTTTTGTTAATATTTTATTTATTTATTCATAGAGACACAGAGAGAGAGGCAGAGAGAGAAGCAGGCTCCCTGCAGGGAGCCTGACATGGGACTCGATCCAGGGTTTCCAGGATCACGCCCTGGGCTGCAGGCGGCGCTAAACCGCTGCGCCACCGGGGCTGCCCCTCTTAGAGGATTTTAAAAATTAATTTTATTGAGGTATAATTTACATGAAATAAAATTCGTCAATTTTAAGTGTATAGTGCAGAGTTTTTGTTTTTTAAGATTTTATTTATTTATTCATGAGAGAGGGAGAGACACAGGCAGAGGGACAAGCAGGCTCCATGCAGGGAGCCCGATGTGGGACTCGATCCCCGGTCTCCAGGATCACACGCTGGACTGAAGGCAGCGCTAAACTGCTGAGCCACCCGGGCATCCCTAGTCCAGAGTTTTGATAAATATATAAAATTGTGTAACCACCAGTAAAATAAAAATATGCAACATTTTTATCACTGCAGAAATCCCTCATTTCTCTTCCCATAGGATCTTTTTGATTCACTTTCATATGGTGGTAACTATTTTGTTTCAGGGTAATGAATCCCAGCTTTGTTGAGATATAATTGATGTAAAACATTGTGTAAGTTTAAGGTATACAGTGTGCTGACTTGATATACATGTGCCTTGCAAAATGCTTACCACAGTGAAATTAGTTAACACATCTGTCACCCTGGTAACTATTGATCTTTCTGCCATCATAGTTGTATATTTTCTAGAGTTTCATATAAATAGCACCTTACAGTCTTTTGTGTTTGGCTTCTTACATTTAGCCTAATGCTTTTGAGAGCCCTCCTTATTTTTGCATGTTCCAGTAGTTTATTCTTTTTTATTGCTTAGTAGTACTGCATTTTACAGGTACACACAGTCTGTCTGTTCAGTTATTCACTAGCTGATAGACATTTCCAAACGTTCTTTTTGGCTTATAAATAAAGCTGCTATACAGATTTATATACAGGTCTTTGTGGAGCATGTTTTCATTTTTCTTAGGTAAATACCTAAGAGTGGGATTGCTAGATCTTAGGGTAAGAGGATGAAACAAGATTGGCTAGGAGTTGATAATTGTCGGCCATGAATTATTGATGTTGGTGATGATATGTTAAAGGTTCTTTTACTTTTCTGTCTACCTTTGTATGTGTTTAAACTTTTCTATAATAAAGCATTTTATTACCTCTTATTTTTTATTTATTCACAGACAGTTATTTAGGATTGAAGGTGTAAAAAGTGTCTTTTTTGGACCAGATTTCATCACTGTCACAAAGGTAAACATAGGATTATATAAAATAATGTGTCAAGTTCTGTTAATTTTTCCTAACATTCATCTCCAAAATTTTCTTTCTTAGTGTATTTTATACATATTGTTATTAAAAATCTCAAATTGTTTACTTCTTCTATTTTTCCAGTTAATTGTTAAATAGAATTTTCAACTTGAAGTTAACTATAGTCCAAATCCCTCATTTTTTATTTTTTATTTATTTATTTATTTTTTTAAAGATTTTATTTATTTATGAGAGACACACAGAGAGAGAGAGACAGAGACAGAAACAGAGACACAGGCAGAGAGAGAAGCAGGCTCCATGCAGGGAACCTGATGTGGGACTTGATCCTGGGTCTCCAGGATCACACCCTGGGCTGAAGGCGGCACTAAACCACCGAGCCACCGGGGCTGCCCAAAAATCCCTCATTTTTTAAAAGAGAAAAACTTGAGCTTCAGAGGATTGAATACAGAATTGTGTCCAGTATTTTATATCCTACAGCAGGGCCAGGACTCAACCTGGGCAGGACTAGAATTTAGGCTCCAAGTATTATTTTTACTAATTCTTTTTTTTTTTTCTTTCATACTTGAGATTTTATTGGTGGTTTTGATATTTTTAGTAGTTCTTAATTTAAAATGATAGAGTAAAAAGAGAAGCAAACAGATATAATCAAACTATGTTTATATATTTGACCAACAGAATGAATGTGTACCTGCTTTCAAAGCAGGCTCTTAAGTCATGGCACATCTGCTGCAGTACTTCAGAACTTCACAGATAGGAGCAGTGGACTGTGGTGTTCTGCAGCACCTGTTAACTTGTGGATGTCAGAAAGTCCGTCTAACCATTCTACCCATTTCCCAACAGCTGAGGTGGTATCCTCTAGAAAAGGCAGTTCCGTTTTTTTTTTTTTTTTTTTTAAGATTTATTTATTTATTCATGAGATTCACAGAAAGAGAGGCAGAGACAGAGGCAGAGGGAGAAGCAGGCTCCATGCAGGGAGCCTGACGTGGGACTTGATCCTGGGACCCCAGGATCAATGAGGTCCTGGGCTGAAAGCAGCGCCAAACCGCTGAGCCACCGGGACTGCCCAGGCAGTTCTGTTTTTAAGTCTACTAGATGAATGGGAAATGGACTGTTGAAATTGGAACTATGTTCACTTTTAGGTCTGTTGATTGTGTGTATTGATGGTAAGTGATGATAAGTGATATTGATGTGTATCACTAACTGAATCACTTGTTTAAGATTATGTCAGAATCAAAACTTTTTATGTACTTAAGAAGTTTGAAAGGATTACTCTGAGGTTTTTTTTTTGTTTTTTTTTTTTTTTTTTTTATATGATAGAGATAGAGAGAGAGAGAGAGGCAGAGACACAGGCAGAGGGAGAAGCAGGCTCCATGCACCGGGAGCCCGATGTGGGATTCGATCCCGGATCTCCAGGATCGCGCCCTGGGCCAAAGGCAGGCGCCAAACCGCTGCGCCACCCAGGGATCCCTACTCTGAGTTCTTGATGTACTGATAGAACTGATAAAAGTGGACTGGATCAGTGACGTGTTACAAACAGTCCAGTACAGTATTCTCTTAACAGCTTTCTATGTGTGGAGGAGAATTAGTTTTCCTCCATGGTGGCAGTCCCACTGGCTCTAGTTTTTCCTACAAGTTTCCCAAATGTGAAATGTTTTTCCCTGTTGTTTTAAAGTGTTACCAGCTCTAAATTCTCACAGAGCCCTCCCTTACCCCTATCGGTTGAAGTGGCTCTCCCTCCAGGAGCTCATTGCTCTGTTTATTGTCTTCATTGCACTTATCACTTAGTCACATTTTTTTGGTTGATTTTTATTATGTGTCTTTCCTACATTGGAATGTAAACTCCATAAAGATAGAGATTGCCCATCTTGTTAAGTTCACCTAGAACAATGCCTAGCACATGGTATGCACGTCAAGAAATTTTTGTAGAAAGAAGCAATGACATAAGACTTCATAGACTGAATTTTCAGGCTTTGAGGGGTTTCTGCCAATAGAACTGTGGTGAGTAAATCCGTGATGACCAATCCCACTTGCTTACCAGTGTAGAGACATCTGACCTATCTTTGGTATTCTTCAGTTTGCTTTCTTTGATATTTTTTGAGGGTGAACGAGGACCAATTTTGTTTAATATCTCCAACGTGTCTGGTATGGCATTTACATAACAGAAGTGCTTTACGTATATCATCTAATTTAATTAGGTAAACTAGGTATTCTTGTCTTCGTTTTATAAATGGCAAATTATGTGTTTATTTTATTTACTTTTTATTTTTATTTTTTTTTAATATTTATTTATTTATTTATTCAGAGAGAGAGGCAGAGACACAGGCAGAGGGAGAAGCAGGCTCCATGCAGGGAGCCTGACATGGGACTCGATCCTGGGTCTCCAGGATCACACCCCGGGCTGCAGGTGGCGCTAAACTGCTGCGCCACCGGGGCTGCCCTATGTGTTTATGTTAAAATAACAAGATTTTTTTTTTTTTTTTTTTTAGTCCTTTTAAATACAGCCTATGGCATGTAAAAATTTTTTAGATGAAAATGTGAGTGTGTCTTACAGAGTTGTTTTTTTTCTTTGACTTGATTTTGGTAAGTCAGCTTTTATTTCCTTCCTTATTCATAATTTAATTACTCTTTCTGGAATGTTTCCAGCCCCACTATTTTTTCTTAAGTAAAATAGCATAACTAATAAATAATAATTTAAGTTAGGGCATATATTGAAATTTAACAGGTAGAATAGTGATTTGTTTTCTTTCAGTTACCTTTTGTAAGCACTATTTCATCTACCTGATACCTTCAGCTATTACCTGTTTCCTTTTCTGATTTATAATTGATAATTCAGAGACTTTTTATATATAATTTGTTATTAAAATGAATATTCTATGTTTTTTACAGGTATATTCATAAAAATGAGTATTTTATATATAATTTGTTAAAAATGAATTATTTATTTCTTTAGCAGAGTACAGACAGTTTTCTATTTTTCTATCCTTTGAAATAACTTTAATAATTCCAATTTTTTTTAAGTAAGGTCTGTGTCCAACATGGGGCTTGAACCCATGACCCCAAGATCAAGAGTCATGTTTTACTGACTGAACCAGCAGGCACTCCTGTTACTTTTTTCTAAATGAGTAAATGTGTTTGAAGCTTATGTACTGCCTTTTTTTCTCATTCAGATAACTTTGGAATATTTTTCTTTTTTTTTTATTACCACTATTTTCCTACTCAGTAGAGCCCCTACTTCCTGAAGATCTGAAGCCCTCTGATCCATATTCCCAATAAGTTACTAAAGTGTTATCCAGAACCAGTTCCTATTCCCAGTCACTAAGGCACTCACTAGTTTTGCTCTTGTATCCATAGAAGTGCTCATTTATCTTGTCTTCTGAATACCATGTCTAAATCGTTTTTTTTTTTTTTAAGATTTTATTTATTTGAGAGAAAGAGCGAGCATGCACATGAGTAGAGAGAGAATCTCAAGCTGTGAACTGAGCACAGAGCCCGACATGGTATTTGATGCCAGGACCCCGAGATCATGACCTGAGCTGAAATCAAGAGTCTAATTTAAAAAAAAAAAAATGCTTAAAATTAAAAAAAAAAAAAATGTTTAAGGGATCCCTGGGTGGTGCAGCGGTTTAGCGCCTGCCTTTGGCCCAGGGCGCGATCCTGGAGACTTGGGATCGAATCCCACGTCAGGCTCCCGGTGCATGGAGCCTGCTTCTCCCTCTGCCTATGTCTCTGCCTCTCTCTCTCTGTGTGACTATCATAAATAAATTAAAAATTAAAAAAAAAAAGAAATCAAGAGTCAGATGCTCAAATGACTGAGCTATCCAGGCACCCTGAATTGGGTTCTTTTTTTTTTTTTTTTTTATTCAGTCTATTCATTTATTCATTCTTTCAATGTATTTATTGAGCACTCTTGTGTGCATGCTGGTAACTGAAGACACAGTGACCCCAAAGGCATGATACCTGCACTTTACGGTCTAGGGAGTCTAATCTGGTGACAGAACTCTTGCATATTATTTTTGTTTTGTTTTGTTTTGTTTTGTTTTTTTTAATTTATTTTTTATTGGTGTTCAATTTACTAACATACAGAATAACCCCCAGTGCCCGTCACCCATTCACTCCCACCCCCCGCCCTCCTCCCCTTCCACCACCCCTAGTTCGTTTCCCAGAGTTAGCTGGGTTCTTAATCCATGGCAAAAATAGCCCCTTTATGCATGTGGACTCATTTTTTTTTTCTCATTTTTAATAGTATTTAAGTATAGCCACTGGCTAACAGCCCCCTGAGAATCTAAATGGACTGCATCTAATAGTTTTTCCTCCTAAAGAGCTCTCTTTTAAAAAACTAAAAGAAAATATGCTCCCTTTCTCTTTTTAGTTATAGTACTATCTAGGTATTTAATAATCCACTTTTAAAAAAAATGGAATCAACTAGTTGGCCAGACATAGAAGTGACATAGTTATTCTTTTTTAAGGACCAGGCTCGGGGGATACCTGGGTGGCTCAGCGGTTTAGCGCCTGCCTTCGGCCCAGGGCATGATCCTGGAGTCCCAGGATCGAGTCCTACATCGGGCTCCCTGCATGGAGCCTGCTTCTCCCTCTGCCTGTGTCTCTGCCTCTCTCGCTCTCTCTCTGTGTCTTTCATGAATAAATAAATAAAATCTTTAACAAAAAAAAAAAGGATCCCAGGCTCGTTGGAGGTTCATAAGTCCTCTAGCACAACAGCTATAGATAAGAATGTTAATGTTCTCCAGTTTTGTCTTTAAATTTCTTCAGTTCTCTTAAGTAATACATGTGAATTGAAGTTTTTGGATACTTGTGGGATATCTTGTATATTTGATCAAACAACCCTATCCTATTTCCTTTAAAAGAGTAGGAATTCTCTTGGTCATTTTCTTTAATCACTGAGTTCATTCAATATTTTAATTTTCTTCACTTCATGAAAAAAAGTATCTTTTAATCATTGTAATATCTCCCTATACAAGACATGGTACTACAGCACACTTAATACAAGTTTGATGAATGAATGGATGAATGTATGAGGAATGTTCTAAGATTATATCTTCCAAACGTCCTTATAAGCCAGATCCATTAAGGACTGGAATTGACAGGTCTTCTCCAGAAATGCCTGCTGTTGTTACACAGTATAGGATGTATATAGGAAAAGATTTTTAAAAGATACAAAGTATTGTTTTGTATTAGTCTTTGCTTTTGATTAGAAATACAGCATTTTCCTTTAAATATTTACAGGAAAGCGAAGAGTTAGACTGGAATTTACTGAAACCAGATATTTATGCAACAATCATGGATTTCTTTGCTTCTGGCTTACCCTTAGTTACTGAGGAAACATCTTCAGGAGAAGCAGGTAAGGTACTGTGCTGGGTAATTCATATTTAATCTAATTAAAAATTTTTTTCCTACTTTCTTCACATTTCTCTTGATTTTGGAAGTCATGAGAATACAGATTTTTGTCGTTGTACCATGTTTAGATCTGGAACCAATTCTAGAGGGAACAAAACTTCACATATACTAGTTTTTTTCATCATTTTTGAAAACTTGTATATAAATTGAATATATTATACAAAACTGAAGTTTTCAATTACAAAAATTTTCCAACTTGTTTTCCTCTCAGATTTAATAGAGGTTAATTTTTTGCCATAGTTGTTTTAGACTGATTTTTCAATAAAACATTAAAGACAACCCAAACCCCACAAACCCCATCCATCAGTTTCCCCTTTCTGTTTCCAGAGATGTATGTAAACCTGGTTTGTTTTTGAACTTTTACTATAAGTCTCTGCAGGGAATATATGGTATTGGTTTTTTAAACTTCAAACAATGTATGTTATATATATACAACCATTCTGAAAAAATGTAGTTCTAGGTTAATTGCTAGATCGTATTATATAATAAATTTAATGTAAATATACTAGAAGGATAAATGCTAAATTCTGATAGTGATTGTTTATGGAAGTGATAGTGGGGAATGGAACTTAGGTTTGTTGGCGTAAGAGAATTTTTTGCCTTTTTTTAAAAAAAGAGTTATTTATTTATTTTAGAGAGAGAACATGTGTGCTTGTGTGTGGGAGGAGGGGCCGAGGGAGAGACTCATTCAAGCTGACTCTCTGCTGAGTGTGGAGCCTGGTGTGGGCTTTATCTCATGACCCATGAGGTCATGACCTGAGCTGAAACCAAGAGTCCAATGCTCACTGACTGAGCCACCAGATGCCCAACATAAGAGAGTTTTAGTTTTATTATATTTGATTTTTTTATTAAAAAGATTCAAAGTTAATATAATTTAACATTGATAATTTTTATTTACATTGTTGTCAGAATTCTGTGTGTGTATTGTAGCATAATTGGGATTATCTGTATTTTTAGTTTTCCTAAAGGTTAATTTCTGAAAAAAATTTCTAAACCTTAAAATTTTTAAAAAGGTATTGAAGGTCAGTATATAACCTTACAAAGTAAAATCAAAAATGAAACAAAATGAAAGAACTGATTTTTATTCAGATTTGTAGAACATTTTGTAAATTTTCATAAGGGTTACATCTATATTTAGTATGGTTGTCATTTTGAAAAAATACTAAATTGAAAAAAGTGTAAGTTAATTTATGAAGTAGGTGTGGCTTTGTGTCTCAAACTGTACATCAGAATCCAGGCAATCTTTTTTCTCTGCCACTTCTCAATCCTTCAGGATGATGAAAGTTTACAAATTAGTAACCAAAAAAATTCAAACCCTAACATCATTAGTAGATCAAGTTATGTCAGTTAGACACCTTTATTGTCAAGTATTTTTTTTTTAAAGATTTATTTATTCATGATAGACATAGAGAATGAGGCAGAGACACAGGAGGAGGGAGAAGCAGGCTCCATGCCGCCGGGACCCCGATGTGGGACTTGATCCCGGGTCTCCAGGATCGCGCCCTGGGCCAAAGGCAGGCGCTAAACCGCTGAGCCACCCAGGGATCCCCTATTGCCAAGTATTGAGTTGACTGGTGCTCCTTAATTTCCTTCAGAGAATCCAGGGGCGCATGGGTGGCATAGTTGGTTGAACAACAGACTCTTAGCTTCTGCTCAGGTCGTGATCTCGGGGTCATGAAATCGAGCCCCATGTTGAGCTCCATACACAGCACAGAGTCTGCTAGAGACTCTTTGTCTCTCTGCGCCTCCTCCTGGCACATGCGTGTGTGTTTTCACTCAAATAAACAAATCTTAAAAAAGTTTTTTTCTTCAGAGAATCAAATGATCTTCCCATCTCCCCAACTATCATTTCATTTCCATTTCCCTTATATCACCATCAGTTACATGTTCTGTGCTTTTATTATTTTTTTTAATGAGACATTAAGTTAAAATCATCCTGGTTTAGTACTAGTATTTGCATTGATATAAAATTTCTGGGTTTTTTTAAATTAAAAATTTTTTTGAGATTTTATTTATTTATTTGAGAGAGGGAGATAGCAACAGAGATAGCAAGAAAGAGCTAGAGCAGGGAGGAGAGGGAGAAGCAGGCTCCCCCCTGAACAGGGAGCCTGACACAGGGCTCCATCCCAAGACTCCAGGATCATGACCTGAGCCGAAGCAGATACTTCACTGACTGAGCCTCTCAGGTGTCACTAAAATTTCTACTGTTGATATATTTTATTTGCAATTGTTTCTAGGATCTGAAGAAGATGATGAAGTTGTGGCAATGATTAAGGAATTGTTAGATACTAGAATACGGTATGTGCTTATCCATTCTTTTTTTTTTTTTTTAAAGATTTTATTTATTCATGAGAGAGAGAGAGAGAGAGGGGCAGAGATGCAGGCAGAGGGAGAAGCAGGCTTCGTGCAGGGAACCTGATGTGGGACTCGATCCTGGGTCTCCAGTATCACACCCTGAGCCGAAGGCAGGCGCCAAACCACTGAGCCACCCAGAGATCCCCCTGTGCTCATCCATTCTGCCTGAAATCATACATATTTTAGAGGCAGTTTTCATTATAGCAGTGTACTTTTAGGTGTCTGGGAGGAAAAAACCCAAAAGTCTAATAAATAAATAGAAGTTAATGTCAACCACAGTATATAACCATGGCAATTGAATTTAAAGCCTGTATATTATGTATATTCACTCAAAATTTTAAAACAGTTTGTCTAAACATAGTGAAGGAATTTATCTTTTACAGTCACCATCTAAGTTTGATATTGTTACAATACCAAATCTCTTAAGATGAAAAAAGGAGTCGAACAGTATTTGGGTGGATTGTGAGAAGAGAAGTAGTACTTTTTTTTCAGGCCATTGCCCATAAAGAATAAATTTAAATGAGTGGAGAACTGTAGGCTTCCACTTTTGCTTGTAGCAGACTCATGGTCCTGATAAGAACTCCCAGAACTACAATAAAATACAATAAAATTTTTTTTTTGTTTGAAAACAGTAGAGAGCTGCCAAAGCACACAAGATCCTATAGAAAAGGGAAGCTTGTTAAGGCTTCCTGTGGGTCATTTTGCCGATTGTTGGTGTGAGGCTGCGGAGTGAGAGCCTGGGCAGAGGGCAAACTGTTTGTATCTGCTAAATGTGAACGTATGTACTTTCTTGATTGAGCAATTCTGTGCTCGAGGTATTCCCAGTAGTCGTGTACATGTATACCAAAAGACGTCTGCAAGAATCTCCTCAGCTGTATTGTTTGTAAAAGTCAAAAACTGATCTTAACGCCAATGTCCAGCAGCAATAGCAGGGAGAAGTTCTGGCATTTTTCACTTAATGGAATACTATGTGATGATGAGGAAAAATCTCATAAAGAGTAAAATAAGCCAAATACAAAAGACTAAATGCTATATGTTTTTTTTTAATATTTTATTTATTCATTTATGATGGACATAGAAGGGGGGGCAGAGACAGAGGCGGAAGGAGAAGCAGGCTCCATGCCGGGAGCCCAACGTGGGACTTGATCCCGGGGCCCCAGGACCACACCCCAGGCCAAAGGCAGGCACCAAACCGCTGAGCCACCCAGGGGTCCCCGTGCTATATGTTTTTTAAATGGAATTTATATTTATAAAGTTAAAAAGCAGGCAGAATTAATCAGTGGTAATAACCAGTTAGGAGAAGATTACTTTTTGTTGTGAGGAAGCACAGAAGGGAATTCTGGGGTGCTAGCATTGTGTGTTGGCCTGGGACAAATGTGTGCTCATTTTGTAAAGATTCATTTAATTGACCATAAGTGATTTATGCATTTTTCATATTAATTGTTATATTTCCATGCAAAGTTTACCTGAAAAAAAAAAACAGCATGTGTTCTGTCAGTCTGCCTCTGTTCATTCACAAGAAATGAGTATTATCTTAGGTAATTACTGTAATTACTAGGACATCTAAGATCTTAAATGCCTAAAAAGATTGCAAATAAGCAGGATTAAAATATAATAAGTAAAGCAAACACTTGTATGAGTGAGTTTTGGCATTTTATCTGAAATTTTAAAAAAATTACAAATGAGATTAGCTATAATACTCATTTTCTGTTGTATAAGTAGCTCTAACTTTATGAATTTACCAATATAAAATCTAAGCCCTAAGTTGTTTTAAATGTTTTTGACGGAAACTTCAGGTCTCTTACATACATCACAAATATTCTGTGACCACAGGCCAACTGTGCAGGAAGATGGCGGAGATGTTATCTATAAAGGCTTTGAAGATGGCATTGTCCAGCTGAAGCTCCAAGGTTCTTGTACCAGCTGCCCCAGTTCAATCATTACTCTGAAAAATGGAATTCAGAACATGCTGCAATTTTATATTCCAGAGGTGGAGGGTGTAGAACAGGTATGCCAATATTATATGACACTTGAAACTCAATATTAAAATAAATTTTGGGGGGGGAGAAAAGAAATTTGTCACCTTACATATTCTTCAGGGCCTGGAACTTTGTGTTCTAATTGTTATCAGACTTGAAGATTCCTTATTTTAGAATTCACTTTAGTGTTATGAATACCTACTATTTGCCAGGCCTTTTTTACAAATATTATTTCTTTAATCTCACAACACAGTATTGAGTAAAGCATTCCCATTTTACATATAAGGAAATGGAGACTCAGAGGCCATACTGCTGCTCTGGTTGTAGAAAAATTATGAAAAGAGGATTTAAAACATGGAATTTTGTAGATGAGAGTTGGAAGTCCTCTCTGGAAGAGCTCCACTATATCATACTTACCTGGGCCAGAGCTCATCGAGAGATCATGCTTTGTTGTATAGTAAAACAGTGTACTGAGCAGAGGTATAGCCTGCTAGCATTTTTTTTCTCCCCAAGGTACCTAAGGAATATAGCACAGAACCTTCTCAGCGGTAATAGTGACTTTCACTGCAGCAGTTCTCAACCAAGAGACTTGGCCTTATGGAAAGAGATTATCAAGGAGGAAAAGAATGGAAATTAGAAATTTGAAAACACTCTTTAGATCGTTCTGTGCCTTTAAGGAGAGGTATCTCCTCAGCTTTTCTGAGAACCACTCATCTGGGTGGTATTAAAGTCTGTCCTTTTGGTACAGTACATGCCATCTCCTCTTTGAAGGCCTTATCAGTCCTCCCCTTGGACTTAGGCTCTGTCTACTCTGGTTCAAAGCCTCTTTGAGTGTGTGTTTCAGATTTATGTTTATGGGGAAGTTCCTTGGGAGGTTTGTAATCATATCCAGGTCTTTGTGTTCCTCTTCAACACTTAGTCCTGTGTGTTTCTTTGTATTATAAAGTATTTGGAAATATTTTTCCAAATTTAGGAATGTTCTGCCTAAAAAAGGAGGTGATTGACAAAATTATTTGGATTGAATGTTGCTGAGATTAATTATAAAATAACCATTCCTTAGAAATAAATATCCATTTGTACACAACTCAAAAGAGAAACTATGAGAGAAGTACTTCTCCATGATAATCTCGGATCAGAATCAGATTCTTCTAGATTTAAAGAAACATAATGTTCCATTATCTTCTTTGTTCACTTATCCAGGGCGGGGTAGTGAATTGGTAGTCAGGTTATAAACTTGAATTGGTGTTTAATTGTAGTAGGTGTGTTGAAAACAAACAAAAATCTTGAGTTTGTGTAACTCTTTTCCTCTCTAAAGGACAACCTTTTGTTTTCTGAGTAATATATTATTAACTCATGAAAAGTTATTAATCTTGGGGCACCTGGGTGGTGCAGTTGGTTACGTGTCCCACTCTTGGTTTTGGTTCAGGTCTGATCCCAAGGTTGTGACATGGAGCCTCGCCTGGGCTCTGTGCTCAGTGGGGACTCCGCTTCTCCCTCTCCTGCTGCCCCTCCCCCAGCTTGTGCTCTCTCTCTCTCTTTCTCTCAAGTAAATAAACCTGTTGTTAATAAATAAATCTTTTCATTTTTAATTGGGTATTCATTAGTATCTTTCTAATAATTTTACATTAAAAATGAAGATCTTCACAATTTTTTAAGGTATAAAATGAATTTTTATCTGAGTTAAACCAAAATAATTAGTTGTTAGCATGATATTTTATTTCTTTACTTTTTGGGGGGATTCATTTTTCTAAGATATATTTTATAATAGTTTGGTATAGCTCCTAAGAATATATTCAAGTATATAGAATGCTTTGGGGAGATAAAAAAAAAGTCAGTTAATATTAGTCTTGTGACTAGGAAATAAAAAGTTAGTTAATTGTTATGGTCAGTGTCCAGCTGAGACTCTGCTATTAGATTTTTTTGGGATAAGAAAAAGAGACCACTGCTTAATTAATTTGCTAATATTAAATTTGCTTCTATGTTATGATACCAGGTTGTGAGACAAACTTTGTACTTTGGGGGCTGTTGATAGACTTACTCTTACTGGGTTGACATGCATTATACAGTGTATTTTAGGTAAGCAAGTAATGGTACAATCAGGAAAATAGCAATTTCTAATCCTTAATTCTTAAATTCTCTCTCTCTTTTTTTTTTTTTTGGTTTTAGGTTATGGATGATGAATCAGATGAAAAAGAAGCAAACTCAACTTAAAAGAATTAGAATTTTTTGTGGGCCCAGCAATTGGACTTACTGATAATATATACCAAGCGTTTATTATTAATCTAAGAAACTTGAGGATTAATAAAATATGCCCTTTTTTCAGAGACTTATATATAAATATTGCATGTTTGCTTTACCTCATATGAGTTATTTATAACATCCTGAATCATCTGTACACGTGGATTTTATCCAAGGATATTTTAATGTTTGTTCTTTATTTCTCATGGTTCCTTCTTTGCATAATATGTGAAGCAGTTCATTTTCTCCCATTTAATTTATTTACTTTTTAAATACAGAATACGGAGAATGCTTTTAAAAATACTCTAAAATGGCTTAGCTCTGTGAAATATTTGAAACTGTCTTTATTGGATTTTTATCTTGTTTAAAAAAAAAGCCCTAACAATTCTGGCTTAAAAATGGTATCTGGCTAGGGACTCCTGGGTAGCTCAGTTGGTTAAGTGTCTGACTCTTGATTTTGGGTCAGGTCATAATCTCAGGGTTGTGAGAACAAGCCCCACATTGGGCTCTGTGCTGGGTGTGCGGCCTGCTTAAGATTCTCTCTCCCTCTCCCTTTGCCTCTCCCCCCCATCTGTCTCTTAAAAAATAGCATCAGGCTGGGAGCCCTAAATGTAGTGGCACATAACTTCTCACTAAAAGACCAAAAAAATAAAAATAAAAAAAAGTTGAAATGCTGAAAACTAATAAAGAACCAAGTTCCAGAATGTAGACCGAATTTCTGTTAATAGAAGAAACAATAGGCTGAATTGAGGGAAAAGCTGTCTTAGCATGCTCAGGCTTTATTTTATGAAGCAGAATCTCTGAGAAAAGATGAGAAACTGCTTTGGTTCTTCTTCCACTGGCTTCTCCTGATTCAGAGATTTATAATCTGTGCCATGGCAGAAATTTGATCAGTTGTCTTTCTCCCATAGAGGTACTGATTTTTCAGATATCGAAAATATTAAATTGCATTTCTCTCTCATTGTCTATAATAATTCAGAGACAGTAGTTTACAGACAATATCAGGATAGGAAAGAGGGAAATAGCAGTGGTGGTACATTGTATTTATGGAATTCTGGTTCCCAAAAGCATGGGTAGTCGGATATGGGTAAAAACAGGAATAACTCCAGCATTTGTGAATGCTGGGCTTTAAAGTTTATATTTTTGTCCTTTGGTTCATAGAACCAGACAGTGGCGGGGGGGGGGGGGGGCACCTGGGTGGCTCAGTGGTGGAGCATCTGCCTTCAGTTCAGGTTGTGATCCTGGGGCCCCGGGATGGAGTCCTGCCAATATCAGGTTCCCCACGGGGAGTGTGCTCTTCCCTCTGCCTGTGTCTCTGTCTCTCTCTGTGTGTCTCTCATGAGTAAATAAATAAATATCTTAAAGAACCAGATAGTGGGATTGGAGAATTTGTTCTCTGAGCTATTATAGATGAATTCAGGTCAGACTCTGGGAATTGCTTTGTAGACTAGACACACGAATGTGCCCTTTAGAAGCTACAGGAAATTGAGACTGTGGAGGAGATGCAGTTAATGACAAGTCCTGGGTATGGCCATGAAATAAGTGGCTGAAGTGGGGGATGAATTAAGATTATTGGAGGACTGGAAATCATGGAACCGAGAGCCCAAGGTATCTGGAAGATTTTCTGCAAAAGGGAGCAGCCATGAGGAACAAAGAGGAGAGGTGGGGAAGACCATTCTAGGCATACAGAGCAGTGTAAACAGAGCCTGGAAGCTGTGAAATGTGTTTGGAACTGCAAGGAGCTAAGTATGGCCTGAGTGTAAAGTGAAAGCGCCGACCTGGAAATGGTACAGAAGCAGACAGTGGGCGGAACAGAGTGCTGCGGAAACTAATGCTTGCCCACCCAACATGGACCCCTGCTTCCTACTGAGAGAGGCCCTTTTAATCATCATGTGGTTGTGATGTGACCGCGGAAGGTAGGTCTCACCTCTGGGGATAAATTATAACTAAGTTAAACCAGTCATTTTAATTCCTTTTCTCTTTGCCAGTCCCTAGTCTAGGTGTGGACATACGACCCAGCTCCAGCCAACGAGCTGGAAGAGAGGGTCTGTCTATCAGAGTGTTTTTAGAAGATTTTCTTCCCTGATTAAGAGAAAGTTAAAATATGTAAAGAAGGCTCTTTTCTCAATTCCTTTCTTTCCTTCTTGGAATGCCATAGGCTGAAAACTTGACATCCAAGGCTCTGACAGTCCACTGAGAAAGGCAGGAAGGAAACAAGACTTGGGTCCTTGAGGACATTATCGACTCTTGAGCTGGCCTGGGAACCACCCATTTTCAGAGTATCATGTGACATAAGAGGTTTTCTTGTAATGAACCACGACTGTTGGTGGGTATTGTCACCTGCAGCTGATCGCCTTCTAACAAAGAGCCCTGGAGGACTTGGTCATAATTTTACTGCTTCTTTATCTGTGGCAGACAGTGCCAAATACCGATCTTCTAATGAAAACAAATTCATATATTTTTAGGGACACTTGGGGGGCTTAACAGTGGTTAAGCGTCTGCCTTTGGTTCAGGGCATGATTCCGGGGTCCCAGGATCCAGTCCCACATCAGGCTCCCTGCAGGGAGTCTGCTTCTCCCTCTGTCTGTGTCTCTGCCTCTCTCTGTGTGTGTCTCATAAATAAATGAATAAAATCCTAAAAATATATATATATATTTTTTTAAATTAATTGAGCCACTTTTTTGACCAGAAATTAATTTAGAAGGTGTGGTTTCATCAGGTAAAAGTTTTTATTTTTGAATGATTAAATTATACTTAATTTTCTCCTATATGGTCCCCAAAAAGGGAAGTAACTATTCACAGTAGTTGTGCTTGGTGAAAACAAAAATTTTAGCCACCCCCCCCCCAAATGTATAAAATCTTGCAAGTATGATTGAAAACGCTTTATAAATGTGAGACATTCCAGTAGGTATTTGAAAGGAAAGTTGTTGGGTAAGAGTCAGCCAAGCACTTGGAGGATTTTTTTGCTAATGAAAATTAGAATGACATGCTATCCAGAATGACAAGGAGCAAAATATTTAAAAATAGCAAACTTAACAGAAAAAAAAAATAAAAATAGCAAACTTCCATTGGCATTCACTACATGACAAACACTATTCTAAGCACCTTACGTTTGTGAAGTCATTTAATCCTATGAGATTGGGAACTGTTACTGTCCCCGTGAGGCACAGGGAGAGGTACGGTTTCCACTGCCTCGTACAGCTTTAGTGGGAAAGCAGGCCTCCTGGCTGCAGACCCTTGTGCACACTGCTGCTCTACTACTACTTTGCCTTAAGGGGATGGTACCTAATTCCCCTCCTGATGGAGGAGCGAGCACTCCCTGCCTCTGTAGTTGCGGTTTTCTAGTGGGCCAAAGTCTTTTCCGTCTTGCCTTTGCTCCTGACCCTAATGGGCCAGCACAGTGGCATGTGCATGTGTGATCCCCCGCCCCCATCTCTCCCAGCAGTGTGAAGCGAAGCTGCTCTTCAGTCCAGTGGGAATTTACATTCCTTTGGGAAAACCCAGCTTTATATTCCATTTCCCCACACTGGAGGAAGTTATCTGTGGCATCTCCACAGGGCATCTGCAGACTATGCAGGAATGCCTTTGTATCACCCCCCACCCCCAAAAGAATCTTAGGAAATCCTTTTTTTTTTTTTTTTTTCTATCACCTTACATTTCTAGTGATTTTTCAGCTCGAGGCAGCTCCCTGATGGTCTGCTTCCATTGCAGCTCTGTTCACATTCTGCAGAACAGAAATGGTAGATAGGACCAGTTAATCTCATGGTTTCCTACACGTGGACCATTCCTTGGCAGTACAATGAGTTTCCTTCTAGCAGAGCTAGAAAACTCTGCCCTAGGTTCTGCCTAGTAGGAAAATTTGGAGGCACCCCAGAGGGGAAAATAGGAGAATATGTTAATTCTAGCTGGAGTCAGCATCCTTTGTTCCTAAATGTGAGGTTTCCTGGTGCGGGTGTCAAGGCTGTGTTCATCGGATGTAGTGGGCATCTTTTGCTTGTGTCTCCAGGTGTCTGTTCTTTTTTTTTTTTTTTGGCAACACCTTCCCTTTTCCTTTGAAGAAAAGGAGTTCACGCCGTGCTGGGGGACTTGCTGGCTCTTGTGGACGGTGTGTGCCTCTGGTGACTCGGTTTGGTGCTGGTGGAACTGTCCAATCACAAGTGTCCTGCCCTTTGCCACTGGATGAGTGGGGCGTACAAGCCTACATTGGACCTATCAGAATCCTTGCCTAGAATATGAAAAGTGAGGATGGAGGAGTAGACTCTCTCCATGGACTGCAGGCTATAAAGATGTGATTCCAGAGCTGTTTAAGGTTTATTTTCTTGTGCATAAGGTCAGGGAGAGAGAATCGAAGGGACTTCTGACAACATTGTGTCCCCAAATACAGGTGTGCCTGAAGCTGTGTCGCTGACCTTTCCAATGACTTTAGCCAACAAATCCCCCCCCACCCCCATAGCTACATCGAGTGGATTTCTATTATTTGTCCTTAAAAGCTCTACCCTTTAGAATTTTAAAACAAATACCTATATTCACCATTGAGAAGATCAGTAAGATCAATTTTATGTAAATGTATTAGGGTTCTCCAGAGACACAGATTGCATCTATTCACCTCTCTACCCATCTATAAGTATTTATTTCAAGGAATTGTTTCATGTAATTATGGAGGCTGGCAAGTCCGAAATCTTCAGGGTGGGTGTCACACTAGACACAAGGGAAGAGCCAGGGTTGTAGTTCAAGTCCAGAGGCTGGCTGCTGGCTAATTCCTTCTTACTCCAGGTCAGTCTTTCGTTCTACTCAGGTCTTCAGCTGATTGGATGAGGCCCCCCTACATCATAAAGAGCAATCTGCTTTACTCAAAGTCCACTGGTTTAAGTATTAGTCTCATCCAAAAGCACCCCACATAAACATCCAGAATAGCGTTTGACCAAGTCTGGGCACCGTGGCTCAGCCAAGTTGATAGACAAAATTAACCATGATAGAGGGCGGAGTCTGCTTTTAGCACCAACTTGTTTCTGATCCCTTCTTCATATCTTGGCCCCCTCTCTCTGCATTATCACACTCAATTCCAGATGCCCTTACGTTCCCTTTTTTGCCTAGTGTCATCAACCACGGTGATCTGTCCAGATCTGCCGCCTTTCTAATTTCAGGATCAACTTCATCCACATCAAAACTCTCATTTCCTCAGTGACCTTCTCATACTTGGATCCAAATGGAAAATAACCCTGTATGTAGGGTCACTGTGAAGTGTTAATAGATGATAATGACTTAATGTAGATCTCCTGGGGGAAGGGGAGGTGCTCTGCCTTGAATATAGACATACAAGCATTTAGGCAATGTGATTCGTAAGGAATGGAGGTAATTTTGGACAAAAGAACTTTGTGGTCCCCTTAAAGTCCCATTCTGTGACTAGTTCTCTATAGTCATGCCCTGTTTAACACCCGGTTACCTTTTTAATGCTTCCTTTCAAAAAGCAAATGCAAAGGTGAAAAAGTATCATAGTCCATTCGTAGGGAACTAGTTCGGTGTGGCCAGACCATGAGCTGCTTGCTTGAGCAGAGTGGTGGGAAATGATGCCGATAAAACTGGCAGGAACGACATCCTAACTATGTGTGTACATGGGAGTCTGGACTTAATTCTGCAGGTGAGGAGTACCCACTGAATCAGGAAGACAGAATCAGATTTGTGTTTTTGGAGGGTCACTGTGGTGTGAAGGTGTGTAGGATGAATTGGGATGGCGACAGAACCAGAGGGGTTCACTGAAGGGGTCTTTCTGAGGCCCTGACTGGTGCCTTTTATTCTTGTGTTCATATCTTCCATCTCATGGGCCTTATTGGCTCCATCTGTTTCTTTTATACCATCATCTTCTCTGTCCGCCGGGGTACATTTCTTCACAAAACTCCCTAAAAATTGGGACATTGATGTCTCTGGTCCCCATATTCTTGTTATGCACAGGCCTTTCTTAATTGAAATATAGCAGACATACATTATATTAGTTTCAAGTGTACAGCAGGATGATTTGGTGTATGTATATGTTGTAAAACAGTCATAATAAGTCATGTTTACACCCATTATCAAACATAGTTACAATTTTTTTTCTTATAAAAACTTAAGATTTATTCTCCAAGCAACTTTCAAATATACATGGAGTGTTATTAACTATAGTTACCGTCCCATTCATTACATTCCTAGGACTTAGAACTGAAAGTTTGTTTCTAGGCCCTCTTTATTGTGATGACTTTATTCCTAACTGTTATTGTAAATTAGGTAAGGGATAACAAAAATCATAATCAGGGCAGCCGGGGTGGCTCAGCGGTTTAGCCCTTTGGCCCAGGGCATGATCCTAGAGACCCGGGATCCAGTCCCACGTCGTGCTCCCTGCATGGAGCCTGCTTCTCCCTCTGCCTGTGTCTCTGCCTCTCCCTCCCTCTCTCTCTCTTTGTGTCTCTCATGAATAAATAAATGAAATCTTTAAAAAAAAAACACAATCATGGGGACATTTAAAAATCTATTTTTTTTAAAAAAAGGATTCTATCCATTTATTTGAGAGAGAAAGTATGCACAGTGCACATGCGAGTGGGGCATGGGGCAGAAGGAGAGAATCTTTAAGCAGACTACCCCATGAGTAGAGAGCCCCACATGGGGCTCGATCCTGTGACCCATGAGATCATGACCTAAGCTGAAACCAAGAGTCTGAGGCTTAGTCGACTAAGCCACTCAGGCGCCCCCATTTAAAAAATCTTATAAACCTATTTTAATTATGGTTCTTCCTTTCTTTAGAAATGGCAGATGGAAGCCCTTATGGCTTCTGCCCATCAGGCTGTTTGGCATGGAGGAGACTGAGAGCCATCAGGTTTAACAGGACGGATCTGTGAACAGAGAAATGGACGCACATCATTCCTTTTTTTTTTTTAAGTTCAGTTAGTTCAGAACTTTTGATGAGGAGAGAAAATCTTTTCCATTTCTTCAGCTGTTTGAATTAGACCCAGATGTCCCATTTCCTTCACAGATCATTTATTTTCTTCTCTAGCCCCTATTCCCAAAGGTCCAGCTAAGGCACAGCTCTGCAGAGATGGGGGTCAGACAAACAGAGTTCTTTCACATTAGTGTCTTGGCTGGAGCATAGTTATAAAGGGCTCTTTGTTGCCTTGGGTTGGGAAAATATTGGCTTTCAAAGTTTCTCTCACCTCTTCCTTGCCGTACATCCTGCTGGGCAGAAGGCCATCAGGCTTCCAGTTGGCATGTCTAAAGAAATGAAGAACCCACAGTATTATTAACTATAATCAAAGAGGCAAAGTATGATTACAGTGTTTGAACAGTATCTTTGTGCACCGCTCACAACCCTGTTGATGCCAGAAAGAAAGTGCCAGCAGTTAACACCGATGTTCTCGTGCTCAAACTAAACTACTATGGAACCCTTTGCTTTTCTCTTCTGTTTGTTACCTTGACTCCTTGGCAATATCACCGTGGTCTTGCTAGAAACTTAGATGAGGGTTGTGTGGCTAAGAAGTACATCCACAGTCTTTTGCCTCTTGAACTAAGAAATGTGTATTAACAAGCAGCTCACTGTTTTTTGTTTTTAAACGTTGCTCTGGGGTCGTTTAGGAGCTTAAGGGCCTGAAATGTTAAAGGGCTCTTAGGCGATAAATACTTCATTTAAGTGTAACATTTCTAGCCTCTCTTGAGGCAAGTAATAAAAAGGCATTTTTTGGGAGGCATCTGGGTATCTCAGTGGTTGATCATCTGCCTTTGGTTCAGGTCATTATCCTCGGTCCTGGGACTGAGGCCCTTTGCCTGTGTCTCTGCCTCTCTGTGTGTGTCTCTCATGAATAACTAAAATCTTAAAAAGAAAACCATATATATTTTTTCCCTTTAAGAGAATCTGAAAAGCCTTTTCTTTGTTCACTTGATCATATAACCAGCCATAGGAAGTCAGTTCTGCTAGTATGGCTTTTTTCACTCATTGAAAAACATTTTTTTAAAAGATTTTTATTCTTTTCTTTTTTTTAAGTACTCTCTACTCTCAATGTGGGTCTCAAACCCATGACCCCCAAGATCAGGAGTCGCAGGCTCCACTGACAGCCAGCCAAGCGCCACAAAAACATTTTCAGGTACTGCGTTGTGCTAGGGTTTATACTAGGTGTTGGAGGTGCAAAGGCTTGTTCTGGCCTCAAGGAACAGCCCGGTAGGGAAACACACAAAAAGTAATAAAATGTCACAAGTATATTGATTTAAAGGGGGCAATTCAAAGAATCAGAGGTTGATCCACGTCCTTAAGCCCATCTGGGGAGACATTAGGTAGAGAGGGGGTGGGGATTCCACGAATACTCCTGTGTGGAAAGTAGGGGGGGGCGTCGGCCCGGTGGGGATATGGGGCATGAAGGGCTGGAAGGTGGGTGGGACGGGAGCCAGCGTGCAAGGACCGGGTATGTCGGGCCAGGAGTCGGGGGCCGTTCTCTGTGCCAATCAAGTTTTTATTCGATGGTAATCTAGAGCCATTAATAGTTAGATGACCACGTCCAGGTGGCCAGAGGTCCCACGGACACCTTCCTAGAGCAAGCGCTGCGATAACAGATTCTCAGAAACCTCCTCTCTCTCTGGTTAAGTGTCTCTCGGGGCAGGAGTGGGGCACTGACTCACGGAACTAAGGGTCAGTGTCTGGGCAGTTCCTGGCCCTCGGGTGGGCGCGGGAGCCGGGGCCAGCACAGCTCCGCAAGGCCGGGAGCTCAGGGCCCTGGGGCTGGGCTCGGCCTCGCTGGGGGCCCGGGGGTGCGGGGTACCCCGGGCGGGGGTGGGGCGGAGGGGGTGCGGGGGGGGGTGCGGGGCCTGGGGGTGCGGAGGGGGCGCGGGATGCGGGGTGGGGGTGCGGGATGTGCGGGGCGGAAGGGGCGGAGGGGGGATGCGGGTGGGGGACGGAGGGGGTGCGGGGTCCGGGGCCCGAGCCCGGGGCTGCGCCTGCCACACCCCGCGTAGGTCGGGCGCGGGGTCTGCGGGCCCCGGGAGGACGCGGCCGCGCAGGGCGCTGGGCGGGGGGTTCTGCGGCGCCGCGCCCGGCCCGCGGGGTTTCCGTGGCGGCTCCTGGGCTGCGCGCCCGCCCCCCTCGGGGCTCCCCCTCGTGGTCCCCCCCAGCGCTCCTCCCCCCGGGCCGGCCGCGCGGCAGGTTGGTGGCGCCCGCGGCTGCGCACGCGTCCCCGCTGCCCGCTGCCCGCTCCGCTCCGCTCCCCGCTCTCCGCTCCCCGCGGCCCCCGCGGCTGCCACGTCTCCGCCGCCCGCTGTCCTGCGCGTGCGTGCGGCCGGGGGCGGGGCGGGGGCGGGGCCGGCGTGAGCGGCGCGGGCGCGGGCCAATGGGGGCGGCGGGCGGCGGCGGCGGCGGCGCGGTGCGCGCGGGGGGCGGGGCCGGCGGCAGTTGCAGGCGCGCCCGGGAGGCCGACCGCGCGGGCGTCGCTTGGGCCGTCGCATCCCCGCGGGTCGCGTCGCCGGGCCCGGGCCCCCTCCTCGCCGGCCGCCCCGGAGGCTCGAGTGCGCGCCCCCCGCCCGCCGCCCGCCGCCCGCCGCGGGCCGGGCCGCCTGCATCATGTGCGGTAAGGGGGCTGCGGGCGGGGGGCGTGTGCGGGCGGGGGGCGCGGGCGGGCGCGGGCGGGCCCGGGGCGGCCTGGGGGGCCGGGGGCGCGCGGGGACGGGAGCGGCGGGGCGGCCCCGCGCCCCGGGGGCGGCGACGGCGAGGGAAGGCGGCCGGCGGCGTGGCCTGCGAGGACCCGGGCGGGCGGGCGAGCGGGGCCACCTGTGGAGCGTCGGGGGAGCCCTGGGACCTGCCCTGCGCCCAGCGCTCGCCTTCCTGGACCGGCCCCGCAGCCGCCCGCTCCGGGCAGACCCCGGGAGCCGCCGCGCCACCCCGCCCCCGCCCCCGCCCCCGCCCCCGCCGCCCTGACCGCCACCGCGGCCCTAACCTGGGGAGCCCCCCCCACCTGTCCTGCCCACCTGCCCTCCTGCCCTCCTGCGGCCGCGCCGTGCTCCCGTCGGAAGCGCCCCGCCCACCAGCGACGATCAACGCAGCTGGTCGGGCCCGCAGTTCCCTGTCGATCTAAAGCCCACCCTGACGGGCAGGGCCGCGGTCACGGCCGAGGGGATGGACAGGCCCCGAGGAGGGATTTACTCGGCCGCTGTCGGTAAGAAAGAATCGCATTATTATAGCGCCTTAATGGAAGTTCGCGACTCACCGTAAGCCTGGGAGAAGGAACGCTCTTTTAAGGGACGTGGGATGGTAAAAGAAGCGACGCTCCCTGGGAATCTTGCTCTGTGTGTGTGTGTGTGTGTGTGTATTTTTTTTTTTTTTTATTGGAGCTCAGATTGCAGACATAGAGCGTAACGCCCGGTGCTCGTCCCGCCAGGTGCCCCCTCGGTGCCCGTATTCCTCACGCCCTTTGGGAGAACATCCCAGCAGGACGTGGCTTGTACTCAGTAGTGTCGATTTTTCCTGTATTGTATTGAAACTTTTTTTTTTTTTTTTAAGATTTTGTTTGATTATTCACAAGAGACACACACACACATAGAGGCAGAGGCACAGGCAGAGGGAGAAGCAGGCCCCACAGGGAGCCCGACGTGGGACTCGATCCCGGGTCTCCAGGGTCACGCCCTGGGCCGAAGGCGGCGCCAACCCGCTGAGCCACCTGGGCTGCCCCCTGTATTGAAACTTGATGACAGTTTCAGCTTCTGAAAATGAGGAGCACTTTTACATTCAGAGTAGATCGAAAAGACAAAACAGAAACGTCTATAAATAATTTCTGAAATTATTAGACTAGGGCTGACCTAAGGGTCAGTTATGCTTTGGCTGTGTCTGGTTAATAGAGTGGTTTTGAGAAGCCCATTATGTAGTTTGTGGCTGTGAAGTAGTGAATCTGCAAAACCGGTTAATCCCTAAGACGCTTCATTTGGTCATTGACTTTTCCGGAATGATGAGGTGTGTGCCTAGGTGAGTACGTGGCGTTCTGGTTGCAGATGGTTTCTTCTTCATCCTGTTTCAGGAAAGAGAGTACCATAAAATAAAAAAAAAAAAAAAAAAAAAAAAAAAAAGTCAGATTTGCTTTAGAAAGGTTCAGATAAGGGTGAAGCTTTGGGGTGGAGACTAGATAAGTAGTTTTCACACAGCCACCGTGCCCATTTCATAATTTTACTGCTCAGGAAACACACTGGTTATAAAGAAATAGTACTTGAAACATTTCCAAGGTGCTGTTTTTAACCCAGAGCAGAGTTTTGCATGATTCCAGGAATAGAGTTCAGGATTTATTTCTTCTTTAATGTAAATTCTGAAACTTAACTGTCAAGAGGATGAGACTTTGTATTAATTTTCTTCCCATATCTCAATCATTGAAATAAAAAATTTTTTAAAAGATTTTATTTATTCATGAGAGACACGGGGAGGGGGGGGAGAGAGAGAGAGAGAGAGAGAGAGCGCGAGGCAGAGGTACAGGCAGAGGGAGAAGCAGGCTCCATGCAGGGAGCCCGATACCGGACTTGATCCCCGGAACTCCAGGACCACGCCCTGAGCCGAAGGCAGACGCTCAGCCGCCGAGCCACCCAGGCGTCCCTGAAATAAAATTTCTAGACAGAGGAAGTGAGTGGGAATGAGATTAGATAGGAACATTTAGAGGTTTCCCTTCTTCTTCATCTAACTCCAGCATAGTTAGCATACAGTGTTACGTTAGTTTCAGGTGTATACCTCATCCAGTGATCAGTGATCGTCACGGACAAGTGCACCCCTTAATCTCCATCTGCTATTTCACCCATTCCCCACCCATGGAAGTTTACCTTCTGATTACCTGCTGCCTATTCCAAGTTTTTCTAAAAGAGCATTTTGTTTCAACACCATACAATGTTGAAGAAGAACGAAGGTGGAAAATTCTGTGATACACTTTTTCCAATCAGATATACTGATAAAACTGTCAAAATGTTTACCAGCTTGTGTTGGGAGGTTAATAGTGTTAATCAGGAAAAAAAAAAATAGATTTGAGCCAAGTAAATTTGGGAAGCAGTAGATTAAAACAGTGTTGAACTTTGGCTTTTTTTTTTTTTTTTTTTAGGATTTCTTGGAACCTTTAGTGGGCTAATAAGTGCTGTGAATCTCCCAGAAAAGAATAGTGTGCTTGTTTTCCAAGTTAATTTTCTCTTCCTCTTATTCTTGGTTCTTTAGAATATACTCTGTCATTTTTGATTTGTACTACCTTTTGTTTTGGTAAGAGAATGGCAAGTCACTTAAGCTACCCACAGCTTTTAACAGATTGGGCTGCTGTATTATAATCAATGTAGGGTTATACTGTTCTTTTTTTTTTTTTCTGATTTTTTTGTGTGTGTTACTCAAATGCATTTTTAAATTTAGCTTTCTGACTCTGTGCTTGTTCCTTCAACATGTTCAAAACAATGTTCTCCTCTGTCAGCAAAACATGCTTGATCCAGTCACTGACACAGCACACACATGGAATCACCACAGTCTCTGCTAATGTGTTTTTTCATCTTAGACAACCTCATAAGAACTGTAGGTCTCACAGCACAAACGCCTGGAGGTTGGCCTGGGCCAACATGTGGATTTTGGTGCTTTTCCAACCTCCTTGGTGTAAACGTAAAACAGTACTATGACCAGGGGTTTGGGACAGCCTAGTTTTGTTAGATGCTGTATTATAGGGCAGCCTATGATGGATGATATGTCAAACATGGGACCATTCTGGAATGGCTCTAGACATTGTCCCTGGAAGACATATCCCTTCTGATCCAATGGTGTGTATATAAATGGGATTTTTGTAAGTGAGGCCATATATATTTATTTATTTATTTTTAAAGATTTATTTATTTATTTATTTATGATATATATATATATATATATAGAGAGAGAGAGAGAGAGAGAGAGAGAGGGAGGGGGGCAGAGACACAGGAGGAGGGAGAAGCAGGCTCCATGCCGGGAGCCCGATGCCGGACTCGATCCCGGGACTCCAGGATCGCGCCCTGGGCCAAAGGCAGGCGCTAAACCGCTGCGCCACCCAGGGATCCCCGTGAGGCCATATTTAAAAGCAGTAAGGGAGCTTACAGTTTAAAAGTATCCTGAAATAAATCCTTAAAAAGATTTTTGTAATAACACTAATAGACTTGGAGATATTTGAGGGATGCTGTGATGGGCTGCTAGGATAAACCATAAAACCAATACATTTAACATATCCTCCTTGGAAATCATACTGGATATAAAGTAGTTGTAAAAGAAAATAATTAACTGCTTAATAAGTATTTCCTCAAATATGTTCCCTGGAAAGGGAGAAGTTAATAGGTGCTGGTTATGAGCAATGGAAGGTGGGAAAGAGTTTTACAACACAGCTGTGGGAAATTCTGCTTTTAGAGATTCGCAAGTAGCAAGAATAAAGTTTCTAGAAAGTTCTACAAATAAACTTGTTAACTTTAACCCAGTATTTCTTTTTTTTTTTTTTTTAATTTTTATTTATTTATGATAGTCACACAGAATGAGAGAGAGCGGCAAAGACACAGGCAGAGGGAGAAGCAGGCCCCATGCACCAGGAGCCCTACATGGGATTCGATCCCAGGTCTCCAGGATCGCGCCCTGGGCCAAAGGCAGGCGCCAAACCGCTGCGCCACCCAGGGATCCCCTAACCCAGTATTTCTTAAACCTTTAATTATGGAACATTTCTTTTACCTTATCCCTATTTAGCATCCTGCAAAATAGTGTTCTCTTTCTGTAGTTTAGGAATTTTTGTACGTTTCAAGTACCTAGAAAGCATTAGAAGATATTGGAAGTGAAGGCTTTATACTTGGTTTGTCCATTGGAGAGATGACTAAAGTAAGGAAATTGCCTTCAAGGAGTTGCTGTCTGGTTGGAGGAAACAGTGAATACACAGGTACAACAAGGAATGCAACAGGTGTGTTACTAGGCATTTCTTGTTCACTGTTCCTTGTCATATTTGGACTACAAGTGGATTGAATAGAAATTCAGGGACTAGTTGGGGCAGGAATGTTTCAGGTAACAGGGCAGTACTTTTTTTTTTTTAAGATTTTTTTTTTTTTTAAGTAATCTTTATATCCAGTGTGGGCCTCGAACTTAACAACCCCAAGATCAAGAGGCATATGCCCTATTGACGGAGCCAGCCAGGCGTCCCAGTGGCAGTACTGTTATGTTGAGAAATAGTGCCAGCTGGTAGAGAAATAGTGCACTGTGAGAAATATCACGATGGCATTTACCCAACAGTGAATAGAGTCAGAAATAGGTTGAGAACTGTTGCCGTGGGGTTTGAAAGAAGAAATAAAAATTCCAGGAAAAGGGGCCAAAGAACAGTGGTTAGAGGCAGAAGAGTTCCATAGTAGTGTACTGACTTGGACAGACTCTGCATTCATGTTTAACATTGCAGAGGGAAATTAATTGCATTTGGCTATAAATAAATCATTAGAGGAGCTGCATATATTGAAGGCAGAGGGACTTGAGTTTGTGTCGAGGAGGGTATACGTACCAGCAGAGGAGGGAGTACCGTGGAACTGAGATCCCCCTGATGGAGTTGGAAAGTTGAGTTCTAGAGCTGTGGTTCTTTACCTGTAAGCTATGAAGTTACTATGGGTGTTCACTGATTGAGTCATACTCTAGGCATGGTCTGTAAAGTTGTATAGAAGTTGTTCTAGGGGATCCCTGGGTGGCTCAGCGGTTTGGCGCCTGCCTTTGGCCCAGGGCGCGATCCTGGAGTTCCAGGATCAAGTCCCACGTCGGGCTCCCGGCATGGAGCCTGCTTCTCCCTCTGCCTGTGTCTCTGCCTCTCTCTCTCTCTCTCTCTCTCATGAATAAATAAATCTTAAAAAAAAAAAGAAGTTGTTCTAGATCATTGCATAATAAAAATTCAACCCACTATTGTGTAGGATCCTCAAAATGTTTTGATGTAATAAAAGGTTCTGTATTTAGAAAGTTGAGGAATTGGGGGCAGCCCCGGTGGCGCAGCGGTTTAGCGCCGCCTGCAGTCTGGGGTGTGATCCTGGAGATCCAGGATCGAGTCCCACATCGAGCTCCTGCATGGAGCCTGCTTCTCCCTCTGCCTGTGTCTCTGCCTCTCTGTGTGTCTCATGAATAAATAAATAAAATCTTAAAAACAAAACAGAAAAAAAAAAAAGAAAGTTGAGGAATTGCTAATCAAGAGTTACAGGTAGGAGAGACCGGCTTCGAGGAAATAAGCTTGTGAAATACGTTTCTCTGTTTTGAGCTTGTAAGAAAGGATAAGGCACCCTGGAGCGGGTTTGCCCAGAGGGAGGGGCCTCTGCCTTGGAAAGCAGCGATGTTCCAGCGTGTCTGGTGAGCTCTTGTTGGCCCTTGAAAATCTGGAGGAGAGGGTGTGGATCTCTTGCCAGGCTGTATCTGCATCCACCCAGGTCTCCAGGGTGAACAGCCTCCGGCACGTTGGAACAACGTAGGAAGGTAGGAGGGTATATACTGTTAAGATGAAAATGAAAGCTTCAATTCTGTGAGGGTCTACCAGAAACTGAGGAAGAACCTGGGAACAGAGAAATGGAGTAGTCTGGATTCTAGCTTTAGAATAATACCTGGGGGGATCCCTGGGTGGCGCAGCGGTTTGGCGCCTGCCTTTGGCCCAGGGCCCGATCCTGGAGACCCGGGATCGAGTCCCACGTCGGGCTCCCAGGTGCATGGAGCCTGCTTCTCCCTCTGCCTGTGTCTCTGCCTCTCTCTCTCTCTCTGTGACTATCATAAATAGATAAAAAAAAAAAAAAAAAATTTAGAATAATACCTGGGGAAGTTTGCCAGTTGGACAAGCAGTGAATGGACAGGATTGGCCAGCAAGTAGAGGGCCCGAGATGGAGGATGGACTTGAGGTGGACGGGCTCTGCTACAGGCCTGCTCAGGGACTCAGGAGGAAGAGAGCCGTGGGCCCAGAGGGGCTGCCTGTCAGGGTGACGAAAGCCTGTGGTCTGATGGGATTGGTTGGGAGTGGGAGAGATGGAATGTTTGAAGGGTTGTGAGCAGGAAGGGCATGCTTTTTCTCAGGAAAGTTGATGCCCTAGGTAGGCTGTGAGGGAGGGAGTGTGTAGTTAGAGATGTCAGGGTTTGAACAGCGCTTTGGGTTCCAGAGTGTTAAAGGTGCAAGGGAGCTTGTTACGGAGCTTCTGGCAGTGGCGGCATGTATTTACAACAAGGTAGGGGATACCTGAACCAGCATTGTGTAAACAGGGAAAAGATTTAGACAATTAAAAAACACTAATAATTGAAATTCCTCATTGTGTCACTCCATATAATTCTTTCTTGGTGTTTTGGGATTATAGAAAAGAGTATCTCAATATTTCCTTTTTTGAGATTTTATTTATCTGACAGAGCACAAGACAACACAAGCAGGGGGAGCAGCAGCAGGAGAGGGAGAAGCAGGCTGAGCAGGGAGCCTGATGCGGGGCTCGAACCCAGGACCCCGGGATCATGACCTGAACTGAAGGCAGATGCTCAACCACTGAGCCACCATGGCGCCCTCAGTATTTCCTCTTTTAAAGGAATCTTACGTTTAGAATGTGCCTCCATGTTTGTAGTATTGAATATGTATTATGATAAGCATCAAGTCCATATGTATATGTTTAATTGCAGCATTGTTTGTAATTACAAAGACATAGAAAAACCTCAATCAGGAGTGAAATGATTAGGTAAAAGAAATTTATTAGGGAGTAGTATGTGGCCATTAAATAGAATAGGGTAGATACGTGTATATACTACCGGCATAAAAAATATCAAACATTTTTAAGTCAAAGAAACAATGTATATAGAGTCATCACATTGATGTGTTAAAGTGTCTTCTAAAACCCTGTACATCTAGCTTTATATAGTGTCGCTAAAGGACAGTATATATACATAGGCTCATAGCTGCAGGATTGGGACAGTTTGTGAGGGATTAACAGTGGATATCTCCCTTGGGGGGGTGTAGAAAAAGGAGATTTTCACAATTCTGTAGCATTTGTGTAATTTGAATCTTTAATGATGATAATGATGAAATACACTTGCATTGTAAGAAAAATTTTAAAAATGTAAAAATTTAAGTGGCATTGCAGATGGATTTTGTTTCAGAAAGTATAAAATTTAGAGAATGAATTTGAACACTTATCACTGATAAATTACAGTGTCTGAGGTCTCAAAATACTGAAGCCGTCAAGGCAAAAAATAGGTAAAAGTATTCTTATTTACAAGGGCGTATATTCAGCCAGGCGTAGGAACTTTAATAATTTAATTAGTCTGCTAAGTTGCATTCTTAGTTTTCTTAGTTTTCTTTCAGTAATGCTTTAACAGCCTTTCAACCAAATGTGTCTGTGACCCGGGTCATGTCTGAATATTTTATTAAGCAAGGTGTCCTAGGTGCTTTCATGTCACTGAATTTAAGTTGCAGTTTTCCAAGAGTGATGCCTGTAAGTGCAAACATCTCCACTTAGGCAGATACTTATTCTGAGAATATTCTATTAATGAGCAAACTTATACCGGAAGCACATGGTGATTTAGGAGTAGAAAGTCTCCTGCGCTCCATACATGACGACTGCTGTGTGCGATATTGGAGCAATTACCGGAGAGCAACGGAAAGCTGATTTTTGGGCTTTTAGTAGTTAACCTAAAGCAAAGCTGTTTATGGGAGGTTTGAAAAGACAAGTCAAAGACCCGAAATGGGGCTCATGCTAGTGACTTCTACTGTGATAAGTACCATTTTGAGTTGTGAATGCCTCCCTTGTGAACATGCCCCGCATGTATGATTGGCTGGTTATTTGCCATTGTGTTTTCCCAGCTACCCCATGAATACACGTAACCCACTAATCCGAGCAGGTGCGCTGTGTCCAGTCAACAGTCCTGGCAAGGGGCTGAGCTGTGAAGTGGACAGGTTCAGTCTCTTCTTTATCTCTCATTTCTCTAAACAGGGATGACTTAGGTTAATCCCTTCCCCCTGTTATTTCTTCACCCAACTCTGTTACTTGATCTTTGAAAACTTCTCTGTATACATTGTCCTTTCCTTCTTTTCAGTTCCTGCCTGGTTATGTAGGGAGAAATGTTGCTCCAGCTTCTTCCTCTGTTCCTCCTTTTCTTTGTTCCAAGAGTAAACCAAAAAATGACAGTGATGATTATTGATAATAGTAGTGCTTCCTCTCAAGGAAAGGGCAGGTTTTGAATTGGAACATGATATATGATATTTTATTGAATCTAAGGTGCCACTGATTGGGAAATGCACTGTTATTATATACATCACAAAGAAAGAGAATATGAATGTTTTAAAATCCCTGCTGTCAGTGTCTGAAACCCTGAAAAGTATTCAGAAGATGCTTTCAGAATATGATGGGCTAGATGATCTAATTGTATTTACCAGTGACAGTCTTAACACTAATAAGGGACCTATGGATGATATAAAATACATACATACATTGTGTATAATTCTTACTTCCAATTTTTTTTTTGGTGATTTTATTTATTCATGAGACACACACACACACACACACAGAGGCAGAGACACAGGCAGAGGGAGAAGCAGGCTCCACGCAGGGAGCCTGATGCAGGACTTGATCCCAGGACCCTGGGGTCACGCCCTGAGCCAGAGGCAGATGCTCAACCCCTGAGCCCCCGCCAGGTATCCTGCCTCCAATATTAACCTAACTCAATCAAGTCTTTATTTTTTTTTATTTTTATTTTTTATTTATGATAGTCATACAGAGAGAGAGAGAGGCAGAGACACAGGCAGAGGGAGAAGCAGGCTCCATGCACCGGGAGCCTGATGTGGGATTCGATCCCGGGTCTCCAGGATCGCGCCCTGGGCCAAAGGCAAGCGCCAAACCGCTGCGCCACCCAGGGATCCCCAATCAAGTCTTTGGATCTATCTTCCAGTCTCCAGGAAATAGAAGGAATAGAGGAATCAGTACACTATACTGTGTGGAAACAGACACAGCCAGAGGGTGAGACATTCAACAAGAAAATTGGCCACAGCTTGTCAATAAGTAGGTGTCTTGGGAAAAACGGGGCAGCAGGGGAGAGATCATTCTGGATTCGAAGAGACTTTTGTGATATAATGATCAAATGGGAAGTATGATCCTTTATTACATCCTAGAATGAACAATCAGCTGTAAAAGATTTTTTTTATAATAGGGAAATTTTATCTTATTATTTTAGAAGGTTTTATTTATTATTTGAGAGAGAGACCGCAAGAGAGAGCAAGCATGGGGGTGGTGGAGGGGCAGAGGCAGAGGGAGAAGGAGGCCAAGCCCCCCACCCAGCAGGGAGCCCAATGGGGACTCGATCCTAGGACCCTGGGATCATGACCTGGTTAAGTGTACGCTGAAGGCATAAACTTAACTGACAGAGCCACCAGGTGCCCCAGGGAAATTTTAAATATGAACATTGTATTAGGTGGGTGGTGGTAGCATTGTCTTCTTAGGTATAATAATCAGTTTTGCAGAAAAATGTCCTCAAATTTTGTTACTTTGCTTTTATTCTTAATGATACAATTGACTATTAAACAACATGGGGTTGGGAGTGCCTGCCCTCACCCCTCTTCAATGGAAAGTCCGAGTATAACTTTGTACTCCCCGAAAACTTAACTCCTAATAGCCAGCTGTTTACTGGAAAGCTCACCAATGACATAAACCTCACGTTTTGTATGTTACATGCTTTGTATCACATACAGTATTCTTAGAATAAAGTAAACTAGAGAAAAGAAAATGTTATTAGGAAAATCATAGAGAAGAGAAAATATGTTTACAGCACTGTACTGTATTTATTGGAGAAAATCCACACATGAGTGGACCTGTGCGGTTCAAACCTGCATTCAGGGGGCAACTGTACCCTGAAAATAGCAAGGTTTTTCACCAGGTTTCCAATTTTAATTTGGTAGATAGAATGTACACAGGAGACAATCATGAAAATGTTATAACAAAGAAATGAGGCCCAGGAGAGAGGTGCAGTCTGTAGAGCTATTAAGAAAACGTCAGATCCATCTGGAATAGCTTTAAAGCAATCAGAAGAAACTTCGGAAATTAGAGAACATCTAGCTGGTGAGGGCTGTAGATGTCCTCACGTGTCAGGTAGGACATACGTAGCCTTTGTGCTGTCATTGCCCACTTCCTGGTAACACGTGCTGCTGGGCAGCCATGGCTCGCCTTCCCGTTTAGGAAATGGGGCCACTGTACGGTTCTTCTCCGAGTTCCCTGCAGCCGCTGCCCGTTAACCGGGTACTCTGAAACCTATCCTGCCGCCTCTCCGTGAAACCCGTTCATTTTGCAGAGCTGGAAGCTGAGGCAGGGTGGTGTGGTGGAAAGCTTTGGGGGCGTACCTGAGTGACAAGATGCACAGGATTTCTTCAGTGATTGTGAGTTAACAAGATGTTTAGTGTGAATTTTTATTCATTTCTCAAATAGTTACCATTTTAGAAGTTTGTTTGAAGTGGGGCATTAGCTTAGAAGATACTCTTTCACCATGAAATGATACCCCGAAATGATCTCAAGATCCGCATGCTGAGCCAGTGTAAACCAAAGACATTGAAGTTAGAACAGTATTGAGTTCCATGTATTGAAAATCGTGAATTGAAAATTGCATCATCTTTTTAAAAATGTGTTGAATCTATAATTTGTATTAAGGGCAGTTGGTTTTATATCTGCATTTAAATTGATTTTTTTTTAAATTGGCATTTAATCTTTAATTTTCTATGTGTATTACTTTTACCATTAGAGTTACTTTTTTTTTTTTTTTTTTTTTTTTTTTAAGAGAGGGATGACTCAGTGAATTTTCTGATTGGGATTTGGCAACTATGGATTTCCTCTTTAAGATTTCCTAGAGATGGCAAATGGCTCCCAACAGTGTAATGTGTTTCACTGGTTAATAACTTTCAGATGAGCTAGACCGTATCCTCTTTTAGTGGATTATTTAGCTGATGCTCATCACAATGGTAGAAAGTAGGCTAGTTGAGAATCAGTGTTCTTTAGCTCATTTTTATTACTGTATTATTTTGGGAGAAGATTCATATTCTGTGTATTGTCTTTTAATGGTATAATAAAAATACTTACGTGGAACTGGTAGTTTTCTTAGTGCATTTAATCTTAACCAAATGCCAGTGACCTGTGATGAGGGAAAGTGTAGAAGAACTCACTAGTTGGGTTGTTAGTTCACTTCATCTTACAGATACTTTATAAAGGAACAGCAGTAACAGCCATCGTGCCTGTATAACACATGAGAACTTAAAAAATCTTTACAAATGTAAGTTTTTTTTTGTTTTTGTTTTTTTAATTATGAATGTGGGTGTCTGGGTGGCTCAGTTGGTTGGGCAACCAGCTTGGTTTTGGCTCAGGTTGTTATCTCATGGGTCATGGCATCAAGCCCTGCGTGGGGCTCCACTCTCAGTGGGGAGTCTGCTTGAAGATCGTCTCCCACTGTACCTCCCTCCACTCACTCACTCTCTCCTTCAAATAAATAAAATCTTTAAAAAAGTAAAAATATGAATGAAATACAGGATTTCTATAACGTTTGGTCTCATACTGCCTTTTTGGGGAAAGTTGTTAATTTTGTTTTGGATTGTAGTGTAGTGGGGCGGAAGAGCATGATAGTTCATTTGAAAAATTGCTCTGTATCGATCCTGATGGTCATACACATGATAGCTTTTTGTTGGATAGTAACATTGTGGTATTTCTTAAAAGATGTTACTTATTTATGGGAGAAAGACAGGGAGAGAGAGTGAGTGGGTGTTAGGGGGAGAGGGAGAGGGAGAAGCATGCTATCCACTGAGCGGGGAGCCTGTGACCTGAGCCGAAGGCAGACACTTAACTGAGCCACCCAGGTGCCCCACCGTCGTATTTTTGTATGCTGAAATGCTTTAATAGGACGAGCTCTTTACAGAAATAAAGGTATTGCTTCAAATGGAAAGGGACACTAGTTCTTATACCCCACAGAATTAATATCTGTATGAATCAGTGGCATCATAGTGTCACACAGTTGGGAAGAGGAAAGTTCTTTCATAAAAAAGTGACTTGAGGGCAGCCCGGGTGGCTCAGTAGTTTAGCGCTGCCTTTGGCCCGGGGCGTGATCCTGGAGACCCGGGATCGAGTTCCCCCCTCGGGCTCCCTGCATGGAGCCTGCTTCTGCCTCTGCCTGTGTCTCTGCCTCTCTCTATGTCTCTCATGAATAAATAAATACAATCCTAAAAAAATAAAAGTGACTTGAGCTTTCATTTCCTTATATTTTGATCTTCAGTATTTATACATTTAAGCTATATCCACCCTAGCCAAGCATGGTTATGGAAGACTTCAGGTCACTTTCATGCTGCTGTTTTTAAAATGTGGATTTCCTTACTTTTGTTCTACTGCCTATTTGCTTTTCCGGCTCAGTTCACGTTGTACGAGTCATTTTATTCTAGTTTTGCTCTTCCAAGAAAGGGCTTCTTTTTTATGAATTCTCAGTAGGTGTTAACATGTATCATGATAGTTGTTTATCTTTTGGTCGTGTCTGGTGAGCAAATGATTCATTCAACAAATGCTGTTTTCCCTTGAGATGATTATATAAATATTTTAGTCCATTTTCCCCTATTATTAAGTTATTTACGTTGTATTTTTCACATCATTGATACTTATTTATGTTTATTCTTACATGTTATTGATACCATAATCATTGGAAATAAGAAAGATTATTCCATTTGTCTCATTTTTTAGGGCCCATGTGTTGCTTAAAATACTTATTTTGGAAAATGTTTTCCTTTAAACAGTGCTCAATACCTAGGACATAAGTCACAAATTTGTTAATTAATTTTTTTAAATTAGAGTTTACTTGACAGAGTGGCAGCGATGGAAGATATGTGACCAGCCTTATAAGTTTCTTTGCAAAAGCTAAACATTTATTTTGACCTGTTTTCTTCAGTCTTTTATACTAAGGAGAGACACCTCTTTGTAAAAGTTTCACCACCTTTAAGTAATTTGAAGTGAGAATTTTTTTCTTTTTTAAAGATGGCTCTAGTTTCATATTTCTTCACATCTTAGACATAACTATGCAAAGGAGGATTTTGTCATAATTATGTAATTTTGCTGTTAGTCATATTTTTTATTAAATATTTGTTCATTTGCAGGTATATTTGCATACTTAAACTACCATGTTCCTCGTACAAGACGAGAAATCTTGGAGACCCTAATCAAAGGCCTTCAGAGACTGGAGTACAGAGGATATGATTCTGCTGGTATTTCCTTTTCTATTAAAAAAATATAGTTTTTGCATGATTCTTGAGTCTAAATAAAGAGGCTTTTTTGTTTTAGTTAACTAGATTCTTTATTAATGTCTATTCTGTTTTGAGTAAACCTAAAAACAAGAATTTTTGTCTCTTACCATGTTTAAAGGGCTTATTCGTATAATTTCAACAGTATTACCATTTATATTATTTCTTATGGATATCTGCCTTTGTTAAGAATGTTACTGTAAAAAAAGAAATCACCTGGGGCGTTTTCGTGGTGGAACACAGTTCTTAGAGGACTTACTTTATAAATTATCTTTTTTCTTTCCTGTAATTTTTTTTTCTCTAAGGATTCCCTGCAGTTGGCATATATACTTAGCCGAGGTCGTTTACCTTCAATAAATGACGAAGCGACTAAGAATCACTTTTTGCCAATTGCGCTCCGGGCAGCTTCTTCCCCGCTGCGTGGGGGCCTCGCCCGGGCCCCGCATGGGGAGTCCCCCCGGCACAGGAGTCCCCGCGGGCTCCGCAGAGGGAGCAGGAGCTCGGGCCGCGTGGGGTGTGGCAGGCCGGCTGGGCAGGGCAGGGAGCCGCCCTGAACCCCAAGTCCCCGGGCGGTGGCAGGCCCGTGTCCGTGTCCGCAGGTCACAGCGTCTGTTCTCCGTGACTCTCCTCGATTAACAGAAAGTGAACTCCTCAACTCCGTGGTTCTTAAAATTCCCTCCTCCCTTCGCTTCTCTGACAACACGTGTTGTCCTCGTAACATGCTGGTTCCTTTTCTGTCTGCGTTGAGGGCTCCTTTTCTGCCGCCTCTTCCTTAAATATTAACGTCTTTCAAGATTGTTTCCTAGGCCCGTTTTTCTCTCTTTGTATCTTCATGGGTGAGCTCTGACGTCATTCCCCTCCTCCGTGTCGGTGATCAGGACCCACGCGGATTTCTCAGGCCGCAGGCCTGGGTTTCCAACTGCCCCTTAGAAGTTTCTCTCTGGAGAAACCAAGACACCGTAAACTTTGCGTGTCCAGAATTGAACTGAGTACACTCGCCACTCTCTTCTTTCTGCGTTCCTTTATCCAGCCACCATTTCAGCAAGTCCTGCGAGCCTCGGAGGTACCCCGGGCTCAGGCTGCTTTCTCACCTCGCATCCGACACTTCTACCCTCAGTAGCGCTGATCTCTGTCCTCATCACCCCTGTTTGGTTCGGGGCGTCCCCATTTTTGGTTTGCTGTAGCTAGAGCTGCTGACAGCTGCTCCCCTCTTCCGTTTCTCCCCTTCCGTCCGTACTCTGTTTCTCAAAGAGAGTTTCCTAAACATTTTTACCCTGTGCTTTCTTGATTTGAAACTACTCAGTGCTTTTCTAGTACCTTCAGGTAAATTTTTCAAACTCTTGAGGCACTAAAGTAGAGTTTTGAGAAATGTGTTCCCTCATGTTCCTTCCTCCCTCCCCTTCTGAGGTGGGCACCCATCTGCTGCCTCTCTCCATTGTGCTCCAATGGCCACCCAACCTGTGGTACTCTTTTTTTTTTTTTTTTTAATCTGTAGCCCTTTTATTATAACCCAAACCCACACTGTATTTTCATTATTTTGTCCCTATCTTCTGAATAGACTATTAGAAATTTGAGGGCAGAAAATTGAATAGTTTGCATTTTTGTTTCCAGCAGCTGTTGTGGTTCTTGACATATAATAATTTTCAGCGACTGTGAATTGATGAACATATGAATTAATTAGACGAAAGAATAGTTTTTAATTAAAAATCTGCCTCACGATGATAATCTAAGTGTTTGAATCTTGCTTTTCTGCCCCTCGATGATTCAGGTGTGGGAGTTGATGGAGGCAATGACAAGGACTGGGAAGCCAATGCCTGCAAGATCCAGCTCATTAAGAAGAAAGGGAAAGTTAAGGCACTGGATGAAGAAGTTCACAGTAATGTACTTAATTTGGGTTTTGTCCCCTTCCCTTCCCTTCGCTTCCTTCTCCCTTCCCTACCAAATCCCCTTTCTTCCCATAGTTTGACGTCCGTTTTAATATAGTGACATTTAAAGTTCAAAGGAAGGAATAAAGGTAGTTTTGTTAATTGTCTCTATTAGTGTACAATGTACCTTAGCTTCAGAAATGACCCTATTAACTAGGGGAGGAAATTGGTTAGGTACATAGTGTTCACAGCAAGCTCAGTGTCCTAGGATGAAGTAGCCACCATTTCTGAGGAAGGACCTTTCATAGGACGTGAAGGTATTTTTAGTGGTGCCCTCCTTCTGGTGTCTTCACTTGGTTGTCTTCACTTTGGAGCAAACGCCTCCCTTGGATGTATGGTCAGTCTAGATGTTGCCCTTTTCAGTAGATCTGATATAATCAGGTAATTGTCATGTTTTTCCTTCAAGATTTTCTTACTTTGCTCACATACAGTAGTTGTCCAGAGATACGTGCTTCATTAAAGAGGGTACTTGTCAGTATTTAGTTTCATCACACTCTGCTTATACATTTTAATTTGTCACAGGAAACTTAAAAACAAAACAAAAACTTCAAAGTAAATTGACTGAAAAAACATTTGAAAAAAAATTTCCCACAGAGCTCCTGCCTGGGTGGCTCAGTTGGTTAAATGTCCGACTCTTCCTGTCAGCTCAGGTCATGAGATCGAGCCCCCACATCAGGCTCCGTGCTGCACGTGGAGCCTGGTTAAGATCCCCCCCCCCCAAAAAAAAAAAGATTCTCTCTCTCCCTCTGCCCTTCCACCACTGTCTCTCTCTTAAAAAAAAAAAAAAAAAAAAACAACCTTCCACCAACCCCAGGAAACAGTAGATTTTTTATGTATCTGTTTGAATGGATGCCATAGTAATCATGGTAAAGGAGTTCAGGTAACAGAGGAAAATGATGGACTTAATCACTTTTTTTTCACATAAGCCAAGCATTTAGCTTTGTAGTCCTTGCTGAACATACTAGATGAATACTTATATTGCACGTATTGTGGGTAAGATTAGCTTCGGGATGAGGCAGGTCCCCACAGAACTACTTCAACAACTGTAGTGTACACGCTCGGTCTGCTGTGTGTACCACGTCCTGTATACCAGGCTGGTTATAGTAGGTTCCATAGGAGAGAACAGACAAATTGCTTGAGGACTCAGGGGAGAGCTTGGGGTTGGACACCACGGGGAGATTCAGTATAAATAAGGAATGGCTGCTAATTCTGTTTGGGCAGTGAAGGTGAGAAGGGAGGACCTTCTGAGTAGGACAGCGTGGGCAAAGATAAGAATAAGGAAGTCAAATTTGGTGGAATGGTGGGTAGTCCTTTTACTGTGCATTATTGGTAGATGAGTGTGGGAGGCTAGAAGGCAAACTATAACCGGAATCAAGGTCATTGTGTATCAACATATTGAAACATGCCGCCTCCTGAAGGAAAGTCGGGAAGGGAGTGGAGACATGGGAATTTGTAGACGTCGCTGGCAAATTAGTAACTGCTCCATCACTTTGAAGAGGAAGCTGGCGGTGTCTAAATGGGAGGTGCCTATACCCTGTGACCAAGCGCTTCCATAGTTGGGCACATACTTGGAAGAAACTCTGTGGACAAGGAGACCTGACAACAAGATTCATTGCAACAAAATGTAGAAATGACCAGTAAGAGAATGGGAGACTAAGTTGTGTGTGACGTAGTGCGTGATTGTGTGTAGCTTTCGAAAGGACTGTACTGGATCTGGTACTGCATATGGGAACCTGGTTGAGTTGTGAGAACCTAGTGTTGAGTGAAGAAAGGAACCTGCAGAGGGACGGGTAAAGTGTACTACCACTTAAAAAACACAAAAGAGTGCTGTCATTTGTGGATACACGTTAGTGTATTAGATGTTTAAAGACCTAGGTAGGAAAGCTCCCCATCAAGTTGAGAATCCCTGGGGTGGAATGGGTTGAGCCCAGGTCATAAAAGAGGTATTAACTGCATTTCTTACATTTTAGTTTTATTTTTTTAAAGACTTTATTCATTTGTGAGGGAGAGAGCGAGCTAGTGAGCAGGGGGAGGGCAAAGAGAGAGGGAGAAGCAGACTCTCCACTGAGCAAAGCAGGGAGCCTGATGTGGGGCTTGATCCCAGGACCCTGAGATCATGACCTGAGCCGAAGGCAGATGCTTAACCGACTGAGCCACCAGGTGCTCCTACATTTTACATCTTAAAAAAAAATCTGAAGCACAAGTGGTGAGATGTTCACATTTGTTTGCTCCTGGTGTAGGGATTTGGATGTTTGTGGTGTTCGCTTTATTACTCCTAGCAAGTTTCAGCGTTTGACCTGTTGAGACAGAAAGAAGTCATCTCAGAAAAGGCCATTAGTGGGGCAGCCCGAGTGGCTCAGTGGTTTAGTGCTGCCTTCAGCCCAGGGCCTGATCCTGGAGACCCAGGATCGAGTCCCATGTCGGCCTCCCTGCATGGAGCCTGCTTCTCCCTCTGCCTGTGTCTCTGCCTCTCTCTCTCTGTCTCTCATGAATGAATAAATAAATAAAATCTTAAAAAAAAAAAAGAAAAGAAAAGGCCATTAGATTGGTTCTTGGTAACTTCTGACTTTGATAGCAATAGCTGACATGTACTGTTGCTTCCTGTGCCCCAGGCACTCTACTAAGTGCCTCACTAGTTCTTAGTACAACCCACGAAGTAGGTAAAATGATCATCCTCAATTTGCAGATGAGATTGAAACATGGGAGTACTGTCACCGAGGAGTAGGTGCTGTCATTAGATGGTGTCGGCAGTAGGGGCAGTAAAGTTTGGAAGCAAAGGAAGGCTGCTATTTCTTTTCCTTTTTTTTTTTTTTTTTTTAAGATTTTTATTTATTTATTCATGAGAGACACAGAGAAAGAGAGGGGCAGAGACCCAGGCAGAGGCAGAAGCAGGCTCCATGCACCAGGAGCCCGACGTGGGATTCGATCCCGGGTCTCCAGGATCGCGCCCTGGGCCAAAGGCAGGCACCAAACCGCTGCGCCACCCAGGGATCCCCCTTATTAGACTTTAGATAATGTTCTTTTGGCAGCAGTGAAATAAGTATGATAATTACTGTGAGTTTGAATTGGATTCAATTTGTAGACTCTTGTTACTTTCCTCAGTTTTGCTTCCAGCGTGGCCGGGGTGGGGGTGCGGCTGCCTTAATTATAATTAGCCTAACAGAGTAGTCAGGTGTTTTCATTGCTTGCATCAACCTGTTCAGTAGTGATAACCAGTAATCCTTTACTTTTCCGGAGGTTATTTATCAAGTCACCTTAATTATTCAGGACAAGGTTAATCCAGGAAAGAATACATTGATGACTTTATCTGTTGGTTGATTGAGCCACCCAATAAAAATTTGAATAACTGTCCTACTTAGCTTAGTGCTTGGGATTCTACGGTAGTAAGGCAAGCTGCTGCTTTTGTAGAACTTAAATACGGGTAGGAGTCAGGTTGCACATGTCATTAAAGTTATAATAGTACAGCAGAGTATGCCCTGTGGTTTTAATCTCCGGCTCTGGAGTCAGCCAGCCTTAGGTTCACATCCTATCTCTGCTTCCTATTTGTTATGACCTAGGGTAGGTTCTCTGACCTCTTAGAGCCTCAGTTTCCTTATCTATAAAATGGGGACAATAGTACCTACCAGAGCATTATTAAAGATTCAATAACAAAATGAATATTTCTTGAATACTTATTTTATTCCAGCCACTGTGCCAGGCCCTGGTGACACAACAGAGAACAAGACAGGCAAACTCCTTGGCCTGATGGAGCTTACAGTCTACTGAGAGGGCCAGACAGCAAACAAATAGATAACGTTAGGGCGTGTGATCAGTGCTATGACACAAAGGTATATAGAGGTGACATGTAAGCAGAGAACGCGTTATTGTCCGAAGGGGAAATTCTAGGCAGAGGGAACTCCCAAGTGCAAAGACTCTACGTGTGCTTGGCCGGCTTATAGCTGGAAGTCAGTGGGGCTAGAGCAGAGTGAGGGGGAAAGTGGCGGCAGATGAGCTGGAGACCTGACTCAGGACTGGGACATGTAGGGTCTTAAATAAGATGGATTTTACTTCATGTGCCATGTGAAGCCGTTGGAAGATTTTGCATTAGGGGATTGATCTGATTTAATGGAATCTCGTTGGTTGGTGTGCAAAGACTGGAATGTACAGGAGGACAATTGGACATGGGGAGACCAGTTAGGATTCTGCTGAAGTGGTTTAGTGGTTGGTTGCTTGGCTCATTACTGATAGGGATAGAGCCATGAGGAGTCTTAAGTCCCTAGCACCAGGTAAGTTCTCAGTGAATGGTGGCTGCTGTTATTTGCAAAAGCTGTGTTGAGGGCTTTGAGGGGAAATGGGAGAGGTGGGGAGAATGAGAACGTCAAGGCAGTGGAGCCAGATGGTGGAGGGCCTTGTACCCTTAGAAAGGCACTGTGAGAAATGGCTTTATCTTGTGAGAAATTGGCTCTCTGGCTCTATGAGAATTTGAGGATCTTTTTATAAATCCCCCGTGACCAGGTTTAAGATGATTCATATGGGGAGTTAGGGATGCAAACCACTTTTTAAGCAATGGAAATCTGTTCAAGGATTTTAAGTGGTGTTTCTTGATCAGATTTGGGTGTTAGAATGACGTCTGATTAGCCAGTATAAAACCACGAAGACTGTGCTAAAATAAAATGCATGGACTTTCCTCTTTGAGACTTCTGAGCAGTTTGCTCTTCTTAATTTAGACCTAATTCTCATAGGCTTGGTTATCTGTTTCTTTGCCAAATGAATGTTATATTTAGGAAATCAGAAGGGGGGCATTACTAGTAAATACTAGAACTGCCTTTTTTAAATTTATTTTTTATTTTTTTTATTATTCCTTTGGAAAAAGAAGAGATAGCTTATAGGGAAAAGGAATTGTAATAACTGCTTTTCAGGATAAAGGAACATCTGTCTATAACCCCGTACTTTCCTGGTCTATTCTCAAGGACTGTTGTTTATTTTAGAACCTCTCTGTAATTGCAGTTTATATTGTGAGATATGTTTACATTCAGTAGAGACCAAAGAAATTGCAGTCATAAGGCTGTGGCGTTGAGAAAATGAATCTATTTTTACATGGGTAAAGTGGTGCTGATTTTTTTCAAGGCAAAGATTAAATATAGATTAAAAAAAAAAATCAAGTTAACTTTTTTTGTCCACAACCCTTCAGTCTGAAAATCTTCAAGCCTTCCGAAGAAAGAATAGTGCATTAACCACCCATATACTTCATCTGTTTTACCAGTTGTTAGTATTTTGTCACATTTGCTTTATTTCCCTGATTGTTATTGGATTCATTTGCCCTAAATATTTGAGCTGCATTAACTCCTGAATCTTTTAATTACTATTTTGAATATGGCTGATACTCAGTTTCAATAATTGTGTATTCCAGGTGAGTAGCACTGTAATAATTATATTTAAATATAGCTTCTAGCATTATCTCTACAGCATGGTTTAACATTGGAATTTTTCTTATTACGTTCTTCAGAGCAACAAGATATGGATTTGGATATAGAATTTGACGTACACCTTGGAATAGCTCATACCCGTTGGGCGACACATGGAGAACCCAATCCTGTCAATAGCCATCCCCAGCGCTCTGATAAAAATAACGGTATGGACACATTCTACATGCTTTGGAATGATTGAAGATCATTAATGGGAGAAGAATGAAGGCCCTTATGTTACTGTTATTTAAAATTTTTTTTTTAATCTGGAAAGTTTTAAACATATTCACAACTAGAGAGGCTGTAGAACTAGATGTGTCTGTCACCCAGCTTTAACACTGGTTAGTACACAGCTCTATTTCTTTATACCCCTCCACCCAGATTATTTTGGAAGCTTTCCCTTTCTCTCCTTTTCTTTCCCAGATTATTGTGGTGTTTGTCCTGTAGAGTTTCCTACAGTCTAGATCCTGCTAATTGTATACATCCCATGGTGTTATTTAACATGTTTCTCGGGCAGCCTGGGTGGCTCAGTAGTTTAGCACTGCCTTCGGCCCAGGGCATGACCCTGGGGACCCAGGATCGAGTCCTGTGTCGGGCTCCCCGCATGGAGCCTGCTTCTCCCTCTGCCTGGGTCTCTGCCTCTCTCTCTGTGTGTCTCATGAATAAAGAAAATCTTTAAAAAAAAAAAAAATAACATGTTTCTCTGTCCCTTCTATTTGCTATAAATTGTTGTGGTATTGATTTACATCTGGAGATATATGATGTTTGGGCATTTTTCTTTTTGTATTATTAGTGGCCATAGATGATCATTGCCAGCATTATTTCCTTAGGGTTTTGTAAAGTGGTGATAGTCAAATGTTCTCATTCCTTTTTTACTTATCTGACATACTTCTATAAAGAGAAACATCTCCGTATCTAACTACTTAGTTACTTAGACTTATAGATTATATATAGAAAAGATGGGATAAATGTGTTTTTTTTTCCAGTTTATTTACCGTTTTTCAAAACTGAAGTGGTTCTAATGTTCTAAGATGAATGAGTTTCTTTTATTATTATTATAAACTCATGGATCTAAAATACTGTATTTATATTTTTCAAAGTTATTTAATCAAAAAAGATGAAAATTATCCACTACACATATATTTGATCTTGTAATACTGTTTTAACATTAATTTATCTGACTTTTTTTTTTTTTGGTAAAGATTTTATTTATTTATTCATGAGAGACAGAGAGAGAGAGAGAGAGAGAGAGAGGCAGAGACACAGGCGGGGTGGGGGTGGGGGGGGCAGAGACACAGGCAGAGGGAGAAGCAGGCTCCATGCAAGGAGCCCGACGTGGGACTCAATCCTAGGTCTCCAAGATCAGGCCCTGGGCTGAAGGCAGCGCTTAACCGCTGAGCCACCCGGGCTGCCCAATTTATCTGACATTTAAAGAATTGTCTGGACCTCACCTAAGTAAATTTCACTGTAGATCTGAATAACTGATTTTTCTTATTCTTTTAACTTCAGTTCTTAAACTCAGTGTAAATCAGATCATTGTTTTAGTTTGAAAGTCTTTCACTTTAAACTTAGGAAGAAATTTTTCATGCATAAAAATGAATGAATGAAGAAGTGAGAACAGTAGTTCTATAATTCAGCCTTCTTGTTTTGCAAATGAAGAAACAGGCTCAGGAAATTTGTCCCTTTCATATGATGACGTTGAGTTAGTAGTTCAGCCACAAATGAAATTGTTAACCTCTAGATCCCAGTTTATTATATTTCCCCTCTATCCACTTCCCCAGTGCTGTGTGCTTCCACTAACCCACATAAATGAGTCTATTGATCTACCTGAGGATAATCCAATAATGAAAAGTAAAAGATACTTGATTACTCTTAGAATTACAGCATGTGACAAATTTTTTGACTTGAGAAAAATCTGACCGTTCTTATTGGCTATTTTATAGTGTTTACCAGACCTATAATTTTTGTCATCAATACTTTTTATTTCTTTCAGAGTTTATTGTTATTCACAATGGAATTATCACCAACTACAAAGACTTGAAAAAGTTTTTGGTAAGTGATCCACAAAGACACCAGGCTTTGAGAAATTTCTAATGAAAGCAGTTAGGCGGCTTGTACAGCACCATCTATGTATGATCAAGTAATTCTTGAGATGATTACAAGGGTAATATGTAATATAATATATTATAAAATTTGAAGTTTTATTTCATTTTAATCAGTTTAAATTTTATTTTTTAAATTAAAAACTTTTTTAAAGATTTTATTTTTAAGTAATCTCTGTAGCCAAGGTGAGGCTCAGACTAAGAACCCTGAGAACAAGAGCTGCATGCTCTACTGACTGAGCCAGCCCCATGCCCCCTAATCAGTGTAAATTTAAATAGCCACATACAGCTAATGACTGTTGTAATGGATGGTGCAATTTCATTATCCAATAAAGAATCCTATTTATTATGGAATTCTTATTTGGTGACTGTTGCTTATTATACTTTATTTATTTGAAATGTCCTTAATTTGTATGTGACATGTATATAGACTTATATAATTAAAAGTGTATATTTAGTTACACAAAATAACCTCACTATTTTGGGCTCACTTATTTAGATGGTGACTTTAATTTTGAACAATTGGTAAGGGGTATGGTATTGAAAAAATATTAGAAATTGGTTAGTGAAATTTTTGAGGAAAAAAAATTCTATAGGAAAGACTTGGATGACTATTTCATTAAATGAGTCAGTTTGTTTCCCTTTCTAATTTCAGGAAAGCAAAGGCTATGACTTTGAATCTGAAACAGACACAGAGACAATTGCCAAGCTTGTTAAGTACATGTATGACAATCGGGAAAGTCAAGATATCAGTTTCACTACCTTGGTGGAGAGAGTTATCCAGCAATTGGTAATAAACCACACCTTTAAAGATAATTATTGCTGATGTTAATCAGTTTATGTTAATCATAAACTCTTAGAATTAAGATAAGCAGAAACTATGCTGATTTAAATATTTTTGGCTTTTATTTCATATATGTATATGTGTGTGTGTGTGTGTGTGTGTGTATATAAAAATACTCGGCTTGAATAATTTTGAGAGACTCTGACTAGTTGACCCCCTCCCTTCCCTACACTTAAAATTCTTCTTCTTTCACTCTAGCTTAGTGTCACGGGAATTAAAAATAATCTGAAATCAAAGAGTTCTCCAAAAACTATGGGCATGCACACACACAAACCCATACATACCACACACAAACGCACTCATGAGACACAGGTTCATCATCACTTTCTTGCTTCCTACTCACGTATTCTCTTCAGTTGGTCAGTTAGCATGAGGATCGCTTCGGTAAAATGCACACTCTATTCTGGGATAATGTCTGCATGTCTCTGAGCCAAAATAGCCAACTCTTTATTTTTCCTTATGGGGACTTTTCCTTGGCCTTGTTACACTGTAAAAAAGTATTTCCCAGCCCAAGAAAAAAAATGTCATTCTTTCTGATCCCATCGCAGTTGCCCTGGCTAAAGTTCAAAGATACCAAGATCCACAGAAGTCCAAATGCATGGTGATTTCTGCCCTCATCCCCATTCATAACTCTAGCTTTCTTATTTAAAAGCCCTTCACCTCTTTCTGAAGGTCTAACCCTCACCTCCTCCCTCTACCCAAATCTTAGATGTCTGCAGCAAAAGGAGGAGTCAGAAAGATGGAGAAAATAGAGGCCTCTTCCTTCCCGTTAGGGTAGAGTACTGTGCCTTTCCAGCCTTTTCCTTTTTTCTACTCCTTATGAAACCCAGTTTGTGTTCTGTGGTGGTCCCCTACCTCTCCTACCTCCTCCTGTTCCTCTTGTACTCACTCTTGATTTCCTTAGGCCCGGTCCCTAAGGAGGTTGTGTTGAGGAGATGTTAATGGTACACCTGTTAACAGTGGTGGTTGTGTATATTTTTATCTTCCGTGTCAAGGTCAACAAGCATGGAAGTTAGCAAGGTGTAAAATCACTGGACCAGAGAATGGATTTTGGATAATGAGTTTGGAATCTTTTCTAATTCTCTCCTCCTTGCATTCTAATGCACAGTATGAGAGATAGGATGTATCTATTGAGGAATGTATACAAAAGTGCTTTAAAATAGTTTATTTTGGAGCTATTGTCTAGTGAGTGTATTTCAAGAGTGGGCTTGGTTAAAAAGTGTGTCTTGGATACACCAAAGCTCAGGAATAAGTGTCTGCCTATATTTTAGGCTTATTTATAACTTGCAAAAGAGCAGCACGTGAACAAAGAATTTCTATGCTGAAGCCAATGTGTTTTAGGCATTTCACATTTAATAATTGATCATAATAAATATTGCTAATGCATTCTTTTTCCCTCTGTAGGAAGGTGCTTTTGCACTGGTATTTAAAAGTGTTCATTTTCCTGGCCAAGCAGTTGGCACAAGGTACGTACAAATTTAATAATGACTAATAATTATGTGTATTTTGAAACATTTGAATTATAAATGTGTTGTTTGTACACAGTGATTACCCTTAACTGTAAAGACTTGCCCTTTCCTGGAGACACCATGTGAATATATTTTTTTTCACATGTTCCTCCTTGTCCATTTCTCACCACTCTTCCATTTAACAGAATCCTTTAATAAAGCAAGTATATTTTGGCATTTGTAACCGGCCTTTGTACTGGGACACCATGCTTACTTTGTGAATTTGGATATTGAGTATTCTCTAGTTTTAGGCCCCAAACATTAACTTGCTCCATATTTTTGGGAAGTATATATTCTAAACAGATTCCTAGATAATTGTACCATCGCTGCTTTTGCTAAGATCATGACGTCATTTTTAGAACAGTGAGAAGCCCTAATATTTGGCAGGAGAGAGCTATTTTTAATAGGAAGGCAAGATGACTAAGGAGAAAGTGCTAAACATTCATGTATCAGAATTCTGTGTGCAGTGGAATGAAAGGTTCCATTTGACATTTTAAAAAGGAGAAACATTTCAGATACACTGTTTTTAGAACATGCATTGGCAAACTTTTCTGTGAAGGGCGAGAGAGTAAATATTTTAGCCTTTCTGGGCCATATGGCCTCCGTAGCACCACAGTTCTGCTGTTGTACTGCGAAAGCAGCCGCAGAGAATAGGTAAAAGAAAGAGCATGGCTGTGTTCCAGGTTCCAGTAAAACTCTTGTGTACAAAAGTAGACAAACCTGACCTCGGGGTCTATAGTCTGCTGCCCTCTGTCACTGAGTATTTTTTTTTTTTTAAGATTTTATTTATTTATTCATGAGAGACACAGAGAAAGAGAGAGACAGAGACACAGGCAGAGGGAGAAGCAGGCTCCATGCACTGGGAGCCCGATGTGGGACTCGATCCCGGGACTCCAGGATCACACCCTGGGCCATAGGCAGGCGCTAAACCGCTGAGCCACCCGGGGATCTCATCACTGAGTATTTTTTAAAAATTCTCTTTATGTTATTCTTCTGTTATACCTGAAGCCAAAGCTTAGAGGGAGAATTTGAACATTATTTGAAGAGTGTTGGCTCATTAAAATGCCTGTCAGTGCGTTATTTATGAAAATGGCTTAATTCTAATTTTGTGCTAACAGACGAGGCAGCCCTCTTTTGATTGGTGTACGAAGTGAACATAAACTCTCTACTGATCACATTCCGATACTCTACAGAACAGGTAAAAACTGTCCCTACGTCCTGCTATGAGGAAACTGTATAAAGTGCAGTAGATTTAAAGAATTGTGTTCATTAAATTGAAATAAATGCCTCTTTGGTCAGATCCACACATATGTGTATATATAGTTCTGTCTAGACATGAAAAGGATTTGTTGTTGTGATTCTTTGACAAGGAGAATTTTTTTCTGTTGTATATCCTTAGCTAGGACTCAGATTGGATCAAAATTCACACGGTGGGGATCACAGGGAGAAAGAGGTGGGAAATGCACTCTGCATGGATGGGGAGGAGTCTTATCCTCTTTTGTTCATTCTTTACTAATTCTTTGTTCTTGGAGTGAGTGAATGTGCTGGGCCTCTAAAAATGCTTTTTTATGGGGAAACATATTTTGACATTTTTCTAATTTGCAGAGTATATTTTGTCTGTCTGCTTTTGGCATTTAGAAAACCGCTTTTAATTTGTTTCTTTGAAATTTCTGAGATTTGAAATCATGAAGTTTTTTTGTCTTAAATAAGAATAATGTAAGATATATTATAAATAAGATGCTTAGACTGGGAACAGAACACTGCGTGCTAGGCTATTGTAGATTGAATTCACTGATAGTTATTTAATTTATCCTAACTTTTTACTAGATTATGTTTAAATGGTCTTTATTTTATGCATGACATTTTACTTTTAGATTTACATTCAACATTCTGATTGCCTTGTTTCAAATTGGAGTCTTTTTTTTTATTGTTTGAAGCTTATTTTTCTTTATAGGACTTTCAGTCATACAAATTCTGGATCATTTTATTGATATAATTAGACAGAAAACAAATGGCATGCCCTTCTCATTTACTTATTATTAAAAGCTTCCCAAGTGAAAGATAGGGAGTGGTAAATTCAGGAACTTGAAACCCATATTATTAATGTACAATTCTTGGTTTCTTGAAAAAAAAAATTAGCGAAAGACTAAACCTGTTCATTTTTAGATAGTGGCTGCTTTAGCTCCTTTATCTAAAGCAGAGTTCCTTAAGTAGCCTTCAGTCATGAAGTGTTAGCTTTTCTTCTTACTTCCTCCTGCCTATCCTTCCCTTTTCAGAAGAGAAATTCGTTTACCAGTGAGAGTACAGAATTTTGGAGCCAGAGTCCCAGATTTCTGTTTATAATCCTGCTCATGTATACATTACCTTTATGGTACCTTGTACAGTTTCTTAGACTGCTTTTAGGAAAAAAAAAAAAAAGGAAGAACATTGGCCTAAGGTCTTAAGAAGTTTGAAGAAAACCTTTAACGTGAGACATCTTTTTAAGATCGTGAATTATGGGATCCCTGGGTGGCGCAGCGGTTTGGCGCCTGCCTTTGGCCCAGGGCGCGATCCTGGAGACCCGAGATCGAATCCCACGTCGGGCTCCCGGTGCATGGAGCCCGCTTCTCCCTCTGCCTGTGTCTCTGCCTCTCTCTCTCTCTCTCTCTCTGTATGACTATCATAAATAAAATTAAAAAAAAAAAAAAAAGATCGTGAATTATGTTTTAGTAACCTTTATTTCTCTAGCTCCTAATAGGTAGATAATGTGTGACTCTGCAAAGTTTAGTTGGAAAAGTTGAGCCTCTTATTGACGAGGCTGTGTAAAGGGGAGAATATGGGACTGGCTTTTGGATTTTGCTATTTTCTCCAGGTCTAACTGCTTACAGAATAAAAGGGGGTGGTAATAATTGTGTTCCACTCAAATCAGATGAGATAATCAACGTATGGCAGAACTTTTTATAGAGTCTAAGAGTCATGGTATAGGTATCAGGTGGTAATGTTCTTTTCATTTAAATAGGCAGTGGTAGCTTAAATCCTTTTAAATGTTATAATTAAATATACCTTGTTACTTGAAGAATAAACATTTGGAGGAGGAATTTAGTGAAACTTGACAATGTGAGGACATTTTATAACCTAAGGCTGGTTGTATTTGTTTTGAAAATATAGATGCTAGGCTATCCTTCTACATATTTTTTAATTCACTTTTTTTACATCAGTAAAATTCACTGTTTCTGATGTGCAGTTTCATGAGTTTTGTCAAATGCACACCGTTGTATAACCACCACAATCAGAGTACAGGACAATTCCATCCCCCTAAAAGTTCCCTGCAGGGATAGCTTTGTAGCCAGCCCTTGTTCCCAGTCCCAGGCCTTGGCAAACACTGATCAACACGTTTAATCTTTCTGTAGTGTTACTTTTTCTGGGATGTCATCTTATACATGTTTTTTAAAGTGTGGTATCTTTTTTTGCTGTTGAACTTGGATGGAAAGAACTGTTCTATTTTCATGTCTAAAACACATCAGATTAGCACGGATTATGGAGAACTTTGGATGTACTTTACAGACATGCATTTTAGAGGCTAGATACAATATGAGTTTTTACAAGTGTATTTATAGTATCCTCTGGCCTTGTGACCATAGTTATAAGGTCTACTCTGTCCTAATCTCAGAAAAAGGTGCTGCTTTTGTCTCTGACATTTAAATAATCTTCAATTAATGGTTTTCCCCCCTCTATTTGTCTAATTTGCCAAACTTCATTTTGCTTTTCAGTTTTGACTTTTGTTGTGAATGAGCAAAAAGGAAAAAAAATACTTCATTCGTGACTTGACAAATTAAGTAGAGATGTCAGAATTCTCAAGTTCTAAAGGATTAAAAGGGATTAAAGGATATTATTGCAGAAGGACTTTTATCCTGACTTAAAAGAAATATAAGAAAACTCAATTTTAAGAAAGAAGAGGTCCTAGGTGTATATTTCCAGTCCTTAGTAGCAATTGCCACATATGGTATACCATGGTCAGGGAGTTTTAAGTATCTTTGTTTTGTTTTGTAATCAGAATTAGTGTAGGCTACACCTTGATTTGTTGTACTGACTTACTGTTAAAATCTAGGGCAAAGTTTTGTTATGAGATAATAAAAGTTAATATGCCAGTATTATTAATTAATAATTATGCCAGTATTATTCATTTTAATAATTAAAATGGCATAAAATATGCCATTTTATTCATTGTACAGTTTTGAATTTTTAATGTAATTTTTATAAGTTTAGTTACACAGATGTATGTATTCTATCATGTTTTGTATGAAGTTAAGTGAAGATTAGGTTTACATACTTTTGATTTAAAAAAAGTTAGTGCAATTAGTGAATTATTTACCTTTTACCAGGAAAATAAATAATCATATTTTAAAAATGTGTAATGCAGCACTATTACTGCCACGCTCTCTTTGATAGTTGCTGTTTCACTCTACACCTTTGTCTCTTGTTCTTGTTGGCTTATTGCATGGAAATAAGGTGATCTACCTAGCTTTTTAAAGTTGCTGGAATTATTTTGCGTTGCTATGATTTTTTGTTGATTTTGTAGAAAATTATGTATATTTATATATTGGCTATGGTTTTCTACATGTTTGTTGATTTGTGTTAACTCTGTGCTCTAGGCAAGGACAAGAAAGGAAGCTGCAATCTCTCTCGTGTGGACAGCACAACTTGCCTTTTCCCTGTTGAAGAAAAGGCAGTGGAGTATTACTTTGCTTCTGATGCAAGGTGAGCTTCCTTCACTGATTCAGAGAAAACCAAAAGGCAGTTTGTAGTAGCTAGGCATGCTATGTGTGAGAATATATCAGTTAGGGAAAATGTGTCTTTTTGGAGATGGGGTTCTAAAAATACTTTTTCTCCCAATTCAAAGCATTAGATCAATTTACCAAGAAGAGAACAGTCCTTGAGACTTGTGCCTGCATATTTACTCTGAGCTCTTGTATTATTTTTCCTCTTCTTTCTGGAGCATTACCCAGGTTTTATAGGGAGGAGAGATTTTTAGATTGGAGAATAGAATGGCTTAGCGTCCCACCAATTCCAGTATGGTTGCTAAACCATTGTAGTTTTTGTCTAATAAGGACACTTGCCTTTTTAATTCAGAAGTAATTTACAGCATAATCGCTTTTATAAAAGAAATAGTACTAGACCAGGACATTTTGAGTGAAAAATACCCTGAGATGCTTAGATGCATTTATAAATGGAATACTAACAGTGATGATGATAAAGTGGATCACTCAGGTTGCCAACAGGTATTTGAGTCATTCGTTGTGCCTGAAAGCGAGGGGATCTGAAGATGAGAAAGTGTCGTAGTTTAGGACTTCCGGGAATGCATCATCTCAGTGAGAGAATAAGCTTCACTGTTTCCTAATTTTTGCAGGAGTGTAGTCAGTGCTAGGATGCATCATTGTTGTCATTAAGTAGGTTTGTTACAGAATTTATAGTCATGATTTTAATAAACTGGAAATTGCAGAAGCTTTCCATCCTTTTGTCATTCATTCATTCATACATATTGCACATTCTGAGCAAAGCTATGTGCTAGGCTTAAGAGACAATGATCAGTAAAAATAAAAATATACTTGTCCGAGGGGGGGCCTGGCTGGCTCAGTCTGGGGAGCCTGTGACTCTTGATCTTAGGGTTGTGAGTTTGACCCCCATGTTGGGGGTGGAGATTACGCCAAAAAAAATTTAATATGTATATAATAATAAAATATACTTCTGTGTGTATACACACACACACACACACACACTTGTCCCTGAGGAGCTTTTTCTTAATAAAGAAGACACAAGTCTAGAATTCCAGTTGCAACGAGAGCTACAGAATGTCTGTGGCAGGGTGACTTACCCTCCTATGGGTAAATTTCTTTAAGGGAGTGACACTTATCTCTCCCTTGGTAAGTTGTTAGGAGTTAATTAGGTGAAGAGTTAGAGGGGAGAACGTTCATTTTCTTGGTATGAGTGTGGCTGGAATGAAGAGAGGAAGTTTGGTGGGAGATGAAGCTAGAGAAGGAGGTGGGGTCATGGTAAGATGTTTTGTTGTTTTCTGAAAAGCCAAAGGGAAGCCATCAAGCTTGGGTGGGTGAAAGAGAAATCTTGGTTTGAATTGCCTTTTGATACTCATTTTGGCGGAAATGGAAAATGCATGGATGGAGGGAGGGAAAGTGGTTGGATAAGTTAACAGGTTGCTGCAGTAGTTCAGCCAAGAGCTAATGGTAGCTAGAACTGGTCTGTGGTGGCAGACCTAGAGAGAAGCTTTGAGAAATATTTAGGAGTTAAAATTGAAGGGTTTGGCGATAGAATGAGGAGGAAATAGCCATGCTTTCTGATTTGATCTAGTCTAATTGGGTTTAGGGTGCTGCACAGAGCACAGTTATTCATTGTCCAAAGTAACCGCCCACTGCCCTGTAGGAAGGGGCTTTGGTAACCAGAAAGTTATCAGAGATACTATATATTTTATTTTATTTTTAAAAGACTTATCTATTTATTTTAGAGGAGGGGGGCAGAGGGAGAGAGAGCGAATCTCAAGCAGACTCCCTGCTGAACATGGAGCTCATCGTGGGGCTTGATTCCACGACCCTGAGATCATGACCTGAGCCAGATGCTCAACTGACTGAGTCACCCAGGCGCCCTAAGTTTGTATTTGAATTTGGTCTGTGTGTCCTGATGACAGTTTTATTTTTAAATGCAGTTTCTTTTTTTTTTTAATTTTTATTTATTTATGATAGTCACAGAGAGAGAGAGAGAGAGAGAGAGAGAGAGAGGGGGGGGCAGAGACACAGGCAGAGGGAGAAGCGGGCTCCATGCACCGGGAGCCTGACGTGGGATTCGATCCCGGGTCTCCAGGATCGCGCCCTGGGCCAAAGGCAGGCACCAAACCGCTGCGCCACCCAGGGATCCCCGACAGTTTTATTTTTAATGATCATTCTTGGTTACTGATCATAGTATCTCCTTGAACATTTTATAGTGCTGTCATAGAACATACCAATCGTGTCATCTTTCTTGAAGACGATGATGTCGCAGCGGTGGTGGATGGCCGTCTTTCTATCCATCGAATTAAACGAACCGCAGGAGATCACCCTGGACGAGCTGTGCAAACCCTCCAGATGGAACTCCAGCAGATCATGAAGGGTGAAAGCTTTTGTCATGTTATCACTTGGTGTTCTTGATAGAAAGGAGACCTTCTCCTTCCTGTCGTGTAGGGATCTGATGACACAGTGCTGCCTGAAATCTTGCACACGATTGGTGAGCAGGTGACCCCAAAAAAGGGATGACTCTTTGGAAAAATTACCTGCTGATCTTCAAGTAGTTGTTCTTTAGACTAATTCATGGTTCTGTTTCTAACATTAAAAGGGGACCCCTGGGTGGCTCAGCAGTTTAGCGCCTGCCTTCAGCCCAGGGCATGCTGCTGGAGTCCCAGGATTGAGTCCCACGTTGAGCTTCCTGCATGGAGCCTGCTTCTCCCTCTGCCTGTCTCTGCCTCTCTCTCTCTATGTCTATCATGAATAAATAAATAAAATCTTTAAAAAAAAAGAGAGAGATTAAGTAGCACTTGATATTTTTAAGATACTTTATAAGGCTTATTCCTCTCTTACTTTCTGTGCTTCAATTTTCTCATATGTAAAATGGGGATAATAGGACCTGCCTCATTAAGGTTGAAGAGAGCTGATTTATGTAGAGCCTTCAGAACAGAACACCCTTAGTGAGCCCTACATTATGTTTGCTGTTGTTAAGATTATTATGGTCTTAATTTTTATTCTCCTTTCTCACGGGGCCGAGGTGGGCTGGAAGCCACCATTTATTACATAGCTGCTATATGTCGGGTGTGCCCTATATCCACACTACAGCGCCGTGAAGTAGTCACTGTGCTTACAGATAAAGGAATTTCTCCAGAGCCATTTAGGTGCTGGAGGATAGAACTATGGTTTGAACCTAGATCTGACTCTAAATCTTAAGTTTGTCCCCTTCCTCTGTTTTGCTCTAACTGCATATTTTAGGTATAAAGTTATTAATAAAGCGGATTTTCCTCCTTACTTGATTATTTTTCTTCACATTGGGTAAAATGTCCCACGTGAATATTGTGCTCCATCGCATGAGCCCTTGTTTCATTTACTAAGGTTCTGTTCCAGGAGGTAGACTTTTTGGTTGTGTACAAATTTCTTAACGATATAATTTCTGTTACTTTAGGCAACTTCAGTTCATTTATGCAGAAGGAAATTTTTGAGCAGCCTGAGTCCGTTGTGAACACGATGAGAGGAAGAGTCAACTTTGATGACTACACTGGTAATCAAACACGAATGATGACTTCAGGGGGTCCTGTGGGGGTGGCAGTGGCAGCCTTGAAGGGTCATTGTCCCTCCCAGCCGTGGAGGAGGCTGTGGCTGCAGCCTCCAGGGGTGCCAGTGTAGCTAAGACAATGAGGGGGATGGTGATTGGGGCTCGGGGGTGGGGAGAGGGCTTCTGTTTGGGAAGATGAGGAAGTTCTGGGGATGGATGGTGGTGATGGCTGCACAAGTGTGAATGCGTAATGCCACTGAACTGCACGCTTAAGGATTGTTCAACGTTAAATTTACGCTACGGATACTTTACCTCAATAAAAGGGGGGAGGTAAGAAGGAATGGTTGCCAGAGGCTGCAGGGCCGGGGGTGGGGAGGGATTCTAATGGGTATGGGATTTGGGATGGGTGCTGAAATGCCCTAAAATTGGATAGTGGTGACAGTTGCACCGCTCCGAATATCCTAAGGACCACTGATTGTGTACACTTTAAGAGGGTGAATTTATGGTATGTGACGTATCTCAATAAGGTCATGCAAAATGTAAAGAATGACTAGAAAGTCGCATTTGAAAACTGTCACAGGAGTGTTAGCAGGATTTTCCAGGGGTGGGGGAGGTCCTCTGGTGTGCCGTGAAGAACTCTTAACTTCCTTTCCCTTCGGAACGCCGCTGCTGGGCCCTTGCTCCGTGGTAGGGGCGGCTGTGGCACCGCCAGTTCCGGGAGGAGCGAGGCCTGGGCCTCCCGGGGGAAGCTCCCGTGTGCAAGCTCCCGTGTGCCTGCTCAGCCTAGATTCTCTCAGCTTCTAAGTGAGGGAAGGTGTGAACTTGCCCACAGGCTCTCCGGGCGTGTGCTTCACCTTCCTGTTGAAGATGGGCTGAGTGCCGCTCTGGTCTTGTTTCCGGAAACTGCCTGGACCGGGTGTCACGGGAGTTCACGTACCTTGCAGAGATGAGTTTGAGAATGACTTTCTGAGGTCCTCAGATGTCTGTGAACTGTTTATTGGGAGATCACATTTTTGGAACACCGCGTATTCATCGTGACCGGCTAAATAAACAGTTTAACAAACTTTGGGTGAAGCTTCTCAGCATTAATTAGTTTTTGAGAAATAGTTGCTGGTGTGCAAAAATCTCTCCCTGAGTCTGCGTGCCGTCCGTACAGTATTAAGTCCTGTTAATAATGATTTCTCTGAGTAAATGCTGTCTGTCTATCTTCCTCTTTTCTGAGCAGCATCAGACTTTCTCAGCGGGAGAGATTTATTGAAGCTGAAGTCCAGGTTGAGCATCTGTTCAGAACCGCATGCTGCCCGTAGTTGTTCTGATACGGCCTCTCTGAGGTTCTTATAAATCTGCAAGAGGGGTGAATGTAGACTTATTTAAAGAAAGGTAAAATACGATAAATGACACCAGAAACAGTTTCATGTTGAAATATTTAAAGTTCAGTGTTGAATTTGGAGGAGAGAAGAAATCTGTGGGCAGGGCCTTCGGAGGCGGGCGTGAGCCGCGAGGATGGAGGGTGAGTAGGATGTGGGAGCCGGGGGGGAGGGAGGACCGGCAGCAAGCTGTCGGGGCGGTGTGCCCGCTGTCGGGGTGGTGGCGGTGTGCCCGCTGTCGGGGCGGTGTGCCCGCTGTCGGGGTGGTGGCGGTGTGCCCGCTGTCGGGGCAGTGTGCCCGCTGTCGGGGCGGTGTGCCCACTGTCGGGGTGGTGGCGGTGTGCCCGCTGTTGGGGCGGTGTGCCCGCTGTCGGGGTGGTGGTGGTGTGCCCGCTGTCGGGGTGGTGTGCCCGCTGTTGGGGTAGTGGCAGTGTGCCCACTGTCGGGGTGGTGGCGGTGTGCCCGCTGTTGGGGCGGTGTGCCCGCTGTCGGGGTGGTGGTGGTGTGCCCGCTGTCGGGGTGGTGTGCCCGCTGTTGGGGTAGTGGCAGTGTGCCCACTGTCGGGGTGGTGGCGGTGTGCCCGCTGTTGGGGCGGTGTGCCCGCTGTCAGGGCGGTGGTGGTGTGCCCGCTGTCGGGGCAGTGTGCCCGCTGTCGGGGTGGTGTGCCCGCTGTCGGGGCGGTGTGCCCACTGTCGGGGTGGTGGCGGTGTGCCCGCTGTCGGGGCGGTGTGCCTGCTGTCGGGGTGGTGTGCCCGCTGTCGGGGTGGTGGCGGTGTGCCCGCTGTCGGGGTGGTGTGCACACTGTCGGGGTAGTGGCGGTGTGCCCACTGTCGGGGCGGTGGCGGTGTGCCCGCTGTCGGGGCGGTGTGCCTGCTGTCGGGGCGGTGTGCCCGCTGTCGGGGTGGTGTGCACACTGTCGGGGCGGTGTGCCCGCTGTCGGGGCGGTGTGCCCGCTGTCGGGGCGGTGTGCCGTCTAGTTCGCCACGCTGCATGCGGAGAGGAGTGAGGGGCGGGGTCTGAGGGGAGACGGGGCGCTGCCGGGCGTCTGTGGACGTTGGCATGCTGTGCGGGGCCCTGTGTAGGCCATGCGGAGCCGTTAGCAGGCCCGAGCGCACCCCGAGAGCCCCCGTGGGAGGCCGGGCCTGGGGCGACCGCGGGAGGGGGGCGGCGGGGAGACGGCAGCGGCACCTGCTGCTGCGGGGAGCGGAGGACCCAGGCCACCAGCAGCAGGGCCTCCTCCGGTGTTTATGGAAGAAAGAGCAGGAAAAGAGGAGTTCCGCAAGGGAAGACCGGGAGATAAATGCCCAGAAAGCCCTTTTGTCAGCGTTATGCGCCTTGTAAAGTTGTCCTACAAGCAGGAGAGCTGTTCGCTCTTTCGTTGTAAAGGTAAGGACATCCCGCCCCGTCGGCGTGAGCGTCTTGCGGAGCCCACGTCCCTGCGCTTCACGAGCCGAGCTCGGGCCCTGCTGCTTGGAGCCCGGCCCGCCCCGTCCACTGGAGCCCGGCCCCCGAGAGCATCGCCTCCCGGCCTCGGGGGCCTGCCAGTTTCCAGGGAGGTAGCGTCGCCCAGCTCGTCTCACCCGCTTCCTTCGTGTCATTCTTGGTCACCGCCCGAAGTACCAGCGTCTCTGACGGTCTCACGGCTTTCACACCGAGTCCGTCCACACCGCTCCACGTTGCGTGGCGGGAGGCCCCGCGAGTACTGCTCGCCGTCCGCCCCGAGCTCTCAGCGCCGGGCCGCGGGGGGACCTGGGCCGCGGGGGGGACCTGAGCCGTGGGGGGAGCTGGGCGCCTGGCTCTCACCCAGGCCGTCTGTGACTCTGCTGGGGCTCGTGGTGCATGTCCTCTTAGTATTGAAACATAAAAAGGACGACACAAGATTACTCAGAAAAATAAAAAGCAAAACCTATGTCTTGGTTTATATCATAACCTGTGAAGGTAGAACAAAGTGTGGGGAGATAGAGAGCAGGGGCACAATAGACAGCCCACGGGGTGTGGACAGATCACAGGGTGTGGACAGCCCACGGGGTGTGGACAGACCACGGGTGTGGACAGCTCATGGGGTGTGGACAGACCACGGGTGTGGACAGCCCATGTGGTGTGGACAGACCACGGGGTGTGGGTGGATCACAGGGTGTGGACAGCCCCATGGTGAGGAGACAGCCCATGGGGTGTCAGACACAAGAGGTGCCACCCGGGGGTGTGCATGTGCGGCCAAGAAGACGGACTTGGGGACGAGGTGTGGGAGGGTGAGGGGAGTGAGGGGAGCAAGGAGAGCGAGGCGCCCAGGTGGCCTGCCCCGGGTATGCGGGAAATAGGGGTTGAAAAATTGAGTGGATGTTGAGTGAGAATTTGTCACGAGCAGAGACCCGGGCTCGTGTTGGGGTGTTTCTCCAGCAGGTGGCCTTCGAAGCACACGGAGAAATCTCTGGAGGCTGAAAGGTGTGGGCGGGCTGTGGCTGTGGGGCCGGCGGGGAGGTGGGAGGCAGGCGGTGGGCGCTGCCCTCAGCTGCGGGGTGCAAGGTGGCGCCCCCGGGGAGGGCGGGAAGGGGCCGGGCAGCACTGCTCAGAGCGCTTCGGCCGCCTGGGGAGACTCCTGGGAGCTTCGGTCTCGGCAGGCGGGAGGAAACACGCCGGTGCTGGTGCCTCCTTCCCGGAGTTGACAAACCTGCCCGCGTCCTGTACCCCCACCCCCGGCGGGCAGTCCCGCCCCGGCCCCTGCTGAGCTCGTGGGTGCCCCCGTGTGTGGGCCCGCGGGCTGGGCGGGTGCCGCAGGGCTGGGGCTTGGTTTTCAAACCTGCTTGGTTTTCAAAACCAGAGACAACTGTGTTTCCTGAGAGGAATATAAATTTAAACGGTGGTGGTGTTTCCCCCGTTGGCGGTGGACACTCACAAGAAGTGGTTGCCTGTTTCATGTGGTTCTTTCCTAAATAATTATATTCAAAATTTCATTTCAGTGAATTTGGGCGGCTTGAAGGATCACATTAAGGAGATCCAGAGGTGTCGGCGTCTCATTCTTATTGCTTGTGGGACAAGTTATCACGCTGGTGTAGCAGTAAGTGGCTGCTTAAGATTTTAACTGATGTTGGATATTAGAAGGCGTCTGTAACATACCACGTGAAGTTCTGCTTTGTTAAAACACCGTGTTACCTTTTCATGTTATTAAGACAAAAATCAGGGCAGTTGGGGGCAGAAATGTTAAGAGCTGCTTGGAATTATTTATCAATGGAAGACTTGGATATACAGGTAGATGACCTGCAGTGACTTCATGGAAGGCAAAGTGTTTCTTTTTCTTTTTCTTTTTCTTTTTCTTTTTCTTTTTCTTTTTCTTTTTCTTTTTCTTTTTCTTTTTCTTTTTCTTTTTCTTTTTCAAGATTTATTTATTTATTCATGAGAGACCCAGAGAGAGGGGCAGAGGGAGAAGCAGGCTCCCTGTGGGGAGCCCGATGCGGGACTCAATCCCAGGGCCCCAGGGTCACGGCCTGAGCGGAAGGCAGACGCTCCACCCTTCAGCCACCCAGGCGTCCCAGGCAAAGTGTTCCTTACAGAGAGACTTCCATAGGAGCAGTCCTTAGGTTTTGCTTATCATTTCCTCGGCTCAGACAGATGGCTGGTAACATGTGTGAACCTCAACAGGATTTTACTGGGTAGGCACATTTCTGCAAACGAAGGAAGTCTGCTTCTCGTCAGACTTTGTTCTTTATTCTCTTGAAAGCTAATTCAAAAAAATTATTTAAATTTTTTACAATTTTATTGAGAAATAATAGACATACATCATTGTGTAACTTGAAGACGTATAGCTTGGTGGTTCGACTTAGATCTATCGTGAAGTGATGGCCACGGTAGGTTCGGTTAGCATCCATCTTCTCATAGAGGTACAATAAAAACAAGAGTAAAGGAAAGACATTTTTCTCTGTGATGAGAATTCTTAGGATTTACTGTCTGGACTCTCCTGTGTATCCTACACCAGTGTTTGCAGTCGTCATCCTGTCGTACGTTACAGCCTCGTGTTTGTTTATCTTATAACTGAAAGTTTGTACCTTTTACCTCCTTCCTCCAATCCCTTCCTCCAATCCTCCCTCCCCCAGCCCCAAATTCTAGTAACCACCAGTCTGATCCCTTTTTCTATTAGTTTTTGTTTTACATAAAAGATTCCACATATAGGTGAATCATACAGTATTTGTTTTTGTCTGTGATACTTGTTTCACTTAGCGTAGTGCCCTCAAGATCCATCCATGTTGTCCCAAATGGTTGGATTTCCTCATTTTTCACAGCTGAATAATATTCCTCAGTGTGTGTGTGTGTGTGTGTGTGCGCGCGCATGTGCGCACATGTACATACACACCACAACTTTATCCATTCAGCAATTGATGGACCCTAGGTTGTTTCTTTGTCTTGGCTTTTGAGAATAATGTTGCTGAGAACCTGAGGGTGCAGATGGCTTTTCAAGTTAGTGTCTTCTTTACCTCTGATATCCACATAATCAGAATTGCTGGATCATATGGTAGCTCTATTTTTGATCTTTTCAGGATCTTCCATAGTGTTCTCCATGGTGGCTGCACCAATTCTCATTCCCACCCACAGTGTTCAGGGTTCCCTTTTCTTCACATCAACACAGTGTTTGTTATTTCTTATCTTTTTGATGATGGCTATGCCTACAGACATGAGGAGCTGTCTCCTTGTGGTTTTATTTATTTATTTATTTATTTATTTATTTATTTATTTATTTATTTATTTATTTTTAAAAGATTATTTTTTTATTCATGAGAGACACACAGAGAGAGAGGCAGAAACACAGGCAGAGGGAGAAGCAGGCTCCACGTGGGAGCCCGACACAGGACTCCATCCTGGGTCTCCAGGATCAGGCCCTGGGCTGAAGGTGGCGCCAAACTGCTGAGCCACCCGGGCTGCCCTCATTGTGGTTTTAAAGTGCATTACCCTAAGGACTAGTGATTTTGAGCATCTTTTCATGTACCTTTTGGCCATTTGTATATCTTCTTTGTATATAAGAAGATATACAAATGGCCAATTTTTACCTGTATATTCAGGTCTTTTGCCCATTTTTAAACTGGATTAGTTGTTTTTTTTTTTTTTTTCAGTTGTATATTTTGGATATTAGTCCCTTATCAGATAACATGGTTTGCAGATATTTTTTTTCCCATTCTATAGTGTGACTTTTCACTTTGCTGATGGTTTCTTTTGCTGTAGTTTGATGTACTCCCACTTTTTTATTTTTTACTTTGTTGCTTGTACTTTAGGTGTCATAGATAAGAAGTCAATACCAAGACCCATGTCAGGGAACTTAGTTCCTGTGTTTTTTTCTAGGAAGTCTGTGGTCTTAGGCCTTACTTTTAAATCTTTAATCTAAAATAAAATTAAATAAATAAATCTTTAATCCATTTCGAGTTAATTTTTGGGAAGCTGAAATTCTGTATCAAAGATGTGTGTTGGTTGTCAGTGCAGAAGTGCAGGAATATAATGTTCTTTTAGGCCAATAAATCAGATCCACATGAGGTTTTCTTATAAAGACGACATTTATAGTGCTGTTGGTGTCAATTCCCACAAGTACAGGAGACCCTTACACATTGGGTTTCTACTTCTAGAATTGATTCCAAAGTTTATGACATAGTAATTTTTTATTTGCTGGGTCAAAAATATCTATGATCTGTACTTATGGGAGCCAGTCATGTAACTAGTGGTGGAAACTGGCTGGTTGTCCAGCCCCTGCATCTCAGTTCTCTAACCCACCCACTCCCCAAATCACCTGGTTTAAAGAAAGTCTGTGGTGCCTGGTGGCTCAGTGGGCTGAGTGTCTGCCTTCGGCTCAGGTCATGATCCTAAGGTCACAGGATTGAGCCCCAAGTCCTTGCCTTGGGCTCCTTGCTCAGCAGGGTCTGCTTCTCCCTCTGCCCTTCACCCTGCTCATGCTCTCTCTCTCTCTCTCTCTCAAATAAATAAAATCTTTAAAATGAAAAGTAAAGTCTAGGTAGTATTGAAGGGGAGAGCTCTAAGAAAGAGCTTGTTTTGAACATAGGAAAAGAAAGGATGAATTAAAAAAATATAAATGAAGGGATTGGCCAGTTCCCTGCGGCTTAGTCTGTTGTTAATGAATGAGCCCTCTATTCAGAAGTAAAAGATTTGATTAAATGTTTCTTCTGATGCTAAACCTGAATTTTAGGGCAGAAATTATATGCTATGTTAGAATTCTCTAATTATGAAATTTGAGAAAATGTAAGGTTTGTTTTGTTTTGTTTTTTGGTAGCTGCTGAGATTACTATAATTAACAAACATTCAAAGTCCCTTTGTGGTTTATCATGCAAAATAGTGTCGTTAATTCTGTTCTATCTAGTTTTGTGGGTTTTTTGGGTGGGGCTCAAAATGAATGACACATACGCATAAATGTTTTGTTATTTAATATGTATCCTGAACAATAACCATCAAAATCATCCTAAGTGTAGTTTTCTTTTCAAAACGTTAATTGTGTCTGGGTTTTTACAGTGACCTACAATAGAATTTATAACAATATATTAGTCTTTTATGATGCAAATATGTCGTTCTGTGTATTCATAAAGAGTTGCTTCCACTGAAAGAAAAAGACATTTATTAGCACAGATAAACCTTGAGTTTACTTTTTTGGGGTATATTTAAAAATATCTGGTAAGTTGCTATTTGTATCTTTCTCTTTGAAGAATTTAATTCTAGTGTAACATTATAAACGAGAGGGTAAAATTTGATTTCTATTTGAAGGGAAATGTTCAGCATGTTAGGATCAGTAACCTATTTATGTATAATTAGTAAAATACATTAGTGGAAAAGATTAAGGTGTCAAACCAAAGTTACAGAACAAAACAGTTTAGTTTACTTTTGTGGACAAGAAAGTTAAAGGGATGTGAAGTAAGGAAACCTGTTCAGTTCCTCACTGCTGGAAGGAAGAATGCAGTGACAGGGCAAGAGATGGCTGGGGCCCTTTTCCTGCAGAAGCAGGTGGTCTCCTCCACCATAACTAAATATATGCACCTGTAGGGCCTAAAATTTTTGCTACCTAAAAGTTGTTTTTTCTATTATTTTAAATTTTCTGATGTTTAGAGTAGAAGAAATTGAATTAAAATGGAAATTAGTGAAAGAAGTGCTAAGGTGCTGTTTGCATAGAAGCATATTGCCCTCTACTTGGTCTTCATACTACACAGTTTGGAAATAGTGAGCTTAAGTAGGATTTCTAAAGTGTATTGATTTTTTTGGAAACAGTACCATTTATGAATACATAGTATTTCTGAAGTGTTTAATTTATGAGGTGTTTATGTATCTGTGTTTTATCTCATTTGAAATCTCTCAGTGACTTGGTATTATATGAATTGTCATTTCAAGATTAGGAATTGGGAAATTAGAGATAATATACAAGCTAACTCAGAACAGTGCTTTTTTCTGCTTCTCAAAACATTTTATATGTGCGGGTATATTTGCTTTTAAGAATACATGCATTGATAACTGCCAAAGAGACTTGTAGTAAAATGTTAACAGCACTTGTGTCCTGACTGGTGGGATTTTGATGATTTTTTTATGCTTTAATCAATACTGTTTGTATTTTCTAACAATGCATATGTATCATTTTCATAATCATAAAAAAATGAAAAGTGTACATTGAATTGAATCCAAGGAAGTCCAGCGAGAAAGTATTTGAAGCTTATATGACGAAGTTAACTTTTTCTCTGCAGACACGTCAAGTTCTCGAAGAGCTGACTGAGTTGCCTGTTATGGTGGAGCTTGCCAGTGATTTCCTGGATAGAAACACACCAGTTTTTCGAGATGATGTTTGCTTTTTCATTAGTCAGTCAGGTATGCTAATTTTAAAGACTTGACTATCATTCTAATAATTACAGCATGTCTTTTTTTTTTTAAAAGACTTTTAAAAAAAATTTTATTCATTTATTCATGATAGAGAGAGGGGGCGGGGGGCAGAGACACAGGCAGAGGGAGAAGCAGGCTCCATACAGGGAGCCCGACGCAGGACTCAATCCGGGGACTTTAGGATCATGTCCTGGGCCAAAGGCAGGCGCCAAACTGCTGAGCCACCCAGGGATCCCTAATTACAGCATGTCTTGGCAAAAATTGACATTTAAAGATATACAAGTATTACAGATGATTTGACAAACACAGATTTATTTTGATATTACATAATTCCTTATGAATTAGAAAATTAACACATTTTACACTTAAAGGGGTGAATTTTCAAAGACAAGGAAAGGAGAGCCTAAAAAATAGGAACTTACTATTAAAAGTTTTACAAATTTATTATTTTGAAATGCATACTTTTGGTTGTTTTTTTTTAAGATTTATTTTAGAGAGCATTGTGTGAGCTGGGTGTGGGGGAATGTGGAGTAAGAGAGAGAGAGAGAATCTGAAGCCGACTCCGCACTGAATGTGGAACCCGATGTGGGGCTTGATCTCATGACCCTGAGATCATGACCTGAGCCAAAATCAAGCGTCGGATGCTCAACCCACTGAGCCACAGGTGCCCCAAGGGCATGTTTTAAATTTTACTTAAGCAAATGATACTGACGAAAGTGTAGTCAGTTTTTTTGTTTTTGCATCTAAGAAACCGTGTCTGCTGACTGCTCTGTGACTTTTATCTTCCTGCTTTCATAGGTGAGACCGCAGACACCCTGATGGGTCTTCGGTACTGCAAGGAGAGAGGAGCCTTAACTGTGGGGATCACAAACACGGTGGGCAGCTCCATATCCAGGGAGACAGACTGTGGGGTTCACATTAACGCCGGGCCCGAGATCGGCGTGGCCAGCACGAAGGTAAGTTACTGACTTAGTTCTCTCACCTGTCTGATTGTAGTGCAGCTAGGACACCCTCATCCATACCTTATGGTTCATTTGGTAGCACTTACAGAGCCCTTACAGTTTACTAATCATTGTAATTGTTGTAAGGCTGGGTGGCCTGTAGTAGATAAAACACTGTTCCCTCCCTCAGTCCCATTAAAAGGGACAGAGGATCTAACATACATGCTGTCTGTTTCCATTCATCACTTACGTTCCTCTTGCGGGTACAGTGGGGTACATGGTAAGTGCAGGTCCTCTTCTTCTATTAAGTAGAGTAGGAAATTAGAGAAATAACAGAAACACCCAGCTTAATCCATTTAATTTTTAATTATTTTTAATTCTAATAATAATAAATTTTTATTTACATACTCATAGCTTCTAATACACATGCCTAAATATACACACTACCCATGAAAGTTTGTAAGAGGGTGCGCACTTTTTGGCATACAATCTGCCTATTTAAAAAAATTAAAATGAGTGTTATATGACAATTTCTGCTTCTCTTTGGATACTGTATCTGTGGAGACTTAAAGCATCTTTTTTTTAAGACTTTTTTAAAAAAACATTTTATTTATTTATTCCTGAGAGACACAGAGAGAGAGGCAGAGACACAGGCAAAGGGAGAAGCAGGCTCCACGCAGGGAGCCCGACACGGGACTCGATCCCGGGACTCCAGGATCACGCCCTGGGCTGAAGGCGGCGCTAAACCCCTGAGCCCCCCGGGTGTCCCTTAAGACCTGTTGAAACTACTTTGCTCTTTGAAATTGGAATATGCATAGATTTAGTATTAGTCATAAAAATAGGAATCTTAGATCTATAAATGCAAAAGATGTTCTCTGTCCACAGTTGTAGTACTCTTTATGATTTCAACATTTCTGTTTTTTCTGCTTAAATGTAGTATTTCCTGCTGATTGTCTAATAAGATGCTTAGGTATCGGTGGATTTGATTCTAATTAAGGTGTGTGGAAGATGATGTACAAAACCACATTTGAATTTTTTTTTCCTTTTAAAGAACCTCAGAATTTTTTTTTTTGGAAAATCTGTGATTCTTATGTAAAAACTCTGAGTGAGGTTTTTTGTTTCTTGGTTACTTTGATGTTGCTAACACTGTAATTTACAGAAAGCTGAAACCTGAATTTTCTCCATGTGGTAATTAAAACATGTAAGATGTTTGTGCTTGGGTTTCCATTCTGTGCCTGAATAAATAACCAGCCTCCCTCAGCAGCAGCTTATGGATTTTTGGAACAGTATCCAGACAGACAGCTTTGATCAGGGATTGGAATTCCAGGGCTCCTTTATTCACAACACATGGTAGAACAGGGCTTCACCACGGGGTATGTGGGATATGGGATCACCAGTGCATGGATGCCATTGACTTACCTTTTTACTAAAATCTTTCTTGAACTGTGAGCTGTCACAGGAAGGACACTTTTTTTTATTTCTAATTCTGTTGTTCACAAAAACTTTAATTTTCTAAACATTTAATTATGATTTTCAAACAGTAAAGTGAAAGGAATTTTATATTCACACCCATATACTCCTCACCTAGATTGTACCATTAACATTTTTTCCCGCGGCTCTATGGAGGTATAAATTTCACCATCATAACACTCACCGATTTTAGGTATGTAGTTTTAGTAAGTTTGGCTGTGTAACTGTGGCCACGGTCCTGTTTTATTTTTTATTTTTTAATTTTTTTATTTTATTTTTTTTGTTTTGTTTTTGCACGGTCCTGTTTTAGACTAACTCACTTGAACAAGTTCCTCTGTGCCGCCTTACGGTCAACCCCCACTCCTGCTCGAGGCAGCTACAGTTGCTTTCTCCTGCTATCCTGTGTCATCTTCCAGAGGTTTTTTGTAAACGAGATTGTATAATACATGTCCTTTGTGTCTGGTTCCTTCTGTTTAACACGTGGTGAAACAAGGGTTTCACCGATGATGTTTTTGAGATTTTTTTCATGTTGTTATTTCTAGCAGTAGTTTTCTTTTTTGCAGGTCCTTTTTTATACGGTCTTTTTATTTTGAAATAACTGAAGGTTCATAGGAAGTTGCAAAGATAGTACAGACAAGGCCGTGTACTTCTCCCTCAGTCTCCCCCAGTGGTTACATCTTGTATAAGAAAATAAGCATCTTCTCATAGTACATATATTTTAATTAACTGCTTAAAAAAAATAGCTCCCTTGAAAATTTTAGGAAGTATGGCAGTTTAGTGTTACTTTAATTTTTCTTGAACTCTAAAGTAATTTTGTTTTCTTCAACTGCCTTAGACTTCCTGGGCTTGGAGTTATAAAAGTTTTGCAGTGCTTAGTCATAGACTGTTTCCGAATGGCAAATACAAGTTTATATGCTAATAGATGATCAAAGAAGTTCATCATTGGTCCTAATCCCTGACCCTGTGATGGAGCCAGCCCAAGAATTCTATAATCTTGATCATGAATCCCCAACTTTGCCTGAAAAACTATTAGGATTAGAGAGAGAGAGATGACTAAGTTTCTCCTAATATCAGACCATAGACAATTTGATATTTCTGTAGGAATTGATGGACATAAATGTGCAGATTTAGCAGTTTTTATATGTTATTGCAGGTGTTTAAAATTTAACCACAGTACTGACTTTTGTTGATTTTTAAAAATAAACCAATATAACTTTTTGGCAGAATATAAAGTAAAGCAAGTTTAAAAGTTCAGAATCAACATTTTCCTGGTGAATTCTTTCAAACCTCAGTAAATTCTAAGTGTGAGGTGTACCTTACTTTTCTTATAATTGGTTTTCTGGTGTATATTGATGAAATGAAAAACATGAAATTGGAAATTAAGCTGTAATGGGAATGCAATAGAAAAATGTGTGCATTAAATCTATTTTATTTTAATATTCATACTTAAAAACCAAGGTTGAGATGTCTTAAGTCCAAATAAGGAAACATTATTCTGTAGAGTAACATTTTTAGTCATGGGCTGGAGGAACTAGAACCCATTGGATTAGTGTGAATTGGAAAGAAGGGGCACCTGGGGCCCTTCAAGATGTTGGTTGAGCATCTACCATCGGCTCGGTCATGATCCCGGGGTCCTGGGCGAGCCCTGCATCTGGGCTCCCTGCTCAGCAGGGAACCTGCTTCTCCCTCTCTCTTTCTCTCTCTCTGCCTGCCCTCCTCCTGCCCCCCGCTTGTGTTCTCTCTTGCTCTCTCTCACTTTCTGTCAAATAAATGAATAAAATCTTAAACAAACAAAAAGAAACACAAAGAATTGGAAACAGTGTAGGTATCCCAGGGGTCCTAGATATTGGGTCTCTTCCCTTTTCCTGATCAAATGTTTTGTGATGAATTGGTTTATTGAAGAGTAAATGTCAGTAGGAAAAGGTAGATTAGAAGGGACTGGAATTTAGAATACAGGTGTGCTTGTTAGCCTGAAGGCAAGGGACTGCAAGTCCGTGTCAGTGCTTTGGGGGAGAAAACCCCAGCCTGCTAGTGGAACATGTCGTAACACAGAGATAGGTCACACAGGTAGCTGTGGGGGACATGTAAGCAGCTCCTAGTTGGGAGGTTCAGCAAGAGGAAGTAGGGAGTCTCGTTTAACTATTGGGACAGTAAGGAGCATTAGCAGATTGTGATTTCATTATACAGGAGGCTCATTATCCACGTTATGACAGGAAAATATTCACTAATGAAGTGATTTCCTTATCCAGAGAAGGCTGATAGAAATTCAGCCTATAATCTACAAAAAAACCAAGAATAAACTTTTTTTTTTTTTTTAAAGATTTATTTATTCATGAGAGACACAGAGAGGCAGAGACACAGGCAGAGGGAGAAGCAGGCTCCATGCAGGGAGCCCGATGCGGGACTCGATCCCGGGACCCCGGGGTCACGCCCTGGGCCCAAGGCCCAACTGCTGAGCCACTCAGGTGTCCCAGGAATAAACTTCTTACTGTTAAAATTGCACATAACTCTGTAGCTGGCCACACTACAGTAGTCCTAGTGATTTAATAATAAAAATATAAATAAGAAACTCAAATGTGGGATCCCTGGGTGGTGCAGCAGTTTAGCGCCTGCCTTTGGCCCAGGGCGCGATCTTGGAGACCCGGGATCGAGTCCCACGTCGGGCTCCCGGTGCATGGGGCCTGCTTCTCCCTCTGCCTGTGTCTCTGCCTCTCTCTCTCTCTCTCTCTGTGACTATCATAAGTAAATAAAAATAAAAATAAATATATTTAAAAAAAAGAAACTCAAATGTTTAAAACATAAAATTTAGTTTCTTTAGATGGCTGATGAATTAAAAAGATAACAGAACTACTATTAAAAAGACTTAGTACAGGGGCAGTTAAGAGGCTCAGTCAGTTAAGCATCTGACTCTTGATCTCAGCTCAGGTCTTGATCTCAGTCAGGGTCATGAGTTCAAGCCCTGCATTGGGCTCCATGCTGGCTGTGGAGCCTACTTAAAAAGGCTTAGTACAGAAATGTTATTAATACCATGTTATTAAAATGTAATTATTCTTAAGAATTATTCTTAAGAATGTAATTATTCTTAAGAATGATGATGATTCTTATTTCTACTCACTTTGCTACAATTGAGATTAAAATTTTTTTCAAGCCAAACTGGAAAAGAAACCAAAGATGGAAATGAGGAAAAACAATAAGCAATAGTTTAAAAAAAAAAAAAAGATCAGTTAAAAAAAAAAAAACCAACAAATTCAGTGCAGGTACCTCAGGGAAAATCCTTCCAGTGCTTTGGCTTATATAAAAAACCTAATTTGGTTATGTATGTGCAGATTTACACTCTGCTCACCTTCCTCTGGCGTGTTTCTGCTCCTTTCTTGAAGACATTGGGGATTTGGTAAGCATCCAGTGCATTATAAGGAATTTTTGTATTTGGAAATAAAGATTAAGTCATTTTTTCAAATTCAGAAATGGAGCATAGTGATAGATTTCCCAACTACTGATTCAGTTTGCTTTTACTAATGCTGCTTTTTTTTTAAAAAAAAAAAAGGGGGGGGCAATATATATTTATAAAACCAGTGGGAGGGAATTCTTTGTTTTCCTCTTTTTATAAATTAAAAATTCCAAGTTCTTCAAATGGACTTGCAGCTAATTCTGCCTTTCTGTGGTGTTGCAGGCTTATACCAGCCAGTTTGTTTCCCTTGTCATGTTTGCCCTCATGATGTGTGATGACAGGATCTCCATGCAAGAGAGACGCAAAGAGATCATGCTTGGACTGAAGCGGCTGCCTGGTAGGAAGAGCTCACACCGTCGACTTTTGTTGTCTGAGGGGTGGCTAATGAGTGAGGTCTCTTATCCCTGAAGCTGTGGCTTGTAGCTGTTTAGTCCCAAAGATCTTTCTTCTTTTGAACCCGTGTATTTAGAAATCCCTTGCTCGTGTCACAGAATAGAATAGAAACCCTGGTCTTTTTGTTGGTTGCTGCCAGTGTATTATTGTTACGATATTGGGTCAGTTAGTTGTCCTTTTTTCATAGACTTTGTTAATATTACTTCTTAACAGATTTGATTAAGGAAGTACTGAGCATGGATGATGAAATTCAGAAACTGGCAACAGAACTGTACCATCAGAAGTCAGTGTTGATCATGGGGCGTGGCTATCATTATGCTACTTGCCTTGAAGGGGCCCTAGTAAGTCGTCTCGCTTATAATTTCATCTTGGACTTGAGGACCTGCACGTAGTCCTACTTTTAGACTGAATGAAATAGGTGGGACTTTTGAAAATGCCTTTGTAAAAAACGCACTCTGATTACTTACCTGGAAAAAGGGTAACAATACGTAATTGAAAAGTGAGTATCAAGAAAAGTACATTTTACCACTGTGATTTGGATTTAGGTTTAGCAAGTTACTTGAGTTAATTTGTTGTCCAAATAGGAGTAAATAAAAGATTAAGTTCTCTAGGTGTGAGATTTAATTGAGGTAAACGTGAGGCAAGTAATAGAACAGTTACAAAGTAATGTGAATATATTCATGATCATCTAAAATTTTCAAAAAGTTTTTGCGGTTGTAAAACTTGTAGTTATTTATTATATAGACACTCAAACTTCCATTACTTGTTGGTAGTTTATAAATAACTATTAGCCTATATTTACATACCAGTGTAGGTCCTTTTATACTGTGGATAAGTAGTGACTTCAGACAGCAGATGTTTTGTGTAATATTTACTTAAGAATGGGTTTTTGAAAAACAAACTGAAGACTAATGTAGCTCTTTCCTGTTAGAAAATCAAAGAAATCACTTACATGCACTCTGAAGGCATCCTTGCTGGTGAATTGAAACATGGCCCTCTGGCTTTGGTGGATAAGTTGATGCCTGTCATCATGATCATTATGAGAGATCACACGTATGCCAAGTGTCAGAATGCTCTTCAGCAGGTGGTGGCCAGGCAGGTACGTTAGAGGCTGTGCTGGGACGGCCCCTGGGGTTGTCGAAGAGTTGGGTTACTATAGCTTATTTGAATTTTATGACATTTAAACTGATAGGCCAGGGCCCAGTAGGAGGCTTACAGAACATGTGGAGTTTAGGTGTGAAGAGTTTTGACAGGACCCAGCTCAAAGATCTCGTAATAAGCAGAACCAAGACCCAAACTGAGGTCCTAGTCTCCAGGTCCTGTCCTCTCTATTAGTGTATGCTGCTCCCTTTTAAGTTAATATACTTAAAAGTGTATTTCAGGAGAAACTAGGGTTTACATTAATATTACTCAGGTGCTGTGCTTACCTGAGTTTTCTTCAGATCATCTGGCTCTTACATAAAGCCCCGAAGGTATTACTGTGTGGGCACAATGTAGTGGTTACGAAGCTGAGCTTTGAAGGCAGGCGGACTTGGATTCAAGTACTGAGCTTGGTATTTCTCAGTTGTGTGAGTTTAAAAAAATGACTGGATCCTGCAAAGTTTCTGCCTCTTTGCTACAAGTGAAATCAGTCTGAGTTACACATGGGATTGAGCCTGTGAGGCCGCGTGCAGATGTGCAGTGTGGGCTTTGCACATTCGTGTGCAACCGCTCTACCTTTGCTTGCCGCTGAATGTGTGTGTGTCTTTCCCAGGGACGCCCAGTGGTGATTTGTGATAAGGAAGATACCGAGACCATTAAGAACACAAACAGAACAATCAAGGTGCCCCACTCAGTGGACTGCTTGCAGGGCATTCTCAGTGTGATCCCCTTACAGTTGCTGGCTTTCCACCTTGCTGTGCTGAGGGGCTATGACGTAAGTGATGGGCTCCTGTAGAAATCTTGGGCCGGCTTTTTACCTGCTTTGATACTCTTAGTTTTCCTTCTAAATTTTTAGCAGTAGCATTTGAGAAATCCTTCAGATACGTATCTGTCACCTGTTAACGTTTGCATGGCCCAATTCGTAGATTACGTCCTCACTTTTTCCTACCCGCAGGACCCGCAGGCACCGTGGGGCCTGCCTCTGTGATTGGAGGTTACCTGCAGGGCGGGGAGTCTCCACGTGTTTCCGTTTCCTTCTGGGCGGCTGTTGGCAGTTCTTTGGGACACTCCCACGCCTTGCAGGATCTAGGGTTCCCAGTCTCCTGGTCGTTAGGACAGCCAGACCTCCTGGTCTTACCCGCTTCTAGTGTCTTCTGAGTAAGCTGCCCTGTCATGGAGGACCACAGAAGCACTTCCTGCGCTGAACCGGCTCCTGGGGAATTCTTTTCCTCGTGTCAGGATTTTTGAGATACATTGTTCAGCAACATTTTCTAATTTTAGTTCTTTGTAGTCTGTAATTAAGATGGTTGATGAACGTGTTGTTTTCTGGTTTTATACACAAAAATAATTTGCTTAGAGAACCCGCTCCTCTCCCTGCAATGTATATAATCTTTCAAATGTTGCTTCTTTTGCAGGTTGATTTTCCCCGGAATCTTGCCAAATCTGTAACTGTAGAATAAGGAGCATCTGCAACTCTGGGCGATTGAGCAACACAAGACACCTTTTGTATTTAACACCTTGATTTAAAATATCACCCCTTGAAGCCTTTTTTAGTAAATCCTTATTTATATATCGGTTATAATTATTCCACTCAATTTGTGATTTTTGTGAAATTACCTCATATTTTTTCAGTAATTTGTGGGGGAGTTTAAATAATGGAATTTATATTGGAATCATTATCACCAAGAGATTTAGCTCTCATTTTCTTTAAAGGATGCTGGGTGTTGGATTTCCAGGCCCTCCACTTCAATCTGGGAGGATTATATGTTTTTAGAATAATTGGCCTTTGTTTTACTATGTTTCTATTCATTCAGCCCAAAGAAAATCTAGTACATTTAATTGGAATATCTAAAGCCAGTGGCAATGTATGCTAATGCTTGGACATTTAATTAAGGTTTTGTTAAATTTACATATAACTAGAAGATGCTGTGATTTGTTTTGAAATTTGTTTGTGTTTGTTTTTAAAATCACACTGTAGAACTTAAAAACTGAAAGCTTTTCGTGGTGGGATTTCTATGTAAGTTAGGTTAACCCGAGTGTCTCAGACCTGTTGCTGGTTATCTGGAGGTCGAGTTAACGTAGGAAGCTAGAATATGGTAGTACATTGGTTTTCTCCATTCTTAACAGCAAGTATTTGCACAATTTCGTAGCACAAACTTTAAATTTGAGCTGCTTTGGACGACTGACAACATGATTTTCCGTGTGAAGATGGGGGACCTCCAGGTGGGGTGTCCTACTCCTAGTTTTTTCATCTTCTAAAACTGTTTATTTCCTTGCGTCGCTCGTTTTTTATTTTTCATGTTTTTTTTCTTAAAATGACTTGTTCTTCGAAATCACCGCACAAAGTTGCTATCAGACGTCGGAGAGTAAATCAGTCCTGGTATATGCCAAAATCTCTTAAAAATTTCGTGTAGTGAATTTTAACTTTTTACTGCCTTGTTGCATAAAACTAGTACCATCGTGCCAGTTGGAAGTTCTTTGTAGTTTGGAAGGTTTGCAAGTCTTTTGACTAATCATTTGACTAGAAGTGTATATGCTGGGCTAGGTTAGAGAAAGCCGTGCTTTACCCTGATGCTAGTGAAGGATTGCATCAAACATAGTATTACTTCCTAGGTGTTCTCTGTTGTCTGTGTTCTACCCTGAAATATATTTAGGAATGAAGAAGATAAAAATAAAGTGATATCAAGGTGCCTTCAGCTGGCTTACGTCAGAAATGGAAATTAACAACTTAGATTAAAATAGAGTAGAATATTAGACACCCAACGTGTTGTGAGTAATCATTTCTTTATGGGGCTTTTTGGCCAAATCTTGGGGGCTATAGGGCAGTGTGTTGTGTCTTGGTGAAGTCTTTCTAAAGTTCTCACTTTTAAATTGTGAAGGTAAGATATTTAGCATAATTATTTAAGTAAATTCAGGCTTTTTCTTTTTTCTGTGTTTGAATTTCTTGCTGAGGTTAAGATTTTCTAATAGCTGTTGCTACAAGGGGAGCCCAGATTCTGCTTGTGTATTAGGTCTAGAAAAATTCCTTGCATATTTTGAGGTAGTTTGGAAGGACTGTCCTAGATGGAGACTAGAAACTTGATTGTTTTTAAAAATAAAGTAAGGTTATTATTTACATCATATACATAGCTACTATAGCTGTATTTACCTATTTTAATTGTTTCTGAGATTATTTTGTTTAGGCCTAGTTTTAGTATATGTATAGTGTCATTTTTTATGTTTGTTAAATTGGCATTTTATGTCTGTGATTTGTATGGGTTTGTAGGGTTTCTTAACGGTCTGAAGTTTGGGTCAGCATTCTAAGTGAACAAATATTTGATATCAATCATTAGTTTTTAATTTCTCTATTTTTCCTCTTCCTCTGTGTCCGCCTTTCTCTCACACACAGACGCACATTTCAAGCTAGGATACGTTCTGAACTGGATTTCAAAAGCTGATACTAAAGAACCAAGAAGTGATATTTTCCAAATAAACAGTTTCTCCTTCTTGTCCCTTCTTGCTTCTTACTTTATTTAATGTAGTGATTTTTAAATGCTTTTATGTATTAATTATGAATGCAGAAAAGGTACTGTAATGAGGCATATCACTAATAAGTGTGCCTGCCCGGTTAAAACCAATGTGAAACAGGATAAGAAAATCTGATTTTTCAAGAAGGATATGCTACAAAAGGAATCCTTTATATGAAAAGTTCTTTCTTGTAGTACATTTAAAGTTTAGATTCACTCATATGTGACTTAGCGTTCCTGACCTCCGCCACGAGCCCTTTCAGGCTGGGGTCATGTGTAGCAGCTCACACATGGCCCCGTAGATGATGATTACTTTGCAGTCAGTCCGCTTTTCTATCTTTTTTTTTTAATTACCTGTGCTGTAGGAGCGAAGGAGAAGAGATAAATTAACATGAGCCGTTTTTAGTGTGCTGTCATTGTGTCAGCATCCTCTTATGGGCAAGTCCCTGTGCCAGGAACCGGAAAGGACATCTTGTTGAAAGCAACGTCTGCTTGTCCCGAGGCCGACCTCTCACTGGTGAAGACAAGGACCTGGCAAGGCCCAGGGTGAGGGCGTAGAATGGAGGCGAGCTGGGTGTTACGGAATGCTCCGCGTTCAGGGGCGCATCATGTTCACAGGAGCTACAAAGTGCATTTTGTAGAGTGAGCTGTTGCCGCGGGCTGCGGAGACCGTGTTTCCGGGTGTGCTAAGGAAGGGCGAAGGCGAGGTGCGCGAGTGATCAACGAGCCCTGGTCCTGCGTGGGGAGCGGACACGCGGCGTGCCGGGGGGGGGCTGGCGGTTGTTTCCAAGATGATACTGTCTTATCCTTCTGAATACAGCTCTCTTGGCCTGAGCTAATCATGAGGATGAGAAGAAGGAAAAGGAGCCCCCCCCCCCTTTTTTTTAGCTCCTTAGTAGTGTTTATTTGGCACTTAACTTATATTGTCGTCAAAGAAGGAAGACCAGCTGAAATGTCGGCTTTAACAAACATATTTTAGGAAGTCCTTTGGAGTCAGTGTTTTATCTGTTTAAAAAATTAAGATATACTACAGCAATAAAAGGGAAAGACTGATGTTAACTATCCTATGTGACAAGTTAAGTGATTTTTCTAAAAAAGCACAATGTCATTGGAAAAGTGTTTGTAGAAGAAGAAAGCGTAGCTCACACGGAATTTGTGAAGGCCAAAGAAGTGGAAGGGCTGACGGAGGAAGGTATCTGAGCCTTCTGTCCACAGATTTAGTGGGTTTTGTCTCCCAGACTACCAGATATGTCTTGACGAAACATGCTTCAGATGACTTCCCTTGTTCTTCGTGTTAGAATCCCAAGTTTAGGAGAATTAACACATCAGTTTGTTCTCACAATATTTAAGGATTATTAATATATCAGTATTTCTCCAGCTTGATGAGCTTAACCATATCTTCAGATCTATGGCATGACAACCAGTAGGACTGCTTAACATTCACTTTGAACCAGAAGCTTCCAGGGTTAAAATGAAAATCGTAGTTGACTAGCAAGATTGTAAAGTGACGCTGTATTAACCTGTAAGTCTGTGATAGCTTGATATCAATGTTACGGAATCGGCCATGATGTTGGCTAATGTGAACGTTTTAGGAAATTCTCAAATTGACTTTCTTAAGGTACTCAGAATGAATATAGAAGTGATCCTGTTAGCTTTTTAAATGTTCTGTGGTTGACTTTTTGGTTGGTTGTTTTTTTCTGTCCTTTGTTTTTTGCTTTTGCTCAAATAAAGCTTTTGGTATTTGTTTAAATTACCCTGCTTGTGAGCTCGAGATTTTAGAATCTTGCTTTGTTTGTTTCCTGTTCTTTAAGATAAATGTTTAGTTTACTGAGGCATTTGGTCATTTCTTCCTTACGTCTTGTAAGTCCAACAACTCTAACCTTGAACTGTGAATAAATTACCAAAACTTACTGAGAATTGCATTTTGAAGCAATTTGCCAATATTTGAAGTGTATACCTGTTTGTGGATGTGTTAAGGATTGTATTGCACTAGGAATGTAGCCAGTGTTTAGTTGTTAGTCAACTTTTCTGACGCTAGAAGTTAATTCATTACTGTTGCTTTTTGAAAGCAGAGATGATTGCATAAATAGAATCCAAAGCTCCATGGCCGCACTCCAACTTACCAGTTGTTTCAGAAACGATCACCAGACGAAACAAAGGCTCTACTCTTTTCTGATGTCATACTCCATAGATGTTATGCCTTCTCATGTCTTTTGCAATTCTTTTTTTGGGAAAATATGTTGTTTCTAGCAAGCTTCTAGTGTAGACAGTGATCAGCAACTTTGCGCAAGTGAATTAATAGTCGCAAAAGAAGGATATTTAAGGTGGCTAAGTGGCAAGGCAGCATGTACCCTGAATCTAAAGTTTCTGTAGTATCTGGCAATCTTTTAATTACAGAACAAAGATTCCTTTTACAGGATCCTTTCACAAACAGCAAGCAAAAGTCTCCATCCCTGGTGCTTACAGCGCGCACTGTGTTCTGCGGGGACAGAGTTATGCCCGGGTGGTTTGAATGAATAGCTGTGCTGTTTTGCCAATTCCCGTTGAACTGAGCCCAGCCTCTCATCTCTGTCTCTGTGTTGCTCTGCAGCAAAGCCTGGGGCTGCCACGCAGCACGGATCATTTTTTCCACGAGCCACATTTTGGCATAAAATCCGGCTTTACTTTTATTAAACGGTTATCTTTTAAATCTCCTTAATTGGCTGTAAGTATTTACTGAGTACTTACTAAAGGCCAAGAAATAATTTCCCTAGAAATTTAGAGGCCAGTTTTTCATTGGAGTGACATTTAAGAAAAAAATTCTTTAACTTTTTTTTTGTGTGAGGAAAACGAAGTGTAAGGGTTAAGTTTTTCTCGTTAATCTGAAAGTAAATAGTTCTCCTTCATTTTAAAAAATGATGTTGGAACTTTATTAGCTTAAACATCCTGGAGCAATACACTAATCTTGTAATAATATATGGACAGGTTGCCAGGTTACAGGTTAATTAACCAGCTGATCCCTTCCCTGGAAGTATGTGGGTAATAAGATAAACTTATTATTCTCTTTTTGGTTAGCATTTGTACAAGAGGTTATTTTCCAGATTGAAAGGCCATGTTTTTGCACTTCATATTAACATGATTCATTGGTTCAAATTCCAAGGTCTCACATACATGTTTTGTCACACACGTTTCTCCAAATGCTGTTATGTAGCCATGTTTTCCCTTTCGTATTTCAAGACATTTTTGAAAGTGAAGTATGGATGTGCAGTTGAGAATAAAATGAATAAAAAATGGAGCTTGTCACCATTAGAGAAATACTTTTTGGATGGAATTAGAGTTGTTTCCTTCCATTCACTTATCTGTCTACCTCTGTATAAGATTCAAAAGACTGTTTGTACCTATTAGGATGAAAGCTGTTGCCATGTGTTCATATGCTTTTAATTTCTGCTGTATACTGAGTGATTTAGAAGCATCCAGCAGTTTAAAAACCAGAGCCTAAGAAGGTGTATGCTGGAGCTCACAGCTGTCACGTACCCTGGAGGTCTGGAGGAGTTCATTTTTGCCTCCATCACTCAGCTTTATGTGTTCCTAAATACAGTGAGGTCTTAGAAGGAGAATTGCCAGGATCCCCAAAACCTGTAATGTGGGTGCTCATTGAGGATTCTAGATTGATTACACCTGCAGGGCAAATGACCCTGTGGTCCTTAGCTAATACATTCTTGATTTGTGAGACTCAAGGGTCGATGTCCATTAATTAATAGGTTGTCCTACAACATCCAGGCCGCAAAAACCCACGTGTCCCAGGGTCCCTACGGTTTGTTTCTGCCAACGGCCCCTTTCAGGTGACACTCTTGCCCTCACGTTGCCCTCACTGATAGCACCGTCAGTCATGGATGGACTCATAAGAAAGCCTTGTCTTCAGGCAGTGTCCCTAACGGGCCGGAGACCGGGACGGCGACGGCTTGTGGTTCCCGGGCAGGGGAGATAGCAGGAAATTCACGTTTCTGATAGATTTGAACGCAGATCGCCAATTGGATTCATGGGGGCTCCCTTCGCCCCTATTTACTTTGTACCGTAGAGTTGTTTGGAAGTATTGAGTATATTTGCTTTGACTTTTATCTCTTGCTTTCCTAATTTTGTATTTCCCCTTTGAATGAAATGTAAACCCAATACTGAATTTACGTTTGCTGCTGCTATGTAGAAACCTAGGACTGGGGAATCCTTGCAAGATTTTTATCTTACGTTCTTGGGTATTAACTTGGACCCATGTATCGTTACTAAAGTTCAAAGTATTTCTTTGTCTCAAAGAAACAAATTAATTTTAAAACATCTTACATGTAGGGTTTTGTGTTTTTCATTATTGTTGTTTTGGGTTTTTTGATGTTTTTAGTGAAAGTGGCAAAACTCTCTGGCCTCCGAATGCAGAATTGACTTTACTGACACATTAATAACTTAAGTGCTTTGAGTTGTTTTCTCAGCAGAGACTCATTTGTGTAAATTGGTTTGCAAACGCCTGGTTCCAGGAGTGCAGGGGACAGAGTCTGGAGTTGCCCAGAGCAGACCAAGGCCAGCGGCCTGTAAACACGTTGGTCTTCAAGTTGGCCTTCCTGGAGGGTGACGTCTCCACGCTAATGGTCCTCAGTTCCTCTGCGCTCAGTATGCTGAGACTAAGGAAGGGCAGCTCCGAGGCTATTGACATCCTATCAGAAGATAAGGTGGAGGGACGCCCGGGGCGGGGCTCAGCGGGGGCCTCAGCAGTGGAGCCCCTGCCTTCGGCCCAGGGCGTGACCCCGGGTCCCGGGATCGAGTCCCACGTCGGGCTCCCCGCAGGGAGCCTGCTTCTCCCTCTGCCTGGGTCTCTGCCTCTCTCTGTGTCTCTCATGAATCAATAAATAAAATCTTAAAAAAAAAAAAAAAAAAGGATAAGGCTGATTTTTAAGTTCTTCATATGATTTTATTTATTTTTAAAGATCTTACTTTTAAATAATCTCTACACCCGATGTGGAGCTCGGACTCATGACCCCAAGGTCAAGAGTCACATGCTCCCCCGACTAAGCCAGCCTGGTGCCCCTCACGTTATTTTTTAAAATAAAGAATCTGTCCTGGCTTGGCTCACACCCAGATAGGATGCCTCAGAACTTGGATCACTATTTAAATGGACAGCCCTTCACTACCTGAACAGTCAGTTCTTGCTTTCCCGTCCTTCCCTTGCGTCGCCCAGCGTCCTGGGTCCGTGAGGTCTGTATGATGAGAAGGCCCCGGGGACGATGGGCGCTGCTTAAATGATATTTCTCGTTGCCTTCGCCCAATGGCTTTGCCATAGTAGTTTTTAATAAAATACTTGCTGACCTTAAGTTACGCTCTAAATAGCATTTTTATTTATTTTTCCTTCAGTGCCTGTACCTGGTGAGTTAGAGTTTGGTCAAGAAACCGTAAATGACTGCCGACTGGCGTTTTAGTAAGGAAGGACTCAACGTGGGGAGTTGGGCCTGGGCAGCCAGCAGGCGGCCTGGGGAAGGGGGGGGAGGCCCCCGAGCCCGCGTGGGTGCTGCCGGCCGGACGCCCGAGCCGTGAGCAGCCCCACCGAGGCGCTGGACAGCACCTGCTTCTACTTCCCTTTTCCAAAACTGTGCAAGTGGCTGTCCCTGGACGAGGGCCCCGAAGGGGGGGACCTGCTGCAGCCCTTGGCCCCCCGGCGTCTCTCCGCGCCCTGGGTCCACACGAGTCTCCAGGGAGGCGCGGAGGGATGTGGCTCTGCCTGCGGGGCCGCGGCAGCCCTGCTGGAGCCCTGCTGGAGCCCGGCCTGCTCTTCCCGTTGCACAAGGGTCGCCGTGCGTGGGGCCCGCGCCTCTGCCCCCGTCACTGTCCGCCTGGTAGAGACGCCCTGGTCACCGACGCCTCGGACGGCTGGTCGAGAGTACAGTCCACGTAAATACACGCACGCACACACACGGGTCACACACTCAGGCCCGGGGGTCAGCGGTGGGGCGGCCGCCCTCGGCCCAGGCCGTGACCCGGGTCCCGGGATCGAGTCCAGCGTCGGGCCCCCGCGGGAGCCTGCTTCTCCCTCGGCCTGGGTGTCTGTCCCCCTCTGGGTCTCATGAATAAATAAAGCTCACCCCGTACGCCTTCCGTCCCCGTTTTGTGTTCCACTGGCCCTCGGCAAGCGCTGGGACGCTGGGACCCGGCGGGAACGTGGGGCTGCTGTCCAGGCAGCGGGGCCCCGTCCCCTCCCGGCTCCCGACCTCGGCGGCCCCTTGGCGGCGGCAGGTGGTCGTGCGCGGGCGACGCGGGCAGACTCCGGGCACCGAGAGGTTAAGGCCGACGGAAAAGGCCTAAGAAAACTCAGAGAAAGTCCCCGGAGCGGAAAGCAAGCGAGCACCGGCTGCTGGAGACACGCGGCCCGCAGCAGGTGCAGCCCCGGCGGGGCCTCTGCCCCCGGGGAGGCCGCACCTGCACGGGCCTCCGGGGCTGCACGCAGACGGGGAAACAGAGTCACGGCCTGGCCCAACAGGGGAGGTCAGTGGAATGAGAGAGCTTGGCCAGGTGGCAAGGAGGGGCCAGTGACAAGGGGGACCCAGGCCTCGGGTGCCTCCACGACAGCAGCCCCCCGGGAGCCCGGGCACCTGCAGAAGCACCCGCAGAAGCAAAGCCGGCCCAGGGCGCTCCCAGAGCCGGCTCTCTCCCCGCCCCAGCATGCTCTCGTAGGGGACACACGACAGGAGGATGGCACGTGACCGAAGGCGCCCGGGAAGGCCACCGCGGGGAGGCCCAGGCGCTGGGGGGCGGCCGGACACTGAGGACGCCAGAGCCGCCAGAGAATGACCCTCCTGCAGCCGTCCCCAGACGCGGGACGTGTGACAGCAGCACAGGAAACTGGCCCGTCTTTTGTTGTGTTTACGCCTTTAGGGACGTGGGGATCCTTGTAGATGAGGATTTGTAAAGAATTCACAAAGAAATTAAACATTTACATTTTCTAGCTTTTTTTTTTTTTTTTTCTGGTATGGAAAGTACAATGCAATTCTGTATGTTGACTTCGCTGCAACTTGGCTAAATTCGCTTATTTCCAAATTGGCTTTACTTCCAGGCAGTGTTCTCCGCGGGCGCTACCCACCTCCCGGAGTACGTCGGGGCGCTCCTGCCCTGCTCGCCCTTCCCGGGACAGGACCCGCCGCTGCCCCGCTGCGAGGGCCGAGCAGCCCAGCTCCAGGAGAGGCGGTGCCGGGACGTCCTGTTTGCGCTTCTAACCTCAGAGGAGAGCTTCCAACATTTTACCATTAGGTATTATATTCGCTGTAGATTTTCGCAGACACCCTTCATGAGGTTTGGGAGGTTTCTCTCCTCCCCGTTCTTTTGTTTGTTAGACTTCATTTGTTTGCTTCTAAATCCCGTATGGCTGCTTCGGTTTCATCAAAGGCTTCTACTGACGTCACAGTATTCTCCGCCTCTAATCTGCTAATGAGGTGGATTATGTTGCCTTCCCAGGAGAGACTCAATCTGGTATCTTTAGGCTTTAAATTTCCCTCTACAGGGATGCCTGGGGGCTCAGCGGTGGGGCAGCTGCCCTTGGCCGGGCCAGGGCGTGACCCTGGGGTCCCGGGATCGAGTCCTCATTGGGCTCCCCGCAGGGAGCCTGCTTCTCCCTCTGCCTGGGTCTCTAATAAAATCTTTATATATAAAAAAAGGTATCTTAGTTTTATTTTACATCTATCATTTTATTTTGTGCCTTCTCTTCAAATTGGCAGTCCTGTATATCTCTCTCTCTCTTTTTCCCTTTCTTGAATTATTTTTTCATCATCCCATTTTTTCACTTCTGTTTGGATGTTCCAGTCTGTTTCTGTTCTTTTATGGATTACTGTAGAAATTACAATATTCACGTATTAGGTATCAGATTCTAAAGTTTATGTTGTTGTCCTTCTTGCAGACTATGGAAGGACTTTAGGGAGTATTAGCTTCATTTCCCTCTCCTTATATATGCTAACATGTCATTCTTAACATATATTTTAATTACATTTTTTATTAACCTCATAAGACCTTTTTTTTTTTTTTAAGATTTTACTTATCTATTCATGAGAGACACAGAGAGAGGCAGAGACACAGGCAGAGGGAGAAGCAGGCTCCCTGCAGGGGCAGCCCCATGCAGGATTCGATCCCAGGACCCCGAGGTCACAACTTGAGCAGAAGGCAGATGCTCGACGACAGAGCCTCCCAGGTGCCCCAACTCATAAAACCTTATTATCTTATATAATGTTCACTTATATTAATCCTCATTTCCCTTTGTTCCTGCTTATCAAGCCTTGTGTCTGGAGGCAAACTGACTTTGCTTATCTGAATACATCGTTATTTTGCTGGGCACAGACTTCGAGGTTGGCAGTTATTTTCTTTCAACATATCGCCTCCTGACTTTCACTGTGACTGTTGAGAGGTCCAGAGTATTGTTTTTGGAAGGAATCTGTTATTTCTCTACAGTGACTTTTAGGATCTCCTCATCGGCTTTGGTGGTCTGCAGCTTTGCTCTTGTTTCTCAGCGTGGTTTCTTTTTGTTACCTCTGCTTAGGCTTCGTGGAGCTTTACAGATTTTGCACTGGAAGATTCCCATTTTGTAACTCTTTGAATATTGTCCATTCCTCGTGTCGTCTCTCCACTCCTCTCCTTCTCGTCCCTAACTAGACGTATGTTACCCATCTCACCCTATCCTCCATACTCCTTAACTTCCCACGTGTATTTTTCCTTTTTTTGTCTCTTTGTGCATCATTCTAGATGAGTTCTTCTGACCTGTCTTCTGGTTCACCAGTTTATTTTTACCTGTGTCTGATTTGTTGTTAAAGTTTTTTTTTTTTTTTTTTTTTTTTTAAACAGCTCTGTTGAGCTTTATCCATTTTCACTGTTCGGTTAAAGGCGTTTTAGTGAATGTATGGTGTTGTGCAACAGTCCCCACAACCCAGCTGTAGAGCATACCCATCTCTCTAGAGAGTTCCTTTGTGCCTGATTATAGTTAACCCCTGACTTTTAAATTTTAATTATGAATGTATATTCTTTGCTAAGAAGTTCTTTTGGGTATTTTCCAACTTTGGTTCTATTTTTTCCTCTTTCTTGAAGCTATTTTGAACCTTTTACTTCTTTAAATGTGATATGCAGAGTTATTTTTAAGCCTATACCTGATATTTCCAGTATCTGGATTGTCCGTTATTTCTGCTGCCATTCACTCATGGTGCCTTGTTTCTTTGTGTTTTTTTTGTTTCAGGCGTGAGTTCCTCGGAGAGTCACTTCTGGGAATTCCTTGAGGCCTAGGTTGAAGGTGATTTCTTCCTTCAGAGAGGATTCACGTTTATTTCCATGAGGTGCCTAAGAACTTTCCAGTCCTGGATCGCTTTATACATTCATGGTTTGAGAGTTTGTGCCATCAGGGATGTGCACTTGGGGCTTACCTCCATGCAGCTCTAACTCCGAGAGGAGCTGATGGGTCCTGGTCATCGCTGTTTCTCCACAGAACACAGTTTTGCCACAGGAGACAACCATGTCTCCCTTAGACACATGTCTCCTGTCGAGCTTAGGGGAGTAGCTCTCAAATTTCCACATGCCTGAGGAGCCTATTAAAACACGCAGATTCTTGGGTCCACAGCTGAGATTATGATTCAGTGGGTGGAGCTGTGGCCCAGGAGTCTGCATCTTCAACAATCACTAAAGGTGATCGATCTGGTGTAGGTGGCAGAGGTCCACACCATAGTCTTAGCTCTCAGAGCTTCGCGGGGTCCATTGCACCCCTTGGGCTAGAGGGTGTGTGAGCCAGGCTCGGTGTCTCCCGGGAGAGGAAAACACTCATTACAACGCTGAGCAGCTGTTTGTCTCTGGATGTGCCCTGGGCGGGGTGGGGGGTGGGGTGGCCCAGGGCGCGGGGGGCGGGGCTGGGGCGGCAGACCTTTTGCGACCCACAGTGCGTTGGCGCAGCCCGCACCCAGCATTCAATACCCCAAGCACCCAGCATTCAGTACCCCAAGCACCCAGTTTCTCCAACTCTCTTAAGAGCTGGGTGGCCACCCCCACCCCAATCGATTGCCCGTCCCGTGGCTGTTGCCCGCGGTGTCACCCACTTGGTAGCCCATGTCCACTCTCTTCGGGAGGTCTTCACAAGCCCTTGTAAGAGGACCCACTTGGTTACCAGTAAAGAAAAACCCTATCCTCTTGCCCTGGATCACAAGAGCGGGATTTCTCAGATCACGGAACCAGACAGGCAGGGTGGACCCAGTGGGCCTCAGGAATGGCTGGATCCAGCTCCCATGCTCATGCCTCCAGAGGGTCCCAGGTCCTGGCGCCTTGGCCGCAGTCCCACCCCACCCCCCCCAGGCTTCAGGAAGCCTCAATCCTTCTAGAAACTTAAGGTTTGAGCGGAGGCATCCGTTTTCTAGGAACGTGCAGTGACGAGGCATCTGTGCAAGCTTGGCTAAAGCTGTTTGCATTTTCATCCCCCCTGAGTCTCTGGACACGTCTCCAGAGCTGTTTGGAGGCGCAGCGGCTTGCGGGGCCCCTTCACTTGCTGCCTCATCGCCTGCCGGGGCCTGGGGACCCACAGGGAGTGCGGGGATCCACGTTCAACCGCGAGCACCAGACTTCTCCGCTGTTGGGAGTCTCCCTGATGAAGAAACTAGTTCTGCTCCGGGGGCGCAGGGACCCAGAGGAGCCCCACTGTGGCCGGCACCCCAGGGCTCCCTGGTGTCCCCCTGCACCCCAACGACTCTGGGAGTCCACGGGGACCCTGCTCCTGTTTGGGAGCAGATCCCTTCACGTCTCTTGCCAGGTGTGGGGGTGGGTGAGGCCGGGGGTCGCACCTGTCCTCGGGGCCAGCGCCCTGGCTTCATGACCCCTCCCGTCGCCCCGAGTCCTGGGCCCCCCACATACCCCAGGGCTCCGAGCCGGAGGGGGCCACGCTGAGACCACACAGTGATGTCCTCCGTGCTGTCCTCCACCCCGCCGTCTCCCATCACCGTGTCCCTGGGGGCCCATCCCGTGTCCCCCCAGCACCGCCAGTCCTGCTGCCTCAGGTTCTGTGCTCACCGCTCACTGTTTGCAGCAGGTGGCCGCCGGGCACGAAGGGACCGCCAGGGCCCAGTCGGCTGGACTCCGCGTCCTCCTTCCTACTTTGTCCCGTCACAAGCCATCCACACCTGCTGGGTCAAAATTAGTACCTGAGGGGACTGTGGGTCTAGAATGTTCAAAACAAGGCAACTTGTCAATATAGCAGGGATTTTAGCTTTGAGATTCTAGTTTGGGGACTGTGGGGAGGGGGCAGTGGAATAATATGGAGGGAGGATTTGCATGAAAGTCCTTGGGGGGGTCACTCAGGGCGAGGGCCGTGGGGGGTCACTCAGGGCGAGGGCCGTGGGGGATCACTAAGGGCGAGGGCCGTGGGGGGTGTCACTCAGGGAGAGGGCCGTGGGGGGGTCACTCAGGGCGAGGGCCGTGGGGGGTCACTCAGGGAGAGGGCCGTGGGGGGTCACTCAGGGCGAGGGCCGTGGAGAGGTCACTCAGGGCGAAGGCCGTGGGGGGTCACTCAGGGCGAGGGCCGTGGGGGGGTCACTCAGGGAGAGGGCCGTGGGGGGGTCACTCAGGGCGAGGGCCGTGGGGGGGTCACTCAGGGAGAGGGCCATGGGGGGTCACTCAGGGCGAGGGCCGTGGGGGGGTCACTCAGGGCGAGGGCCGTGGGGGGTCACTAAGGGCGAGGGCCGTGGGGGGTCACTCAGGGAGAGGGCCGTGGGGGGGTCACTCAGGGAGAGGGCCGTGGGGAGGTCACTCAGGGCGAGGGCCGTGGGGGGTCACTCAGGGCGAGGGCCGTGGGGAGGTCACTCAGGGCGAGGGCCGTGGGGGGGTCACTCAGGGCGAGGGCCGTGGGGGGTCACTCAGGGCGAGGGCCGTGGGGGGTCACTCAGGGCGAGGGCCGTGGGGGGTCACTCAGGGCGAGGGCCATCGAAAGCAGCCATGAGCTCAGGGGGCCTGGAGCCGCCGAGCTTTGTCCCGAGGGCCTCACCAGGGGCCATGTGAAGGCGTGGGGCTGAGTGCTGGGAAGAGGGGGGGTGTGCGCTGTCAGGGAAGGGGTCACCGAATGTCTCCGTCCCCGCCCTTGTCACCAGGAGGCCTGGACGCCCCTTGATTTGATGCGCTAACTGGTGCGCTAACTGGTGCGCTCACTAACCGGTGTGCTAACTGGCCCGCTAACTGGTGCCTGGCGCGCTAACTGGTGCACTAACTGGTGCACTAACTGGTGCGCTGGTGCACTAACTGGTGCGCTAACTGGTGCGCTGGTGCACTAACTGGTGCACTAACTGGTGCGCTGGTGCACTAACTGGTGCGCTAACTGGTGTGCTAACTGGTGCACTAACTGGTGCGCTAACTGGTGCGCTGGTGCACTAACTGGTGCGCTAACTGGTGCACTAACTGGTGCACTAACTGGTGCGCTAACTGGTGCGCTGGTGCACTAACTGGTGCACTAACTGGTGCGCTGGTGCGCTAACTGGTGCACTAACTGGTGCGCTGGTGCACTAACTGGTGCACTAACTGGTGCGCTGGTGCACTAACTGGTGCACTAACTGGTGCGCTGGTGCGCTAACTGGTGCACTAACTGGTGCACTAACTGGCGCGCTAACTGGGGAACTTGCCGCCCGGAGTACCCACTATTGCGCAGGCGGGGTGGATCCAGAAAAGCGCCGCTTTGTGCCGTCACCGTGGCCCTGCGGTTCCAGCCGCAGGGAGTTGGGTCGGGGCTGGGGGACGCACAGGCCCGCTCAGGACAGACCGCGCCCCGGGGAGACGCGGAGACCGACCGGAGACCCACCCGGAGACCCCGCGGTGCCCCCGACGGACGCAGCTGCCGTGCGGGCGGTGGCCACCGGGGGGCAGTGCCTCCCCAGGCCTGTCCCGGTCGGAGCGGGCGCGGCCCCGTCCCCCGGGCGCCCTCGGAGCCCCGTCCCGGCTCGCAGCGCCCCCACCCCCGGGCCCGCGGGCGCCGTCCAGCCGGGGTTCCGGGGGGTCGTGGGGAGGTCGGGGGGAGGTCGGGGCCCAGACCGGCCTCGGGGAGGGGGCTCGCGGGGCCTCGGGGCAGGCGCACTCGTGTCCGCAGCCCCGGGTGTGCCGAGGTACCGGCCCTGCGGCCACAGACGCGGCGGCGCGCGGAGACCACGAGGGGGCGTGGGGAGCCTCCGGGCCGGAGGGGTGCGCGGCGGGGACGGGCCAGCGCGGGGCGGGGTGCTGGGTCCTGCGTGGGCCGGACCCCCCAGCTCGGGTGCTCCCAGGGCGCCCTGGACCGGCTCCCCCCAGCTCGGGGTGCTCCCAGGGCACCGCAGACTGACCCCCCCAGCTCGGGGTGCTCCCAGGGCGTAGTGGACCGGCTCCCCCCAGCTCGAGGTGCTCCCAGGGCGTCGTGGACCGGCTCCCCCCAGCTCGAGGTGCTCCCAGGGCGTCGTGGACTGGCTCCCCCCAGCTCAGGGTGCTCCCAGGGCGTCGTGGACCGGCTCCCCCCAGCTCGGGATGCTCCCAGGGCGTCATGGACCTGCTCCCCCCAGCTCGGGGTGCTCCCAGGGCATCGTGGACCGGCTCCCCCCAGCTCGGGGTGCTCCCAGGGCATCGTGGACCGGCTCCCCCCAGCTCAGGGTGCTCCCAGGGCGTCGTGGACCGGCTCCCCCCAGCTCGGGATGCTCCTAGGGCGTCATGGACCTGCTCCCCCCAGCTCGGGATGCTCCCAGGGCGTCATGGACCTGCTCCCCCCAGCTCGGGGTGCTCCCAGGGCATCGTGGACCAGCTCCCCCCAGCTCAGGGTGCTCCCAGGGCACCGCAGACTGACCCCCCCAGCTCGGGGTGCTCCCAGGGCGTCGTGGACTGGCTCCCCCCAGCTCAGGGTGCTCCCAGGGCGTTGTGGACCAGCTCCCCCCAGCTCGGGGTGCTCCTAGGGCCCTCTGGACCGGCTTCCTCCAGCTCGGGGTGCTCCCAGGGCACCCTGGACCGGCTCCCCCCAGCTCGGGGTGCCTCCAGGGTGCCCTGACCGACTCCCACCAGCTCGGGATGCTCCTAGGGCGCCCTGGACCGGCTCCCCCCAGCTTGGGATGCTCCTAGGGCTCCCTAGACCGGCTCCCCCCAGCTCAGGGTGCTCCCAGGGAGTCCTGGACCGGCTCCCCCCAGCTCGGGATGCCCCCAGGGCACCGTGGACTGACCCCTCCAGCTCGGGGTGCTCCCAGGGCGCCCTGGACCAGCTCCCCCCAGCTCTGGGTGCTCCCAGGGCACCGCGGACTGGCCCCCTCAGCTCAGGATGCCCCCAGGGCGCCCTGGACTGGCTCCCCCCAGCTTGGGATGCCCCCCCAGCTCGGGGTGACCCCCAGGACACCGTGGACTGACTCCCCCCCACTCGGGGTGCCCCCAGAGTGCGGTGGACAGAAATATCTGCCTGCAGATGCAGCTGTCCCACCGCAGGGTCCGGCTGCCTAGACAGGGGGTCTGGTCTGTGGGGCACTGGTCCCTGGGCTGAAAGCTGATCCTCTCCTGTGCTCACTCTGGCCTCCAGACTGGATCCTGGATCGGGGCAGGGTCTGCGCTGTCGGTGGGGGGAGTGGGGCCTGGGGTCCCGGCCTCTGGGGAAGAGGAGCCATAGAGGAGGGGGCTCTGCAGGTGCTCGACCACCAGTGCTCATCTACAGCACTCAGTGCTCCTACGCCCGTGCAAAGCCCGTGCCCTCTCTTTCCTACTGGTTGGGGCCTAAAGCCCATCTTGTGCCCAGTATTTTATTTTTTTTTAAGATTAAAAAATTCTATTTATTTGACAGAGAGAGAGAGCATGAGCTGGGGGAGTGGCAGGCTCCCCACTGGGCAGAGAGCCCAACATGGGGCTCGATCCTAGGAGCCCAGGGTCACCAGATCCCAGGAGCCTGGAGTCAGGAGATCCTAGGACCTTGGAATCAGGAGATCCTAGGAGCCTGGAGTCATGTGATCCTAGGAGCCTGGGGTCAGGAGATCCTAGGACCTTGGGGTCAGGAGATCCTAGGAGCCTGGGGTCCGGAGTCACACTCACATTATGAGCACCCCACGGAGAGGCTCAGGAAGCAAGGAACAGATCCCCTCAGTCCGAGGGCCCGAGACGAACGGGGTGAGTCGGGCCCGAGGCAGAGCCTCCCTCCTTCAAGCCCTCGGATGAGACCCCAGCCCCGGCTCACACTGCAGTCAGGAGGCAACGAGGCCACCCAGGTCCCAGCTCCGCGGAGCCATCAAACGTGAGTGTGTATGACCGTGACCTGCTAAATGTGTGAGTGGTTTATTGGACGGCCGTGGGCAACTCACCGGGGCGCTCAGGCCCGACAATTTCTCAGCCCTCAAAATTTTGAAAACAATGTCGGGGTCCACAGAAGCTCGCCACCTTTTTATTTTTCTGAAGTACATCTTGAAAAATGACAGCCAGTTTTTCCTTTCCTTAGTATTTTTGTAAAAGAAGGACCATTTGTTCGTTTTAATTATTTTTTTAATCACGGTGCTGCTGGCATCCCGTACAGCTCCTTCGCTTACAATGTGGGGAATCTTGCTGACCCTCCGTAGTCGTACACGAAGGTCCGTAATCGGGCCCGGGCGGCTTCCGCATCCCGGAGGGTTTGCTCCTGCTCCGGCCGTCGGTCTCCCGCTCCCGCCTGGGCCTCGCTCAGCCTTTGGTGCCGCAAGTGGGGTTCAGGTGAACATAAAGGGCCTTAGGAAGGGGGTCACCTCACAATAAAAGGCCATGTTTAAACCGAATTCATTGCGATTCGCGACGGAGACTTTCACTGGTTCCCTGCGGCCTCGCTTGCTCCCGCGGGGGGTCTGCGGCCCTCGGTGCATGGCCCGTGGCCTTGGGGGTGGGCGGGCGGCTGGGGCCACTGTCCCGGAGCCCAGGCCGCAGGGCCCACCGCGCTGTGCCCTCGGCCCGGAGTCGCTGCTGTCGCCCCGGGTGCGGGTCTGCAGGGGGACGACCCTGAGCTGGGTCACTTGGGCCGGTGCAGCGCTGGCGCCAGCGGGTCAGCAGGCCGCAGTGCCCGGGGACAGGCCCGGGATCCCGTGGGGCCTGAAGGACGGAAGTCGGTAGCCCGGTCCACCCGCTTCCCGCCCGGCCACCTCCGCTGGCCTCTGGTTCCACCTGCTTCCTCCCTGCTTGGGCTCCTGTCCTACTGCCCTCTTCCTCGTGGGTCCCTGCCTCGACGGCCTCGGAGGCCCCCGGTGTGTGGCCGTCGCGCTCACCAGTGCTTCCCCGCTAGATGGTCCTTCAGCTTCGGACTAACTGATATTCTTTCTTCCTTTTTTTTTTTTTTAATATATATTCCTTCTTCCTTTCATTCATCTGCTGTCATCACTTCCTGGCTGTTCTTTTATTTTTTAGGATCGTAGTTCCAGGATGGGGAAGCACAGAGTTATATTCGTCTCCTGCGAACGACGTAGTGATTGAACCCTTGTATCCACCACTCGGTGCTGGCACCTGCGCTCTCAAACACCATCCCCTGCTTCCTCATTCCCCCCTCCCAGCTCCCCTCCGTAACCATCTCTTTGTTCTCTAGAGGTAAGAGTCCCTTTCTTGGTTTGTCTCCTGATTTTCCCCTTGTTTCCTAAATTCCACATACGAGTGAAATCATATGGCATTTGTCTTTCTCCGACTGGCTCGTTTCACTTAGCGTCATACCTTCTAGATCCATCCATGTCATTGCAAATGGCAACATTTCATTCTTTTCTATGGCTGAATAATCATCAATTGTGTGTATGCACACATATAATATTCTCTCCTGTGCGCGTGCACATATATACCCGGGCACACCCCGCCTCTTTATCCATTCGCCTATCCATGGGCACTTGGGCTGCCTCCATAGTCGGCTGCCGGAGACCATGCCACGATAAACACAGGGGCACATAGGTCCTTTAAAATTAGTGTTTTCATATTCTTTAGGTAAATACCCGGTAGTGCGATTACAGGGTCACGTGGTAACTGCATTTTTAACTTTTTTTTTAAATTTTTATTTATTTATGATAGTCACACACACACACAGAGAGAGAGAGAGAGAGAGAGAGAGAGAGAGAGAGGCAGAGACACAGGCAGAGAGAGAAGCAGGCTCCATGCACTGGGAGCCCGACGTGGGATTCGATCCCGGGTCTCCAGAATCGCGCCCTGGGCCAAAGGCAGGCGCCAAACCGCTGTGCCACCCAGGGATCCCCATTTTTAACTTTTTGAGGAACCTCTGTACCATTTTCCACAGTGGCTTCGCCGGTTCCCATTCCCACCCACACTGTATAAGGGTTCCTTTTTCTCCGCGTCTTCATCAACACTTTACTGTTTCCTGGATTTTTTTTATTTCAGCCATTCTGACAGGTGTGAGGTGACATCTCATCGTGTGTGTGTACGTGTGTGTGTGCGTGTGTGTGTGGTTTTCAAAATATACTTTAAAAAGATTTATTTATTTGAGAGAGAGAGAGCATGTGTGTGTGTGCATGAGCAGGGAGAGGGAGAGAGAGAATGTCAAGCATTGTCACGACCCTGAGATCATGGCCTCAGCTGAAATCAAGAGTCAGACGCTGAACCAACTGAGCCACCCAGGCGCCCTGTGTGTGTGTGTTTAAGATTTTATTTTTAAGTAATCTCTACACTCAGCGTAGGGCTCAGACTTCTAACCTTGAGGTCAAGAGTTGCACGCTCTACTGACTGAGCCAGCCAGGTGTTCCCCATTGTGGTTTTGATTTGCATTTCCCTGACGATGAGTGATGTTGAGCATCGTTTCATGGGTTTATTGGCCGTCTGTAGGTCTTCTTTGGAAAAATGCCTCTTCATGCCTTCTGCCCATTTTCAATTGGATTATTTGTGGTTTTCTTGGTGTCGAGTCGTATAAAGTCTTTACGTATTTTGGATGTTCACCCCTTGTTTGATACGTCATTTGCAAATCTCTTCTCCCATTCGGTAGGTTGTCTTTTAGCTCTGTAGATGGTTTCCTTTGCTGTGTGGAAGCTTTTCATCTTGATGGAATCCCAGTAGTTTATTTTTGCTTTTGTTTCCCTTGCTGCAGGAGGCACAGCTAAAAAAATGTTGCTGCAGCCGATGTCAGAGACATTACTCCCTGTGCGATCTCCTAAGATGTTTGTAGTTTCAGTCTCACGCGTATATCCTCGATCCATTTTGAGTTTATCTTGCGTGTGATATAAAGAAGGGGTCCAGCGTTGCTCTCTTGCATGTAGCTGTCCAGTTTTCCCACCATCACTTGTTGAAGAGACTTCTTCCCAGTGCGTATCCTTGCCTCTCTTTTGTCAGAGACTAATGGACCATATAACTGTGGGATTATTTCTTCGTGACCTCATGTTTAAAACATCCGTCTCATGACTCCTAGTTAGTCCCTGCCCTGGGTGACTCCTCTGCTGCCTTCTCTCGTCTCCCAGCAATTCCCAGGGCACCACCCTCTTGTCTTCTTTCCTCTGTGCGCTCACCTGCACAGATCTGCTCCCGTGATAGGTCGGTTAAGGTTGTGTTTGGCTGCATGTGATAGAAACCCGACAAATGGTGGCTGATATGAAGGGGGGGCGTTCAGCTTTCTCAGGGAGCCGTGGGTGTGAGGGCAGGACATCAGTCCAGGGCTGACTTACACACGTGCTTTGCTAGCCTTCATGCGTGGCTCTTTTCTCTCGGGTGCAGTAGGGCTGCCCCATGTTCAGGCATCACCTCTGCATTCCAGGTAGGAGGAAGAGGAAGGGAGAGTGGCCGAGGGAAGATGCTGACTGAACGGGCCATGTTTCATCTAAGCTATCTTTTTATGATTCTCCCCCAGAAATCCTGTTTCAGAACCAGGTCCAAGGCCTCCTCTAGTTACGACAGCGTCATGGGACGTGAGTAATCGAGCTGGGGACAATGCAGACCTGAAAAAAAAAAAAAACAAAAAACAAATCTGGCAGTATTAGTAAGAAAGAGACAGGGGAGATGAATACTAGATGGGAAAGTAGCCGTGGGTGCCCCTCATGACGTTAGCACCTCTCTGCTGACGATTCTGAAATTCATATTTTCTCAACAAATGGCCAACAAGCACATGGAATAATCCTAAACATCATTCATTGTCAGAGAAATGAAAGCTAAACCACAAAAGACGCCACCTCGCACCTGTTAGGACGGCTACAATGAAAAACAACAGAACCCAGGTGCTGCGGGGGGCGTGGGGGGCCGGAGCCTTGTGCATCGCTGATGGGAGTGCAAACCGGTGCAGCTGTGGTAGAGAATGGTATGGTCGTTCCCTAAAAAGTTAGATGAATTATGACCATATGATCCAGCGATTAGCTCGACTAGGTACATGCCCGAAGGAACTGAAGACCGGGACTCCAATAGATATTTGCACGGCCATGCTACGGTGGCATCAGTCACGGTTGCCAGAGGTGGGAGCAATCCAGAGGCCCATTGACAGAAGGGTGGGTAATCGAACTGTTGTGTACAGCTGACCCTTGAACAGCATGGGTTTGAACTCAGTGGGTCCACTTATGTGCAGTTTTATTTTTTATTTTTTTTAAGATTTTATTTGTTTATTCATGAGAGACTCACAGAGAGAGGCAGAGACACAGGCAGAGAGAGAAGCAGGCTCCATGCAGGGAGCCCGATGCAGGACTCGATCCTGGGACCCCGGGATCACACCCTGGGCCCAAGCCAGGCGCTCAACCGCTGAGCCACCCAGGCGTCCCTACATGCAGTTTAAAAAATAACTACGGTACGGTACCGTAAATGTAGTTTCTCTTATGATTTTCTTACTGTTTTCTCTCTAGCTTACTTTATCGTCAGAATACAGTATATGATGCGTATACAAAATCTGTGTTGATTCATCGTTTAGGTTATCAGTAAGCCGGCCACCGGTAGGCTGTACTGGCAGTTAGGTTTAGGGGGAGTAAAAATTATATTGTAAAAGTGGCTTAAAAAATTTTTTTTAAATTATTTTTTAAAGTAGGCTCTGCACCCAGATGGAGCCCAATACAGGGCTTGAGCTCATGACCCTGAAATCAAGACCTGAGCCATCGACTGAGCCACCCAGGCGCCCCTATATGCAGATTTTTTCGTATCGTGCTGACAGTGAACCCCCCAACCCCCAGTGTTGTTCAAGGGTCAGTGCTAGATACATAAGAGAATAGCAATAAGTCTTGAAAAGGCACGAAGTTCTGATCACCCTACAGCAGGAATGACCCTTGAAGACGTGATGCCAAGTGAAAGAAAGACACAAAAGCACAAACACCGCCCGAGCCCGCTTCTCTGAGGATCCTAGGACGGGCGAACGCAGACGGACGGGAGGTAGAGTCGGGCTGGGCAGTTGCCAAGGGCTGGGGGGCGGTGGGGAGGCACCACTCAGTGGGCGCAGAGTTGGGTCTTGCAAGATGAAGAGCTCCGCAGACGGACGCCGGGTGTTTGCGCGCCCGTGCGACTGTGCTCGCTGCTCCCGAATCGTCCTCGTAGAAACGGTTAAAATGGGAAACTCCGCGTCTCTGCGTAGGTACCGCCGCGATGAAACAAAGTCCTTATCCCCAGTTTCGAACTCCCATGACTTCAAGACCCATTTATCCAGGTGCTAGGCCTTTCAATGTGGGGGTCTCACCCCCAAAATCTGCTCAGAACTGGACTCACGAGGTCCCACGCTGCGCTCGAAGGCTGAGCCCCCGAGGACCCCCTCACGGGCTCCGTTGCTGGCCTGCGAAGCTTTGCCTGTCGGCCCCGGGGGGCCTGGGCTCCGAGCTCCGGGCCGCGAGGGGATGGGAGGGCCTGGCCGGGTCTGGCCCGGCGCCAGCCTCAGCCTCGGCCCCGGGGACCAGCCCGGATGGCTCCCCTCCAACAGGCAAACATACAAACAGGCCAACAAACAGCTTCTTCCTCTTTTCCTCTCCGGGAAGAGGTGGGATCCTCTCCAGAGCCCTTGGTGTCTTTTCAGACACCAGAGAAGACCTTCAGAGAAGCCTGTCCTGTCCACGCTGGCGGGTTTGGGACGAGCAGCTGGGCTCTGCTTTGGCACCCAGCGCTCCCTTTCCCGAGAAGGGCGGGTGGCGGGGGCGGGGCGGGGGGCGCCTGGCCAAGCCGCCGGGAGTCCCGGCGCAGCACCCTTCTCTCGGGCCCGCGGGCCTTACCTGGGGCGTGATGGGCCAGCCAGCGCCCGTCCTGCTCGGCTCCCAGGCCCACACCTGCTGTCGGACGAGTTGGAAATACTCCAGCCTGAGTCTGCAGGTCCCTGCTCTCTGCAAACAGGGGTCCACTGCCTCCTCCGAGAGGAAAGCTCTTCTCCAGAGGGACTTGCCGTGTCCGCCTGCCTGTGAAAGACGAGGCCTAGGGTAGAGCTTCCTGCCACCCCAGCATCCCGCTTCTACACCCACAGGTCGATCCTCAAGCCGAACCATCTGAAAACTGCGTCCTAAGTTTACTGGGAAACATGCTAGTGAACAGTGATTTTAGGGGAAAAGATCTCGCCCCGGGGAGCATGTGTGGTCGTACACCTGATACATGGGCATCGGCTCAGGCACTTCTAGGGGTTCACGGGCGAGCGCTGAAGGGCGGCTTGCACAGCAGGTCTGTTAGCTGCTGCTACGTGACGAGTGACCCCAAAGTTCAGTGGCTCGAAACAACAATATTATCTCATGGTTTCTGTGGATCAAGAATAGCTTGGCCTGGTCCTCAGGTTCCGGGCCCTGCAGGCCCCGTTGAGGTCCCGGTGTCGTCTGTAGGCCCAGCTGGGCAGGACGCCCTTGCAGGTGCACTTGGTGGGGGGCGGGGTTCCGCTCGTTGGTGCCGCGGCCTGGCTGGGCCCGGGCTCTGGCTCTGCCCTCTGGTCCGTCCGCGGCCCAGCGGGAGGAGGGTCCGGGGCCCAGGCCGCATGGAGCCCGCTGCGCTGATGTCAGAGGGCGTCCTCCGACCCAACAGGCTGCGCCCCGCGTAATGAGCCGAAAGCTTTGCGGCGGACGCACCGCGGGAGGTCGCGTCCAGAGCCCTCGAGCGAGCTGTCCCGTCCCAGAGGCCCTCCCCGCCTTGCCGTCCACCCTCCCACCCATGCTCCTCCTGCATCTCTTCTCTGAGGTTCCAGCGTGGTTGGCTCCACCTGCATCCTGCCCGTGAGGCTCTTGTTTTCCGTGGGTGGCCTCCCCCTGCCGCCCGCGAGATGCCAGCCTCCCCGGGCAAGGCCCCCGTGGATTCCTTCGGGCCCCCCGGTGCCCAGCTCCCCGCGGAGCTGCCGGCTGTTGGAGGGGGAGCCTGCTCAGGTGTGTTGCCCCCCACAGCTGCCCCATCCTCTAGGCTTTCGGGGCCCGCGGGCAGCTGATGTGCTGCGGCACCTGTTACCCGGCGGCCCCCGGCAGCAGCGCTGCAGGCACGAGTCGCCTCCTCTCGCATCCCCCTTGGCCCTGTCACGGGCCTTGTCCTCGGGGTCCCCGTGACGCCAGCCTCGCTGCCCGGGCCGCACGGCCTGCGTGGGGAGGCCCGGTCTGGACAAATGTCTCTGGCTGGGAGAGGAAATCTGGATCTTTATTTGTGGGCGGGTGAGCCCCGTGTCCCCAGCCTTCCTGCCTGTTGGAAAGGGTGGCATTGCTCTGCTTGGGAGGGCAGAGGGACGGGGGGCGCAGGGCGGTGCAGCCGGGAGGGGGCCCCCAGCGGCCTCCTGCCCACTCCCCGCCCGCCTCTGCGGGTCCCGCTCAGCGGCCCAGGCCTAAGGGGTCCTGGTGCCCCGGATGCCGCCGGGAGCAGGGGGGGGCCAGTCCTTGGGGTGTCCCCGGGGTCCCCTGTGGCGGGGACGGTCCTGGGCTGCGCTGGCCCGTGTGCCCCTCCCGCTGTCCTGGGACCAGCACCTCTGAGCAGCGCGTAGCAGGTGCGCACCGTGCCCCCCGCTGCAGGACGGAGGTCACGGGAGGCGCATGGCCCAGGGGTCGGGCTGACCTGAGAGCTCCGTGGGTGCCCTGGGACCTCAAGGGTTTGCCCCGGGGTGGGGGGCGGGCAGCAGGGCCGCAGACGAGGCCGTGCGGAAGCTAAGGCTGGACAAGTAAGAGTTAGCTGCCTGGAGCAGAGCGTTTTTGACAGAGAGAGTGTAATGGGGTCTGGGGTGCACAGTGGTGGGTGCACAGTGCGGTTGGCCCCCAGCGCGACTGAGGCACGAGGCCTGAGTTTAGGGATGATAACTGTGTCGGGGGTGGAAGGGGGGCCGGGGGCGGGCAGGGGTGGACCCCGTGAGCGAATCTGGAGAGCAGGAGGCCACGCGGGGCACGTGGGGCAGGCGGGGAGCGGGCGGGGGGCCCAGGGGGGTCTGGGAGCCTGGAGCTGGGGAGCCTGCATTTGGTGGCTTTTACATTTGAGTAAACTGAGACTCTGGGACGTCAGATAACTTTCTTTGTTCCATGAGTATGTGATCACCTTCCATCTGGAGGGTATATTTCGCATATTTTGCCATTTTTAGTCCTTATGGAAACGTTATAAAGGAGTTACTGTTATCTCCTTATTTTACAGATGAGGAAACTGAAGCTCAGAGAAAGACCCTGATAAGAGCAAGGGGGCGTCATGTACTCTACACTGTCTCTGGGACACGCGTCAGCTGGGACTTCTTCAGACAAATGGGCTTCTCATTTTGGAAACCCCAGATCATTTCTCTCTCTCTCTCTCTCTTTTTTGCAAGCAGGTAATCTGGGTCCCTTTCAGAGTCCTCCCTGGATACAGGCAACAGGGACTGACAGGACAGGGAAGAATTCATTTCTCTCTCTTTTTTTTTAAATTTATTTATTCATGAGAGACAAATGGAGAGAGGCGGAGACCCAGGCAGAGGGAGAAGCAGGCTCCATGCACCGGGAGCCTGACGTGGGATTCGATCCCGGGTCTCCAGGATCGCGCCCTGGGCCAAAGGCAGGCGCTAAACCGCTGCGCCACCCAGGGATCCCTGGTTAGAATTTTAGAACAACGAGGCTGAGGGATGGAAACCAAGAGACCAGAGTTGGGAGCGGAGGGACTTCTGGGTCCTTCTGTCCCTCCCGACGCTCCTCGCCAGCCTTCTGCGGAGCCCTGAGCCCCGGGTGGACGCCGGCCACGCTGCAGCAACGCGCTGAGGGCAGGAGGGGGCTGGAAGGAGGAGGGCCGCACGCAAGCTTCCGGCTCTCGCCCTCCGCCAAGGCCCCCGACGGCCACGGCTCTGGCACCTGCCGCTGTCACCGGCGCCGCGGGCTGCAGGCTGCACGGAGCCACCCCGTCTGGCCGTAAGGAGTACAGAGGGCGCGGCCCGCGGCGCAGGGGGCACGGGGGAGGCCGGGACCAGGGCAGGGCGGTTTGCCCTGGAGCTGCCCCGCGTCTCCAGAGCCGGCTCCCGGTGTGACGGGCACAGAGCTGGGCGGGAGGGCGCCCCGGGAGGGCGGCCGGTCCTCCGGGAGGTTTGGCGTTGGGGAGGCCCAGAGGGCGCGCCCGGGCGGCCCAGCGGTTTAGTGCCCGCCTGCGGCCCAGGCCGTGACCCCGGGCCCGGGATCGAGTCCCACGTGGGGTCCCCGCAGGGAGCCTGCTCCTCCCTCTGCCTGGGTCTCTGCGTCTCTTTGGGTCTCTCAGGAATAAATAGATAAAATCTTTAAGAAAAAAATAAAAGAAGAAGAGGCCGAGGGAAGCCCGGCAGGCGCCGGGGGGACCCGTGGAGGAGGAAGGGCGCGGGCGAGACCCCGGAGCGCGCTCGGGGCACAGGACGGTGCGGTCACAGGGCCGGCGGGACGGTCGGCGGGTGGGGAGGACCCAGGCCTGCGGCCTCGGGCTCCGTAGCCACGTGGAGGGTTGTGCACGGAGGAGGCGCGTCTCCTCACGAGAAGGGCTGGAGGGCGATGGAGCCGGGCCTTGGCGGGGGCGAGGGGCCTTGGCCCCCCTGCTCTGGGCGCTTTGGTCTTGTGCTGGAGGACGCAGGCCGGGGCCTGAAGGTGCGGGGGTCGCGGAGGACGTGAGTGAGAGCTGTCGAGGGACCCCGGACCCCCCGGAGGAGCATGAAAGGGGAGCGGTTCGGGCCTTCTCGGCCGTCCCAGGCCTGGACCTGCCGCCGTCGGGCCGCGGTGCCCCCGCGTGCGCCCGCCCCTCTCCAGGCCCAACGCGGCGTCGGTGGGCTGAGCGCCGGCCCTGCCGTCTCCGCGGCCGCCCTGACCCGGGCGAGGCCCCAGCCTGGGCACCTGCCGGCTCCTCGCACCTGTAGGCTCCTGGCGCCCGCCGCGCCCCCGGCTGGGCCGGGGCTCCCCGTCACCCTCCGGGCCTCCCTGCACGGGGGCCTCGCCGGGGGGCTGGTTCCTCCGGGGCGAGGCCTCCACTTGCGTTGGCGTCAGCCTGGCCCACCCGTGGGTCGCGCGTCACAAACACGGCCCACGGTTCCACCCGCGGCGGAAGTCGTGCTGGTGAGTGAGCAAGGCCCCGGGCGAGGCCCCGCTGAGAGGAGCGCCCTCGACAGCCTAGTGCTCCGGCTTCGGGCTGGCGGGACTAGCGGGGTCCGGGCCAGCTCCTCGCGCTGCTTCTCTGGGGCGCTGAATCCCCCCGGGGCAGCCCGGGGTTAGCCGCTGGCGCCCCAGGGACCCTGCACCATGAGGCGGAGCTCCTGAGGAGCAGATCGGGAGGCTCCCCCGACGCCCGCTGCCCCTCGACTCCGGCAGAGCTGCCCGGCGCGGCAGGACGGGCCTGTGAGCGGTCACCCCTCGGTCACCGGTCACTGCCCGGAGTGCGCGTCCCGTGGGCGCAGAGAGCTCAGGATCGCAGGCTCGCCGGGCCTCGTGGCTCAGAGCGGAGGCTCCTGCCTGCTCTCCTCTCGGGCCGGAGGTGAGGCTGGGAAAGAGGGGGGACTTGGAGTAGGAGGGCCCGTCTGAATCCTCTCACGCTGCGCCACATAATTTCAGTTGAGTTTTTGTCTCACCGAGATGATAATTTTCGCGAGATGCCATCTCTGAGTGGGTGACACATTGGGCCGAAGCCCCACTAGGCTGTGGGTTGACGGGTTGCGCGTGCCTTCCCTTGGAGCCAGGTCTGATTCCACGGAGGGTGGAAGAGGAGCCGCGAGAGGCCAGGAGACCTAGCGAGGAGACGTCTACGCGTAGCCTCGGGTTGATTGTCGTGAGCCTGGGCGCATCGGTGCGGTGCCACGGGGCTTTAGGCGCTCACGCCCGCGTAGAGGAAGAGCCCTCACTGGGAACGTCGCTAAGGGGTTTGTGTCTGCGATGCACTTTAAAACCCGGGGCGTGTTTGCTCCGGACTCTCCTTTCCTGAGATACTTGCTCAGTTTCCCCCGACTTCAGTCGCTTGGAACGCTGTCGGAGCCCTGGCCGTGACCCTCCGGCCTGCTGATCCGCGGAGGTGTGTTCCCTCCGCAAAGAGCCAAGCTCCCTGGTTTATTCCTATTTTTCTTAAAAAGCAAAACAAAACAAAACAACAAAACTTGAGGAGCCTCCTTCCCAAAGCAACAATAAAGACAAAGAGACCCATTGGGTCTGCTTCTTAGGATGACAGTCCCTCACCGAGTCTCCTCTGCCACATGCGTTTCTTTTGTGAGAGATTCCTGACTTGATGTGTCCGCGGGGACTTTGTGAGGATGATCTCACCCCCTGAAGTTGGCAGAGGAGCAGCATTCCAATTTCCTTCCAGCGCAAGAACAGAAAGGTGGTTGTTAAGCAGAAACTGTCCAGTCAGTAATCCGACAAGTCCAGCCCCCTCTTCCCAAAAAGATTCTGGCCAGATTCTGGAGATAGTCTCTGCAGGTAGCATCTACCCTACGCCCCAGCGACATCGGCTTCTGGTGTCTGTGAGGTTTTGAGGCCCGGGTGCTTTCCGGGCCTCCGTGAGGACAAGGGGACGCAGGAGGAGTGGGGTAATGTGGAATCCTTCCTACTACGTAGAAATATGGGATAAAACAAAAACCAAGTTAGTTCAGTTGCTGGAAATGAAGAGGGAATGGAAAAACATAGCCGGAAGTGGTGAGTGGCGCCGCAGCGAGCCAGGGTGTGGGCGTGCCTGTCTCTGCTTTTATTAGGCTGGGGTAGGGCCCAGGCGGAGACGAGAGTTAAGGCCTTGGGCCAGGGCCATGTGGAGGCCTGAACAAGAAAGCAAAAAGGTGGGGCAGTTGCAAGGCTGAACTCTCCGTGAGAGGAGGACTAGGAAAAAAAATCCAGCCATTGAATCGGGAAGATGCCAAGAAAGTTTGCCTCTGCCCGGGTTCTGAGTGGAAAAAACAAAAGCCTTTTGAGAAAACAATGAAATCCCACCATTATGCTTTGAGAGGTCCTGGAGACCGACTGTATCCTGCCTAGGAGTTGTGGACATCCTAAATGAAGAAATGCACGTAAAGGGAGTCCAGGTTACGTTACCGCTGGGACACCTGCAGAAGCAGTTAGAAAACCACTCCGGTCATAGCAGATTTCCACTGGAAAAAAATCAAGCTCAGCTGAAGATGAGCTTTCAGTGAAAAATTACAAAACACCTGTTGGAAAGATCTGCTATGAACAAGAACTTGCAGACACGACAAGCGGGAGGATCAGGAACTTCCAAAGTTGAGATCATAGAAATACAATCTGAAAGAGACCATTGATGTAGGGATATGTAGACAGAGATAAAGGGAAAGAATCGAGCCACTGGGGAAGAATAACACTCAATGAGAAAGATTGGGAGTAACGCTGATAATGATACATATTTGAGTTCAGGTTCAGATCTAGGAATAAGCAGACTAGGGCCCCTGGGAGGCTCAGTCGGTTAGGCATCTGCCTTCAGCTCAGGTCATGGTCTTGGGGTCCTGGGATTAAGTCCCGTGTTGGGCTCCCTGCTGAGCAAGGAGTCCCTTGTCCCTTTCCTTTTCTCCTCCTGCCCCTCCCAATGCTCATGCTCGCTCGCTCTCTCTCTCTCAAAAAAAAAAAAAAAAAAAAAAAAAGAATAAGTAAGCTTAAACTGAGGAAAATAGGTTGCTACCAATCAACCAACAAAACAATAAAAACTCAACATCCTCTGAAACCCCCCTCCCCCCATCAAAAAGCACAAAAATACCCCAAAACAAACAAAACACCCCAAAAGCCAGAACTTGGAAAGAGCAAATAGGAAGTACACATCTTGTCCTGGCATATTTCAACCCGCTGAAGCTTAGCATGGTTTATATACCCTTGCAAACGCTGCTAGCTAGCATGAGGGGCATCGTGAGGGTGGGAACGCAGACACTAGGCTGGGGCGCCTAGGACACCAAAATAATCTTTCTATTAGAAAGACGTGATACTGGAAAAAACTGGAAATGCTGGACCAGCAGGGCTCCTGAGAGCAGCCCCGCAGGAGCATGCAGTAGGAGAGAGTGAGTGGGGGATCTGGGGGGAGTCAGGAGATGGAGAAAAACCATTTATTTATTTTTATTTTAATTTACTTAGTGTGTTTTTGAAGATTTTATTTATTTGAGAGAGAGAGAGCATGAGCAAGGGTGAAGGGCAGAGGGAGAGGGAGAAGCAGACCCCTGGCTGAGCAGGGAGCCCGATGCGGAACTCGATTCCAGGACCCTGGGGTCATGACCTGAGCCGAAGGCAGACGCTCAACCACGGAGCCACCCAGGTACCCCTAGTGTGTTGTTTTTTTAAAAAAATTGTATGATTGTTCAACTTAACAGACACAGTAGAGAGCTTGGGTGCCGGACATGCCCGATAATCAGCCGCCGTCAGTACAAGGAATCAGTGTCAGCTTTGCCTCTTCCCCTGCTCCTGTCCCAGCACAGTATTGCTAGAGATGTTAGTGCCCTGAGCATGGCTGGGGTTCTTTGGGTTGTAGAAAAAAAGCAGACATTGGGGAAGGAAAAAAAAAACCCAACCCGATATTATTCAACATGACATGATGGCCAACGTGGAAGATCCATGAGAATCAATAGGCAGAAATATTAGAAATAATGAGAGTGACAAAAGGTGACTGAGAACAACATCGATGTACAAAAACCATCAGTAACAAGATTTAGAAAATTTAATTAAAAATACTATATGCAGTAACAGCGGCAACAACAAAAAATCTCTAAACTCTTAGAAATAAATAGAAATAAGAGAGTGCAAGACTGTTACGGAAAAAAATCAAAGCAATTCATTGAAAGACATAAAATAAGACATAAGTAGTTGGAGACCAAAAAACCACATTCACGGGTGGCATAACAGATGTCAGTTTTTTGTCCAAATGAAATTAAAATTAATTCAATTCCAGTGAAAATTCTCAAGAGAGTCTTTTTCATGGAACTTGACAAAGTAGCTTTAAAAATTCAAACAAAAGAGGGAAGGCCAAAAAAATCCAAAAAATCTTAACTCATGATAATCATAAGAGGTTTGCTCTACGAAATTAAAAATGTTTATACAAAGCTATATAATAATTCAAACAGTGTGATACTGGTATAAAGATAGAGAAAGCCACCAATGAAACAGAATAGAGCGTGTAGGAAACAGACTTATGTATATTAGGAATTTGGCTTATGTCAGACAGCATTCCAAAGCACCAGGGAAAGAATGGACTCACTTAATAAATTGGTTTTGGATCATAAACTATGAAACAGATAAAATGGGATTCCTACCCCACCACACAGACATACACACACTTCTAGCTGGATTAAACTATAAATGTGGAATTAAAAACTTTAAGATTTTAATAAGAAAATACAGAAAAATATCCTTACAACTTCAAGGTTTGGAAACTTGATAAACAAGACAAAATAGGGGAAAAAAGTTAAAGGTTAGGTCGGATAAATTTGGTTGCACAAAAATGAGAGAAATTGGCAACAAAGATAGCCAATAAAGAGTGAGTGCAGAATACAGAAAACGTCGTGACTATGAGTAGAAGGAGACAGGCAATAAAGTTGGAAATTTACAGAAAAGAAAGTTGAGTGGATGATGATGGCATGAAAAGAATCTTACATCGTTAGTAATGAGGTGAATGCAAAAAAAAAAAAGTAATGAGGTGAATGCAAAATAAAATACGTATTTCCACATCATCAGATTGACAAAAATGCAAAATCTGATAGCACGAAGCGGTGGTTAGGATGTGGAGCAGTAGAAACTTTAATAGTGCTGGTGGCAATGTGAACGCAAACACTAATTTTTAGGAACATTTTTGCAGTACCTGTTAGAGAGGTGCGTAGGGGTACCTCCGCGTGTACGTGTGCATGTTTGTCCAAATGGTGCACGTTTATCAAAGTGCAAAACACATTTCTTGCACCAAGCATGGTAGAAAAGTCCAAAAGCCACTATTTTACATACATTAAAAGTGCAAAACAATATTATATGTTCACAGATCCCATAGTAAGCACGGGGGTGAGAAATGCCGGCGTTAGGACAGTGGTTACACCGGGACGGGAGGGAAGAGGAAGACGTGCTCCCTCTGCATTGACGCCAGTTCCATTCACGTGTTGCTAATGGCAGGATTTCCTTCTTATTCTTCACCGAAGAACATTCCGCGCACATAGGTTCCACGTCTTTTTTATCCATTCCTTTGTAAATGGCCACTTATGTTGTTTCCATTTTTTGGCGATTGTGAGTGACGCTGCAATAAACGTAGAGTGGAGCTATTTCCTTGAGGGTCTGATTTCATTCCCTTTCCATACGTACCCAGAGGAGGACTGCTGGGCCGTAGGGGGGTCGTATTTTTAATTTTTTGAGGAACTTCCATATTGTTTCCCTTTGTGGCTAATTAATGTTCCCACTAGTAGCGCACAGAGTTCCCTTTACTCCACATCCTCGGCAACATGTGTTGCCTTTGGCTTTTGGATAGTAGCCACTTTAACAGGTGTGAGATGATATCGTGGTTTTGATTTGCGTCTCTCTAATGATGAGTGACGCTGGGCATCTTTTCAAGTACCTCTCGGTCAATTTGATGCCTTCTTTGAAAAAAAAAAAGTCTGTTTAGTTCCTCTGTCCATTTTTGAGTTGGATTGTTAGTTGGCTATGAGTTGTAGGAGTTCCTTATATGTTTTGGATATTAACTCCTTATCAGATCTATGATTTGCAATTGGCAATATATTTTTCTTCGATTCTCCATGTCGCTTTTTCATTTTGTCGATTGTTTCTTTTGCTGTGCAGAAGTGCTGTGGTTTGATGTCGTTCCACTTACTTATTTTGCTTTTGTTGCTCGTACTTTTGATGTCATAGCCAAAAAATTCTTGCTGAGACCAGTGTCTTAGGGAGCTTTTCCTTATGTTTTCTTCTAGGAGTTTTATGGCTTCAGGTATTATGTTCAAGTCTTTAATCCATTTTGAGTTAATTTTTGTATATTGGTGTGTATGGTATAAAAAGGAATCAATCTCATTTTTCTGCATGTGATTATTCATTTTTTTTCCAGCACCATTTATTGAAGAGACTATTCTTTCCCCATTGAGTACTCTGCTCCCTTGTCAAATCCTAGCTGACCGTATATGTTTGGGTTTATTCCCGGCGTTGTAATTCTGTTCCGTTCGTCTCATTGTCTACTTTTAGGCCAGAATCATACTGTTTTGATTCCTATCCCTTTGTAATGTATTTTTGAAATCAGACAGTGTGATGCCTTCAGCTTTACTGTTCTTTCTCAAGGTTGCCTTTGTTATTAAGGGTCTTTTGTGGTTTCATATGAATTTTGGGATTGTTTTTCCTCTTTCTGTGAAAAATTGCCATAGGAATTTTGACAGAGATTGCATTGAATCTGTAGGTGACTTTGGGTAGTATAGACGTCTTAACAATATTAATTTCTCTGATCCATGAACATAGGATATCTTTTTATGTATTGGTATTTTCTTCAATTTCTTTTATCAAAGTCTCATAGTTTTCATTCTATGGATCTTTCATCTTGGTTAAATTTACTCCTCAGCATTTTATTTTTGTTAGTGCTATTGTGATTGACATTGTTTTCTTTCTTTCTTTTTTTTTTCTCCAGATATTTCATTATCAGTGTATGGAAGTGCAACTGACTTCTGGATGTTGATTTTGTGTCCTGCAACTTTACCGAGTTTGTTGATTTGTTCTAACAGTTCTTTTGTGGATTCTTTAGGATTTTCTGCTTCTTTCTTTCTTTCTTTTTTTTTTTTAAATCTCTACCCTGGGCACGGAACCTGCTTGAGATTCTCCCTCTCCCTCTGCCCTTCCCTTCCTACTCATGCTCTCTCCTTTCTCTGTCTCTCTAAAATAGATAATAAAATCTTTGTTTTAGAGAGAGAGCACGAGTGGCAGGGTGGGGGGCGCAGAGGGAGAGGGAGATACTCTCAGGCTGACTCCCCACTGACATGGAGCCTGATGCGGGGCTCAATCTGATGACCCTGAGATCATGACCTGAGCCGAAATCGAGAGTCGGATGCTCAGCTGACTAAGCCACTCAGACGCCCCTAATGTGGACGGATGACTTTTATCTTTCATTCCTGCCTAATTTCTCTGGCTAGGACTTCCAGTCTATGTTGAATAGGAGTGGTGTGAGTGGGCACCCTTGTCTTGCTCCTGGCCTTAGAGGAAAACCTTTTACCCTCTCACTGTTGAGTATGATGTAGGCCGTGGACTTGTTGTTTATGGCCTTTGTTATATTGAGATATGTTCCTTCTGTAGTCAATTTGTTGGGAGTTTTTATCATGAAAGTGTGTTATATTTTGACAAATTTTTTTTTCTGCATGAACTGAGCTCATCCTTTTCCTTTTATCCTTCATTCTTTTAATATGATGTATCACATTTATTGGTTTGTGTATGTTGAACCATCCGTGCATCCCAGGGATGAATTGCACTTCTTCATGGTGTTTAATCCTTTAGTTGTATATTTGCATTGCATATAAATGTTCTTATTTTCAAGAACCATATTTGAGATAAAGTGGGTGTCAGTAATTGAAATAAGTTAAAGGAAAAGTTTGCTATAAATTATTGCATTGTTTCACTTTTATTTTCCCGATCACATGTTTAACTGCATTGTATCATTTCTGCTCCATTTTGTTTGCTCTTTGTCCCACTGAGTATTGCCCAAAGCTGGTACATCCCCTTAGCAGGGCCGCCCTCCTAGTAAGGTCTCCTACTACTAACCGTTTTTCTTTTTTTCCCAGTAAAAACTTACCTGTTCTATGTCCCACTCTTGTAACAGGGATCTCACCCAGATGTTCTGGTTTAAAAAAAAATCAAACAAAATCAACTTTTCTGGGGCACATGTGTGATAGGCTTAGTGGGCTCCCAAAGGCTGTGCCACCGGCAGCCTGGGAATAGGGCCAGTGGGGTTTATACTTAGGGAGAGTGAGGGGTGGTCGGGACTGGGCAGGCTTGGTCACAGTTTGGAAGTTCTGAGCAGTTTACCACCTTCAGCTTGAAATCTAAGTCGAATTCCTCATCATTCCCGGGGTGGCTGGTCTTATCTCTCCATTCCATCAAGGCCCTGCAGGAGGGGTCCTCACCCGAGAGATTCACTCCTCCAGTCCTCTTTGGGAAGCCCTCCCCTTACCCGGCAACATCTTGGGGTCCAGGAAGAGAGATCTTGCTATAAATTTAAATGCCACCAGGCACTGAGAAATTATGACTCTGTTTTTCTTTTTTTCCAGTGTGGTTCGTCGTGTAGCTAATTCTCATTGGTTATGCTGAGGTGAGGATTCTTTGGGATTTTGGAAGAAAATACCCTCACATTTTCCATTCCTTTCTTCCCAGAGACAGTTTGCTGGCAGAGTAATGGCCACCTCTCTCGGCAGCCAGATGAGAAACAGAGCTCGAGGCAGGGCGAGAACAATGCCTGTGGCCAGCACCGTTCCATGGTCTTTTTCTTTCTTTCTTTTTTTTAAGAGTGTAGGAAAATAGAAAACATAAAAAGGACCTAAAATCAAGAGGAGTGCAAACTGCTGTTTGGGGAGAGAAGTCTGGCTGAGAGGTCAGATGCCACATTCCTCCTTCCTCCCGGGAGGCAGATGCACTGAAGCCCTGGCCCGCGTGTCTGATGGTGGAGGCCGCACCTTGTCACCAAGGGCAGACTCACTCGGGCCCTGGCCCTGTGGTGGTGACAACCCCGTACTCCAGCCTACGGGTGGTAGGCTCCCAGCCGCAGCTCTCAAGTCACCACTGGCTGCTGCTCCCCGTGCAGGTCCACCGTGATGCCAGAGGGACAGTTGTCACCTCCCAGCCTCCTGAAGGGCGTTTACGGCCCCTGCCTCACGTGGGATATCTTACTTTCCACTGTGCTCGAGGCATTGCCGTGACTTTTGAAGAGAATGCAAAAATAAGACAGTACGTGTAGACTTTTCAAAGAAAAAGGCAGATACAAGCCCCTCTCCGAGGCCACCGTCCCCAAGCCCTGCCTCTGCAGGAAACCACTCTTAATTGTTGCTTTGTTTCTTCTTTAAATTTAGCTTTTATATTATTTTATGTTACCATAGTTTAACGAGTGAAATAGTTCTCTAAGGCTTGTTATTAAAACGGCGGTACAAGGCTCCTTGGGAGACGATGCACATGGTCTAAAATTAGAGTGTGGTGGCGGTTGCACAACCCTGGAAACACCCCGCGACCCACGGACTGTGGGGAGGATCTCGCCCACGCGGGAACTGCATGCAGGTCAGTGAAGCTGTGCAGAAAGGAAGGACGACAAGTACTTTCAGCAGAGCCCCCCGCCCCTGCCCCCCCGGCCTCACGGGGCCACCGCTTCAGTTCGGGGGACCCTGCTGCCCCGCGCTTCCCGGCTACTTGGCTCACAGTGCTCGCTCTTGAGGGGCCGGTTCTGTCATTACTGCTGGCTTCTGTCCAAAACAGGAGGCCTCCGCCTTCCTTCACCACCTGCCCGCCAGGCCGCCGCGGCCCGCCCCGTCGCGCTCACACCTGGTCTCAGGCCTGCAGGTGCCGCGGGCCCGTGTTTGCAGTGCGGCCTGGGCCCGAGTCCCCGCTCGCCAGCCGCCTGTCCCCCCTCACTCCATCTCCGGGACCCGGGGTGGCTGATTTCCAGATCTCTCGATGCATCCGTAGTGTAAATCATCCCGAGGCTCTTTCTCCATTGTGGTTTTGTTTCTTTATTTTGAGGGGATCTGTGGGTTATTGCTCATCCATTTGTTGTCCAATTTCTGAGATTTTTGTCCCTATTTTCTCATCATCCATTCTCTTGCATTAAAATCAAACTTATTGACCTATAATTATTACTCCAAACAGCTCCACACAACATTTAAAGTGACAAGTCCATGGATTTAGTATATTCCCAGAATTGTGCATCCATCACTTCAATCAATTTATTTTACACTTCAATTTATTTTTCTTTGTGTGTTTATGCCTTAAAACTGTTTTTTACAGGTCACCTGGGGGGCTCAGTCGGTTAAGCATCTGCCTTTGGCTCAGGTCATGGTCTCAGGGTCCTGGGATCGAGCCCCAGCAGGGAGTCTGCTTCTCCCTCTCCCTCTGCACTCCCCCCACTTATGAGCATTCATGTGCACCTGCACTCTCTCTCTCTCTCTCAAATAAATAAAATCTTTAAAAGAAAAAAAACAAACTTTTTTTTTTTTTACTGCATCTATAGTGGAGTTTCTGACTAGTAGAGGCTAAACGTGTTCAATCTGTCATATTTCATCAGAGCTCCTACTTAATATCTACCTATCACTTCTTGATTTATTAAATTTAGGCATTATTTAATGGCTTCTTGCAATAATAGGTCAAGATTGAACTCAGTGATATAGTTATAGCACTATTTTTAGTTCCTTCACTAACTATCTTCATGACTTTAAAGACTTTGGTCACCTTTTTATTTCTTGTTCTATCAATTGTAGACAGCATCCCTTTCTTCTCTTTTCTTTAAAGGTTTATTTATTTATTTTTAAAGATTTTATTTATTTATTCACGATAGACATAGAGAGAGAGAGAGAGAGGCAGAGACACAGGCAGAGGGAGAAGCAGGCTCCATGCAGGGAGCCCGACGCAAGACTCGATCCCGGGACCTCAGGATCGTGCCCTGGGCCAAAGGCAGGTGCTAAATCGCTGAGCCACCCAAGGATCCCCCTATTTATTTATTTTTAAAATATTTTATTTATTAATTTTACAGAGAGAGAGAGAGACAGCACACACAACCAAGGGGAGAAGCAGGCAGAGGGAGAGGGAGAGGCAGGCTCCCCACTGAGCAGGGAACCTGATGTAGGGCCTGATCCCAGGATCCCAAGATCATGACCTGAGCCAAAGGCAGATGCTCTACCAACTGAGCCACCCAGGCGTCCCTATTGAATTATTTGAGAGAGAGAGAGAGAGAGAGAGAGCACGTGCACATGAGCAGAGAGAGGGCCAGAGAGAGAGGGAGAGGAGAGAATCTCAAGCAGACTCTCCATGAAACACAGAGCCTGAGGCTGGTCTTGTTATCAAGACCCTGAGATGGGGGCAGCCCCGGTGGCTCAGCCATTTAGCGCCGCCTTCAGCCCAGAGCGTGATCCTAGAGTCCCGGGATCAAGTCCCACGTTGGCCTCCCTGCGTGGAGCCTGCTTCTCCCTCTGTCTGTGTCTCTGCCTCTCTCTCTTTATCTCTCTGTGTCTCTCGTGAATAAATAAATAAAATATTAAAAAAAAAAGACCCTGAGATCATGACCTCAGCCTAAAGCAGGAGCCGGACACTCAACCGACTGCCACTAGGCACCCATTGGTTTCCCTTCTTTTCCATTTACATCTCTCTCTCACATCTCTCAGCTTGTCATCTGTAATTTTCCCTCTGTATTTTTAAGGCTAATACATTCATAACTATAACCGTTATCAATTTTTATCATTTGGCTATATGTTGATCCAAAAGTTAAAAATCAACAATAAAAACTGTTTATTATAAGTATGTGCATACTTTCATTGCATATTCAACTAGAGCATTGATTGTATCTTTTTGCTCACTTTTAATTTTTTTCAGATGACTTTCTTCGTGCATTGCCTTCCTGAATTACAAGCTTAAGTTCTTCTAACTAACCAAGAATAGTATCCTATCTATAGAATCCACCTTTCTCCTTGGTTTTCAGTCTCTCAGGGGCCACTGCTGTCTTGCTCCAGTCTGGACTGATTCCTTTCTCGCTGTACTGAATAGCTTTTATCTTGAATCCTTAACTTTGTGGGTTGAATCTCTTGTTTCCCGAATCCTGTGTCTTCTTTCCTGTTTTACTCTCTCTCTCTCTCTTTTTTTTTTTTTTTGCTGGAGCGCATTCTCCAGTATGTTAATTAAGAGGTAGTAAAGTTTTCTTTCCTTGAAGGCCACAAAATATCTTTGTTTTAATTTTATGATCCAGTGATAGTTTGGCACAGTATATATTTCTGTGTTGAAATAATTTTTCTCAGAAATTTGAAGGCTTGGTTCCAATGTTTTCTAGAATCCCATATCTCTGATGTAATTTCCGATACCAGTCTGATTCCTGTTCCCCTGTAGACAATTTTGTTTTTCCTTTCTAGAAGCTTTTAGGATTATTCTTTTTATCCTTGGGAATCTTGAAATTTTATAACATGTAACTTTGTCTCTTTCTCTCTTTTTCCTTTTTTTTTTGCAGTGCATTTGGTTGACCCTTCAATCTAAAAATTCTCCAACTCTGGGATGTTGGTGTCTCCTTCAACTCTGGGATATTAGGATACTATTTTAAAAATAATTCCACCTATTCTGTTTTCTATACTCTCTCTTATTTCCCCTGGGACTTCTACAGGTCAGATGGATTAATCCTCTAGGTCTTTTCCCTTTTTTTCTTTTATTTAACATTTTCTTTTACTTTTATTCTCTTTGCTAGGAGACTTTCTTAGCTTTATACTCCTATCATTCTGATGATGTTTAAATTTCTTCTTGTATTGTTCCCTTTATTTGTAGTATCTTACTATTATATGTGATGTTAAAAATCTCACTGAAGATACTAATTAGAGATCTCCTTGTCTCTGAATTCCCCAATTCTTGATTTTTTTTTGTCTTTCTCTTTCACGGCGTAGGTAGGCTTCTCTTAAAAGTCTAGTGAGATCTTAGTTGTATTCACGGATGAGGCAATAGAAATAGTCTGCATGTCCGTGAGGAGCTTTTCAACTCATAGGTTTTGCTTTAGGGAAGGAGAGTGAGCAGGAAGTCGGATCTTACCAAGGATGCTCTAAATGCCCTACGCTGGCCTCCCTAGTTTTTCCTAGTTTGTCTACTCTTAAAAAGGAAGAATTCTGTTTTGTTTGTCCAGGGTAGAGAGGGGGTGATTAGAGAATACTAGTCTGCTAGGACTTCTGCAAAAGATGGAGGCAGGAGGTAAGTTGGGGGACAGTTCTTCTGTATACAGACTTTTCATTAATCTCCTTGTTTTCAGCCCTTTGCCTTCCTCCCATTCTCTAACACCTGGCATTTCTGAATTGGGAGCTTCTCTGGGGATATTTAGGGCAGGGGTCTCCCTCTTCAGCTGTGGCCCCTCCACTAGTCCTAGAAGCTGTGGCAACCTCCATCCTGTTTCATCCCTTGCCAGCTCCTATGTATTGTTTTCTGTTTTTCAGAAATGTATTGAACTCCATTGTCCATTGTAGGAGTGTGACACGATCAGTGCTATGTTTTAGAGACATAACTCTGGAGCACCTGTTTGGAAGGCCAAAGCCAGGGAGCCAGAGAGCAAATTAGGGGATGGCTGCACTATGTATCAGGGAATGGACGATGGCTCCTGAAGTTAGAAGGGAAGTGGGGCTGCAATGGAAGAGCTTATTATTCCAGAGGCAAAATCAACAGAACTTGGTCACTAACTAGAGGTGGCAGTCAGGAGATGGGGTCAGGATTAGGTGCCTGAGCCACTAGTGCTCTAGGTAAGCGGGCTTCGGGGATGGGAGAGAAAGAGGATGTGCCACTGAGGCGACTGTACCATATCCAGGTAGTCATATCCAGAAGGGGCTGGAAGGATGGATCTGGAATGCTGGGGAGACATCTGTGTTAGGTGCAGAGTTAGCAGTCACTAACTCATAGGGAAAATTGAAATCATGGGAATGGATAGAAAGAGACTATGTGCTATGGAAAAAGCCAAGGTCAGAGGCCTGGGAAGCATTAGAGTTTACGAGGACCGTGCCTAAAACCGCTGGTTGATGCCCTCCCTGAGGAGAGATGGAGGGGTGTGCGGTGGTGGGAGAAGTTAGGAAGGTGCCAGTACTGCCTCTGGGCGGCTTTGGCGTGTGGGGCCGGGGCTCCAAGGGAGGTGGCCTCGGGGGAGAGCCAGGTCTCCGAAGGGCAGGGGAAGAGGAGTGGAGAGAGGTTTTCCCAGAAATGAGGACTCCGGGGGAACAGAAAAGGGAGGAGAGCATTCAGAAGCGTTGGGGCGGAGGGAGGCCGCTCCACTGAGCTCAGTGACCGAGGGCACCGCAGCGGGGGTGTGGGCCGAGGGGGGCTGGAGCCCTTCCCAACTGGCCTCCGTTCTCTGGGCTGTTTCCAGCCTCTCGCCTGCTCAGGTGGCCGCCTGTCGCTCCTTTACAGATCCGCAGCACTGAACCTGGGTCCCCGGAGTGCTGAGGCGCACGAGCCCCCGACCCCAGGACAGATGTGGAAACAGTAAGCGTGGCCAGCCAAAGTCAGCAGAGAGCCTCACAAATCCAAACCGCCTTTCTGTTTTAACTGGAACGTCAGGACCCAGCTTCATTCCTCCAATCTGTTCCAGTCCAAAGGAAAATGGGCCATCTCTGGTCTCCTATTTTAGGGCAGAGCGTGACAGCTGCGCGCCACGTGCCCGATCGGCCAGTCTGGCCCACCACACGTCCCCGGGCCCCGCCGCTCCTGAGGGCGCCTCCTTCCAGACTCCACGCAGGTGTCTTGATTGGTCTGAGGCCCCCTGAACGTCTCACAACAGCCCGCCTTGTAGGTATTATATTGGGTTTGTTTGCAACTAGAACAAAAGGAAACTCAAGCTCACACAAATATGAAGTGGGGGATGTAGAATTTATTTTATTAAACTTTTCTTTTGTTATGAAATATTTCAGAGAAACAGGAACATTCCAAGAATACCACATGACGGCTCTCTAAGACTTTACCCTTAAGCCGTCTCTGCATCAGATTTTTAAAAGAAAATACGAACAAATCCAGTCAAAGCTCTCTGTGGCTCCCTTCCTGATGTTTTTTCTCCTCCCTCTCTTTAGAGATAACTGCTATTTGAAGTTGATGTTTATTATTACTACGCAAATTGTTTATATTTTTATTATACATACCATATAAAAACAATCCATGGTATTATTTTGCATGCTTTCAAGTGTTGCAAGAACGGTATCAAAGTCTGCATTTTTTTTCCCCCTGGATTCCATTTGAGTACATTCAAGATACCCATTGGCGATCATAGATGGTTAACTTCAGCTTGCGTTGAGCAAGCATTGCGTTGTCAGCTCTGACACGAGGGGACCATCGGCTCTGAAGGTTCAGTGTTTCACAACTCGCCTCCAGTCCTGTGAAGTCAGAGTTCTAACTCCTTAGCTCCCTAATTTGGATGTTTAAGTCAATTTCCTTACTTCCTTAGATAATATTACAGGCTTTATTATTGGTAGCTTGCCTTGCTCAAGCGTTTCTTGCCAAACCATTCAGGGTAATGAATGAAACATGAACGATATTTTCCACAGTGCCGAGGTGGGTGTAGAAGGTGGGGGGAAATGTGGATCAATCAAGGAGTCAGAGGCCATAGGAGTATCAGAGTCTTCTCTGCAATGCTTACAATAGTCTCAAGGTTCTTGCTTTTTTTTTTTTTTTTAATTAAAAAAAATTATTTAAGCAATCTCTACATCCAGCATGGGGCTCAAATTCACAACGCTGGGGTCAAGGGTCACATGTTCTTCTGCCTCAACCAGCCAAGTGCTCCTCAAGGTTCTTTATACTCCCATTTCTTCTCGATGAGTGTCTTTCATCTGGCAAAAAAGAACTCTCCTAATATTGAATCCTACAGGAAGTGGAATGTTTGAGTTTTCTTTTCTCATGGTTTGTCTGTTATTTTCCATGAATCAAAGAAAATGAAGAAAAAAAATCACAGCCATCTTCATCAATGATGAGCTCTTCAGCTTCTAGAATAGTGATGTACGACGTCTTCTGCAGAATTCCAGAATGCCCAGAATTTTCTGTGGTGATGGAAATGTCCTGTATCTATACCGCCCAGTACAGTAGCTAGTAGTCAGTAGTCACATGGGTCTATTGAGCACTTGAAAAATGGCTAGTGTGACTGACAAATTAAATTTTAAATTTTATTTTATTTAAAAAAATAATTTAAATTAGAATAGCCCCATGGGTCTAATGATCACCATACCGGAGAGTTAAGTTCTAGAGGATTTAGACCAATAGGTGCTGGGGAGTTTCAACAAGGCTAAATAACAGGAGTTCACGTGAAGTTACAACTGATTTATTTGCTCTTTCTTTTCTGAAATCTGAAGTTAATATAAGAAACTGAAGAGTTTGGAAACTATCGTACAGACTATTGTTTCCCCGAGAGTGTCTGTTAATCTGTTGTTCACAGTCAGCACATCTTTGTGATTTGGTTGCTGTTCATAAGTGCCCGGTACTGGTGGCCCATCTGCCTGCACCTCTCCTTGTCCCTTGCCTCATGGCTCATTCAGTCTCCATCAGTCTCCAGCTCCACTAATTCCGACTTTTTAAAACCCAGGTTGTTCTTAGGCTTCCTCTATTCCAGAGTTGCCTCACTCTGGGACGTGGGCAAGGCTGGGGACCAGGACCAGACTTACTTCTAGCCTTGGTTCTGGACTCTGTCCAAATTAGCATTCATTTCCTTAACTTTAATTTTGAAATAATTCTAGATGTGCAAAAATGTTCCAAATGGTACAGAGAATCCTGGAGCATGTTCTTTACCCTGATTCTCATGTGTTCATGTGGTTAACGTTTTTCCACCCTAGTTTCATTCTTTCTTCTTCTTCTTTTTTTTTTTTAAGATTTTATTTATTTATTCATCAGAGAGAGAGAGAGAGAGGCAGAGTCACAGGCAGAGGGAGAAGCAGGCTCCTGTGGGGAGCCCGACGTGGGACTCGATCCCGGGACCCCAGGATCACACCCTGGGCTGAAGGCGGCGCTAAACCACTGGGCCACCCGGGCTGCCTTCTTTCTTCTTCTTCTTCTTCTTCTTCTTCTTCTTCTTCTTCTTCTTCTTCTTCTTCTTCTTCTTCTTCTTCTTCTTCTTCTTCTTCTTCTTCTTCTTACCTCTATCTACCTCTGTATCTGTATTTATACAGATATTTGTCTGTATTTATATCTATTACCCTTCTTTCTCTGCCATCTATATATCTATATAGGTATGTGTCTATCTCCCCTAAAAACAAGGACATTCTCTTACCTAACTATAGCGCTATAGTACAGCCACCCACCAACTCATAAAATTAACATGAACAAAATACTATTTCTAAACTACAGACCTCCTTCAATTTTTTCCCAGCTGTCCCAATAATGTCCTCTCTCATAATAATAACAACAAAAAGCTTCCAATCCAGGGTCCAGCCCAGGATCACAGGCCGCATCTGTTTTCTTGTCTCATTAGTCTCCTCTAATCTAGAACAATTCTACAGTCTTTGTTTTTCTTTGGTCTTGGCCGTTTCTTTCTGAAGAGCAGAACATGTCAGCTATTTTGTAGAGTTTCTCTCAGTTTGTCTTTGTCTGATATTTTCTCAGGACTGGACTTGGCTTGTACATTTTTGGCAAGAATATCACAGAAGTGATGCTGTGCCCTTCTCGGTGCATCATATACAGAAGCACATGATACCAGATTGTCATCTGTGATTAAACTTGCTGAAGGTGGTTATCTGCCAAGTTTCTCCATTATAAACATACTATTTATCTTTTTATAATTACTAAGTATGTCTGGTGATATATTTTGAGTCTATGTGAATATCCTGTCTCTCATCATACTTCTGCTCTTTAGTTTCAATATCTCTTTATCATTCTTGCTTGAAACAATTGTTACTATCGTGGTTGCCAAAATGCCAATTGTCTAATTATATCATTCTTTCCGTAGTTGGCCTTTATTTGTGGACATTATGTTTAAGGAAGATTTTTTTTTTTTTTAAGTAGGCTCTACACCCAACGTGGGGCTCAAACTCACAACTCCAGGGCCAAGAGTCATGTGCTCTTCCAACTAAGCCAGCCAGGCGCCCCAAGGAAGATTTTTTTCTTTATCTGCATGGTACATCTATGCTCCACTCTCATCTTGCCCTTGTTTGGTGTACTAATCCTGGAATCACTCATTTCTTCAAGGACCAGTTTCATTTTGATGATCACATGTTGGTTGAGTGAATAGGAGACAAGAGCCAGCATAAGCAACTGGGACCCTAAAAGGGTGTATGAATGATCTAAAAAAGTACTCTGTCCTACAGATAGGAATAGCAAAGGAATAGCTTGTTTGTCCCAGTTGGGTTAAGGGAGGACATTTTTTCTTGAGAATTCTTAACCACAGGCTGGCACTAACTCAAGTTTGTAACCCAAATTTATAATACCTGCAAGATTCTAAATACCTTTAGGTTAGAATTTATTTTAAAACAGTTCTGGATTGGCAATGATTCCAGATACTTGGAAGAAGCAAACATAAATTTTCTTTGGAGAAATGCAATCACAACAAAAACCTCAGAGTTTTCCATGAATAAAGTTCTGAGGAATGTGGGCTCAGAGTCAAAGTCAAAAAGCATTTAAGGAGACAAAGCACACTATACGCAGAAGTCAGCAGGAACAACAAACCACAGAATCAGGCCAGCAAAGCTTTTAGATATGGGGATTATTGGATACAAAATATAAATTAAGCATGTTTAATATATTTAGGAAAGAAAAGTGGTGATTCAAAATTTAAGGTACAGCGATTATGATGAAAGGTAAACAGGCATATTTGAAAGCCAACCAAAAAGGAACTTTTAATAAAAGACAGATATAAAAACTGAAATTAAAAAACCTCACATTTGTTAATTATTTTTTAAGATTTTTTTTAAATTTTTATTTATTTATGATAGTCACAGAGAGAGAGAGAGAGGCAGAGACACAGGCAGAGGGAGAAGCAGGCTCCACGCACCGGGAGCCCGACGTGGGATTCGATCCCGGGTCTCCAGGACCGCGCCCTGGGCCAAAGGCAGGCGCTAAACCACTGCGCCACCCAGGGATCCCTGTTAATTATTTTTTAAAAGATTTTATTTATTTATTCATGAGAGACACAGAGAGAGAGGCAGAGAGACACAGGCAGAGGGAGGAGCAGGCTCCCTGTGGGGAGCCCAATGCGCCACTCGATCCCGGGACCCTGGAATCATGCCCTGAGCTGAAGGCAGACGTTCAACCGCTGAGCCCCCCAGGTGCCCTCAAATGATGATTGAAAGAGAAAACTAAGTAGAGGTGATACACTCATGAGCAGGAACACGGATCTGAAGGCGTGACCGGGAATGCATAGCAGGGAGACAACGAGGTGGGGAACATGACAGGCAGGTTACGAGGCCTGGGGCACGGGCTGGGATGGTCTACCATATGGCTGATCCTGGAAGGCAAGGAGACAGAGGGGAAGAGAGGCAAGTTTTGCAGGAACGATGACCAAAAAATCATTCAGAATTGATGCAACATACATGCAGACTGTTAATTCAGGAAACCCAGTAGATTTATAGCAACAAAACCGAGATTTTCCTTAGACAGATAGCAGTGAAACTGGGGAATAGCAAATACTATGGGCGGCAGCTGATATTCCCAGCGACTGGGGGTGTGAGCCTCGAAGAGGGGAGTGGGGCGGGGTAGCATACTATCCCCATTAGTCGTGCATCCGTGACACCCATTTTCATGATGATACTAAGTGAGAAACACAAGGTAAAAAGTATTTTTATAGTAGGATTTCAATATTTTTAAGTGGGCATATATATAAAGAAAAGACTGAGAGGGGATAAGTGAAGATATTTCAGAGGTTTTGTCTTGGTGTTCCAATGATGGATTCGACTTTCCCTTCCCCCCACCTGTATCTTATAAACACACACGTGCGCGCACACACACACCTGATGGGAAATGTCAAGCCGCCCCACTGACTCCTGTCTGTGGACAGCCGGAAGGTGCACGAGCGTCCTTTAGCAGGTGAATGGCCACACACCCGGACGCTGGGGCATGTGGGTCCCACACTCCTGCCGGTGGTACTCACTGGGAGAGCCGTGTGCGGGGGAGGGGGATGCGCGGGGCTTCTCCACGCTGTCTGGCCGGTGTTCCTGGAAACCTACAACTGTTCCAGAAAACTAAAATCTATTAATTAGAAAAAAAAAAAAGGAAAAAAGAAAGTGAGTTTCTGTTCTAGAGGCAACCACACTAACAGTAGTCGAGGCTGAATTTCACAGACACGTGCCCAGCAGCCGAGGTGAGGAGATGTCCTCACCACGGACCGGACAAAGCCCTTTCAGGCAGTTGTGAAATATCAAAACATCAATGTACAAATAAACAGCTGCTCTATTGACTGATGCATTCATGGGAATCACAACAACCTGACTGCTGATTCGGGATTCTTGCTGTTTTCTCAATGAGCCATGACACAACTGTTGAGTCTCGCTCTAGGCATTTGTAGAATGGCAGGGAATCCGGCCCTGAGACAGGACATTTGATAAACAAACGAGGCAAATTGGAGCTGATTCTCCTGGGGACTGCCAGGGCTGGCGCCTTTTTTTTTTTTTTTTTTTTTTTTTCCTTTCTGGCACCTACCCTAAGTTCCTGGCATCTACTCTTATTTTTCTTCCCAGGCCAACTGCAAAAAAGGACTTGACCTCAACTGACCTAGAACGTGGAGGAATGTGTATGCATTGAAAAGCAATGCAGGATGCTGACAAAGTTAATGAATTTTTATAGGAATTCATTCAATTCCACCCAGGGAGAGCCCATGCTTTGGATATTTGCTCAAAGACAACGGGGAAAATGACAACCTCCTTACTACCCCGGGATCTCGAAAAAAACAAAACAAAACAAAAAAACGTGGTCTCGGATAGAGCTTCCATTTCTCTTGTCGATTTGCTTAAGCATTTGGACATGTCGAGATTCCTCATTTATGTGTTTGTCCATTTAACTCACCTGGGTCAGCCACCATGTGACCGACCCCACGGGCCCTTGTTCCTGGAGAGGCTGCGTCGGTGGGTGTCCTACTGTAGCGCGTAGGTGTGGATGGACCTCTTTTTTCCTCTTTCTCCTGACTCTCGCCTTGACAACTCCTGCCCTTCCATTTTGCTCTCTACGCTTTTCTTGCTTTTTCCTGGGAGTTGAGACCTGACTGGTAAGATCATAGGAACCTTCCATTCACAGGCACTGTGACTGAGGGGCATAGTCACTATTAATGAGAAGTCCTTCTCTTGTGTTCTCTTTTCTTGAATCCGTCCAAAAATCTGTTTCTCTCTGCAGCAGAGATAGGAATTTCACCTTATTTTTCCCCCCAAGTAGGTCGCCCTTTATTAAAAAATTAAAGTCCTGGGATCCCTGGGTGGCTCAGCGGTTTAGCGCCTGCCTTTGGCCCAGGGCGTGATCCTGGAGACCCGGGATCGAATCCCACGTCGGGCTTCCGGTGCATGGAGCCTGCTTCTCCCTCTGCCTGTGTCTCTGCCTCTTTCTCTCTCTCTATGTCTATCATGAATAAATAAATAAATCTTTAAAAAAAATAAAAATAAAAATAAAATAAAAAATTAAAGTCCTTGTGGATCCCACTGTTATCATAAATGAAACTTCCATGTATTTACGGGTCTGTTTCTGAAAATTATTCTGTTGTATTACCATATACCGGCTATATTGTCCATTTTCTTTTCTAATTGAAACTTAGAATCTGCATTTGAAATTTCTTAAATGTCTTGCTAGGTGTTCACTGGCCTTCCTTTGAATTTGCAGATTATTTGTGAGAGAACAGACATCTCCCCAGTATTAAGTTTTCCCATTTAGGAATGTAGCACCACTCACTCTCCACCTGTTAAGGATAGTTCATAAAATTTTATAGTTGTCCTCCAATAGATTTTGTCCATTTTTTGGTGGGTATAGTTGTAGTTAACTTATATATATATAATTTATATAGAAAATATATGATTATATTTAATTTATGTATATTTTAAAAACATAAACATGTATGATTTTATATATCTTTCTCTGACAAGTGGGTAGTTTTCTAACCGGTCATGGTTATTGATTGCTGCCCGGTCAGCTCACTGGCTTCTTTTATTACAGCTAAAAAGTTTTAAGTTGATTCTCGTGGAATTTTTAAGTAGTCGATGATACTGCCTGAAAATAATGACATTTTTTTTTCTTGCTGATATTTATAATTGCTTTCTCATTTTGTTTGTGTTTTTGTGCTGGCTAGAACCAAAGGCGAACAAGAATGGTGACGGCGAGGATCCTTTCTTGTTTACGTTAAAGAGAACACTCGTAGGGTTACCTTGGTTCTTGCCCCAGATGCACCAAAGAATTGGAGATCCAAGACCAGAACGGGTAGCTGGAGTTTATGGAGTAGATTAGTATAGTATAACCTCAGTTATACTATAGTTATAAGTATATAACTTTTTCAAGAGTGAAAGCAGGCCACTGGGGCAAGAGTGGCAATGGCACCGAGACGCTCGAGCTCTGTCCTCTTACACCTGCTTGTGTACATGTAAATTTGGCCTTGATTGACGGTTTTGATTGACGGCTGGTGTTTATGCAACATTCTGGTTTCGGCGCATGTGGCTGCCCATGATGCTTTCTGTTATCATTGTATTTATTTATGTTTCGTATATTTATGAGTATCTAGTGAGCTTTTGTTGTGACCTTAAAGGGACTAGAGGGCAAGTTGCACCCTTTGCAGGCATGCTCACAAGGAAGTTTCCTTGAGGCTTTTGAGCCAGCTCTGTGTATTTCAACATCAAGTATAATGTTTGTGTGGGTTTTTGGTGGATACCTTTTATCAGCTTGAGGAAGTGTTTTTCCTCCCTATTCCTAACTTGCTAAAGAAATTAAAGGCATTTTTTTAAAATCAAATGCCAGTGACTATTAATTAGAAGCAAGAAAGTATATTCTGGACATGTTGCTGGACAGGATCCCTTCTTGTTTTTACTAACCGTTCAAGAATAAATAAATTATCTTTATCTTTTAAGAATTTTATCTTCATAATTATCTTTATTTTTATCTTTTAAGAACCTCCTGAAAACAAATATTGAAAAGGTTACTAAAACATTGAGCAAGGGGCATCTGGATGGCTCAGTGGTTGAGCATCTGCCTTGGGCTCAGGGAGTGACCCCGGGGTCCTGGGATCGAGTCCCACATCAGGCTCCCTTGCATGGAGCCTGCTTCTCCCTCTGCCTGTGTCTCTGCCTCTCTCTCTGTGTCTCTCATGAATAAATAAATAAAATCTTAAAAGAAAAAAAAAAGCAAACATTGAGCTAAGCATCAAAATGCTGTGAGAACCAAAGGTCTCAGGAGGTGACATACAGAGTGAGCGGGGCCTGCTCGGAGTGAGCAAAGCTCTGCTGGCTTTGGTGGGGCCCATGGAGATGTCCAACAAGGGGTGGGCTCGAATCAAATTCCCCTGGAGCTCTGAAGGTCCTATTCTTCACAAGTGATTACATCATTGGAGGAGATACAAATGTAAACGAGTCTGAACATCTGCTCGGGAAGCAAAAGCGCGGAAGCTGCACACGTGTTACGCGGACACTGGCGACGTGTCTGCGTGCGCACCGGAGACGATGGCTACACCCAGGTCTGCAGAGAGGAGAGAAGGCAGTCGGTGGAGGCATTAGAAGGAAATATTTGTAGCAAAACCTTAAACGCCTGTTTGAAGCAGGAAAGAAAATTTATCTTCCGAAAGAGATGACTTGAACCCACATCCTTCTTGCCTCTCGTGCCTGGACTCGCTGCTCTCCCCTTCCTGTCTCCTGTTGTTCCCTTCACGCCGTTCTGAGTCTGACTTTGAACCCCTGGGCCAACCCTGCAGGGACAGAGGCTGCTCTCTGTTTGGGATCCACCCTGGCTGGGGAGAAGCCTGTTACTGCAATTTCAGATGAATGTCAGAGGTTCGGCATCACCTTTATCTACAAACCACTTTTTGCTTTCATGTGGAATATTCACCTCTGTCTACGAGATCTTGGTTGGAAATGCAGATTATTGGTGATTTCAAGCCGGTTTCTTACAGAATCTATAGGTGCCCTGTAACTACTTTCAAGAGTAAAACTAAGTAAAAAGCAGGCACTGTGTCTCCTGCAGAGTTGGGGTGCGGGTCACAGGGCGGGGGTGTCCAAGTGCTTGCATTGTTTAAAAAAATGTGAAGACGGGGGCTGTAAGTTTTTCACGGCTCTTGGGGATGCATTTTTGAAAGAGGCTGGTGATGGGTGGCTGAGAGGTCTCCTCTCTTATGACTTCTCTTTCAAAAGAAAATGAATGTGTTCTGGACTCGTAGCACTCAGACCCAACATCTTTACTTTTAAAATGTTTTGCAAGAATGCAAACCACTTCACTACACAAAAGCAAATGTCTTTTATGAGTTTCATTCCTTTTAATGTTTATAAGCAACTAGCAACTGAAGATGCTGGCTAAGGTACTGAATGTGCACAAATAAATGAACTTTTTTCTTTTGAGATTTATTTTAAAGAGACAGCGGGCGGGAGTGTGAACAGGTGTGTGTGGGGAGGTGTAGAGGGAGACGGAAAGGGAGAGAGAACCCAGCAGACTTCCTCGCTGAACGGGAGCCTGAAGGGTTGTGCTGGGGGGAGCTCAATCCCAGCTGGACATCATGACCCGAGCGGAAACCAAGGGTCAGATGCTCAACGAACTGAGCCACCCGGGCGCCCCTGCTTGGACATCTTTTAGCAGAACTTTGAGCTCTCAAGTGATTTAGGGGGAATTTTGTTAGTGGTTGCTCTTGCCTTATAAGTACATTGTGAAATGACATTTAAAACGTTAAATAAAGGAGATGTTGCAGTTTCGAACTCCAGAAATTAAAATGGTCCCACTTTTCATAGAGAAGGAAGAGTCTATATAATTAAGTGACCACTTGAATGTTGAATAAAAAGAAGAGGTGAGAACGCCTAATGGAATTATAGGGCTTCTAGCTCGTTTAGGTGTAAACTGGATGGAGATGTGGTGGCTCAGGTCAACATAATACATTGTAATCTGAATAAACTCATCTGTTTTGCATATGCCAACTCTCTAGCTTTGTACCCAACGCTTGGTTACTGTGAGCACTTGTTTGGAATGTACTTAGAAGGCCGAAGGCTTGTATTGACTGTTCCACACCTAAGTGAGACTCCAGAGAGGAAAATTGGGAAAAATTGGATCTAGTGGATGAAAAATTGTAGATCTCCTGCTCAAGTTCACAGTCAGCACCTGATCAATGACCTTATTTCTGTCTGTAAAGGTTCCTTTGTTTGTCCAACTTAATACATTGGAGGCTTATTCAGGGTAGTTGAAGCGATTTCATGAGAAGGTTGGTAATGTCAGCAATATGTAGGATTTAAAAATTCATATGATAAACATTTTTTCCACGTCTAGTACTTGCCTTATTTTATTTGTCACACTTAAATGAAACACAGCTGAAATTAATTTTGGGTAAGGAGTGAGGTAGGGCTCCAAATTTTCTTTTTCCTTCCAAATCGTTGCCGGTTATCTCAAAATCATTTAACGATTAAGGATGTGATTTAAAAATGTGCATGCGCCCAAAAGGCTATTAAAAAGTAAATACTCCTGCAGTCTTGGAAAAAGTCGTGGCATGGATTTTCTGTTTGCAGATGGTTTTATTCCAGTTAAAGATACGTTGGAGGCTTAATGAAGGCTCATGAGAAAACAAACTCAGGAGCTAGCAAGAGACGCTCGTTTACCTACAGAAAATTTAAAAGGAGGGGCTGACTTGAAGCTGCCAAGGAGAAAAAAATGATTTGTGCCAGAATGGCAGATGTAATAAAAATGTTTTGAGGTGTATACAGAAGGAAGGGTATGTACTGCAGCACATGTGTAACGCTGCCTGGTTTTTTGAGCAGCTGCAAACCTCTGGAGTCCTTGCTCTGAGTCCAATCAGTCATGGCCACAGATCTCGGGACGGGGCAGCCAGACGCAATCCTAACTGATCCCGTGCATTTTTTTTTTTTCCTGAGGGCTCCTCTGTCTCCACTTTTTACTTTATCTTTTCATTTAGCTTGGATTACTTTTTAAATGGTAAAACTCTGGCTGGAAATAAAGAGTATCTCGAACACAGGACAGCTGAAGAAACAAATGACAGTGATGAAGACAGTGAAGAGCTCCGTGGAAAAACAATAACGATTTGCGAAATGCAGTTGAATTTGCATAGCAACGGTCATTTTATTATCATCAAGATGTTAAGCACTTTAACAATCTATACTTCATTTTTATAAACAAAGAGACGAAGAACCAGTAAAAGAGATGATTTTTAGGAATTTATTATTATTATTAATTTTTTTAAAAAAGCAACTTCCAGAGTTTGTCATCGCGCAGGGTTAGCCCAGGCTCCTATAGGTACAGTGATAACTGATTTTTTATAACAATGACTCACCGAAGATCCATAACTGTCTTCTGAATTATCACAGAAAGAGGAAAGGATTAGAAGAAGAGTTTAATGTTAAATGCATTTAAAAAAATCATATTCTAATTCTTTTAAATTGGTTATCCACGTACAATAATATAGTAGAGCTCAGATAACTAGGAAAGGCAATTGACTAGCATACCCCATTCCCACCCGATGTGCATGAGCGGGCTGTTTACTGCATATATCCTCATGGAGTGCGCAAGCTAAGTCAACCCATTTTACACAGCATTAATTGTTTCTATTGAGTTGGCATTGGGCTGAAACTTGCTCACTATCTCATAATTACTACTATTTTTTCCTGGTTCTTTGATGGATTTTTCTCACCCGACAGTGTTTGGACTCTAGTGTTTATGAGACATCCAATCACCTGGGCCCACTTCAGTGACAGGTACAGCGAGGTGACCCATGGCCAGATCTCCAAGTCTATTGATTAATTTGTCCACCTGCTCTGTTCTTCATCTTGGTGAAAGAGAGAACTTTTACAGTCTCCCTGGAGGATGTGCGAAGCTCTGGGCCAGAAACCGTTTGTGAGCTGGTCTTTGACGGAGGGGACCACAGAACTCAACGTTCTCATTAATGCTGTGCAAACAGGGGTCTCGTCATTCCGGTAACTATTTGTACATTTAGAAAAGCAATACAGTCATGGGAAAAACCAACAAGCACAGCTTGGTAGAAAAACCTGCCATGAAATATCATTGGCTTTATAATAATTTACTACAACCGTTCTTTTTATTCACACTGGATAGGAAATGCTTCCATCTAACACATGGAATACGAATATATACAACGAAAAGTTGGCTTTTATTAAAAAAAAAAAACTTCACAAGGACAATAACATGGGGGTTGAAAAAAAAAATTGTGCAGTTTCCTGATCACAATCATATGTCTGCTGCCTTTTACAGGGAATGATACAAGTATGATGGATTTTATAAACCAGCTAAAGAATTTTCTTGTCTGGACTAGCCCACTATTGCCGTATCCATACAGTCTAGAGGTCTCACCTTCTCAACTGTAGTTCTAAATGACTAGGGATGACACGATGAGTCAGCGTAGGACAAACCCTGCTAATCCTCTGCGAAATCATCATATAGTTGCAGTTCCCTATTCATCAAAAAGTTCCCCCACAACATCGTGGAAACTGCACAGGGCTTCTGACTGATGTGCCGCTGAGATCGGAATGTCGCATTGTCACTTGATGCCCGCCATCTCATGCAACGTTGGCGTCTTGGCTTGGACCTTCTCGCGGCCGCGGTGGGCCGTGCGGCAGTGGCGTGGGGTGGACTGTTTTGCACTGCCAGCAGTCAAAACAGTTGCCATGGGCTCAACGTCTCTACGCTGTGAGCCTGGGGAACCCATTCTCCCGTGGAATGGTCTTCCGGAGTCCAGCAATGTCACTGCAGGCGGCTGAGACATTGTGGCCCCGGCTTCATGGGGGACTATGCTAAAGAAGAAGCCTAGTGTTCTAGAAAATAGACAATACAGGCCAGGTTGAGGGGGTGGCAGAGGGGGGGTTGCTTTCCTAAGTCCTGGAAACCATCTCTGATGTTAGCTCTACGAGAAGGTGGGGCGACTGGGAGTGGCGGGCTGGAGAGGGCTGGGTCTGAGGTACACTTGGAGAAGTGTCCTTTGCCATTGGCACTGTGGTCCCCCACTAAGACACTCCGCCTGCCTCTGTGTTCCCCTGTCTGCACCTCTTATGCCCAAGGATCCCCCAGTCCTCTGTGCAATTCCTCTGTTTCCACTTTCTAAGTGGGAATTGAAAAAAAAAAAGCTTATCTCTCTCTCTCAATTCTGACTGATGAACGGGGGCTGTTTAGAGTCACGGTGTGAGGTCTGGGAAGAAATGGTCAGGCTCCATGGATAGTGCCGTGATTACCGAGTTGGTGCTGATGGGACACACGCCATGTCCTTACGTCTCTGTTCTAAGCAAAGAGCAAGGATCAGGCTGGCGTGATGCGTTCTTGGAGCATCTTTGGGAGACCATAACCCAAAGCACTAAGTTTATATTTATTTTATGTTCTTTAAGACTCTGCGCAGTTTGGGAGAGGAATTTTAGGACCTGTGGAAAGCTGGAGGGGGAGATAATTTTGAATAGGGTGGTGCAGGAGGCCCTCAACAGTGGCCCTCTGTTTTCACCCTGGATGGCGAAGCCCAATGTTTAGAAAGTGACTGTAGGGCTCACTGGCGACAACAGATTCAGAAAGCCTCGGAGGAATGGGGTGGACCCCAGGCCTGGCGGGAACTTCAAGCAGAACATCTAGTATATTCCTCCTGGGTGGACAGCTTATATGTGTGAGCATGCTGAAAAGCCAAGGAGAAGTACATCTGCATCTACACATACATGGCTTTTCTGTGGTTAATGAAAGAACCTGGAGATGGTTTCCATGTCATGTTAGGACCATGGTCTCTCAACTCTACCTAGAAATCTCTGGTACACAACTTTACCAAGAACGAAAGAAAGAAAAAAAACCCAGTGAGACTGTATGGTAGGTGCTGGTGACGCCATTTGTCTCCGGAAAATGGGGTCAGTCACTTCTTTGTATCTCAAGTGACTTAAACTGAGGCTGAATCTTGATTTTTAGCACGAACCATTAACAGGTTGCTCTTCCACAATGCCTGGTCTTTTGATTGAGGGGACCACGCTGGGCCAGGGCCAGCCACCTCTAGCCGCTGACGCCTGTGGATCTTAGAAACTGTCTGATGCTCCCACCAGTACTCGCCTGTCAATGCACACACCTGATTTCACGTACACAGCAACGTGGCAACATACCTTTTTCCATCCGTAAACACCTGCTCTCTTCCTCACTTGGACACGGGGAGAATTTGAAAGGAAAAGAAGGCATATGTTTTTACTCCTCTGCAAATCCCAAGCGAACGTGCTTTTGGTTACCTGCCTGGTGTTGAGTTTCTTGCCACAGTGGGGACCCCCAGCTTTTCCCAAAGTTGTAGGCAAACGGTTTTCACCTGCTTGGGTGAGGATTCCTTGGTTCCTAGGCCAAGGGTCCAGGGTCAAGTGATGGAGGTGGAGTGGAGAAGGGAAGGCAGCATTTAGAAACCCAGCAATGGTATTGCTCATGCATCCGACTCTGCGTTTCACCCTCAGAGAAATGATTTTATCATTGGTCTCCATGAGACCCAATCCCATTTAAGAGCATCTCGGCAGTTTCACGGTCTCCGGAACCTTCTAGAGGTGATGGCTGGCTGGCTAGAATTGTGACTGTAGGTGCCTCATCATTTGTTCTCAGGCATTTCAAAATTTGTTTCTTTCTGCGGATCACGATTGTCGATGTACTGGTGTTACAAACCAATTTTTAAGCTGTGTGAAGGTCAGTGGGCTTTGTCACCACTCATTTCCAAAGCAGAAGCCTCCCCTAACTGGAAAGACTTATTCTAACACCACAGAGGAGCCTCCTCCCCAAAGTTTCTAAGAACCCAGAGCATGACCTTTGGGTTCTAGACAGAAGGCCTGGGAGGAGGTCGGGAGGGGGGTGGCGCCCTGCTGGGAGGTGGGGCGTGAGGGGGAGGGGGAAGGGTGGACGGTGGGGATGGAATCGGAGGGGTGGGAGCACTAGGGGGTGGGGGAGGGCAATGGGGTGCAGGGGGTGGGGGGGTGTAAATGGGGGCAGGAGGCGGTGAGGAGGTGTGGTAGGCGTTGTTGAGGGGGTACTTGGCAGGCTGGTTGTTCTTGACCCGGGTGAAGTTGATGCAGCGCCCCTGTAAGAGAATCAGAGAGAAGGAATGTGAGCCCACGCTGGCTGTTCGCGGCAGGGAGGGTGGCAAGCTCGGTGGGCAGCCATGAGACGCGGGGGAAGCGGTCGCGGGCTCTGATGTGCCCTGCTGGCCTCCCGTAGACCCTGACAGCAAACGGAGCCCCGTTTCCTTATTTCTGGGCCGACTGTGTTGCGAAATTCTGAGAATTCATTTTCCTGGAGTCTCTCTCTCAAAGAGGAGGAGGAGGAGGAGGAAGGGGGGAATCGACCTTAACTGGATGCGTGGGGTCAAGCTGTGTGCAGAGGTCATCAAACGTAATGTCCCCAACAGCCTTGCCGGCCAGGTACCGTTATCACAAGTTCTGTTTCTTGGATGGGGAAACTGAGGCTCCAAAACGTTAAACCTCTTTTCCAAGAGGCCACACAACCAGGAAGGGGTGGGGCTGGCGATTCGAGCCCCAGATCGGCTCCAGAACCCCGTCCCTCCTTCTGCACCATAGAAGGCCTCCTGAGGAGGGGTCTCCACGTTTTTTGAACAAAGGGGACCTGTTTCACATGATTTCAGGTGTGCTCCTGGGAGCAGACGGAGGCCCCAGCGCAGCTCCCCCTACCCTGCGGCTCGGGCCAAGACGGGCCGTGACCTGCACTGTCGCGGGGCCCTCGTGCCCGTGCCTGTCCCCAGCCTTTGCCCCTGGGCCTTGGGAGCTGAGTGGAAGATTAGGAGGCAGCCCCCGTGCTCCCCAGGGCTCTGCCTCCCCCGCCCACCCACCCCTGCCCTGCTTGGGGAGGTCCTCTTCCGCCCGTGGGTGCTGTTGCACCTGCTCAGGCACCTTGGGTTCTGAAGAAACACAGGCTGGGGACCTCCTACCGTGATTCACTCCCGCTTCCGTCCCCCCTGGGCCCTGGCCCCATCCTCCCCTGATGACCCAGGGCCCCCGCAGCGGCCTCTACACAGTCCGGAGTGTGTGCCGGCCCTGGCCCTCCCTGCCCTCCCGCCGGGTGGTGTCCCCTCTCAGCTCTCCTGCCAGTCCTGCCCACCCATGACCTTCTCCTGCCGGTGCCTGGGCCCCCTCACTTTTTGCTTCAGAGCCTCCCGCCTTGCCTGGGTGGGACGTGGACCACCTTGTGGGGTGCTGGCCTCCCTGCAGATTGCCCGTACCTGCGTCATCCTGTCCCCTCTCCTGTGTGTTCCCCCTCAAGGAGGCCGGGAAGGGGCTCCCTCTCCCTTCAGGCTGCCAGGCCCTTCCTCCCCCTCCTGCTCCTCCTCACCCCACGCAGCGCACACCCACACCCTCCAGGGTGGACACCCCCCCACGGCACCTGCCGGGTGGGATGTGTCCACGGAGGCCAGAGCTCCCCTCTTCCACCTTCGGAGGAAGGGCCGAGGGGCAATGAAGAGAGTGTGTCTCACCGCGGGAGATACAGGCAGTGACTGGAGACGGGGCTCGGCTGAGGGTCACAGCAGACACACGACACACGTCTGTGGGGGCCGGGGGGGGGGGCGAGCAAACCTTGCCTTGTGCACGCCCTCCCCACTCATCCGAGTCCTGAGCCAGCCCCTTCCCTCCATGCATCCTTCCCTGATGACACAAGCACCCCGAGGTCTCTAGTTATGGTCTATGCTGCACACAGGAGCCTGCAAATGGCAGTTGTTTGACGGGTGAGTGCCTTCCTCCCTGAGACCCGACGAGAAACTTCCGGAAGGCAGCAGCCTTCCACTGCTCCGCTCTTGGTTTAGGGATCACAATGCCGTCTTAGTGCCAGCACCCCGGTTCCTCTGAGCTTGCATTTCACGAGATTGAACCAGGGCCTAACCTTGTTAGCTTCTGACTGGGGGCCCAGTAACCACAGAAATCAGCTCCCATCTTCTGGCAGCATAGCCTGGAACTCCCGGATCAATGCTGAGCTTTCACGGGTTAGGCTGACTTTGCAACCCAGGGCCATAGATCCCCGTGTCCAAGCAGCCCTCTTTCACAGCTATTAAACAGGGAGAGATAACAGGCCTCAAATGGAGTCGCTTGTGCTAAGGCCCAGGTCGGCAAAGCAAGACTCAATACCTACCCTAACCGCAGTTAGGGAAAACTTCCCTTTCCATTTCAAACTTTCCCAGAAATGTCATCTTAAACTCCTCAATCTGGGATTTCCCAGTTCAGCATTAGTGAGGTAACCTGCCTCGAAGGCCCCGTCTGTCCCCCAAGGAAAGATGAGGTAACCCGCTCTCTCCCTGTCCTTGCCCCCGCCCCCTGCTTCTGCCTATAAAAGTCCCCCACTTCGTCCATCTCCCCGGAGCTCCTTTCTATTTGCTAGGTGGGCTGCAGCCCGATCCATAAACTGCTAAGGAAAGCCACTAAGATCTTTAAATTTTATTCAGCTGAATTTTGTTTTTTAGCACAGCTTTATAAATTGAAGCCCTGGGAATAGTTTATTTATAATTCTGGATAAAGCTCTTTCCTTGAAGAATGTGAAAGTCCTAATGATTACCATCTGTGATAAATTCCTGTGACGGACAACTCAGAGTCGGGATTTACTGTACTACATGGTCTGCCCTTTGTTCCTAGACGTGCTAACTCAGACAAAGGGGCTCGGAAGATTCATTTCCTCCGTGGATGAAGGAGAACGCTGGTCCTGAGGATGGAGCTACCGGTGCCTGGGGTCGTGTCCCCATATGGCTTCACATCTCCCTGAGGGCTGGCCACCCCTCGGCTCCCTCCCTGACGGGGGTGCTGCAGCAGGGACAAGGCAGGCTAACTCAAGGCCCGTTGACTTATTTCACACACTGTGACACTACTATTTTTACCAGAGACTGTTCTGTCCAGAGATGAAATGGGGCCCTCCCAGCCTTCTTCTACCAGTGGGCGTTTGTTTATATCCCAGATCAGAATCCCTGGATGTCCTCAGTAACGTGTGAAAGGATCCACAGAAGAAAAGGTGGCCTCTCCCTCCCATCGATCTGTCGGCTGTGGAGGTGGGGGTCGGAGTGAGGAGGGAGAAAGACCTCCCTCCAGTCGCACATCTTGGCCATAGCCACAGAGGGATGGGGGTGGGGCGGGAAGAGGCCCCTTTCCTGGGGTCAGTAATAGTCCAGGGCTGCACCCATGGGTCTCCCGCTCCGGAGCACCAGCCATGGCCCACTAGACACCCCACCCACTAGAGCTGAGCGCAGCAGCCCCGAGCTCTTAGTAAGCAGCCAGGACCGGGTGGGGGGCAAGCCCGCAGTCTCCTCCGTGCCCCCACCGCGTGCCATGGTACCGCCTGCTGCTTAGCACCGTTCTGAGGATTAACTCGATCAGTGCTGATGAAGGCCTTGGAGCGGTGCCTGCCGCATGGAGTTCGTGAACGGAGTGGAGTCTCGCTGGAGCAACAGATGCGCGGACACAATGATGACCTTGTCTAGGCTCTAGGGTAGGAAGGCCGGTTGGAGGTAGTATCGGGTTTTCCGACTGCTAGTTTAGTGCCTTCTAAGTGAGCTGCAGCCTGAAGCCTCCACACTCCACACCTGGCTTCCAGAACAAAGCTGGTATAGAGGGAGACTGTGGCACCCAACACGTGACGGGAGCAGGCCCCGGAGCCCCCTGTCTCGCGCACTCTCTCCACGCCTCCCGCGGCACCAAACTGCTGTAACTGATGCTTATAGGACCTCCCACCATGCTTTGCACACACAGTTGGCCGATGATGTCTTTACACGTACTTATCGTCCTGAAGAAAGGTGCAGACCTGGCAGGGACGAGTCCCTGGGGTCGGTTACAGTAAGATGCAATTAGGACTTCAGGGAGGGTGTGGCTACAAATTAAGTTCTTAAAACCTGGAACCAGAGGAGCCAACACAAACACTGTAACACTTAGACCATATAATTGGCCTAAAGATCAGTTTACACGACATCATTTTTTGCTTGTGAGAGGATAATAGAGAGGCCAGATGTTCTCAGTGTCACATATGCCAGCAAATCTGCACCAGTGTTTGCTTAAAAGGTTGCTAGGGCGACCGGAGCTCTTGGTTCGCACACTGGTCTCTGCAACCCAGTTAAATTCTTTGCAGTATTGTTTTTGGGTGGTTTGATTCGAATCCAACATTTGGCCTTGACCTCAGTTTACCTCGGCTCGCTCATTTACAAAGTACGGGTGCCAATTATTTTCACACATTAGCAACAAAATATTCTGGTTAAATTCTAAGAAGAAAATGCAAGAATATCTCCTGCTAAGTGGTGGCTTAGCAGGACGCGAGGTGGCTTTTCTCCTAGGCTGGAAAATGCCATTTTGATTGGACCGAACCTAATGGTGTTGAGAGGATTATTGGAAAGGTCCAGGCGTGTCATTTTTATTCATTATTTTCACTGTGTAGAAATGAGACCGAGGGCTCAGGCTTATTTATATATGGTGCCCAAGATGACACAGCAGTACAGGGCAGACGTAGGACTGCAACCGGCTCTGCTTGCCTTCGCCACTCATCCTTGTTCCCTGTTATCCTGAATAGAGACTAAAAAAGCAAATCTTTTCTTGAATCACTTGTAGATAGAATCACATAATATAGCTCCTGGCCACAATCCATCAACTCTTGACATAGCTGTCAAGAGATCTTTCCAGAACACAAGTTTGGTCAATTCAATGCCCAGCTCAAAATCCTTCAATGACTCCCCATTATCTTTAGAATAAAACCCAGACACCTCTGATGGCATGTACGGCTCTTTGTGATTTGGTCCTCGCCTACATCTTTCAATTACTTTTTGCCTCCTGATTGCAGGATGTCCAACTTGGCCCACGCTGAGCCCCCCGCAAAAATTTGTGAGAATATAATATGCCATTTGGCATCCTTCTCCGCTTCAACGTTGCTCCCCAACTGGTGGCTGAGTGTCTCTGAGATGGCCTCTGGGTCTTCTCCTCTGGAGATATTTATAGGTTCAAATTTAAGTTGGTGCTCAACAAATACTGCTTAGATCCCTGAGGGTTTCTGAGGTGGAGCAAGCCTTCTTAGCTCAGATTTTTCCCTGCAAGTTCAGGTTCTCAAAGGATCAAAGGTCCATGAGCTTGCAGTTGTGAATTTAGGTCTCCTCAGTCACCCCCTCATGGTCTCTTTGGGCTGTCTATCTTCTAGGCTCTTGGGGAAGGGCTGGCAAGAATCCTACGTGCTTCCCTTGATTTCCACACTAGACATGTTAACATGTTACATTTATTTGTTTATTTATTTAAAGATTTTATTTATTTATTCATGAGAGACACAGAGAGAGAGAGGCAGAGACACAGGCAGAGGGAGGAGCAGGCTCCATGCCGGGAGCCCCATGTGGGACTCGATCCCAGGACCTGAGCCAAAGGCAGATGCTCAACCACTGAGCTACCCAGGCACCCCAACACGTTCCCTTTCAAAAAACTTTTTTGGGGGTTACTTTTGATTGATTTATCAGATGAAACTATCCTTCAACAAAACTCTTTGCCTAAATTGGAGGTGACACATTCTGAACAATCACGGCATAGTCATGAAAGATGAAAGATCTCGTTGGCTGGGTTCCGGCTTCTTCCTGGTTTTGAGCCGTAGACACTGATGGTCCACGGAGAAGAGAGACAGGGAACCGGTGGTGTGGGGCTGTTGTGTGCTCTGTGGGTCAGGGCTGGGAGGCAGAGTTTGGACCACCAGTTGTACGACTAACACACTCATTGTGAAACCTTGAGTAAATCACTTCCGCTCTATGGGTCTAAGCTTCTTGATGTATAAAAAATAAAGTTGTTGCATTAGCTCAACAACACCCACGGGCCTTTCAGGCCTTAATATTTCATAGCGCCGCCAAAACTGGAGTTGCTTTTGAGCCTTTTACTCAGATTACCGTAGTCTGATGTCTTTTGGGACAGCCAGTCTTTTTATACTACTGAATTTGGCCAAATGCTTTCTATTGTGCAGTTTTTGGTTCATCATTAGATTTATTAAAAATATTAAGAAGTAGAAAATTCAGAATTGGACCCTCCATCTTCTGTTCTTTGGTTACCGTGGTAAGAACTCAAGCTCGCCTGCGAGTCCCGAATTTGGGTTTGTGGCATGACCGGCGAGATGTGAGAAGAGCTGTGGGCTGATTGTGTGCAAAAGACTTGCCAGTGGTGAGCTCATGTGTGCTGAGTGTTATAAAACATCTGTTTGGGTATCAGGCACGCTCATTGGAGAGGGAGCTGGCTTCGGGAGATAGTTAAAAATATGCTATGGCTCCCAGAGATTAAACCAAATAGTTTCCTATGAACAGAGGTCACTTAAGGAAAGTGGATTTCACAGGAAGAAAACGAAAATAATCAGATGGAAAAAGTGTAACATGCGTGCCAACTTTCTTCTGACAAATACCTTTTCTCTCTAGCCTCGTTCTTCCATTGATTGTCGGGTTTGGAGGTATTTTTCAAGTTACAAACGGATGGGGTTTCTAAAGCTTGTCTTAAGTCAGTTGTTTAGGATTAGGAGCATAGTTTCTCACTTAAGTCACTCCTGTAAATGGGGGTTGGTTCTTAGGCTAGACCACAAAAGCTCACTGGTGTATTGAAGGCAATTGACGTAATCCTGCTGAAGTCGGTGCTCTAGTGATAAATGAGACACTGAGTAATGAATGGCGGGAGGGCTGGGTTAGGTGACTTCATAGTGCCCCCCATCCCACCTATACTGCTCTCCATTTGTTATGTGTACACTCGTCCTTTTGACACATGGTTTTCGAGGGCTGGCTATGTTCTGGACACCTTCTAAGGTGTTGAATTCAATGATGAGCAACCAAAACCAGCCCTGGTTCCCTTGAAAAATACAGTCCACAGGTAAAGAGAGGCATGGGTCAATCAATCCTGCAAACAAATGGACCCTAGCAACCACATCTGCGTTCCGTGACGCTGGCCAGCAGCCGGCACCTAACCCGAACTAGGCCAATGAGATTCTCTCTTTCTGGAATCTGGAATCAGAACTGAGTTCCCCACTGAGGCAGTCAGTTAGGGTTGATCCTTTGAACAGAAGGGATCAAAGTGGGAACGGGGGGTGGGGGGGGGTGCTGGCTGTCTTCTGCAAAGTCAGGGAGAAGTAGAGTTCTGGTTCTGTCTCGAAACGACCCCTCATACCCATTCACCCCTCCCTACCCTCATGTCACTCTACCTTCTGTAATCTGGGCCTCCCTGTCCTCAGCCTTTCCCTTTTCCCAGTTATATTTTGGTTCCCATATGAGATCTCTACACACGCACACATAAATGCAAGTGTGCATGCACGTGCATATGGATGTTTGTACACGTACACAAGATCTCTAGCTCCATATGTAGGTGAACATATACACAGGGAAACACAAAGTTGTCTTCTTAAACGCTTCAAGGCCTCCTCACCGTCTGTAGGAAAATGTCCAAGTTCCTCGGCATGCGGGCCCTGGCTCCCTTTGCATTTCTTCCCGCCACCTCAACTTCTCCACTGTCTTTGAACCCTACGCTTCAAGCTTTGGTCCATCATTGAAACGAAGCCCCCATACTCTCTGGCTCTTTGTTTGGCACATTCGTTCACGGCCCAGTTCCACGACGGGGATGAAATGGCATAGAGACCCCTGTCTTGCTTCTTTCCCCTTCCCCGCAGCAGGAGCCGGCGGAGGGCAATGGGAAGGGTGTGTTGTGAGGGGAGAGGCCAGAGTCCTTCTCGACTGCCTTCCCTCTGCCTCACACGTGCCCTGCCTATAAATCTCATACGGCAGCCTGCCTTTTATGTGCTGTTCATGCGAAAGGATCCAAGGTCAACTCTTTCAGTTGTTTGATTCATTTTGCTGACACACGTGCTGGCGCACTTTCCATAATAACTTCTTCGGAGGCCAAAACCAGGGGTAAGATGAAAGCGGAGAGGAAATATTTGGTAACAAGAGGAAACGAGGAAAATGAAGGGGCAGGAATAAATATGGCTCATCTTTTGTGGGACAGGTGCAGGCATGGGACTTGTGAAGGATCACTACTATGCAGTTAAGACTTATTTAAGAATAAAATTCAAAAAAAAAAAAAAGAATAAAATTCAGGGCGCCTGGGTGGTTCAGTCTGTTAAGCATCTGCTTGGGCTCAGGTCATGATTCCAGGGCCTGCATCAGGCTCCCTGCTCAGTGGGGAGCCTGCCTCTCCCTCTCATTCTGACCTCCCCACTGCTCAGGTGCACGCTCTCCCTCTCAATGAAAAAAATAAAAAAAATCTTTTAAAAAAGAAAAGTTCTATATTTTCTTTGTGGAAAATTTGGAAAATGTACAAAAGAAGGAAGAAGAGGAGAAAAGAATTTTAAGTTCTAACACTCAGAGCGTTACCATGTTGTTCTTATCCTTTCAGACTCCCCCCCCCACACACACGAGTGGTGCATATATTTAGAAAAATGGGAATCATTCTATACAAAAATTTTGTAATAGATATACTGGGACTATTTCTCCCCTGCCATTTTCAGTATGATTTGCAATGATTGCATAATCTTCTATCACATGGAAGCTCCAAATGCAGTTATTAAATTCTTTATTGGACAATAAGAATCCATCTAACTTCTAATTTTCTCTAACACGCCTTCAATAAAAGTCTGAAAAGTTCTAGAATCAATGGTTCATCTTTGACTTGGATTTCTATATCCAATTTCATGTGTGAGATTGGCCACTTTTGTTGTGTGCTGTTCATTTTTCATCAAGATTATGTTAACTTTACAAAAGCAACGGGGAAGTTTTCATTTTTAATATATTCTATATTTATGAAATAGCATAAGGGTTATTTGTTCATTAAAAGCATGAGAAAATTCTCTCAATCATTCCAGACACGCTGTTTTTCAAGAATGCAGTTCTTTGAAAAAGAACTTAAAAGACTTAAAAGTCTTTGCCACAGGTTATTGACCTATTAAGGTTTTGAACTCTTTGTGAGTCCATTTCCATAATTTATCCTTTCTTAGAAAACCATTCATTTTATCAAGATTTTTTTTTAATTTTTTATTTATTTACGATAGTCACACAGAGAGAGAGAGAGAGAGAGGCAGAGACACAGGCAGAGGGAGGAGCAGGCTCCATGCACCGGGAGCCCGATGTGGGATTCGATCCCGGGTCTCCAGGATCGCGCCCTGGGCCAAAGACAGGCGCTAAACCGCTGCGCCACCCAGGGATCCCTTTATCAAGATTTTTAAAGCATTTGTGTAGGTTTGTGCTTTGCACAACGGAAATTCTCTCGGTTAATTCTTATTTGTGGTGATCTCTCTTTCTCTCTCTCTCTCCTTAAAGATTTTATTTATTTATTCATGAGAAACACACAGAGAGAGGCAGAGACCCAGGCAGAGGGAGAAGCAGGCTCCACGCAGGGAGCCCGACGCGGGACTCGATCCCTGGACTCCAGGATCAGGCCCCGGGCTGAAGGCAGACACTAAACTGCTGAGCCACCCAGGGGTCCCTGGTGATATCTCTTTTGTAATCATTAATATTATACATATTTGCATGTTCTGACTTTTGTTGACTTTCAAAGATTTGCCAACGATATTAGCATTTCCAAAAATATTTTAAGATTTACCTCTCAGTTCTACTGATTTTGCTTTATTTTCATTAATTTGTTCTTATATTCATAGATACCTTGTTTCTGCTTTCTGTGGATTTGTTACACACTCTTTTCTTAGTTTTAGCTGAATACTTGGCTCATTTATCTTCATTTTTCTTGTTTAATAATGAAAAAATGTAAGGCTATGATTTTTCCAAATCCCCCAAGTTTTAATCGTGGTGTTCCAATTGTCATTATTTTCTAGAATCTCATAATGGTAGTTTTGATTTCTTCTCAGACTCAACATCAATTTATGAGGGCTTTTAAACTTCTAATTGCTTAAAAAAATATTTAATCCCTTATTCACTTCCGCCCTTTTCTTTTTTGTGTGTGTCGCCTATAAAAAAAAAATCATACTTTCTTATTTTATTTTACTTTTTCTTTTTCAGGTTTCCTTTGTTGCCTAAGTTATAGTCAATTTTTACAAGTTTTAAAAATAATATGAATTCTCAATTTGATGGCTGCACTGTTAAATAAGTATTCACTGGTCATTTTTTTTTTTATTAGATTAAAGCCTCTAAATTGTTTGTGTAATCTGCTTGCCCTCCTGAGGTCTAAGGGTGGTGTGGGTTTATTAACTATTCCCCCTAGATATTTTAAACAATTCTATTTGCTCAAATTTTACTTTGCTCCTTAGTCATTGGGCCACTCAAGGGCAGTAGGGAGTGGGTCTCCCTCAGAGCAGTGGAGGCAGAAAGAATTTCTTTTGTTTTAAAAAACACTCTCTTCCTGTTTGGTGGTCTCTTGTCTGAAAAGACGTGTCTGCCATTAATTCCCTCTCCTGGGTGCGGGGCCATGGTGAGGCAGAGTCTGTTTCTCTACTCCCTCGATGCTGGGTTGGCTTGTAACGATTCTGAATAATGGGATCTGATGGAAATGATGCTGTGCTAGCTTTGAACCTGACATTAAGAAGTCTGGAATTTTCTGCTTCCTGGTTTTGAGGCCCTGAGCCTCCAGGCTCCTCCACTGTACCGGGCTCTGCAATCCTCGACTCCACGCGGAGGAGCGCGGAGGACAGAAGAGTGAGGCGAGCCACCTTCTTGAACGTCTAGCCCAGTTGGCCTTCTGATGACTCCAGCCCTAGCCACTCTCTGACTGCAACTCCGTCAGGGATGCCAAGGGAGAATTACACAGCTGATCCCGGTCAGCCCACGGAACTATAAGAGAGAACAGCAAACCGTTGTTCTAAGCCACCGTGCTTTGGAGTGGTTGGTTACGGAGCGACGCCGAAACGCGCGGCAGCTCATCTCTTTGTCCAGGAGGGCCGTTCCTGGTTTGTGGAGCTGAACATGGTGCTTGTTGTAGGCTTCTCCTTTTTTTCTTTTTTCTTTTTTTTTCTGACTCTTAACTTGGCACCCTTCCCAAAATTTCTGGTAAAGATCCAGATCTGTGCTCTACTTACTGCCTGCTTGGCTAGAACCCCACATCACTAGGCTCCAAGGGCCCCCTGGAGAAAGAGGAGGTCCCTGGATGAGAGAAGGATATGACCCCAAAGGCAACCACCACACATTTCCCGTTCTGTTTCCTGAGATGGCCTCGCACTACGAATTGTGAAGTGTAGGCTGTTACGACGATAAGCGAAGGCTGGACTGGGAGGGGAATGGGGACCCTGTTGCCACAAGGGGAAGACTTTGCCTATTTCCACACTCGCAAGCCGACTCGCGTGAGCTGCGCCCGAGACACCCCATCACGCCCTCCCCGGCTGCCGACGAGAGTGTGCCCGGGTTCTGCAGTCACGTGCAACACGCGCGTTCAAATCGCCCACCTGACGGGACCGTCTTCTAACGTTCCATTAACCGCTGCATCGAACGGAGACGGAGACCCACACGACGCCACAGGGAACTGTTTTACAGCCCTTCACGTTCTGCCCTTTAAATACCCTCTTTCAAGTCTCATCATTAATTATAAAACCATGGCACGGTCACCTGCATCTGTCTAGGTCAGGCCGATTTTTAATAAAAGAAGAAGACGAAATAGAAGTGGAGAAAGGAGATCGAGGAGAAGCGATTAGGCGGCCAAAGTGCCGTGAGTGGGGACTGGCTCTAAAAATTCAGCCCATCGGAGAAGGACAAACATTATATGGCCTCATTCATTTGGGGAATATAAAAAATAGTGAAAGGGAATAAAGGGGAAAGGAGAAAACATGAGTGGGAAATATCAGAGAGGGAGACAGGACATGAGAGACACTCTGGGAAACGAACAAGGGGTGGTGGAAGGGGAGGTGGGTGGGGGTGGGGGTGACTAGGGGATGGGCACCGAGGGGGGCACTTGACGGGATGAGCACTGGGTGTTATTCTATATGTTGGAAAATTGAACATGGATAAAAAATAAATTAATAAAAAAATAAAAATAACAAAAATAAAAATTCAGCCCTCCCCGGGCAGCAAGGCGAAGACCTGTGCGGAGACACAGAGAGCACCCTTGAGAGGTGGCATTAGTCAAAAATATTTGTTGGCTCAAGAGGAAGTAGGTCTGTAAGGTCTGACCCGGGCAGCATACTCTACTGTTTCTTAATTTTGCTTTTTAAAAGGAAACCAGCCATCGGTATTGACCCTCCCCTCTTCCTTGGTGGCACCGGGGCCCCTGTAGCACCACGGGTCCTGCTAAGCCTGTGGCGGTGGCTTCTCCAGAGAGCCACTGGTTTTAACTGGCACCTCGGAGGAGCCTCGGCGGGAACGGTCCTGCTGAGCGAGTGGAAGTCTGACCCGGGATGAGCTAATTTTGTTCAGAATCTTCTCTCCCAGTGAACAGGCTCAGGGAAATTCCCCCTGCCCTTGTCCACGTCCCCAGGGAAATGGTTCTGACTACTTAGAACTATCATTAATATAATCATGATTTTATTTACGTGGAGGTATTTGCCTTAAAAAATCGATGCTGGGGGTATCCCTGGGTGGCTCAGCGGTTTAGCACCTGCCTTTGGCCCAGGGCCTGATCCTGGAGACCCGGGATCGAGTCCCACGTTGGGCTCCCTGCATGGAGCCTGCTTCTCCCTCCACCTGTGTTTTTTTTCTTTTTTAATTTAGATTATTTATTAGAGAGAGAGAGAGCATGTGACAGGGAGTGTGAGCAGCGGTGGGGAGGGGCACAGGGAGGGGGAGTAGGCTCCCTGCAGAGCGGGGACCCCACACGGGGCTGGACCCCAGGGCCCCGGGATCGCGCCCTGAGCCGAACGCAGATGCTCCACCGACGGAGCCGCCCGGCGTCCCCTCAGCTCTCTCTTTTGAACAACATGAGCCTCTGGGCTGGAATGACTCGAGGGCAAAATGCAGCAGGAGGTATGGCTCCTTGGGGTCGGCCCGGGAACCCCATAGGTTTGAGAATCTGCTTGGGTTGAGGCTTCCTGCCGCACGGTTCCCTGCTAGCCTCCCGGCCTCCACCTACCCCTTCGTGGCACCTGCGGTCGCCCTGGGCTGCATTTCCTGCAGAAGGGCCCCGCCTCCCCAGGCTCCCCTCAGTCAAAACCTGCTCCCCCATGGGCTTCCTCATGGGCCTCCCCGTTGTAACCCTCCCCGCTGTCAGCCCTTCCCACCGCAGCCCTCCCCTCTGCAGTCCTCCCCGCTGTCAGCCCTCCCCTCTGCATCCCTCCCTGCTGCAGTCCTCCGGCCGCAGTCCTCCCCTCTACAGCCCTCCCCTCTGCAGCCCTCCTCGCTGTCAGCCCTTCCCGCCGCAGCCCTCCCTGCTGCAGCCCTCCCTCTACAGCCCTCCCCGCCACAGCCCTCCCCTCTGCAGCCCTCCCCGCTGTCAGCCCTCCCCACCGCAGCCCTCCCCTCTGCAGCCCTCCCCGCCACAGCTCTCCCCACTGTCAGCCCTCCCCTCTGCATCCCTCCCCACTGTCAGCCCTCCCTGCTGCAGCCCTCCCCACTGTCAGCCCTTCCCACCGCAGCCCTCCCCTCTGCATCCCTCCCCTCTGCAGTCCTCCCCACTGTCAGCCCTCCCTGCTGCAGCCCTCTCCGCTGTCAGCCCTTCCCACCGCAACCCTCCCCGCCACAGCCCTCCCCTCTGCATCCTTCCCCGCTGCAGTCCTCTTCCCCGGCGCCTTCTCTGTGCCCTCCCCCTAGCCCGATGCCTGAGCCGTGCTGCCCCGTCGTCGTCGCTGGCACCCTCTCCCCAAGGACGCCAAAGGTGACCGCGGCAGAGGCGGCTCGTGACCTTCACACCCGTTTTCCCGCCCTCCCTTCAGCGGGAGCCCGGACGCCCGCGGGATGCAGCCCCGGCCCGACCCCAGAAGCTTCTCCCAGGGGGTACGTGTGGGAGGAAAAGAGCTCTCTCCTGTGTAAACCTGTGTCACTCCGACTTTCTGATCGGCCGAGCCCCTAACCTGAGACCTAATCATCCCTAGAGGCCCCTCCTGAAGACGCCGCGTAAGCCCGAAGGACCTGCCGCGGCCCGGCACCTGGGGGCTCGCCCGGTGGGCCCCTGGCCCAGGCCCGGCCCTGGCTCGCCTCTTAGGTTCGGGCCGTGAAGGTGGGCACCTCACTTGTCCTTCCTTCCCCGGGGCGATCTGCCCCAGCCTGGGGGAGCCACCTCGATCTGCTTGCACGCGGCCGCGCTGCAGGTGCGGGCTGCTGCCGTCCCGCCGGGGCGCCGCTCAGGGCCCCTCCGATGGAGACCGGAGGACACGGAGTCAGAACCCTGAAGCATCACGGCCGCGGGCCGCCCTGGGCCAGACACCAGAGGTGGAAAATTCATAGCGTTCGAAATCTGGGTTTCATTTCGGAGCAAAAAAGCATTAATTTGAGTCATCCAACCTCCAAATTGGTTTCAGGCCTCCGCTGGGACCCGATCCTCTTCCTAAGTACAAGACCACGCAGAGCTGGGCCTGGAATGAGACCGTCCTGACCTGGTATCGAGGTGCCCCCCCATCCCCCCACCCCCCCGTCCACTTCGGAAGCACCTCGCGCCCCCCGGGCGGCACTAACGAGGTATCTGCGCGGATTCTCCCCCGGCTGCGCTGAGCCCAAGTTCTGCAGGATCTGAGACGAAGGGTCTGGTCTTAGCGAGCGTGTTCGGGGAGCAGCGACAAAGACCTACAGCTCGAGTCCTTGGGAGAGAGGCCGCCGTCAGACACGGCAAAGCTTTTGGGGGGTCTCGGCGCCTTAACCGTAAATAGAAGATGCTGTTAACGACCAGTTCATCTTGGCCGCCGGTGAGCGTGGGCTCGGCGGAGACGTCCGCTTGGGGGCCGCAGACCGGAGCAGGCCGGCCGGGGGTCCGGCGGGTGCCCACGTGGCCTGGCCCCAGAGCCCTCCCGGCGCCTCCCGCCGCAGCGCCCCTCCTGCAGCACCGTCTTGGCCTCCAGGCTCTGCACTCCTGCGCCTCCCTGACACCCCGGGAACCAGCTCCAGCTCTGCCCCCCGGGGCCTGCTCCGCGGGCCGGGCCGGGGCAGGTGCTCGCACCCACCTGCCGGCAGGACAGGCCGACCAGCCAGCCTTGCGGTTGGCGCGCCTCGTGGCCGCTCTCGTGTTCATTTCGGCCGGGCTCGGGGGCGGCCGGGAGGCTGGGGTGCCAGGGGCGGTCAGCGGGGCTGCGAGGAGCCACCTCCCTGCGCCCCCGATCAGGGAGGCCCGAGAGCTCGGCCCGGGAGGCTGTGCGACCGCAGGAAACAGAGGCCTCACCCCGACGCAGCAGGACGGACGGACGCGAGGGTCCCCGCCCACTACCCTAGGCCCCTCACCTCTCAGGACTGTGACAGGGGCGGGTTTCCCGGGCGCTCCGGTCCACTCCGGACACGAGCCAGGGCTCAGGGGCCCGTTCCTCCCGCAGACCCACGGGCCCCCCCCCGGCCTCCCAGCCGCTCCCTCGGAGACCTCGCTGGCCCCCTTCCCAGTGCCCCCCGCTGAGACCCCGGGCGCCTGCCATCAGCCTGGCCGCCTGCTGGCCCTTCTCACCTGCGCCCCGGGGCCGCCGGTCCCTGATCACCTGGACCTCCCGACCTTTGCCGGCGCGCTTCCCGAACACGCTCCCTGCCTCCCGACGCTGCTTGGCCAACCCGGTGTCGGGGGCTTCGGATCCCGCCCCTCCTCGCTCGGGCCCACCCGAGGGCCCCACGCGGACCGCTGCAGCCCCTTCCCCACCCAGGCCCGACCCGAGGGCGGCCCAAGGATCTGCCACCTGAGGGAGTGCGGGGGCAGGCCTGGCCTCCCAGGGCAGGTGCACAGCCGTCGCCGTCGGACACCCATGCAGGCCCTGAGGGTCACGATCGGGTCTGTACCCCGCGAGCACACTTAAAGGCCTGGGGTGCGGGCGGAGGTCCTCGTGGCCGCGGCTTATGTGACACCCCCCCCCCCCCCGTAATCCCAAGCCCCCGCTGCCTTCTTACAGGGGTATCGCTGTTCCCATTTCCAAGACAAAGAAGCGGAGGCTCTCGAGGGCTAAAGCCAGGGCCGCACGGGGCAGACGGGGCTCAGCCCAGGGGTGTGACTCGGGGCTCACGCGCCCTCCCCTCGCGGGGTCGCCTCTGAAGGGTGTCCCGGGGCGTCTCCCGGGGAGTCTCCCCCGCCTCCGGCTACAGGGGTGTGCATGGCCACGGCGGGTGGGGGGGAGGGTGTCCCCTTGCAGGGTCGGGGGCCTGTTCGCAGAGTCAGCTCCGGAGTGAGTTCAGGCCCAGGGCCCGGACACCCTGTGGCCCCAGAGCGTCCAGAGGAAGGACGTGACCTCATGCGGAGTAGGAGCTGCCTCTGTTCGCCTCCAAAGACCCTGCCGTGTGCATGCGTGTGCGTGTGCGTGTGTGGGGTGGGGTGGGGGATGGGGGTCTGGCCTCCCCCTGCGCTGCCCCCGCCCAGTTCAGGGGGAGGAGGCCTCCCCCTGAGGCTGAGGCTGGGAGACGGGGTGGGGGGCAGCGCGCAGACACCCCGCAGTTCTCCACGGCTCCCCTGCTTTTCTGGGAGTTTCTGCTGAGGACGCGGCGCAAAGCCCGAGCGACGGTGGGGCACCTCGTCCTCTGTGGCCGTGACGACTGCTGCCCTCCCATGTGTCCCTGCCTTCGTTCTTCGAGGGCCCGGCCTGTGTCGTGGTACGTGATCCACAAACAGCTTCTGGAGCGGCCCCGACATCGAGGCGTGAATTGCAGGTTGTCCGACGGGCTCGCGGGCCACGCCGCAAAGCTGCAGAGCGAGCCAGGCCGCGGCCTTACGTGCAGCTGCTCCGTCACCGTGAGCCTGTGCCCTGCTCTCCCCGTGTGCGACGCGGGCGCCCCCGGGAGAGGGCGGCAGACAAGGCCGGAGACACCCTCCTCCTGCCCCCCCATCCAGCACGGGCCTGCCGCTCTCCGCGGAGGGTCCTCTGTGCGCATCTCACGAGGTCCCCCCTTAAATCGCCAACATGCTACCCGGGGCGGCAAGGCTGGCACCCAGAGCAGTGACCCGTCCTTTCGAGGCCAAGGAAGGGCGCCCAGGACGGTCGACTCTGGGGCTGCCGGAGAAAGCGCCTCGGCGGCTGGTGGGGGCAGGCAAAGGAGGACTGCGTGCGGCCTGCGCTTCGAGAGGACAGTGAGCCCATGAGGCACGGGGCCACCCACCCGGCCGGGGCCATCAGACGGCGAGGACAGGTGCCACCAAAGAGCCGCCCGTGCTTCTTTCTGGCCCACAGCTCAGCTTCCCAAGTTTGTTCAAAGACCCGAGAGGGACTAGTTTAACCTCCAAGGAGGTTCCGTTCCTACATCAGCCACGCAGTGTCATGTGGCCGGGCCACCAGACTGTCGATATTTTGGGAATATCCTCACAAGAGGGATTGGGGTTGAACCCCTCTGCCCCCGCCTCCCCCATGTCATTTTTCAGAGGGACATGACGCTTCCCGAGCTGTCCGACCGCCGCGTTTTGGGAGGGCAGGGCAGGGCATGAAGGCCGAGATGGCGCGTGGGGGGTGCAGGGACACCTGGACACTCTCCGCTCTCGTGGGGGGACGGCCTCGGGTAGCGGTGGGGCCTCGCAGGCACTTCCTGGAAGAGGGCGATGCAAGCCCATTTTCTGAAGCTTTGAAGTAGAACATTCACTGGAAGACATAGGCCTCTTCTCCCTCCTCCTCCTCCTCCTCCTCCTCCTCCTCTTCGCCATCCAGTGGTTTTGGGCTAATCCCCTTCGCCCTTCCAGCCTGCTGTTGTCCCGACTGAAATTACAGTAGAGCTTAGACGGAAATGAGAGCCACTAAACAGGCTCAGGGGGGAAAGACAGTTTTCTTGGGTTGTTGGGTCATTCATTACCAGATTTCGGTGCGACTGTTGCAGAGAAGGACTAATTTTGCAGTGGGGACAGATGGGGACACTGACGGTTCCGTCACTCTGGAATTAACATCTAGGAAAACGTCACCGTCCACTCAAGACCAGTGAAAGAAAACTGGACACCGGCTTCTTAAGCTCTCGATATTTTTCACTGTTAAGGGTTCAGATCCCGGGCCAGCACGCCAGAAAACATGACCTCATCCTACTCTGTCGCTGGGTAGAGGAAAAAAAAATCATGAACTAAATGAAGATCGAATTTCATACCAAAGCCCTGAGTCCAAAAGCCTTGGGGGACCTCTAGACAAACCAGAGGGCGAGTTTTAGCGATGGTGACCGTGCCCATGAGGGTCCCAGGAGGCTGGGGCCATGGACGTGAAGATGGTGCTGGACGCTGGCTGAACTGTCAGCAGAGGTGGCCACCGTGTCATGGTGGGACCGTGCACGCCTCATTTTTTAAATTAATTAATTAATTAATTTATTTATTTATTAATTCATGATAGACATAGAGAGAGAGAGAGGCAGAGACACAGGCAGAGGGAGAAGCAGGCTCCATGTAGGGATCCCGACGTGGAACTCGATCCCGGGCCTCCAGGATCGCGCCCCGGGCCAAAGGCAGGTGCCAAACCGCTGCGCCACCCGGGCTGCCCTGCACACCTCATTCCCATGCAGTCAACTGGAGCATTCTTCTACCCACCGGGGAGTCTAGCTCAGACATCACAGATCCAGTTCTACGATCGCCCTTTAAATCTCACATCTGCTTCTTTCTCTTTCCTTAAATTATCACTTTTCTCACTAAACAAAAGCAATTAAGAGCACTAAATTTTTATGGAAAAAAAAGAAAAAAAGACAAAAGGAAACCCCAGACTCACTATTCCAACATGACGACTATCAACACTGGGGGGCTAGAGGTTTGTGTATTGATTTATTTCCACATTCCACCATTTTCACATTTCAGTGGATTCCCCTCATTTTGGGAGATGCAACGGGAACCCAGGATGATGATCGTCTTCCTTTCCTTCTCCTAATTCTTCTCCTGGATGGGAAACTGAGTCCAGGCAAAATCTGATGGATTCACTGGCAGTCTGTCCTGGATGAGCTGTCCTGGGGTTAGAACTGAGATCCCGCTGAATGCCTTTTGCTTTATTTTTAGGTCTCCTTTGTAGTCTCACTCACGGCAAGAGTTGAATTGTGATATAGGAACAAGATGGGGCTTTACCTGGAGAACTTAAAAGAAATAATCTTTCCCTTGGGTACGTGGGCTAATAACCCCCTGCCCCCGACTCTGATGTCTCCTAAAGTGAGATTTTTACTGTATTTTAGGTGTGTGAAGCCGTACGGGTACTTTTGGAGAGGTACCTTAAGTAGGTCTTAGCGGGACGCGACTATTTTGGGGGAGAGCATCCACTGGCTTCCGTAACTGGGGAGTCTCTTTATAGCTCTGAGTCAATAAGCAAGTGTTATAACCACGCAGTGTCACCTAAGAGCTCCACGCCGTGCCTTCCCAGGTGGCTCCACTTCTCCGTGTATAATTGAATAAGCGTTGGGTCTTTCTGTGGCATTCCGTCCATCTTCTCTATTCCTTGAATGGCGTTTTGTTTAACAGGTTCATTTTGTTACGACGGTTCACGTGGGTTGTATTCCCCGGACACGTCAAATAAGACCTCCCTTTGCATTTGAGGTAACGAGGATCCCTGTAAGAGTCTCAAAACAGATCTGATACAAGGGACAGGAATCATCGGAGCATAGGGACCGGCAGGGTCCAGTGCTCTATCTTCCAGTGTTATGGTTAGTTAGGATCGGCCGCCTACGGTCTCCGCGCGGACGGAGGAAGGACAACGGACCCTGTCTTCACCATCCACCAAGAGAGGAGTCAACTGCTTGCTACATAAATTCATCCTAAGCAGTACATTCAACGGAAGAGTTGCCTTTTTTTTTTTTCCCCCCGGAAGTGTTGTTTTAAAGAAACAAAGAACAACATACACAGACTTGCTTTAAGAGCGATTACTGTAACATAAACATTGTGTAGTTCAAAGAGGCTTTTTCTGTTGTATATACAAACTGTCAGCTTCCTGGTGTCTCAGACCTAGAGATTTCAGACCCAGTGACTTGTGACTCTGTCATCACGGGGGGAAGACTCTCCTCCAACTGTCCGTTTAGCTACATGGAGGCATTACTCATCATCCCAGCCCCCGCGGTAACTCTTGACGGGTGAAGAAACCTAGTTTCGGGGAACCGTGCTGCAGTGGCAACGGCTCAGTCCTGCCCCAGAAACTCAGAGTCCTGCACCACCTTGTCTACACATACCTCGTCTTCATGAGGAGAAGGCAGAGAGAACCATCCCTCCCTCCCACGGCTGGAAAACCCGAGCTGTAGAGAAGAGGGTCAGGCCACAAGGTCTAAGGTTTCTTTGCAGCCATGAGACTGTGTTGGCTCCCTTCGCGGACGTTTCTGTTAAATAGCTCTGCCTTTTTGATAGGTGGGACCGTCAACAACATAAACGTTCGCCAAAACAGACTCCGAGTTTGGTGGCCTCCCATTTCTTTAAATCATGGCCTGAATGCTGAAAAGTTATTAGGATGCAGAAAGGTGCCACGTACAGTTGGGAGAGTTTCTCTCCATTACTGTTTCCTTAGCAAGTGCTACTTAGGTTTTCTTTTTCTTTTTTAATTTTTATTTATTTACAAGAGTCACACAGAGAGAGAGAGAGGCAGAGACACAGGCAGAGGGAGAAGCAGGCTCCATGCACCGGGAGCCCGATGTGGGATTCGATCCCGGGTCTCCAGGATCGCGCCCTGGGCCAAAGGCAGGCGCCAAACCGCTGCGCCACCCAGGGATCCCGCTACTTAGGTTTTCAGTAGCTAACAGCCGGTTCAAAGCACACACAGAAAGAACAGCTTTTGGAGCAGCTCCTGATGGTGGAGGTGACTGTGGCCAGGTTCGGCTCCTGCGTCAGATGGACCACAGAGTCCACGAGCACTTCCTACCACACGTGCTGCTGACTCCCGGCGGTGAGCGGAGCCTGGTGCTTGGGAGAATGGGGTCAGGATGCGGAAGGGAAGTGGGCGAGCTGGAACGGGAGGTTGCATTAGGTAAGACCACTTCCTGGTTAGGATGAAAAGCCAGGTCTACCATTTAAGTAAAGAAAATCGATACTGTTATGGGGGACTCCCAGCCCCGTCCCAGCGTGGGTGAAGATCTGGGGGTTTCAGACTGGTCACCGCGAGGCTGCCGTGCGACTGTTCAGGGAAGGATAATGGATTCTCAGGCCACAATGGGGACGCCAGCGTCCCTCCTCTGCTTTTGGGGACGGGATCACACCTGCTGGGAAGGCCAGTTGGAGCAACGGAGAAGATTCCCAGGAGAGCTACTTGATCATCAGCATCACCTGGGCTGCTTGTTAAAAACAGCCGCCAAAACCCGACCCGGGGGCCTCCTGAGTCAGAACCACCAAGGGAACCCATCATTTCAGTGTCCTCGGAAAGCAGTTATTAATCAGTTAAGCTTCGTGATACGCGAAGAGAGTACATTTGTTAAGCACAGAGCACGGCGCCTGGCTCATGGCAAAGGATCCAGTTATTAGCAATATAAAAAGCGGTGAATGAATAAAAGAACAAGATCGACTCTGCCAGTTAGCTCAGGGACACCAATGATGCCCTAATTTTCCTCAGCGGTGTGCGGCGTGCGGTTGGCGGCACGCGCGTGTGAGCGTGGGTGCGTTTTCTCCTGCTGGTGGACACTGCAGTGTTAACCGCAGGCTTCAGATCTTCAATCAGAGAGATGAACTTTTCTCCTTTCGGAGAATTTCTGGTAGGTGGTAGGAGGAGATACATCTGCGCGGAGAAGCCTTCTGCTCACGGCAGGGGCCTCCAGCCCGTTCTGCTTACACCTGCTCCGTCTACGCGTCAAGCCTACCAGCAGGACTACCGAACCCTGGTAAAGAATCTGGGGACTTCTCAGGAAGACGCAGGCTCTGGGAAAAGTAGCCCATCCCCGGTGGATGAGGAAGTTGTGGTCTCGGGCCTTACGGGCTTAATTCTCTCAAGCATTAATTAAGACCATGAAAGAGAAACATAAACTTTGTACAGTAGAGCCATGAGCAGAACTAAAAATGGGCTTCCTGATGTCAAAACAGGGCAGCTGTTAAGGCTCCGGGCTTGTTTTAGTTGGACCTGGGCCTTTCCGACCGAGCTCTCCAGCCTTTGGAACCACCGACGGCCCCCCCTGCCTTGGGAGCCCCCTCCCCAGTCAGGTGGTGAGTCCTGCGGCCTTTGATTCCTGCTCCGGGTCACGGCAGGCGGCTGCGGAGCCAGGCCGGCCTTCCCTGCTGGTGCCGGGTTCCCGGAGGCTGTTGTGGTTTCGTCCCCGCTGCGACTGCGGACTCCTGCTCAGGGTTGGTCACAGTCAGGGCTGGAAGTCTCAGCCCTCCTAGCAGGGCTCCAGGCCCCCCGAGATGGACCGGAGTAGGAGCTGCATGAAAAGGTGACCCGGTGGGCACCCTTGCCCGCCGGGGGACCTTCCCAGCAGCTGCCGCTCCTAACCCACCGGGCCACAGTCACAGTCACGCGGTCCCCCGAGGGGGGTGCTTCTCCTGGGCTTTCCAAGCAGTCTGAGTTCCCGACTATGGCACATTGAATCGATTACTTTTAGACTGGCAAACACAATGAAATCTCCTTTATCGACTTATCCTTAGTATGGAAATATAAATGGATACCCAACCCAACCCTCTTTTTTTTTTTTTCCCCCAGAACTGAAAATAACTTAAAAATTCCCAGCTGTCATCTATTACTATTGCCTTTAGTTCAAGAGCTTTTAAAATAAATGAGCTTTAGAAACGGACCCAGAGCTTCTAAAATCCACTGCAGCGGAGTCCTGCCAACCTAATTGTCATCAACAAACACATGGAGTGGTTCTTCTGCGATTTCGCCCAGAGGCCCGGGAGCACGGACCCTAATTGTTTTTGCGTCTTGCACGGACATTCTCGTGAGGAGCCCACCACCCTGTGCCTCCGCGCCTCCTTAGGAGCTCGGGGACACGGAGTCCCTTGCACTGAGGTCTCTGGGGGTTTGGGAACCACCCGAAGGACTTGCCCCTGAGATCATCTGTGGGCCCTTCCGAGAAGCCACTCCAGGAACCAGCCTGGGGCAGGTCTAGCTCTTTCATGTGACCCGAACAGAACTTCACAACCATGTGACTGAAAGGGGAAAGACGTGTTTTCATCATTTGTTCTCCAGGAGACTCCAAGCTCTACAGGGAAGAGGGTCTTTCCTGCATACTTTCTAGTGCCTAGAAAAATGCATAGATTGTAGGACTCTGTCCCTACGAATAGGCCCCTCCCACGCAGGCCTTCCTTCTGGGCCTGTTCCTTGCCCGGTCTCCATCCCTAACCTGCGATAAGATCGTTTTCTTCCAGTGACAGTCACGATATGTGCCAACCTCTGTGCTAAGCACCTCACACGTATGATACGGCGCGTAATCCTCCAACTTGCTCATGAGCTCATTTTGTGGGTTCAGAGAGGGGAAGTAGCCCAAACGGCACAGCGCGTGGTGCAGCTGGACTGCAGAGCTAGCGTGCTTCGGCGGGAGGTCTGCTCCGATGCTCTCAGCGGAGTGGTGCTGAGCCTGAACTGGCGTGGCAGGCGTGGAAACAATCACACTACCTTGAACTCTCCCCACGTTGCAGTCTTGTTCCATGAAGAGGGACAAGGGAGCCATTTCTAGGACCTGGACACCGGCCAGCGGCAGGGATGGAGAGCCCCGAGGCCCGGAGCACTTTCGGTGGGAACTGCTGACTGATGAGGGGAACGTCAGTCCTTGGCAGGAAGCGAGGACAGATCATTAAACAGATGGTTTATAAGTTCCAAAGACAGGAAATGGTGGTCATCCCTGTGAGCAAAGGTTTGCAGGGAGCAAATCGTGCCAAACCTCATTTATTTTTTTGCAAGTCCTACTAGATTCGTGGATGGGGGCTGACAGACAGACGGAGTTTATCTGCATTTCAGCAAAGCATTTCACACGATGCCTCCCAGAACATTTAGAGAAAAGATGGACAGATGTGGGTGAGATGTTTAGCTGCAATTTAGATGGGTCAGAAAAGGTCGAACCCATAGCGTCCAGGGTGTTGATTAATGTAGCGGCGACAACGGTCATCTGTTCTGGGTTAAGGACGCAGTCAGCACTTGGCAGATGTTTGGTGGTCGCGTTAACCTCGTGGGGAAGTCCTTGGCGGCCCCGCGGAAGGGCTCTTTCTTTGATTCAGCAAACATTTACGGAGTAGATGAAGGGTTTGGGAAGTGGAGGGAACGAGGGGTCTGATCCTTGACGAAGGGAAGGAGAAGCTGGGTCCAGCCTTTCGGCCTCCGGAGCCCGGCCTCGCAGACGTGGGTGCGACCAGAGCAGCGCAGGTCTTGCACTACGTTAGGGCTCCTGCGTTTCAGAAGCGCTTGGGAACGCTGAGGGGAGGTCTCGGGGCGACTGTGGGAAAATCGTGCGTGCAAATGTGTGTGTGTGTGTGTGTGTGTGTGTGTGTGTGTTTGTGTTTGGTCTCCTGCCCTGCGGGCCCGTCTAGAACCAGAGCGTCTCCCTTCTCTGTTTTTCACACTGGGCTTCCAGGAAGATTTCATTTAAAGAAGGAGTTCTCTCTCTCTCTCTCTCTCTCTCTCTCTTTTTTTTTTTTTGGCACAAGAAGGCCTGAAAACTGCAGGCTCCGGAGAGATCCGAGATCTCTGTTGGCTCGAAAAATGAAGCGGCCCTTAGAAAACTGGACCCGAGGAGCGAGTGCTGAAGGCGGCTCCAAAAAAAGTTCTGGCTTCATTTCCCACCTGCCTTTGCCCTCCGGGTCCTCAGTCTCCCTGGCGAGTCTAGACGAGTCCCCACTTCCAGGCTGGCGTCTCCTCTCTTGGGGGCGCTCCTTCGTGGGTCCTGCAACGATGGGGTCCCCGGAAGCTCCTTGTGGCAATTGCCTTCCTGAGTGGAAATGACCGGTGGCTGGTGGGTTGTTGTCCGAGGAGACGCGGAGGGCGGACGGGATCCCTGGTTGGTGCCGTTTCAAGCCGTCCGGCCACGCAGAGAGGTTGGGGAAAGAGGGAGAGCAGCGTTGGGCCAGGGGAGCCGGCATGAATGTGGCTTGGGGGAACACGGCTTTCACCGGGTTCGGAAGTCCCTTCGAGATTACTTTTTGAATCATCCACAGTCGGCCGGCACCGGCACGCTCCTCGACGCTGGGGGTAGATACCGGGGCCCAGGCCCGCACCCTGTGCTCCTAAAGCTTACGGTCCGGGGGGAGGTGGCCTCCAGGGGGAGGTGGCCGACTTCACTTAAAAATTCATTTCTCAGGTCATCAGTAACTCATCAAGTGCCTGTTGACAGCGGCGAGGGGGAGGCCCCCGTGGGGCTTAGCCTGACACGAGCCCCTGATTAAAATCCGCCCTAGTGGGTAACGACGGTTGAGGTGGACGTTCTGACCAGGCCCCGGGGCAGGCGACTCCCACCGCGTCCTCCTCCCTCGAGCCACTCCCGGGCCACGGCTGTCCCCGGCCCCGCGACGCCCGACCGGTCGGAAGGCATCCGGAGCAGAGCCTGCTAGGAAGGGACCCGTGGGGGGCTGGCGGGACCGCACGGCCCGTCGGGCCACCAGTGAGCTAAGCCGTCCTCGGCCAGCGCCCCGGCTGTGTCTCCGCCATCCGTCCGTCCACCCCGGGCCACCTCACCCCGCCCTCCCCGCTGCCTGTGCCCCAGGACGGCCCGCACGCCCGCCTCACTCGCCGCCGCCGCCCTTCCAGCCTCCCTGGCACCCACTCTCCCCGCGGCGTCGACGGTTGTGTTTGTAGAATACAAACCGGACCGTGTGCCTCCTCGACGGTCCCCGCACCGCGAGTCCTCCGCGCTGGGCCCAGCGTCAACGCCGACGCCTCCCCGGGTTTACGGCCCTGGCTGCCCCGCTGGCCTTACCGCCCTCCATCCCCACTGCTCTCTGCCCTTGTAGCCTTTGCACCACTGCCCAGGCTCCCGTCTGGCCATGGCCAGCTCCTGCCCGTCATTTGGACCTCCCGTGGATGTCAAGCTCTCCCAAGACAGGGCTTTGCTGACCATGCAGGCAAGACATCCACCCTCCTTCCACCCTGCGACCCTCCAGCAGACCCTTATCTGGGGGTTCCACTTTCCACAGTCTCAGTACCCCCGGTCAACCACGGCTCCAAAACCAGAACTTCTATGTATCGCCCGACGGTCAGTGGTCGCCACCACGCCGCCATCATTCACTTCCCTTCATCTCATCATGCGGGCATTTTATCCTATTTATTTATTTATTTATTATTTATTTATTTATTTATTTATTTTTTTGAATTTTATCCTTAAAAAAATTTTTTTTTTATATTTTATCCTCTTACATCATCACAGAAAGGATGAGTCCAGGATGGTAGAGTGTGTTCAGAGAGAAGAGAACACCACGTTCACATAATTGTTATCACAGTAGGTCGTTATAATTGTCTTATTTTACCGTCATTGCTGTGGATCTCGTGTTGGGCCTGATTTATGAATTAAACTTCATCACAGGTATTGAAGTATAGGAAGAAGCACAGTATATATAAAGTACTTGCTGCGGTTTCAAGCATCTATCGGGGGGTCTTGGCACATGCTTCCCCCCCATCCCCCCGGACAAGGAGGGACAACTGTATTCGAGTTCGTGGCACGGCACTGGAATGCTGGGAATCCTTGAGCGTAAATGCCATGAAAGCACCCGGCCCCTGGTTCACCAGGGCTTAGAACGACAGATAAACACATGTCGGATGGACCAATGCTAGTTTTCTCATTTATCAGTGTAGAGCCTAAGCTCTTCGGTCATCTGTAAAGACAATTTCCTCATCTGTAATATGGGAGCGAGAACACCCACGTCACAGGGTCATCGGAAGAAATGCCTTGAAAGTAACCGCAAAAAAAAAAAAAAAAAAAGGAAGAAAGAAAGAAAAGAAAGTAACTGCAGATTGTATGGCTTTTGGCAAGTACTAGTGATCATTACTGCTCGAGTCAAGTGGGTTCCCGTTCTGGTAAGGTGGTGGGGCTACTATTTGCTTTCTAGAAATTTTTCAAAGCTAGAGAAGGTAATCCCGTAAAAGTACACGTACCTAGAAGAGAGTTTTAAAGGCTGCAAGGCCTCTCTTCCCTGTGATGATAGTAGAGAAAAGAAGCAGCCGAGAGACCTCCGTAAATGCTTGTCGGCTTCATTTTCCTTTTCTTTCCTTGCGAACCCTTGTGTCGAGGGCTGACTTTGCAGGGATCGCTCTGCTTCAATAGAGTGAGATGCTCGGCGACGTACAAAACCCACCCAGAAGCAGGTCGTCTGCAAGTGCTTTATTTAGCCCAATGCTTCTCTGCTTCAAACAAAACCCTAACAGAGCATGGGGTGGAGCATGCGAGACGTCTGGCTTCGGACACAGAGCCGGGGACAGAGACCGGCGCAGGAAGGCAAAGTCCCGGCTGACCCAGCAGAACACCAGGAAGGGCTGGGGCAGATTCCCATAATTTCGGGAATCCTCGTTGTGTCCACAAAATACAAATGGTTGGAGGACTCAGGGCCCGTAGGAAGTCATGTTGCCCCCTCCTCACAAGTGTCTTCCAGGCCAGTCCTCCAGACCAGTGCTGTCCAGTAGAAACAGGACGCACACCACTTGGGTAGTTTTTTAGTTCTCTAGGAGCCACATTTGTGAAAAGTGAAAAGAAACAGGTGAAGTGCATTTTAATAATAATGAGTGGTAGAAAGGGAGGTGGGCGGGGGGTGGGGGTGACTGGGCGACGGGCACTGAGGGGGGCACTTGATGGGATGAGCACTGGGTGTTATTCTATATGTTGGCAAATGGAACACCAATAAAAAATAAATTAAAAAAAAAACAAATGGAAATTAAAAAATTTTTTTAAATTAAAAAAAAAAAGAAACGGGTGAAGTGCATTTTAATAATATAGCTTATTTAACCCAGTATGTCCGGGAGGTTATCATTTGAACATGTAATCAATAGAAAAATCACTAAAAAGATATTCCATATTTTTTTATATTATAACTTTGAAAATCCAGAGTGTGTTTTATCCTCATTGCATATTTCATTTCTTTTTCTTTCTAAAGATTTTACTTATTTATTCCTGAGAGACAGAGAGAGAGGCAGAGACACAGGCAGAGGGAGAAGCAGGCTCCATGCAGGGAGCCTGATGCGGGACTCGATCCCGGGACCCTGGGGTCATGCCCTAAGCTGGAGGCAGATGCTCAACCATGTTTCGAGGCAGCTGCCTTACCAGACAGTACAGCTCTAGACTACTTTTGGGGTGTTTACGGCCTAAAACCACCTTTTGCTACCGGTGGGGGTGAAACGGGGAGGTCACAAGTAATTTTTTAAAATGCGACTCCATTTGTCATCCCACCCAGTGGCTTAGTGATGTTCTCACCCAGACGAAGGCCCTCGCCTGCTCTCCCACGACCGTGAAGAGCCTACAAGAAAATTCTTTACTTTAAAATTCCTGCCATGGAGGGGCTTTCTATCTTCCGATCCCCATGGACTTTTTAAGGTGTGAAAACTATATTTGAAACTGCATCTGTCTATCACGTCTGTACTCATCGGTCTTCTGCAAGCGACAGCTGGGAAGATGACTCATTTAACATCAAATCTTGTTTCTCTCCTCTCTAACCCTGGAGTTCCTGGGGGTGGCGGGGGAAGATTTATGAGAAGCTGTGTTTCTTCAGGGAGGGACGGTTTGTTCCAGGGCTTACAAAGCTAGAGAATTCCAATCATCAACTCGTTGGCCGTTAAAACCAAAAAAAAAAAAAAAAAAGTCAGCTTGGAGATGGATGAGAACCAAACACGTCCTCAAAAGAACGGGCTGGAGAGAGCAAGAAAATTAATTACAGAATAAAGGCATCCAAAGATTCCTGTTCTCCTTTGACACCGAAGTCGATCGCTTGGGTTGGGTGAGTTTTACGAAGGACGGGCATCGAAACCTGGCCGCGGGTGATCCTCCGGGGGGCACAACCCTCCTTCTGGCAGGAGAGTGCACAGCCCGCTGGAAGCACAGCCGTGCTGCTGGACGACACTGGAACGTGCCCGTGGGCCGGCGAAAGCTTCCGGAAGCCTGCATCCAAGCCGCTCAGGAGTGGCCCGCTGTGGGCGCAGACACGTAGGCCGTTGGCTTGATGCTAATTACCCGTAAGGTCCAATTTTGCCGGGAGATGTTGCTTGGATCCACGAGCAGACGCACCTGGTGGAGAGCCGCCTGGCGCAGCCCACGGGCGGCAGGGACCGGGGCCTCGGGCGTTCTCACGGGGCTCGGTCTCCCTTAGAGGCGTGCTTGCCGCTTACCTGCGCGGAGAGCCGCCTCCGTTCTGCAGATGCCTTGGCCATCGCTGAGCACCCCTAGGTCTGTCGACGTGCTGCAGTCACCGAGGCAGTGGCGCCAGGACTCTGGGACGCTTGCTCCCACCACCAAAGGACAAGACACGCCACCGCCCTTCTATTTCTGTCTACCTCCGTGTCTAAGAAACCCCACGTCTCTTGCTCAGAGCTACCGTCCTTGCTAGAAAGAGAAAGGAAGGGGGACACGTCTTGTGCGGCAACAGGGTCGACCCCACGGTAGAATCTGCAGCGGGCTCGCTTTTAGTACTCGCACCACTAAAGGCCAGTGGATGTCTGCTATGATGCCCAACTTTCCAGACTCTGTGACATTTAGGAATTTGCCATTACACATCACCTTTAGTGAGCAGAAGAGACTATGGAAAAGCTTACTCAAGATTGACTTCGTTTAGAGCTTGTATTCAAGTCAGAGGCCTTGAAAAGTCGGCATGCGGCCAACGTGACGGCGGCCCATGCCTGGGCATCAGCCCCCGAGGCCACGCCGTTCAATGGGGCGACCCCGTCCAGGGGTGGGAGGAACCCAGGAAGGCAGCGAGGGGCCGGATGCTAGGGAGCGAGCATCCGCGGGGCGCTAGCTGTGCCAGCACCGTGGGTTCTGGACGCGGCCTTGCGATCCACGGCATCAGCCAAAAGGGAAAAGATACAGAAGCACCGAAACGTTAAGGAAATCCCGTAAGAACGAATCTGAAAAGCGAGCCTAGTAAAGTCAGAGAGTTGTTTTTCTACTAAACTGTGCAAAAAGTCAAAGTTATCAGTAAGCGGCGGTGACAGAAGGTAGGGGCAGCCATCCCAACGAAAAGCTAATGTTCTAATAGCCTTTGTTAAGCCTCCTTTTCCTGGAAGACGCCCCTAGAAGGCAGGGTGGGCCCGCTCTCCTCATTAAAAGGCAGAGGGTTTGTTGCGACATTGCGGCCCATTATGGAAATGCAAACGCGCTTGCTACCAAGGGGACGCCGCGGAAGTCTGCAGCCGGTTGTGAGCACCTGGGGGTTGCAGAGACTCACAATTCCTGGGACGAGAAGGTGAACTGAGCCCCGTCCTCAGTGCGGAGAGAACTTGGGGGGGAAAAAAGAGCTATGATCTCGTTGCTAAAATCACAGCTTCTTCAGGAAGGAAGGTCAGTATTGGCTTTCACTGACTTGGCTGCAGGAGCTGTGAGCACCGAGGAAGGAGGGGCCTGGGGGACCCTGGGGGGGCGAGGCCGCAGCTGGTGCTGAGCACCCCAACCCCGGGAGTAGCCAGCAGGGGGGTGAGGCTGCTCTCCCCTTCCGGTCCCAAGGTCAGCCTGGGCCTCCTCCTCTGGCCTCTCCTGCCTGGGGCTGCACATAGGCGTGCCCCCCGCAGGATGGCTTCCCCCCACTTCACCAGGAGAGCTTGGCCTTCGGGTGTCCGCCTTGGAAGCCTGGGTCACGGCTCCCTGCCCCCTGCCCCTGTGGTGCCCCGAACTGCCCCCCACCACACGTCTGGTGCAGTGTGACCCTGCTTTCCTGCCTACTCTGATGTGCACCCCCAGGGCAGGGGCCCACCTCCCTCCTCTCACACCCTCCTGGCTGCCTGCTGTGCAGCAGGAGCTCCAGGCCTGATTGTGCATGGGGGATGGGGGGCACCCCGTCCTACACAGGACCCTGGGGGTGCAGGGGAGGAGGGAGGGGGGCCAGGAGGGAGGATGGGGGCTGGAGGTGCACCCCGTCCTACACAGGACCCTGGGGGTGCAGGGGAGGAGGGTGGGGGGCCAGGAGGGAGGATGGGGTCTGGGGGTGCACTCCGTCTTACACAAGACCCTGGGGGTGCAGGGGAGCAGGGAGGGGGGCCAGGAGGGAGCATGGGGGCTGGGGGTGCAACCCGTGCAGGGCGGCGGGCTGTGGGGAGGACGGGAGCGTCCCGTCCCCTTGGGCAGGATGCAAAGGGAGAGGCTTGGGTGATGGGCGCGGCGCGAGGCCAGAAGGGAGGACTCGCTGTATTTCCAGAATCGGGCCTTGTCCCACCTCTGGCCCCTCCCCGATCCCCACCCCCCTCCCCTGCAGGGGTGAGGCCGCAGGGACGGCCAGGGGCTGATGGGATCTGGTCCAGCCCCTTCCGCTAATTCCCTGTGTGACCCTGACTACCGGAGCCTCATCTTCCCCAGGGGCCAACAGGGGACGGAGGAAGGTGGCGGCTGGGAGACGCTGGGGAGCCGTGCTCAGGGGCTGGTGTCGGGGGTGGCCCTCTGCACGCGGCGCGCCCTGGGCCCTGTGACCCCACCGCCGGCCAGAGTCCAGCTCCCAGCGGGTGGGGTGCGGGCGGCTCTTGGCCGAGGCCCATCCCCGCAGAGGGTCCCCGCAGACGGACTTCCCCAGCGTCCCCAGGCCCACGGCAGCCGCGCGAGCCGCTGGACACGACCATGTGCTTGGACAAAGCTGCCAACCTCCCAAGTGGTCCGGGCTCGGGTGCGATCCTGACTCTAGAACCGAGTCCTGCCTCGCTCGATCCTGACGCGGTTTGGAAGGGAAAAAATGAGGCCCTGTCCCGGCCCTGGGCCTCGCTTCTCTGGGGGCAACTGAGGCTCGACACCAGGACTTGACCTTCCACTGCTGCAGCCGTTTGGGGGATGAGGCCCTTCGAACGTGGGCGTCCTAGGAGAAGCTGTAAAATGACAACGACAACGACGACGAGGGGAGTGTGCGTGTGGTCGGGCTGTGGGGGACCGGAGGACAGAGGCGGGGGCGCCGAGGGAGGGGACAGCCCTCCACCCCAGCAGCCGCCTGCACATCTGTGAATTTAGAGGGATCTCTGACCGCAGGGAAGGACGTTGGTGCAAAAAAACAAAAAACAAAAAATTTGAAAAAAAAAAAAAGGAAAAAGGAAAAAGAAAAACCTCAGGATGGTGTGTTTCGAAGCATCCACTTTGGGTCCGACGTCTCGGGAAACAGCCACCTCGGCAGGTTTTGGGTACAGTTTGGTTTTCGCTGGGGACATAGGGTGACTTGAACTTCTTTTCATCACTCGGGCAAGGAAGCCAAGAATCCTAAGTACTCACGTCCCTCTCCAACGAGACAATGAAGGAAAGATTTCCAAGGGTGAGAACTGAACTAGATCCCACTGAGGATACAAGTATCCAAGGAAGGTGCTCTGCCAAGACAAATCACACCCTCGAGGAACATTTCCTTACAATTTGCTTTCCTCCTCTTTTTCTTCGACGATCCACTCTCACAAAACGTCGGTACAAAGGTCGGGAGTCGGGGGCACCGCGTCTCCAGGCCCACGGGGCGCCCGCAGGCTGCCGACGGACCCGACGGCAAATCTGAAGCTCGTCCGTGTAAACGGCCAGTATGAAAGGCCCGTCCAGGGGGCAAGAGCAGACCGGCCCCGGCGCCAGGCCCTGCACGGTCCCCAGCTGGGCTCTCCGGCCTCGGCGCCGTCGGACACGGCCAAGGCGAGTCCACGGAGGTTTCTGTTCCCGTCGAGCCGCGATGGACTCCTGGGAGACTGATGGCAACGTCCCGGGGGCGGGGAGGGGAGGGGAGGGGAGGAAATGAACTCCCACCTGCTCCAGCTACCGACACGTGTCACTTTCTTGAGCCCTGACGACGCCCAGGGAAGTGGCGATCGGGGATCGCTATCACGCCCGGGGAGAGTGAAGCTGGGGAGCGTAACCGGGGCCACGGGGTAGCCCCGGGATTGAACTGGGGGCCCCCCAGCCAGTTCCCGGTGGAGCATCCCTCACCTTCCTCCCCCGCGTCACCACTTGACCTCCAGCCTCAGGGCCCCGCGGGGGGCCGGGCGACCCCACGGACGGGCTCCGGGCTCATCGGATGACGCCTGTCCCCCGGCGGCTCTCCAGGACAAGACACCTGCGGCCCAATCCCACACACGCGTGACGCATGCGGTTAATATGGAGTCACGCTTGCATCAGAGAGGACTTGGTGAAGGACGGTCTACCTGGTGCCGTGACATCGTCCCCGGACGAGCATCAGTGCGCAGCGGGCACAGAACCAGGCCCGGGCTCCCCGGTCTGACCATCGAGGTGGCGAAATCCCGTCTGCGCCCACCTCACGGTCCCCACTGTGGCCCCCTGGCACCCGCGGGCTGCCTCCTGGTTCTGGAGGCCCATGACCTGGCCCTTCTCCACCCGGGCTGCCGGACCGAGTCCCAGCGGCCCCCCTGCGCCCTGCGCTGCCCGTGATTGCCCTTCCGCCGCCCCGACCGCGTCTGTCCGGGGTCCCGCGTCACCTCCCGCAGAGCCCCTCGTGGCCCCAGCGGCCCTTGCTGCCCGAGCGGATTCCTGAACCGAGCCAACGGCGGCAGCTCTTGCCTGTGCTCTGCTCCTTTGACCTTCGACACCCGGTGTCGTCGGAACAGGGGGGTTTACGGGAGACACGGTGAAGTGAATTCGGGGGAAAGCTGCAGGTAGGAGTTTCAAAAGCAAAAGGCTTCTCTGTGAACTGGAAATTACTGGTAAGAACCCCAGGGTCGGGGCGCCCGGCGGGCCCGTCAGTGGAGCGCGTGACTCTTGAGCTCGGGGTAGTGAGCTCGAGCCTCACGTCGGGTGTAGGGAGGACTTGATAAAATCTCTCAAAAAACCCCAAAGGAGGGATCCCTGGGTGGCTCAGCAGTTTGTCGCCTGCCATTGGCCCAGGGTGTGATCCTGGGGTCCCGGGATCGAGTCCTGCTTCAGGCTCCCTGCATGGAGCCTGCTTCTCCCTCTGCCCGTGTCTCTGCCTCTCTCTCTGTGTCTCTCATGAATAAATAAATAAAATATTTTTTAAAAATTTAAAAAAATAAAATAAATAAAATAAAATCTTAAAAAAAAAAAAAAAACCAAACCCCAATGGACTGCAGAATCGAGGTGAACGTCCCACGGGATGTCAACCAACCTTTCTACTCTGGATGCCCACACTGTCCATTTCCCCAGATCGTCCCCGAAACCCGACGTGTGCCGGCGCCTAAGCAGCTCTCGCTCGGTTCTGCAACGGGCAGTTCGACAGGGACACTTAGTCCTTCGGCCCCTGGTCCCTCCCCGTCCGGGCGCCGTGCCCTCCCTTCTTGGTCTGGCCCACCTCTTCATTCCCTGGGGCGGCAGCGCGACCGAGAGCCGGGAGCCGCGGCCACTCAGGGGGACACGGGTCCTGTGACGTCCCCGGCGTGGCGTCCCCGGGGAAGGTAACCACCGCCCAAGCCTCAGTTTCTGCTCCGTAACTAGAGGTCGTCGTCATTCCCCGACCTGCCGTGACCGCCATGCACTTCCGTGACCACCGGCCTCCAAGCCCTGCGTCCACCCCGGAGGCCAAGCCGCCGTCCGTTCTCCTGGGCACCGTGGGCGCGTGGCCCCGAGGTGGGTCCTGGGGAGCCCGACGGGTGTGGGACGCGAGAGTGTCTGGGGGCAGGCGCACGGGAGAGAGGGAGCAGGAGAGAGGTGGCGCCGCAGGGACGGTGGGCGCGGAGGGGGGGACGAGCCGGGCACAGCCGCTCCTGCCGGAGCTGCGCCCAGGAGCCGTGAGCCGGGGCCTCACTGCTGGTGGTGGTGGCCTCGGCCTGGGGGGGGGGGTGGGGAGTGGGGGGGGTGGAGGGGGGCCGGGGCCTGAGGGACCTGCCTCGGAGGCCGGAGCCGGCCTCAGCCACCTCCGGACAGGCTGTCGCAGCCCCGGGGCCCAGCCGGGGGGGGCCCCATCCGGGGCGCTTCCTGTGGCTCTTCCTGGGATTGCACCAGGCCCCGCCTTGCAAAACAAGCTCAGACTGTGCCTTAAGCTATTTTTTTTTCTTTGTTCTTGCTGATAGTAATGGAATGTACGGCCTCCCCGGCCTCCCCGAGCTGAAAACAGACAAGACTTCCAATTCTAGTGGGTCCCTCCCAGGGCACATGAAGGGGGATGGCTCCGGCCGAGGTAAAAACAACCGGGTTGGGGGGTGGGGGTGGGGGTGGGGGGGGACTGGCCAATGCATTGATTGAACTGCATCCAGGAGAAACCATATGAGGCGGAGCTGCAGTTGCTCTTTGCCACCCCTTCCCCCCGGGAGTCCAAGTGGACCATCCTCCCGGGGGGAGCCCACGCAGATGGTGGCCGTGCGTTTCCCACGTGCCCGGCCGACGTGGGCCCGGGGCTTCTGGAGGCGTGTGCACAGCTGCCCTCACACGGATGGAGAAGGAAGGAGAAGGAAGGAGAAGGCGCCGACTCGGATGAAAAACAGGGAACTGGACCTGAGCAGCAGTTCTCAACCCTGTTGCCATTAGAACCGCCTGGGGAGCTTCTAAAATCCCAGTGTCCAGACCTCATCCCAGATCAGTGAAATAGAACCTATGGGATGGGACTCTGGGGTCAGCGGGGTTTTTTTTTTTTAAGATTTCTTTCTTTCTTTTAGGGAGAAGGAGTGAGTGCAGCCAGGGAGAGGGGCAGAGGGAGGAAGGGAGAGAATGTTCCACACACTCCCTGCGGCGCGTGGGGCCTGCTGCGGGGCTTGATCCCAGTGCCCTGAGATCATGACCTGAGCCAAAACCAAGAGTCCAAGGCTCCGTCGACGGCCCCCCCCCCCCGGGTGCTCCCCCGCCCCACGTTGGGGTTTTAAAGCTCCTCAGGTGATCACAAGGTGCCACCAGGCTGAAAGCCACTGGGTTCCAAGGACCCTGATCTCTGAAGTTCCCTTATATCCCTGTGTTTGCAATTAGGGGAGTCTTTCCAAATCAAGCTGTTTGGGGGGGGGGGCTTTTTCCCGGTCACTGCAAGTGTGAAGCCCCACAGCGTTAGGCTGAGGCAGGTGTTCTAGAAAGAGCCCAGCACAGCTCTCCACTGGAAGCGGGGGGATGGCTTCAGCAAAGAACTTAGCGAGCTCGTCATGTTTTAGGATCACACGTGTTGCTGGTTTGCTGCCTAAGCGGCTTCTGCGGGCACTTTGCTTAGGCCCAGAGCCTTGCTGGTGGGCACCTGGGAACTGTAGGACGGTGAGGCCACCCTAGGAAGAGCAGGGAAGACGGGTGGCGGCAGACCCAAGAGCTCCTGCCTCCCCTGTGGCCCCGCTCCCGGTCCCCCCGACGGGAGCTCGGACAGCTCCGAGGCTGAGGGCGCCAGGCCCAGGGACGGGGTGGCCACAGGCTCGGGATCCCCAGCCTTCAACTCTGGCGGAGGCTGGAGGCCCTCAGCCCGTGGGCTCTGTTGGTGGCCCCGCGTGCGTCTGCACAGCTGGGGCGGGTTAACCGTGGGGCGGACGGGGCGGACGGGATCGGGGAAGGACTGCCAGGCTTCTGTGAGCGCCACATGGGTTTGAAACAATTCAGAACGCAACCGAGAATGCAATTAGGTGATTTTTGTTTTTGTTTTTGTTTTAAAGGAAAAATTCAGAACCTGTGACTCTTGTTCACGAGCACATGCCGGGATGTAGTCATCTTCAGTTTATGGAAAATGTGGTCAGCCCCATAAATCAGTGCTGAGGAATTCTTACAGAGTCATCACCGAGCAAGTGATGCGGATCCGTCGCGAGTCTCCCGGATTATGCAAAACAAAAAAGAATAAGCACGTGGACCAAGCTACCACATAGTCGTCCCTGCCCTGGAACTCCTTCCCGGTTACCGCGGGGCAGCCTCGAACCCCCTTCCTACCCGCTCTGTGACCTTTCTCCTGAAGCTCCACGCAGACATCAAGGTGCCTGCGGCCATCGTCACGACTACAAGGACACAATGCCCTGCATCGCTTTCTCCCCTGTGCCTTAAAACTATCAGGATTTCTATAAGGAAAGCCCATTTACACGCAAGCCAGACCATCCGTTAGGGACAGGGCTGAGACTACGGCCAAATGCATCCTAGTGCTTAGGCCTTCTGTCCTTCAAATCTATTATTTTGTGCGATCGGAGAACGACAACTCAAGGGGGTACTGTGTTTCTCAAAAGTGTGGAGACCATCTTCGACTGTTAACACCGACTTTGGTTCAAAACCAGTAGGTTAAGAGATTCGGTTTAGGTGGGATTCGTTAGAGGACCCTCCATCGGTTTGCATTCCATCGTGGTTGCTTTTTTTTTTTTTTTTTTTAAGATTTTACTTATTTATTCATAGAGACAGAGAGAGAGGCAGAGGGAGAAGCAGGCTCCATGCAGGGAGCCTGACGTGGGACTCGATCCTGGGACTCCAGGACCACGCCCTGGGCTGCAGGCGGCGCTGAACCGCTGCACCACCGGGGCTGCCCCATCGTGGTTGCATTTAACCCGTTAGCCCTTTCACGCCAGCGGGTGCTGCGTCTGGGGTCTTACCCACGATAACCTCCCCTACGACTACTCAGGTTGACTCAGCTTATGAATCGGTTTCTGCCAAGCCGGTCAGCTGGATTAACAAATCCTAGCGGAGAGGCTTCTCAGGTGCCCTGAAGAACATGGGCCTGCATACTTGACCAACGTATCACGTCACGAGAAAACAGTACCGCTGAACCTGAGTTGAGGTATCTCACTGTTTTGGTTTTTTTTTCAATGTTTGATGAGTCTCATGCACACTTAAAAGAAAAGAAAAAAACTTTCTTAATTTCCCACAGAAACCAGATGTATAAAGCCAAATACCACCCCGAGGACAAACTTTATGGCCCAGGCTCATTTCTGTTAACGGGAGAGCCCGTACTTTACAATTTGCTATCACAGTGCGTTCTTATTTACGTTTCTTATTGACAAATCCCACATCCCAGAGGGGCCAAGTCAGCCCCGCACTTGTATGGCCTGGTTGTTGTCACGTCGTACTTGCCTGCTGCCCCTGCCACAAGCGGGGGGCAGGGACAGCTAATCGTACAAGCTATGGAACTTTAGACCAAATCCCCTTGCCCCCCCCCCCCCCCCCCCCCCCCCCCCGTAATTGAGCGCGAAGGAAGAGGGGCCTGCCTAATACGCGGTGCTTTTCTGTTTTATGAGTTGTGCCGGGTTGAAGAGTGAGCAGGGCCAACAAGTGGGTATCCCGGATGCACGTCCACTGCAATGTGCTCTGAACTTCGGCATCAACCCTTCGTGCAGAAGAGCACGAAGTCCATAACCACCATCATCTTTGCCATTGACCGAGCATTGCTGCGCGTTCACCCCTGCGCCGAGCCCTTGACAGACATTACCTTCTCCAACCAGCCCAAGCCTGACCTACCTTATAAAGATGAAGTTCAGAGAGGTTCAGTAACTTGCCTGGGGTTTTCCCACCAAGAAGGAAGTTCTCTGCCTGAAGTGAAACGAGTTCCAAACCAGGCGCCCGTGTTTTGCTTGTGGGTTAATATGCCCGACTCCCAGACAAGTGGATGGACGATGCCGTTGGCTGGGAGTTCAGGGAGCACTTGGTCCCAAGCTTTGTTTTGTGAAATTTAGGGAAGAGAGACCAGCTCTTGCAAGAAGACAGCAATAGCGTGATGTTGGCGGAACTGGAGTTGTTTCCAGCATTGATGCCGTGTACACGGAACCAGTTACCAGCTTCTCTTGTCCTCCATTTCCTCACTGACAGAATGAAGAGGGGCCAGATGGTTTCCAAGGGTCTCTGCTGGCTCCTCCCTTTCTGCCTCCTCTTAGTTGGGAGACACCCCAAGCTTGGCCCTGACCATGTTGGGACAAATCTTCACCAGGGCAGAAGGCCCTCCTGAGGTCTTGAACCAGTTGGGCCCAATACCTCCTGGAAGACGGTGAGAGCTTTCTGTGGCCCCCATTTCCCCGCCCCATCTTGTGGCCCTGGCATCTTGTTGGTCACCACTGGCCACTGCTGCTGCAGAGGCAAAATCCAGCCCTACCTCTTCCACTCACTGTACCTACAGATGAAGAAGCTCAAGTCCTAGGAGGTTTAACTCAATGTATTTCTGTCAAAATCCTTCCCAGAAAAAACAAGTCAACGCTCAAGGTCTCATAGATACCAGAATTTTGAAAATTCGTGTCTGATTTCTCACAACATAAAACAATAGCTGGATATATCTGAGTTATTCTAGTTCAGCAAGGTCAGAGGGACAGAGAAAAACAGTGTGTGTGACATCATGAATGAATCCTACCGTGTCTCCTGGCTGTGGACGCATCACAGACACACGATCATATCCCTTCCTTAGTAGGACCCACAAGGCATCCAGTTTTCCCTGAAAAGAACAAAAACAACAAGCGCACCGAGATTACAAATGAAACCAGAGCAGTGGCCAGCACAGACATGTAGAACTTTCCATGCTTCTTCAGTCATGTGAACAGCATACACTAGCAATGTGGTTGTAACAGGCTGAGTGACTCTCCAGGCTCTGAGCTCACAATGCGGGCTGCAGGAGCCTGGGGGGAGAAGAGACACATAACAGACGGCCCTGATGCTCATGCAGGGGACACTGGAGGCTTTGGGGCAGCCCCAGATTTGCAAACACAGAGAAGCTCTTTCATGTTCAAAAAGCTTTTGCTTTTTACCGTTTCTGGATATATCCCCACACCACAAATCTATCTTTTCAACTTTCACCACAGTTTCTTCTTTCCACTTAATGCCCAGAGTTCACCAAAGCAACAATGATGACAAATTCAGGAAAATGACTGGATAGAAATGTTGACGGAGCAAGACCAGTGAGAGGCCCTGGGGATGCAGATCCCTGGCTCTCCCCTTGGCTCACTCAGCACCTACGACTTGCTCGGGAATCCCAGGCTCAAGGGACAGATTACAAACATCGTGGATTGCCCCAAATCACAACCCCTTTGGAACTGTAGCAATGGGTTGAATCTGAGAAGAGTGAGCCTCTGAGTGTGGGATGAAGGGAGTCCAATGCCTCTGGCCATTCTTGTTCCCTAGCTAGGCTGAGTGAGGCTGAGTTCTCCTGCTGCAAATACTAAAGGGAAACAATGACCTTTATTTAGCTTTGCTCTATTAACCCTTAACATGCCACCTTCCATGACAAAAAGGATTTGGCAAATGTGATTAAGGCAAGGATCTTGAGATGGGGAGATTATCCTGGATTGTGCAGGCGGACCCAATGGGACCATGTGGAGCCTTAATAGAGGGAGGCAAGAGGGTCAGAGTCGGAGAAGTTGTGCCGACAGAGTGATACCGTGTGAAAAAGGTTCAACTCATGGTTGCTTTGGAGAGGGGCGAGGGGGGCCTCAAAACCAATGAGTGTGGGCAGCCTCTAGACTCAGGAAAAGACGAGATGGATTCTCTCCCAGAGCCTCTAAAAGAGATGCAGCCCTGGCCTCACCTTGATTTTAGGCGAGATCTTTTTTGGGCTTCTAACCTCCAGAACTATAAAATAATAAATTGTGTTAAGTCACTTAGTGGTAGTTCGTTATAGCAGCAATAGGAGATTGATACAGCCCTTATCAATCCCTGACGTATTCTTTTTATTTTTGTTTTTTAAAAGATTTTATCTTTTTATTCATGAGACACACACACACACACACACACACAGAGGCAGAGACACAGGCAGAGGGCAAAGCAGGCTTCCTGTGGGGACCCCGATGTGGGACTCGATCCGGGGACCCCGGGGTCACGGCCTGAGCCAAAGGGAGATGCTCCAGCGCTGAGCCCCCCAGGGGCCCTAATTCCTGATGTAAACATATTCTATGTCTATTTGCCTCTGGTCTGTCTCTGCCAACGGGAATGTCAACTCCGTGAAAGCAGAGGGGTCACCGGGTTGGTCAGCTGCTGTATGCCCAGCCCCAGGAGAGCATCTGGCGCTCAGTAAATACTGGCTGGATGAATGAATGACTCCTCAGTGCTGGGCTGGGTGCTTTCACAAGTGTCTTCTGCCAAAGTCCAAAAGGATTATGGCGAAGAAACAGAAGGTTAGACTAACAACTCAGTCGCCCAAGGCACAGAGCGTGGAAATCGGAGAGGTGCGAATGGACCCCATGGCCCTGTGATTCCAAAGCTCATACCCTTTCCATTACACCAACTGTAGATTCTTCTTCGTGCACATCTTCGGGCTGGAGACCTTGCACTTAGGTCCTTTAGGGACAGGGTCTCTAAATTCTCGGTTGCAACTCTTCAAGCCCTCATGGAACAATTTTGTGTACTAGGACCAGAATTTTTAAGAAATAAAATAGGGAAGAAAATACTTGAGTCACTTGCACATGGAGAAGAGGACTATTAATTTTGTGTCAAATCTGTATCAGTGAAACGGGTAGGAGTATGTGCACGGGTGGGTGTTTGTGTGCACACCCAACACGCTCATGGGTATATACTGGGCCAAACTATACTTCCTCCTGGGGTGTCCGTGAGGCACGTTTGAAGGCAATCAGCCGGGAGAGGTCTCTCCAGGATGGTGCCGAAAAGGCTGGGGAAGTCCGGAGACCTCAAGTCGCTTGACACAGAACATCTTCGCGGAAGCATCATCTTGAAGACTTCATGTCCTGGAGTTGTTTTCTGGTGGGTTGTGTTCAAACACAAAAAAGCCTGCTCCCGAACCTCTGTCAACTGTTGCTCAAGTTCCTGCGGGCTAAGCTTTGTCTTGCTAAGTGTAAAGTTTCTCATCTCTTTTGGCAAAGTACTTACGACAGCCTCTAAAAATATTTTGAAATGACTTTAGAAAGCTGGATGGGGCTGCTGCGGGGTTCGGCATGGTTTTCCACATCAAACCATTTCAATCATCAGTTAGATGTTTTCCCTTAAGGTTCTTTGGGACGAGTATTTATATTTCAGGATAAAACCAGGTGGGTTTCCTGGACGAATGCCTCTTTTCTTTTCCTAGTTTGGGGGACGCCCAGAATGTGTCCTTGCAATCAGCCCACCCACAGCGTTCTCTGCGCTAAGCGCTCAGCTGCTTCACAAACGAGGAGCAGTAAGATGGGGCTGAAAGAGTATTTGCAGAAATTTAAAGCTAAAACTACATGCAGAGTCAAAGAGCAGAGACCACCTCGATGTGTAACGCCGTGAGAATCGGGACCGGGGCCGGTTTCCTGGAGGCCGCACGTCTGGGTGTGACACTGCGGCCCCAAGCGACGCTCCAGACCACCTGCATTTGTACTCTGGGCCTGTCCCCTGCCCCTCCCGGGTCTGCGGCCTCGGCCAAGCTGGCTCATCTCCCTGAGCCTCCCCTTTCCCATCTTCAGAGTGGGCCACCATGCTGCCATCTACCCCGTAGGCTGGCTATAAGGCTTACAATCAGGTATCGGGGGTAGATACTCGTCTCATTGGAAGGATTTGTTAAATGTTATTTATGATCACGGGGAAGTCATTAAAATGATCATCTGGGAGGCTGTGTAGAAAGATGGAAACGACCAGAATACGGAGTGTTAAGAACCCAATAATGTGAACCTTACCCGTCCTCAGTCCTGTGCTCCTCCAGCCCCCTCCCTCTTCCCCCAGCCCCTCATATTCAAGTTCAACCATGTCTTGTGGACATTGTCTCTGTCACAGCGTCCTGTCCTTCCTGCCCCAGCGTCCCGTCCTTCCTGCCCCACTGCCTCCACGGCCGCTGCCTAGGCCCAGGCCCTCATCCCCTGTCACTCATCCTATCAACAGTTTCCTGGTTGGTCTTTTGCCTCTAGGCTCCCAGTCCCTTCTCCTTTTTGATTAATAACTGATTTCATCGCTAGTTCAAATGGATGCTTTTTGCAGTTAATAAAATAAACCAAGAAGCATCTTACTAGCAAGTTACCTAACCTCTCCGTGCCTTAGCTTGCCATTTGCAAATGGGAGTAGTAGGCGTCTCTGCTTTTGGGGATTGATGTGAGAAACAAAGGGGCGAGTGCAGGGAAGCCCTTGGAACCGTGTCCGGTTTGCAGTGTGCGTCTCACTCAGGTGAGTGCTTCCCCAGGGGGAGCTGCTATCACTGGGCGGCTCTGGCCCAGGTGAGGCCATGCTTTCAGGGTTCTGAGTCGCAGGGGCCCCACAGATGAGCCCAAAGTCCCACGTCTGTGGCATAGGAAACAATCTGGGTAATTGCCCCTCCGGACACCTCCCTCTGCTCCCGCAGCAGGTGACGCTTTATGCAAGAGCTGGAGTTCAGTTATAGGAGAAGTGTGTTTATAGCCAAGAAGAGGATGATTTTTTTATCTCTGAGGTCCAGAAGAGGTGCATAACGACGGCTGGTGGAGCCTTTATTTTCCTGAATCGAGGCAGAAGCCTGTCATCAAGACGGCAGCTAACGAGGTTATTAATAATATCCCTTTGGGGCGGGAAAAGCCTTAGGGGACTTTCCTGACCAGTCCCTGGGCTTCACCCCAAGTCTGGGAGGAAGGGGCCTTTGAGCTTATCTCAGATTTGAGTGTCCATCGTGCGTGGGCCTCTTCATAGGACGCATTTCCAGACACTGGTCACCCCCCCCCCCCCCGGGAGAACTGCCCAACCGTTGCCGGGAAGCAGAAACAAACACGTCCCCATCAGCCTCAGGACCTGTGTCCGACGACAGGCGCTGACACTCAGGCACAGATTTCTTTCATCTCAGGTGGACACATCTTGACTAAAACATGAGACATTTACCAATTCCAGGTTCCAGAAGCACACCTCGGGCTCCGACCACCTAATCCACGAGGGCGGGCAAACGGGGAGTTCCAGGTCAACTCGTTTTTTGTTTTTTTTCTCCTTCCTAAACAATAAGACAGGGCTGGGAATGTCTGTGTGGCATCCTGGTGCCTGGGGTTTGTGGCCGATCTTCCTTTTTTCTCCTTTTTAGGATTTTGGTCGGACAACAGCTGTGTCTCCTCTGCGGGTCTGTCTGCCTTAGCTGCTTGGAAGTTAGTCCGAGGTAGAGAATCTGAGGGCAGCTCCACGACAGGCCCGTCGCAGACTAGCCCCGGAACTTTTACACCTTAGAATACGGGGTGCATATTGTGACCCATGCTTCTCCTCAAGAGAAATAAATGAATAATGTTGGAAACACGGACACACACACACACACACACTCACAGACATTCACACAAGATGCTTTGTGTTTTGCTCTTTTTTTTTTTTTTTAGTTTCGGGCTTTGTTTAAAAAAAGTTTGGAGCTATTATTTAAAGTAGCCAGAGAGGGACAAAAAAAGTCTGTTGGACTTCAACAGCCCATCTGACAACACTTAAGTCTCTGGTGCGTCTTCCTGGGCTACGTAGAGTCCGTCATGTGCAGTTTCATGACCAAACGCTGCTTGGTTACGAGGTCAAGGTGCTTTGAGGCCAGGGATGAAGCTGGCCTGCCAGCGAAAGAAGAGGACAGAAGACCACCCCCGTCCAGGCCCCGCGAGTAGTACGGGCTGACCCTGCCCCTTCACCGTCTGGCTCTCTTGCCAAGAGCAGCCCGGCTGCCTGGCCATCCCGGGTCTGGCTTTTGTCCTTCGGCTGTCATTCCTGTCATTTCCAGTCATGTGGAGGAGCTACTGGAAAGGGAGAAAATGGTTTCTCTATAAAGGCTGCAAGCCTTCCAGCAAACCTGACAACAGTCCTGGTTTTGATCTATCTGGAGGCCATGTAGCTGGGCATTACTTAACTTGTCTGAAATGGTCAGTCCGAATTTAATGAGAAGCATGGGGTGCTGTAAATCCAGGGGGTGAAAACCAAGCAAAGGAAAATGAAGGCCAAATATCGGAAAATTTCCCGGTCATGAGCCTGGAATGAGGAGAGGGTGAAGTGTGGTTGCTGTGGTCAGTGCCTGACTTAGACTGGGGAGAGGTGGAGAGAAGCCCAAGGTGGACTTCTCCCATGAGTCCCCACTGGGTTCGCTTAGCAAATGCGCTCACCTGCTTCACCGCTCCCCACATCTGGTTCAGGAAACGCATGCGAAAAGCGAGTCAGGTGCGATACATTTAAAGATGTCTATGATTCTGACCACTTCCACTGGGGGCAACAAAGAGTCTCCCCACTATCCCTTAAAAGTCTGGCACTAGGTGGGAGGCTTCTCCCTGTTTACGGCGGGGCAGAGGGTAGACTGGTCGTGCTCCATGACCTGCCGGCCCCCATCCACTCCCGGCCTTCCTCTGCCTTCCCAGCTCTCTGCCCAGCAGCCGGACGGCCTACAGATAACACCTCCTGGCTTTCCTTTGGTTTGGCCAACAGGTGGTACCAGACGGCCCTGAGGCAAGACAGGGGAGAGGCGGGGGCATTCATTCCTTCTGTTCCCTCCCTGAGACCCTGCCTTCTCCAGCGGCTGCATTCTTATAGGACAGAGACCTGCAAACGTTTTCTGTAAAGGTCCAAAAAGTAGATATTCTAGGCTTTATAGCTTTGTAGCTCTAGAGGCAAACTCTGGAATAGTATGGGGGAACTTACAGAACCATTTAAAAAGGAGAAAAACCAGTCTTAGTTTGTGGGCCGCATAAAAACAGGTGTCAGGGCAGGTTTAGATGGCTGGTTCCCTCTCTATGGCCACAGCTCCCACTGGGTGGCCTCTCCTCCTGGCCACTGGCTCCGATGGCACCATCTCCCCTCCTTGTCCCCTAGGCCTGAGGGTGCAAGAGCTCCCACTGCCACCTGGCTGTCTCTGTGAGTTCCCACTTCACATTAATCCAGCGGTTGTGTCTGAGGGGACAACGGGCTGCGAACGCTCACGTGGGTCTGCTTGCGGAGACCTCTGGCACATGGCTGGGGTCATGGTCACGGTCTCTTGGCCAGGTGCCAAGGTTATTGCCCTCGGGGACCCTCCTACAGAAGCCTGGCTGGGACCTTTGGTGACAGTGTCCTCATGGGGCTTGTTCAATCCCAGCCTGCTGGGCCCCACCCCCCAAAGTTGTTGATTTAGTAGCTCTGGGTTGGGCCTGAGAATGTGCATTTCCAGCAAGTTCCTGGGGGAGGCCGATGCTGCTGCTCTAGGGACCACGCGATGAGAACCAGCAGCTCAACACAGTGATGAGGGAGGAGGCCCAAGAGCACGAGCTGTGGGGCGGGGAGAGTAAATGGAGGCAAATGGAGGGCTATGGCTTAGGGAGTCTGGATGTTAAAAAAAGGGGCGCTGGGGGGAAAAGGAGTTCCCCGGATGAGGAAAAGTAAGCACATGGCGATGGCCTGCGTGCCTTTGAAAGCCTTTTGTGAGGCTCTAAGGCATTAGGCCTGGGAACCTGCATTTTGAAAGCTCTCAGGGTACCGCTGATACTCACCCAGGCTGGAGAACCTGGGTGCGGAGTATCTGGCAGGTCCCAGCACGTCCTAGGTGTGCCACAAATCCTCGCTTTGAGTGGATACCAGTTCCAAGTGTTTTTAGATTCCTAAATCTGGTCGTTCGTCCCCCTATTTATTTCATAAAACTCGGTCCTAAGCCACCAGTTCGTAGAGGAATAACATGCTCTCTCGAGCAGAAATTGGATTCCTCAAACGGAATTAACGTTCTTTCAGAATCCAAGATTACAGGAATGACAACCTGGCTGTCACCAAGTATGTCGTGGGTTAGTCACAAGGTACAGATTCCTAAAAACGACACAATAGAAAATTCCCTTTCTTGTCCATCTCGGAGCCTCTGCTTGGCTCCTTCCTGTCTGCACACACACGCACGCCACTGCATGTTGTGCATGAGAAAATAATTAGATGCAAACAGCTGTTAGGCAAGCGAGCAACGTTTCGCCCACATCTTTCCCGAGTTCAAGCCATGGCCCGGAGGGGGCGGGGCGGCGGGGAGGGACCTATCTCAAAAAAGAATCTCCTCGCTTTAAACACAGCAAACCGAAGGTGAAAACACCCCGCAGTTAGCGTGAGCACGAGCTAGCCAGCTTGGCCGAGAAGGGGCGACTACCAAGGACGCCTCTCTCCATCGTTTCATAGGGTTATTTCCTTTGATTTCATAGGACAAGGGCTGCTCTAAGGTTAGCACGTAACGTAGTGAATGACGAATGTTATTTTTGCTCTCGTCGGCAGAGGGGGAAAGCCGCGTGGGCACACGGGGGCACGTGCGTGGTGGGAGCTGGCTCTTCCATGGGGTCTTCCATTGGGGCCTTGCAATGGGCCCAGTTTCTGTCTGCCGTGTAGAAGCAGAGGAAGATCAAGAGGAAGAGGAAAGAAGCCTTCAGGCAGCATTACTTACCCTCTCTGGCTCACGTACACTTTCTAATAAGCCAAAGAGGTTTAAGTTCTGGAGCTGTGGGGGGCAAGAGAGACAGTGGAGGAAAAAAGGGGTTTTGCTCATGACTGGGAGAGCGAGTGTGAGCTCCATGGCCAGGGCCTGACACACGGGCAGGAGGTTTGGATAAAGGGAATGGGCTCGTGTCGCGGCAAGAGGAAGAGGGATAAGGCCTCCAGGGGAAGCTGCCACTTTGGTTAGGGAGTGGGCCCTTCTACCGAGCACGTGGGGAGGTGTCACAGAGACGCGTGGCTGTCTTCCGGGGTCACTACCCCGGTCTCCCCACTCACCGTCCCCTTGCATGCCGCTAGGTTGCCAGCCTACTCTCAACTTTGATACTGTGGGAACGGAGAGAGGAAGTATCTGTTCTCAGAGGTCCGTGATTTTAGAAATGTGTTCGTTTGTGATAATCTGGAATTTCGTTTGGTATCTCATCACGTCGAGAGTCTGATTCTTACTATGGAAGTGTTTTATCCGGCGTGATGATGGATTTCTGGGTAGAAAGAGGCATACCTTGATCGGGGAGTACCACTTCCGGGGCGAAGAGGGCCGTCGCAGGTTGTTGTTGAGATTTCGAGGTTCGGGGAATTCGTATTCCTGCTCTGGCATCTTGACTCTGGCATTCTTTGCCTTTTCCAACTTAGCGCCTTCTTCGGTGGAACCCTTTTCTCCCCAACGAACCTAAAATAAACGACGGATAATAAAGCAAAATGAGAAAATAAAGTGTGACAGCCCCGGGGAATGGGCATCGTACATACATGCGTGATGTGTGCTGTGAGTGCTCCCCACTCCCCAATTCCTTTGGGTTTTGAGGGCCAGGGAAGAGGAGGGCATGGAGGAAGGCAAAGGGGAAGGGTTGCAGGGGCAGAGAGAGCAAGCCGGGCAGATGGGCGTCTAGGGGAGGAGCTCTCCAGGCTGCGGGGACAGCACGTGCCAAGGCCCCACAGGCCCGGGTAAGAAAGAACTTGGGATTTCTTTCCAGTGAGAGAGGAAACCATCGGGGGGTTTGGGCAGATGAGTTTGAGCAGAACTACTCTGACTCTGTGGTGGGCGACATACGGGGGAGCCCAGTTAATGGGGGTGTACGTGCCACGTCTCCACTGGATGCCTAATGATCCACATCCCCGTCAGACCTCAGGTATGAGTCTTCACCAGTTTCACCCGGTTTGCCAGCCCGAAAATAGATGTGAGTACATGCAGCGGTGTTCTCACCTCCATCCTTTTAATGCCTCCAACGCCTCGCCCACCATAGTACGACGCATCTACCGTAGGCCACTTTTTCTTGGGGAGACCGTCATCGTCTTCCTCCTGCAGAAAGATCGCCATACATGAAGGAGGCGAAGCACAACTGCTCCATGTCTGAGTCCACTTTGGCAGAGTGGGTGGGAGTCGACTGCCTGGGTTACTCCCCAGAGCTTCTGGGGCCTTCCTTGGGACAAGTCACTGAACCTTTCTGGGCTTATCTCCCTTAACCGTAGAGTGGGGGGTCAAAGCAGAACTACCTGGTTAGGTGGCAGCACAGTCCTGGGGGCCGTTCCCTTGTACATCCCTCCTCTTCTGTCTAATCCCATCTAGAGCTGATGACTTTATGTCTTCATCCCCGACTGTTCTGAACCCAAATGTTGACTTGACATTGACGTCTCCGGGGTGGGGGCTAATAACCATCTCGAGGATCCCACATCCTCATCTTAAACCTGCTCCTCCTATGGTTGTCCCCGCTGCCTGGAGCCACCCTTACATCCTCTCTCCCCCAGTGCATCTCAGCTTGCCAGCAAATTTCTGTTGACCTTACTCTGGAAGACCCCAAGTCTCCATCCCCACCCCACCCCACTGGTCCCAAGCCCCCTGCACTTTCTCCAGGAGACTGCAGTAGCGCCCTAACTGTCCTCCCTGTCGTGCTCCTCGCCTCCAGTCCGGTCTTCACAGAGCAGAGAGGAAACCCCCGAGCCCAGCTCTGCCCTGCAAGCTCAGGCCTTCGCTCGCCTCCCCAGCCTGCTTCCTTAGCACGCCCCCTCCGCCTCCCTGCACTCCAGCCTGCTTGCCCCCCTCTCTCTCCCTCAAAGACTGAGCATATTCCTATCTTGAGGACTGTGAACAAGCTGTCCCAGGAATGCTGTCCCCCTGCCCTTCTCCTGGCTGGCTCCTTCCTATGGCTCCTCAGAGGCCTTCCCTGGACGATGTCCGACGTCCTTCTGAAGTAGCCCCAGTCTCTTCATCCCATCAATCTGTTTCAGTTTCCATAATGGATCCCACCATCGCCTCGTATTTATTTACTGTTGGTCTGTCCAGGCTGGAATGTAAGTTCCATGGAAGCTTCTGTTTATTTGTCCTGTTTACCATTGCATTTTTAGCCTTTCGAATGGCACCTAGCATACGGGAGGTACCCAAGAATTATCTGCTGAGTTTACAAACACATGAAATGAAACCATTCAAATAGAGCAGTTAACTCAGTGTCTGCAACTTATGGCTCAGTGACGGGAAGTTGGCCCTTCTTGTACTTCTTAAGATGAATGGAGAAAACAAGAGGAACTTGGAACTTTATGGATGGGAACGGGAAGGATAATTAGCAAAACTGTTCCTTAACTCAGCCCTGTAGTTAATCCTGTGGAGGGGAGAAAAATACCATCACCTACACTCGTGGACGGGCCACAGGGTGGTGGCAGGATTCGTCTCCTGGGTGAAGAAAGGAAGCTGGAAAAGGAGTCTCTGCAGAGCCGAGGAGGAAGCCAAAGAGGCCAAAATTGCTCAGAACAAAGGCCTGCGCTTCCTGCAGCCTGCATTGGCGGGACCGGCGCGTCAGGGGCTCAGAGGGGAGTCCCAGGTGGGCCCGACTCTCCCAGCGTGTGGAAGGGGGCCTCGCACGCAGGAGGCAGGGAGCCGAGCAAGGTCAAGCGGCCAGCGGGACAGGGAGCCAGGGGTGACCAAGCAAAGCAGCCACACACTGACGCATTAGAAGACTCTCTGGGTGACCTGCTGTGCTTGGGATGGGCAGGCTTCTTTTGAAAAGAATTTTAAACGTTTTATACGCCTTAAAGGACATGATCGCAGCAGACCAGGGCATGTGCAACATCTGGGCAGCTAATACTTGGGTTGGTCTGTCTGCCTTTTAGAAACAGATCTGTCCTCCTTCACTATGGGACGGTGGGCCGTGAAGGCACAGTGGATCCGTCGCCCCTGGTATCCTAGGTCCCGAGTGGAGCCTGGCGCACGGGAGGTGGTCACTGAGCGGGGACCAAACCTGCCATAAGCAGCAGCTGAATTATGAAGCCTTTATGATGCATGTGCCAGTCGCTCTTCCAAGCGCTCTACATGCATCAACCTCCTCATCTCACAGCGGGCAGCGCGGTAGGTGGTGCTATTCGGTCCGTTTAAGGAAGAGACGGGTTCAGGGACTCGGGTCACCCGGCTCCTGGGTGGCACAGCTGCATTCGAGCCCAGGTAACCTCACTCTCGTTTGTTCCTCAGTGTCGGCAAAGGTCTGGGTTTTGTCCTTTGGGTTTTGCTGTCCCAGTCATTTGACGGTACCCCACGAAGGCTACTTTTCTACCTCTCTCCCCTCGTACTGCTATTTTTGAGGCTTTATAACTGTAAGATGTGATAAAGTAATAAAACCAAAGGGCCCCAAATATAAGTTCACAGTATTTTGCCTCTTGATAGAATTTCGGAAGGCTTAGGATGTTAAACCCAGAGGCTCAGGTATCTCAGGTGTCTCAGACCTGGGGCTCAACGATCCCTAGGTGGGTGCCTGTGGGTCAGCTATGAACTACGGCTTCACCGCTGGTCTCGTCAAGTTTTCCAAGAGAGATCGATGAAATGCTATGACCCAAAACTCAACACAGCAGCACCAAGAACATAAGAAACTCCAAAAATAAAGCTGTTTTATTCAACAGGGAACTGAAATGGTCTTATGAGTCTCCTAATTTTTTTTTTTTTTTTTAAGAACATTGGAGACCACTTCCTGGAGCCTTTTCATTGCACAGTCAGATCTGGAGAAACGAAGGGACCAGTGGAGTTGCCGTCCTGTCCTGGTGCCTGATGCCCGTCCCCTGCCCTTCCTCAAGCCCTCCCTCCCACCAAGGACTTGCCCTAGGCTCTGGTCTCCGCTCTCCCGAGCATATGCAGCAGGCGCTGGCCTTCCCACAACAGGAAATGCCAGGGCTTCATCTGCTCCACCAAGCCTGCCGTGTCATCCCCTGACCCGGGCTTGCCTGCCAAGCTCAAACAACAACAGCAAAGACAACACAAAGGCCCGGGGTCTGACCGACGGGAGAGTCAGAATTTCCCTGCAGTTACCATGGCTCTGTTTACACATTCTAGAGGCCGGAGGGTTTTGCAATCTTCAGAAGAGAAGGGAATCTTTGATGTGTCTTTTCTTGTGGCCCAAAGCTGATGGGGTGAGATCACCGTCCCCAGCATCCCCGCTAAGAACCTCGGCGGCACCTGAAGCGAATCTCCACATTGGATGAGGTGCAGAGTGTGTCCTGGGCCCTGGTGACACTGCCCTCGAGGACGTGGCGGGGTGGGAAGAGCCACCGGCACACAGGCCGATCCTCTGGCGTCCGCCAAGGACAGGCTGACTAAGGCTGCCCGTACCGCGGGAGCCAAGTGGCAGGAACGGAGGGCGACTGCCAGACCCGCCTGGGGCGGGGCGCTGAGGGGGTACCTGCACCCTAACCTGCGCCTGCACTGTTGGGCCTCGGAGGGTGTTGTGAGGGGTGCTGGGGTGGGGGTGGGCACCGGTTAGCAGGTGAGGACATGGGGTAGGGCAGGAGCCAGAGGAGGATCCCGCAGAGCCCGGAGCCACCGCAGCCTCTGGGGCGGGCTGGCTTCCCTTGGGGACAGTGCACTTAAACTCCAAAGGCCGCGGTGGCCGGGACCAGGAGCGGGCCGGGGAGGCGAGTGCGTTCCTCGGGTGGCAGGTGCCGCTCCGCCTGCCCGTCCCCAGCAGCCCTGCTCCGGGCCCACAGCGCCACCCAGCCTGCGCTCGCACTGGCCCGGCCCTAAGGGGGGGCCCTAAGCGGGGGGCCCTAAGGGGGGGCCCTGTGGCACCCGGCACTGTGCTCCACCAGCCTCCCAACTGCGCTGCCTCCTGCCTCCCGCTGGTGTCCCTGAGAGCAGCAGCTCTTCTGCATTGCCCCCCATGCTCCCCGATGCCCCCGACGCCCCCCGATGTCCTTCGATGCTCCCCGATGCCCCCCGATGCCCGGGATCCCGGGCTCGAGGCACTGCTCTGCCTGCAGAAAGGGACGAGTAACCGAACCGAGCCTGAGGACACAGGTGGGCCTGACCTCCCGCGGAACCGCGACCCAGCTCCCGCGACCCAGCTCCCGCCCTCGGGACAGGCAAGCCAGGGCCCTTTATTCGTCTGTTCCTTCATTTACTCTCTCAAGCGACTGCAGCTGAGCCACCGCGGAGACTGCTGTATTTTGAGAAAAATGAAGAGAACAAAAAGAATAAAGCTGCCAAAAAGATCGTCTGCATCGATAGAAGAGCGTGCTCTGTGAGGGCGACGACATAGGACCCAGGCCACCGAAACTCCCAGACCCACCAGGCCCTGCAGCGCAGATCCCCAAGTAGAAGCGTCTCTTCCGAGGTCTCTGGGGCTAAGCCGAGAGGTCACCCTCAGTGTCAGCTCGGGGAGGAACTCCTAGCAGCGAACCGGCAAGTCGGAGAAATCCAACGACACTTGTCTTTGTCGCGGCTAAGCTACCAGCTTTCCAGTCTGAGCTGCATTTAACATGTCACGACCCCACGTCATATCTGTTCACGCCGCGCAGTGATTAAGGATCCAGGACTGTCCTGGATTCTAACACGAAGAAGAGTGTATTTACTTTTTTTTTTTTTTTTTTTTTTCCGTAGTGGTGTTCCTTTTTTAAAACTATTGGAATAGAGAATACTGAATTCTGGGCATGTTCTAGGACTTCTGCTTGGAGCGTACGTGTGTGGGGGTGGGTGGGCGTGAGCACGCATGAGAGCGCGTGTTCCATGTCCACTGGAGAGACGAAGCCTGGCAGTAGCGTGGCTCTTAACCCCTGCAGAACGGGAGGCTACTCCGGCTGGCCTTGTAGACCCAGCTGTGAAGGGCTTCAGTGTGTCTGGCCCTACACAACTTACGTGCTTTTCCCACAGCTCGGTTTTGCCACCTAAAAAGTTCTCGCCACAGAGAAGTTAGGACGAGTGAGCGTGGTCACCAACCTGGAAATAAGCTCGTGACTCAACGCCAGGGGCTTGCTGTTGGTTGTAGGGCCGCCCGCTGTCAATGCCTCTACTGTGCATCCAGCCTTCGCCCTCCCGCCCCACATAGTCCCGGAATCCATGAAAGGTGACTTGGAACCAGAGCAGCAGATGAAGCCCTCCGTTACTGGCTCCCCCTTAAACCGCCAACAAGTTGGAGTAGCTGGAGGCTTGGCGGGGAACGCTGCTCCCTCTGCTGCCAATTAGAGAAGACGCTCAACCCAGGAACCCCCCCCCACCCCCCTTGGTCGTTAAAACTGAGCTTTCTTGCTGTCATCGAGGTCTTGACATTTCAAGTCCGTGTTCTCTGTCTTCTCCTTGAACAGAAGGATCCGTGTTGGTTGCTGGGAATCTCACACTTTTTTATGTCACGCATTTCGATATCCCCCACCGTGGAGGGGGCTCGTTAGGAAGTCGTGTTCATTCTGCGTCTAGCTATTTACATAGCAGAGATGTCTCCCTTAGGACCTGATGCTTATAGAATGGATGGAAGTTCGGATCATTAATGCTGAACCCGTTCCCATACATGGCAGGGCCATTGATTGAGGGTCACACGCTGCGAGAAGCTCTTGGGGGATAAGCCCAAGATTAGTGAGATTTAGATCCTGACCTTCAAGTGGCTAATGATCCTGAACTCTGATGCAGAAGAAAAGGTCAGTCCTGTACTCTGGAAGGCGGAGGAGGCCGAAATGAAAAACTGGTCCTGATGGGGAGAATTCCGGTGTGTTTTGTGGAGATAAGTAGCACAGGAGCTGTGCCTGAAGGGCTGGTGGGATGTGAATGCAGGAAGCTGGCGAGGAGAAGGTTCTAGAAGTCTAGATCCAGACCGTGATTTTCAGGGCACGGTGTAAGATCCTTTGTAGGGCTAAATTATGTTATCTGTTCCCTGGGGGAATCTCTTTCTTTCTTTCTTTTTTTTTTTTTTTTCCTGCTGAAACGTCTTAAGAAGGAGATTCAGGGGATCCCCGGGTGGCTCAGCGGTTTAGCACCACCATCAGCCCAGGGCATGATCCTGGAGACCCGGGATCGAGTCCCACGTCGGGCTCCCTGCATGGAGCCTGCTTCTCCCTCTGCCTGTGTCTCTGCCTCTCCCTCTATCTCTGTATCTCTCATGAATAAATAAATAAAAATCTTTAAAAAATAAAAAAAAGAAGGAGATACGGGCTGCTTGACTCCCAACACCAAGGAACCATCAGAGCCAACCCACAGGCTGAGTGATCATCAGCGCAGCCTGCGGCCCGCCCCGGCCAGACCCTTCAGGTCTAACACAACCCTTTAGACCTCGAGTCCCCCAAGGTTGTCCTTCTGTTTCAGAAACCAGGTGTGTCTTCTTCAGGTGAAAGCAGGACTTCTACAGAAATATTAGCTGAAATTCGGTGGTTTTGGGTCAGTCATATCCCACAGTCTTGCACCTAAGTCCCCCCGCGTATTTCGGCCACAGCGGTTGCCAGGCCACCTTCCAAAGGCAAACGCGAAGTCAGCACCAGAAGAAAGAGAGACAACTAAACGCCCCTAACTGAACACAAAGGAGGGGGAGGGAACATTCTTCACCTCAGGCCAAACAGAGACCCTTCATCAAGCAGAAGCTTCGTGCCCTATTTCCCTCTGGGAGCACGAGACAGCTGCACACAAGAGAAACACAGCCAAACTGGAACTCGCCACTTGGAGGATTAAGAGAAAGTCTTTTGTGGATGTAAAGAGGGTTTTATCCCCCCTCCCTCCTCTTTGCAAAGCAATGTAATTTCCTCCCTTGATTTCTGGGCAGAAAGTTTGCATTCCAGCAATATGTGCTCTAATTGATTGCAGCTATTAAATCCCTTGGCTTACGAGCATATGGTTCAGGCGAGAACAGCCCCGTGGAATGTTAAATTCGATCATTATTCTCTCTGTCTGCAGGGAACTGGACAAAGGCACGGGGAACAGGAATGGTGAGGGGGCTGCGCTCGGTTAGCGCACACAGACTTGAGGGACTGAGGGCATTGAACTTGAATTCTCACGTCTCTAGCTTTTGACTCTGCTACGTTTTCAGTCCCGTACCCTGGCTTCTAGGTTGGCGAGTGACGCATCCCGGGAGGCCCGCTGCTTCGGGAGTGCTCAGAGGAGCAGGAAAGCTTTCAGCGGGGTGCTCCTGCCCGGGGTGCTCCTGCCCGGGGTGCTCCTTCCCACCGGCAGCCTTTAACGTCTCTGCCAGGTTTTACCCCAGGCCAAGCTTGCACCAGAACTGCTTGGTGGCCAATTAGTGGCAGAGTCTAAGATGCTTTCTCCTCCTTTAAATGATGAGGATTTGAGGAGAGCAAGTTCAGCATATTAGCATATCCGCCAATATATTTTTATTACGGCCTGGCAAATCTTTAGGTAACGTTGTCTTAAAGAAAAATGGAATACCTCCACAGCGGGCTGTTCCTGGAATCCCTAATTGTTTGGAAAATGTATCAAATGTGCCCTGATCTACGTACATGAAGCATAGGTCCCTGCAGGGAAGAGAGAAACCTAAAGGGCCTGTCTTAGAGGAGAAAACTGTATCGAGGAGCATCCTTGTGTTTGCACCTTTGCAGGTGGAGAACCCTCCCATACCATTCGGTCCGCGGCTGCCGGTTCAGCTTCGGGAAGGACCCAAGGCTGCCCTCCCTGCTCCCTCAGGTGCAGCGGGAGCCTGGGCCCGACTCAGCTCTGCTTTGTGGGGGCCTGAGTGCTGGGCCAGCCCTGCCAGCTCTCTGCTCCACTTGACCACCCGCCCCACCTGGCTGCACCCAGCTCCAGTCACTTACCTCACTTTCCTCAGCAGGGGGCGGAGGGACCTCCTTGATAATCTGAAAAAGAAAAAAAAGAAAGAAAGAAAGAACAAGTCAGTGGAAATCTCTGGCGACCTGTTCTCTAGAAGCACCTTGGGAGCGTGGCCGTAGTCACCACAGTGATGGGCCCTTGCAAGGACGGCTCCGTCCGTGCCATGATGTGTCCTTCTGGGCAGAAGAGCTCAGTTACTTAGAGCGTGATCCCGACCCTGGGTTCCCCTTTCAGTGGTGCCTGCTTTATACAGAGAACAAAAAAAATGTTCCTCCAGTGACAGTTTCCTCTCTCACCGCCCAGGTAGCAAATTTGCTGTCTTGCAAATTTATTCACTCCTACATTCATCCAGTCATCCGTGCGTCGAATCCTGTATCTGTCCATGCAACCACGTGCAGGTATGAGAGGAGATGGTGCTGCCCAGATGGGTCAGCTATGGCCCGCACCCAGGGTGCTGGCGGTCTCTCTGATGCCCCTGGCCCCGAATGGTACCCACCCAAGGAGGGAGGGCATGATGGGTCAGGCACACCAATTCCCGGCAGAGGGTGGCAACCAGGGGGTCTTCGGGGGTTTCTTTCAGGGCCCTGACATTTAAGGGGTACAAAGATGCCAACGACGATATTATAAGAGTATGTTCTGCAACCTGCCCATCATCAGGGCTGAAGAGAGCTATGTGGTCACTCTGGGCATGGAAAGCAACCAGACCCCCTTCTAAGCAACGAGAGGGCGACGGACACATGGGAGGAGGAGAGCTGGGTGACAGCGAGCAGTGGCTCCTCCTGCTTGTCCCCAGCTTGTACAGCTCGTTCGTACCAGGAAAGCCTTTGCAGTTAACAGGATTGAGTCTTTTACAAAGCAGCTTGGCCATGACCTACTGGGACTCCACCGCGTCCCCTGGAGCCTCCCTCCTCTTACCTCAAGCTTAGAATTTTGGGTCCCCTACATGCAGTGTCTTCCTTGGAAGATTCTGGTGAATAGAGAGCTCATTACATGTCTCTATATGTCCTAGTGCCAGGATAGGTGCTCACGCACTGCCCACAGGACCGACCGGATCCTCAGTCTTCTCGATGGAGAGCATTCCTGGCTGCTGACCTGGCTCCTACTGGGCCTCAGGTCTTCCTCACCTCTCCCTCCTGAACGCATGTCTCCTTTGCCTGGAGGATTTGGGGGCCTCATCGGGGCTCTGATCCCCACTGCTGTCACCCACACTACCATCATCCGTAGTGTCATCTCTGTATGTTGAGACAGGCTACTGACTTGAGGTCATAGTAGCACCAGCCAGGGAACGGAGACTCTAGTCATCTGAAAGGATGGCATTCAATTAATTTAAGAGGGAGAGGTTAAGGCCTCTGGGGTTCCAAGCCATCATTTCATTTGCCCCCACTTCCTGGCCACTGTGGGAAGTCTGCTGAGGGTCTTTGGAAAGCGTGAAGCCATGGTTTTGCTCACCCACTCAACACTGGCTCCGAAATCCTTACAGAAATCTCTGGGGAGGGCCATTACTGTCCAGTGTTGACTTCCCACCGTCCCCGAGGCGGTGAGGATTTTTCAAACAGGAAACTGGGGGGGGGGGGGAGACGCTGAGGAGCTGGGGGCAGCAATCTGGAACGCATCTTTTCTCTTAGGGCAGGGTTGGGAGGGAAGTGAGAGGGAGAGCAGGATATTGAGGAAACACAGACAGATGTTGACCAAGTGCTGTGGGCAGTGCGCATGGCACATACGCTGGGCATACGGACGTTCTGCGTAGAGCAGCTGAGCGTTTGTCTTCCCAGCGCTGCCGCTTCCCCACCCCCTGCATGCAAGTAGCACGGCGCAGTGGTCTCATGTGACTCCCAGGCCTGCTTTTTTTCTGATGATGAAGATCTGGCAGTCCTTGAACCTCCCTGAGCTCTACTGTTCTAATCTGTTAAGTGGGAGTAATGTAATCTCGTAGCGTCATGATGAGTAATAACGTTTGTAAGACATCTGGCATAGAGGGGGTGTTTGATGAATGGTGCATGTCATTATTATTATTGTTCTCCTTCCCCTTTCTTTCTCTTCTCCTTTCTCCATCTCTCGCTTCTATTATCCCTTTAATGAAGGTGTCACTTAACCCCCTGCATATACTAACATACTAATGACCATGCGGGGTGGCTTCCATAGAATGAGTAGGGCAGGCGGCTGGTTTTCAGACAGTGGTCCGGGGCACTCACAGTGCCCAGGGACTTCAGGGTGGTTGGCAGCGGGATGTCTCCCCGCATACACGTCGGCATGTGACACCAGCCAGGAAGTGCAGCAACTGGTCTACCACTCAGACCGACGCAACTGTGGTTGCCATTCGGTGTCACTTAGTATTTGTTGAATTCTACACCTAGCAATGTCCCAAGGGGGGCCCACAAGAGAATGCCAAAGTACACAGCTTATTAAGTATTAGTCAAGGACGGACTAATTTGTAATCCCAGGTTCCATGCTGACACACTGTTAAAGGGCACGCGAGCTTCTGGAAAAACGCCACCGTGTCCAGGTAACCAGGATGAGGCACCTCTTGTCCGGCCTTACTAGTTGGGTGCCGGGGGTTTTGAGCAGGAACGTGGAGGAAGTCTTGCCATTGCTTGAAGCTCTACCCCCACCGGTCCTCCCCGGGGACAGGGAGCAGCTCGCCATAGGATAGCAGGAGAGCATTTCAAAGAATGATCCAGACGGGCGAGGTTGACGTCATTACATGATTATTCCAAGTCATGAAGCTAGACAGGCTCTCTGCGAGTGAGCCAAACCCCTGTGCCAAGGGCATAACATGGGCTCAGAGCGCTCTGAGCACAGGGACACGTCGGCCGTCTCCACCTCCACCCTCTGGAGGGCCAGGCCCATGCCTGGAAGAGCAGTTGGGCAACAGGCCGCATTGCTCTTGAGCCTGCGGTACCACAGTAGCCTTGAGGCACAGAGTGGCCCAGGACCCACAGGATAAAACATGCACGGCGCCCACCCCCCGAGGCCTGCATGGTGCGGCCCCCACCTTTCCTCCTCAACCCCCTCCACCCTCCCCTTAACTTTCTGTGCTCCATCCTCTTGGTCACCTTCTTGCTCCTTCCATGCACTCTGCGGCTTCACACGAGCAGCCTAAGTGCTTTCTATCCAGCCCTACTTCGTCCCTGTGCATAACCAGGTTAACATTGACGCATCGACTCAGATCGATCACCAGGATATACACCTGCCCTCGAAGTCGCCCCTGACCTCACAGCACACAGGCAGCCTCTCCTCTGTGGGATCTTACATAACCCAGTGTCCTTTGCAGCACTTTGAGCTCTAAGTAACAGACGAATCCAGCAACTCTTTGGTTTCCAACTAGTATGACTCAAAAAAGTTTATTCCTAACGAGAATGCAGACTAGAATCAGCACTGAGCGCTGCCAAGCACAGGCCTGACCGGGCCCACTTCCTCTCCTAGAAGGTTCTGGGAGATTCCTCTTGGTCGTGAGTGGGTGCATCAGATCTTCTCCCCGTTGGGAGGGACAAGCAGAAGATGGCAAGGTTGAAGAACTCCGTAATACAGTGTCTCAAAGGACAACAATGAACATATTTATAGGATAATCCGGTGGAACGGAATGGGAGTGCCGGGGATCAAATCTGGGGATATTTTCGTACTTCTCCAGAGGCCAGCACCTCTCCTGCACTTACTAGCATCTTTAGCTTGGATATTTTGAATGGGCAGAAGGTGACCATTTGCTTCCTCAGGAGAAGTAGCCTAGAGATCCTCCTGCGTTGAAGGTTGGACTGGTGACGTAGAGAAGATAAAAAAATGAGACAGCATGTGGACTTTTGAATTCTATCCGTGTTTCTTTGCTATCTGAGAATTCCTTGAAATTGTGCCGTGAACCGGAAAAACGCCTCTGTCTCCTCCTACCAGTTTTAGCCATGTTTGTTGGGGCAGACATGAGGTAGGGCCAGATTTGATAGACCGTTACACGGATAAAGGAAAGAAAAGATCAGATAGGATCTTATTAAACTGGATCTTACTGGCAACTTCTCCTTGAGTCAAAACGAATGACAGTTGCACGCACACCTCTCAATCTGGCCACTGGGAGTGGGAACGAGGACGCCGTGGGCTCCGAGCTGGCCTGGTATGAACACGGCAAGAGGATGACGTACACCCAGATCCCGTGCGAGGCCTGGGAACTTCACTCTGGTTTTACGAGCCAATGTCACCTGTTTGGGTCTCTGTAATTAATGCTCTCTTTTAAAATTAATTTCATAAAATGTTAAGGTGAAATAAAAGCACCTGTTGAGTTTATTTTGCTTGTTCCCTCCCCTCCTCCAGTTTTGCTCCTTATTTGTATATTTTGACCTTTGCCACTTGTGTGCCCTTGCTAACCTCCTGCTACCGTCCGGTGCAATGGGAGGCAGAATGCAGCCCACCCAGTTTTTAACACAGGCGCCTCTCCCTTCTCCCAGCCCAGAGGAACACTAGATGTTCCACTTAAAGGCGTGAGGTCAGCGCGCTCACGAGGGGCAGGAGGATGCCAGGCCTGGCTGTGCCCACACGGTCCCCACCATCTCGACTTTGCATTTCTCCTGCGTATCCTTCCCGTCTCCTCTCTCTGACAGCAGCTGGGTGCAGGCCACGCTACAGAGGCTCATGTTAGACAGACGCTCATCGAATGGCATGAGAAGTGGGACAAAACTGGGGGCCTCCGGGATCCCCTTCTCCGTAGACAGTATTTAGTGACTCAGAATCCTTTCTCACATGAGCCGGGCGAGAGGCACCTCCTGCAACCCCCTTACACGGAGGGTGCCGTCCGGACAAAGGTCAAGAGAACTGCTTAAAAATACTAGTCTGTCAACAAAAGTCGGCACGCGTCCTCGCATTTGAACAAGCTCAGCGTCAGACTCCGCTGGGGGGCAGGGGCATCAGGAGGCTTCTTAAAACCTCGGTTTCGGGGCCGCACTGCACAGTTTCTCATTAGCAGGTCTGGAGCGGGGTCTTTGCATTTCTAACGAATCCTCCGATGACGTCTGGGCTCCGGCCGGGGGACCACACCTCGAGAATCATGAGTCGGCCTCCTCCTAACAGCGCTGCCCTCGACTGGATACGCGGGGGGGTGTTGTTGCTTCAGGTCACACCTTCCTGTTGAGGACACCGGCTCTGAAAGCGCTCCAGTCTAAACATCAGGATGTCCCCTGCTTTATTGTCGGGACCCGTGGGACCGCCAGAGCTGGAGGGTCCCGTTCTGGGGACATGGAACCGCCCCAAGGAGCCGCCCGGCTCTGCTCCCGAGCCCTGTCTTGCCCCCTGCAGCCGGCATCCGTGTGCAGAGCGCAGGGCCCGGAGCTTGGACCGAGCCCCAGGGTGGTCCCAGCCATGGGGGTCCCCGGGTCTCAGGGGCACGGATCCGAGCTTCGGCGGTGCGCACCGTCGGCAGTTGGCTCACCGAAGCGTGTCCTTCTCCTGCACTGGACCCCGGGCCCTAGGAGACACGGGCGTGCTTGGCCAGCTTCTGTCTCCGACACGTGGCTCGGGGTGTTCCTCAGTCCCCACCTCTGGGGACACCGGGCGTGCACTGCTGCGGAGGAGACCGTAAAGGAAGCATTCCTCAGTATTCTAGACTTCCTCGCCTTTCAAATAAGCACACCAGTGACGCAAGATTCAGGCCTGGCCTCTCAACCGTCTGTATAGAGGCTTCTTTACTAGTTAAGACACCACCAGCGCCAACCGCCGAGAGGCGGCTGTGACACTTAGATACATCACGAGGCTCTCATTAGGGTCACAGGTGGGATTTATATTAATTGCCGTATTTTACTGGCCACATCTATATCCCATTCTAGTCCCTAACCCCAGTCTCCAAATACATTCAGTCGCCTGGAGTTCAAGAGTCCGCCTTCCAAGCGTTGTGTCCCAAACTCAATTTCTAATAAGGCTTCCTGAAAATTTGAAAGTGACAAGTACAGTCTCTTTTGGGACCACAAGGTATGTAATATGTGAATTTGTTCACATGTGGTAGGTAACTGGGCATAAAATCAGCAAACTATGACATCATGTTACTGTAAAATTTGATTTTTCATGAGCTAAAGGAGAATATATATATATATGTATGTATGTGTATATAGATGTATGTGGAAATGTCATATGTGTGTATTAATTTTCTGTGTGGTAAAAGTCACACAGCACAACATTAAACTTTTCAAAGTGTGAGGGGCTTATACTTGGTGCCGCTGAGTAGCCTTGGGTGAATGTGTAGACTCTGCCCAGCTGGCAGCAGTGACCTGGAGGGAGATGCAAAACCCCACACGCCACATCCGTTTTCTCACTCCCGTCCACCGCCGTCCATGCCGTGTGCGCTGAGCTCCGAGCCTCTGTCCTGGTCCTAAGAGCCCAGGGACTGAGGGAAGGAGAGGCTTATGCGGATGGAGGAGAAGCTCACGAGGCGACGAGAGAAGGTGGGGCATCGGGAGACCAAGGGGAGCAAGGGTGCCCGCACCCAGCTTCATCAGAGGCCGCATTGAAGAACCAAAAGAAAGGAGAACGGGGTGGATGTTTGCTTCGAAGAGGATTAGAGGCATGCGCCCTGGATGAAGAAGGCTCTGATGCCATGAGCAGCAGAGAACTTCCATGCCATTCGGTCTTAGAGTCCCACACATAGTCCTTTTTGTTATGAAAAGAAGGGCCTGGCAACACAACAGAAGCTGGATTCCTATTTTAAGCTGGTGCAGAAGGAATAACAAGACAATGAGTCACAGCCATCCACCTCTGGTGTCGTGACACTTTGTCCTAGGAATGTCCTTCCTTCCGTCCTGTCTCTAACTCAAAGCCACAGCGCTCCATCATACTCACATGCACCGGGAAACTGCGGGTGTTTGTTTTTTACAAATCAAGGCAAAGTGGTAGGTTTACCGTAGCTTAATTTAAACGAAGGACTTAGGATGCTCAACATGGTGGCACTTTCATGGAGTTAATTACTAATTTTTTTAAAGTGCGTTGTTTTATTAGACTGCATGGCTTTGGATGTTCTGCTCTAAACTCATTGCCCCCATGAGTCCTGTTATTTTTGTGAGGCCAAAAATTCCATCATGCGGGGATATTTTCAGGAACACATGTTATAGGAGAAATGATGGTGTTTGGAGAATTTTCGATGTACCTGCTATTTAACAACTGTTGTTTGCTTTGGAGAGAACGCAGGACCTGCTGGCTGTGCCTGACCTCCTTATCTAATTTCTGGTCTTTGTGCTTTCCATCTGTGTTGTAAAACCTCAAGGAATCTGAGTAATAATATCTCTTGGGTTTTGGTAATTTTGGAGTGTGAGCTCATGGGTCGTTTGCATTTACCTACGGGAATCCGGTGAGGATTGAGTTGAGGGCTCAACCTGTCAGAGAGGATTTGAGTTTCCTTCTGCAGATTCCTAAGTACTTCCAAACTGACCATGTTTCTTAGTGTGCAATTTACGGAACCACAGGTAAGATTCGACATTTGAATTCTAAAACAGAGGTCATAGTTTTGAATTCTTAGGGGCACACACACATACACCAAACCCACGGCCCATCCTTCTACACAAGTTCCTAGCTTTAGGCAGAGGACTCCATTCCAACTCCCACACTTTTATGGGCCTATATAAGACTATTATTAAACTAAATGTCTAGGTTATTGAGATCAGAAAACCTCCCGCCCCTAGGACTGCTACTGCTTTAGGGTCAACAAACCATCTGATTTCCAGATCTTTCTTTGTTTTGGCCCCGGAAATGTCCTCGATTTTCTTATAAGCCTGGATATGTATTTGAAACAGATTTTATTATTATTTTTTCTTCTAGGAGCTTTTCGCTGCCCGCCCCTCCGCCCCTTCGTTTTGCTATTTAGTCCTCACTGTATCACCATCAAGAGTAATTTCTTTTTCACAAATGTTTGTTTCTTGCATGCTCGGAGGGATTGGCTCCAATAAATATCGTATGTGGATGGCCAACGTTTTTTGGGGTCTTAGATTTAAAACGCTGCTTGTTATCCTGAGACTTTTGGCCTTCTGGCCTCACAGGTTCTGTGTGAGGAGAAGCCATCAGAATGGAGCTGTGTCAAGAAGAAATGCCAGCCGAGCCCTGAACGCCATCTAAGAGGAGCTTTAATATCACAAGTGGAAGGGGATGCTCGCTCTCCTGCTCTAAGTTCTAGACTAACTTTATCATAACTGTTCTTCTCGTTAAAATTCAAAAGCCAAGGGAAAATGGGCATCTTGATATGGAAGACAACCAGGAAGTATGAAATGCTAGCTGGTGGCAGAAAGGTGGATCTTTCTACTCTAGGAACAACATAAATGTCATGGAAACCTCGCAGCTGATTGGAGGGGGTTAGTGCCGGCCAAGTACCGCCCGGCCCCAGGAACTGGACACTGTAGTTTAGCAAAGGCTATAGTGCCAAGGGTGTTGATCTAGAATGTAGCACAAGAAATTTGCAAAGAAATGAGGTCAACTTTTTTCTTTTTTGCATTCGGGACTCAAATTTCAAATGTTTCTGGCCCTCCTGACTCATTTCTCTTAACACTTAACTCCCTGATTTGCCTTAGGGTGAGCGCCTCGGTAACTAAAGTGAGAGCAGGGAGGGCAGGCATGGACACCTTATTGATCAGGCCTCCGTGGCTCACATGACCACTTAGAAGAATAGCTGTGCATATTCTCCATCACAGGACATGTCACGGTCACTGCAAAACTCTATTAAGTGAAACAGAAGAAATCCATGAATTCAGATTCCCTGGGGCTTGGGGGGAGGGCTGTCTGGGCTGCCGAGGTTCCGGGCAAGGTGATTCCAGCCACAGGCGGTGCCTATGGGATCTGCGCAGGGCACACAGAGAACAAGGGAGGCTTGACGACGTTCACAGCACGTCAAGCTTGTTGGCCCCGACGCAGCCTCTGAGCGGGCCAGGAAAGAGACCGCATCTCAGAGCTCAGGAATCCGCTCTTTCCACTGCTTGGCTACGTTTCCCTAACAGTCTTTGGTTGAATATTCATGCCCTTCCAGGTGTCAGTACATCAACAGGTATTTGGAAGGGGGGGGAGATGGGGATAGGCCGCGGAAGGGTTCCAGGGTAAAATAAGTCTGGACCCTCACAACACAAATTACCTCATTAAACGCTCTGAGAAGTCCTACAGTGAAGACAGCCATTCAATTAAGTTTAACGGTGTTTTTCAAACTTCTTGTCTAAACACCCCTGTTCTCCAGGATACCCGTTCACGTCTTGTAGGTACCACGTGGTACACCATGGTACACAGCTGGGGAGTGCTGTCCCGGATTCCTTACACCATGTGATCCTCAGGTCGTTCCAATGTACAACCAGGTTTGAGAACCACAGGCCAGGGACTCTCGGAAAGGGAGGAGTGGATTCACTTACAGAAGGTTAGAATATAAAGAAGGGACTTTAGAGGCGAGATGGTTCCAATTTTCAAATTTTACAAGTGAGGAAATTAAGGTGAAGGGGTTCACCCCATCCCGGAAGTGAAGAGGAAGAGACCTCGTGAAGCCCCATTAACCCCGTTAATGACAGCTTGCCTCTCTTCATCTCGCCCCGCAGGCCTGGGGCTGCGGGTGGGTGGGTTAAAGGCAAGTCGCAAGGCCAGGCTGGCAGGGACGAGGGAGGCCACGAAGCAAGGCGGAGAGAGGACCGACGGGGGGTGTGGGGTGTGGGGTGCGGAGCTCCAGAGGGGAGGGCAGGCCAGGGCAGAGGGCTGTGCGCCTGTCAGAAAGAATCTCATAAGCTGCAGAGTGACGAGTGTCCAGATGGGAATGGGTGGCGGCTAGAAAGGGATCCAGGAATCATGAGGAGTCTGGGCCCGAGATGCATGCCTAAGGGGTTGCTGGCACCAGCCGGGTTTCTATTAAACAAACTCTCGGTAAATCCCTTTGCTGATGTTAAACTCGGCTGTCCGGCCCTGCACATGAAACGTTACGCCTAAAACTCCGGAAAGCATTCTTTGAAGACTTTAGTTCTACCTCAATAAGGCATATCGACTTCCCGATCAGTATTTGTCCCTCGCAGTTTGTCACCGGAGATGTCGAAGGGACTTAATTTGTTGAACTGTTCTTGAGATTCAGTAAAGTGCACGAAACATGATCTTTTGTGCTCTGCTTTAAAAACTCTCCCTAAGACATGTACGAAGACACTGAAAACAAAAGAGAGCAGAATTTTGCTTCTATAGAGGGAGGAACTCTGGATGCATGCACACTAGCCTCTCCCTACAAACGGAGTAAAAATATTTGCCTTTATTTGAACAAAAATACAGTGACTTGATCACACCTAAATGGCATGGTTTGATTCGTTGGATTTTATGAAAACAGTAGCTTTATAGCTACTGGATCTCTTTTGTTTTCTTTCTAAGCGTGCTTAAAAAATGCATAAACTTTTCATCTAAATCTTAATCTAAAGATTTTCTTTAGAAAATCTTATCATCCTAAAGTCTTAAAACTTAGGATCATCCTAAAGTCTTAAAACTATCATCTTAAATCTAAAACTTATCATCTTAACCATTTTTAAGGGAATGGTTCACGGCACTGTTAACGTTTATTCGCGTTGTGACGCAGCCAATTTCCAGAACTTTTTCATCTGGCAAAACGAAACAAGATCTTTTTCTATGGGCTTCCGGATGCCCTATTAACCTCCCAACAACACGGGCACATGTCTACGATTTTACTTAAGAGGCAGATATAAGTGCCTTTTGTGATGGAATCTGACGCGTCTACAACATGACGCGTAACATCCATGTAATTTATGAGATTTTCTGGAATAGCCTGGGGCGCTCACATCACCAACTCACTGTCGACAACGGTTTTCTCTCCACACCCACACCATTCAGAACATTTACTCTTCTGATATATTTTTGGCTCCTTTTTCTGTTTGTTTTGTTCCATGACCCTCTTCTCATTCTCATTTCCTTATCTTCTTTTTTTGAGTTCAACTGGGAGATTTTAATAATACTGGCCCCAACTTAGGAGTAGATGGAGTGGCCAGCGCACGACCGAAGGGGAACTGCAATGGCCCTTGTGGAACCGAGGGAGGACTCTACTGCTTTCTGATAAAATATTGGCCCTTTTTGCAAATGCGAATAAGCCCAGCGGGTACAGTTCCAAGCCCGGCGCTCTCTCGTGTGGGCGTTTCTGCGCCAGTGAATACAGGTAGGAGTCTTAGAAGTCAAAGGTTTACCTGGGGATCCCCAGGGCCAAGCTGGGAAACACTAAAAGGCTGTGATCCAGGGTCTGGCCAATAGCTTCTCTCTCTCCATCAGTCACGACTGAGAGATTAATTACCCCGTGCTCTGTGGGCACTAAGTTACCCCCCAGGCTCCATCTAGCAGGAGGATAAGAGCCCAGAGGGAGGGGGCTCCTTCGGGGAAGGCAGAGGCAGTGGACGGGTAGGGGCGGCCACTCTTCTCGTATCTTGTCCCAGACAGGGTCGGCAGGAAGCAAGGATGCCAAGGCAGAGGGCAGGCCTGACAGTCGCCGCTACGTCTGGTCTGGTCCTCCTGGTCATTATGTTCTAAAATGCTCTCTATGATCATTAGTAAATAGCCCTTGTGCCCCAGGACTTTGTGGACGGGCCCCCACCCTTGCCCCATATGCAGCTACTAAAGGGTTAATGTTTGGCTCAGCTGGGGCGGGGATCCTTATAGGTGGTTACATATTTTGTGCATCGAGCTCCCGGAGGAGACTCTGCAGGGAGACAAGCCTCTCATACTCCGCATTTCACCAGGCCTTTCTGCTCCTTGCCTGTTTCCCCATCATCATGAAGCCGCTGTAGTACCAGGTCATGGGGCATTTCCTACACTTGGGGTGGGGTGGGGTGGGGGGGGATGACGGGGGAAGGTCTCAGGACCATCCTGCACAAGGATGCCCTGGGCCAGCCCCGGGACTGTGGGTAGGGATGCTGCCCGCAGGGGAGAGAAACTTCCCGCATCCTCTGAACCAGAATCTTGGGATGGTGGTGGTGGCGGTGGTGGTGGGGTGATGTTTGCCGTCCTTCCTGTGCACTCCCTTTAGGAAACACATGACTTTATCCTGTCTCCTTAGATGTCGTCACTCTTCAAGAAAGCCAGGGGTCAACAAGTAGTTTTTTTGGGGGGTGTAACGAGCAGCAGAGCCCTGGCCAGCTTTCAGAAATAGGGGCGAGGGCAGTTTTCATAGACACCATAAACAGGAAAATGAATCTCCAAGATCTTTCCTTGTAAAGGAATCCTCGGGGACTCACGAAATCAGATCGCATTAGCACATCCTGGCCTCCTTCCGAAGCAACACGGGCTGTAGCGGATAAATTCATTGAAAAATATTTTGAGTATTGCAAGAACAATCTGGCCTTGGGTGACACTGCTTCCAGCCACGTGAGACATCAATTCAGAGACATCTCCCTGGAAATTAAAACCACAGTGAAATATCCCCTCCACCGGTCAGAACGGTCGGCCACCATCAAGAGACAAAAGATAACAAACACCGGCGAGGACGTGGCGAGAGGGGACCACTTGGGCACTGCTAGTGGGGATGGACATCGGAGCCCGGAGGTTCCTTGGAAAAATTGAAAATAGAACTCCCGTGCAACCCCGCAGGCCCACTTCCTGGGGGGAGCTCGGGAGGAGACGCAATCATCATCCTGGAGAGGCACCTGCCCCTCCGCAGGCCGCGACGCTGCTCGCAGGAGCCGAGGCATGGAAACAGCCCGGGCGTCCGTCGTCGGGCGAATGGGGGAGACGGCTGCATGGTACAGACCACCGGGCACACACGCCGGACGGAGCGTGTCCAGCCGCGATACAGAAGGGGCTCTTGCCACGCGCAGCCCCCTGGACACAGCTTGAGGCCATCGCGCCGAGTGGGGCAGGTCACACGGAGCGACACAAGTACTGTGGGATGCTCTGACATGTGGAATCTAAAAAAACCAAAAAACCCCAACGTCCTAGAAACAGACGGGACTGTGATCGCCGGAGGGGGGTGTCGGGGGGAGAGGGAGTAACGGGCCTGACGGCGGCCACAGCTAAGAACGCCGAGTGCGCGTCCACGCGGACGTCCGGATGCGTGACCCACCTGAGACCCTCGTCGCAGACCTCGGGCCTCCACTAGGCCCCGTGTCCGTGGTATCTCAGTAGCACCCCACGGCAGCCCACGCCCGCCAGGGTCCATGCAGCCTCACGGAACGCGGCCCCATACTCCTGTTGCAGTAGGTACCATGTGGGGCCGTTGCTTGGGGCGGGGGGTGGCCGCTGACTCCTCCGGCCTCGCCTGTGCCGTCAGGTCAGCGCCTGGTTCTCCTCGTTGCACGCCGAGGGGTTGCCTACGGTGCCCCGAGCCCTTGGCAGGGCCAGTCCCGCCCGCGGGCATCTGCTCTGGGCAACGTGGGGGACCGGGTGGGGGGACCAGGCTGGGGACCGGGCAGGGACTGGGCGGGGGACCAGGTGGGGGACTGGGTGCCACTGCGAGGTCACCACCCGCTGCCCCTACTTTGGAGCCCCCTGCAAACAGTCGTTGAATTTTTTTGTTTCTTCCCATCAGAATTTCAGGCTGGGGAACATGCTTGTGCTGGACTCGGCCCGGAAAGCGCGGCGGCCGCCCCGGCCCTCCCCTCCCCTCCCCTGCCCTCCCTTCCCTGTGCACCGCCTCGAACCCGCCACCAACAGCGGGAAGGAGCGCGGAGCCCTGCGGCCTGCACCTGCCACCTGAGGCCGGCACCTGTCCAGCTCCTGCACGCACGTGTGACCCGCTGGACCGTGTCCCCTGCACACCCCGGGCGGTGGAGGGGCCGGAGGGCTTCGCCGCGCTCCGAGTCTGCGGGGGAAGCAGGCTCGGAAAGTGGGGCGTTGGGGTTTTTCCCCTTTATTTGGATATGACTGTTTGGACTTCCCCTGGTCGGGGGCGCAGGGCCTGAGCGGATGAGCGGCCACGTTTCGCTGGGGTGCAGCAGGTGACAGCGGGCGACCCGGCCCGAGGCTGTCGGCGGAGGGGGGGAGGGGGGACGCTGGCCACGGCCCCGCGGTGGCTCCTGACGGGTGACTGTGACGGGGACGGGGTGGGTTTCCCGGACCCTGAAGCCCGAGTGCGTAGACCCGGGCAGGGCCTGCAGGGCACGCGGCCTGCGGACGTCAGCTACCGCGAGCGAAGCAGGGGGCACTTACTATTATGAGAAATAAGGGGCCGGAGGAGGCCCTGTCTCAGGTGGGCGACCGGCTGCCAAGGCCAGAGTGGCCGTGGAAGCCCATTGGCTGGTGCAACTCTGCACGCGTGACGTGGGCACGTCTGACACACGGTTCACAGCATCCTCAGCGCTGCAGCCCCGTGGCTACGGGGATGCTGTGCCCACTGACCGTCTCACCCCCGCCCGCACCACCCCCAGCGACCGGCCGCCCGCCGAGCCACGCGGCCTACGCCACCTTGGTCTCCCTTGTAGGAGCATCTGCCCCTAGACCCCTTCAAAAAGGTTCTGGTCACCGTCTCCGGCTCCCGGGCCTGCGGGCCTTGTGTCACCTTGGGCTCGGGGCCCGGGCCGCGGGGGCGGCGCTCGGGGCACTTACCACGGTGCAGCACAGGGGCCAGAACCACCAGAGGAGAGCCAGGGCCAGCAGCAGGAACAGGATCAGCAGGGCGATTGCCAGGATGGAGCCGTCCGACTGTGGGGCCGAGAGAGAGGACGGTCAGCAGCGGGCCGGCCTGTGCGCTGTGGCCACCCGGGCCCCGGCCTGCCCCGTGGGCCACACGCTCCCCGTGGCCAGCTCTCTGCAGAAGGCCCGGCTCCCGGGGCCACCACGCTGGTGACATCCTCCCCCTCTGCACCTGCCCTCAGCCCCGCCGCCCTGGACTCACCCCACACATGCTCGGCCCCCCCCCTCCGGAGCCCATCCACGGGCGAGGCCCAGAGCCAGCGCACAGCACGGGGTGGGGACACGGATTCGGGGCGGGGGCCGACACAGACCCCAGAGGCCAGGGCGGAGGCAGCTGAGTCACCAGCGCTGCCAGGCTCGGGCCAGGGGCTGAGGCGGGCGCCCGGGACGAGCGTTGCCCCTTTCGAACGTGCCCAGCCTGGTCCTGAAAGTTCGCGTGCTTGCCCGGGCCCGCGAGGGCTGCTAACCTCTAGCAAACCGAGGTCCCCGTCGGGTCGGGATGGCAGGGCCGCCGGCCCGAGGGGACACACTGACGTCTCCCCCGCCCAACCCGGCCGCAGGCAGCGGAAAGGGAAGGAGTTTTGGGGGGTGTGGGTGGGGGCGGGCAGGGCGCGGAGCCAGCTGTCATGGGCGCGACCGTCACGTCCTGTTTCTGAGGACAGCCGGGAGCCCCTCCTGGAGCCCTCCCACCCCGGTAGTCGGCACGTTGGCACCTCCATGTCCTGTTCAGTGAGGGAGTGGCTGCTGGTGCGGCCACCGAGCCTCTGGCCACCGTGTGGACGCTGCTGTCCAGCGATATTGAGACGACACGCGAAAGCGTTCCTGATAGTGACTGGGCTCCTGGATAAAGGTCAGGAGTGAGAGGGAAGGACCGAGGGGGCTGTGCTAAAATATTTATAGTGGTTTCGCAGATAGTGGGTTTATGTAATTTTCTTAAAAAAAAAAATCGGTCTTGGGCGCCCGGGGGGCTCAGCGGTGGAACGTCTGTCTGTCTTGGGGTCAGGGTGTGACCCCGGGTCCTGGGATCGAGTCCTGCGTCGGGCTCCCCGCAGGGAGCCTGCTTCTCCCTCTGCCTGTGTCTCTGCCTCTCTGTGTATCTCAGGAATCAATAAATTTTTTAAAATCTTAAAAAAATCTTTCTTTCTTTCTTTCTTTCTTTCTTTCTTTCTTTCTTTCTTTCTTTCTTTCTCTCTCTCTTTCTCTCTCTCTTTCTCTCTTTCTTTCTTTCTTTCTTTCTTTCTCTTAATCAGTAGTAAGAAGATAAACTACTAAAGTTGTTTTTTAAAAATCCATCCCTGGGCCCCCCTACTTTGGCGTCCGAGCTCTCCTGTCCCAGAGGCCCTTACCCAGGCCCGGAGGACCCACGGGTGTATGGAGGGGCTCCAAGGGGACAGGAGCGCGTGACGCCCTCAAAGTTACACCTGTGATCTTCTTGGCCCGTGTCTGTCTCCAGGGGGGACCACAGGCCGCACGATGAGGGGCTCGGAGCTGCCCCCAGCCCCCAGCCCATGACGAGGCCCGAGGCTGGGTGGCCTGTTGAGGGTGAGCGCAGCAGGTCAGTGGCACCCTTGGGACCGGACTCCCTCCCACTCCTGGGGCTCAGCGGGGCTACTGGAAGCTGTTTTTTTTTTTTTTTTTTAATTTTTTATTTATTTATGATAGTCACACAGTGAGAGAGAGAGAGAGGCAGAGACACAGGCAGAGGGAGAAGCAGGCTCCATGCACCGGGAGCCCGACGTGAGATTCGATCCCGGGTCTCCAGGATCGCGCCCTGGGCCAAAGGCAGGCGCTAAACCGCTGCACCACCCAGGGATCCCTGGAAGCTGTTTAAAGGCAGCTCTGAGTCCCTGGAATGTCTTGGACCGAAGAGCCAGGAGCTAAGTATCCTGGTCCAACGGGCGGGGGCTTGGGAAGGCCGACTGTCCCCGGGAGGGTGCGGCCTCGAGGCAGGTGCAGCGGCGGGTGGGGCGGGAGCCCCGGGGGCCCAGGGCGTGGACGCGAGCGCTGCAGCACATCGAGCAGACTTCCCAGCCTCCCGGGCGGTCGAGGGTGACTCCTAACCCTTCAGGCTCTGCACCCCCAAAAGGAGACCGGAAGTCTCAGCCGCCCCGCTGCACGGCCGGGGGGACAAAGGAGCGCCCTAAGGTGCCAGCGGGCGGGTGGCACGGAAGCTATGGGGCCAAGCGCCGCCCTGCCCATCCCCCTCCCACTGCGGCGAGGGGAGAGGAGGCTTGTGCCCTGGGGGGAACCCCGGCAGCACCGAGATGCACCTGATGCACCAGCGGGTGGCTCTCCCCTGGCTCTCCCAGCGGGTGGGTCTGCTCCGCCCAGGATGGAGCGGGGAGGAAGGGCGCGGTTGGACAGACCAGGTGCTCGCGGGCGGCCGGGGAGGCTGCACAAGCGGGACCCACGTGCAGGGGCCGCGTGTGATTCAACAGCGAACCCCCCGCACCCCGCACCTGCCAGGTGGTGAACAGCACAGATGGTTTCTCTGAAGGAACTCACATTCTGGTGGAACGAGGAGGAGGAGGAGGAGGATTGTCATTAGCACGACTCACCTATACGGAGCGCTCGCTGCGAGCCGGGGGCTGCCCTACACGCTAGCAGCTTTCCCTTGGCAGCCCCTGTGACTCTCATCAACTACCTTAGGAATTTAATTATATTATTTCTAGGGCTGCCCGGGGGGCTCAGTGGTTGAGCATCTGCCTTCGGCGCAGGGCGTGACCCCGGGGTCCTGGGATCGAGTCCCCCGTCGGGCTCCCTGCAGGGAGCCTGCTTCTCCCTCCCTCGGCCTGTGTCTCTGCCCCTCTCTCGGTGTCTCTCATGAATAGATAAATAAAATCTTTTAAAAAAGAGAGAGAGAAATATCTGCCCTTTAAAGACTAGGCCTGAAGCGTCCACATGAGAGATTAAACCATATTTTTAATGGCTGCACCTGCTCCGAGGGAAGCCTCGGCCCGTGGCCCAGTGTGGATCAAGGGGTCACATGGGTGACGCTGTATTTCAGAGCGAAGTCAGCGAGGGATGAGCCCACAGCGCAGCCCCCCCCCCAAGCATCCTGGTTTGGAGCTTCGATCACCCGCGTGCCGTGGGACTGACCACTCGCGTGAAGACGTCCCGTTAGCCCGCGGCGTGTGTGTCGGCGGCGTACGCAGGGCCGCCCCCGCGCAGGTACTGGGAGCGCTGGAAAGAGTTCAGAGGCCGAGCAAGGCAGCGGACAGGCCGCCAAAGACCGATTCCCACCATTGCTCTCGTCCCGGCAGCCTAACCCTCGACACGAGTTAAATTCTTGTTTTGCTTAGAAAGTGAAAACAAAGTCTAAAAAAACCAAAATGGCTCTTTGATTAGAAAAATATTCATCAGGAGGCGGTGGGCGGTGGGGGGGGAGACGCTCTGGGCTGTGTGACTGGAGCCGCAAGGCGCGTGGGGTGGTGCCTCTCCCAGTCGTGGGGGCGACGATCACCGGGTCCTTTAGGGAAGAGTGTGAAGCCTTCCTAAATCCCACGGCAGGCGGGCTCGGCCCTGCTCCCCCGTGGGCTGCCCCTGCCGCCCCTGCTGCCGCCCCAGGTCCTCCCGGCACAGGCCCCAGGCCCACGGCGACGTGGGGAAACCGATTCCATCCCAGGTTTGAGTTTCCAGCGCGTTCACCGCCACGCTCGGCCGGTCGTTAGCCGACAATAAGGAAGGACCGGTGGGGTCCACGTAGCACGTGGGGGGCGTCTCGCTCCTGGAGACGCACAGATGAGGCATCCTAGGCTTCACCGCGGCGGCCCCTCCGACACCCCCTCCTCTCACGGCTCCCAGGACGGGCCCTCGCGACCGACTCGATGGGGTCTGGCGACGGCGCGGCCTCCTAGCCGAGGGCTCCCCGCCAGGGTCTGCGGACCCCGAGCATCAACACGGGCTCCCCGAGGTGTGCGGCGCTCACGGCGCCAGGCCAGGCTGCTCTGGGCCGCGGCCCGCGAACCAGTGAGTCAGCAGCGTTACTCTGCGCGTCAAGGGGCCCTTAGCCACACGCTGCCAGAGATTCGACCAGAAAATAGCTGGCGATCCGCTCAAGCTTCTCAAAAGCTGGTGATGCGACTTCCCTGGATCTGGCTGGTGAGGGACGATGGATGCCACAGGCCGCGGCAGGACTGGCGAGCCCCACCCCCTCCTCCCTCTCCCTCCTCCCCTCTCCCTCCTCCTCCTCCCCTTCCCCTTCTTCCTCCTCCTCCTCCTCTTCCCCCTCCTTCTGGCTCCCTCTCCAGGTGACCATCTGAGGCACTATGGGGAGGCCCTCGTGGACAGCGACCCTTCGTCCGGGGCCACCCTGGTCTCTGAGCACAACCACGCGGCCACCTGCTGGCTCCCAGCACCGGAGAGGCCGACCTGGTGAGCGGGACACGTGCGGAGACAAAGAGACTCGTCTCCTCCAGGGAGAGCGGAGGCCCTGGGTGGGGGGTGGGGGGGCCCTGCGCCCCCGGCTGGCTGCGGCCCCTCAGCTCCAGGCCTCCCCGTCCGGGGGCGCAGCTGGCGCTGGGAGGCGTCACATTCCAGAGCTCGGGGTGGAACGCACAAGCATCCCCAGCAGCTGGGCCGAGCTCCGCTTCCTGCCCAGACAAAACTGGCGGACCGTGGGCAGGTTTTATTTTGTAAGATGAAATTTAAGTCATTTTATTGCCGCGGAGACGTTCTGGATGAGCAAGCCCCAGAGACCAAGATTCTCTCTCCCTCTCTCACAGCTTATATATTCTGACTATTATTTCTGGAAGCAACTTCAGCGATTATCTAACTTCTCCACCCAACCCGCCCTGCATTTTACTGGAATTCTATTCTCCTGGCACGTGAGACCCTACGGACTCTCCTGAGTTCCTTCCTCCTATCCGGTTACCCCTTATCCACCTTCCTCACGGGCTGCTCCATGGGCCACAGATGCATTTTTTGGTTTTGTTTTATTTTTGGAAAGGTATATAGTTTTCACTTTGCTCGGAGCGTGTCTGCTTTCTAAATCTGCTTTAAAAAATCATGGTGGGACCCCTGGGGGGCTCAGCGGTTTAGCGCCGCCTGCAGCCCGGGGTGTGATCCTGGAGACCCAGGATCGAGTCCCGCGTCGGGCTCCCTGCATGGAGCCTGCTTCTCCCTCTGCCTGTGTCTCTGCCTCTGTGGGTCTCTCATGAATAAATAAAATCTTTTTAAAAACATCATGGTAAAAAGATACAAGTTGCCATTTTAGGCATTTTTAAAAGTGCACGATTCAGCGGCAGTGCGTAACGGACGATGTCGTGCGACCCGTGGATGCGCAGCTGGCTGCGCTGTGCCCCTGGCGCCCTCCTCCACGGGCCGCCTCTCTGCCTCTCAGAGGTGGGACTCTCACCTCGGGGCCGAGGACTGACCTCTTCATCCCTAGCCTAGATCTCTCCTGACGCTCCGGTCAGGGTCCTTCGACTGCCTGGCAGGTCATACCGATGCCGGAACATCAACGAGGTCAAACGGAGCCCGCTGTTGGCCCGCTCAGGCCTGCTCCGCTCCTCTCCTCACTCCGCGGCAGGACTTGGCGACCTGAGCCCTTCTTGCGCGTGTCCCCGTCTGCTCCCCTGGACACTGCAGATGAGGGTCCGAACAGATTACGTCTTTCCTAGACAGCGGCGGCTCTCATTCCCCACCACCGTCTCGCTGCCCCCAATTCCACCGTCTGCGGCGGCATCTAGAGTCATCCACCCGGAACGCTGCCCTGAAAGCTCTAACAGCTCCTCCTTGTCTGCACGGTTCCGTTAACGTTCGTTCGAGAATTCGATGAAAGGGACGCACCCCTTTGGTCAGAAAAGGACACGTTCACATGGACACACAGGCTCACAAATTTGCATGACGATTCCAGAGCGTCCATGGAATCCCCAGAGCCCATTACGGGTCCTCGGGTCCTCACGGCGAGGGGCCTTGTACTTCTCCGACCGCCTCTCCTCTCCGCCTCCCTCCTTACACTTCGTGCTTTGACAAGAGTGAACCTGTGCACACCCTGCCGGGCTGTTCTCCCGTGTTCTTCCCCCTGAAACACCCTTTCGTCCTTTCAATGCTGGGGAGGCTGTTTCTCATCTCTCATGTCTTAGCTCAGGCAACCCCGATTCGCTCCTATCTTATTTATTTATTATTTATTTATTTATTTATTTTTTTGATTCGCTCCTATCTTGTCTTCTCACTGAACACCTACTATGTGCGAGGCCCTCTGCAAGGACTGGCGTACAAGATGGGCTTGGTCTGTGCAATGACAGACCTGTAGTTAAGCACAGACAAGTGAACACTAGCAGTGACCTCTGGTGTGTGCCCTACGTCAGCATCTACCGTGCATGACAGAAATCCTATCACTAGGTGCTCACCTCTCTCCCTTAACTGTAAGCCCCTAGAGGACACAAGTCCGACTTTACTCATTTTGTGACCCTGAGACACAGTACAGCCTTTCAAACATAAAATGACCTGTCACTCAAGTATTTATTAGATGGAGGGAAGTTAGAATCGAGGAGCCTAGTGCCTTTTAACAGCTAGTGGGTGCAGAAACAGCACTGGAGTCAGCGTCCCCCGAGGCTGCTCACATCCCCCTCCGCTGGAAACAGCTCACTAACCTCACTGCAAAGAGCTGGGGCTTTGGAATCAGGAAAGGATATTTAAATCCGAATTCTCCCAATTATTAATATGCAGATTTTAAATGCGTTGCGCAACGTCTCTTAAATTTCCCTTTTGCTACGTAGATGAGGTTGAGATAATTCCTGCTTCCCGGGGTTGATTTGATCCTCAATGGGATAAGAGATGTAAAGATCCTGACACATAGCCATCCTTCAATAGAGGTGATGTCCCTTGTGATTCCCTCTTGCTTCTACGCCCACATCGTGTTCCTAGTGATGTGCCTGGCCTTGGCCTAGGCCAACGAATTTGATTTCTGTAAACAATCTCCCGCTTACTGTGGCTGGAGCTACGAAGTTCGTGGGTGGCCCCAGGTTAGGTATTTGGGAGACCACAGGCCCTTGGATGTCCATACCCGTGTCGGGGAAAGGGAAACCCAAGTGGGTTTCCCAATGGGAAGTTTAATTGCTCCCATTACAGGTGATCAAATATTGATGTTGGTAAAACATAATTACATGATTATGATTCATTCATTCCTGTTATGATTCATTCCTGTTACCTGACAGTGATCTGGGCTACAAGTAGCCATAAAATTGATAGACACTGAAGACACTGGATCCCTTAACCCGCAAAGTAGGCAGGATAGAATAAAATATGAGGTGAGAATTACCTAAGCGCTAGTGGAACTCCTTTTAAAAAGTTTGGCCATGAAGTAATGAGGCCGTTCTTGTAGTGAGCGTAGCAAAACCCCCACATCCAGATGAATCTAATTCCCTCCCAACGTAGTGGCTTTGGACACCGGAGACCCTCCAGTGATACAGCCATTGCTCAAAGCAGTGCTGAGATGCCTCCCTTGGAACCATTTTTGAAACCAATTCATAGGCCACAACAAGAAACTCTTATACCTTCTCAGTCATGCTTCGCTTTTCACCAAGGAGGTTCCCGGCTTGATAAACTACCATTCATCAGACCCGGTTCCCACAACTTTTAGAGGTTGTTTTCATATCAAATGACGATGTGTCCCTATTCCCCTACTGAGGATATTCAAATTCCGTGACTTCGATGTTGAGCTCGTTTCAAGCAGGAGTGAAGACAGTTGGCTTCGTGACACTGTTGTTGGAGAAAGGACACGGCTTTCCAAGGTAAATATTTTGAAGGGGAAGCAATCCTTTGGACGTGCAAATTCTAGTTTGCTGCAAATCTTAGGACTTTATGCCTTATGTGAATAATACCACCAGGACTTCGATAACCTGTCACTCGTATGTGATTAAGGGGAGATTGATGCCATCCTCCTTCAAACTCAAGCTCTAAGGTCCTGTGTCACGGAAGGACGCCTCGTATCAAGGTTTTCCAGCATCGTCCTGGTCTTCTTGTCACCCCGACCCAGTAGAGACACTTGATCTCACTCTCAACGGTAAGGGTGATGATAAGAAAATCTTGGGTTCATTCAGCACATTCCTTTCTCTCCACAAAATGCATAGAGCTTGCGAATCAAAACCAGTTTTTGGAGAATAATTCAGACAAGATGCAGCTCATTAGTACTCAGGATGCCTTAGCTCCCGTGAGTGGGCTGTTGAAATAGGATTAGATAGTTCCTTAGTAACGTTCAAATATGATGACGCTGGAAGAGAAAGGCTAATTTCTTGTTTTTTCATTTTTCATTTCCTTACGGAGACTGGTCTCTTTGCCTTTAATGTAGCTTTTTATTTAAGGTACGTGCTTAATTGGTTTCCTTGGTCATCCCTCCCAGGTGAGTCAGCATCATCATTACCTATCGCCAGCAAGTAAGCATACCTACTGTGTCCTGTGAGCTGTTGCCTTAGATTATTATAAACTTGGAAAGGTAGAGCCAGGCCTCTGATTTGGGCGGTGCCTCACACACATAGAGGCTCACCAGTGGTGACCGCGATGACCGGTTCTTCAAAACTAGGCCTCTAAACTGAATTACGGAGTATCTAGAAACCAACTAATCACTTCCTGTTGAGTTTCTAACACACAGTCAGCAGCAGGAGACACAGAAAGATGAACACGGTGGGTCTCCACTCCTGGAAGACGTCATCACTGTCCAGGTAGAAGGTCAGGGTCGACTCACAGGGCTCGCTCGAGGAGCAGCACAGGGTATGTGTAGTTAAACTTGAAATGATGCTACAAACCACAGCGCCTGAGCTCAGAGCAGAGTTCCGGAGGCTTGCCAAGGCCAGTGAGGCATCCTGGGGCAGGTCCAGGCAGCACTTGGCAGGCCTAGAAGCCACAGGGAAATCTGGGTAGGTGGAGAGCAGGAGAGGGCATTCCAGAAGGAAAGTGAAATGTGATCAAAGGCACAGAAGTCGGGGCGGACATCCCTTTACTCAGAGCGAGGAAGCATGGAATGCAAAATTTCGCTCATCGTCAAACATTTTTATCTATTAGGAACCAACGCGTTCACAGATTTTACCTCCAGTAAGTGGAGGTCAACCGAGGTTGCCAGATTGGATTCTGGTAGCAGCGGCATTTGTTAGACAGTCATTTAGGTTGAGTTTGTACTTTTATATGCAATCTCAAAACCTTGAGCTTCTAGGTATCTTTTCCAATTCCATGAATTTGGACAATGAAGGTAAAAGAAATCACCCTTCGCTGCACCTTTCGTATTTCCTTGGCCTGCAAATGAAGCAGTCCTGACACTGGGATGTGTGTACAAGAAACCCGGGAATATTTTAGTTGTCACTTATTCACATGCTTTTTAACTTTTTTTTTTTTGTAAGGAAACAAAACACTCAGCCCACTGCCTTGGGCCCCGAGGAAGCTAACATCTGTTCTAGCAACCATAGTGACGGCAAAGGAATGCTAGTTACATATGCTCGAGGCACTGATGACTCTGGTTCTAGGGGGATCGACATCAAATCACTGATCTTTGAATTTCCTAATGAATAGGTGAGAAGCGGGTTGCTTTGCAAAAGGAAAGAAGGGGCTTTGTCAGTCTGTAGGAAGCAGAAGGAAGAGCTTGCTGGCCTTTTGGGAGTGCAAACAGTATAAATCACGTCAGTCCCCAGAAATGTCCTGATCAGAAGACACACATGAGGACGCCGGGGAGGCCTGTGATTTGGTGGAATGTGACCATAAATTGTCAACGAGGACAATATGGCCTGGGTTTGGCTGCTGTCTCCTCCGGTTCTGTGTGATAGCCCAGTCCACGGATTTTGCCAATTTTCAATCATTTAAGGAGTTGGCAATTATTTCAATGTTGGAGAAAGGAGATCCTTTCAGGCTCTCTCTTCTTTTTGGCCCTATTTCCCAAACTGTTAATCAATCCTTCCTTTGCTCCTCCTTTTCTACTCCTGCAGCTCCTTCTCCCCACCTCCTCCCCCTGGTTTCTTCCTCTACCTCTCCTTTCTTTCCTGGCCCCCCACCCCCATCTTTCCCCCTGTCCTCTCCACTCATCACACTTTTTGGACCCTCTTTAAATTGTGCACTTCTTCCTGCAATTGTGTCTCTTACAACTGGATTCACTAATCCAGAACGCTCAACCCAAAAGACTCAAACATTCAGAAGAGCCCCAACGACCTAGGCGTGGGCATGAATGGACACACTGGTCATTCACTAGAGGTTGTGTACTTAGGGCATACACTTTCTCCCAAGTTCTTATTCAGAGACTAGGAATTCTTATTTTATATACAAATTACAGAAGTGTGGTTGTCTGGTATCTGATATCTTCAACTGTCAGATTAGAAGGGGGACACCTAGAAGAGAAGACACATGTAATACCAAGAAAGGAGAGGCCAGAAAAAGCAGAACCGTAAATGTCAAAAACCATAGCGTCTGGAAGGGCGAACAGCCTCAGCAATCGAGGGCTTCGTAGTGACCTAGCAAAGTTTAGCTCAAGATGAGACGGTGGAGAGTAACGGGGAAACACTGTACAGTGTTTGATAACATTCGTTTTTGTACAAAGGCTTCCACGGGAAGAAAGACCTCGGTGTAGGTGAGGGACGAGCTCAGTCAGCATGAATTTTCTAGGTTCTTTTGGTTGATGATGTCCCTCCAGCACAGCCCCAACCCGTGACAGCAGTGAGTGTGGCCCGTCGCCCATCCACGGATAATACAGTTCCTTGGACACACACCTATTTTTCTTTTTCATCTCCCCTGCCCCCAACTAATAGTTTTCTTTGTTACTTCTCTGTTTATCTTGTTTTCTATTCTGTTTGTTACTTTCATACTTGTGTTCTTCTATATTTTTTTGGGGGGTGTACTCCGTTGTTCTCTAATGTCTTGGGTTCAATGCTTGGCTAACTGGCTTACCACTTCCTTCTTTTCTAGTATAAACACTTAAGGCTACAGATTTTCCTCTAAGAACGACTTCAGCTGCATTCATAAGTTTTGTCATGTGGCATCTTCATAATTGACTAGTTTTAAGTATTTCCTAATTTCCATTATGACTTTGCTTTGACTTATAAGAGATTTAGATGTCTGTTTGATATTTCCGAAAACGTGAGCTTTTCCTAACTATGCAATAGCACCACTGGTTATATCATGAAGTTGGCCATATTGTGGTTGGTCATCAGCTCCTACCCCCTTCTCTATGTTTCATTCTTCAAAGGAGAGAGGCTAGAGTTCTCTTTTTCCACGATGGATGGGGTGGACGGTGAGAGGAGGTGACTGGTCAGTTTTGTTCAGCATATGTTTCTTCTACTTTTGGCACAGTACAGACTGATGGGAAATATCTCACTGAACCTAAGACGCATCCTTGTAGGATAATTGATTATTTGAGGAGCCATTAGGGAAAACTATGGCCAATTAAATGATGATATATAACTGGTGATCTGGAACATCCCAATTTCAGAGATGTTAAAATGTGCATAAAGTGTGTCTTAGAATTTATGAAATAATGGTATTTTTTTCAGTAATCTTATAACTGCATAACCTCTATTTTATGCAACCAAAGAACTTTGGACCCTTCCTAGAACATTTTTCTGTAGCCTCATTGTGTGTCCACTAGATCATGCTTAATTGCAGTATTCAAATTATTTATATTTTATTAATTTTCCTTGGGCTGCTTAATCTATTAACTACTGAAAGAATTGCATTTATATCTCTTGTGGTGGTAGATCTATCAGTTTCTCTTTATAATTCTGTCAATATTTGTTTCATATATGCTAAGGATATATCATTAAGTTCAGACTAGAATCAGTTCCTTTTAACATTATGTAATGATCCTTTTAATACCAATAATTTTTTTTGCCATAAAAGTTTTTTTTTTAATTTTTATTTATTTATGATAGGCACACAGTGAGAGAGAGAGAGGCAGAGACACAGGCAGGGGGAGAAACAGGCTCCATGCACCGGGAGCCCGACGTGGGATTCGATCCCGGGTCTCCAGGATGGCGCCCTGGGCCAAAGGCAGGCGCTAAACCGCTGCACCACCCAGGGATCCCCAAAAGTTTGTTTTATCTAATATTGATATAGCTATGCTAGCTTTCTGTTGGTATTTTCCTGATAGAACTTTTCTCATTCCTTGATTTTCATCTTTATTGATGAATAAAGATTCATCATTTTATTGAATGCATTTTTTATTGTAAACAGCATACAGTGTGATATTTTTTAAATGCCATTTGTCTCTGTTCTTTAACTGCTGGGTTTGGTCCTTTATACTTATCTTGGTTATGGATTATTTGGATTTAACTTTTATTTCTAAAAATAAATATTGCCATCTTATATGTGTTTACCGCAGTTTCTTAAGAGCATAGATTCAGAAAATTTTTTTTCTTATTTATTCTTAAAACAAGGAGATTTCAAACTTAAGGCAAACATTCTTTAAAATACTTTGAGATAAAAATATTGAAAGTCAATTGCTCAAACATCCAAGAAAAACAAATCAGCTCAGATCCTCCAAAATATATTTGAAAGAAAAGATATTTTTATGCATACAAGGGTTACCAAAACAGAGATGTTGGCAAACTATTTTTCTTTCAGTTCATAAACAACATTTGATATCTGAATTCTGCATTCTGATATTCCTGTGGTCTTTTGCCCTTTCTGATGATAGTATGAGAAACCACAGGTCATCTTGTTAACATAATAATAATAAAAAATACTAGATATTGTGTAAAAGACCTTGAATTGTGTATGGCTTTACTGAGACTAGTAAGGAGATGAGAATGATTTATGACTAGTGTATCAATTGTTTGTAAATTAGAAGGCTTGTTTTGAGGTCACTTGAAACAAATTGTTCTCAGAAGGAGCTCAGAAGGAGCACACTTTGGTCTGAAGTATGATCTCTTTCGTATTAGGTGGAGGTTGGCCAATTTGAATTACGCTAAGACAAACCATCTCCAGTGTCACCAACAAGAGGATCTCACATTTATTTTCAGAATATAAGAGCCACACTCAGTTATGCTGCATAGGACTGATAATGTTCACCTCACTCCTTCACCAGCTTACTTTTAGTTTTAGAAATTACAGACTCTTAGCGTCGGAAGGAGTCTGATGTGCGTGCAAATGGCAATTCTGTCAACTTGTCAAGTGGCCTGTGCTTGAATACTGCCCAACAGGGAGCTCGCTGCCCCCTGAAGCAGCCAATTACGTAGACCATTTAAAAAAACTAAGCCACAAACTGGTAGCCTATTCTATGCCTTGGATCTATGTAATAAAAGCAGACACTCCGGTCTCAGGACAGCCCTCCAGATACTAAAAACAGCCAAGTCTTCCTTTGTCTCCAAGCCAAAGAGTTCCAATTCCATAGAATATTCTACATAACCTTCCATGTTTGGCAAGACTTTTCACCCATTGTTTCTCTAGGCTCTCCCTGGAAGCGTCCTGGTATGTCCTACAACACTCAAATGAGATTTGACCTCCACCAAGTTCAGAGGTTCTGTCCCTGGAGTCATAGATATGATACTTCTGTTAATTCAGAAGCCAGAGCCTCTTTGGAAACCACGGCACTGTGCTGATCCCTACAGAGCTTACGACATCAGGGTAAGGAAGCCAACTCCAGGTACCTACTGTGTACCGGGCCAGCTATTTAAGGACCAGGGTTTCAGTCACCACACTGATCTGATCCCAGAGCCCATGTTTATTCCCACTTTTCTTCTCCAACTAATCTTTCCTCTGTGTTTTAAGCCACCTTTCTTTCTTTCTTTCTTAAAGATTTCATTTATTCCTGAGAGACACAGAGAGAGGCAGAGACACAAGCAGAGGGAGAAGCGGGCTCCCTGCAGGGAGCCCGACTCAATCCTGGGACCCCGGGGTCACGCCTTGACCCAAGGCAGACACTCAACCACTGAGCCACTCAGGTGTCCCCTAAGCCACATCTTTCAAAGGACATATTACCTATAATTGCAGCAATAATAAAGTAAAGGCCATCCTCTTCCAGGGCTGAGTATGAAATGCTAATTCACTTGTAGCTCCGGGGCTGTGGGTTGGCCACTTTCCGTGCAGATAGCGTCAAAGTAACCTGGAGCCTATTTCCTTTCCAAATGAACAAAACTATAAATCATTGGCATCCAAATTAATACTATTTTGTTAATATACTTGGAACATACAGACGATAGATGGATCTTCCTAAACTAATGCCTTGTTTTTTTTTTTTTTTTTTTAATGATTTCCTTCTGGCTGCCATTCAAACTCTCTTCAAGGTCATCGGCCTCCTATTTGCCCTCCAATCCAGCCTCGCCCGACTCTTCCAGGCTACGTGAAGAGACGGTAGCGAAATGAACAAGGAGAGAGGCGGGTGTGGGAGCGAACTGGACAGGAAGTGGAATAGTGGTAGGATGAAGAGACCTATCGGGTAAAGTCCCAGTGTGGGCCCTGGGCCCGCCCTCCTCGACTGGGCGTTTGGAAAGGACTTGTCTTCTCTAGGGGCCATTTCTTAGAATTGAAAAAATGGTTTGGGGAGGGCCTTGTTGGGAAAAGGACACTCATGGGATAGAGGTTTGGGGCTGAGTAAATCATGAGCTGCCTACTTGTTCTCCCTGAATTTCCAGAATGATTTGTCCAGCTCCCTCTCACAAGAATGGGGGGAACACCTTTTTGGGTAACTGGGACATAATCCACTAGGTCCAGTAAGTGGACACTCCTCAAGTGCGTAGGGCTTGCGTCAGGTGACCTACCCCAAGGCCTGCGTGGAGGTTTGTGAGTCTTTGGGGCAGATGCAGGAACTTCTGGGTGCCCGTGCAATAGCTGCCTTTTGTACCCCAAAGTGTAAAACATATACCTCTTGGGTGTACATTCTGTCCTGGCACCTATGATGTGGGTACCAGAGGGCATGGACTGGCTGTTCATCTTTGAGTCCTCAACATTTCGCCTACAGTACTATTTTAATACACACGGATTCTGATATTTGGCCCCATTTGCCATCAACAGCCTCCTTCCCACACACCTTTCCTTCCTGGAGGGACGCGTGTGCTTATAGCTGTTGGTATGAAGTACCTCCCCCAGAGACAGCTGCCCATTTTGATTTAGGCAAAATCTATTTCTTTTCTTGGAAAAGAAATAGAAGGAAAAAAAGTCTTCTCTGATTTCTACTTTATTTCTGAAGAGTATGCAATAATTTTTTATGATGCTGGAAGGCGAGGTTGCCACTCAGCCCAGGCTTCCGGACCCATTCCCTACCAGGCTGGCGAAACTCCAGCAACTCTGGCAAGGGCAGCCTTGCCACCTGTCTGCTTACCTGGACAGCCACAGGCCCACGGAGCCGGGCTGCGTTTGTATCTTCCCGGGTCACTTCAAAGAAACTGGTGACCCAACTGAACTGATTTCCAAAGTGAACCGGGGAAGGTGCCTGGGGCAGACCCCTGAAGACGGTCCTGGGAGGCGGTCCCTGCCCGCTCTCGGCAGCCTCCCACAGGTAAAGCACCGCAGCCCCCACCTGCGAGTGCCAGCACGGCCCCCCCGGAGCCAGCCTGACCAGCGCACCCTCAGCATCGGGCCTGGGCGGGCGGCCACAGGCCACAGGCCACGCCCATGCCCCCCAACTCACGACTTTCCTACAGTTCCTTAGATTCTCTTTGTCCCCCCCCGAAGGTAGAAGGCATTTATTTCTTGAATGAGGAAAGATCGGAGGTTAACGTGGACACCGCATCACGTATGCTGTTTAAATTAAATACGAAACTCCAAACTATGGCAGATATGGGAAGGCCTGTCCAGCTGGTCCCAGCTGCTGTGTCTCCGACTGGTCTCCTGACACCCCGCGCCTACCAACCACAGCCTCAGTGCCCAGAACACGCCGTGACCCACGCCAGGGCGCAGCAAACGCCCGCTCTTTCTCTCTTCCTGAGGCCACTTACCATCTCTTCCGTCCTCGGCTTCCCCCGGACACTCCACTTCCTACTCTCACAAGGCATTGCTCAGTTCTCTATTAAAGAACTTACCACATCACATTGCCATTCCTTCCAGACTCGTCTGTTTCCCACGTCTTACACCTCCGTGCTTTGGGGGCTTGGCAGATACTGCAGTTACCTGGATTCTGCGTGAGTCTCTGTGGTTCTGCCCCCCTTGCGGCCTGGCACTGCCGACCTTCAGCGGGCTGGCGGCCTGCCCTGAATCCTGATCCAGCTGCGTGGGGGATTTCTAGGTTCCTTCTCCAGGTCTGCACCCCTGCCAAGAGTGGAGCTGATGCTGTTCTGAGGAGGTCTTTGACTATTGCCCTGTCTGGGATCACCGGTTGTGGCTTCTCGGCTGGCAGATTTGTCCCCCTTAAATCACGCACAGGCTCCCCGTGCTCCTTGGATGCATACACTGGGTTGCTGGCCATTCTCTCTGGAGGACTACCTTGCAGCCAGCTCAGTGGCCCCTGTTCTAATCCTGCTGTATTCCGGTTCCCTTTCTTTCCCACCAGCAGGTGCCATCATGATCTCAGTATGAGCCAACTGAGGCCACTCATTCATTCATTCATTCAAGTACCAGCTATCTGCTGGGTACCGCGTAGGCATTGCGCCAGGGGCTGGCTTCAGTGGCGAACAAGACACAGTCTCTGTTCTTTCCTCGAGAAGCACAATGCACTACGCAGTGTGTGGGAGACAATTATTTCCAGTATCTGTGTCATTGTTTTCTTCAAGTCGCCAATGGTTCCCAACTGATAACCTATTCCTGTGTGGCACCCGGAGGCCCCTCTTGGGTGAGACATCGGGAGACACACAGCGTTAAGAACAACACTGATGCTGCCTGGGCTCTCTCTTCCTGGAGCAGGGGGCAGCAAGTCTCTGGCTCACTAGGCCTTCGGAGAGAGGCAGAAACAAAGGCAAGACCTGGAACACGGCAAAGGGGCACCTGGAGAGAAAGTTTTACAGTCTTTGCCTGGCAACACGAAAGGGAGAAGATCCCCACAGTGGTCACATTGGGCTACAATTATTTTTGGTGAATTCCCATTTTTATACCAGGAAATACTGTCCAAAAGAAGGAACATAAAAGGAAGGGTCTGATTTTAAAATCTTGGGATTCTTAAATGAATGAGATTGGGAGTGAATCAAGAGAATAAATCCTTTTTCTTAAACTTTAATAGTTTTTTTTTTTTTAAACTTTGGAGGACAATTAGTATTAGGTAAGGATAATGGGAAGAGTCCTGTGTTTAAGATTTACCTAGCAAAGCTTATTAAAATGCAGACTCCTGGGACGCCTGGGGGGCTCAGCGGCTGAGCATCTGCCTTGGCCCAGGTGAGACCCCGGGGTCCCGGGATTGAGTCCCACATTGGGATCCCTGCATGGAGCCTGCTTCTCCCTCTGCCAGTGTCTCTGCCTCTCCTCTGTGTCTCTCATGAATTAAATAAATAAAATCTTAAAAAAAAATGCAGACTCCTGAGATCCCTTCCAGAAATTCTGTTTCTTTAAAGTTTCTCCAACTCGGTATGATTGCCATTTTGGGCTAGATAATTCTTTGTCGTGGATAGGGGCTCTCCTGTGCATTGTTGGTGTCTGTCTCTCTCTCTTTCAAATAAACACCAGCAGAAAAATACCACTAGTTTCAGAAAAGAACGGTCTGAATTCATGAACGTCTGAAGGATAAAATGGTTAAAAAAAAGCCCTTGGGAAATCAGTTAACACCTTGTTCAATCCCCAAACCACAGTGAGTTGGGGCTACTTGGGGGGCCCCTGGGAGATCCAGTCTGCTGCGAACTCCCCTCCTGAAGCTGCATCTCTCTTCTGCATGAAACGGTAGCTTCTCTGATAAAATGCCTCCAGACCACGCTCAGCATGATAGAAAAATTTAAATAATAATAGGAATTGGGATGTAGTAATAATGCATAAAATTTAGTAGACACTTATTTTAACTCATTCTTTGAAATAGTCTAAGGATTCTCCTTATGTTACTGTTTACTTGATTCACCTACTGAGAAGATCTTTTTTTGGAAAATTCCAAAGAAACTGCAGCCCGATCCTATTCGACTTACCAACCCGGTCCAATTTACTGGTGTTTCCCTTAGTTATCCTGCAGGCAACATCTTCAAAGTGTTCCCCAGCCTCGTCCTGGTTGTAAATACAAGCTTATCATGGACTCAAAAGGAATCATGGCCCTTAATCAGGGAGACCTCGCCTGTTTATATTCTACAGGGAAGGAGCAGCAGATCTTTTAATGAGACGGGCCATTGGACCTTTACTTGGCAAGGAAGAGGAATGTCGATAGACTGGTAAAAGCTGTCACTCTTTGATAGCCCACCAGGTACCATAGCCCCTTATATACTTTACCTTTAACCTGTGCAACAACCGTGCAAGACAGGCTAGGAGACAGGCTCAGGTAAACGTGCCCAAGGTCACCCTACAACCTGGAGGGGCTAAAATCCAAAATTAGGACTTTGACTTAATACCCTGTATTCTTAATTCCTCCATTGTGCTACAAGGACAAAGCTGTTGTTCTGGTTTTGATGCCTCGGAGCTGAGTCTGTTGCATTTTAAATTTCACTCAAAAACAACTTCTTTGAACAGTGACTTAACATGGGTCTCTTACATTTGCTCAACCTTGCTGCCACTTGTAGCCAGGCTGTTTTTCATAGAAAGTAGTAGGGGGAAAGACAGTATTCTCCTCTGATTCAGTATTGATTTTAGAACCTTACGTCAAACTTTAGGTCTCTTTCCTTTTTTTTTTCAAAGATGGTGATTCTCTAAGACGTGGGAAACCAGTGCAAATCGAATCCTAATAGTAGTTAATGGGGCGGGGGGCATCAGCTGGGTCTCGTTGTTACATACTGGGTGATCGAGGGCACGGGGTGTGCATCTTAGGAGAGTAGTTGCCAGCCTGAAAAATGGCCCCAAATTAGAAGGCACCAGAAACTGATACAAAATGAGAGGAAAAGAGAGAAAGAGTCATAGTTCCCAGGAGGGACCATGAACTAACTGTGCTCGCAGGCATATCGAGTCCTTCCTCAGGTGGATTTCTCCTTAGGGGACAGCCTTTTCTCCCCCTCTTCACCTGAAATTACCATTTTTCAAATCACCACCTGGATTGTCTCCTCCATGAAGCCCTCTTGTCCCTTCCTCAATTCAATCCTCCTTCCCTACTCTGAAATCCTATAGCATTTACACCTCATTCACACAGCCTTGTTCTTTCTTTATGTTTTTTTCTCTTTATTTACCTATTCCTTCGTATGTCTCCTGAGCTCCTTTCTCCAAGTGGATCTTAAGCTCCTTAAGGGTAACAACTTTGTAAAATGCAAGTGGAACACCCATGACACAGTAGGAGTTCAACAAGCACTTGTTGAATGATTCTCTGATCTGTATACGCTTTGGTGGGGAGATCATAAAATTTGAAGGCATTTATCGAAAAGGAGACCATCTTTCCTGAAAAATTCTTTCAGGTGCTCACATCTGCTTGCTTTGCTTTCAAAAAGACAAACGTCTTTTAAGTACTTCTCCCCAGGCAGCACCATAGTCGTGATGCCCGCCCACCCCCCGCCCCCCAATGCCGGATGCTGGGGAAGAAAAGGGAGGCCCCTTGAGACTATAGAGATGAGCTGCGTTTACTTACGCTGGTGAAAGAGGACTTTGGATGTTTGACCATTTTCTAGAGCCCTGGAGCTCAGCAAAGTTTACCATTTGTATAGGAATCTTTTAGCTCTTGGATGGAAAAAACTCTTTTCCTGTAAAACTTCATGGAATTTCTGCTCCTGGCAGGGGCAACCGTTATTCATTGTGGATCTTGAAAACTATGACACGGTTGTCCAAATGGGCACCAAATAAAGCGAGAAAAGAAAAGTCTCAACTACATATTTTAAAATGATTTTTGGTTCCAGGTGATGGACGGGGCAGGCTGTGACTGGCACCGACGAGCCTAACCCTTTACTCAGACTCAGGGGATCTCTTCTGATCTAAAAACCTTGTCCTTCAAAAACAGCTGCCGAAGGAACAAACGCAAGTCCAAGACCTTACTTCATATTCTGGATGACCACAGGTTCCACCTGCGTCTCTATTTTGTCCAGTGACGGCTTCAATCTTTTAAATTTGAGGTTCTCTCTAAGGTCCTGCTGGGGATTGGGGTTTTATGCTTGACTATAGCTCTTTTTTTTTCTCTAGATGATTTTGATCATCTCGTCTGCCTCCTTCCAGTCACCTGGGCTTGGCTGAGTGACAGGCATGTTCCCCTTAGGGATCCGATCGGCCTTATCTCAGCACAGTCCTTTTATTATAACGGGCCTCTGAAGCGGGAGCCAACTCTCTGGAAAGAATTTCCAATTAGTTGAATAAATTTCGACTAAGCTTCGACTAGAATAGCCGCTAACATTTAATAAGCACTCGCCCCCCTACCAGGTCGTCTACCAAGCACCTACAGCACTCCCTGGATGTTCACAACGCAGCCAAGAGAGATGAAGTATTGTTATTCTAATTCTGTAGATTAGGAAATTGATGCACGAAGGGGCTAAATGTGTGGGTCAAGGTCAAGGGCACATGATAAGTTGACAACAAAACTGACCTCTGACTTTCCCCCTCGACCCCAGTCCGGCTCCTTCAGTCTTCCCTCTGTCCCTTGAGGGAACCCCATTCTTCCAAGTACTTAGGCCAAAGCCCATGGGACCCTTCTGCACCCTGCTCCCCTCCAGCCCAGCATCCAGCGCTTTGGGAAATCCAACTGCTTGGCCGTCACGATATAGCCAACTCTGACTGCTCCTCTCGTCTCTCCATTGCTCCCTGCTGAGTCAAGCCATCATCATCGTTGGCCTGAAATATTGCCATTACCCTCCTAACCAGTCACAGTCCTTCCATCTCTGTCTTCCCACGGGCTGTTCCAGCAGCCACAGTGATCTTTCAGATCTAAGTCGGCTCATGTTGCTCCTCTGTGCAAAAGCCAAAGTTCTCACAAGGCCCTCCACTCTCCATCCCCATGACCTCACCGTCTCCTGCTCGCCTCTCTGGCTCTCTTCCAGTGACAGACCACCAGCCTTCCCGCTCTTCCTGGAACACACGGAGTGTCTGGTTTTGAGGTCTAAGCGCTGGGGCCCTCTGCTTGGTATGTCCTTCCCCCAGGAGCCTCACAGTTACCTTCACAAGTCTCTACTCACACGCCACCTTCTCAACGTATCTGTTTGCATCACACTCACCCGAGTCGTACCAAGTCCTTTTGCTCGGTTCCGTTTTTTTCCTGTAGCTTATATTACCTTTTAACACAGTGTGTGATTCATCTGTCGTGCTTGTCTGTTGTCGGCCTTCTCTCCCTCTGCCGCTCCCCGCCAGACAGACAGCTCTGTCTGTAGTGCTCTCTCGTGTAACCCAGGGGCCCAGGACCGTGCCTGGCACGTTGTAGGTGAGCAGTGGACATTTGTTGAATAAATTAAACGAACGGTCGTGGATCTCAGATCTTGGAGCGTTCATACTTTCGTTGTAGACATACGGCATTCTCGAGTGAAAGGGCAACGAGGGAGAAGATGTGTTCATCAAGGGTCAAGTGAGCAGGAGACTCAGTGATGAGCACTCAGGTAAGGAAGACGTAAGACATGAATGAATGCAGGTGGGAGTGAGCTGGAAAGATGCAGGGAACTTCGCTCTGAGCTCGTTTCACTCTTCGATGGGTCCGTAGGGACGTCCTTTCCTCTTGGCTTACAGGCCAGGACTTAAGCTGCAGTCTTAGTCCTGTAGCTGCCACACCACAGGCTGGGTCCTGAGACCTCTCCCTTCCCCCCACCCCGTGCCCCTGTGGCCTCAAGGGCACGGCTGTTTCTCTGCGGTACCATCAGACATAATGAGAAATACAGGCCCAAACTGCTGGATCACTCAGAAGCAGGGAGGAATCTGGGATGGAGTTGTTAGGTTTGGGGTATTTTAATCATTTCCTGCAGGTTGGCAAGTTCCAGAAGGGTCAATTTCTAAAGGAATCAGGCGGGGTACACTTAAAGAGACTTCACCGTTGCTCCAAAAGGTTTTCATATTTGGTCTCCAGATTTTGAGGTTTCCCTGAGGGGAGCCAGAGACGTGGACCTTTCTCGGTGGTGACACTTCTCTGGGACAACCCTACTTTCTTACTTCGGTCAAGGAAAACTTTTCCGTTGTCTGTACTTGTTGCCATGGCTTACACTGCTTTCAAGAAAACCTAATATAGGATGCTCCTAATATAGGATGAAAACCTGTGTGTGTGTGTGTGTGGGGGGCGGGTAATGGGGTGGGGGGTGGTGCAGAGGAGCAAGGGGAGAGGGAACGCTGTCCACCATGAGGCCGGACCTCACGCTCATTTACGAGAGGCTCGCTTTTATCTCGTCTGACCCCAGCGCACGCCCGCTATCTCTCGTCCACCTGTGACCCTGTTAGGGCTACAAGCCCCAATTACTGAGGGGCTCTCGCGATACGGCCTCCAAAGCTCAGCCAGGATGTGCCCACAGTATCCACCCAAGGTGACCATTGGCCCAAACACATGAGCCTTTAGAATGATCCGATGGGAAAAAAGCATTTGGCTATGACAAGTGAATGAACATTCAGGAAAGGTTACTTGGAACTGCCCACGTTAGGGCCCGAGGTCCCTCAGGCAAGCCCTGACGGTGGCCTCCTGACAGGCTGAGCTCTGAGATACAGCAGGACGGAGCAAGGACACTGGCCGGAGGGCTGTCCCCCCGCACCCTGGCCGCACATGAGAACCTCCCCAGGGGCCCCTGGAGCCACCCAAGCTAGGGCCACTCCCGGCTTTGCTTCCGTTGGGCTATAGCACAAGGCCTGGACATCATCATTTTTTAAAAGTCGTCCGGGTGATTTTATGTGTGACCAGAAATGAAAACCACCTAATTACGGATCCAGTGAGGGGGCGTCCGGGGCGCTGCTGGGTTTCCATCTGCTCCCGCCTCACGGGCCCTGCGGCACAGCACCCTCACCCCCACCCTGCTTCCCCCTGGATGGTTTCCACAGTCCCTTAAACAAGCTTCGGTTTCCCCCATTCTAAATCCCCCTTACACTCCATGCCGCTCTCCAGTCACTGGCCTTCCCTAACGGGAAGAGCTCCCTAAGCCGGGCTTTCCGCGCGCCCTCCGCGTCCTTCTGCACGTGTGTCCCGGAGCCAGTCCGTGCAGATGTCCCCCCTCCCGCTGCACAGATGCTGGCCCGGTCCCACTGCCACCCGGACGTGCCGGCGCGCTCAGGCCTCACCCTCGGTCACGGAAATGGGGACGTGGAGGAGGCCAACACGGGGACCCTGGACACCCTCTGCCATCAGCCCCGGGCCCAGGCCCCACCGGCCCCGCTGGCCCCACCGAGCTGGAGTCAGAGCCCGGTGACCAGGGCGCAGAACCAGAAACTTCCGCGGAAAGGAGCGGCCGGGGACGCCTCCCGGGAAGGGAAGGCGATGACTTACACAGCGCGTGGTGGTGATGATGACGGAGCTGGAGATGAAGGACAGGCCGTCGTTCATGCTGACCTGAAGCGCGGCTTTCCTGCAAGGACAAGGGGCCGGGGGCTCAGCGGGGTGCGGGGGGCCCACAGCTGGGCCCCGCTCCCGCCCACGGTTGGGCTGCCCGCACGCCGGGGTCCTACAGAGGAGCTGGAGCCCCCCGAGCCCCCCGAGCCGCCCCCGGTCGCCAGCTGGGCCACGCACTGAGCCCTTCGCACAGGCCGCCAAGGCCGCCCGGTCAGCAGGAGACGGTCTCCCAGGACGCGGCTGGAGCCCCCGCGTGAACCCGGCAAGCTCGTGTGGGTGGGGGGCCCGGGGGAACCGGCAGCGGCCTCCCGCCCTCCCGCTCTGAGCCTCTGGGGCCTGAGCCCACGCGGCGCCTGCGTTTGTGGGATCGACGGGCTCGAAGGCCGGTGGTGGGCACCCAGAGGGCGGAAGATGGAAAGTGAAGTTGGATGAACGGGTTTGGCGTCTTCTTCCTGAGAGCCACGGGTCCCTCAGCCCGTTGCCGCCTGGCTTACAGGGAGGCCAGCTGTGTTCTCCGACAACACCCCACAGCCCCCCAGGCCCAGCGGAGGAAGGGGCGCCGGGCCTGGCCTCAGACCAGCTCTGCACCCGGCGAGCCCCTCCGCTTGGCCTCCTTTCTGAGCCCCCTGGTCTCCGAGGAGGGGGTCGCCCAGGGCAGCTGCCATTGCGGGGCCTGCGGGAGGGCGAGCTCTACACGGGTGGTCTGACCGAGTGACACAGACCTGGGCTCGAAACTCGGCGCTTCGCCTCCTGTGGTGTGGCCCTGGGCAGGCTACTCGGGCTCTCGGGCCACAGCCTGCACACCCGTAACCCTGGTCCTTGGGGAACCTGGGAGGATAAAGCGAGCTTCCCCTTGTAAGACATCTGACCCGGTGCCTCGCTCGCCCTAAGCACGGGCACATCACGACCCGAGCGCCCTAGGCCACGGCTGCCCGGAGACCCTTCCCCTCCGCCTCCCGTGTCCTCCCCGACCGTGAGGGGCACGTGCCGGTGGGAACTTACATGCCAACTTCTTTTAAGATAGGTGCCGGGCACAGCAGGTACGTGTCTTCCACGGTGAAGGGCTTCTCATCTGCAAAAAGGAAGTCGCCGGGTTAACAAGAGTGAAGCGGCCTTGCAATGTCACGTTCAGTGACCGCGAGACACCATCTGCGTCCCGGGAGACACCAGAAAAGCAGCGACTCTGCAACAGGCGCTAGCCTTGAGCCATAAAATCCACTCGAGTGAACGAATTTAGGGCCTCCTGCTAGGATGCTGGTCCCCGACCTTGAACGTCCAGTTGAGTTAATCAGGAAACAAACAGACTGAGCTCTCACCGTAGACCAGGCGTAACTGAGGGGACTCCAGAGGACGTTAGCCTGGTCCCCGCGGAGCGTCAGGTCTGAGCCTCGCTTGAGAGAGAAGCCGTATTCACGGAGAAGGTTTGTCGACGCAGCATCATTTCTCACGGCCAAGACATGCAGCAAGCATTGGATGAGCGGGTAAAGAATGAGGAATGCACACGCACACGCACACGCGCATACACACATGCACCACGCTGTGCCTCTGAAACGGACATGATGCTACTCATCAATTATATCTCAATTTTTTTTTTTTTTTTTTGAAAAAGGAAAAGTTCGCGGACACGTACCAGGAGTGACTAAGCCAAAAATACCATTTGGCTTCAGAAAGCACAGGGCTCCCTTTAGGTGGGTGCCGGGGGAGGTGCCAGGGAACACAAGCCTTGAGGTGGGCTTCGGCAGAGAGACGGGAAGAGGCCCTGCCGGCGGGAGGGTGGGCGCGAGCAACGGCGGAGCAAGTGAGGCATATTCCGGGGGAGGAGGTGAGTAGGATTTGGGAGGGTCCGTATGGGAGCAGCTTTGGGCTGAGGCCTTTGGGTCAGAACTTAGGAACTTGGACACAGGTCCACGAGCTATAAAAGGAGCTCTCGAGGTTTTGGGGGAAAGAAACGAGAAGGGATGATTTTGGAAGCTGCAGCCGATGCAGCTGGGAGAGGTGGCTGGAGGCCGGGGAGGTGGGAAGCTCTTGCTCTCGTTCCGGGGAAAGCCTGAGTCGCTCTGAGCAGCTTGCACCTCCAGCGTCCTGAACACGACAATGTGTCCCAGGGGCTGGGCCCAGAAGCAGGGTGAGGAGGTCCCGCCGTGGTCAGTACACTCATCCTTTCCTGATGCGACCCGTCAGGGTGCGCGGGACCTGCAGGTGGCACGAAGGCGAGTGAAGGGAGGCCCGTTACCAAGCGGTGGACACACGCAAATGCCTGCCGGGGAGGCAGAAAGGAGCACGCGCACACATCGAAGGATGGTGTTGCACACGAGCATTCGTTACGAAACCCATGTCTCCAGTGACGATGGACTGTGGCTGACACTGAGCCCCGGGCCGAGGGGGGACGAGGACGCCTGGCGGCCTCCGTGCCTGGACCGAAGGAGCAGGGCCGCCTGGGCGGGGGTCAGAGGACACCCCCTCTAGAGTGCTAAGCACCGTGTCTCCGTGGAGGGAGGAGGCTCCTCCGAGGTCTCGGGAGATCTCCAAGAGGTGAAAAGTTAGGGAGGTTATTCCAAGTCATTCATTCCTTCCTTCATTCAACAAATCCTTTTTTTTTTTTTTTTTTAAGATTTTATCTATTTATTCATGAGAGACACGGAGAGAGAGGCAGAGACCCAGGCAGAGGGAGAAGCAGGCTCCTTGTGGGGAGCCCGATGCAGGACTCGATCCCGGGACCCCGGGGTCACGCCCTGGGCCGAAGGCGGATGCTCAACCGCTGAGCCAGCTGCGCGCCCCTCAACAAATCTTTATGACCTAGAGACACAGGCTTTGAGAAGAGAAACACGCTCTCTAGTTTCATGGATTTGGTAGCAGCTGCAGGGGAGTCACGTGCTTACTAAGCACTTTCATTTTTTATTAAAAAATACATTCTTTCGAATGCCCTCCACGTGTCGGGCCTTGTGCTAGGCCTTGCCGTGAGCAAAACAGAAGACAGCACCCCACGCAAGGAGCTGGCCTGCTGCAAACGACGCAAGTTGCTACTTAACTGTAGTTGTGGGAGCCCAAGGAAAGAGAAGGAAGGTCAGGAAATGCCTCCCCGAGGAAAGGCGATGTAGGCTGAGACCTGGGGTCAGGCGAAGAGGACGCAGAGGGGGGCGGGCGGCCCTGCCAGGATCCTGGGGCGGGAAGGAGCCCGCAGCTTTGGGGAGCTAAGGGAAGGCCAACGAGGTGCTGAATTTGCAGGAGACGGTGGCTCAAGATGAGGCTAGGAAAGCCAGCAGGACCAGACGACCAAGGCCTTGTGGGCCACGCTGGGAGCTTTGGGGATTTTTCCTAAGGGCGACGGGAGGTCCCTGCCGGGATGTAGAGTTAGCAGTTGCAGGTGATGGAGCGCTGCTGGGATGGGGGAGGTGCGCCGCATGAAGCCGAGGCTTTTGAGGACAGCAGCAGGCCACACGACGCCTGGACGGAGTGTGTCCTTCCCAGCGTGTGGTGACAATGATGCGGGGAGACCCACGTAGGACATGCGCTGCCTGTCGGTGCATCGTTGAAGCCACCCCGCGAGCAGGGCCACCACGGAAGGCTGCTGCTCCCTTGATTTTAAAGGCGGGGGGAGGGAGGGAGGGAGGTGAGGGACCGGGCCGTGTCACACAGGGGAGCCCGGCTGCCGCCCGTGGGGGGCCCAGGTGGCACCTCCTCCTCCAACAGCCTTGGGGGGCCCTGCGCCCACTGTCGAGGCGACAGGGAGGCTCGGGTGGCGGCAGGAGCCCGGGTGCACGGCAAGTCCGAGGCCAGGCCCGGACCGGGCTCTCCGGGATTCCGCCCGGCCCTCCACCGGCCCACCCTCCCGAGAGCGCGGCTGCCCACGAACTGCCCTTGCTGTCCCGGCCTCGGCCCAGCCGGCCGCCCGCGCCTCGTGGGACCCGGAGCGCAAGGCCCACGGAGCCTCGGGGGCCACAGGAGGCCCGGGCGTCCGGGCGGGGACAGTGCGCCGCGGCCACTCGAGGGCCCACGTGACCGTCCCTGCCCACGCGACCTCCGGGGCCCTGGTGCCAAAGCTGTCCCCGCTGTGTCTCCGCTGGAAAGGAGTGGGAGGACTGGCCTGGTTCCCCTCCAGTCCCCACGTGTTTCCTTCCCGCCCGTGAGACCCCGTATTTCGGGAGGCGAGCCTGCTGGGAGGACTGGGGACCTGGGGAGGCTGCAGCGCGGGCGCCACCCGGCCTCCCCCGGCCTCCCGGCCTCCGGGCCTCGGGCTGTGGGCCGCCCTGGGGAGCTGGCGCTCTCCGCTCCGGGGAGGATTGTTTGGTTTGGAGCCTGTTTTCACTTTACCACAAAAATGAGTGACTTTTTTTTTTTCTTTCTCTGTCTCTCCCTCTCTAAACAAAGGAGGGCCATTTGGTTTCCATAACGCAGATCATCTGACTCCTTCCTGGAACGTCCCCCTGGGAAGCAGGGCACAGAGCCTCCCCCGCGGCCCAGGGCCACCACCCGCTCCGAGGACGACTCCCAACTGGCCGCTGGCAGCCAGGTCGCCGCTCGTTAGCCCTCGAGTGCGCCGGGGGCCCGAGGCCGGTGCTTGGCCTGCTGGCTACGGGGGAGGAGGCTGCGGAGGCGCACGAGTGTGCCACCGGCAGCTAGGGGGATTTTTCGATGATCTGTAAATATAGATTTCCTCCCTTTTTACCCAAGATATTTCAGAATTGGGTGCATACACTGCACATGGCTTAATCGAAACAGCTGTCTACAAGAATCTGATAATCGAACAGAAGCTTGACCTACACCAGGATCTGGGGATCAGTGAGTGACATTACACCGAACTGCCAAACGCCCTAGGCCTGCGACCTAGGTACCCCCGAAGGTGGGGACAGAGGGCACAGAGAACCACACCACATCTGTACCCTCACATACGTCTGCATCCACACCCACATCTCAATCCCTCTCTCCGTATTTACACTGATTTTGTCTAAGGCGGGGGTGTCTGTAGATCCTTTTGCGTAAGGATCTATACCCAGGGTCTCATTCGACATCATCATTATTTATTATTCACCATTTGGGACACTGGCTCAGGGAGGTTAGTTGGTAGAGTTAGTGTGGCATCCCCGGTAAACGTCAGAGCTGAAATTAAAAAAATTCAGGTTTTGTTGAAATGATTTGCCCGGGGTGGACCCGGCTAGCTCTTTCACGGATGTGATTCAAACTATCTTACGTTAGATCAAACCAGTTAGCCATTTCACATGGTCATAATCCCACAGCTGATTTTTGCGACCCGTACAGCAGGAGCGGAGTCTTTCTGTGCGTGGCCACTTTGGAGGTGCAGATGCTCCACGGGCAGGGCTGGGGAACCATAAGCAGGTCTTCCGTGGGAGGGGACCAGGACCCGAAAGCTCCGGGGTAAGGTTCAGGCACCTTTTGAGACACAGCGATCTACTGTCATGAACCTGTGCACTCAGATAACGTACATTTGCAGGTTTTGACCTCAGGTCAATGTAACTCTTTTCAGCCTATTGGAGAAATTCTCAGAATTCTTTCCCGCAGTTGGTGACTATCTAATGGATTTGGGATAAAAACCGGGATTAACATTCATTTGGTAATTCAAACACCAATCACAGTGAATCCTTTTGTAGGGCTGCTTAGATAATTCAGATATTTTTCAGGCCTTGGCAATCTTTCCTCGATATAAATATTTATTTCTGGCCAAAAGGACAAGTAAAACCTTTAGTCTTATCTGGGGGAGCTTGTTAAAAGCCTCCAAAAGCTGATGTAAGCTCCAAAGCAGAGTTTACATTCCTCCTGTTACAAAATAGTGAAGGTTAGGGACTAAGTGAGCTCACCCCTGCTCTTTCTCCCCATCTCCACTGGGCCTAGGGAGCATTTTCAGGGCATCCCCGAGCCAAGCATAACTGTTCAGCACCAAATTATCAGCTGGTTTGGGAATGTGTCTGAATGAAGGGAGGACAGGCCAGAGAGTTAGGCTGGATGTTTCTACCTTCTTGCTGACTTCAAAAGTAATCAGCTTTTTACGAAGTTAGAGCTTAAAATGCTGTGCAAAGACCTGAAACAAGACGATATTCAGCAGGACTCCAAGTTAGTGAAAATCAAAGCGTTTGGGGAGAGCCTTCTGGAGCTCCAGCCAGAAAGGAGGTGCTCGACGGTCCTCCCGGGGCTCCTGCAGTATAATCCACAAACACGGGAAATCTCACTGCGTAGCTAACTGGAACCCATGGCTTAGAGCGGAAGGAAGTTAGTATTTATTGGCCATGTACTATGTGTCAGACCCCGGGGCGGGGAGGTTTTCATAAAAGGGTGAGAAAACAAGCCTACGGGTTTTCTTGCTTGGAAGACGTGGAATTTGACAGTGGAGAGAATGGCTTCTACTTGGAAAGGGTGAACAAAGGCTGAGGTCGGAGCAGTGAGAAGCAAGAGTCAAAACAGAATGGGAAGACATGGTAGTGAAGTGCAGGCGGGTGGGCCGAGTCGGGAACAATCCTCAGAACACAGCACATCCACTGTGACGTCCTCTCGTGTCCGGCCGGAGCCCCGGGGGTGCCTGGAATGCTGCAGAACCGAGCTGGCCACCATCCTTCCTCTTAGGCATGACCCGCATCCACCCAGCTCTTCCCTGGCCTGGGACTGTTGGAAGGTTTCCTTGGAAGCCCCCATCGGCTGGTTCACTAGGAGACCAAGCGATGAGCCTGGCCAACAGGTTCCAACAGGTTCCAGGGAGGGTCCCTGGGCTTATGCGTAACTATTTTACCCGTTCCCGTAGGTTACAGGTATCCAGGATGTGTCTTTTGGTTTCCCTTCCTGTCCTCTGGGGCAGGGTGGACGAGCATGGAGACTCAACGAGCACTTGAAGAGCCGAGCCTCCCGTTCCATCCCAGCTTTGTCACCCCCTGGCTACCAGCCCATCTGCAACCCAGCAAATCTTGCCTATGAGATGGGAGTCCTACTCATTTCATAAGTCGTTGTGAATTTTAACGAGATGATAGGATTCAATGCTCAGCCCTTAATGAGCACTGGACATGTCAGCTATCGTGACTAACGCGGGGTGCCGCTGGGTTCATGGTCTCTCAGGCACCTGAAAGACACAAGACGCGAATGTGGGAGCAAACTATGTCTTGCGACCCCGCTACCAGGTTGTGTCAGGGCCTGATGGTACAGGCGTGAGAAGAAGAGGGTCATCTATCGAAATAGGATCTGCGGACATGCACACGGCACCAGGGTTCACCCCACGGGGTGATTTTGTCCCTCAGGGGATGGCTGGCAATATCTGAGACAGTTCTGTTTGTCAAACTGGGCCAGAAGGACGACTGCCATTTAGTAAGTAGAGACCAGAGATGCACAGGGTGTCCTTCTCCCCCTCAACAGAGAATTACCTGGCCCCAAATGTCGACAGTATCAAGGTGAGAAATGCTCGTATAACGTCTATCATGGCTTTACATATATATATATATCTCTCTCGCCCATCGTAGAAGGTCCTTCAGCTACTACGAGTGGTCCAAAGCCCCCGGGTTTTGGTAGAATGTCCAAGAAGGCTTGGAGGTGTTATAAAGTGATGGGGAGAGGGGGGAGGAAGAGCTTGAGGTTCGGTGCAAGACACCTGGGCGGAGTAAGGAAGAGTGCCTCCACGTGGGATGTCCTGGTGCAGATCTTCCCGGTGGTAGGAGGCGCAGCACCGGCCACTTTGCTTGGTGGAGCTTTATGGCTAAAGGGCCCCCTGGAAGTGGGATTTAGATCGGGGACGGGATCCAGCGGTCTTGCCTGAGTCTCGGGATCGTCTTGCTTGGGCTCATACGTCCCCTGGTCCCACACACAGCTGTGACCTCTGCGGTTCTAGGCTCACTGGCTTCTGGAACTGGTCCTCAGCACAGTTAGTTTGACTTCTCAGGATGTAAATGACTTGAAAGGAAAATCTTCACCACCTACCATTTTTCTTTACGAAAATCTTTACTGGAGTTTTGCTTGGGTAGAGAAAAGCCCCCTTTACGTCCATCCCACCCCAAATTACTGGGGCTTTTGTCTGCCCAACAAAGCTCCAGTAAATGTCCACATACTGTATTCTTGTCGGGGCCTTAAGGACGGGAACGTGCACTGACACCGGCCCCGCAGGAGCCAGTTCAGAAATAACTGTCAAAACCCGAGCTCTTTGGGAAGCAGGGGCAAAGGGGAAAGCCTGCCGGATACCGTGAAAGTCCTCAACTTCCAGCACGAGGGTCCAGCCAGGGAGCTACCGGGGCGCTGTACCTGCGAACGTACGGTCAACGGCATACGCTGCGCGCTGGAGCCTGCGCTCTCCCTTCCCCGGCCACGGCCTGCTTCCTTGATTATGGGTTCATGTCTTGCTTGCTCCTTACTAAGGTGCTCGGTGACCTCGGGCAAGCAGCTAAACCTCTCTGAGCCCAGGTTTCCCGTCTACGAGGTACAGGGGAGTCGTGGGAATCAGCACCTCCCAACCAGGTACGTATCAGAGCTCTAGGGACATTTGGGATGAGGGGGCCCAAGGACCCGTGGGCATCCTTGTTTTTGGAAGTATCAGAAGCCTCTGGATCACCCAAGGTCCAAATTGCTTCTACCTCTGGCCAAGGAGGGCACTTCTGAGTTTTAGTTGCCTACTTAGCTAAAACGGAGGCAAGTAAGGCATCCTTCCCTGGGGGTGCTGTGAGGGTGGCATGAGATGGCACGGGGGGCCCAGGGCGGGAGCGTAGCAGGCAGCGACCACGACGACCGGACAGTCTGGTGGGCAGCCCGATGTGCCACCGCAGGAGGAGACGCCCCGTTACGGCTCTTCGTCCTGAGGTGCCCAGTGACCCCATCCACTGATGACCTCAACCCCCCAGGGATGCACCCAAATTGCACCCACTACCTCTGACCGACGGGTGCAGTACTCTAACCCGCGAGAAAGGAAACCAAAAGTCCTTGTTTGAGAGGTTCGCCTCGTCCCCGTGGCCCGCCCTGCCCACCTGCGCGTGGGTGCCGCGTGGGTGCACTCAGCGATCTCCTTAGGGCGCCCGCAGCAGCCCCGGCCCAGATGCGGCTGAGATCTGGAGCACAGTTTCTGGATAGCTGGACAGATTTTTAAAAACAAACACACTGGAACCCCTGCATTCGAGGGAGTGTTGTCTCTCGCCCCCCGGGAAGCTGAGCCCCTCTTTGGAGCTCTTGGAACTGCCTTCATGACTCATGTTGAGTTTGAAAAAATATCTTCAAAGGGGGCAAGTTTTCTCCTTTGAGAGTGAACAGAAAGTAAAGCCGGGCCAAGCCTAGTGAGGAGGCCTGGAGGGCAAACTGGGAAATAACATCTTGAATCAAAAAAGTTAAGTATGCCCATAAAACCAGGAAACTGACTTCTCACATGGCCTGGGAAGTTGAATTTTAGTGAGTTGGGTAAAAACCAGTTTCTTTGTTTATAGTCACACCTCCTACCTTGCCACGCAGCCCCAGGATAGTCTAGCATGTTTTTCATTACTGCATTGATAAAAAGCCCATTTTTAATTTACTGTTCATGAAAACGGATCATTTCTCAGCTCAAACCCCAGTGTTTTCCTTTTTAGCATTCTAATCTGTCTGCAAATGGATTTCCAATCGAAAGCGGATCTTTTCTTGGCACACTATGTTAAATACTGGAGTAGGAAAAAGCGTGGCCAGAATAAATAAAGTTCGCGTGAAGACTTCCAAGCTATCTTCTTGGCCAGGAGTGAGTTCAACCTGGTGATCGGAGAATCAACCAAATGCTAAACTTAAGACGTGTGCTAGGAGTAGATAATTAACAAGAATGTTAAAAATTAAATTTTAAGCAACTATTGTGGATTCTTTTTTTCTCGTTACATAAGAGACATAGGATTGCAGAAAACTTAGAAGAAAAAAATTAATAGTGGTCTCATTCAGAGGTAACTATTGTTAATATTTCGATGTGTTTTCAAGTCTCTGCATAAAAAGTATTGTGTAAAACAGAAACATTACGGAGGTGCCGTTTTTTAACCTTTGTGACTGTATTATTAACATTTTCCCACATCAGCAACTGTTCTTTCCCACACATTAATTACATAGGGGTAAAGTATGATTCATATAACAAATTATCTATTGTTCAACATTTATATCATTACCATTTAGATGTTTTGATTTTCCTTCCTTCCATCCTTCCTTCCTTCCTTCCTTCCTTCCTTCCTTCCTTCCTTCCATGCATCCTTCCATCCATCCTTCCTTCTCCTCCTCCTCCCTCTCTCTCTCTTCCTTTTTCCTTTTGCTATTGTAAGTAATATCAGGATGAACATCTTGTAGCCAAGTCCTTGTAAATATTCCCAATTGTTTCCTTTTGATGAAGTCAAAGTGGAAATTCTGGGTCAAAAATGTATAAAAGCAGTTGCTTCTTTTTAAGAACTACCTTCTAAAAGATTTAGTGGTATCCCACCAATGACGAATGAAAACACCTGTTCCCCTATATTTTTGCCAATACCAGGCATTGTATTGTTAATCTTTGCCAAGTTGATAGATTATTTCAATTTGCATGTCTTTGCTTACAACAAGCATTTACCTGTTTGCTGACCACTCTTGTTCTTGTAAATTTCCCTTTCTTAGCTTTCACCCATTGAGGTGCTATTTTTTTTTTTTTACTGATTTTAAGAGCAGATTGTATATTAAGGTTATTGACTCCTTATTTGTTATAGGTCTTTTAAATAATTTTGCCAGTTTTCTGTTCCCTTTAGATTTTGAGGGGGCGGTAACAGAAAAATTTTTAAAAATATATGTACTTAAAACTATTAAATTTTTCCTTTATTCTATCTCCCTCCAGTGCTATGCTTAAAAAGCCTCCCCCTACTAGAAAACTGTGTAAATGTTTATTTTTGTGTCCTTCTAGAACTTTTATAGTTTCATGTCCACATTTAAATTTTTCATCTGGAATTTGTTTCTATGTAAGGTGTGAGATAGAAATCTCACTGAATTGTTTTTCCAAGTAGCTAGCCAGTCATCTCAACACCACTTTGGGGGAATAATCCATTCATTTCCTGTTGATTAGAAAGGTAACTTTATTTTATATTAAATTCACATAAGTGTTTGTCTCTCTTTATGGACTTTGTTTTTCCTGTTCCAATGCTCAGTTTGCCTTTTGTGGCACCAGTTATACATCATTTCAATTACCAATTACTGCAGCTCTTTTATACATCTTAAAAATCAGCTAGGGCAAGTTTCCACATTTTTCTTGGCCATTCTTGAATGTTCATTCTTCCATATAAAGTTTAGAATTATTCTGTTGATTTAAAAAAGTCCCATTGGAATTTTCATTGTAATAGTTTTAAAAGTAAATATTAATTTGAAGACAATTGATGTCTTTATAGTACTCAGTTGCTGCTCCATTTAATAATAGTAATAGTCATAATTATTAATTAATACCAGCAGCCAACAATGATCCACTGCTTTCTGAGTGCCAGGCCCACTTCTAAGCTCCACTTCCCACATTTGAACCTCAAAGCGATTCATGAAAGAGGTGCTTTTATTGCTATCCTCATTTTACAGAGAGAGAAAGTAAGGCATGGAGATGTTAAATAACTTGCCACGGTCACACAGGCTTAGGCCAGGATTCTTCTCCTGGGTGGTTTGGTTCCAGTGCGTATGTACGCGTGACCCTATGCTGCTTCTCGGTTTACTTCTACTTTCATATCCCTCACCAAGTTTTCTCACTTTCTTCCTATGTATCTTCACCAGTTTGGTTATATTAGTTCTTACTTAATTTTTTATGTTGTTGTTCTATTTCTCGTGGGATGCATTCTAATCGATCATTAATGAACTCTGGCAAAGCTATTGATTATTATAAAGGAGTTGTTTTTTATTTCAAAATTATCCAGTTTAATAACCTTTTTAGGTGAGTAGTTAATCGATTCTCTTTAATTTTCCAGAAGGATACAACCATGATTTCAAAGCCATGATGTTTGACCCCCTTTTCTGTACTTAGATCTCTCATTAGTTTCCTTGTGTTATTGTGATAACTATGGTGTTGCCCAGTACAGTAGTCACGGCAGCTACTGACATGGAAGTTAAGTCTAAAATTCGGTTCCTCAGTTGCACTAGCCACATTTCAAGTCCTCAGTAGCCACATGTGCCTTGTGACTACCATTTAGCTACCATTTTATAACATTTCCATCATCACAGGAAGTTCTACTGGACGGCTGCTAGAATGTTCAGATCAATATTAAATAAGAATGGTGAAACAGGTTGTCCTGTTTTTTCCTTCCTGACTATAAAGTGGATATCTCTATCTGGTGGTTTACTATTCAATGCTGTTGGGTTTTGAATTCACAAATATAGATATATTTTTTATTGTGTTGAAAAAGTTTTATCCTGTTTATATAGTTTTTTTTTCTTTTTTTTCTGTTTATATAGTTTTCAAAAACTATATATTTTTAAAATTTGGAATGGATGATGAATTTTAATACTTTCTTGGAATAAAGTTTTGCTATGCAAGAGACAGATTCTCTCTCATTCTTCAAAATTGGCTTAACAATGCTGGTTATTTTTAGATACATTGCTGGATTTTGTCAGTATTTTATTAGATGTTTGTCATCGATGAGCTTGATCTCAAATATTCTCTACTTCTACCATCTTTGACCAGTTTTTTTTTAAAAAAATGAAGATTATATAATTATTATAAAATGAATTAAGATGCTTTTTCTCTATGTTTTGTGTTTTAGATATGCATCACCTGTCCCTTAATGTCTTGCAAAACTTGGGTGAAAAGAATCTGGCTTTGGTGCTTTGGCTGGATTTTTTTTTTGTCTCTCTTTTCCAGTTCATGCATGTCATTTTCACCTGTGTCTAAGCACACTGCTAAATTCATCCATTATATTGCAATTCAGTGAATAAACTTTCTCGACTCTAGAATTTACACTAGGTTCTTCTGTAGATCTGCTTTTGTTGAATGGTCTTCCCCTTGGTCTCACTGATCTCTTTACACACTTTACTTGTGTTTATTTACCTGCTCTTTTAAATTGTTCTTGCTTGTTCTCCTGCTTTTTTCAATCATCTTCATGTGACTGGGCATTTGGTGCTGTGAGCACTTCTTCAAAGGGGGTTGTTGGCTGTAGCAGTGCTATATGTTGGGTTAGATGTACATTGCCACTGCCAGGGCCACGGGGATCAGAATAGTCATGGACACATTTTAGGGTTTGTTTCCTGCCTTGGTGATTCTGTATCATGTAGGTGGAATAATACCTTATTCTTATCTCCCTGCTTCTTTGAGTCACTGAGCAGCCAATGCTTTTTCCAATCTTAGTTAATCTGTGGTATAGCCCTTTGGAGCTGAATTTCTGCAAGGGGCTCTGCTCTAGCCTGCTGCCCTGTACAGGCTGATGTCCTACATCTGCATCAGTATAGGCAGATCCTCAGGACTAGAGCCTCCACAGCTTTGCTTACTGCAAAGACTTTGCATTCCCTTTTGTGCTTCCTATATCTGAGAGTTTCCTTCTTTTGAGTAGGGTTACACATTATAAATTTTTTTAAAAGATTTTATTTATTTAGAGTGGGAACGGGGGGGAGAGGCGGAGGGAGAGGGAGAGAGAGCACATAGTGGCTGGGAACGATTTTGCTCAGCTCAAGGCTGTGACCTTCTTCAGAACTTGCAGAACATCACCCAAGGAGCAAAGATTCCCTTCATTGTTTGTGGGGACTTCAATGCAAAGCCAACAGAGGAGGTCTACAAACACTTTGCTTCCTCCAGCCTCAATCTGAACACTGCGTACAAGCTGCTGAGTGCTGATGGGCAGTCAGAACCTCCGTATATTACCTGGAAGATCCAGACCTCAGGGGAATGCCGGCATACACTGGATTATATCTGGTATTCTAAACATGCTCTAAGTGTAAAGTCAGCTCTTGATTTGCTCACAGAAGAACAGATTGGACCCAACCGGCTACCATCTTTTAATTATCCTTCAAACCACCTGTCTCTACTGTGTGACTTCAGCTTTAATGAGGAACCTGATGGACTTTTATTTAAAAAAAAAAAAAAAGAGAGAGAGAGAGAGAGAGAGAGAGAAGAGCCAAAGTGGAGCTCAGTCCCATGACCCTGAGACTATGACCTGAGCTGAAATCAAGAGTCAGACACTCAACTGATGGAACCACCCAGGCATCCCTGCAATTTTTAAAATCATATTTTACCTAGAATTTCTGGATCTATTATGTTGAATGCAAATCCAGAAACTGTTTTAGATTTCTAAGTTTCTACGTTGATCTGTTGATCTTATTTTTAAGCAATGGCAAGAAGAGTGTGAGAGAGGTAGGTGTTAAGCTATGCTTTTTATTTTCTGGTTATGTTTATCATCAAAGAATATATTTAAATAAGTTCTACCTTTTGGCATTAATATGCTGGCATTTTTATTTGTGTCTTAATACAATAAATGTTTAAGGACATTCACAGCCATTTAAAAACATATTTATGTATCTGTTCTATATAATTTTTTTTATTATTCATTCAAAGACTTGGAAAGTCACGTTAGCATCTCCCACTATAAATATAATCTTTCAATTTGTTCCTTTATGTGTTGCAGTTTTGGCTTCATGCAATCTGCTATTGTATTATTTGTTGAAGACTCTGGGGCCTGCATCACGTTTGAACTGCCTGGAGCCACAACAGCCCTAGTTTTGTTACTGGGAGGGAAATCGATTAATCTTTTTCTGATCAATAATGGCATTATATTCTCTTCCTGTTATAAAATGTAATGCAGCATTTAAGAAAAAAATCTTGAAAGAGGAAATACATACTATAAAAGTGAAAATAATATTTTAAAACTTGGGATCTAGAGATGGGAAAGGAGAATGGGAAAAGTAAAGGAATCTAAATTTATTTTATTTTACAGAGGTGACTCAATAGGGACCGTTGTACTCATAAGGTGGAGAGAAAAATGTAGATCTGACTATGTTGCATTTTCAAATTTATTTATCTGTTCTGTCCTTCACAGTTTCTTGTTCGTATCATTTACTGAATGGAAGTGAGTAGGAGAATTAATAAATGAAGGACGAATGGTTTTTTCAAATTACAATTTTTCCCCCTTGGGATATTTTTAATAACCGTATGTTTGAGTGTAGGAGTGTTGCTTGCAGGATGTCATATGGCTGAGTCACTGCCTCCCTCTGCTCCAAATTGTCAGCACAATCAGGCTCCAGCCAGATTCCCTACCCCTGTGGCCCTTATTCGTCCTTGAATGTGAATGAGGTGGAGAGCCTGTGCAGGTGTTTACAAGTATGTATTAGGAGAGGAAGGGAGGAGGGAGAAAGAGGATGTGCTGGGTTTCCCAAGGAACAAAATTTCAAGGAGAAGCTGGAAAACAAGCCTTCGGGATGTCCCTTTACAAGTCCAGGGTACATCTGCAGTTCATGTTATGCTAGCACAGCATCTCTGTGTGACCTTTGGGGCAATGCCAACACTGCGCCCCATTTCCATTCATCCTTAGAGAGGGGTTGGGTCCGGAGGCTCGCGCGTCTGGGAAGTCGACTTTGGAAGGCTCGACATCTTTGAGGTTAACCCTCAGGAGTTTCTCATCTTAGATTTGAGATTTGGGCTAAGAAGAGAGGGCAGGTGTACTCGAGCGACAGCACAATCGAAAGGGAAGAGAAGGCAAGAAGTCGGCAGAGGGCAAAAGCCCAACGTTCACGCTACAACCATTCAGGGATTTTTTTTTTTCAAAATGTTTTCAAATAGCATGCACTTTTGGGATATGTGAGAGCACTTCCAAGTATCAAGAAAACGAACTGAATGTTTCAAATGTTTGGAATTAATCCAAGGCCAGGAATTCTGAATGTTTGTAAGGAACGTTTGGGAGGATGTTGGCCTATCTCTGTTTAAATAGGCACGTGGTCTTAAGAAGGCACACCCCCAACTCTTCCCTTTTAAAAGCAAGACAGCACCTATGCCACGAGGCTACCAGGGGGCCGACGCGAGGGTCCCCACTGAGCGAGCAGACGTGCGGCTCCAGCCGGGCCCCGTGATCTTTCGACCCCCCAGGGTCACTGTGGCACGCACGTGTGAAGCATCTAAGAGGACACAGCATTACACAAAATGTGTAATGTGTAAGAATACACCGTTTGTCACTGCAGATACCGAATCGATAATTGTCTGTGTGATGGATGCCAGATGTGGCTCAGAACCGCGCCGGCGCACGTGCGCCCCCAAAACCACACGAACCACACGCGCCCTTACATGAAGCACCTGCCTGCTGCGAACGCCTCGTAAGAGCGGCAGGTTTGGAAATTCACTTCTCGCATGAAACGCACCTCGCCTCCCCCCCACGTTCCTGTATTTCATGTCAGGTACTCACCACGATGAGAGTTTCTTGGCCACTCCAGGCTCGAATCATCCAGATTGGAAAAGCTTCCAGAGTCTACACATGCAAGCCTAACAGTCTGGCTTTTGGTTTATTCAGAATTAATGAATTCAGACCGTCTATTCCGCACGGGTACGCGCGACGGGACCCAGGCCTCTGCGGGGACGCGCTGGCCTCTCCAGGGAGGCCGCGGTGGGGAGGCCTTGGGGGGCAGGGCCCTGCTGGGGCGCCCGGGGGTGGCCGAGCCGCCCCGACACGGCCGAGGAGCCACAGCTGCGCGGGACTTACTGAGTGTGACGGACTCGTTGATCTTGAAGCTGCAGAGGACCCTGTCCACGTTGCGGGCGTGTCGGAAGCCGTTTCCTCTCACCACTACTTGGAACGATTCTGAAAGGAGTAAGGACAAGTCGTGTCATCATCTGACTGCCGTCCGTTTACCCCAAGTTGCCCCCGCCCTGGTGGCCTCGGGGCGCGGACTCGGGTGGGCAGCCAACAGCCGGGGCGCCCTTAGCCACCCACTCCCACCTGCTCGCTGCGGGCTGGAGGCAGCGGGCGATGTCTTACTTGGGGTTCCCACCCTTGCCCTGGCCCGTGTTTCCCCTGCCCGGAATGCCTCGGCCCCGCTTCTCTATCCACCCAAATCTTGCCCATCTCTCAAGCCCTGGCAGCTTGGAAGGCTGTGACCCTGAAGCCGGGCCCGCAGCGGGGGGCGCCCTCCCCTCGGCCCCCATCGGCTCAGCACCCCTTATGTGGGTTTATGTGCTGGATTCCCCTGCAAGGATTTCTTTAGAGCCCGAGGGGCCCGACAGTTTTTGAAAATCGCCGCCTCATGCCATCCACAGTCTGTCCTAAACGCTGTGGCAAGTGATTGTGCACTGATGGTGGTGTCTTTTCTTCCACGACTAGAACAATGTTTCTTTAGGTTAGGAATTATTTGATCCTGCTCCAGGTCCCCCTGTCTCCTCTGGGCACACAGCACTAGCACCCAGGATGGCGTGGGAATAGTTGTACTGAGCAACAAGTCAAGATCTTGCTTATCCGGGGGCCACTGTCCTGCACCGTCTGCCAGAACTGACGATGGCTCCTCCGGGTGGCACCGGCGTCTCTCAAGACAGGAGAGAGACTAACTGCAGGTGTCTGGCCCTGCGTACCAAGTTCACGTTAGCAGAGTGCGTGTCGAACTCACACAGTTAAGAGAACCCTTACGAAGTCCAAATAACCATCCTTCACAATAGTCTTACAAAAGGAAAATAAATCAGCTAAATTATTAGCTTAGAAATATTCTCTTAAGTTTGATAGTAACTAATAGCCCATGCTCTACTTTCTTCTCCTTCTTCTTCTTCTTCTTCTTCTTCTTCTTCTTCCTCTTCCTCTTCCTCTTCTTCTTCTTCTTTTTGGTCATTTTTTGGTGTATAAAGATTGGGGCTTTGGATTATGCTGTGCGGTATATAAAAAAGAAACCAGACTAAAAGTCAGAGGGAAAAGGCAGTATTTGTAAAAGTGGATCTTGAGCTGTAAATCGCCATACAAATGGACATTTTTTGTTGGAAGAAAAATGGAATTAGAGAACTAACATGTGGGACTCTTCCAAAGTTTAATAAGTGCCATGAGTGCTAGTCACCTTTGTTCCCAGGAAACTAATTTAGAGATCGCGTATGCCGAGATACTAATATCGGATGCTAAAGGCCCCCTCATCGTGCGCCAGCCCCGTGCTATGCCTCGTATGTGTTCAACGTCTTTTGTGCCTCAGCACAGCCCAGGGAGGTACAAATGAGAAAACTGATCTGAGTGAGGTTAGGTAATTGGTCCCAGATCACGTTATCAGAGGGGAGCCGGAATCAAAGTGCGCCGGGCATCAAATGCCAGGCCCTTCGGACTCAGCCATTAGGCTGAAATGGAGCCTCACCGTCTTGTGACAAATGGCCAATTTAGAGACCGATGTGATTTTTAAGAGCACGAATTATACATAAATAATGATTATTATTTTAGTGGTAGACAGGTTTTCTGTCCCGTCGAAAAGGGAGTCTGGCCGGGACGGGGAAGCAAGAAGAAGCCAGAGGCTCTGCAGGTGCCACAAACAGTACGAGCTAGAACAGAATGCTTTTTGGAAGTAGGAAGGACCTTGACAATAAGGAGATTGAGGTTTCGACATCCTAAGTGACCTGCTCAAGGTCATGCAATTCGGAAGCAGCAAAACTGGGAGTATCCAAGTGTTCACTGCCTTAGTTTTGAGCTAGGATAATTAAGGTCATGGGCAAATGTCCTGTGGATATCAAGGCTTAACATATGCATGGTGACACATATACACACTTGCTAAGTTTAGAAGGACGGACTTAATTTGTTTAGGATCCTGCCAGGCATGGGGCTGACGACACAGTTGCTTCAACAAGCCTTCTACTACGTGTCAAGCATTGTGGGAGAATCTTCTCGTATCTTATTTACTCTTTAAGCCTGTAGAAAGCCTATAGAAACCTACTTCTGTTCTTTATTTTGGACGGGAGACATCCAGTAATCTGCCGCTGGACACTTTTGCTGATGCAAAATGTTTTTCTGCCTCACTGCCGTGCTTCTTCTCTTGTTTCCTCAAACATTAGCGGAAGGAGACAAGACTCTGGAAATGCAGGCCACGTGCCAAGCTCTCTCCTCTAACACCATGTTCTAGCATTACCCGTTCAGCTGCTGAGTCCTCTATACAAAAAAAAAAAAAAAAAAAGGCTGCCCACATGTCTTCTTGGCCTGACCCCAGGATATTTAGAAAGAAAGCCAGCCGGAATCCATGACGTGGCAATGGTGGAAACCGAACGATGTAACCCCTTCGGCCTGGGGAGATTGTGGGGGAACCGGAGCTCCGGGAAGCACGGTAGAGCCCGGGCACGCTCCCACCCTGCTGGGTGCAGCTGCTGTGTTCCTGCGCACATTTGGTTTCCAGAAGAGCCCAAGCGTCTGACCCTGCAGCCTGCCTGGAATGTCAGCCCTTCGCACATACAAGTTATATAACCAAACTCTGTCTCATGAGTCTGCCAGCAAGTGAGAACCAGGACACCCCAGCACCAGGACAGATGATTTAAGTTCATTTATCCAGAAAGCCCTGAACCTACCTTTCACAATATGTACAGCTAAGTGTTTTTATGCAATTTGCCTGTTGGGTGACGGCTCCTGCAAGAAGTGTTTAGGGGTTGTAGGGCTTTTGGGGGCAGGAATTTCGACTGGAAAATGATCTCTAATCCAATCTTTTAAGATACATATTCTTTGAGGTGTGTGTTTATCATGATTCTTTCCTCACTGTATTCTCAGTCGTAATTTAAACTTCCCAGTGGTCGAGGGCATCATTTCTATTTCTTTTTTTTTTTCTTTTTTTTTTTAATTTTTATTTATTTATGATAGTCACAGAGAGAGAGAGAGAGGCAGAGACACAGGCAGAGGGAGAAGCAGGCTCCATGCACCAGGAGCCCGATGTGGGATTCGATCCCGTGTCTCCAGGATCGTGCCCTAAGTCAAAAGCAGGCGCCAAACCGCTGCGCCACCCAGGGATCCCATCATTTCTATTTCTGAAAGGTTTTTGAGCGTGCCTAAACCGGGGCTGAGTCAGTCCCAGTACTGAAATAAATAAGAGACATATCTTGGTACTGAAAAGGAATAAAGAAGAAGGAGAAGGTGGTCATTGTTTCATGTAGGGTCGGGTCTAATCCCGCTTATTTTCTGAGGCTTAAAAAAGTCAATGCCTGAGAAGGTGCTTCACAACATTAGTCATTAGGGAAACGTAGATCAAAACCACAATGAGATATCAATCTGTGCTAACGAGAATGGCTGTAATAAGAGAGATGGGCAAAAACAAGTGCTGGTGAATAAAGTAGGAGCCTCAGACGTTGCTGCTGGGAATGCAAAATGGTGCAGCTGCTTTGTAAAACAGTTTGGCAGCTCCTCAAAAAAGTAAACATACAGTTACCGTAGGACCTACAAATTTCACTCGTAGGTGTCTACTCAAGAGAACTGACCATGTATGGCCACACAAAAACTTGTATGTGTATGTTCGTAACAGCACTATTCATTATAGCAAAAGAGTAGAAACAGCCCAAGTGTCTATCAGCTGAAGACGACGGCATTCATACAATGGAATATTATTCACCCAAGAAAGGAATCAAGTTCTGACCCACCCTACGACATGGATGAACCTTGAAAACATGGTGCCAAACGAAAGAAGCCAGATGATAGGCTGCATGATGTACGATTCCGTTGCATTTCATTTCCATATGAAAAGTTTAGCAAATCCACAGAGAAAGAAAATCAACTGGCAGATGCCAGGGCTGCAGGGAAGGGGACATGGGGACTGACTGCTTAATGGGCGTGGGTTTCTTCAGGGAGCGATGAAAATATTCTGGAATTAGATAGTGGTTATGGTTGTACGACTTTGTGTATATAATACAAACCACTGAATTGCACTTTCTGAAAGGGTGAATTTTATGGTACAGGAGTTAAAGCTCAATTTAAAAAAAGAAAAAAATGAAGTCTGTGAATAACTGGATAAACTTAGTCTATCCTGTCCCCTCCCTTTGTTTCTTTGATTTTGTTTCTTTTCCTTTTTTATTTTTTGAAATATGGAGGGGCTCCCTGGGGTGCTCAGTGGTTGAGCGCCTGCCTTCAGCTCAGGCCGTGACCCTGGGCCCCCCCGGGATCGAGTCCTGCGTCGGGCTCCCTGTGTGCAGCCTGCTTCTCCCTCCTCCTGTGTCTCTGCCTCTCTCTCTCTGTCTCTCACAAATAAGTAAATAAAATCTTTTTAAAAAGAAAGAGAAAAAGAAATGTGGAAGAGAGTTTTGAGATGGTATGAATAAAGATCACCTATTATCTGCAGTGAGAGTATCTCATGATCTGAAAACGAGACGTGTGTATGCTCCATGTGCTCTGGTCACCTAAGATTTCTGTGCAAAATTATTGCTACTGCTGTTTCCCCTTATGAGATAGTTTGAATTCACTTTCCTATTAGATGCTTAATGGACATCAAAACATAAGAGACTGATGTGGGTTCAGTGCCCTCTGATACCTACATTATTCTAGAACTTTTAAATTTTATAGCTATTTGATTATAACAGCATTAATGAGATATAACTGACATACAATAACGTGCATATAAAGTCATATAGTTTGACAAATTTGGACATACGTGTACAATCATGGGACAATACCACCATCAGGATAGTGAACACATCGTCGTACTCAAAAGTTTCCAAGTGCCCTTTGTAATCTCTGGCTCCTGACCACACAACCGCTGATCCCATGCAACCATTCATCTGCCTCTGTTGTTGTACGATTAGTCTGCATTTTTTAAAGAATTTTATGTAAATGGCATCATACAGTAAATAACCTTTTATTTTTTGGTCTGGCTTCTCTTACCCAGCATAATTATTTAAAAACTCACCCAGACTTATCAAGATTTAGGCAGAGTATGCCTTTTTATTGCTGAGTATCATTCATTTTATGGATAAACCACAATTTATTTATCCATCACCAAATGTTGATGAACGTTTGAGTTATTCGCAGTGTTTGGCTCTTAAAAATGAAGCAGCTACAAACTTTCGTGTGCCAGTCTCTCTCTGGATATAGACCTCCTTTTCTCTTGGATAAATACCTGGGAGTAGAACTGCCAGGTCAGATGACAGGTGTAGTGTGTTTCAATTTTAAAGAAACGGTCAGGACTATTTTCCAAAGTGACCGTGCTATTTTACATTTCCACTAACAGTGCCTGACAGTCCCGCCTCCAAACGGAAACATCTTTAAACGAAAAAGAAGGACCAAGCAGAGAATTAAACAAGCCACTCCAAAGAGGTGCCTAGGGGCCAGGCTGGAGCTCTCGGAACACAATGACATGCGAAAGAAATGAAACCACTGTTTGATGTCGCTCAAAAGTGTCTGTGTTGAGCACCCAATTCCAAATGGTAAACAGGAGGCCTAGCAAGGCCTTCTTTCTGCACGAACCCACCCAGTTTGACTACCAACAGCGGGAAACCACACAGTAGGAACGGGACAGTTGCTTCTGAAACGACAACGTGAGGAGCTAAATATAATCTCCTTCCGTGTCTGGAGTACAACAACTTCATATGTACAACAGTTGGCAGGCTGCACACTCGATTCCAATTAGCTCCTTCCTGCAGAACTTGCTTACATAGAACGCTGGGAGTTTGAGGCCAACTGAGTGGGACCAGAGGAAAATTATACTTAGGCCAAGGGTGCGATTCCTGGAGAGGAGCTGAACTAGGCAAGGCCGATCTAACAAGGGGCAGCTCTCCTCACTGCAGAGGCTAATCTGCAAAAATATTTAATTGTGAACTTTTAAAAAGAGACGTGGAATTATTTAAAAGCCGGTAATGTCAAAGGTGCTCTAAAGGCTCTCCCACAGCAGGGGACTTCCTACATGGAGAGCAGGAACTGTAAATACAGGCAACACAGACATGAGCACCACACTAACCATATGCTGGGGTATTGGGGTGACAAAGGGGAATGGTGGGGGGTATGGTGAACGGGTAAGAGTCCATGCTTCTTTTAAAAAGAGAAGTTATTAGTCTCCAATTAATCATCACCTTGCAATAAATACGGGCCCACTGTTACTAGATTTGATTTTTCACGACAAGGTGGGAATCTGAATTTTTAGGTAAAATCAGATTTTTAAATGTCAGCAATTATTTTTAATAAATAAAAAGTGCAATTCAGTGGTTTGTATTATATACACAAAGTCATACGACCATAACCACTATCTAATTCCAGAATATTATCATATTATAAGCTGGTGTTTTGTTTTGTTTTATGTGTGTAGATCAGAAAGAACCTGCGTGCAGACTGGAAAGGGCTTGTAGGCTGCCCATTTATAACCTCTGGCAGTGCAGGAGTTCTGGGAAGGCTCTTGCTCCAAATAGTTGAACTCATGACATTGAAAGAAATTCTTTTTGATTAGAGCAGATTAGATACCCTTCTCATTCCCTTTCCCCATAAAGACTTCCTGTTAACATGCAAAATCATGCCAGGTATACTGGATTCTTGGCCATTAAAAAAAAAAAAATCAGCCATTAATGCCTGAGCTGAAATTGAATTAAGACTTTAGAAAAATTCAAGTTATAAAGGACATCGAAAGGGTGATGGCATACAGTTACAAACGGCCAATGCTCACATAATTCTACGGGTGGAGAGTTCAGAGCAGCCACTCCTCTGCTGGGAAGTTTTAGTTATAAATGTTCCACGTGTTAAGCCAAAATTTGCCTCCCTGATTTCCTCCCCAGCTTCTCCATGGTGGTCTCCCCAAGCTACACATAATAAAGCATAAGAATTCCTTTCCGCATGAGAATTCTTAAATATCCGAAGATGCTCTCGCAAGTGTCTCCGGTCTGTGTGTGAATCTCCATGGTTACTCCAGTCCTCGCTCATTCCACCAGCATCTCGTTACTGCTCCTGCTGCTCTTGGAGCAGATCTCCACCCTAGTGCCTCACGTGTGGCTTGTACTTATGTGAACATAAGACCGTCCCCTAGCGCAGGCTGTGAGCTTCACGGGTGGTTGGGAGCAAGCGCTCTGGATTTGTGTACTCCTAACTTTTCATATTGCTTGGGACATAGCAGACACTAAGAGGTGATGGAGAGCAAGGAGGGAGGAAGCTAGGAAGAAAAGAAAATGGGAAAGCTAGAAAAAAAAGGAAGGAAAAGGAAGAGGAAGAAAGAGAGGAAGGGAAGGAGGGAAGAAGGAGGGGAAAGAAAGGAAGAAAGTAAAAAAGAAAGAAAGAACTGATCAGTGAATAAATTTTTAGTACTGTTTCCTGATCCATCACCTCTTCTATGGGCATACCTTTGTCAGTACCATTTTTAAAATGTGGGACTTGGAGCCATGGTCTGAACGTGGCATAGTAGGACGTGAATTAGCTCTCTTAACCCGGACATGGGGTGGCTGTTGATGCGCCCAGAGATCTCATCGGCTGGCTTCCCACCACCCCCCAGGGGTATTCTTATTGGCCATCAAGATAGCTGTCTTTCTCCTTGTTTTTTCTTTTCCCCTAAAAGAGCAGCTACTCAGTTGGGTCTCCCCAAAGTGCCATACGAACCCAAGCTCCCCACTTTGTATTTGTCTCCTTAAATTTCGCCCTGTTATTTGCAGCCTGACCTATAAAGATCTGTGCTGGACCTCAGTCTTGCTGTCCACCCAGTGCATTCATTATCTCGCTGCCTCTCTCAGAGCTCAGTTTGCTGTCAGAGCTGTGGCTGTTGCTGAGGTGCCGGGGAGAGCCAGCTGAGATCATAGTCTTGGGGGAACGCAATTGTCAGCAGAGAGTGTCTTGAGCAGGACAGGCCTGGGTGGAGCTCGGCAGACACAGCCAGGGCTGCTCGGGGGACCCAGGAAAGGATGCGATTCACAGACAGGGGAGGGGGCTGAGGAAAGATTTATGATGAAAGTGAACTCTGCCTTTTTCACAGATTTTTCTAGGGCTCAGTGCCACCATGCTACTTCAGAAATATGGACCATCAGTTACTTCCTGTTTCTTTCTCCCTCTGACACATATTGAGTTAATCATCTTGCAGGTGCTCTGAACTTCATCAGTGTTCTCCCCAGTTTGGGTTCAGCAGACAAACACACGGGCACATTTTTCTCATCTGGGTATGTCGTCAACATCATGATTCTTGCGTTGACCTTGCAACCTCATTAAAATGATGTCGATGATAATGATGTTGCCTCGTTCTGTACAACAGCTTATGCTTTTTTTCAAAGCATTTTCATGTAAATCCCTGGGTCTTCACAGTAGCCCGATGAAAATCAGAGAGCAAGTGTGCTCGGGTCTACCTGACAGGTATTCACTGCTATGGACAAAGAAATGGGCGCCAGGGCTTCGGGAAAGCCACTTGCTCCAGAGAATGGTCAGCGATAGACCTTCGGGGAATCCATGGAAGGACTTTTGGGGTCAGGGTATCTTTTGGCAGTTTCATTGCCCCTAGTAAAGTTATTCTCTAGCATGTTTTAATTCTTATGATTTTCATTCAAGAGAGGTGGGAGCTTGCCTTTTTCACAAGCTAGGGCTAGCTTCCATTACTGTGTCTTGTATTCATTTTTTCTTCATAAAAAATAAAGGAAATAGAATTGGATAGTTTACTCTGATACAGGAAATTACTGCTGGTCTATAACATATGCAGTATTGCAGATAAGCCAGAGATGTTAAAAATATCTAAAGAAGGCTTCCTTGGATTGGACTGACCAGAGATTTGTCTATTTTATTGGTTCTACAGAACAAACAGCTCTTGCAGTGATTTATACATTGAATTGCTTTCATCTGTTTACATTTATTAATGCATGTAAATCTTTTCTCCTTGTATTTCCAGAGTTCAAAAAATCTTTTACTTAATTCTTAATTACTGATTTTTCTTTTCCATTTTTTGAGAAACATTAACCTCCATGAATTTGCTAGGATCAGATCTTGTGGACCATGGTATCTCTGTGCCGCATTCATCAAGTTTATACATTGGTGTTTTCATTGTCTCAAATCTCAGTGGTATGTATATAAAGGAGGTGTTGGTTTACTACTCTTTGATTCCAGAGTTATTTTGGAAGATATTTTTCTGTGGTTCAACTGGTAGAGATTTTGTTTTTATTTTAGCCTTGTTCTATCTTTGGCTATTAGTTTCTGGTTTTGTTTCATTTTAATTAGACAGGTCAAAGGTATGATATTAATTTCTTATGCTTAAGTGAAAGGAGTTAATGAGGGTCAAATAAGCAAAAATCATTGCATTGTTTGTTGAAGAAATAATGAATCAAGACACTCAGACAACATTTATTGATTGACCATCTATTAAGTGCCAGGTACTCTATTAGCAGATCGGATAATTGCTCTGTCTGCAAGAGCCCTACAAAAGGGGAATTGATTATGTTATGAATTAACAGGAATTGTATTAATGGTCTTTAGACTTTCTGATTCACTGCAAGGTTGCAACACATCCAGTTTGCACATGGCTAAACTGCAAGTCTGGATTTTCTTCATGAATGGGGTAATTGCATAATGAAGGAACTTCCCTATTTCCTGATGATTTTAAAATGAAGGACCTGTAAAAATTGGAGACATGGATTCACCTTGATCTAAGGAATGCTAATTAAGGCTCCTCACTTGCACAGACCTCTTCTAAGGCCCTGACACCGGGTACATGTGGTCATATGCTTTTGTCAAACTTGAGAAGGTAAGATCGTTCAGTTCTTTTTCTTAACAGGTTCTCCTGGATCAGCTCCACTGCTTTTCAGGGCAGGATGTTAGTGGTGATGTGTGGGAGGGAACCCAGTATGTCTGCAATACTCTCATAATTAGTTCGCATGAAAGAAGAGAATTTGGACGGATTTTTTTCAAACAACTGACATGTTGCTTCTTTCTTTTCTTTTTTCCCTAGCAGCAAATTTATTTAGCAACTTTTACTCCTCCTTTCACCCTTCCCTTTCCTATCCTGTCTCCCCTCCTCACCACCAATGAAATAAATGTGATTTGAACTCAAAATAACCATCATTTGCATGAGATCATTTAGCACTTAATTTACCTCCTGCACATATGGTGGATGGTTCAGCTGCTAAAATTTCGATGCAGGACTTCTTCAAAATCTAGGAAGAGAGGAAATCAATAAGTCAAAGCAAAGTTTATTTTATTAGAAGCAGGGTTTTGCTTTTAGTTACTAACACAGGAAGGTCCAAGGACATTAGGTTATAGTGGGTGGATGGGTGGTAACATCTTTACTAATATTATTAGCATCAAACATTTAATGAGCCAACATTGTGTTAGATGCCTCTGGGCGTTCCCAAAGCCATAAGAGTTATTCCTTCATTTGTTCTTTCAGCAGATATTTATTGAGTCTATGATATGCCAGTCTTGGTTATGGAAAGGTTTAACATCTGGGTAAGGAAATGGGACTTACACTTGAAAAGATAAATAATGATAGTTTGTCATTGTGGTAGTTGCCAGAGTGAAGGGGCAGATAGTAGGAGCGGTGGCGTTCGTGGGGAAAATCACCAAGGGCTGGCACATTGGAAAGGGCTTCATGGAAGCAATGGGCACTGAGGGTAGGACTCCGTCAAGTGGAAAGGAGTGAGTTTGGGAAAGGTTGGGATCCAGGTGAGGAATGGCATGAGGAAAGGTGAGAAAGCAGAAATACATAAACTTCTTTAGCTGGAACAAAAGGAGCTTGAAAAGTACAAGTAAGAGTGATAATAGGCAAAGCTGGAGAGGTATGGTGGAGAATCACTTTCTGATTATTCCGAGTTCCCTTTTTGTTAGAAAAGTTTGGAAAGACGTTTCAGGGGAGGACACTGAAGACTGCTTGTTGTGCCTCACTCTTTGGGCCCTGAGAGTCTTACTTAAATGGAAATGGACTCTTCTCTCCAAAAGAGCATCTTGTAGGGTTGAGAGGAGAGTATCAGGGGACCAACCCATGACTGCACAGGGTGTTAATCAAGGCTGCTTTGTGCCAAAGCAGGATATCTGACCGGTAGGGCGTAAGCTTCTCTCCACCATTTATGAATTCCGTGTCTTGTTGAGTATTGATTCTCAAATTTCATCCAAGCATTTGAAACAAGGACACTGAGTTAATTTACCAAGTAAATGAAATCTCTTTATTTGAGTCTTACTTAATTTGGAAATGGAGTCAGAGGGCTGAAGGAAACCATTTCTCTATTTATGAAAGGGGCATTTGTCGAAGGAATTAATAGTGAGATTATAACATTTAAAGTCTGTAAAAGAAAAAAGCATCTTTTAGCATCTAAACACCCATTTATTTGCATTGATGTATTGATTTATGTTTCTTTGTCCCAGCTAAAGCAATGCGGACACCTCAAGATACAATCACATGAAAGATAAAATAAATTGCAAGAGAAGAGGACACGGGTTAAAGGAAAAATAAGGGGAAGATGAGGTAGAAAAAAAATACAGTGAAGAGCTTATTTCCTTGCTAGGAGTGGTTCATGGATTTAGTTCTAAATTTCTAGTAGCAAATGAGAAGGTCAAGCAATATATATGAGATTCTCAATTGGTGGAATAAAAACAAATCAGTTTCTAAGAAGAGATAATATTTACCCATTCCAGAGAGAAATCTGGGCGTCCTCATAGAGAAGCATTGTGAGAGGAAATGAAGAACATGCCTCAGAAAATCTTTCTCTGATGTACAGATGACAACACACTAAAATGTAGTCATAGAAACAGGCTCTCCCACAACCACGTGTCTTAGGTAAGTCTATATACCCAAAAGTCATAAGGAGCAGTATTTCTTCTTCTTGACTGACAGTTCTAAATTCAGGTTTCCAGCTACTTTTCCTGATATTCCTTCTCACTCTTGTACAGTTTTTAAAGGCAATTTTGTACTTGGATTCCTCTATTTGTTTTCAGCTTTTACGTGATTCCATGGGAGGAAGCAATTTGCTCTTTTTTGTCAGTGTTTGCCTTACTTAATTGGTCTCTGCTTCACCCAGACACCCCCGCCTACTACAAACAGGTATAGCCTCAGATCCCCACTTGTGCTGGAGCCTTTTCCAACAGCAACACACATGCACCGAACTTCCCAAGTCCGTGCCCATCTCGGGTAGAGTAAGTGGTCCTCATACACCTGGCCTGGTATCACCACTGAGCTCCCGAGTTCCCTCCATTGTCATTCTCACTTGGGACCAGGGACCAGGGACCCCAAGGATATATGCAGGGCATCGGTGTTTCCCTGCTGGCTTCTCCATCCTCCCCGTTCCAGTGGTTCATCTAGTCCTTTAGGTCTCTTATGTAGGTAGCAACATCCTAGGACTGGGGCTTCCCAGAATCCTGGTGTGCAGGGACTCATATCCCAGATGACAACTGTCCTACTTGAATCATGACTGTCCACCCCCTCTCAGCCAGCAAGTTTGCTGTCACTGGGCTTTTCCTGCCTGAAGGGCCACCTCAGCCAGTGGTTGCCTTGCCTGAAGGAGGTAGCCATCCTCCCTTCCACATGTCCTCAGGCACAAATCTCCAAACAGGCCACATTGGAAGAAACAGAATTAACTCGTATAGAGAAACTTAGTAAACAGTGGCATTAGAACAATACAAAGCTGTTTTTTTTTTTAATGTTTTAAATAAAATTCCACAGGCACTTGACATCTCTTTATAAATCATTTTATCATCCACAACTACAGATTTCAAAATAACTCAAGAATAAAAATTGAGCTATTGGATCTATCTTATCTCTGTTCCCAAACTCCCTCAAAACACATACATGATATTTTCCCCCATGTAAGTTCCTGACTTTGAACTGACGTTTTTGAATCAATTTTAATGCTCAACCAGGGGTTGGTAAAGGAAATACCATGAATCTCTGACCACAAAGACACACTAGCAGGTTTTGTCATAATAAACACATGCTGTATTATTCTCTCAAAGTGTCTGCAATTAGTTGATAAATCTAAGGAGTGTATGAAGGGCCAAAAAATGTCAGCCAAGCACTGTGATTCAATCCAGTAAAAACACAGCTTTCCCAATCTTAAGTTAAAACATCTGGAAGGGATGCATTGCAGCCAATACAGCAAAATTTATCAGTGAGGGGGATGGGCAGGATTTGTCTGGGACTGCGGCTTCTATTAGTTTGAAATGTCTGGTTCAAAAGGTAGGAAGCCATGATGGCAGTAGGTGGATTTGAGGGTTTCCCTTGGTTATTAGCAGCCCAGACTATGATCAGTCTGTCTGGGCTGCCGCAGACAATACATCAGCTTAAGGTCTGGAGACTGGATGGGAGTTGGGGTGGGGGGTGGGGGCGCAGAGGATCTGTCCCCAACTTGAGCAGGGGTAGCCACGGGAGAGGTGCAGATCTCGCCCTGGGAAATCGCCCGAGGGAGTAGAATGGGCTCACACGGGGTCAGGGTGATGCCGAGGTGAGAGTACATTGGCCTCCGATGGAGACCGGTGAAGACCACCACATGCAAGTATAATCCAAGAGTGCGTCCTGGCCCTGCTTCTATACTTAACTGACCTAGGATCCTTGACAAATCCTTTAACTTTTCTGTTTCCTAATTTTGGAGAGCAGTTTGACATAGGGAGTGTAGGTTGGAATTCGGAATCAAACTGCTTGGGTCAACTCCTTCATGAGCAGTGTGACCTTGGGCAAGTTCCACAACCTCTCCGAGTCTTCGTTTCCTCATTTATAAAAGTGGGATAAGAACAGTACCTACTGCATAAGGCTGTTGAGTTGGGAAGATTAAATGAGATAATACTGGCCGAGCCCATAGCACAGTGCCCGGAGCCTGGTAAGTCCTCAGCTAATGGTAACCATTGTTCTTAAGAACTTGGTCTAGAGACTATATAAGACACATTTGGGCTCTGGACAGATTTATGTCCAAATCTAAGCCCTACCACTTCCTGGCCATGTGGACTTGGACTAGTTATTAAAGCTCAGTTTTCTCTTCTATAAAAGGGGGATAAGAAATACACTGACTTCGCAGGGCTGTATCATGGTAAAATGAATGACTGACATAAATGCAGAGACGCTTTGTAAATTCATTTGGACTTAGGTAGTCAAGTTCATATGAGATCGGAGAGTCAGGAAGGGAGTGAGAGCAAGGAAAACTGGCAAGTTTTTTGTCTTACAGACAGAACTAGACAGAGGTGATTGGTCAGTAGGTAGTAATTTAACAACACTTGGACCACCAGCCAACAAATGCCCTTAATGAAAATAAGGCACCAAGAAATCGGTTCTCAATGGTAGCTGATACTACTTGGGCAGAGACAGTAGCTCATATATGCTTCTATCTCATCACCCACCACAGGCTCTTGCTTAATCATATTTGCTGAAAAAAGAAAAAACCTCACCAAAAATGAAACATGGCTAATAATATATTCCTGTCATCTTTTGGACAGATTTCAAAAAGACTATATATGGGAAAGCACATTCAGAATCCCTAAAGCACCGTATGAATGCGATGTGTGGTTTGCTCATCTCATTAGATTGTTGAGGGAGTAAGAGGAGCAGCAGATGTAGAAGAACTTTGCCAAGTAATAAGAACTATTCAATATATTTTAAGTGAAATCTATTGTGGATCAGTCCAGGTTGTATAATGAGAGCTTATTTTTTTGGATTTGAAAACTCTAGGGTCCTTCCTCATAAAGTTCACAGTTTCTGCAGAGATTTCTCAAGAATTCTCAAATTATTGTGAATTATCACGAACCCCACCCTTACTGTACACATATCTTGTTTTTTTTTTTTTCCTAATTGCTCTGCCTCCTTCCTCAATAAATAATTGATTTTCATTTACTTGACCACTTCCTGTTAAAAGATTTTTTTGCACGTGTTAGTAAAGACCAGCCTTTTTAATACATTGGTAGTACAGGGGCCTTGTGCTTCCACGCATCCCTGAGAAAGTCTTTCAGAGCACGTTTGTTGGTGTCTTAATTGTTATGAAGGGCGCATTCTGGTTTTAAGAGCTTGAAGCAGGCTGGCCCAAGGTCAGTAAACTATGTATTGGCTGATCGTGTCTACGTAGCTCTAAGACAAAAACTTGGCAGCTGTCCTTAATCTCACTGTCACCCTTCAAGTCTAATACAGATTTTGCCGCCCCTCCTATGCCCTAGTGATTTTACCAATGACATATTTCTGCATCCATCCACAGTTTAGTAGAAACTGTCATCATTCAGAGGACTTAGTATGGTTTATAATTATATATTTATTTTTTTGATTGTTTGGTCATTATCTATCTTCCTCCTTAGACTATGAACTCCAGAGGCCAGGAATGCATTTGTTTGACCCAACACTACATCCGTAATGCCTAACCTGGCACAGAGTAGACACTAAATTCATATTTATTGAATAAATAAATGAATAAACGGCATAGTTTCTGCATGGCTTCATACACTGGCATTATAGTTTACTAGGTATTGACTGGCCTTCCTTTTTCTCTATAAATACAATTTTAGAGTCTTTTAAAAAATTTATTTAAATTCAATTTGCCAACATATAGTATAACACCGTGTGCCAATCTTAGGGTCTTTTGAATAACCAGGCCATACTCTGCATCCTGTAACACCTCCCTCTTCTTATTAAGCATTACCGTCTTTGGGGACTGCTTTCTCAGAGGACCTGTTTCAACAACTCTGTTTTCCTTTTTACTGGCTAATCTTTTTAAACAATAATGCTGTAGGTACGTCACGTTCCCACGTCTAAGATCGGGATTGGCCTACCTTGTAAAAGGCTTTGACTCCTTTACTTGGGAAAATGGAGAGGTCTGGGCTTGGGGGATGGGACTCAGGCTCCCACAGGAGGCCCCGTACACTACTACTGCTGCTGGCAGAGTGCGCACTGGATTAGCCTGGGGACCACTGCTTTTGGAAAATGCCAGGCAGCTTAGGACATACGACTGTTTCACCCAAGGCCTTCAGGACTGGCAAGGTTGTCTCCATAAATTGACTTTATTTGATCTCTAACAAAGTGTTTTTATTTATTTGTTTATTTATTTATTTATTTATTTATTTATTTATTTATTTATTTGAGAGAGAACAAGTGGCAGGGAGAGGGCTAGAGAGAATCTCAAGCACGGCATGGAGCCTTATCTGGGGCTTGATCTCACGACTCTGGGATCAGGACTTGGGCCAACATCAACAGTTGGCTGCCCAACTGACGGAGCCACCCAGGTGCCCCAGATTTCTAACAAAGTGGGTTTTTTTTTGTTTTTTGTTTTTTTGTTTTTTGTTTTTTTTTCAAAAAAGATAGTCACCTTTCCTAACTAAATTCCATCTACACTTCAAACCAATAGGCACAGCTATTGTTAACTATGGATATTATCCTAGATCCGTGTCAGTTCTACAGAATCTGAATTTAAAATAAAACCTACTCTGATACTCTCATCTGTCTGGGATTCATATATGATTTTATGTATACTCTTATTTTGCTAAATGAATACTCTAAGATGCAAGAAACACAGTTTAAATGGATTTCTGAATTTTGGACAACAAAACTTATATCCTCAAAATACGCAAACGTTTCTGGCCGGGGATAGGGGTGGGGAGAACCCAGCTCACTTAAATAAATACGACTCTTCCCTCAGTTAGTTTTGCGCTCAGTTGAGTCTGGTGTGAAGGAACATAGGACAAACAAGGTTCTGAAACTGAGGAAATTCCTTTTTTTCCCGCTAAACCACTTTCTTCTCCTGTTTTCAGAAGGAAAGCTCGGATATCTGTGAACCCTGAAACGTGGTTTATTTAGTAAAATGAGCCTGTTGACCTCCAGAATATTGGCGAAGTCAGCGGCCCTCCTTGAGAGCTGAACCCTGCAGCGTGTCACTGGATTTTGTTCTAAATTCTTCTGTTGGTTTTCCAGTGGGTCTTAGCAGGCTCCTCGATAGGAGGAGGAGCCGACGGAGGAGAAGGGGTGCCCTGACGAGTAGCTGGACGTGCCCCTCTGCGATCTTGGTAGCCTCGTCAAGCTATGAGAATTTTTATTACATTGAACCCTCAATAAAGCCAAAGAGAAATAAGAGCTTACTTGAAATGGCCTGAAGGTCTGCAAAGTCTGAGTCTAATGAATCATTGCTGAGGTCAATGTTTTTTAAAAAGATTTTCTGCTCACTACAGAAACGACAGTTGATTCTATTTATGTTTTGTATCCAGGCCTGCTAATGTGAAAGGAGCCCCCAAATGCAGTCTTTTTTATAGATACAATCTTGGAAGAGAGGGTGGGGGAGGGACTGAGGGGTTTTACAAGAAACAGAGCCACAGGGCTGCCCACTTGTCACGCAGGCTAGGTCATGAATGCTCTGCAGCTCTCTGGGCTGCTTTTTAATGACTATGCAAAGCACAGCATCGTACGCCATGAAAAATATAACAAACGGGGCCAAAAAATAGAACAGAAGGCACCGCTTAGCATCTGACCCGGAGCAAGGGCGGAGAGATGGGAAAGATCAGAGTGCCCGGCAAATGATGCCAACAATTCATGCCCCTGGGGTTCAAGGCAGGGAGAGCTGAAGGTGGAGGAGAGCAGGGCAGGCTCCAAGGAGAAGACAGGACTCACGGGGCCTCCAGGTCTAGACTGTGAGACAGGCCTCAGGTGGGGCGGAGGAAGGGAGGCCCGGGAGCGGGCTCTGCCTTTTGTCGTAGCTTTGTGAGGCCTGGGCCAGACGAGGAGGGGTACAGGCCTTCCAGTTCCCATGAATGAAAGGGAGAAAATCAGCACAGAATCTGGTTTTCATCAATAGAGTAATTTTACATACACCACGGAACGGATTTATCCTTCAGTTTCGCCGATCTTACAGCTTCCTTGAGAACCGGGATGTTCACGCCCAAACTCCTGAGAAATCCTTGCACATGTAGTCGTGTCTGCTCGATACCTGTCTATTGTTGATCGGACACGCAGGACGCTCTGTGGGCTGCTTTTCCTCTGCTCGGTAGGAAGCCCAACGCGGGCTGAGATATTTATTCCAGGGAAGCCGTCCCGGAGGGACAGGTTTCGGAGCCAGCGCCTGGGTTCTCCGACTCCCAGGCAGTGTGCCTGGCTCCAGGTGGCACCCCCGGTGGGGGGGGGGGGGAGGTAAACAGGCCGAGCGTCGGGATTCAAAGCTGCCGACCAGGCCTCGCGCAGGTTCCCGTTTCACTGCCTGCAGCACTTTTGCAAAAGCAAACAAAGGCCCAGGAGACTTGCTGGACCTTTGCTTCATATTTTCGCTCGAGGGCTGGCGCTATACCTACCAGTTGCGGTCACTGGAAATTCGCCGAAGAAGCCACAATAAGGGGAGGCGAAGAAATAGTTTCTTCCTTTACAGTTTTACTGGCTTTAAGGGCTGCAATCTTTCAACCACCCAGAGTCTGTCTTATAATTTAACAACCTGATTCTGCAAAAGCAAGTAGAAATTCCGTCCTCGGAAGTAGAGTCCTGGCATGGGGAAGGAAGGATGTTCCCTTTAGCCCGTGGCGAGCTGCCAGCTTCCCCTGGAGGGGGAACTCCATCCATCGGGCAGAAATCGGTGTTTTCGGACGAGCTCCCCTCGGCAGTAGAAGGCCCAGGGCTGCCCCGCCGCCCGCCGTGCTCCGGATGGGGCGTTGCCTCTGCTGCACCGATGTGAACCCCATCAAGCCACCGCACATTTCGGCGCTCGGCGTCTCCTCCTCTGCTTCCTGGCCTCCGCCCGTGACTGAGTGGGGCACGGTGGCCACTCCCATCGTGGGCATTAGTCTGTTCCGGGTCACTGCTCACTGCCGCGTGGCCCTGGACAAGCTAGCTGATCTCTGTCCTATGGCATCTACTTCTGTACAAGGGACGACGACATCCACCCTAAACAGTGGTCATGAGAATCCGGTGAGACGCCTACGTTAAATGATCCGCTCAGCGTCTAGAATCTCAGAACTCCCTAGATGGTAGCTTTTAGTATTTTTACCTTCCCAAGGAAACAGAGGCGGGAGAAAGCACGGGCCCTGGAGTCACCCTTCAGAGCCACGTGCTCTGCGGAAGGTTATCGGACGTTCAGTGTCTTCATCTGTAAAATAGGAATAACAGCATTTCTTCACAGGGTTGCTATGATGCTAAGATGTGATCATATTAGATGGGATAAAGGAACAATGTTTGGTCCCAAACACAGCCGTATGATGTCTTTTTTTCCTCTTAAGATATTTATTTATTTATTTATTTATTTATTTATTTATTTATTTAATTTTTTTAATAGAAAGTGAGCATGTGCGAGTGGCAGGAGGGGCAGAGGGACAGGGAGAGACAAAATCTCGAGTAGAGTCTGTCCTGGGAACAGAGCCCAACCTGGGGCTTGAGGTCACGACCCTGAGACCATGTCTTGAGCCAAAATCGAGCGTCGGACGCTTAACCGACTGAGCCACCCAGGTGCCCCGTGCCGCCGCCGCTGATTTCTTTCTGCCTCTTCCCTGTGTCCTGCTGTTGAGAGACTAAAACGGGAACCAAGTGGGAAGGCCACGAAGGAGAAGACATTATACAAATCTAACACGTAAGTGCTTCTCCCACCGAGTAGGGAGGGGTGGGGACCAGCGAAAAGATCAAAACGCAGGAACCGGTTTGTGGAAGCCGAGAACTCTGGGATTTGCTGACTCCAGGCCCTGGATCTTCAGCTCCTGGGAATCCAGTGGTGCTTTTCCACTTCCTCAGACATTCACGCCCGAATACTCCGGAAAGAGCAGGATCTCTGGAAGCGGGCGGCGGTTCAACGTCCCGACTCCACCGTTACGAGGAGGAAGACCTGGGGCAGTTGCTCTCACCATCCTGCCCCTCAGCTTCCTCACCTGCAAAACTGGGATGAGACCTTCCTCAGAGAGTGGCTGTGGAAGTGCCCAGCAGGAACGCTGGCACACGGCAGACGCTCCCTAAGTCACTGTCATTTTTCGCCTTCACGGGCCAACATTCCAATTGGTGCTGAGTGTTTATTTATTTGTTATCTGGAGGAGACACAGATCAAGTGCCGCGATTCGAGATGCCCCGAGAGTCCTAATTTCGAGCATCGTTATCCCACTGTCGGACTCTATCTCTGGCTACAGGTTCCCACTGTCCTGAGAGTAAAATAGCGTGGCCCTCGAGGCCGTGCAAGATTTAGCCCCCGCCTCCTCCTCACTTCATCTTCTGGCGTCCCCCACTTCAGCAGTGCTCTTCTTTCATTCTGCTATGCTCCATCATAGGGCTGCGCTCTGCCAAGAATGTTCTATCCATGCTCCTCCAGCAGAGGCTTGATTTCATCCCTCAGGTCATGTCTTCAAAGGGGCCTGGGTCTTTGTCAATCCCTTCGCTCTTAATTTTGGTAGTTGGTTACAACTTTTATACCACTTTTCACAGTTTTAAATATATATGTTTATTTATTTACTGGTTTTTATGTGTCCCTCCCACTAGATTATATAAGCTCCACTAGGCCAGGGTCTCTATCGCTTTCCTTATAGCTGAATGGCAAGAGTGTACTATAGAAGGTTTTCAATGAGTACTGGATAAAAAAGCAAATATTGGCTCTTCCATCTTGATTTGGGATTTAAACATAGGTCATTATGGGCTGAAAACCTTAAGAACCATCTGAGCCTGTTGAGAGTTGTTCTGTACTCCTATTTGGGATAATTAAGCCCAGCCCTATCTTATTATGAGAAAATAACCAGCCACAAAACAACATCCATGGGAACAAGCTGGACTAGATGCTTCAGATGGGTGGGGGGAGGGGAGGAACAGGAGCTTTCTTTTCAGTATCCAGAGGAGAAATGAACCTACTTCTTAAAAATAGCCAACTTTAGGCCATAATTATTTCTGTCTGACTTGAGAAAGATGAGCCCTGCTGCGCTTGTCCCTGTTTCTCTGTCCAAGCAAACGAATTAACGACGGCCATAAACATGGGTTTCAAGTGTTGGAAGGATCGAAACCACGAGCATAACTCCCAGATAAAAGCTCGTAAGAATGTTATCATTCAGCTCAAGTTTGGAGACTGGAATCTCAAATTATTTTTTTTTTTCCAGTTTTTGAGAGACCACTTTGCTGAAATTCCTTAAACATCATTGGAGTTATTTCCATTTGGGGGGTGGGAAGAGCTTTCCAAACATCTGGGCTCAGGTCGAGCTGGAGTTGCTAAGGAAGAAATATTCACTCCAGTGTATGCAGATAAAATGATTCTAATTATTGGGTAGGAACTGCCTTTTGACTGATGTGGGGACACGGCTCATAGAACCTTTGAACAGGTAAGGGTTGTCCCTGTTCAGGTTCCCGCCATCTGAAGGCAAGACTGTGCACTAGCCTCAGGCTGCAGGAGGCTCCTGCCTCATTTTTCTTACTACATACGTGACTCTGCCATCAGATTCTCTTCTTAAATATCACTACTTAGATGTTCCAAAGTTTTCAGTGATGATACCCATGAAGTTGGAATCAAAACCCATTCAAGGGTCTTATCAGTTTGGTTCCAAACCGATGTCTAATTACTCCTGATCCTTTACCCAAACTCTCCCCACAGACGGATGGGATTATTATTATTGTCCTTGGAGTATGCTTTTCCCTTTTCCTGCTCTTGAGCTGGGGTCATGTCATCTCTTCCCTGGTGCTACTCTTCACTCCTCCTTGGTCTTTTATGGATTCAGGTCTGTCCCACTTTCTCATGAAGGCTCCACCCCACAATAATCCACCTCTGAGCTTCATGATCAGCCCCAGATCATGTTGTGCACCATTGTTTTATATGGTTATAGCCATTCTTATTGTTTACATTGTCAAGTATGCCACACTGCTCCCAGAAATTATTTGGAGCAAGGGTCCCTACCCCTGAGGATCTGATAATTCTCATTCTCTCTCTCTCTCTCTCTCTCTCTCTCTCTCAATAATTGCCACTCTCTGGTAAAAGCAGTCTGAGTTGGTTTCTGTCTCTTGCAAACAAACACATCTTGAATAAGATGACCCATCATCTATACATATTTAGGTAGGAGTTCCTAAACTGAAGTGAGATTAGTTTTCACAATTCTGAAAACGTAAGGTCACATATATCAACGTTCTGAAAGTGCACCTGGGACATTTACTTTATGACAACAACAACAACAAAACAGATTTAAAAGATGCAGATTCCTGGGCACCATCTCCTACTGTCTGGAATAGAGTCTCTTGGGGATGGGGCCTGGGAACTGGTACTGTAAACAAGGTTCCCAGGTGATTTTTAAGTATATTGAGGAAAATCTAGAGGATTGGGGAAAACTGATATTAATGTCCATTATATGATGGGGAAGGAAAGTGAAAGAGGAAGTAATTCAGATGTCTTGAGTGTCTATTATGTGCCTGGAAGGATATTAGGTAATTTCACCAGTGTTACCTCTTATAATCCTCAAACAGGCCTGTGATGTGAGTCTTACTCTCAATCCCTTTTACAAATGAGGAAACAAGTGAGGAAACAAGTGAGATAACTCATCCGAGGATCTAAAAATGGTTAAGTCGTTGGGCCAGCACTTAAATTCTGGGATGAGAATTCTTCACTACAAAAGTTCTTCTCATGCTGCAAGGGGTCTTAGCAAACCTTGGAGGGAGGGAGAGGGGGCATGAAGGTAGAGCACATTGGAGGTTTCCTAGGTCAGCCGGGGGAGGCTGGGCAGATGCTGGTTCTGGCTGGTAACCCCTGGTAACCCCAAGAGAGTTAAGACTCTCTTGACATCTGAAGGGGATAATGTCCTCTGAGCTCTAACTTTGCATCCTGAACCCTGAGTCTGGAGCCTCACGAGCTTCTACTGGAGAAACTACAGGCCGTCTGCCTAATCACAAAACCTGAAGGTAGAGGAGTCAATGCTCCTGGACCTCAGTACAGGTACGGCCTTCTGGCTGGAGCTTTATTTAAAGACCGGCATCATTTTATAATCCAGCTGGACCAAGAGCCTGGCCTATGTATGGAAGGTGGAAAAGAGAGGCAATGGAAGCCAGTATCCTGTTCACTCACAGGAAACAGGGGCAAAAAAAAAAAAACCCAACCCATTTGTGTGGGAAGGATTGTTCCATCCAACCCAGGTTGGGGTGGAAAGAAGGGATGGTGACTGCAAACCCCAGAGAACAGTGAAGTCCTTATATTTGGGGACTGTAGGTCTAAAGCTGTGTTCCAGTAAAGTCACCTGGGAAGACTTTGAAAATCCTGCTCCAGATGACCCCAAAAGGCAACCAAGGTAAAGAACTGTTAGTTGAAAGTCCCTCTGATGGTCAAGAGATACAGATTGAACCTGCAAATGCTCTAGAAGGCAGCTTGCATTCAGTCACAGTTGGGAAAGCTAAGGTCAAGTGCACACCATCCACTGGTGTTTCCAGTATGAGAACCGGAGCCACCTGAAGCTTGGCTTGCTGCTACAGCAGGGTCCCCTGCCATGTTTAGTTTACCTTGTAGGGTAAGGTTGGCACAGGGAGAATGAAAATAACAAACATGTGAGAGGCAGGAGGGAGAAGTGAGAAAGGGCAAATAACAAAGATACAGGAAGGAATGTTGTCTCCAGCAGAGAACACCAGCCTGGGGGGTGGTGGCGCTGGGGACCTTTTAGTGGATCGGGGGGCAGAGAGTGCTCACTTTAGAAGAAGCGCTCTACTCACTGAGTGGATGATGCCTTGCAGGGCCTGAAAGCCGTCATTCACAGGAAACACGTGGTCCTTACTGTCCGCGATCCGGGCCAGCTGAGAACACAGCAAACACACAAGCACACATGGCGATGTGTCAGGCTTGGCCGCAGAGCATTTAGGTCCAGGGGGCTCCATCTACTTTGAGAACCCAGAGGAACTTGAGAGGCCTTGGGCCTCACTGAAGAGCCCTCAGTTATAATGAACTTACCAGCGGCCTCTGGAGCAGGCCTAGAGGGTCGGCTCCAGCTTTCACATTTGTTTTAATACTTTTCTCCTTGGGAGCAGAGGTAAGATTGCTCAGATGAACAGTTGGCCTGGGTTGATGTATTTATGGATTTGGGGGCAGGCCATTGGCTCATTTTTCTCCCATTCACTCAAATTTCTGTTGGCAACTGTATTTGAATCAAACAGGCTCAGGTTTCCTTTCAGAGCGAGTTTAAAAATAAATTTAAGCTTTGGTGTTGGGCGAGGCCAGTGAATGGAGACCCTTACCTTTCGCTCAAATTGTTCATTGAGGCGAGGGCTCTTGCAATTGGTTTGGCTCTCCTGCTTTATGGAGCCGGGGACAGGAGAAAGAAGAATCTGATCTGTGGACTTTTCTACTCCAAATCTCTATATTTCTGTGACTGCCACAGTCATGGTCAATGCCAGGACTTTCACCGATTGCAAAAGTAACACATAATCAATGGGAAGTTTCAGAAAACCCAGGAGTTTTAAAAAGAAAACTCATCTATCATCCATCATTTTTTCTATTATTAATTTGATATCCTATGTAGCCTTTTGTACTTTCTCTACCCAAATATACACATTTATTTGAAACATGGACTCAGACCATTCCCCCGTTTTGTAACCCTATTTTATTAACCCGATAACATATCAAAAGCACTGTCCCATGTCATTAAAACGAAAAGGAATTATGAACTACACCAAGGGGTGTTTACATAGGTTGTTAGCAAAATTTCACAATTGGCATATCGATACTTGAACATACTTTCTGCCCACTTGCCAATTATGATTGATCCTTGAACCAGGTGGGCTTGGACTAAGCGGGTCCGCCTACACACAGATTTTTTAAAATAAATACAGTATAATACCGTAAATGTACTTTCTCTTCCTTATGATTTTCTTAATAACATTTTCTTTTGTCTAGCTTACTTTGTTATAAGAATGCAGTATATAATGCATATAACATACAAAATATGTGCTAATCAACTGTTTATGTTATTCCCAGTCAACAGTAGGCCATTAATAGTTCAGTTTTTGGGGAGTCAAAAGCTGTCCATGGATTTTTGACTATGCAGAGGGGCTGATACCCCCAAGCCCTGCACTGTTCAAGGGCTAACTATATATTTATTTTTTTATTGAAAATGCGCTGAATTTCTAATGGGAGAAAAGGGATCTTTGACATTTAAGCAAAATTTGATTCATTAAATGAAATGACAAAAAAAAAAAAAAAAGAAAACACGTCAAGTTTTCTAATTTTATTCAGATCTGTTTTGACACCTTGGCCATTTGACATCTACCAAGAAAGTCAACCAAGGAAGATACCACCTGGATAGTCTGTGTTCATGGCCCCCAAGTGCATTGGCTTGGCTTCATGTCCCTTACATATTCAATAATTCTTGAATACTCAACGTTTATAGAAAAATAACCTATTTCAGGGGTGTGTCAGGGATATTGCACCGAATACGCATGTTCTCTATCATTCGCAAGCTTCGTATGCTTCCAAAGTGGAGGAAATCCATGACCGTACCTGTGTTTCATTGAAATCCTTCACACCGACACAGTAAACAATTGCACCAAGATCTCGGGATCTGTTAGCCTGGGTCAATGAAGAAAAGCCATTAGACAGAGGAGTGGCAAATATACTCCTTTTGGATTAACCAGACTAAACTTCCATGATCAGGTTCTTATTGAGCACCTACTATGTGCCAAGCACCATAATGGAGAGGGCAATCCCTGTTCCCAAGGAGCTCACCCTCCAGGAAACATCACATTCTAACACGATGTATGAGGGACCCGATGGGAGTGAGTAGCCTAATGGGAAGTGTTGAGAAAGACCCATAGAAGTAGAGTCTTAATGAAGGGATTTGAAAAATGAGGGGAAGAAAAGGGAAGAGTAGGCCAGGATAAGTCTTATTAAATACTGGTGCTGGGAGGCGGGGGGCGCCTGGGTGGCTCAGTGGGTTCGGAATCCAACTCGTGATTTCGGCTCCAGTCATGGATCTCAGGGCCCTGACATCAAGCCTGCTTGGGGTTCCTTCACTTTTCCTCTCTCTCCCCCCCTTGCTCTCTCTCTAAAATAAAAATAAATGAATAAAATCTTTAAAGAAAATATTCTGGGGGAAATGATTATTCTATTCCTCTGAAGAATTTTTGTTGACATACTTTTCTTCCTTTGTAATAGCAGCAAAGTGTAATAGACAAGATGGGGCCTTTGGGACCCGAAGTACCTGGTTTGGCTTTGCTCTGTAAAGGTCGAGGATTCAGTGAGATAACATATTCAGAGCTCCTTATACAAGGCCTAGAACGATGCGGATGCTTATAAATATCAGCACCCCTTTGCGAATAAGGCTTTTTCATCGCCACAGAAAACAATGGTTTAGCGGTATGGGAATTATGGTCTCTATTCGAGTAAGCGAACCCATGACTTGCCCTACAATGAAGGATTAAGAAGGCAACATAATGAATAACATCTAGGTTTTGGCTTGGTTTTAATATTTGACTTATTAAAGGCTCTGATATCTTACTTCCAGGTTCTTCCGTGTTTCAGAACAGAAAACTAAAATTGGAAATCATTGGAATATACGGTAGACATTTAATAAATAATTGAGTGCAAACATGTAGTAGGTGCTCAATGTATGCATATTGATTTGAATTGTTTCTCCCCCACCCCTCACTTTAGTACTCAAACCCACTTGTGACTGAAACATTCTGAAACACTGAATTTTAGAAGAAACAGAAAATATATATATATATATATATATATATATATATATATATATTTCCCTAAATCCTAAAAATATGCCCTGCTGTTTTAAGGACAAGACAAACTTTTAGACACAATCCAGCTCCAGCCTTATCTGTAATGATTTCTCTCCCTCTAGTTGGGCTTTATATAGGATTATAAAAAATGGAAAGATTCATTTCTTTATATATCTTGTATATAAATATATATATATCTTTATATATCTTTTTTTTATCTTTATATATCTTGAGTGTTAGCTTTCTTTGTCAGAAAGCCCCCTTCTCTTGGCACTGGCACTCCAAATGCTTTTCCAAGTTTGTATGTGCCATACCTAAAATTCTTTTCTACTAACCCATATTTTAAGCCTCTGACATCCATCATTTATTTCATATTCAGTTATTTCCTTATTAGGATCTTTATTCGACTGTTGCTCAGCACCCAAAATAAGCTATGTTGCATTCCCATCGTATAGTCAGTCTCAACTCTAGAATATGGGAATATAGGGTTTTCCCAATGCTCATGCAGGGTCTGTCACATTGAAGTTTGTGTTTCCCCATTGCGAAAGATTTGTACTCATTAGGGGTAGGGGAGAAGAAGCCGGTCTACCTATATCATTTTCTCACGCCCTTTGCCAGCATCATTCCACCATCCACGGTAAGCACCATGGACGCAGCCAGCGTGTCTTCCTCACCTGCTTCCCTGGTATCAGGCAACGTGCCCAGCACATGCTGAGCTCTCATCTATCACTGAATGAATGAATGAGTGAATGAATGAATACTTGTTTGCCAAGGGAGCTGAATTTAAATGAAATACTATTCAAGAGCTGGAGGTGAGTATAACACGCTGGTTATCTATCTCCTCCCCCGGGGCGGGGATCTCCTTCCTCGCCGCCCGTCCCTTCCCTTACTGTGCTTCTTTCTAACGTGGCCCCAATGAGCCTTTGTCATGTCATCAGTAGCGGTGAACTGGCCCAAATGTCAGACTAGAAAGGAAAGGATTTCCTAAATATAAACACTACCTTTCAATTCCTGAATAAACCGCTTTTTCTGAAACTATGCAAACCGAAAGCTTCACGTAGAGAGGATTCCTTCACTTGCTGCGAGGAATGTACTATCTGAGACCATGAGGAAAAGGAGGAAGGTGCACCGCAGGCGTGATTACAAGTTATCTTGCAACCAATTAATATTCAGCTTTGATTCTCAGGGTGAGAATCTCAGTGATTAATACGTTCGGACAAGGCTGGCTCTTACATAGTTCAAGTAACTCTTTCCCCTTCTCCTGTCCGTAGCAGAAATGGAGGAAAAACGGCCCCAAAGTTTTCGTTGAAAAGTGATATATGCTATTTCAAAACTGCTAGATAAATAGAGCGCTCTCAATAAAGTCATGGTAGGCAACTTTTATCCCTTAAGACACAGAGTCACGGGCAAATAGTTTGAAAGGGGAAAAACATCTACCGTGTGGAAGACGTGAGAGTTTGCTTTTAAAAAAATGAATTATTATCATTTTTTTTTTTCCATAGGAGACACTATTTTACCCAGGGGTTTTACAAAGAACACCTAGCATGTTGTCTGAGTAGCAAGACTGCAGCCCATTTTCGGAGGAAGGAGCCCTGCTTCCAAGTCTGGGTTAGATACAGGCCAGGCCATCGCTTACCTCCCTCTCTGAATAGAAAAAGAGGTCTTCATGGAGCTCCCCATCGGTCAGAGCAATGATGACGCTGGCCGTCCTGTATCCTGCTCAACACAACACAGACCCACTCAGTCCATCGCGCCGCACTCGGGGAAACCCCCTCTCAGTCCTGGGCGTTGACGTCTCGTAAGCTCAACCCCCCGAGGTCAATATTATGAAAACCAGCAACTTTTCTTTGGGGACTAGAAGCACCTCCAGATGAAGAAGAATGCATCTGTGGGGACAGACTCTGGGGGGCGGGGAGTAGGTATTATTTGCGGGTTTCTCAGTCTTCTCTCAAAAAATGGCCAAACCTGCTGGAAGGGTCATTGGACCGACAGCTGGGAGTAGGTCCAGTGAATCAAATTTCTATGATTTTCTGTTAACAGTCTGGGTGACTGAGGTTGAGGCCTGGGGGGAGACTCTACTACCTGGGCTGTTCAGGAGTCCTCCTCACAGGCTGTAGTTGACCATACACATCCCCCTTGGAGGACTGAGCAAGGACAGAGTCACCACGATTTACCAGCTGATTGGAAGTTATTAAACCAGCTGGGAAAACCTTCTAGAAACTCTTCCAGTGATTTTTTTAGAATTCTAGGAACATTGCTGATGGTTAGTTGGTATTAATAAGCATTAGTGTCCATACTGGGTCTGTTCTATTTGCTGCAGTTGAGAGGACATGGGCAGTAGACCTCTACGGGCCCAGGAGAAAAATCCCCACTGTAATACGGAATCTCTTTCAAAAGATTTGCCTCAGGGACGCCCGGGTGCTCAGCGGTTGAGCACCTGCCTTCAGCCCAGGACGTGATCCTGGAGCCCCGGGATCGAGTCCCACATGGGGCTCCCTGCATGGAGCCTGCTTCTCCCTCTGCCTGTGTCTCTGCCTCTCTCTCTCTGCATCTCTCAGGAATCAATAAATAAAATATTTTTTAAAAAGATTTGCCTCGAATAAAGAGAGGCTATTCATGAGAGACACTGTAATAATAGTAAGAACAGCTGAACTTAAAATAAGAAGTATATTTTCTATATGCAAGTTCTCTGTTAAGTCCACTCTATGCATTTTTCCCCCCATTTAAATACAGCAAACTTAAAACCGCACTGGTATCTTAATCTTAATATCGTCTCCAATCACAGTAATGAAGGGGCTTGGAGCTTGGGCAAGGACAAAAAAAATTAAATTCGACATGAAAATCCAAGACTTCACTAGCCCATCCAAATACTTATTAATTTAATGAATTCAACATGCAAAGCTGTTCACGGGCATTATAGGCCGTGGCCCATCATGGGCTCTTCATTACTTTTATGTAACTTTTTTTGGCATCAGCGGAACAGTAGGATTTGACCTGGTACGTGTCATCTATCCATTTCTTCTTGGCGACGAGGTGGGGAGGGTTATGGGCAACACCACCTACACCTTATGAAATGTGAAATTACCAAGGCGCTCTTTCAGAAGCAAACACAGGGGAAACAAAGTCTGACAATTCATACTATAGTCTTACCTTGACTGTTTTCATAATAAATCTGCTCGCTGGCCTGAAAAACACACAGAAGAGACTTTAGCCCCGTAGCTACCGTCTGCGATCCCAGCTACCGTAGCGGGCGTTGGCCCGGCCTGGGTTTGTAGGCTGGCTCAGCCCTGATTCCTTATGTAATTGGCCCAGGCTGGGCTCGAATGTGGATCCACGGCATTCATCCGGGGTTACCCCGACATTTAATGAACACACATGTGAACGCGGATCCATGCCTTACTTCTCACGGACTGGGACTTGTTGTCCTTAAGACTGACGTCACTGACATTCTGTCCCAACCACTCACGTCCCCTCTAGAAAGGTCTGCCTTGGAAGCGCCGGGGGCCGGAGCGTGGCGCGATCCCTGCGTGTCGGCCACGCATTAGCTAACAAGCCCTGCATCGGTGTCTGGCAGGGAGCAAGGGCATTCACTTTTCTTGGTTAGGGTTATGCGTGCACAAGCTTGTGGGAAAACGGTTTTGACTTTCTTCCTCCTGGGCAAGTTACACGTGCCGTGTCTCCTTGGCCATCCTGGGGTTGACGTTTCCCCATCCCACTCTATTCAGAGTTGAAAACCATTTGAAAATTACCCTTTCAAATCCTTCATGCATGTAAGTGTCTCCTCCCGGCAGGACCTTCTGCAGCTCCTCTAGGCCCTGACGAATCTGTTCCCTGAAATCCAAAGACAGCCTGTTAGTCTTGGGAGAGCATTTTACACTTCGCTGTGCAAAGACGTGTGCATTAATCTTTGTTGGTGGATCCTGCCATGATCCCCCACGATCCCCCAAGAGCCCATTAGAGGGACAGTCTTTGCGGTACATTATCCACTTAGGCCCAGCCGCAGTGCAGGATACGTGAAATCTCAGGGGAAAGGACCCTTTTGCGGGAATGTCCACCTGCAAGAGCTTTCCGCCCCTTAACAGGACAAAGTTTTCTTTCTTTCCTTTTTCTTTTTAAAATTTTATGTATTCATTCATGAGAGACACAGAGAGAGGCAGAGACCCAGGCAGAGGGAGATGCAGGCTCCATGCAGGGAGCCCGATGCGGGACCCGATCCTGGGACCCCGGGGTCATGCCCTGAGCCGAAGGCAGACGCTCCACCGCTGAGCCCCCCGGGCGCCCTCGAAGTTTTCATGCTACATTGGCAATGAGTCCTAAAATCCAGCTGCTCCTGCAGGAGGACGTGACAACTCAGGCAACTTTATACCACGATGCAAACAGCCCCGGCGAGCCAGCAAGAGGCGAGGACCCAGAAGCCCGGGCAAGGCCACCACGAGGACCGACGGGGGTCGGGGCAGGGGCTGGAGGGAACCGTGCCACCCGCACCGATGTGTCGGAGGAAACCGAGTGGTCAGCTCTGAAAACCAGAGCTGGGGCCGGGCACGCTTTCCAGGACGGCCGGCAGGGTTTCCTGTGGGCGGGCCTGTGTTTTCTTACTCGGTTGCTCGGGGTGGAGGCAGGAAGAGGAAGTGGGTCCTGGCACTGGGAGAGGCCCCGCTGGTGCTGGGAGATGCCGACGGTCTGGGGACCCAAGAGAATCTTGGTGGCCCGCTCCCTCTGGGACCTAAGATGTCACATGCACGTGCCTCCTTTTAAAGAGCTCCACAGCTCGCCCCCAAAGACAGTTAATTTCTGAAAAACATCAACCTTATTCATGACCCGTGAGCCTATGGAAGAGTTTGCAATTACCTTTCTATCATGGGGGCGGGTGGGGGGCTCTGTAGTGACGGGGTGAGGAGGGGAAGCTGCTCGAGTAAGAAGCACCCACCATTTCCTGGGCTTCCACTGCGCACAAGGCCCTGCTCCGGGAGCTTGGATTTGGGGTCAGGACGGCCGAGGCGTGCACGACTGCCCTCAGGCCAGGAGAGAAGTGTGGGTTCAGAGACACTAAGCAGGAGAGCAGAGACCTGAGCTCGGCCGAGCTGACTCTACTGTGCGCAGCAGCCCCCCCTCGGGTCAGCGCTGGGGGAGCGGGAGGCTTCCGGAACAACCGGTTCATGAGGGCCGGGGCTCACGGCTCACTCCGTCTGAACGCTCCCCTTGTGCCCTGTTAGCAACAGCCACCTATGACTGATCCACCCGGACCTCACGAGAGCTCTTGGAGGGAGTGTCTGTTTCACAGACAAGGAAACTGAGTCACAGAGTGGCTAAGGGACCCGCCCAAAGCCCCCCAACTATCTACTAAGTGGCAGTGGTTGAACTGGAACCCAGAGGCCCTGTTGCAATCACTGTGATAAACTGTTTCCCCTTGAATGAACGGGAAAAATTCGTGACTGTTTTATCCGAATAAACCCAAGGGTAACTGCTTGGGGGGGAGGGGGAGTCCAGCACAAGGTTAACCTTCCATTAAAGCTGATGTAATGGGGGGGGGGCGCCTGGGTGGCTCAGCCGATTAAGCGTCCACCTTCGGCTCAGGGTGTCACCCCGGGGTCCTTGGATCGAGCCCCCGAATCCGGCTCCCTGCTCAGCCCCTCTGTGCCCCTGCCCCGACTACTCGTTTTCTCTCTCTCTCTTTAATAAGTAAAATCTTAAAAAAAAAACAAAAAACAAAAAACAAAAAACAAACCAACTGATGTAATGGGGTGGCTGGACCGCCAAGTTGTTGGACGTTTTCAAAGACAAACCGGGAGGGTTTCGCGTGAACCCGTCCCCGGCCGGGGCTGCTGATGCTTCTCAAGCGCAGTGTTTCAGACCCAGTAGCTCAGGCTTTGGGACCGTCCTGACTGTGGCCTCCTTTTCCTGCCCGCGCCTCGACACCAGGTCTCGTGCCCAGCTGCCCATCAGGAACGGGAAGGCTTCCCGGACCCTCCGCCTTCACTGTCCCCTCTCCCTCCGCTCCCCCCATAATCTGTCATCAAGTCCCCTAGGTCTACCCTAGGCCGCCCGGGAAGCCGGCGACTCCTCTCTCTCGCCCGCCAAGGCCGCGCCCCGAGCCATCACCCCACCACCAGCTCCTGCTCGGGCCACTGAGGCAGTCGCTCGCTATCTCTGGACTGTCCTGTCGCCCTCCTTCCATTCATCCTCCACGTGGCTGTCACAACGTTCCCAAAATACAGACCGAGACACACGCCCTTCACTCTCCCGCTCCGCAGCCCCCGACAGCAGTTGGCTACACCCCGTATACATCTGAAACCCTTGCCAGCCTTCCAGCGCCGACACGGGGTGGCTCGTCTGCCTCCCTGCCCGGCCTCACCTGTGCCACTCCGCCCCACTGTCATCACTGGAGCCCCGCGAGTCCCCCCAAGCAGCGTTCTCCAACAGGCCCCTCACACCTGCCATCCCTGCCCCCGGGGCCTGGGGCTATCATTGCCCAGCTCTTCACCCGGGGCTAACTCTCACCCGGCCTTCCATCCCAACTAAATGCCAACTGGTTCAAGTAGCCTTACTTGACTTCCCCTAGTCGGACTAACCCCCTCAGTTAGACTTTCTCGCGCCCAACAAGTTGAGCTTCAGAGCACGTAGGACATTCTGTAACTCCTAACATTTGACCACGTGATGATCTGTTTGTCCATCCCCCGCACCCGATCTAGGCTCTAAACTCCACGAGGGCTGGGCCGTGTCTGTTTGGGCCCGCGCTATGTCTTCTGTGCCTACTACGCTACTTGGACTAGAACAGTCAATCAATATTGACCGAAGGAGTTAATCATCCTAAGAAGAAGTCAGTCTTGGGGGCAGGGATGAGCTTCGCTTGGCCCCTTGGAGGGAGGCCAGCCAGAGGCCGACCTGACAATCGATCCTCGATCTGTGCCCATGTGGTGGTTAGAAACCATTCTGTGTGTTGTGCTTCTTTATATTACCCCCAACAACATTTCGATAAACCCTATCAGAAGGCACGGTTTAATCTTCACTCTGTTGTTTGGTGACAAGAAAGGGTATACATATCTGTGCCTCCGAAGAGGAGGGATAGAGACGAAAGCGGTGTCCCTCCCCGCCGCCACCCCTGGGAAGGGAGAGGCTGGCATTATCAGTCCCTTGCCAGAGGGTGGCATTGCCCTGTGCATCAGCAGTTTCGAGAGGGTAATGACAGTGGCACGGTAGCAAGAGGCAGAGGCTGGAGAGGGAGGTCGGGATAGGGAAATGGGGGTCTGTTCCTGAGCACACGGGGGTGGCCCGGCAAACACTTTGGAATAGCTGGGCGCACTAAGGACGAGGGGGCTAATTTCCAACAATTAGGTGAGAAGAGACTGGGCGTTAAAAGTAAATGTAAAGAAGAAAAGCAAATGTGGCCTTATCTTTGCAAAGTTGGGACGTATTGGCAGCACTGAAATTGGAATATCGTGTTGAGACTGAAGCTGAAAAGAAAAAAAGAGGGTTAAAAGAAGGCATATTGGGGGTGTGGTAAAGGTTCCTTGGCTTCCCTGTATTTTTTCTCTGCCAAATACAGTCTGGGAACGGGGGTGTTTTCTCTAAGCCTATTTCCTTTTCTTTACAACTATTTTCTTGAGTTTTCTATTTTCTTGGTACCAGAACAAGCAAAGGCTGTTTTTTTGGAAAATGTATTTCTGCTTGATATTTTGTGCCTGGCAACATAGGAACTCGCTATTCCCAAGCAGTGTTCACAACCCCCTCCATATAGCACCCTTCTTCGTCAAAAGATCAAATGACTTACGGCCCCACCTCCCTACTCCCTGTCCCTTCTCTAAGCACCCACAACATCTAAGCAAACAAAACAGATGGTTTCATGGGAATGGTGGGTCTTTTTTAATTCTGGGACAACAGAACTATTAATAAAGGCCTTTTTTTTAATGGTCTCTTAGAAACGGAAGAAAACCAGGAGAAAGATCTTTTAAAGGGGGGGGTGATAAGAACCTCTCTGAGGACTTGGTTATTACCAAATGAAATGTTATAATCCTGGGAAATGAGAGAGGCAGGGAATCCTACAAGGACGCTGCTATTAAAGAATCTCCTGTTTTCCTTGGTGGTTTCACATGTCTGCCAGTGTTCCTACGTAGAAGTGAAGGGTTTTCAGGCCACAGGTCTTGTGTTTCTTGTACAATCCCTGTGAGACTTAGTGGTGGGCATAGAGTAGATAGTTTGTTGTTGAATTAATGATTCCAGCTTGGATGCATGCGTGCATCCACCCATTCATCTCCACAGCTGCTTACTAAGCAGGCACCGTGCCCCCAGCACTGCCCTGGTTTGTAGGGGTAGGAGGTGGGAGAACCGGTCACAGGGTCTGCTGGACTTTTGGTGGCCCTGGGAAATTTCCTACACTTCACGAAGATTACTTCCTGGGATTCTGGTTGTGATGTGACATTTTGATGATACTTGCTGATGAAAACATTAAAGGATGAACACACATAAGCATGTCAGGAAGCACTTCATTGGACAAGCTTTTCTCCTAAGTATCCTACTGATGTTTCTACTGCGAAATCCTCCTTGGGGTTGTGCAATGTCTACCACATTTTCAGCCTATAAAACAATCTCCACCGCCGCGGCCACCCCGGAATAACCCAACATCAGCTCTACATTGTCGACTTCTTGCCTCTTAGTAAAAGAGCTTCCAATTCTGTGGAATTGGTCTTTTCTCAAATGTCCGGCAGTTGGTGGCCTTGGAGCTTCAACTTATATTGTAAACACACATCACTACTTGTTCCCACTAATGCTGCATTTAGTACATTTCCAGATGGCCTTATGACTCCAGATGCTGACTACCAAAAACATGGGTGAACAGAACCAAAGATCATAGATTAATTAATCAAAGACACTTCACTGCTACGTTTGGACTCTTGATGTTTTACAACCAACTTTAATTATTTGTTTATGGCGTATAGAAATCACAGCCTCTTCGGGACTTCTACTTAAGGATAGGCCAAAATGATTGACGATACTGACATGCATGCTGAACCAAAGATCCTTTCCTATATATATTTTTTTAGTGAGCTGTAATTTATAATAGAGCAATATATACAGATATTCCTTTCCTTTATATTGCTGAATATCTTTCCATTACATTGTTTACAATATTTCTTCATTATCTTTTAACATCTGTAGGATCTGTAGTAACATCCTGTCTATAGCGGTTGCTCTGTGGATTACAGTATCCATCCTTATTTTAACACATTATGCCGCTTCTCAGAAAATGAAAGAAAGCTTTAATAGTCTATTCCATCTGACTCTTCCTTTATGCTATTGCTGTTATATATTCTTTTATATACTTAATAAATTCCAAAATGCAAGTATTATATTGGTCTTAAACAATGACCTTTTCACAAAGTTAAGAAAATATTTATCATTTCTATTATTTCTCCTTCCTTTTTTGAAGATCTAGTTTACATCTGGTACCATTTTCCTTTTGCCTGAAGAATTCCATGAGCAGTTGTTTTTTCATAGTGCAGGTTTGCTGGGGATGACTTTCTCTGTTTGCTTTTTTTCCCTAAAAATATCTTAATTTTTAACTGCAATTTTAAGCATATTTTCTTTGGATATAGAATTCTAAGTTGTCTTTATTTCCTTTCATCTTTTTAAAGAAATCAATCTCTTGTCTTCTGAGTTGTTTGTCTTTTTTTCTGATGACAAGTTAAGTGATTTTCAATGTTGCTCCTCTCTTTGTAATACGTCTTTTCCCTTCTCCCTCTTTTTATTTAAAAAAAATATTTTTAAGATTTTATTTATTTATTCATGAGAGACAGAGAGAGAAAGGCAGAGACATAGGCAGAGGGAGAGGCAGGCTCCAGGCAGGGAGCCCAATGTGGGACTCGATCTTGAGACCGTGGATCATGCCCTGAGCCAGGGGCGGGTGCTCAACCGCTGAGCCACCCAGGTGTCACCCTCCCTATTTTTAAAGATTATCTCTGTATTCTGGTTTTCAAAACTTCATCTACTTTGCACTTAGATGACGTTTTTCTTTGTATTTGTCCTGTCTGGAGTTCTTGGAGCATTTTGGATTTGTCTGCAGAATGCTGCACTCAGTATTCCAATTATACATATATTAGACCACTTGCTATTATCCCACAAATCAGAAGGGCTGGTTCGTCACCCCGCTCTCCCACCCTAATCATTTTTCTGTCTTTTTCAGTTTAGATAATTTCCATTAACTTGTTTTTAAGTTCCTCAATCCCTTTTCTATAAATACTCTATTTCAGTTCCATAGTTTTCACTTGGTTCTTTAGTTTTCTTTTCTTTTTTTTCTTTCTGATAGCCTGTGTCTCCATTATACTCACCTTTTCCTGTAAATCCTTTTACATGTTTACAATAGTTGCCTTAAGTCCTGGTCTAGGAATTCCAACCATTGAATGATCTGGTTTGCTTTCATTACTGTGTTTTTTCTTGATTATGGGTCACATTTCCCTGCTTTTCCCCCATGCCTCATTATCTTTTCATTTGTGTTTCAGCATTGTATATTAAAAAGAAAAAAAGAAAAAAGCAGTGGAAACTTAGGTACAATATGGACTTGCTTTGCTCATTCACTGCAGAGTGTACGCCTTTTATCTTTGGGAGCTGGGGGCAGGGTGGGCACTGATTATTTAGATTCCTCCTTGAGTTAGGCTGAGCTTGGGCTGGGCCACAGCTTTAATTAGACTATGTTCCCTGTTATTAGCCTAATTCTCAGACTTCTGCTCTGCCCTGCCTTTGTGGTCTTTTCAGCCTTTGAGTTGGGAGGGAGGTGGGTGCAGCTTCAGTCATTTGTGCTTCACTATTGGATTCAACCCTCGTAGAACTCCAGAATCCAAGCACCAAGGATCCATAGATTTTTTTTACTTTTCAGCAACTGTTACATTGCTACTTTCTTGGGGAAAAAAATGCAGAGGTGCAGGTGAGGGAGAAAATTGTCTGACAGAGATCTCCTTTTCACTTGGGGCTCCTTCAGGTAATCCATCCCTCTGGCACACATTGTTGACTGAGGTTCAACTGACCCTTCCTCATCCCTGAAAAGTCTCTGTCCACGGCTATGCTGCTTTTGCCCATACCCAGACCATATCCATCACCAAGAATGGAAGTTTCTGTAGATCTCTGCTCAGCTATGAAGGGCTTGCTTCTCTCTAATTCAGTTCATCAGTGCTTCCTGTGTATTAGACCCATGGAAGCATATGAATTTTATTTTGTTGGGACTTTTCTGCTTGACCATGGAAATGAAGGTTTTTCACATTCCTTTACATCCTAACCAGAAGCAGAAATACTATAAAGCCTTTTTCTAAATATTTGTGTCTACACATTTGTTTCAAGTCAGGAAGAAAAATACTAGAGGCTGATTACCAGCATATAAATATACTCCAGTATCTCTCTCATCTTAAAAAAATAAATCCTCTGTGACCCCACATCTCCCTCTAGCTATTGACCAATTTGTTTGCATTTCTCTTCACAATGCAACTTCTTCAAAGAGTACTTGTATACCCACTTCCCTGTCTCTCCTGGTGGAGACTTTCTTCAAATGTACAGTGACCTTTGGCTGTTCATAGTGAATGAGCGAGACAGAAAGACTTGTTGGAAGCTTTGCGTGCACAGTGGGGCATGCCAACTGGCGGATGACCAGCTTTTGTCAACAAGCACAGTGGGGGACCTTCAAATATCAGTGTACGTATATTCCCCCGACCCCTAACCCAAGATATTTATTTCTACAGAAAAGGAATTTTCCAACTCTTTCCTTAGGTGTTACTCTGGAATTGACAAGGGGGAGGGCTGGAAGCAGCCACATTTGTTATGCAGATGTCTCCCATGCCTGGTGTCTGACTGTGAAACCATCCTTGTCTAATTTTGCCAGAGAATACTTCTCTTCTCTGGTGGAACTGGAGGAGTAATTCTTAGATGTAATGGAGGTAGGTGGTTCTGAAGGTTGAACTGCATCTCAGATAAATTCTTTAAAAATTTATTTTATTTTATTTTTTGTGTTTATTTAAATTCAAGTTAGTTAACATGTAATGTATTATTAATTTTGGGGTAGAATTTAGTGATTCATCAGCTGCATGTAACACGCAGGGCTTGTTACAGCAAGTGCCCTCCTAAATGCCATCGCCCATTACCCCATCCTCAGATAATTCTTAAACGCTTCACCCTGTTAGCCCTTCCTTGCCTTCTGCAGTATCTGACAGTTCTAGGTTTTGATCTTTCCAGGGTTTTTCTAGGCTACAGGCTTGTTTCTCTTCAGCATCTCCTTCTGCAGGATTATATTTGACTTTTCTCCACACTGCTTTTATCATTTCTCACTCCTCTGTCTTCTTTCCATCATCACATATAGTGTTCTTATGGCTTAAACATTTCTTAGTTTCCTCAAGGATGGCTTTGTGTTTTTGTTTCACATTCTCCTGGTTTTGGGTGTTTTCTGACAGAAAGGGTAAAAAAATGTCTTTACCTCTTATTTTAAAATTGGAAATCTTCACCTTCTAACTTATTCTGCTCTGACTTTTGCCTCTACACCTCTGCTGGTCACTAGTCATCTCCACGTTGCCAAACCAATAGTCAGTTCTCTGGCTTCATCTTACTCAACCTTTTAGACCATCAGACACAGCCTCTTCCTCAAGTTAAAATGCTTTCTTTTCTTGATTTCCATTATGGCGTGCACTCTCCATCTCCCCATCAGTTGTTCTTTCTCAGATTTTAGGGCAGACTCCCTTCTCGAACTCTAAAGACGGGAGTATCCCAGAACTCCCTCAAACTGACCATTCCCACTGTCTCAACCCCCACACTGTTTTACAAGTCATTCTTCCCATTACTTTGGTGCTAATCAAGGGAGCATGGCCTTTGGAAGAAGATGACTGGGGATTAAATCTTAATTCTCCCACTTCCTAGAGATGTCAACTTTAGATTTCTCAGATGTAAAAATGAAGGTGTGGGAACTATAAGGTCTGCCAGCTTCCTTCCAGCTCAGAATGCTGCATCTGATTTTATGTAGGGACCAAATAGGGAGCAGAAACAGAGTCTGGGCATCTGCTGGGCACTGGGAAGGCCACAACTGGCAGATAGGAGTAGTCCACAATGTGGCACAGGGTCAAGTGCAGACCAGTAACTGAAATTCACTGAGAGGAGCCCATCAGGGAATTTCCAAGGGTTGAAGCCTAAGCTGGCATAAAGGATGGGTGTGATGGTTTAATCACAAGGCAACATGATGAATTTGTCCAAACAAGCTCCTCTTTACACAACTCTGTTTTGGTTGGTTACTCATCCATGCAGTGGTTTTCCCCGTGCAGTTTCCTATGGTACCACTTCACTTTTGAAACAAATTTCCCATCACTAACCTTTTTCCCCCAATTAAGCCACACTCTGCAGGAGATGGGAGTGGTGGAAAATGGGTTCTGTATTCAGGGTTTCCCAAATACATAGTTTTCTCTTATGAGAATCTTCTGTTCCATGTTCCTCTTAGTTCAATGGGGACTAGGTATCTCTGGGTGCCGGAGGTCTCTAAAATAGTGAGGCGGATGTACTTGAGTCCAGTGCTACCAACCACAATGAGTGTCTGCAGGGGCACAGGATAGAATGGCACCCTGCCACGTCCTGTGTGGCGGAGACTGTGGAGCCCAGAATCACCTTCCTGGATGGAAGATAAAAGCGGACAGTCCTAGAGGGGATGATAGGCAAGCATCTTCTGTTTGGTGAGATCACATTTCTTTAGTATAAGCTGGTGGAAATTACGTTTTTCTACAAAGATAAGACTTTCCTGTCACACTTTGGAGCAATATGGGGCTGGTGGTGGGAACAGGAGCATACTGCGTTCATACCAGATACTCCGATCCACAAGTCCTATGTGGGCACGATCTGTTTGAAAAGATGAGCTGGATCATACAAGCTGTTGAGAGGCAATGAGAACTCTTATAAATCACTAGTGGGAATGAAAATTGGTGCAGCCCCTTTGGAGAATAATGAAATCGTGCCTCGTGAAGTTACACAGTCACATACTATAAGACCTAGCAATTCACTCCCTAGTTGTATATCAGAGAGAAATTCTAGTTTTGATCCCCAGGTCAGTGTGAGAATGTTGACTGCAACTTGGTTTATAACAGCATGACGTTAGCAACAAACAAACTGCCCATGAATAAGAGAACAGGTAAGTACCTGATGGTACATTATTACAATATGGAATGATGCAATAGAAAAGCATACATTAGTTATGATGAACCAAGCACAGCTACATGTATCTTCACAGAAAAGTCTCAAAAACAAAAACAAACAAACAACAAAGTCTCAAAAACATGTTAAGTGTAAAAAGCATATTTGAGAAAAATACATACAATATGACTATTTATTAAAAGGTATAATCTGAAAAAGTATAATATATTGCTCATGGGTATACAAAAATATTTAGCATCTGTTAAAATGAAAACCCCAAATTCAGGATGGTGATTATTTCTGGTGAGGAAAAAGAAGAAGGGTGTACACTGAGGTGTCAATCCCTGTAGTATTTTGTTCCATAAGCTCAGTGGCAGATAATGAGTCCATTATCCTTGTTTTTCGTATACTCCTGTTACATTTGAAATATTTAATAATTTTTAAAATGTGGAGGATGAATAGCAACGAGGTGAACCTACAGTTCATGAGGAGGCCTCCAGAGCTGCTCAAGAGCAGCACTAAATCTTAGGCTGGGCCCTGGAGGCCCAGGGACCACGCGGTGACGGGCTGGCGACGTTGCAGAGCTGCCTATGCTGACCGATAGTGGTTTGCCATTGCCTGGCCACTGAACGTCAGTTGGCTTTGGCTGTTTAGCTTCAGGTCTAAGTACCCTACCGTTCTTGGGTTCTCTGACCACTTCTGTGATTTGTCCTGCTGGCTTTCTCCCAACAAGAAGGTCCCTGCATGCTGCTCTGTCAGTTTTTACTCTTTGTATGTGCTGGCCACACGTGGACTAGTGGGCGAGGAAGAGGAGCAACATTCCCTGAGCATCTTCCCTGTGCCAGGGCCTCTGCTGGGCGCTTTCCATTCATTAAGTAAGAAAGCCACACAGCAACACCATGCGGGGGGCGTCATTACCTTCACTGCACAGTTGAGAAAACTGATTCAGAGAAGCGCAGTAACACGCTGTGCTGGTGGAGGCCGGGCTGGAACCCAAACTGATCCCACTACAAGGTCTATATGGTCACTACCAAATCTGTGGTGTCTAGACTGGGTGTGGGGATAATGTACTGTACACCAAGACACAGGAGACACACACACACACGTATTTTTTTCAGAGCGTAGGTTATACTCCATAATTTGAGAAGGAACTCAACGTGATTTTTTATATAGAATCAAACAATCAAATTGGTATATTATTAAATAGAATACAAATGCACAGACATTTTTATGATGAAGGGATTTTGAGGGAATGTCTTGCTTTTGATGAGCAATTCAAACTCCACCCAAAGACCCCCGGGTATACTTCTGCTTTCTTCTCCTAATAGGTGTGCCCCCAGAGGAAGAGCAGAGAAGTACTGGACCACGCTACTCTCACAAGTCGGTCTGCTCCCAGAATGGCGGAATTGCTTCAAGGTGGGTTCCTTTTACCATCACAGAGGCTCAGTATGAGGAGGCCTTCAACAAACTTCCTCTAGAGACATAGCCTGTGCACTTCTGTGGGGAAGACGTCTTGCAAGAACCATTAAACAGAGGGAAAACTAACTTTCTCTGGCCTCATGCTGAGGCAGTACTTTCTATCTGTATCCCTCCATATAGGGACAGACTGGCCAAATGTTAAAAACTTCGGAGAAGGACGTGAGCCATGGAGAGCTGGGGACTCTCTGAATTCCTGAATTACCGCATGCCTGGCATTGTTAATCCTCCCAACAGTTCTGTGAGGTAGAGACTATCATTCTTTTCATTTTATAGACAAAGAAACAGGCAGAAAGAGGCAAGAAAATTTCCCACAGACCCAGACCCCAGCATATTCTCTCTCAGTCAACAGGACAAGAGAATAAATACGTGCCTCCCACCATTTCTCTTACTTTTGTCATCAAATCTTCTTGTACCTAAATAAACAATACCTACATATGGAACAAATTCAGGTTCTTTTAAGCACCATATATCTGAAGATTCATCTTCTCTCTTGTTATTTTTAAATTTAGAAAAGGTTTTTAGAACTATGTCTCTTGGTAATGATAGCCTGTAATCATTCTGCTCCAGGAATCAAGCGATGTGTTCAAAATATGTCATTTTCCCCTGTGACACTAATGGCAAAACCACATTCTCAACCAAACCAAAAGATGACTGAGAGGGATGGAGAAGTGTGGTCTCTTGGTTTCCACTCAGCAGTTTGAGCCAAGCATTCTTGGCTTTCACTCCAACTCCTTAAGCAATAGGCAAGATACTTAACCTCTTAACCCCATCTGTGAAATGCTGATGCTACCTCTTTACCTCTTTGTGAGGAGTGTTTCCAAGCTGAAGTTGTTAAAAGGTCCTAAAGATAAAATGTGTAGAGGGCATATGCTTTCAGAGAAGTGTTTTCTGGAAGAAGTCTGAGGGTCTGGGGTGCTGAATTGTGGATGCTAGGATTTGTTTTTAACTAAATACTGTATGTAATTGTAAAATCGTAGGAAACCCTATAGGATAGTGATTAAGAGTGTGGACATTGGGGACATCATGCCTGGGTTCAAATCCAAATTCTTGCACTTTTACAGCAGAGTGGCCTTGTGCCTGCTTTGAATCAGTATCCCCCATGTATATAATACATATAATAGATAAGCCTCAGGACAACCTTTCAAGGCAGGTATTACTAATCTTCTCTTATTATAGTTGAGAAAAGTATTCTAGGTTATTGGTACATTATAAGCCATTAATAAAAGATTGTATATAGACACAAAAGTATGAATACTTATGCAATGCCACATGTACATGGCGGTTGCTTCCATTTAAGTATTCCATAGATAAGAAACAAAGGACAGCAGCATGAGTATAGATGCAGTAAGTGGGGTAGATTATGTAATACATGGGAGAAAAATCACTAGATTTAAAATTTTTAATTTTGCGAGTTAAAAAAAAATTCTACCATCAGTGATAACTTGTATGAACATGTGCAAATAATTCAATCTCTCTGAGAATAATATTCCTCAGCAGTAAAATGAGGCCAGTGAGAGGACTGGGTAAGATAATAATTCTTTGACCCACGGTTGTCTGTTATGCTTTTTTTTTTTTTTTTAATTTGCAAAGTTTAGAAATAAGGCAAGATTTCCAGGTGAAAACAGTGACATGAGTTCACATCTTTTAACTTCCCATTGTTTTCTCTCCATAATGCTATAGAAACAGCGAAACTAATATAATACAGGAAAAATTTTTTCCTTGCTGGAAAGTAGGTAAGAGTGCCATACATATGTCAGACACTTGGGGTAATTCCTACAAGAAGTAGAACTGCTGAGATCAGGCTGAGGAAGAACCTAGCAGTCTGGAATTTCAGGATATAAGGAGAAAAGTTCGTGGTTGGTGGTGGGTTCACTTTTTAACACAGTGATCCAACACCCACACCTAACCATCTTCTTTGGGTTTCAAGTTCCTCCTTACTTTGGACACACTACTACGTCTGTCCACACGAAAATTATACTACATCTAAATTTTCCCATAGTTGTTAGCCTGCGATCTTCACATTTTCAACCAAGATTTTTTTTGCGATCCCTGACCGAACTCACTCCAAATCCCAGTACTGAAAAACTTAGTTGTTCCTCTTTTGAGTCACTATGCTGAAGAAAATCTCAGAAGTTGGGAAGAAGAGGACCAGTTTGAGAAATCTGAGAAAATTTCCCATTTGAAGCAAACTCATATAAAAAAAAACAGGGAGCACATAAAGCAATTGTAATTTATATTCATGATGAAGATATTCCATCTCTAACACAATTGCATGGTGCTACCTATATACACAAAAGGAAAAATTTAGGATCAGAAAAATATTCATAGCATTGAAAGGGATTATCTGTCAGTTAAAAAAGCAATGGCACTGAAAACAATAAATGAAAAATGAAAGAAATTAAAGAAAGCATAAATAAATGAAAAGACAGCCTGTGTTCATGAATCAGAAGACTTAAAATTGTTAAGATGTCAATACTACCCAAAGTGATCTACAGATTCAATGTAATCCCTATCAAAATCCCAATGGCTTTTTTTTTTTTCAGAAATAGAAAAACTTATCCTAACACTTATATGGAATCTCAAGGGACTTCAAATAGCCAATACACTCTTGAAAAAGTACTAAAGTTGAAAGATTCACACTTCCTAGTTTCAAAACTTATTACAAAGCCACGTTAATCAAAACAGAGTGGTACTAAGGTAAGGGTAGATGTATTGAGGGCCTAGAAAGAAAACTTTGCATATATAGTCAAGCAATTTTCAAGAAGGGTGCTAACCATTTAATGGGAATATGACAATCTTTTCAACAGGTGAGCAGGGAAAACTGGATATCCATCTGCAGTAGAAGGAAGTTGGATCCTACTTAAAACCATATACAAAAATTAACTCCAAGTGGAGTGAGAACCTAATTGTGAGAGCTGAAGCTAGAAAACGCTTAGAAAAATCACAGAGGGAAAGCTTCATGATATTGATTTGGCAATGATTTGTTGGGAGATGACACCAAAAGCGTGGGCAACAAATAACAAAATGGATAAATTGGACTAATAAAAATGAAGACCTTTGTCCATAAAAGGACACTATTAACAGAGGGAAAAGGTAACTACAAAATGGGAGAAAATATTGGGTAATAAGGATTACTACTCAGAATATATAAAGAACTCTTAGAACTTAACAACTACAATAAAAAACACCTAATTTAAAAATGGGCAAATGACTTGGATAGATGTTTCTCCAAAAAAGACACACAAACATGCCAATAAGCACATGAAAAGATGCTCAATATCACTAACCATTAGGGAAATACAAATCAAAACCACAGTGAGTTACCATTTCACATCCATTAGAATGACTGTTATTTAAAAAAAAAAAAAAACCCACAAAACAAAACCAGAAAATAACAAGTGTCAGCAAGGATGTGGAGAAATTGGAACCCTTGTACGTTACTGGTAGCAATGTAAAATGGTGCAGCCACTGTGGAAAACAGTATGGCATTTCCTCAAAAACTTAAACATAGAATTACCATATTATCCAGCAATTCCACTTCTAGGTATGTGCCCCAAAGAACTGAAAGCAGAGACTTCAACATTTACATGCCAATGTTCATAGCAGCATTATTCACAACAGCCAGAGGATGGAAATAACCCAAATGTCCATTAATAGATGATTAGATAAACAAATTGTGGTATATTCATACAAGAGAATATTACTCTGTCTTAAAGGAATGAAAGTCTGTCATATGTACAACACGGATGGACCATGAAAATATGCTAAGTGAAATAAGCCAGATACAGAACAAATATTATATAATTCCTTTAGATGAGGTACCTAGAGTAAAAAATCCATAGAAATAGGAAGTAGAATAGAGGTTACCATGGGCTGGGGGCAGTTTCAGTTTGGGATAATGAAAAAGTTCTGGAGATGGGTAGTAGTATGATGGGTGCACAAGGTGAAGCCATTGAATTGTATGCTTAAAAATGGTTAAAATGATAAATTTTATAGTTTGTACATTTTACTCCAATAAAAAAAATTTCAAGGGAGGTTGCAAACAATATGTTGAATACAAACAAAATAATTAAATATTGGTGAATTACAGTACAAGAGTGAAACATTCTCAAAGAAAAATGATAAAGACTAAAGCATAAGAATAAGAGCTTAGAACATAAAAAAGAGTTTGGAATAGATTTAAGAATCCAAAGGACAAAAGAAAAGTAATAATAAAAGAAATAAGAGTAAAATATTTCTTAGGGTGAAGCTATTTGTTATCAGATGGAAAGGCTCAAATGCTATATAAAGTATTATACAAAACCATGAAAGAATCCACACCTAGATATATTCTTTTCACTTATTTTTTTTAATTCAAGGTATAAGGAAATATTTTTTACAGGTATCCAGAAGGAGAGAACAGGCTACTCACAAAGGAGAAATGTACTAAATTGTCATTTTTCTGTATGCAATAAAGAATAAAAGATATGCAAATTGGCATTGTGTCATTGCCAGTAAATTTAAGGGAAAAGACAGGGTATAAGAACTTTAATTCAATTAAAATATTTGCCTGAAGATGAGTAACAACAATTTTCAAATAAGTTTGGCCTTACAAATTTTAATACTCACATACCTTTCAGGAAAATTTTACCTGGAAAACAACTTGGCCAACTAAGAAATTAAAAAATAAATAAAATAAAAATTTCAAGTACTGGAAAGGAAATATGTATGTGTATGTATGTATGTGTGTGTATTTATGAGACATAATGCAAATAATTTTTAAGAAATTCATCAAGGAGAATAAATGACATTACTTAATTCTTGCCATTATAAAAACAAGCAAAGTTCATTGGAAACTTTTGCTAGAATAAAAATGAAATTATACTTTTTCAAATTATATTTTTCAAATCATTGGTGGAAAATTAAAATATCAAAGAAGGGTAAAAGATAAATGGGTAGACACAGATATAGCAGGAAAATATTTTTAGAAATTTAAGTTTATAATTTTTTTGACAAAGATCTTAAAAAGCATGAAAGGAAACAGAAAGGTTATTTTATATTCATTAGAAATATAGTCCATAATGAAAACCCATGGGACTACACAATATGGCATAAATTATAAAGCAGTGTGTTAGAGATTCATTATAAAACAGTTACGGTGGCAAGTTTAAAATATACCTCACTGTCTTCACAGATCAAGTAAGAAAAAATATAAGATATTTGAGAAATTTAAACAATGTATTTCTTATACAAAACTCTTTACTCATCAAAGTGTACCTATTGTCTAATATACATGGATGAAAAATACAATTTAATCACATACTAGTCCACCAACAAAAATTAATAAATTTTAAAAATAGAAATTATATAAACCAATAATTTGGAAAATATAATAGAAAAACACTCATTGATAATGAAAGGAAAACTTAGAAATAACCAGGAAAAAACTTAATAAACACTGTATGAGACCAATTTGAAGAAAACAAAACCTTAATAAGAGACATAAGTGAAGGGATATATCCCTTAGATAAGAAAATATATACAAAAAAAAAAAAGAAAATATATACAGTAAAACTGCAATGCCATTTTGCTAAGGTGATTCTGTACTTTCCATACAATTCAGGTGACAATCCCAAGAGTATTGTGGTACTTTAAACAAATTATTTAAAATGATCATGGTAGGAAAAAAAACTACTAAAAACCAGGGGCAATTTTCACTTAAGATCAGAAGCAAAGAAGGACTGGTCTTCCAGATGCTAAGACTAATAAAAATAGTGCGGCCCTCGCTAGGAACAAAGAAATGCAGTCTATCAGAATAGAAAACACAGCAATGGATCCAAGTCTATGGAAGAGTCTAATTTTTCAGATTGGTAGTAAATGATTATTCACCAAATGATGTTAGAAAAACTTACTAATCACTTGGAGAAAAAGAATAGATCTTGGCTCTATACCTTATATCAGACTAATTTCCAGAAGTAATAATCTACATGTAAAAAAAAATGTATCAAAAATACTGTAAGTAAAAGTAGTCATAAAAAGGGCAATAACAGCCCAAACATAATTATAAATCCTGATGCTAAATTTCTGAATTAAATGCAGAAAATAGAGTTCAACTCTACATTAAAATAATAATGTATGATGACCAAATGTAACCAGAAATGCAAGAATGATCCAATATTAAAAAATCTTTTTAATGCATTTCACTGTGTTAGTAGGTCAAAGAAAAAAAATACGATCATCTTAATAGGTGCCAAAAATGCATTTGATTAAATTTAATATCTATTCCTGATTTCTTTTAAAGGATGAGTTGGACTTCCTTGACATGATCTCATTCCCAAATGATGAAACATCTGAAGTATTTAAAGTAAGATCAGGAAAAAGACTATCCAGGGAGTATTTAAGGAATCATATACAGTAGTTAACACTAAAATAATGTATCCTAATAGTACTTAAATTAACATTAGATTTTTTATTATGCTGATGAAGAAACCTGAAAAATGTGTTACAATTTGTCAACTGTTTTGCAAACTGATGAAGCTAAGAAATCTTGGAAGAGTGATATGATATAATGCAAAACACATGAGTTGGACCAAAACCAGAATCCAGAATCAGACTACTAATTCTGCCATTTTTGTTATTTGACCATAGCATTTGACCGTCAAATAGCAAAAGTTATCTAAACTCAGATTCTTAGTGCCCTTATCTGTATAATGGAAGAAACAGCAGGTAAGATGGAGTAAGTTTGCTACTGGCTATCACTCCTGGTGATTATTAGAAAAACTCTGGACAAAACAAACACATAAGGATTTTGAAAAGTAAGCAAAGCAGATGAATTGGGAAGGGTAGTAAAAATCTGGAGAGGTAACCCAGAAAAGGCTAGATTCTATACTTCTCCCCGTCTTTTCTTTCATGGCTTTGACCTGAGGATGAGTCTCAGTCACGTGGTACTGGCCTGGGAAATCACCACATCTTGGGGCCCTGGGAAAGGGGCCCCTGTAGTTCAAAGAATGTGGAGAGAATCCCCACTCTTACTTCTCTTTGATTACGCCTGCCTTTGCCCCACAAGTGACCTTGACAGAGAACTGCACAAGGCAACACAGTGGCCAAACCCCAAGCAAAACACCATTTTTCTTGCTAGAGGACTTGCAAAGGGTGGCACCAGTGGGAAACATGGTGTGTGGAGAAACCTGCAGGAGAGAGAGCTGGAGAAGGGGGTCCCAGTAACTGTGTGATTGAAGCTGTCTGTGTAAGTCCCGGCTTCATCTCTGAGCTGCACGTGTGTAGGACAGGCTCGAAGCAGCTTAGCAAAGATGTTGAAAACTGAACTGAAATAAAAACCACCATCCACAGAAGAGACAGAACTTGTGGTTTGAACCTCGTGCACACAGAGAAGAAAGGCTTCTATTCTCCAGAGGATTTGAAGGTGACTTAAGAGTCTGAACAAATGAATATTAAAAATTTCTAGAATATATTCTAAAATTACTCGACATACAAAGCACCTGGAAAACGTGACCCATTCTCATGAGAGAAGGCAATGAAGATGCCAATGCTGAGCTTACAGAATGGTCAGACAAAGCATTTAAAGCATATAAATATGCTTTATGTATTTATTTTATAGTATTTATAATTACATTTAATTATATTCTATGATATAGTTAATCCCATAATTTATTTCATATGTAATCTCATATATTTAATATTATATAAAATATATTTAATTATGTCATATCTTATAAACTTATATATATTATACATTTAAATATGTATATATGTATTTCATAACTATACTCCATGAGATGAAGGTAAATACACTTAAAATAAATGAAAATATAGATGATCTCAGCAGAGGAATAAAAATTTTAAAAAGAACAAAATAGATATTTTAGTCCTGAAAGTCACAGTATCTGCAAAAAAAATTCAGTGGATGAGTTCAATGGCAGGATGGGGATGGCGGAGGAAGGAGTCAGTGAACATGAAGATAGATCAATAGGAATGATCTAATCCAAAAAAAGGAAAGAGGAAAAATTGGAAAAGAATTGAACAGACCTTCAGGCACATGTGGAATCATATCAAAAGGTCTAATATCTTTGTCATTGGAATCCCAGAAGGAGAGGAGAAAATGACTGGTACAGAAAAAATAGTTTAAGAGAGGGCTGCCAATTCCTCAAATTTGGTAAAAGACAAATTTATAGATTCGAGAAACTCAGCAAAGCCAAAATAAGATAAACTCAAAGAAAACCATCCCTCGACAGATCCTAGCCAACCTGCTGAGAGCTAAAGATCTTGAAAGCAGGTAGTGAAAAATGGCATATTCCATATTAAACAATGAGACCCCGTAGGAAATTGAAGTTATAATGGTTATATGGGGACACGTGAGAAATGATATGTAAGGTTTTTAACAAATAAAAGACACAAACGGTAGGTATTCTTCTTCTCCTTCCTCTTTTTTAAAAGATTTTCTTTATTTATTCTTGAGAGAGGCAGAGACACAGAGGGAGAAGCAGGTTCCCTGCAGGGAGCCCAGTGCAGGACTCGATCCGGGACCCCAGGATCATGCCCTGCGCCGAAGGCAGATGCTCAACCACTGAGCCCCCCCAGGCGTCCCTGTAGATATTATTATTCTGATTGTAGTTTCTTTACTACATCTCAACACACCATATTTATTTTCTGTTCTATTTTTTCAAGCTTCCCGTGGTTTCCTTTATGTGGGTTTGATTCCAAAAGCTGGATGCAAATATCCCTTTGATAGTATTTCTTTTGGTTTACCCACAATCTTTTGGTCTTGTTGAAATGAGAGTTCCCTATGGATTCATGACCTGTTTTTGAATGTGTTTTTCAACTTAACGTGGTGTCCTCGCTTATTACATCTGTACAGTAATGCATCTTTTCCTATCTCCTAGGGATATTGGGACGATCAAATGAGATATGGGAAAAAAAAAACAAGAATTCTTGTGACCAACTAAAACACTGGGAGTCCTACCTTTCAGAAATAGTATCAACCTGGAAGCTGTCAAAGCCTAATTCTTTTAGCCAATCTCATGAGAAAGCGTTCAGCAGAGGGAAGGCTTGTCCACATTTCTCTCTAGGCTGATAAGGTTGGGGATGGGTCAGTAAACCACTCATGCTTTGCCGGCCGACCCAGAGGTTAGGCCAAGAGTCACCACGTGAAACCCATACAGCCTTTAGCAAGGCATTTTGGGCTGTCTGAAGCATACTTAGCCCTTACGTATTAAATGCTGCTTCCAGCAAAGTCCAGATTCTAACCTCGCTTCTCCCTGGTAGGGGAACTAGGAGGAGTGAAGTCAAGACATCCAACATCAGATTCAAAGTAGGATTCAGATGACTAATTTGAACAGCGTAACCAAAACGAGTCTGAAAGCCTAGGCCTTTGAACAGTGTTTATAACTCCGTGACCCCCTCTGCCCTCCCCACTTCCCAGAGGCCGGGAGCAGTAGCACACAAAATACCCACAAGGGATGTGAGACCTAGGTCTCGGGGCCAAACTCAAGCACGCGCCAGCGGAGTCTGCAGGAAGCAACACCAGGCAGCCTGGGCTGTAGGAGGATGTGAAGAATGGGAGAGAGGGTTTTGTCTGAACGGGAGGCACCTCTGCATGAAGGATGTCATGCAAAGACAGAGGGAGAGTAGGAGTCTCGCAGAGAGACCCTAAGCCAGAGACACTTTCTCAGAGCTTCTTAAAATCCTTGGCCAGTATTGAAGGAAACTCTCTTGAGTTTCTTGGGCTTTCTGACTCTCCGTGTAAAGTGGAAAGGCCCTGGAGCCTGCAGCCCCTGTGGGTTTGCACTCTACCCTTAGGAACACCATGCGGCCTCAGCGTCTCCTTCTGCTAGTAGGAAATAAGAAACCCCTATTTTTAAAATGAGGTTTCTGTGCATCTCAACAGCGTGCATGAATAACAGGCCCTGCTGAAGGAGAAGCAGAACTTGGAGACTTCTGCGTGGTACCGAGTACTCTTGTAGTTACACACGGACCACAGAAGACGTGGAGAAACACGGGGACGGGCTCAGCTCTGCTGTTTGGTGCAAAATCCAGAGCACCTTCCTCCTTGCTATTGGTCCTCTCTAGCAGAAGACTATAGAATAACGTCCCCCAGTCCTCCCTATGCTTGCTCTTCCTCCTTTCCTCTTCCCTACGCGTCCATCCACAAGACTGCCAACGTCCCATGTGTGTCCCGCACCCCGCCCCCGGTGTTTCTCTCATGTCATCAGAGCCCTTTAAAAAAAAGTGCACGAAGTGTCCTTAACTCAGGAAAACTGTTACCTCCACTCCCAATACACCATCCTAACTCTGAACAAATGGCATGTCTCTATTTCTGCTAGTTTTCACGGGTAAGTGGTAAAATCCAAAATAATACTTTTGTTAAGCTAGGTCTCAGTAATCCTTTTCATGTCAACAACATTTTTCCACACCTGATTCAAATTTCCTTTTATTCCATGGTCCTGTCCACGGAAGGACAGGCTGTCCTGTCCTGGCTCCTAAACACCATATTATCCCTCCCTTTCTATTCCCTGCCTCCGTATAATTATGTATGGTAATATTACAAGTTCCTACTTCTCTCACACCATGCTTATTGTATCTCTGAAACCTTACCCCACAAAATAAATCTAATGTAAATAAGAGAAAATATAATCCCCCAGGAATTGTTCTGGCTCACACTTTGCTCCAAGGTAGCACACTGAGTTGCCAATCAAAGTAAGATTTATACCTCAAGGTGATTGAGTCATTTGCGGAATTTCACAACATCAGGAAATCCTATCAGTCATCACGGAGTAAAGTAGCCGATGGGTCAATGGGCAATGTGCAAGGCTTAGGTGAGGAGAGAACCGCAAGATTTAGGACATCGGGGCCAGTCTTGGGGCCCAAATATCAGCACTACTCAAGGGAACGTGGGCCTGCTAATGACAGGGAAGGGGAGCGTCCTTACCGGTCTTCGGTCAGCTTCATGAGGGTAGTTCCTCGTGTAGAGAAGACAATAAAGGACATTCTTAGCTGTGGGCTGGAAAGGAAAAGAAATCCTATTAGGGCAGGTGGACTCTGGATGCCATTTCCCTCCAGTCGTCCTCCCGTCTCCCCTTCGGCGTCCCGGCTGCGGGAGATGGGGACCTCCAGGCCGAAAGGCCTCCGCAGCTGGTGCCCCGAGTCCTCAGCAGCAGCGACTGGAGGCTGTGGACAAGGGGGGGCCGCGCCGCCTTCGCCAGGGCAGAGCACGGGTGGGAGAGCGAAAATGCATCCCTGCCTGCGCTCCGCCTCAAGAGGTGTGTCCCTAGAAGCGGCCTGGTCTGCATGGCGCTTATAAAAGGGGGGCCCCGATAGATAAAATGTCCCCCTGACCCCTGAGTGGACCCCGACAGGGGAGCAGCTGAGCTGACGGCGGCCGGATGCCATTGGCCATTAAGATCATACTAGAAACTGCCTTTGCTCTGAAAGCGGCATCTCTTCTAGGCGGTCCACTTCTCCTTGCTTTCCCAGGGAGGTCATCCTGTAAGGAGAGAACGTGCTGCTGGGCCGCAGAACATCCACCCGCCCGGCGGTCACGCTTACAGTACTCGTGAACCCGGAGGCGGGTGTGGATGGAGCGCTCGGGAGCGCCGTCCACGAAAACCCCACACTGTGGAAGACAGAACCACCCTCAGCTGGGGACCAAACGTGCTCCTCTGTCTTCAAGACGGACTAGCAGAAATAACAAACACAACGCAAACATTTAAAAAAAAGAAAGAAAAGACGGACTATCAGAGTGTAGTGGGTTCGCCAGTAGACCGCTGTCCATCAGGGGCTCTTTGTGGGGCCAGCCGGTTCCTCTGTCACAACGTGAACCTGTGTCTTTGCCATCCCTGATCTGGCCCCCGTAGCTTAGAGTTCCCACTTCCTCCAATGTTTCTCAAACCTGCCCCCCTTTTCTATTTCTTAGCTTAGGACCTTGCCCTCAGCGATCAGACCGCTGCAACTGTTCCCTAGCTGGGGATCTTGCTGGCCATCTTCCTTCGCTCCAATTCATTCTTCCCACTGCTTCCAGAACTGTTTTCCCAAAATGTAAATCAGACCTGTCACTCACCTGCTATAAAATCTCCAACGGCTTCTACTGCCTCTAGGATCAAGTCTACACTCATTTCCTTATGTCTGATGCATCTTTGGAAATGCTTATCACGGCGCTTACTACTTGCCAAGAGCCCAAGCAGTAGGTGGTGAATTGAATGTTGGTCTCCTGAAACAGACCTGGGCTCTCTGGCCAGGACACCATTCTGTCCCTTACCACTCACTGCTGCTAATTAGCAAAACACCATGTCCTAAACGATAATAATGCCCATCGTAATTACCACAGTAATATAACAGTGGTCAACCTTATCAAGTGCTTACTACAGGCCAGGCACTGCTGTGAGTGATTGGCGTGTAGTAGCTCATGAAACTTGTAACAGCTTTATGAGGTCAGTACTATTATTATTTCTATCTTCCGTGAAAGGAAATTGAGACCCTGAAGGATCAAGTAATTTCCCCAAGGTCACAGAGTGAGAGAATAGTGGATCTGGGGCTTAAAACCAAGCTCTGATTCTGGAACTTGGGCTCTTAAGCACCATATTATCCTGCTTCTTTTGTATATAGTTCAGCTCTGGAAAATAATGAATCTGACATGTGGGACACGTAGGGCTCTAAGAGGCAATTGGTATATTCCGTATAGGAGTCTTGACAAGAGATCTAATTAGGGGGTTTTCAGCACATTGATGCGAGCGGAATTGTTCTAAGATAGTGTCAGCAGTGAGAAGGTAAGCCCCATCTAGAACCAACGCCAATATTTAAAGACCCAGCTCTGGTCAGCGGGTCTCCTCCAGAAGCCGGTGGAGAAGCGAATTTCAAGGAGCGAGAACTCTCCCTCAAGTGAAGCTCCTGTATCCAGCAGAGTAAGCACTGCGAGACACTCACTGTCTTTGTCCTCCTTAGGGCATCACTTAAGGGGCTTTGGTGAGAGCCAGCAGGTCGGGGGTGGGATGGAAGCCAGATGGCTTGACGGTCAAGGAATGAATGATAAAAGTAAGGCTATGGAGACCTTGAATCTTTAAAGATATTTGAGTAAGAAACCAGTAAGAAATAGTTATCTATAGTATCTACAGAGTATCTATATATAGAGTATATAGAGAGAGTATATACTATATATCTATAGTATCTCCCGACATAATCAGGAGATTCATCATTTACTATTTGGGGCTTTTTTTTTTTTAAGACATGGGGCAGGAGAGATTTGTTTATGTCTATCGATGTGGAAATAGAGCCAGAGGAAAGGTAGAGACAAAGTACAAGAGAGAAAGAGACCTGGAGGAGATTGGAGACAATGGGATAAAATGGACTAAAATGGAGGGGTCACCTTCAAAGGGAGGATATTTGAATCTCAGAGACACTGGGAAGGACACATATGCACCTTTTTAAGTAGGACTGGAACTTGAGGACTTCACTTTTCTGCTATTCCCAGGGTCCTTGGTGAAATAGGAGGTGAAATTCTTTGCCAAAAGTGATGGGTGAGAGGTGTGGGTTGGGGTCTTGAAGGAAACAGTGAAGAGTTAACATCATTGTTAGAAAATTGGGAGGGGGTCAGAATAAAGACAAATAAAAGAACTTGAAATTTCCAGGATCCCACTAAAATTGGAAATGGTAATATTTGTACTGGCATCAGCCACTGTTATTAAGTGAATAGCCCCCCTGCAGTGTCCCCTGCCTAGACTATTTTTTTAGACTATTTATTTAAATGACTAAATAAAAATAATCGATTCCTTTTCAAAATTTGTCCATTTACTCATAAATATTGATTGAGCACGTGCTACGTGTCAGATGCTACTACAGGCACCTGGGCTGCAGCGGGCAAAATACAGTTTTGCATGACAGTGACGTGATGTCTTGGTGCCACACTTTCAGGGGGTCCGGAGCCAAGAAGGGCCAGAGGAGACCACCAGAGGAAAGTGCCTCGTGGTCTGCTTTATGCCATGTCAACTTCTGTACTTCTCAGTTTCATCAGTAAAATGAAAGGATTAGGTTAAGCCCCCTCAACCCCTACTTCTCAGTGTCTTTAATACTCAGATAATGAGGCATCTGGAATTGCTGAATGAACTGGGAAAGAGAAGTGCTGAGTGGCCACTCTAAGCCAGGTGCGGGGTGCGGGGTGAGTTGGTTTGCACAAGCCTGGTCTTCTAAATTTTCTCGTGCAAACCAGGGTTCAACCAAGGCAAGTCAATTGCTACGGTTGCACAATGGAGCTTGGCTTCAAATCCACACCTGCCTAACCTCAAAGCCTTTCCCAGTAGACTCTTCACAAAGAACAGAAGGCCAGAGGAGCAAATAGAGACATAGCAGATACTGTCAAGTGTCCAGAGGCAGGTTTGTTCAGCAATCAAAAGGGCAGAATGGATATAATGGACGAGAGTATAGGAAAGGACACGCTGGCTTTTCTGGAAACTGGAATTATCTGACTATTGGACCATTTGCCTCCAAAGACAGCAGTTCTCACTAGAGCTATTCAAGTTGAGGGTAGCGAACACCTCTTAGGATAGCTTGGGAAGTTGGTGCTTTGAATTCTAAGCTTCTACAATTCTCTCAAATACTTTGCTTTTAATATGACCCGTGTATTTGCTTCTTACTTCCTTTCCCCCTCTCTCCTCTCAGCATCTGCTTTTCCCATTCATTTGGGTTTAGATGCTTCCTGCTTGCAGCTTCCAATATTTGGCATCACAGAGAGGTCACCTCCTAACCCTTTCCCTCCAATCAGGCAGCCAGGAAAGAGACCAGGAACTGAATTCGTAGGGAATGCATTTGTCATTACATTGGTAATGGGGACAACCTGTCTTCTTCTTCTTCTTCTTCTTCTTCTTCTTCTTCTTCTTCTTCTTCTTCTTCTTCTTCTTCTTCTTCCTAACCTGTCTTCTTCTTCTTCTTCTTCTTCTTCTTCTTCTTCTTCTTCTTCTTCTTTTTCTTCTTCTTCTTCTTCTTCTTCTTCTTCTTCTTCTTCTTCTTCTTCTTCTTTTTTTTTTTTTGACAACCTCTCTTCTGAGATGAAGAACCTTATTCAAAGGAGTTTATGGTTAACTCACATGGGTTGGAAGACTCTACAGATGCCATGACACAGGAGTGGAGCTGCTTTAGGATTCACAATGATAGGACAATTTTACCAAAGGCCTTAATGACTAGCTTCAAGCACATCCACGGAGCTACAACAGCTGTGTCATCGCTTGGAGGCTGTACCCAAGGAGGGTGAAGTGACCTTCTTTCCTTTACTAGAGGGCATCTATAGCTACTGGAAAGTAGGAGCTCCAAGGCTCTGCAACCTTTATAGTGATGATGTTCAAAACTGCATTCTCCTCCCTTGGAAAGTGGTGTCAAGAATGCTCAGAGAATTCTATCTGATGGGACATACAGGTAGGCTGGCCAACATGGTAGTTCGCTCAGGACTGAGGAGAACTCTGAGAATGCGAGATTTTTCAGTGCTATAGCCATGAAAGTTCTGGGCAGACTGGGATGAGTTGGTCACCTCATACCCTATACTGTTTACACATGAGTCCAGTTAGAATAAGTCAACTGGCCTAGAGTGGCGCAGCACTGTGAAAGGAATGCTGATGAAACTTCTAGAAGACTACATAGTCCAATAAGAGAGACAGAGGTAAAATTTAGGTCTTATAAGCAAAAGGTATTCTACTATGTGGTAAAGACGAAAGCAAAGCCAAGTCTCTGGTCCAACATGCGAGTCTACGTTTGTGAAAAGGCATGCCCACAGCCCTTAGAAGAATAACACACTTAGGCCAGTTTGACTCCCGGCAGAGCACTAAACATTCTTTCTCACCTGATGAATTTATGAGCCAACTGTTCCACAAAGTAATAGATTTCATTCCAGTGGTGCAGCACACTTCCTGATCTAGGAAAACAAAAGCAGATGTTACTGAATCAGGTGTTCATTTTTCTTTACCTTGCATCATTTCTCTTTATGTTCTATTATTTTACACCCAATCTATCCATTAACCGGGGTTATTATCAGAAACTTCCATAACTTTGGAAATTATTTGAAAAAATGTTTAGACTCAATGTTAGAGTTCCTTAAAATTTTGGTAAAGAACTTCCCTTCACTCTACCTTCTGCTCCTTTCACCCGCGCTCCACACACTAATGCAATATATAAATAAATAAACAAACAAATAAATAAATAAGATCCCTGGGTCCACCCAGATCCACAGGTCAGTTTTGAATCTTTAAGAAACCATTATTTTTGTGCTATCTAAATTATTCAGTGATTAGAGAAGAAAAATAATTCCAATGTATTTAAATGAAATTAGCACAAACTAGATGCCGGAACACACAAAGATAAACAAATCCCCCTCCTCAAAAAGAATAGAGTTTCATTGGTAAATATAGATGCAAAAATCTCTAAATAAAATATTAGCAAAACAAATGCAGCAGGAATCCAAAAGAATGATAATTAACTAATCGGTGGAGTTTATTTCGTAATGTATCGATGGTTCAACATTTAACAAGAGCTAATGTAACTAGTCGCGCTGATAAGTAAAAGAAGAAAAACTATACAGCCTTTCATTATATTAAAAAAAGGAATCTTTTTCCTAAAAAGGAGGGAAGCGTTCTCTAGGACCTATGGAATTGTGGAATTTTAGATTTGGAAGGGAGCTTCTTTATTCCCAAGATTGACTTCTGTTTTTACTGATACCATTTACTGCAGCTTCGATTCAGCTTGTAAGCGTTTCCCCTAGAGCCCATACTCAAGCCGCCGCAGCGACGGCGCAGCAGGTTTTTCTATCTTATTCTTCTGTGTAGCTATGAGGCCCCTTTCTTTTTCCTTGAGAATCCGTGTCGGCTGAGCTCTGCGTTTCTGCTTATCATTCTAAGAGTCGTTGAGGTTAAGAGTTTGCACCATCTACTCTGAGATTTTGTACAGTTTCCACTGGTTTCAGATTACTTTTTAAAAATGCACTCATTTACCTCAATTTTAACTTCTAAGGAATTGTTGCTGTTTTTCTTTCTTTGTTTCAGATTATTTTATAGATATTTAGGAAGAATCTGTGCAATAGATCTCGTGCCTTCCTTTCCATGGTACAGTATCTCAAGAATTCTCACTCCGATGGAGTGTATTTCCATCTCTCTAAGAATTTACTTCTCTCTGCCCCACATCCAGAAATGATAGGTCTGTCTGATTCGAGCAAAAGTGACACAACATGTCACAGTCATACAGTGAAAGACTTCGTATCATAAGGCTATCTCACTTTCCCCAACTTAATCCAGAATTTCAATTCTAGGAAATATTCTGAAAGGATGTTTTATAAAGCTCAAACAGTGACTTTAAAAATGAAATGAAGATTAAAGGTCTAAAGGTAATCAAGGGAATTGTGAAAAAGAACAATAAAGCTGGAAAACTTGCCTTATCAGATATAATGACCCCGTATGCACAATACATAATATAATGGTGGCACCCATGAGATAGAAGAGAGAACCCAAACCTCGATCTACATGGGGTCTTGCTAGTTAGTGAAAAAGGGGATTCAAATGGAGGACAGAGAACTAATCCTTTTATAAATGATGCCGTGACGATGGATCTCTAATTGGAATAAACCAACTAGATCACTGTCTCATACCAAATGTAACCCAAGACGTACTAAAACGTAATGGAGACAGAACACGAAAGACTCCTAACTCTGGGAAATGAACTAGGGGTGGTGGAAGGAGAGGTGGGTGGGGGGTGGGGGTGACTGGGTGACGGGCACCGAGGTGGGCACTTGACCGGATGAGCATTGGGTGTTATTCCATATGTTGGCAAATTGAACACCAATAAAAAATAAATTTATAATTAAAAATAAATAAAACCTAATGGGAGGGGCACCCGGTGGCTCAGTGGTGGAGCATCTGCCTTTGGCTCAGGGCGTGATCCTGGGGTCCTGGGACTGAGTCCTGTATGGGGCTCCCTGGAGGGAGCCTGCTCCTCCCTCTGCCTGTCTCTGCCTCTCTCTCTCTGTGTCTCTCATGAATAAGTAAATTTTTAAAAAATCTTTAAAACTTAATGGAAAAAACAAAACTTTAAATCCACTGGGCAAATTATAGAAGGAGACTTTGATGTCCTCAGGTTAGTGAAGGGTTTCTCTAGCTAGGTACAGAAAGTAGGAATCATTTTTTATGAAAAGGATAATTTTGACTACATGAAGTATCTACAATTCTGAATGACAAAAGGATGCCGTAAACAGGTTCAAAGACAAGAAAAGAGTGAAAGAAGAGGTCTGCAACAAATAAAAAAAGGCAAAAACTTTGTGCCCAGGATATGTAAAGAATTGGCAAAAGTGAATATTAAAAGGCAAACAATAGAAAAATAGAAAAGGATCTGAACAAGCAATCCCCCAAAGGATAGTAAATCAGCATTTGAAAAACACTGAACTCTTCTAGTAATACAGAAATACATATTTAAACCATTGTTTGGGGGAAGAACAAGCAATTTCCTGTGGCAGCAGGAGAGAGCCCTGCAGAGTAAGGGGTGGGGAGATGGGCAGATGGGGACAGGGATCCGGGTGAGGAGGGAGGTAGAGACCTCTCCTTCTTAAAAAAATAAACCTTTCCCAATAAACCTTTTCCTTTCTGGCCTCTCCGCCTTTACACATATTCCAGCTGCTTGGGACACTCCAAGTCTACGCTCGTAAACTCCTACTCATTCCTCAAGACTCAAAGCAGTCTCTGCCTCTTGGCCTTGGCCAACAGAGATGGGGCTCATTGCCCCTGCCCCATGCTCTCAGGGCACCCCGTCCATCTCAGTCATTATCCTCTGATGTTGGGTTGCAATCACTTCTTTTTCATGCTTTTCTCTGAGGGATTTTAGGATATTTGCCTCTCCAGCATCAACCTGCTTGTTCGATGGAAGAAAGAAGAGCATGGAAAGAAGAAGCCTCTATTGCTCAAGGAAGCCTCTTGATCTTTTGCCAGCTGGACACCAGCTCTTCCGCCCTCGTTTGGATAAACACTCTGGGTTTGGTACTCAGACGGCTCCAGCCGATTCCTGTGACCCCGCATGAACCTGAGGAGCCTTCCCAGATGGGTCAATGACTCTAGAGCATAGCTCCTTGGTGAATGGGACTACCTAATCGCCAACAAGGAAACCTAGTGGCAGCTGGGAGTCTCCCAAGAGCTCACCAGAACTGCATATACTAGCCCTGGGCTTTTAACCTTTGGAAACCTTTGGAAATCCTCTTTCATTAGGCGCAGCGGTTTAGCGCCGCCTGCAGCCCAGGGCGTGATCCTGGAGACCCTGGATCGAGTCCCACGTCAGGCTCCCTGCATGGAGCCTGCTTCTCCCTCTGCCTGTGTCTCTGCCTCTCTCTCTCTCTGTCTCTATGAATAAATAAGTAAAATCTTAAAAAAAAAAAAAAAAAAGAAAAGAATCCTGGCCATGGGCAGCCCGGGTGGCTCAGCGGTTTAGCTCCGCCTTCGGCCCAGGGCCTGATCCTGGAGACCCGGGATCAAGTCCAACATCGGGCTCCCTGCAGGAAGCCTGCTTCTCCCTCTGCCTGTGTCTCTGCCTCTCTCTCTCTCTTTCATGAATAAATAAACTCTTAAAAAAAAAAAAAAAAAAAAAAAAGAAAGAATCCTGGCCATCCTCCTGGACAGGATTCAATTGAATACTAAAAATCTCAAAGACTGGTCTCGGCTGCTTTCCTCCAGCCATGGGGGTAGATGGTCTGGTCCTGGGGGTCCTGGTGAGGGTCCAATGCTAGGTAAGAGCCTCAGAAGACGCACCACATGGCCGATAAGCCATAGTCCAATCTAGAATTCTACAGCTCCTTTCCACTGAGATTTCCTTGAACACTGGTCATCTGTGCCCTCTTCCGAAATGCAGTGTCGTGTTTTACAGCACAAGTACTGTCTGAGGAGTAGGGTGAGGTGCTTAGTGATTAGAGAGGAATCCCCATACTTCATCCCAAGTTTGAGTTCCTTATTCGCAGAGAAGTCCTGCAGCATGGGAGTGGCCCTGGGAGCCGAGGGGGCCAAGTGGTGGTAAAACAGGGACTCGATCCAGAACGGAAGGGACTATTCTTGGCTATCTGCGTGAAGGGCAGAGGTCTCGAGTAAATCCTCAGGGTGCCATTTCTTCGTTCTCAAGGCCTTACTTAACAGCCACAAATCATTTTGCATTCCTTTACTTACCCAGAGCCACTCGATCATAATTCACACTATCACACTCTCATAAAACACTTCATTTTCACTATTCTTCTATCTGACTGACACGTAAAATGTATACAGTTTGGTGAAATTCCTGTGATCTGTGAATGCTGGGTACAGAGGAAGATCCAAGAAATATCCTCAAGTGTTAAGAAAAGTCCGCATCTATCTGGAAACCTTCTTGCTGATGGGCAGGCATTGTATTTTCTCAAGAAGAAAATGAGACCCCGAAGACAAAACTAGAGGTAAGGAGAGATTGACAGGCTTGCTTCTCCCTTCCCAACTCTGCTAATAATGGCCCTGAGACCGCTGAAGTTTGTGGTTTCATATTTACACATGATCATTCTTTACACAATTATATAGGATAGATACCCTTTAGGGGACACATTTGAGATGTACATAGTCTGTTCCCTTAAGCATTGAGGATGAATGTAGCTTCTAAGATTCTGGAATCCAAACTGGTTTTGTCTTCTCTGGATTACCAGGGGATCCCAAGGGGCCTAAACTACTAAAGGAGCTGCTGCGTCTCCTTACCCCACACATGCACACTCTGTCCCACCCCAAGATTAAATTGCACCCTGGGAAAGGAAAGAGCCCTATGTCGGGTGCTTATGGTTTTAGCATGGAGGTGAGCTCATTGGGGGTGGTGCTCACGCTTAACCAAATCTGCAGGAGCAAAAGGCTTACCTGCCTGGTGCCACAGTCCTGCTCCTCTGCCTCATTACCACCCACTGGCCATAGCTAGATTCCCTAATCCTTAATTCTAAATACGTCATCCATGGAGCCTTGGAAGCTCTTCACTGTGACCTCACTTAAACTTCTGTCCTTCTCCCACAGGGATAGATATGTTGGGTCTTTGACTCGATTTGGATGTTCTATTAAGACAAGCATGTCTCATCTGCACTTTGCCTTATAAACTGATTTTCTGGATTGGAATCTGCCCTAATAGCTACTCCTAGAACAATCGATCCAGGGTGATGTGTCCATGTTTGGACCGCTGGCTTCCTCTCAACCCTCAGGACCCAAGTAAATTCCCGGTCACAGCCAGGAAAAGTAGGGTGTTGGATGGGGAAGTGGAGAGGGCAGATTCAACTCCAGCTTCTCTCCACCCTACAACATGGAAAACATTTCATTTATCATGCCAACCTGTTTAAGAGTTAATGATCTTAAAATCCCAGCTATCAGGTCCTGATATTATCTTCAGGCAGTAATGGCTCACCCGGCCATTGTTACCAAAGTTCCAAGGTAGAAATAAAAACGCCTTCTTAGTCCAGATATATGTAGTACTTGGAAATGTCCCATTGGACTCTGTTCTGTTTTTTTTTTTTTTAAACTGCTTTTGAGACACAGTTGCTAGGCAAACAGTAGTCGGAGAGCTAAAATGCCCATGTTCCGGAAAATCAGCAGATGTGAAAGATCCCTGTTTTTGACTCAATTAAATCTTAGCTCAAATGCAATTCTAACCCCTGAAGATTTCCATGATCTACAGTGTGGAGGAATCAGGCCCCTTCTTGGGATTCTGTGCCTTGGTTCCACAAGTGCAAGCCTCAGTGAAATTTGAAATTTAAGTGGCCTCCAGAAATTCTGCTTGAACACAGTTCTGAAGAGTCCTGTGCTTGCAGGTCCATTCAACGGACCTGGGTCAACTGAAAATCAGAGTCAATGGGGATGCCTGGGTGGCTCAGTGGTTAAGCTCTGCTTTCATCTCAGGGCGTGATCCTGGAGTTCAGGGATCGAGTCCCTAAAGGGGAGCCTGCTTCTCCCTCCTCCCTCTGCCTGCGTCTCTGCCTCTCTCTGTGTGTCTCTAATGAATAAATAAATAAAATCTTAAAAAAAAAATCAGAGTCAATGTCTTCTCACACCACCTCTGACTTGGCCTTGAGAAGGGTTACCCAGATCATGGGATGGCAAAGCTACCAGTCCTCACTACTAGCTCCACAAGAAGGTAGCTGCTGGGGGCAGCTCCAAAATTTCTCACTTATTTTTGTTTTTCTACGACCTCTCCAGTGTTTGGAACATGCTCAGAAGTCAACACATTTTTGCGACATTGCACTCACTGTGAGCTCCCAGTGAGATTCCGCACAGAGCCTAGCACTGCCCTCAGATTACTGCTTAATTACTTCCAAAGGTCTAATATGCAAAGAGTAGGAGCAAAAGAAGAACTCCGAGTCTCATTCTGATTTGTTTTCTGAAATACATTCTTTTGTGCTTATGTGAGTTTCCAAACCTCCCTGTGGTTAAGCTCCTTAGAAAACACAGGCTCTTTCCATTAGCCACACACACAACCGGAGTCAGAAAGAATCAAGTGGGCCAAATTGAGTTTCGACTGTCCCCCCTTCCTTTGCACATGGGTTAGAATAAGACGAAAGGGAAAACAGAGCTTGCATTTGGAACCATCACCCACGAGTCTTTAAATCCTGGAAGAGAGAGCTGCTCTAGCGATGGAAATTATAAAACTGACAGTCCCACTTTTCCTTAGCCCCACCCAGCTGAAGTCACTGATGTCCTAAGTGACCCACCCAGGTCCCCCGCTCATCCTGGACGGGTGCGCAGCCTCAGGCGCCACTGAGTGGGACAAGCAATTAGTTCGTCCGTCAAAGGTCCGGCGTTCGTTGGCCTCCTCCCTCTGCTCCCCAGCTTCTTCGCTGGCCTTCCTCTCATTCCTCCTAACCTCACATTGGGCTCCAATTGGCCAGGGCCCTAAACCCAGCCCAGGCCTTAGCCCTTATCCTCCTATTACTAACGGGGATCAGGGCCAAGCCTCCCTCCTGCTTCAAAAGCTTAACCTGGACTCTTGCCTCTATTCCAACTTCTTGAGACACCAGTCCAGACCCAAACCAAGCCACTGAGCCCTTGGAGTTTGGGGGCTCCTGCCTGTGTGGCGGAGACCCCAGTCCAGGATGCCCAGCCCCGTCCTACCGACTCGTGACGGATTCTCCCTTTAGTCAATCTGACAGATGGCTGTAAAAACAATGACTTTCAAGCTGTAGAATGCAACGTATTAGTGATTTGGGAAATCATTTGGGTGGGATGTTGCCAACATTAAAAACAAAATGAAATGGAACGGAACAGAAATCTTAGGATCTATCGCATGCTGCAATAGAAAGTAATACGTGAAACTTCTGGCCAATTATGTGCAAGTAATGGAGAGAGAGAGAGAGAGAGAGATTTAAACTGTATTTTTTTCTGGTGGAGCAGATCAAAAGGGTATTATGATGTAATGAGTAAAATATGTACTCCTTTAACCTCTGCTAGTTTGTCTTTTCCAGCACACGCACACCAAGAAAAACCTAAAATATGATCTGATATCAATTATTGGCATGTTCGGTGCAAATTCAATACAAAATTGTAGTTGTTGGGCAGTTGTTCAAAAGATATTTCCTATCATTAAAACGTGGGATATGATAAGTGAGACCCCCCAGGGTACCTGCCAAAGGCACCAATGTGATCTGTGGGTGACCACCAGGCCATGGTGAGCAGACAAGGGTCCGGTCAGTCCTGTGGCTGCCAAGGAAGTCAGAGGCTCCTTCCGTGAGCATGCCCAGGGGTGCAACAAGCCAGATGGGTCCGAGAAGGGGGGTGCAGGGCAGGACAAAACCCCAAACCTAAGTTTACTGAATGTTTAAATTCTTGCACTGGGTTAAGAATTCCAATTTGGAAAAAAAGTCGTTTCCCCTCCTCGCCGTACCTGCACCCAGCAGGAGGGTCTTTCTTGGATAAACAAAGCAGCTGCAAATTATTTTCTACATTTCCAAGTAGAGTGAAAATAGGTTTTTTTTCCTACTCTGAGACACATAGATTTGTAATTACTGCGTTTCCTTACACAGAATTGTGGAGCAATCTACTCTTGAGGCTGTTCAGCCCGGCAGTTAGAGCACGGCCTTGGTGCGTGCTCATGTGAGTTCAGACTCTGATGGGAGTTCGAGCTCCTGCTCTTCCATTTACTAGTGTGACATCTGAACAAGATGTTTTGCTTTCTTACACGACAGCTTGCTCCTTTATGGACGGGAATACTAGCATCTGCCTCCTAAGGATGGTTTTAAGGACTCCATGTCCTGTTCCAGGGCGCCAAGCACCCCGCTGGGAGCACGGTGCGCCCACGGGACCCGGGATCGCGGACTCCCTGCCCACTTACATGAGCAGTCAAGTCCCAGCCGCGAGACCTGAAGTGCTCCCTTCCTTACCGGCACTGACACTTGGGATAATCTCTTTCTGAAATATCTGCAAGTTTTACAAATGGAAATGGGTCTTCATTATAATTTTTATTTGGATGTATTTAATTACATGCCACGGATTTTTTTCATATTTGCTGTTCATTTTCTGTTTTAAAAAACACTGAGTATCAATGAACACCAACCACATAATTTGCAGAATCCAGCGCAAAACGAAACGGAGCTCCTCTTTTTAAAAAATTACTAAGGATTTCAAGACGGTGACAGCAGAGCATTAATCTAAGCGCCTGACCCTTGTGAGCGTGGGCTCCTGGGTGGCGGCCCAGGTCTCGGGCCCTTGACGCTGACCCTGCCATCCACATGCTTTGCCCATTTTCTGTTGGGGTGCAAATGTTTCCTTAGCTCAGGGGTGGGCAGGGCCAGACAGTAAATATTTTACACTCCGGGGGTGACATGGTCTCTATGGCAACTACTCAAACCCGCTCTTGTGACACAAAGGTGGCCATTGATAAGACAGACAGAAAGTAGGTGTGGTGATGCTCCAGGACTATTTTATTTACAAAAACAATCCGCAGGCCATAGTTTACCAACCTCTAGCCTAGCCAGTGACTTTCAGTTTTCCTCATTACAAGATAATATAGAAAACTCTATATATTTTTTTCCTGGTAGCTGAAGTTTTAGGGTACTTTCGCTACTCATTTCCTGTTATTTATTGCTGAGAATGTGGACTGGAAAAATTGTGCCTTAAGATATATATGGAGCCATTCTTTGTGACTTAATAAATATTTCATGGGTCTTTGAAAGTTTATTCTCAAAAAAAAAATGTTTATTCTCTGTGAAGTATAGGATTCAAATCTATTTATTAAAACAACCTCACTATTTTATTTTTTATTTAAATTCAATTAGTCGACATGGAGCACATCATTAGTTTCAGATGTAGTGTTCAATAAGTCATCAGTTGCATATAACACCCAGTGCCCATCACATCGTGTGCCCTCCTTAAGCTTCATTAATTATTATTCAGACCTTCTATGTCCTTTGAGTGCTTAAGTATTCAGAGAGATGTCTTTTCAGATTCTGCTGAGAAAATAAGTTAGTTTTCACCTTTGTTGGTCAAGAATAGATGAGGGTTATCTTAATACATTTCCTAAATATTGAGCATTCTTGCATTTCTAGGATAATTTTTACTGGGTGTTGATATATTATGCTTTTACTCCACTGTTAGTTTTATTTTAATGACATTTGATTTGGGATTTAAAGTTTCTAACTGGGGCACCTGGGTGGCTCGGAAGTTGAGTGTCTACCTTTGGCTCGGGTCGCGACCCCGGGGTCCTGGGATCCAGTCCTGCATCAGGTTCCCCGTGAGGAGCCTGCTTCTCCCTCTGCCTGTGTCTCTGCCTCTCTCCGAATCTCTCATGAATAAATAAATAAAATCTTAAAAAAAAAAGAATTTAAAAAATAAAGTTTTTAATCAATTTGGTCAGGAGTTTTACATATGAACCTGTCTACTTTAGTAGATATTGGTACCAGATATATGCTAGCTTTCTAAAATAAATTGGGAGACTTTCTGTTTTTCTGTTTTCTGGAAGAGTATAATACTAAAATTTTCTGTTCTGTGATAGAACTTTCCACAAAACCAACTGGTCCAAAACCAAAGGACCTACTCACAAAGGGAAATTAGTCCCTCTCAATGTCCAGATTCTACTGGGGAAGGGCAAAATTGGAAAGATCCAGAATTTCACCTAAAGGAATTTTTTATAATCACCACTATTAGACTCTTATTATCATTATGGTTCAAAATTTAGGGATTTCCATTCCTCCCACTACCCCGTAGGGAGACTTGAGAGGAAGAAGAGGAGTTTGGGAGCTAAAAGTAAGCTACATGTTTTCTTTTGTTTATTTGTTTTGTATATGCATGTAGTATGAGCATTTTTTTCTTATCCTGTGTAAAAAATTTACATTTTTCCTTTTTTCTTTTGAGAATCTATTCTTTTTTGTGTTTTATTGCATAGCCTCATATTAACTTTTCCAGGGCCAATTACTTCTATTTCTTTTATACGATATCTTTTTCTTGTTTGGTATTTCCAACATATTCTCCACTTGGATGTCAATATTTTCAAGTGATGTTTTTTTCAGAGAGGGTATGTGGATGACATACATTTTGAATTTTTTTATGTCTGAGAAAGCCTAGCTATGGAATTTAAATGCCACATTTCACTCAGGACTCTATAATTATTGAGGTTTTCTTTTGAGTATTTAATGTTGTAGATGAAAGAGACAAAAAAATCTAATGTCAATCTGAGTCTTGCTTTTTTTGTTTGCAGGGGAACGGAAACCTATTTTTCTTTCCTTTTTGGAAGAATGTAGACATTGCTATTCATCACATATTTTAAGAACTTATCAAAGGTTGTGTACTTGGCGAATCCTTTAAAAATTAATAAGGCTGAGTATTTGGTAAGTCCTCTAAACGTTCTCTTTTCTCTTCCTAGAATTTTTATTGTAAATATAGTGTATATAGTTTTTGTATAGTGTATATATATAAATTATTGTGTATGTGTGTGTGTGTATACATATCCCGTTCCTAGGCTTTGTATTACTTATCTCTTGTCTGTCATTTTCACCTCTGTATTCTTTCTGCTTGAGTTCTAGGAAAAGTTTCTTCTGAGGAACTGAATTTACTTTCTGCAATATTCAGTATGGTGGACATTGTTTCCAATGGATTTCAATAGTCAGAAATAGCATATTTTCTCTCCAAAAGCTTATTTTCAGCTTGTTCCTTTCTCATGACAGGATGCTCTTGTTCGTTGATGCATTATCATCTGAAAATTTACTGACAATACTAATTAGACATATATTTGCCTAACTGGCTTCACTGGTCATTACCACTTCCTTTAACTAACAACTATTACATTTAAATATTTTTTTAAAAATCTTGATTCACTTTTTTTGTAATTTCTTGAAAATTATCCGTACTCTCCTTTTTGGAAGAATCCATATCTATTTGAAAATGTTTTTCTATATTTTTCACATGTAAGGGACATCTTTGATAAATATAACATTTTAGGCCATAAATTTATCCATCAAAATTCTCCACCATTTAATGTTGCAGAGCTTCCACAGGTAACCTGTGTCTTTTCCACTCATAAAATTATTCTTTTGTCATTGAAATTAAAAATGATCACAAGGAATGCCTAAGTACTCATCTCTTTCTTTTTTTTTTAAGATTTTATTTATTTATTCATAGAGACAGAGAGAGAGAGGCAGAGACACAGGCAGAGGGAGAAGCAGGCACCATACAGAGAGCCTGACGTGGGACTGGATCCAGGGTCTCCAGGACCACGCCCTGGGCTGCATAAACCACTGCGCCACGGGGGCTGCCCCAGTACTCATCTCTTTTAATTAGCTAATTACATTTGATTGCTACTTGGTAAGCCTATTCAATCTTCATTTTCAGGTTTTTCTTAAATCAGGAAAGTTCTATCCTCTCTTTGAATGTTTCTTCTAGACTATTCTTTAGCAACTGAAATTATCTGGTATATTGGATACCTATTTTTGTCATTCACTATTTATCATCTTCTCTCTCATCTTTACCTAACTCATTTCCCTATTCAAATTTGGAGAATTTCTCAAAGAAGCCTTCATCACTTATTTCATTTTCTGCATTGTCAGTTCTGCTCTTTACTGCTTCTAGGGTGACTTTACATCTTTCCCTATTATTTCATATTTTGTTAACTGCTCTAGGTTCCTTGTCTTCACATCCATATTTTATATTTCATAAAATACTCATTTTCTTCAACATCATTGAAATTATAATACATACAATGCTAAAACTGACCTCTTCTGCTTTGAAAATTCTTTCTGTATATACGTTCTTCTTGGACCTTGGGAATTTTGTTTAATCCCTTGTTTAAGTTGCTGAAATCGTATAGTCGGCCCTATTGTCATCCTTGAATGTGGTTAAGGTGTAATTGGGTCTGGTATTTGCTTCCCAAATAGTTTTTTGTGTGTTTTTTTTTTCTCATCTCACATTTATAAACTTCTCTAAGAATTCAAATCTGAGAAGGGAGTTGGTTTTGATGGTTTAAGTAAGCTTATGTTATTGTTCCATCACTTAGAGAAGAGTAGCGGACGGAGTGGACACTCATCATTTCCCACAGATAAATATCATCCTTGCAAGGTTTGTGTGTGCATTTTGGACATGGTTACATCCATCCAGCTTGTGATTTGCAGGAGTTTTTGGCCTGGTCTCTACTTCAGGTTCATCTTTTGTTATAGCTGACATCTTTCCTGATCCCCACTATATCCACAGAATCAAACACGCCATTTCCCTGGAGACCCAGGATCTATGGGGAGGACTCAGTTAAGCTGGGTAGAACTACTGTCATGAAGATGGCTGGTGCTCATGAGTTCTCTCTTTTGTGGCTTAATTGCCCCTTGATTATCCAGTGCAGCTGCTTTTGCACAGTCAGAAGGGCTCCAGGGAGATGGTTCTCATCCCTCTTATGTCCCACTCTTCACTTCAAATTCACTTCCAGACTTGGGATTGTTCTTGGGGCTCCTTCCAAATCTTCCTCTACATGTTTTCTACAACTTGGCAACAGAGTTGAAAGTAGATCCTGGCTGACCTCCTTCAAACTCCGTCCATCTGTTCTGTGTCTGGTGGAATTTCTTACAAGTGTGCTGCATGTCAATGTCCTTAGTCTTTGGATCTGATGTAGGTTCCCCCGGTTGCCTCCTCAAGACTTTTTCTTTTAGAGGGGTGGAGCAGCTGTAGATGATAGTGGGGTAGGTGGTGAAGGAGAAGCTGTGTGTTCAGATTCCGTTTCAGAAGTCATAAACAAATTGTCTTTCTTATCTCCCACTAAGAGCCTCAGGTCATTAAATTTTAGTTTCATCATTTATGATGCCCTGAAAGTGTACTTCCAAAAATCACCAATGCCTTTATTTCTACTGAAGCATACAGCCTTTCTCAGTTCTCATTTTGCTGGATGCCTTTATAATATGCATAAATACAACACACAGTATTTATTGTTTCAACAAACTGATTTCTGAATGCCTAGTAGGTCCTTCTGAATCTGTAAAGATTAATAATTCCAACACTTGATATTTCTTAAGTATTTACTAAGCATCAGCATTGGGCTGAGCACTCTATATGCATTGCCATTTAGTAATAGTAGCTGGCACTTCTGAGCACTTTCTACATGCTCATAGGATTCTGTTCAAGGGCACAACCCCCCTCTGTGATAATATTATCTCTCTCTCTTTTTTTTTTTTTTATTTTTTTTACAAATGAGGAAACTGAGTTCACAAAGAGGTTAAGTAACTTGCTCAAGGACACACAGCTAGTTAAGTGGTAGAGTTGGAATTTGAACTCAGGTGTCTGGTTCTAGAGTCCACTTTTAGTCTAAACATCATGTTCATAGTCTCCTTTCTGGTGTTTAAACCTGTGCCCTTAACACCTATGCAACAGTGCCTCCCCACGGAGGGGTCAGGAAATGCACAGTTACAACTGATAGTGTTAGGTGCCAAGATAGCGGCAAGTACCAGAAAATTTCCACAAATTGTATGGGAACTTGGAATTTGGGAGTGGGTATACCAGGAAAGGCTTAAAATTGAGGCACTTGATGGGAATCAGGAGTGCTGAATTGGTTGACCATTTTAATGGAGTAAAGCGTGCAAAGAGCTTCAGCAGTTTGGCCTTCAATGGTCTCCCCTTTTGTTTCTTTGACAATGTCTTTTATGACAATTAGTAATCAGGATGGCCGTGTAATTTAAGATCCAAACAAACATTTTCAAGAGTAAAGTAAGAAGCCATTAATAATTGTGCTGGGACAAGGAGCACAAACCAGTAACGTCCTGGGACATGCATTTATTGATTAGTGTTTAGATTATGGCTGTGCAATGACATCTTGAATTTCCTTTTATTATTTTGACTGGTGTGTAGTTAGTTATAGGATATATCATTTTTATTTGTTGTATGATTTCCGTAAACTTTGCATTTACGTTCTCTTGTATGTGAAAAGTGATGGCAGGATGATTATGATTATGATTATAAAAGGATTCATAATCCTTTGGCACCAAGGTCTTGGGAAATCGAACTCCGTATGAAAACGAGGTTGACTCCCAGATCTTGGTCTAAGTGGCTGGGTTTGCGGTGATGTCAATCACCAAGACTAGAAATAGAAGAGGAGATGATATTATGGGGGAAACAGTGGGTCATCCCTCCACTGAAATTCTCTCTCCTTGCCTCAGTGGCACAATTCTTTGCTGGTTCTTTTCTGACTGTTCTGGTAACTTCTTGGCATTATTTAGTGGAGTTTCTTCCTTGGTGCAGACATTCCTGTTAGCAATTCCTCTAAGGCTGGATCCTGGCCATCTTTGTCATTAAACTCCTGACATTTAAAAAATCCTGATATTATCTTGATATTATCTAGATATTATTTATTATTCGTATTCACATTTTTGACTTACTACCCTTGGGCTAACACCACTCAAGACTTTATTCTCGATCCCAGTGTATAAATCCAGCTGCCGACTCAGCATCTCCACCCAAATGTTCCACATGTTCAGACTCAACACGTCCACACCGAGCCCTCCTTCCTTCTGAACCCTATTCCTTATCCTCTCAATGCTTTCCTCTCCCACATCCCATGTAAATCAGGTCCTAAGCTCCTCACAACAAAAGAGCTCTCAATTTCATTTATTCTTTTCCTCATTCCTACTTCAAGAAGAAGTGAAATATAGATAAAACACACACATAAGCTTCCTATTGTTGTCTGTAGAAAACTTTAATCCTATTACCTATTGCTGACATGAAAATAATCCACTCTTCCCAGATTCTTTCCCTGTCACGTTCCCTGTCATGCTTACATCACAAGGATGTGGGTCACCTTACTTTCCTGTATGTTACTCCTTTGCCAGAATGTCTTTTTTTTTTTTTTTTAACTTGGTCACCTGACAAAATCCCGCTGAATGTTCAAATCCTAGATCCAAAGCTACCTCCTACAGGAAGCCTCCTAAGCCTCTCTCATGTCAACCAAAATTAATTATTTCATCAACTGTTTCCCCAGCCCTTTGTCTCTTTATTAAACTGTGAAATCTTTGAGAACCAGGGACCTCTTGGGCATTTTGAAATTCCAGAAGTTTGACACCATTTGAAAATTCTGCATTGAATCGGAATATTCCTTCCCCTAAGCAGGCAGCTCTGCTCAGAATCTAGAGGCGTCTTTTGCTGGAGGACCACATCCTTTCTCTACACGGGTAATTACCACCACCACCAGGACCGCCAGCAGCATCATTACCACTACCATCTGTCCTCCGGGTACTCACATACCAAATGCTTCATTAAAGGTTTTAATCTAACATGATTTACAACACTTCCATGAGGCAGGAGTTTTAATACCTATTTTATCGATAAGAAGACTCAGGTTCAGAGGGGCTAAGTAATTTTCACTAAGGTCACAAAACTTGGTAAGAAGGCTGAGCTGGTGTTTAAAGCCAGAGATGTCTGATACTGGAGTTGGCTCTCTTAACCCTTCTGCTTGAGCCTTGGTTTACTCCCATGAGGCCCTCGGACCACATTTCATGCATGAGGTCTTGACAGAAAGGGGACTAAGGACTACCAGCAAGTGCCATGGCTTAGATATGCATGCACCTGTGATAGGGCCGGGGCACACTGAAGGGCAGCGCATGGCCTATCTGACCTCTGCTCTTCCTTCTCCATGTCAGTGGGGCTTTCCTGCCACTGTCTCAAATAAGAACTCTGCTTGGAGTCCAGCTCTGGGGTATCTGCTGCCCCAGCTGCATCCTCGCCATAGAGGAGAAAGGTCATCATCACGGGGCAGCTTCCCTTGTCTTCCTGTTCTATCTTACCACTTATTGTGGGAGGGAAAGACCCACATCAGAATCACCTGGGAAGCTTTTCCAAAATAGACACGCTTGCCCTAGCCTCCTCAGGTTCGGGGGGGGGGGGTCTTGGTTGGGAACTACTGGTTGAACACATTCACTTCTGAGGTCTACGATTTACACTGGCCCTAATCACTGAAACCTTTTCATTTCTTCCAGAAAAAATGCTCAGATGTCGCCCAGGGGTGCTAGGAATCAACATCGTTGGCGTGCCTTGCTCTGCCCTGCAATCTTTCAGCCAGGGGTTCTCAACCTGGGTGGTACAATCTCATAGGAAGGCATTCAGAAATAAACGTAGAGGCGTTTACTGATTGGTTATCACAATGACCAGGAAGGCTGATGGCATTTACAGAGGAGGGATCAGAAATGCTAAGTATCTCACGTGCCCCGCAAGGAAAAAAAATGTCCCACCAACAATGCCGACAGCAACCTCACGGACAAACACATTTGGTGTTTGACTCAGTGTTTGAATCAGCCTCTGCGATACCCTGACATCCTCTCGGCTCAGCGGCTGCAGTGCTGTAGTGTCCTGGGGGCTGCCCTCCCTTGCCAGCCACTCAAAGTCCTGATATTCTATAAACTAGGGAACAAGAGATTCTTAGTTTTCAGATATTCCTGTAATACAAGGGTGGCAGGGAAGCTTGTCTAACCTTCATTTCTGCTTCCCATTTAACCTAATTTAATTCCCTGCCCACGAAGATGTGGGCGGGAAGGGAAGAAGAGAGCAGGAGCCAGTTACTGCCTTATGGGCAGATTTGAACTATCATGTCTGACAGTACTCCCAGGTTGATGAATAAATGCAAGATCTAGCTCAAAACCAACCCTTTCCCATCAGCCTTATGGATCCTTGCCCTCTCTCAGTGACTACTCCTTTCTTGCTTACTCAGGCCAGAGCGGTGTATAATTACAGGTTTGCAGTAGAGGTTTTTAATGCCCACCCATATCTGGCTTTCCTCTCCTTTTAGATACGTGGGAAGATGAAAATTTTCACCCTCTTTCCATAGGGTGAGCCCAAGTGGCTGGTTCTGACCAATAGATTGTCAGTGGAAGGATGCCTGGCAGTTCCCATGGGGGCATTTCATCACCCCAGCTGAGAGACCCTCAGCAACCTCTTCCCTCGTAGCTGTGACGGTGGAAGCTGGGGTCAGGAAGACATCTCCACTAGCGTGGCTCCCAGGGCAACTACTGCGAGCAGAGCCCCTGCTGACCGCCCTCCGACGTGTAGAGTGGCAGAGATTATAACCAAAGGTTTAGATCTTTGTTGCTCTTCGCCACTGAGATTCGGGGGGATTGTTTGTTACCACAGCATAACTTAACCTATCCCGATCGATATGGAGTTCTTTTTTGCATGTTTAGATATTTTTCATCTTTGTGCGTAGATCATGAGTCAGAGTGGCTTGGGTTTGAGGCTGAATTTCACCACTTAGAGTGACCTTGGCTGACCTTTGTAAACCTCAGTTTCCTCATGTGTCAAATGGTGCTCATGACTGTACTAACCTGATGTGGTTGTAAAGATTACACGGGGTAATACAGGCAAAGTGCTACACCGCAGTGCCTGGCGGGTAGCAAGGGCTCAGTAAACATCACTTATTATTTTTCCTTATTGCTGATCTAAAATCAATTTTATTGCCCCCTTCCCCAAATCCTCCAGGAGCCTTGAGCTTTGGCTGCCCTGAGTCCTTCTGCCTAAAAAGCAAATAGTCTGGGACTGCTTCTTGCTTCTTTTATATTCCCTATAGCCCCCAGAACAGGGACACGGAGTTATCCATATCTCTGAGTACACACTTGTGATTGGAATTGAGAAAGTACTTATGTCAAATGAATGAAAGAATCAGCCAAACAGATGAAACCTAATTCTCCGCCCCCCCTCCTTTTTTTTTTCAGTATAAGACTGGCATGTCTGGGAAATGTCAGGAAATGCCCAAATATCCACTTGGTCTTTTGTTGCCAAGCGATCGCTGGGAAAGGCAAAATCCAGTCTCTTGGCCACACATCAAAAATAGACACACATTCTAAATCAGCAGAAAGCAAATCCCATTTGCACTTATGTGACAGGCAAGTCTTGCTAAGGATGCCAGAGTTTGTTTCTGGACCTCTGGGAGCCCTTTAGCACTTGAAGATGATTACAGGTTATCTTAGGAAGGGCGCCTTCCTCCAACACTCCTGGATTCTATTCTCAGCTTGACACTGAGTTTTACCAGGTCTCCCCGGCTAAGGAAACTAGAGGTAATTACCTGGCTGACCCAGACAGAAATACACAACACTTACGCCATATTTACTTTTATTTTTGACCCAATTTGAAGGCAGTTCTACCATCTATTACCTAGTCTAATAAGTCCTCTCCAAACCTGGAACCTAACTGGAGAAACATTTAAAACCAACCATAAAACCCATTTCAATACAAAAGAAAAAGAAGAAAAAGAAAGAAGAAAGAAAGAAAGAAAGAAAGAAAGAAAGAAAGAAAGAAAGAAAGAAAGAGAGAGAGAGAGAAAGGAAAGAAAGAAGAAAGATTACAGCCCCTGAGAAACTTTTTTTTTAATGATGCCTTTTAGAATTATTATTGTAGCATTTTCAAAATACCTTGTAATGGCTCTTTGTTTCCTTATTCCGAGCTCATTTTGCGTTTTCATCTCCCGAAGCCCTCTTCCTAAGTATCCCTGCAAACTGCTACCCCTGTGAATTCCAACACACGTACAGGGTCCGATTTCCTTTTTTCCATCAGGTACAATCTGAGCAAATGAACACGTATGTGCCCTGGCAGCGCGTCGTCCTCAGGTGTCCCGCATGCACGCTGGAGGCCCACCCATCAGCTAAGCCCCCCGGCTGGAGATCCCCAGGGCTGCGCGGGGTTGGGGTCCCCCCAACTTGCAATCAACCCAGGCGGGTCTGAGAGCGGAGCAGGAGCTCCTCAACTAAGTGATGTCGTGATGCTTTATGTACCGTCATTTACTGAAACCCTGACGCAGGCCTTTTCATGCCTGGAACCCCCCCAGTCCGTCTAGGGGGCCTGCATGTGCCGGGGGGCCTCTCCCGCAGCCAGCAGCCCCCCAACCCCGGGCTGAACCCGCCTTCCAGCGACAATGCCAGCGCTCGCCTCGGGACGGAGCAGGGTCGTCCTCGGGCACATGTGAGGATGCGCAAGAGTCAGGACACCTCGCTCCTGACTCTAAAGGTGTCTTTTCTAGCTGGTAGTTGATGGGAACCCAGGGGCGTTTTCTCCGGAAAACGATGCCACACCTGGTGGCCACATCCCCAGGCCCGGGTCACAGGACTGTGCTGGGCCCCCGGCCCTGGAGAGTGAAACCCAGCCCTGGCCCTACACACCAACCCCACTAGGGGGTCATCTGGTTGTGGTGCCAGCATGGGGCCGCGGGCGGGGACAGCATGGGGTGCCCTTGAGTGGGGAGAAGGGAAGGCAAAGGTGGGCGCCAGCGGACGGGAAGGAGCGGCAGGAGGAGCTGGGGAAGGAGCACGCGCCGGGCCTGTAGGGGGTCCCACGATGGCAGGGTAGATCTGGGGCACAGGCTGTGGCTCTGGAAGGTCCTACAGAGGCAGCTCTGCGGTGCTTACTGCCCCCCCCCGCCCCCCCCCCCCCCCCCCCCCCCCCGCCACCGATGGTGACCTCCGTCTGAAGTCCGGGGCCCGCACGGCCGCAGCCAGCCCTTCCCGAGGCCCGTGACGGAGAGTCCGCTTCTCCCACTCCCGTAACCAATCGTTCTTATAAAACAGACCAACAGGATCCGTAAGGGTGTCGTGGGGAGGACCCTGGGAGAGAGGACGGGAGCGCTCCGGCCGTGGGCCGCCCCGGAGAAGCCAGCGCGCCTGGACGCTTCCCTGCTGCAAGCGCCTTGGGAACGCGACCCCGATCCCCGACTGAATCCCAGGGTCTGCCTTCCTGGCCACAACCGGAGAAGCATGTTTAGGCGAACACGGAATTCGTCGGTCGAAAGCCTCGGGAGCCGGGGCAGCAGCCCGGTGGCCAGCGCTAGTGCGGCCCGGCGGGTACCACGGAAGTCGGGGGTCACCACCAGGCCCTGCGCCCCGCTCAGAGGACGCGACGGGCCATCAGATGTATAATGTGGGTCCTCTCCGGGCCACATGCATCTGGCTAACACCTGGAATGAGCTGAGTTCTAATGTCATGGAAAAGAAGAGAGCCATCACCGGGAACCCTGTCACAGGGGTTGAGGGCCGGGACAGAAAGGTCCCCTGTACAGGGGCTTCAGCCTGCAGCCTGTCCCGCAGGCCAAAGTATCTCGGATGCCCGAGGGGAGTCCGCGCTCCTTCCCCCGCTACTCGCTGAGCCTGGGTGCTGGGCAGCACCCTCCGAGAAGGTTCTTGCTAGGGCAGGAGACCGTGTCTTCAGGGACCCCCCGGGGCCTCTAGGCAATCGCTGCGGTGTAGCCCATCCCGGGCTCTGAGTTGGACAATCCCATAAATCAGCCGGGGCCGAGATGGCAAGCTAGGAGCGCGCACCCCATCGAGTACCAGCGATTGTTTCATTCAGCGAACACTCTCCTTCCTCAGCCACAGGACAACCGAAGCCGCCAGAGGAGCGCATCTAAGCGTACAGGGAGGTGCCTGCACAAGGGCCGCATTCTCTCTTTCCTGGAGCATTTCGGGGCCCCCCTAACGTCCTGCACCGTATCCTATGATGCATTTGGAAATTTATTCCGGGATTAGATAGTGAAGAAGCAGCAGCCTCTACAATCGTATGCTGGGAGCCCAGCACGCTGGTTAGACAACCTCCTCACACTTGAAACAACTTTTTTTAAAAGCTCCAAGTGACTTATTTTCGTTGAATATAAAAGTAGCATATGCTCATCATAGAAAACTTTGAAAGTTCAGAAAAACACCCCAAAAAAGAAATTAAAAATCTTATCTTCTAGACAGAAATACAATTGAATTGCCTGTTCGGTAAATCCAGAAATACACGTGTGTCCTTAGCTTTTTCACAAAAGTAGAATCGTAATGTACTTAACATCGGTGATTGTATTTTTGCCCAAGGGTACATGACGAGCATGCACAGCAAGCATGTCAATACTACGCCGTATCATGCCTCACTTAATAAATAAGTTGTTAGACATTTAGGTAACTTTCAGCTGTATTATTATAAACATAGAGTCAACATGGAACAACATAGAGTCACTTGTTTGAGACCATCTTGGATTTTTCCTTTTGGATGGAAAAGTAGAGCCCCCCCCCCTTTTTTTTCTAAAAAAAAAAGCCTTTGATACATGTTGCCAAATCACCTTGTCTGCACCATCCAATGCAGTACCCACATGTGGTTGTCTCAACTAAAATTAATTAAAAAGAAACAATATAACAAGTTCACTTGCTTATTCACAGTAGCCACAGGTCAAGGTGCTCAATAGCTAGGTATGGCTAGTAGACACACCTGGCCGGAGCAGGTAGAGAACATCTCCATTATCACAGAAAGTTCCTTTGGACAGCCTGGAAAGACTACACAGATTCACATTTTCCTTAGTAAGATATGAAAGCGCCTTCCTCCCACAAGTTGGCCAATATCAAACATGGTAATTTTTTTAAAAAATCTTTGCCAACTTAATAAAAATTACATCTTGTTCAATTTTTTCATTTCTTGACTAGGGAAATTGAAATTTTTTTGCTTGTTTACTGATTTTCATGTATCTTTTGTGAAATATTTATGTACCATGCCTGTTTTCAACTGGGGTCATCTTTTTAAAACTGCTTTTTCTATATTAAGACCAATCTTTAAGGAGCAATTGATGTCACAAAGTTGTTGTGACTTTTCATTATCCTTTATCTCTGGCATTTTTTCACTTATGGAAATGGAAAATTTGACTCTATTTAACTATCTTCATAGTTTTCTTTATTGCTTCTGTCCTGTTTTGAAAGCTCTAAGCCTAAGATTACAGTAATAGCCATTTAAATTTTCTTCCGGTTGTTTCATCCTTTCATTGTAAACATTTAAATTTTCAGTCCTTCTGGAATTTATTTTGGTGTGTGGTGTAAGACATAAACCTAATCTTTTTTCTTTTCCCATGTTACCATTTGTCCAAGAATCTTTTTTTTCCTTCTTCTTTATTTTAAGTAGGCTCCATGCCCAGCATGAAGGCCCCGAGATGAAGACCTTGAACTAAGATCATGGGTTGGACACTTAACCGACTGAGTCACCCCAGGCGCCCCAACATTTTTTAAAATAAGAAATGAATTCCCCACTGACTTGACCTTCCACTAAATGCTCTCATATTCCTGGATTTCCTTCTCAATGTTCTATTCTGCCTATCTGTTTTTTGGCCTTTACCATCCTGTTTGTAATAATTTGCTTTATGGTACATTTTAATATTTGCAGGCCTCAGCATGTCTTCATTATCTTTTTTCCTAAAACTGTTTTTACCAGGTTTTTGTTCCCTAAGATAAACTTAGAATCGTTTTGTTAAGTTCCTCTCACCACCAAAACAAATTCTTGCAGAACTTTGATTTAAAAGTTTAATTCAATTCAAATTAATTTGGGGAGAACTTGATTTTCTCTACTGTATATGGAAGCACTCCATTCAGGGCCCTAGGGGTTCTGTCTATTTTTTTTTTTTTTTTCAAGTCTTCCTGTATGTCCTGCAGAAATGGCTTTTAGGGGAGGGGAAAAAAAAAAAGGTGCAGCACCATGGGCACCTCTGCCTTTTCAGACACAGCCTCTGAATCTGTGAGCTGTTGCTCCCAGCCACTAGAAGCAACAAAAGAAATTCCATTTTTTTCGGTACTGGAGTATATTTTCAGTGTCCACTTTCTCATAAATCTCCAAGAAGGAGACCTCGCTTTTCATCCAAAGAATCTGGAGTTCAAAACAGCCCTTACGGAAAACTCAAACTCCAGGGGCGACTGCAAAGCACATTTGGTGTCTCGCGGGCCAGCTTATTTTGCAGGACTCTTTTTCCAGCTCGCAAATACTTTCCAGTCTGTGAAATGCATCTCCCGCCCCTGCTGGAGCGCGGCCTCGGGGGCACCGGGAGCCCAGGCAGGGCAGTGGGGCGCGGGCCCCCCAGGGCCGGGGCTCAGCAGAGGGCAGGGGCTTCGGCGGCCACAGGGGCTGGGCCAGGCCTGGGGGCGGGGGTCCCGGGGCGCTGTCCTCCCCGGAGCCCACCCGTGCAATTGCCCCCGAGGGGGGGGGATGCTGCCCCGCCGGGCCCGCGCCCCGTGTGCCCCCCGCGCTGCGCCCCGAGGAACAAAGGCCGCGCCCGGCGCAGGCGGAGCGGGTGCTCGGGTGGGTTTTTGTGTCGCCAGCCGCCCTGCAGCCGCGCCGGGCCCGCGCCCCGGGTCTCCCCGAGCAGATGCAGCAGGGCCCGCGGCATCCTCACGTCCCCCCCCACCCCGGGCTCCCCGGTCCCACAAGGCCAGGCGGAGACGGGCCCCCGACGGCCCCGTGGGCTCGGGAGCGGACGGTGCGGGCGCCCCCGGGACCCCCCGGGCCTCCCCACCCCGGGGCCCCTGCGGCCCAAGCCCCGCGGCAGCATCCCCCAGCCCAGGCTGCAGGGCGCGCGGCACTTACTTGTCCAGGATGAGCTACAGGTCAAAACCCCCCAACAGGCTGGAACCCCTTGGCCACCCCAAGCCCCGCGGCAGCATCCCCCAGCCGAGGCTGCAGCGGCCCCCGGCCCCCGGCACCTCCGGCCCCCCATCCCCCCCGCGGCAGCATCCCCGAGCCGGGGCTGCAGCGATCCCCGAGCCCCCCCTCCCCGGTCTCCTGAGCTCCCCCGGTCCCCCCGACCCCCCCGCGGCAGCATCCCCGAGCCCAGGCTGCAGCGGCCCCCGAGGCTTCCCGGCACCCCAGCACCCCTAGTCCCTCAGCCCCCCGCGGCAGCATCCCCGAGCCCAGGCTGCAGCGGCCCCCGAGGCCCCCGGCCCCCGAGCCCCCCAGCCCTCCCCAGCCCCCCGCGGCATCCTCCCCGGGCCGGGGCTGCAGCGCCCCCGAGCCCCCAGCCCCCCGAGCCCCCCGAGCCCCCAGCCCCCGCGGCATCCTCCCCGAGCCCAGGCTGCAGCGGCCCCCGACCCCCCAGCCCCCCCCGCGGCATCCCCCCCGGGCCGGGGCTGCAGCGCCCCCGAGCCCCCAGCCCCCCAGCCCCTCGAGCTCCCCCAGTCTCCCCCCCAGCCCCCCGCGGCATCCCCCGGGCCGGGGCTTCAGCGGCCCCAGCTACCCCCCAGCCCCCGCGGCATCCCCCCCGGGCCGGGGCTGCAGCGGCCCCAGCTACCCCCCAGCCCCCGCGGCATCCTCCCCGGGCCCAGGCTGCAGCGCTCCCCGAGTCCCCGGCCCCCTCAGCGCCCCTCCGCGGCATCCCCCCCCGGGCCGGGCTGCAGCGCCCCGCGAGCCCCCAGCCCCCGCGGCAACCCCCCCGGGCCCAGGCTGCAGCGCCCCCCGAGCCCCCAGCCCCCGCGGCATCCCCCCCGGGCCCAGGCTGCAGCGCCCCCGAGCCCCCCGAGCCCCCCGGCCCCCGGCATCCCCCGGCCGGGCCGCCGCGCGCCGCACTCACTTGTCCAGGATGAAGTAGAGGTCGAAGCCGCCGTAGCAGGCAGCGCCCGCGTCCTCCCGGCGCCCCCCGTGCGCGGCGCAGAGCAGAGCCAGGGCGGCCCAGCCGAGAGCCTGGAGGCCGCGGCCCAGCGCCGTCCGCCGCGCCGTGGCCATGACCCGGGCCGGTCAGGGACGCGCCATCCGCCGCGCTCCCCGGAAGCAGAGTGGGCAGGCCCGGGGCCCCGGCACCTCCGCGGCCGGCCGGGCTCGGGGTCCAGGCGCGGCCGCTCCTCCTCCGCCTCCGCCGCCGCCGCCTCCGCCGCGCTGCTCCCGGCGCCGACCCGCGCGCCTTTGTCCCGGCGCTTAAGTACCGCGGGGGGCGGGGGGGGGCGCTCGGGGCTGCTCGGCCTCCGCTCCCTCCCCGCCCCCTCCCCTTTCCGACTTCTTTTGGGGGGAGCGGGGGCAGGGAAGCAAGCTCAGAGGGTGCCCCCTCGTGGCCGCTCCCGCCCCGCCCTGCCCGGCATCTCCCCGCGCGCACCCCGCTGAGGCAGGGAGCCTCCCACGAGCGACCGACCGCCTCCTCCAGGGAGCCCACCTGGGGCGGAGGCTCTGCAGACAGGCCTTCGTGCAAATGAGTCAGATGAATTAGGGGCGCGCGGGGCCTTGGTGACCTGACCCCCAACCCCCCCCCCCCCCAGCGACCTTCCTGTCCTATCAGCGCAAAACAGGCGGTGGGGGCCAGGCCTGTGGCTGGGCATAGCCTGGAGGGTCCCCAGACAAGGACTGCTCCGCGCCTGGGACAGCCGGGCCTTCCAGATGGTCCCCATCCCCAGACTTTACAGATTCCCTGACAGGTTCTTCTTTTCAGCCTGTGATTTTTTTTTAATTTTTTTTTTTAATTTATTTACGGTAGTCACAGAGAGAGAGAGAGAGAGAGAGAGAGGCAGAGACACAGGCAGAGGGAGAAGCAGGCTCCATGCACCGGGAGCCCGACGTGGGACTCGATCCCGGGTCTCCAGGATCGCGCCCTGGGCCAAAGGCAGGTGCTAAACCGCTGCGCCACCCAGGGATCCCCTCAGCCTGTGATTTTTGAGGGTTTTTTTTCACCGTGTCTTTGACTTAGGACAGGGAGTGAACAACTCGCAAGGGCCTGGACCTTCCAGATCATTCGGGGACTGGCAGGGCAGGCCAGTGGGCACCTTCTGAAGCAGGGATCCTCTGCAGAGTGGATCCAGGTGGGAGCTCAGCTCAGCTTCACAGATCTTCCACCCCACCCGCGGCCCCCAGGGAGGCTTCAGGCTCCGTTTCCCAGCATTGTTTCTCCACACACACGTCTTCGCCTCCATCTGTGATGCTCTAAGGCACTTGGTCCCTGGTGTGACCATCAGTGGCAGTTCCCCCCCCCCCCCCAGGTGTACCACGGAATCCTAGTGTCTTCACCAAGCAATAGTTTTGTTGCCAAATACGTTTTGGGGTTTCATAAAGCATTGCACTGGCCTGCCTCGAAAACGATCCTCAATGTCCCTTCTTTCCCGGTGCTAACACACCCCCACACAGTGGATAAAGACCGATTTATGGGCAGTCGGTGAGATATTGCAGAAACGATGACGCGTGACTTCTGAGGCGAGGTCACAGAAGATGGTGTGGCTTCCTTCTGGCTCTCTTGGATAACTTGCCCTGGGGAGCCCTTTGCCTTGTCCAAAGGTCACCCGAGCAGCTCTAGGGAGGCATCCATGTGGCAGGAAGCTGAGCTGCCCTGCCGATAGGCAGCAACAATTTGCCAGCCACGTGAGTGACCCACTTTGAAACTGGACCCTCCGGCCCCAAGTTGACAGATGACTGCAGCCCTGGTCAACATCTTGACTACAGTCTTGTGAGAGTCCTCAAGCCAGGAACACTCGACTAAGCCAAGCCCAGGGAACACTCAACTAAGCCAAGCCCAGATACTTACGCGCTAGAAATCAGGAGCTAATTCTAATTGGGGGAGTGTGTGTGTGTGTGTGTGTGTGTGTGTGTGTGTGACTTGTTATTCCATTAGAGATAACTAGTAGATGCCCACTATCACATCAAAGCGTTGAGAATTTCTTTAAAAAAATATTTAACTGTGTTTTCCAGGGTTACTTGACCTTGAAACTGTTCTTTTCAAACAATACCTATTGACACCTACACTTTGGGAATAACCGCCCTCAAGTAAAAATAACAGGGAGGAGATGAAAACACTCTAAACTGTGCAGCTCTTGCTTTTCCATATCTCTGAAGTAGAACAAAGATATTTAGAGTCAATAACAGGAGTAGAAGAAGCTCTTGGTGTGATAGCCGTGTGATGGCTCAACAAGTCTGCAAGAGGAGACGTTTTTGAGTTTCTTTGAACTGGCGGCATTTTCCTCCGGTTTTTGGGGCATAGCAGCCCTGTAATTAGGGAAATGGGAGAGGAGGATCAGTCACTTGACGCTGGAGGAGGACTTGGGAAGGAGAGTCCTCGCTGGGTTCCTGCTAGCATTTCCCAGGTTACTGTCACAGCGAAGAGATACCTAAGCAACTCCTCTGCCTCTCAAACTCAAGTCAGTGAAAGAATGATATAAATTGTGATGTTGAGGGGCTATGGATAAAAATTTCAGGAGTTGGAAAACTGCAAGGGCACGGAAGGGTTTGAATGGTAACCTGGAAGCCAAGGTAAGGGAAAGTTCGTCGGAGGAAGAAGCGGTCAAAAGTGTCACGTGTTGTGCGAGTCAAGAGCGTAGGCCCCAGGAAAACCCCACCCATCTCACGCGAGTCGCCGTGTCACCAAGGAGATTCCAGTGAGGTGGTGCTGGTGGATGTTGGGCTGCACTGGGTTACTAGGGAGGGGAAATTTCTTTTTCAAGAAGAGAGAGGGATAAGGGGGTGACTTGACAATGTTTGAATGTTTTACATTCGATAAAGACGGATCCCACAATACTTAAGGATACCAGGAGTTCCAAATGTCCTGCCTTCTAAAAGATTGGAGACTTGGTCTTACTAGACTCATCATCTTAACGGTTTAGTCTTGCACAACCGTTGTAACTGAATTTTCCAGGTCTCCCTCTTTGAGACGGAGGTTGTTAGGTATGACCTGCCTCCAGTGATTCGCTGTCCAGTCCTTGCTCTCCACCTCCAATATGTGACTGAGCCCCTCTGGTCAAACTGCCAAAGAAAAAATTTCCTGTCTTGATAACATTGCCGTTTAACCTTCAAGAGTCTCAGTGGGCACCTAACTATTTGTCTGGGTTCTTGACAAAAGTTCTGGAAACTGTTCCAGATAATACAGACCACCCAAGAAAACTTGGGAAATTTTTTCCTTAGAAATTTTTGTCCACAATAGGGACAGAATATGGACAGATCTGACACCCTCTACCAAATTTTGGGTCAACCAAGTAGGTCCAATGTTTGCCAAGTTTTTATAGGTCCCACTGGTCCTTGGACTTTGGTGGCAGCCCATAACTTCTAAGGCAAAACATCAGTTAGTAAAAATAGTCTCTTTTCCTTGTCAGGAGATTTCCTTCATGCTGGTCCTCCATAGGACTACCATTTGCAAAAGGTCAAAGCAGCCTTCCCAGAAGGAATTTATCATTCAGAATAACAGAGTTTCTAAAGAATCTGAATGGTTGGGTAATGGCTTTCAGTCAAAAGAAAAGCAAAGGTACTAGTAATCACTTTAAAGCCCAAGGGCAAAATCATAGTCTAGAGCAAATACCTTGATGACATCCCTTAGGCCAGGCTATTCAGCTCAGAAACCTCAGCTCAGAAACAGTCAAAGCTTTATTGAATCCAGTATTCCATTAATAACCCTACCGAAAGCCCAGCCCAGACTAACTTGAAAGTCAATTTAATCCACTGAGTCAATTTAGGGCAATTCCACACACATCCTGAAATCCTGTTAACAGCCACCCAGATGCATACATTGAGCTTATTAAACACAGCTGTAACCCAACTCTGATCAATTCAGAGCCCTGAAAATAAAAATAAAAATAAAAGACCTAATTTCATATATTAGGTAATGTCAGCCCGGGGACAGATCCTGTTTAATCTGGTTCACAGTGCAGCCCAGGTAAGCCTGCAGATCATCATAATCCTTCCTAAATCACACCCAATCCCAGCACAAGATTTAATCACCAATCCACTCTTGGTCCCGTCCAGCTAGAGTCCAACCAAAGCTCAAAGCCTAGCACAGCAAGCTCGGCAAGGGAGACGCATTCCTACAAGGTCTCAACCAAGAGAACAATCCATAATTCACGCCAGCATATCCTAAAAAGAATCTGTCCTAGATCCTCATAAGGACCCAAAAACTTCATTTCACCTAGATCAGAGACCAGGCCAATGCAACCCAGCACCCAGAGGAGGGATCAAATGGACCAGTATAGTCCAGGCTCTTGATAAGCCCAGAGCTTATAGCTGCCCAGTGGAAGACTGTATCGGACACCTTGAGGTCAGCAAAAAACTAAACACAAGACCCAATAGAGCTCTTTTCTGCCCAGTTCTGCTCAACCCTGGCAGAGTTAAGCATATTCAAGATGAGGGTCTTATTCAGAGATGCCAGATCAATTTATAACTGAAGGTACCTGACGAAATTGTACCTAGATCTGTCAAGCCTTTGACACTTTTGCTATGTGTCCAAGTCCCAAGCCGGAGAACCCCGTGGTTCTCAAAGTGTGTGAACACGTGTATGGATAAGAAGATTTGGACGGGGTACCGTGAAGGTGGGGGCAAGGAGGTTTACTCACTCCGTAATAACCAATGGAGCTTTTTCAAGTTACACGTATCGGTAAAATATCAGAAATAGATGACGGGGTTTCAGGGACAATGCGGTCTCGGACACACACAGTGGCCAATTTCTTTTCCCTCTTGCCTCACACACTCACTTCTGATTTATTGTAGAACTAATGGTAATTCCCATAAACTGAGTATTGGTCAAGACAGGACATGAGTTAATAGTGCAATTGCACACCAGGCTTTGTGGGAAAGAGCAAGCTCTCCCATCACTGCCTGGGTGACATCACTAACAAGTTACATGACTTGTCCACAACACAGCTTCCCACCTGCAAAATGGGGTTATAAGTATTGCCTCCTTTGTTGAGTTGTGTGGTTTCTTTTTTCAGATTTTATTTACTCATGAGAGACACAGAGAGAGAGAGAGAGGCAGAGACACAGGCCAAGGGAGAAGCAGGCTCGATGCGGGGACCCCGATGTGGGACTCAATCCTGAGAATCCAGGATCATGCCCTGAGCCAAAGGCAGATCCTCAACCACTGAGCCCCCCAGGCGTCCCAGAGTCATATGGTTGAGATAACGTATGTCATGTGTAGCCCTCAGGAAACACACAATAAATGTTGGCTTTTATTGTAATTGTGGGATTCTGGGACGTTGCATGTGAATTTCTTCTAGAGATGAGAAGAATAGATTTAGAAGAACCACTTTCAGGGTATTTGATTTTTCTAACACCGGTGAAACAGAGCTGTTTCTGTACCATGGGCATTCGCACTATCAACTCTGAAAAATGCAACGGTGAAGATTCTAGTTCATCTAGGAACTACTGGGAATTGAAGATTTCCTAGGATACATGCAGAAAACAAACAGAAAACATGCTTTGGAGCTATCAAAAAATTATTGGCAGCAATGCTGTTTCTGCTAGCCAAGAATGCTAGATAGCTAGACTCTAAAGAAATGTCTGAGAAAATGGTTATAATCGTTGATGCTTTTTTTCTGAGGCTGGTTTTTAAATCTAATGTTATAATAATTGAAGCTTCTTTCTGATACTGGATTTTTTTTTTGATATCTGACAATCCATAGAAAAGAGCCTTCACTATTTCTCCTTATTAACTCATTCCTTCATTCAAAATAGTTTTTGGATGCCTACTACAGGGAAGGCCCTGTGCTTACACTGAAGATACAAAGATGAATAAAACATGGAATTTGCATAATTTACTTGGAGACACAAGTGCGTGAAAAGGTATTGACACAACAATGTGGTTAGCCTATCTTTTAGAGGAAACCCAACATGTCCCTTCCACACCACCAGGCCAATTCCAAGGACGAGGTCTAACATAATGGGATCTTCAGAGATGCACTGTTGAACCACAACTCTTTGGGTTGTCCTAGGGTGTGCATGAGTTAAGACATGACAAATGTTTCTTCCTAATGAGATACTCCTTCCTTAAGTAGATCCACAAGTGATCAGGATCCAAGGTCTGGGCTACTTAAGGAATGCCCAACATCCTTGTCCCTATTCATGAGCCATCACAGATCACTAGGTTACAAAAGGGCCTGGGGGCAGAGCTGTGCATTTACCTCGTGGGTTTGCCTCTGAGCATTGACTGACTGACTCCTTAAAAAACTGCTTGGGGGACACCTGGGTGGTTCAGTTGTTGAGCATCTGCCTTTGGCTCAGGGCGTGAGCCTGGGGTCCCGGGATCAAGTCCTGCATCGGGCTCCCCACAGGGGGCCTGCTTCTCCTTCTGCCTGTGTCTCTGCTTCTCAATGTGTGTCTCTCGTGAATAAATAAATAAAATCTTTAAAAAAAAAAAAAGAACTGCTTGGAGGACCTGTGTTAGCTTTCTGGGTTAGGATTTCAGGCTTGACTGAATGTGTGTCTAAGACATACATTTAAAAACAGGCTCAGGGGATCCCTGGGTGGCTCAGCAATTTAGCGCCTGCCTTTGGCCCAGGGCGTGATCCTGGAGTCCCGGGATCGAGTCCCATGTACCCGCATTGGGCTCCCTGCATGGAGCCTGCTTCTCCCTCTGCCTGTGTCTCTGCCTCTCTCTCTCCCTATGTCTATCATGAATAAATAAATAAATAAATCTTTAAAAAAATAAAAAATAAAAAATAAAAACAGGCTCATCCCGGAACATATAACATGAAAACATTTGCCCCTACTGTGGCTAAAGTAACAGTGGGGAGTCCTATGTCATTCATTATGAGAGGACCTCTATGCCCCCTGGAATAGAACTGATAACTCAAAGTAGAGAAGACTCCATTCAAAATAGGTAGAGCTCAAGACATGGATGGTACTGCTACCCAGGTTTGTCTTCTTTTCAATCATATTTGTCATCAGGGGTTGAGGAACTGACCTGCTCTGAAATCTTAATCATGGTCATACACTTAGGCACCTAAAATGTGATTTTTAAGCCAAAGAAGATTGCAAAGTCAATCAATAAACACATAAAATGACTAAGAGCCCCTACAGCAAAGAATTATCATCTTGGGTTGAAATGGAAATAAAATCCAATGTAATTGTTACAAATCTAAGAGCTAACAAGGAGAAAATAAAACTCATTCTCAGAACACAGTCCTCTAGAAATCAGATTTGCTCGGAAGCAGAGGGAAATAGGGTGGCAGATGAGAAAGCTTCATAATTTTATGTCTCAAAAACAGAAACTATAAAATTAAAGTATGAAGGGAGTGCATCACAAGCTTAGTAACGACATCAGTTTAAAATCCTGTTCTTAATGCTATGGTTAATCCAGGGAGTGTGGGAAAAGAGAAAAAAAAAGGAAATGAAAACAACCAAATCTGACACACTCTATGCAGATATAGTAGCATTTTTTGAATACTTTTTCCACATTTCTCATAAATTGATAGTTTCTCATGAATTTTAGCATAAAATCAAAACAGCAATAACTATATTTTTTAGCCTTCATTGCTGCTGCAGCTCAGATTTATACTGATGGTCCTACTATGTATCTTTAGTTGGGTTACTTCCTCTCTCTCTGAGAAAGTTTTCTCAAACTCTCAAAGTTTTCAATATTCCCTCCTTTCACTCTTAATTGATACACTGTTTCATTCTTAATTGGAAAATTAGAATCCAAAAGACACTTATATGTGTGATTCTTACATGCAGTAATGATGCCCGTGATGAAGAGCCTTGGAAGTCATGAGAGTATAAGTGGAAGCTGTGAGTATGCTTGCACACCACCCTGGGCTAGTGAAGAGAATCATTAAGAAATGAGAGTCAACAGCAATTACACTACTAGGTATTTATTCAAAGGATACAAGCACAGTGATTTGCAGGGGTACATGCACCCCAATGTTTATAGCATCAATATCCACAATAGCCAAAATGTGGAAAGAGCTCAGATGTCTATTGACAGATGAATGGATAAAGAAGATGTGATATAATATCACCTGGAATATTACTCACCCATCAAAAAGATGAAATCTTACCGTTTGCAACAACATGAATGGAGTTAGAGGGTATTTGCTAAGTGAAATAACCAGAGAAAAACAAATATCATATGATTTCACTCATATGTGGAATTTAAGAAACAAAAGAGATGAATACAGGGATAGGGAGGAAAAAATAAGATGAAATCAGAGAGAAAGACAAACCATAAGAGACTCTTAACTATAGGAAACAAACTGAGGGTTGCCAGAGGGGATGTGAGTAGGGGATGGGGGAACTGGGTGATGGGCATTAAGGAGGGCACTTGATGTAATGAGCGCTGGGTGTTATACGCAACTGATGAATCACTGACCTCTACCTCTGAAACTAAAAAGAGGAAGGAGAAGGAGGAGAAGAAAGAAATGAGGGTCAAAGATGGAGCCCAGGGGACTACTAGAATACTTAGAGAGCTTGACAGAGAGGAACCAAGAAGGCAAATAAGACATTTCTAGGAAGGAACAGTGATGAGTCTCAGTTGGGGTAGAGAGGCTGAGAAGAACTGAAAACTATTCATTAGATTTAACAACCAGGAATTTTTTGAGGATCTTGTGAAAGGAGCTTGGTAGAAATGATGCCAGGAAAAAAGGAGCATTTGGAGAGAGAAAAAAAGAACTTTTAGCAATTAAAGCACAATTGTAAAGATGAAAAAAAAAATCAACAGAATAAATGAAAAATAACCTTGAAGACTCTTTTTTAGGAAGTAGAGCAAAACAAACAAATAAATACAATAAAAAACAAACCCGCCAAAACAAAAAACCACAAACCAAAAGACAATGAACAAACAAGTGAAAAGCAACAAGATGAAAAAAAAAATGAGAAGAAAACACATAACCTAAATAACAGACAAGGGCAGGCATTCCAACATCTGAGTATCAGAATTACAAAATGTAAGAAAAGAAATCATCACAAAGGAAATTTCTTAGAATGCAGGACATGAGTTTCGAATTTGGAAAGGACCCCCTCTGAGTCTCCAGAACAGGGGCTAAAAATAGATCTACCCCATGCTCATTATTAAATTTCAGGACATTTGAGAAAGACGTTTTCACAAGACTCTCCGGGGAAAAATCAGGTCACACATAGAGGAGCAGGAATCAGAACTGCCTCGGACTCTTCAACAGCAACATCTGAATCCAGTAGTTAATGGAGCCTTGGAATTTCCGAGGACGATGATTTACAACCCAGAATTCTGTAGGCAGCCAACTGTCAGCGAAATGTCAGCGTAGACTAAGACGCATTCAAACACGCAAGATCTCCTGAAATCTGCCTGCCATCCGGACCTTCTCAAGATGGTCCTGGAGGAGCTCCACCAACACGAAGGAGTAAACCAAAAAGAAATGTAAAACCGAGTTAACAGGGAACCCAACTGCGATGGATAATTTTATGTGTCCGCTTAGCTAGGCTACGATGCCCGTTGTTTGGTCCAGCATCAATCTAGACGTTACCATGCAGATCTTTTTCAGACGTAATTCACATTGAGGTGTAATCAACACTGAGTAAAGCAGATCACTTTCCATATTGTGGGTACACCTCTCCAGTCGAAGGTCCTAAGAGAAAATATTGAAGTCTCCTGAAAAAGAAGGATTTCTGCCTCCACGCTGCCCTGCAACTCCCTCGCCTGCTCTGCAAAGTTTAGCTTTTCTAGCCCGTACCCTTACACGAGACAATTCCTTAAAATAATTCTCTCTTTCTTTCTATACATACTCTGTGGGTCCCGTTTCTCTGGAGAACCCTATCTAATGCACCAACTCAAGATAAAGACAAGGAGAATTCTTAGGGTGACAACAAAGGGACATCCCAGGATGATGGTGGTGCAGATGGTTTAGAGTGGAGGCAATCCAGATAGGAGGGGAACAGAGATCCTCAAGAGCATACTGCCGAAGGGGAAGAAGGAAATCGATAGTTCCCTTGATGTGACTGACACAGGTGAGCTAAATCTCACCCCTGAAATAGAAGTCAGTGGAGAATGTTTGAGATTCACGAATCAAAATAGATTCAGTGTGTGCATATCACTTGGGAGGATGGCAATGGGTCAATGGCAGATTTAGTGAAATTGTTGAAAGAGGATGGGGACTGGGAGCCTTGGAGGTTGGTGGGACAAAAAAAAAACAAAAAACAAAAAACAAAAAACAAAAACAGGGATATTGCTATAAGGCTTCTAGACAATTTGGCTTTTAAATGATGCGCTTTCATTATTTTGAGTAAAATCTAAAAATATGTTTTTAGATGGGATGCTTTGAATTTTGCTAAAGATTCTGCTCAGTCCGTTTCATTCTATTGGGCTATTAGCACGATGTAATGCCATGATTTCTTTAAAAGTAAGTCTGTGTATGGACTAGATACCCATACCCAGAGATATTTATAAAATAAAGTTGAAAAAAATGGAAAAAGTTGAAAAATAGAGCCCAGAGCAAGTCACACACGTTAAAGCAACAAAAACCCTACACACACGTGTATCTCATATGTATATATTAGAATATATGACTCTGTGTATGATTTTCAGTGTTACCTTCGATGTTTATTTATAAATTACTGTTTATTTAATACACGTAAATAAGTACACACACACACACACACACACACAAACACCCAGTTAAAAATCAAAATGTAAAATCATGCCTGACATTAGGAGGACGATTTCACAAGTTAAAAAGTGTTGGATCGTTATCAAAATGGGATATTCCTCGGCCATTAAAAATAAAACACACGAAGATTGTAAGACGTGAGAGAGTGTTCACGGCGCATGATCACATGGAACGTTGAGAATATATGTAGGTTTTGATGGCAAAGTAGGGAAAACGTACATGTGAATAAGAGTGCAAAAGTAGGCTTTACAAGTCAAAAAGTGCAGGAAACAAAAAGAGTGAATTGAAGGAGAGATGTGCACGTAGCTGGGCACAGGCCAACTGTGAAGCCGTGAAGGGGGCGAAGCGGGGATGAGGGAGCTGGACGTGGGAACCAAACTTGCCAGAACTCGCCTGCCCCGTGAGGTTGAAGGAGATTTTGTGTTTGCTTTTTTGTGTGATTTTTTTTTTTTTTTTTTTAAGTTGGGAGATTGCTCTCTTTGGCATTCAGAACTGGGGAGCGGACAAGGCAATGAAGAAGCTGATAGTCTGAGAGGGAGAGGCTGGGGAGGGAGAAGCAGGAGAACAGAGGATGCTGGGGGGTGGGGGGAGAGGGGGTGCGGCCCAGGACCAAGGTGGCATCCGCAGCACAGGGGGAGAGGTTAGCGGGGGGCCAAGGACACCAACCCGAGCTCGGCAGGATTCTGCTGGGGTCGCCGGTGCCGTATGTCATGTCACACTCACAACAGCTGCCGTGTTCACGTTATGATCCTCATTTCATGGGTGAAAATCGGGGGCTCAGAGAGCTCAACTAACTTTCTTTAAAAGAGAATCCGTGTGCCCGGGGGCAGCAGAGCAGGGCTGCTTCCTCGCCTGTGCTCTTGCCACTGTGTGACCCTCTGAGACAGTGGAAAGACGCCGGCCAGTCCTTGAGAGGGCAGAGGAGCAGATGGAGAAGTTCTGCAAGATGAAGTGCAAGCATGACACCGCCCTTCGTGGGGCTTCCGCTGACTTGAGCTCCCGGGCACGGCCTGCGGGTCCCATGCAGAGCGCTGGGCGCAGAGCTGGGTCTTCGCTGAGGGGACACGGGGTTTGGATTGTCACTCTCCCGTCTACCTCACGTCTCCTGCATCGTGGTCGGGTAAGCGGGTGATGAGGCTTCTTCTTTTGACCGAGGCAAGTCGAGGACCCTAGAAGCCAAATGCAGGGCTGCTTCCTTCTTGGGCGTAGGGTGACTTCTGCAGGCCAGACATCCAGCAAGCAAAGGAAGAGTCACTTGGAAATGAGTGTTCTCGTTGCATTTGGCTTCCAAGAGTGTCAGGGCTTCCTGCAGCCCCCCACCCCCACCCCCGCCCCCGGACTCTGGAGGTGAGGCCCTAGGGAGGCTGAGCCTGCCCCGCGCTCCTGGGCCCTGGGCTCCCGGGGCCTGTGCAACCCGAACCTGCGCAAACCAAGGGGGGTTGGTGCAGGTTGTGTGGGACGAGCCCCAGCACAGTCAGGGTCCTGGTCCCGTCAGCTCCCCCCCCACCCCAGGACGGTCCTCCTGGTCCTCCCGTGGGAGGCATGGCCAGTAGAGCCAGGTGAGAGCTGCCCCCGCGGCCCGGGAGGATGGCACCTTTGGCCTGAGCTGCCACTGAACTGGTCCTGCGGCCTTCTCAGGGGACCAGGAGTGAGCCGTGGGGGGTCGGGGATGGAGGGCGGATGAGGGGGGATGGAGGGGGGATGGGGGATAGAGGGGGGATGGAGAGGGGATGGAGGGGGATGGAGGGGGGATGGAGGGGATGGAGGGGATGGAGGGGGGATGGGGGATGGAGGGGATGGGGGATGGGGAGATGGAGGGGGTATGAAGGGAGGATGGGAGTATGGAGGGGGGAGGGGGGATGGAGGGAGGATGGGGAGATGGGGGTATACAGGAGTATGGGGGGTGGAGGGGGGATGGGGGATGGGGGATGGGGGATAGAGGGGGTATGAAGGGGGCATGGGGGGATGGGGGATGGGGAGATGGAGGGGGTATGAAGGGGGCATGGGGGGATGGGGGGATGGAGTGGGGATGGGGGATGGAGGATATGGAGGGGGGATGGGGATATGGAGGGGGGATAGGGGGCATGGGGGGATGGGGGATATGGAGGGGGGATGGGGGATGGAGGAGGGATGGAGGAGACTGTCCGTCCACCTGGTCCCACACGACTGCAGCGGCCCTGGGGACAGTAGCACTGGCTGGCGTTGCGGTCACCTGCTGCTGCAAAGAAGCCGCCTCAAACGCAGTGACTTTAGCAGCATCGCTAATCTTGCTTACGGTTCCGTGTGTTGGCTGCGGGCTCGGCCTCTAACATGGGGTCTCCACGGGGCCACTGCCCCCGGAGGGTCCTCTGGGCCGGACCCCGGCGCTGGCTGCCCGCCCCAGCTCAGGGGCTCACCGGGCCTCACAGCCCGCACGGCCTCCTGGGGACGGGTCCTCTGCCGGGGGCTGCGACGGTGAGCACCCGAGGGACCAAGGGGCCCGGGCACAGGTGGCAAGACTTCTTACAGCTGGGCCTCTGAAGTCTCAGCATGTTTCTCCCCCTCCCCTCCTCCTCCTCCTCATTTTTCTTCTTCTTCTTCCTCCTCCTCCTTTTTCTCTTCCTCCTCCTTTTCCTTCTCTTTCTTCTCCTCCTTCTTCCTCCTCCTCTTCTCCCTCCTTCTCCTCCTCCTTCTCCTTTTTCCTCTTCTTTCTTCTCTTCCTCTTCCTTTTTCTTCTTCCTCCTTCTCCTTCTCTTTCTCCTCTTCCTCCTCCTTCTTCTTCCTCCTCCTCCTCCTCTTCCTTTTCCTCTTCCTCTTCTCCTCCTCCTCCTTTTTCTTCTTCTTACCAGAAAAGAAATACCTGCTTTATTAGTACAACACCAGCAGAAAGGGTTTCTAAGTTCTCAGAAGTAAAATAACCTGAACCGGTACCATGTGCCAAGTGTTACCAGATTAAATGCCCACATGGGTTGTTTCGAGAGCTCCTCACGACACTGCAGATGTCTCTCCAAGGCCAGCTGCCATCACAGCTGCTGCCGAGAATATGTTTCTCACTCTGGTAGTCGCGCAGTCAGGGCCTCAATCCCTCAAACAGAAGACTGAAATGATATCGTTCCTGTAGAAAGAACGGTACCAATTTGGAAAACAGAGATGCGTTTCTTGAATTCAAGAAGGATCAGCAAGAACCAATCTACCAATTTTTCTCTGATACAGTGTGCCGGAGTGCTCTGTGAAGGAAGATTCCCTTCCCATTCCTTTGGCAGCTGGGGCAACTTGACAGATGGGAGGAAGAGGCTACCTACCAACCACCTCTTCTTGAGGCCGTATTTTTTGCATTCGTAGAAGAGATCTGTCTCAGAGCTCCCCAAACTGGCCATCTTTGGGCAACCATCTCTGTCCTTCTCCTAGACGATGCACTCCTCATAACAATAAGTATCAGAGACTCCAGGGCCCCCGCAGATCACGCAGCACCCCCGGTAAGAGCCATATTCACATCCATCACATGTGCAGAGACCCACATAGGAGTCACAGACCACACACTTGACATCACATTCTTCACAGAAGTCCTTGGACGGCAGCATCAGTCTGCTCGTGGCAAGAGATCAACCCCAGATCATGTTTAGCTTTAGCTCTGGTGCCAGCCGGCCACCGACTCCGAACGTTACTTCTGACCGGTCTTTGTTGGTCAAGGGAAGTCACGAAGGCTACCTTAGATCTGAGAGGCAAGAATTAGACTCTACTTTTTGAAGTAAGGAAAGGAAATAGTAAATAGTGAGGAATTGCTGGAGGCCACGTTGCAGGCGTCTACTGCAGCCCGAATAGCCCTACATCAGAGCGTGACAGTGGTGGCCTTAGAATGTGTGTCACGGAATGAAGCAAATGGCCATTGCATGCTTGCTATGCAGCAACACTTTTGCACACGTGATTATATTTAATCCTTACAACAACCCTAAGAAGTAGTGTGGCAGGTTGATTTTTTTCAGCTCCAGTTCTTCACCGTTCCCTGGATCCATGCTTATTGCAATGGGACTTTTTGCATGAGAGATGCACAAGGGAATTACTTCCCTGTACTTTTGGTTTGTACTTCCTTGCACTTCCTTGACTTTGGGCTTGGCCATATGACTTACTTCGGCCCGTGGAAAGATAGTAGACGTCATGCCAACAAGGATTTGAAACGTGCTTGTATTGTTTCAGAAAATACGGTTGCTGATGCTCTCTGGCACGTTCGGCCTCACATTGAGAAGAATTCCTCCTGGGGCAGGGGGGGCTGCTGCCTCTTCCACCTGGAGCTCAGAATGGGACATGTGGAAGTGTAGAGCCAGCGGGGTTCAGAACCTGAAGCAGGGATGTTCAGCCAAGCCCAGCCCAGGTCCGCCAATTCCCCGCTGGCTGACCAGAGATGGGTGACAGTAAATGCTTGTTCTGGTACGCTGCTGAGATTCCGTGGTTGTTCGTCACTGCTGAGTAGTACGGTAGGCATTCCTAGCTTTGTTTCTTCCCCCTGAGGCCCTGAGTAGTTTTTAAATCTAGCCAGGCTTAATCCAGCACCCGACATTGTCTGCTACCCTGGTACTACAGGAGGTGGGCTATGGTATGACCAAGCTCCTCCCGTGCCCTGGTGGCCATGGGGTGGGGCGCTGGGGAAGAGTAGTTTCTAGAGATCTAAGTGGGAAGGCTCCTTTCTGTATTGCTTCCTTGGGAAGTTCTTAGAGGTTGCTGAGCGTTTTTATCTTGGGGTGCGTGTGTGGTTTGGCGAGGGCGGGGGTGGTGGTGCGGCTCTACTGAGTCTTGTTGTTTCCTGAGGAATTTCCACTGGAAAGATGAACAGCTGAGGAGAGAGGGCCCGTCTACAGCGCTGAAGCATGAAAGAAGCATTGTTGAACTGACTTGCCTTGTGTGGTTAACTAGAAGACTCGGAAGGTCCTGGGAGGGCGTTGGTCTCATGAAGAATAACTGTGTGTGTGTGTGATTGGGACTTCACGTACCCTATAGCGCTCTAACATTTGATACTCCCCACAATGAGAACAAATAGACGAGTTGGCATGCATCTGGGACTTGGCTTTTGGTATTTATACAGATTAAAACTCTCTTTTCCATATCCCATGCTTACTCTCTCAATGAATGATGTTATGTGATGAAATGTGTGAGACAAATCCTTTTAAATGGTTCTGAATGGGACGCCTGGGTGGCTTAGCGACTGAGCATCTGCCTTCGGCTCAGGGCACGACCCCGGGGTCCCAGGATCGAGTCCCACATCAGGCTCCCTGCAGGAAGCCTGCTTCTCCCTCTGCCTGTGTCTCTGCCTCTCTCTCTCTGTGTCTCTCATGAACAAATAAAACGAATCTTACAAAAAGCAAAAATAAATGGTTCTAAATGAATCCCTTCACCTCAGGAAGGCTCAGTTTCCACCTGGGCCTCATGATGCCTGGCCCCATGACCTGACACCGTGAAGGGCAAATGACGGCCCAGATGAAAAAATACAGCCTTCGCCAAATTGCTACAGATGAGCCAATTTGTATATTTCGGGATTAAATATTATTAATCGGTATCAAGAACCCAGAAGGGTGAATTTTTAATTGTCTTATTTTTGCATTAAAAATAATTTTCAAAAATGCATTTAGGGCTTGCCTCTGTTATTACCAGGCTATAGTCTGTTCAGGTGAACTCTAATATGGTCACTGTCCACTGGAGCCAGGAAGGCCTGTAGACAGAGACACCAGCATCTCCAACAACCGTCCCTTCCATCTCACGACTACAGAGTCACCATAGCGTTGTCACGGTGCTGGTCCCATTGGCCATTTACCAGATCCTCAAACCCCCTCGACAAGGCCTTGGTGGTATCTGCCATGGGCTCAGCTTCCTCTTCAGCTCTGGTCCAGGGGGCATTTAAAACCTTTGTATTTGTTTTTCTCTCTTTCATATTCCCTTTGAACTGGACAAATAATAATAAAAAAATAGAGTTTGAGAGGCAGAGGAGTTGCTTTCAAACCTCATTTATCTATCTCTCTGGACCTTGGGAAAGCCAACCAACGTCTTCCAGAATACTGGGGTCTGTGGAAAGGATTAGGAACCCAGACATCCTCAGTCCAATCATAGCATTGAGAGTCCCCTCAAGCAAATGATAACATTTGCATTAGGGGATTTGATACTTGGATGTACTTTAGCTGTGACATTAATCTGGGAAAACCTAGCAGGAACCCGGTGAAGACTCTCCTTCCCAAGTCCTCCTCCAACCTCAAGTGTTTGTTTTAGCAGAAGATGGAAGGATGTTGTTACCTATACTGTGATAAAGGATCAGACTGAGGCAAGGACCCACCAGCTCATGATTCAGGCCAAGAAAATATTGCCTGAACAGTACATTCATGGGACATAGAGAAATATCCAGATCCAGGAGGCTGGAAGTGAAAGCGGGATCAGAGGCAGTTAGATACAGTCAAACCTCTAGGGTACAAATGACTCAGGAACGGGTCCACGCCGGCCCGAGAGCAGCTGCCTGCTGCAACAAATCCAGTTTCCATTTCGCTCAGGTGCCTTCAAGACATCTCAACCGCAGAGCTGAAATGAGAACTGCCACGCTAGGCAGGGAAGGGGCAGAGCTGGGGCTGCCTTCAGCGGTACCGCCGCAGCCTGTAAAGAAAGCATTTGACAAAGCATGGACATCCCCAGAAGCGAGGCTGCCTCTGGACAGATCCCCATCCCAATGCACCAACTGCCCTGTTCTGGGGCGCCTGGGTGGCTCAGTCTTTCAAGCGTCAGACTCTTGATTTTGGTTCAGGCCATGATCTCAGGGTTGTGAGACTGAGCCCTGCGTGGGCCTCCATGCTGGGCGTGAGCCTGCTTAAGATTCTCTCTCTCCCTCGGCCCTCTGCCCCTTCCACCCCCCCTCACTAAACAACAAACAAGCAAACTATGTTCAGAATGGTGGAGAGCAGAGTGGAGAGCTGGAGCCCTGGGGCAGAGCCTGGCTCTCCCAGCTATTTCAGGGTTTTCAAGAGTAAAAGGCCTACAGAATGTAACCAAGGAATTTGGTTTCACATTCCTGCCGACCAAGTGCCGCACGATAAGAAAACAGGTATGTCAATGGCTTCAAGGGTCCCCTAACTAGAGAATTCTATTAATTAGAAGACCCAGGTAACTTCAGGCTGTAAAACAAAAAAAAAAACAAAAAAACAAAAAAAAAAGAAAATCTTGTGCCTACTTAAGATATCCCAACCGTATAGAGGGGCTTCCTCTTTACTACTCGGAGGTAATACATACTAAGAACATTTTTTAAAATTGTAGGGAATTTTGTCAAAATTAATTTGGGGTGGAAGTGGAAGTCATTTGGAAGGATGCTCTGCTAACTTTGTTCAGTGGTTCTTATCAGGCACATGCCATGAAGACTCATCTTATGTTGTTTATGGGGTTTTTTGGGGTCTGGATATTTACTTGTTTTAAACATAAAGATATTTAATTTTGTGACTACTTAGTCGGCACCACAACTTTCAGGAATGCATGTAAATTGAAGGAAGACAGTACTTTCTTAGGTTAGAACTCTATCAGGAATTGTTTGCCACTTGAGACTAATCACGTCACCAAAGCTCATAATATTCACAATATTTGTTGCACTTACATGAGTCTGCATTTCATGGTGAGTCTAAGGCCATGCACAAACACCCAAATATTCAAGTTTTTCATATTCTCTTTTTGTGTATTTCATCTGTCAAAAGCTGGTGAGTGTGATGAGGTCTCTCCCCTTTTGTAATTTTGCTATAGCTTCTTTTAGCATTTTCAACAGATTTTTTTTGTCTGTTTGAATCTACATAACTCGGTTTATAACAAAAGTTATGATTGTGAGGCCTTCAGTGTGAATTGCATATTTTATCATCCTAAATGACTTCTTATTATTTTATTTACTGATTTTGCCCTTAATTGTACTCTTTTGACAATAATATTAACATTCCTAATTGTATTATTTACTTAAAAAGCACTTTTATATCATTGCCATCCCCCCCTCCCCCCAACATGTCAGTGTTTCTTTTAGTTTTATCTTTTCCAATACCTGGGTTTTTAAACAAAATTTGAGTCTTTATCTTTTAATAAAATAGTCTGATCTGCTTACTTAAAAAAATGTTTTCTTCCAAATAATTTTAGATTTATAGAGAAGTGTGAAGATAGTACAGAAAGTTCTTATACGGCCTTCACCTAGCTTCCTCTGATATAAATGAACATCTGACACAGCCATGGCACGATGATCAAAACTGAAATTTATGTTTAGACAATATTAAGAAGATGATGTTAAACAATTTAAGAAACTAATGTTGCCACAATATTATTAATTAACTCACAGAATTTATTTGGACTTTACCAGTTTTTCTTTTTTTTTTTTTTTTTTCAGTTTTTCCATTAATGTCCCCTTCCTGTCCCAGGATTCAATCCAGGATCCTACATTGCATCAAGCCATTATATCTCCTTTGTCTCCTGCAATCTGAGACAGTTTCTCAGTCTCCTTGGAGTTGAGTGAATCGAGTCTTCCAGAAAGGTATGTTCAAGCCCTAATTCCTGGTGCCCATGAATGTGACTTTATTTGGGAATAGAGTCTTTACAGATGTAATTTAAGTTAAGGGCCTCAGGATAAGATTGTTTTGGATTGAGAGTGAATTCTAAATCCGGTGACTGCATCTTGAGAGGAGAAAGGAGAGGAAGATTTGAGATACAGAAATATAAGAAGGAAGGCCATGTGAACGTGCAGCCCGGGCGGCTCAGCGGTTTAGCGCCGCCTTCAGCCCAGGGCGTGATCCTGGAGACCCGGGATCCAGTCCCAAGTTGGGCTCCCTGCATGGAGCCTGCTTCTCCCTCTGCCTGTGTCTCTGCCTCTCTCTCTCTCTGTCTCTCTCATGAATAAATAAGTAAAATCTTAAAAAAAAAAAAAAAAAGGCCACGTGAAGACAGAGGCTGGGCTTGGAGAGATCCTGCCACAAGCCAGGCAACTCCAGGAGCCACCGGATGCCAGAAGAAGCAAGGAAGCACTCTTCCTACAGCCTTTGGAAGGAGGTGATGCTGTTGACACTTTAATTTCAGATTTCCAGCCTCCAAAATTATGAAAGAATGAATATGTGTTATTCTAAGCCACCAAGATCATGGCAATTTGTTGGGACAGCACTGAGAAACTAACACAAAGATCCTGACAACTTTGAAGAGTGCTACGAGGCATTTTGTAAAATGTCCTTTAGTTTGGATTTGTCTGATGTTTTCTCATAATTATACTGTGGTTATGGATTTGGGGGAAGAATACCAGGCTGGTGAAGGACACCTCGTATCAGAAGCACATGATATTTTTTTAAAATATTTTATTTATTTATTCATGAGAGACACACAGAGAGAACAGAGACATAGGAAGAGGGAGGAGAAGCAGGCTCCATGCAGGGAGCCTGATGTGGGACTCGATCCCAGGACTCCAGGATCACACCCTGAGCCGAAGGCAGACGCTCAACCACTGAGCCACTCAGGCATCCCAGAGGCACATGATATTAACATGAGTGGTGATGTTGACCGTGATCACGTCCTTCAGCTGGTATCTGTCAAGTTCCTCCACTGCCAAGTAACCATTTTTCTTTTTCTGTGCTCTCCTTATTAGAAGCAAGTCATCAAGTCAACCTCTACTCAAGGGGTCCACCTTCTATAACTTTGCATTCTATTTTGAGTCCCGGAGCTGACGCACATTCATTTTAAATATTCCTGGAATGTTTTTGAAAATTCATAGCCTAGGCTTTAAAAAAAAAACTGTATTAATGCCAGTTAGTAGAGGTTTCATAGGCTACATTCACTTACCACAATGAAATAAAACTATAAATCAACAATAAAAGGACAAATAACATATAAAAAACTGAGCATTCAAGGTACTGTCCTACAATATTCTTTTGTCAACGAGGAAATGAAAAAATGTAGTTATAGGCTTTCTAAATAAATAACTGTAATATCAAGAATATACGTCCAAAATTGAGGAATACAGTCAAATTACACACAGGAAGAAATTAATGATGGTAAATGTTTGCATTATTAAACAAAGAAAAGAATGGCACAAATAAATTTGCTAGCCAACACAATGAATTCGAAAGAGTAACAAAATAAGCTTAAGGAGAATAAGAATTCACAAATAATGTTTTAAAAGGCACAATCTGTTAAGTTATAAAACTGAAAAGAAGGAGAACTATTAAGGACACCCCGAGCTAATTCTTTGACTTGGAGCAGAGCCCAATATTTAGACAACACATACTTGGTTGTAAAAGTCATCTGGATGAACCATAATGCAGCTTCAGCAGGAATCTGCACCAGGAGCCAAACCTTGGCAAAGCCGGAGGTTCAGCTTCAGCCTCACATCTGACAGTTACAAGTTCCAGAAGGACCAGCTTTGAGCACCGACTCCATTGTGGGTGGTGGGCGAGAGCAAATAAAAACATCTCTTTGAAGTCTCCGGCTTTCAACATCAGAACAAGACCTCCTGTCCCGACATAGTGGTAGCTGTAATTCAGGAAGTCCTAGCAATTGTTGAGGAGTCTTCTAGGCTCAGTGAGACATATCTGGGCTCCAGTTCCATTACAGAAGTAAGAGTCACCAGGAAAACTCTGTAAACATGAGTATACTCCTAGGGGAGTTGAGACACGCAGGACAAAAAACAAAAACAAAAACAAAAAACCAAAAAAACCACGGAGATAAAAAGATTGAAATTTTTCTAACTTTGGAAGATGGATTTGAGTGTGATACTTCGAGATATGACCAGGGAGCTATGCTTTGCACCTTAACTATAAAGCTGGACAACGTGATTATGTAAGAACAGTTCATTAGAAGCTGCCACCCAGACCTTTTAATGATGCTGAAATCATAGAAACATGTTCTTATTTATTTATTTTTTTTACATGTTCTTATTTGACCAAGGTTTTATTCTCCTACGTCACTTAGGAGAGTTCGTTCCAGATATAAACTTTTTTTAGGGCTTATCTTCTTCATTTCTTTTTCTTTTTAAGTTAGGACAATCTAACAAACATCACATAAATGAGACAGAACAGATCTTCCAGCGTGTCTTCGACAAACTGATTGCGAGCCTGCTGTTTCATGGTGGAAAAAAATGGAGCTGTACGTTGAGTGAATCTGCTATCACCTTTTATTTCACATTGCTCTTACTGTTCTAGCCAATACAATTGGGAGGGGGGAAGGTCAGAACATAGATAATGTAATAAAGAAAGCGACACGATCAAATTGGTACATATTATCGTTTCCACAAGACTGGCTTCACTTCAGATATGAATCTCCAGGTCATTGTCACTTCTGACCAGCTGGTGACAAATTCCGCAGCTCTCCACTAGCCCTACACATTCGGTATCAATAATTCACAAAAACATTGCTGCTATAAACATCGGGGTGCAGGTGTCCCGGCGTTTCACTGCATCTGTATCTTTGGGGTAAATCCCCAGCAGTGCAATTGCTGGGTTGTAGGGCAGGTCTATTTTTAACTCTTTGAGGAGCCTCCACACAGTTTTCCAGAGTGGCTGCACCAGGTCACATTCCACCAACAGTGCAAGAGGGTTCCCCTTGCTCCGCATCCTCTCCAACATGTGTGGTTTCCTGCCTTGTTAATTTTCCCCATTCTCACTGGTGTGAGGTGGGATCTCATTGTGGTTTTGATTTGTATTTCCCTGATGGCAAGTGATGCAGAGCATTTTCTCATGTGCATGTTGGCCACGTTTATGTCTTCCTCTGTGAGATTTCTGTTCATGTCTTTTGCCCATTTCATGATTGGATTGTTTGTTTCTTTGGTGTTGTCCACAATAGCCAAACTGTGGAAGGAGCCTCGGTGTCCATCGAAAGATGAGTGGATAAAGAAGCTGTGGTCTGTGTATACGATGGAATATTCCTCATCCATTAGAAACAACAAATACCCACCATTTGCTTCAACGTGGATGGAACTGGAGGGTATGATGCTGAGTGAAGTAAGTCAGTCGGAGAAGGACAAACATTATATGGTCTCATTCATTTGGGGAATATAAATAATAGTGAAAGGGAATAGAAGGGAAGGGAGAAGAAATGGGTAGGAAATATCAGAAAGGGAGACAGAACATGAAGACTCCTAACTCTGGGAAACGAACTAGGGGTGGTGGAAGGGGAGGAGGGAGGGGGGTGGGGGTGAATGGGTGACAGGCCCTGAGGGGGGCACTTGACGGGATGAGCACTGGGTGTTATTCTGTATGTTGGCAAATTGAACACCAATAAAAAATAAATTTATTATTAAAAAAATAATAATTCACTGAAACAACTCAGAACTCAGCAAAGTGTGATGACCATGACAGTTTTATTCTAACACTGGGCTACAAATCAGAACCAGCCCAAAGGAGATGCACAGGGCAAGGTCTGGGAGGGTTTCAAACATGAAGCTTTTTTGGTCCTTTCTCCATAGATTCAAGATTGTCACCCTCCTGACATTGATGTGGGGGATTGTCAACCAGAGGAGCTTACCTGAGCTTTGGGGTCCATGGTTTTCATTGGGGATTCATTATATAAGCAAGATTAATTAAATCATTGGTCATAGAGCTCAATCTGCAGCCTCTTCCCCTCCTCCAACGGTAGGCTGTGGTCATGTGATTCACAGGCTCAACCCTCTAATCACATAGTTGCTCTTTCTGGAATAACCAAGTCCTATCCTGAGTCGTTCCATTAACGTATATTATCAGGTGTGACCTGCGAGGACCACTATGAACAACAAAGATGCTCCAATCACTTAGAAACCACCCCCCAGGAACCTGGGACAGACACCAGCCAAATCCTTCATTATACACCTGCCTGTCTAATAAAAAGCAGCAACTCAACTTTTCCAAGGAACTTTCATATCAACAGACACATATATCTATTCACTGATTTTTACACTTCCCAAATATCCAAAATAATCAAGAGTATCGGGAAGTTCAACCAAATTAAACTAAATTTATATTCTCCCCCATCTCAACTTTCTGTTGATGGTTCTTCTTCCTTCATGTTATTCTCTTCCCTCCTCAATAGTTTTTCATCATTATTCATTCTGCGTTTTTATTTATTTATTATTTTTTCCACCACCGTGTAAACGTCACAAAAACAGGCACTTGCACTGCTTTTTCCTTAGTGCCTACTTTATCTCTAGTACCTAGAAAAGTCTATCACATATGAGGTGCTAAATAATACTTGTTTAAGAGATGATAGATAGATAGATAGATAGATAGATAGATGATAGGTAGATAGATAAATGATAGATGATAGATAGATGATAGATGGAGGGCATAGAGTTGAAAGGGGATGTGCTATTGATAATACTTCTAATTAAGGGAACTGAGTTGTGATTTTTATTGTCTGATATGGATCTTGTGGATCAAAGCAATGCCAGGAAAGAGGATGGTTAAAGCCTAATTTGAACATCCGGGTTGGAGAGATTTAAATGTAACGTTTGGTTTTGCTTCCTGATATTCTTGCTTGGTTATTTTGGATATTTGGGAAATGTAAACGTCAGCTAATAGATACACGTGTCTATTGATAGGGAAGTTCCTTGGAAAATTTGACTTTAGGTTAAAATGTATTAGTTAATGTTCTGGAAGCATCCATCGCTGGAGGTTTGGCTTCAACTATCTAGTTTTGCCAGGAGTGTGATGGGGAGGAGGACCAGAAAGCTGTCCTGGTGATGGGTGAGGGCTTGTAAGGGGCTGTGAGCTGGACTAAAACTCCTGATGACCCTGTGAGCCAGCGCTGCAGGCTCCCCGCACCCTCCCGACCCCTGGCCCAGGGCTGGCAGGGCAACCAGGGCTCTGTTTGAGTTCCTCCGGTTTTTGGGCCAGGCCTAGCCCAAGTGCGGTGGCCTCAGGCCGAGACCCTGGCCCACGGGCACAGGGCCAGCCGGCAGCCCAGGGACCTGGCTCCCTGAGGACACGGCAGGGCCACAGGTCGGCGACCACGGGGCTCGAGCTGAGCCGGAGGTGACAGGCCTCTCCTCTGTGTGGCCCGAGAGGACAGCATCTTCCCGCCACGGGCCTGCGCCCACTGTCTTCAGGGCGCTCTCCCGCCTTTTGTGCCTTGAACTTTTTGAACTTTATGATTAAGTCTCGGGTTGGTGCATAAGACTATGTAACAGTGTGTGCAGAGTGTAAGAGTGCCGACGGGGCACAGCCTGTGCTCACCCCTCAATCTGGGGGCGACGAGGGGCGGCGTTGCCTCCTCGGAAGCTTGGCCGCCCCTGCTGCGCCCTCCTGTCCCTCTGGCGGCTCGGGGGCGATGTGCACGACGATTCTGAACTTTGGGTTATCGTCCCCTGACTTTTAGTCATGGTTTGACCACGTAGGAGGGTGTTTCTAAGATCAAATGTACGTGTTGTTTAGTTTAGTGCGTGTTTGAACTTTACGTGAATACAGTGTGTTTTCCTCCTCCGTCTGCGTTGTAGGCTCAACATTGTTTTCCAGGGGGTTACAGCCGTGTTGCCGTGCGTGGCTGTGATTAATTCGGTTTTCTCTTGGTGATGGGTAGTATCCTACTAAGTAAACATATCACTATGTGTTTATCTAATCTCCTGTTGGCAAACATTCGGCTTGTTTCTAGTTTTTTGCCGTTCCAGACACTTGCTGCTGTGGACACTCTTGTAACGTGTGCACGGGCGCCCACGAGCAAGAATCTCTCTAGGATGCTTGCCTATGGGGTAGCGTCGCACCGTGGGACCTCACTTCCTCGGATTGCTGGGCAAGGCTGACTGGTTTTCCGAAGCAGCTGTGCCAACTCACGCTTGCCCTGGCCACGGGCAGTTACTTCACATCCTCTCCAACACCCCGGATTTGACTTAATCGTCAATAGGTTGGGTATAAAACTATCTATCACTCGTTTTTTTTTTGTTTTTTTTTTTTAAGATTTTATTTATTTATTCCTGGGAGACAGAGAGAGAGAGAGAGATGCAGGCAGAGGGAGAAGCAGGCTCCCTGCAGGGAGCCCAATGCGGGACTCGATCCCGGGACCCCGGGGTCACGCCCTGAGCTGGAGGCAGACGCTGAGCCACACGCTGAGCCACACAGGTGTTCCAATCACTATGGTTTTAATATGCACTTTCCTTATTATGAACAAGGTTGATATCTTTTCATATCTAGATTCACTATTCAGAGTTCCTTTTTTTCTAGAAACAGATCTGTGTCCATTTTTCTGCTACAAATTCATCTCTTTCTTGTTAAGGTGCAGGAGTTCTTTATATAATTTTTGTACTGCTCAGTTTGTGTGTTGACAATTTCTCTACTAGTTTGTGGCTAGTCTTTTTGCTCTATTTTTGGTGTTCAAGGATAAAAAGACATTCTTGTTTTTAGTGCAGAGAAATTTATCAATATTTTACTTTATGGCTAGAGCTTTTTCTGCAAAGTTTAGCAAATCCTTCCCTCTATCCATAGTCCTGAAGTTATTGTTCTATGTTACCTTTTAAGGCTTTTTTAAAAATAAATTTATTTTTTATTGGTGTTCAATTTGTCAACATATAGAATAACACCCAGTGCTCATCCGGTCGAGTGCCCACCTCAGTGCCCGTCACCCAGTCACCCTCATCTTTTGAGGCTTTTTATTTTGCCTTTCACATTCCGGTTTTTAACATACATGAAATCGATTTCTAAATATATGGCGTTAAGGTAGGGGGCTGGTGTTATCTTCCCATTTCTTTGTATTCCATGTGGCTACCTAATTATCTTAACATCACTTATGGAAAAAGGCTATCTTTTCCCCACAGGCCTGGAATGCGATCTACATCCTATTTCAGCCATCTATGGGTGTGTGGACCTGTCTGTGGGCTTTCTGTCTTGTTGCACTGATATATTTGGATGTCCCAGCACTCACATTGCATTATCTTCATTACCATGTCTTTGTGATAATTATGAAAGGTCAGATTCACCCATTTTGTTGTTCTAAAGCAGCAATGTGGCTAAGGTTTGCCCTTTTAAGAAGGTTCTGAGATTTTACCCTACTTGAAAGGTGAAAAGTTAACCTGCTGTAGTTGATGGATGATGATAGGAGACGTGAGCCCCCGGGGTAAGACACAAAGGACTTTATTAGTCACAGCACAGCAAGTAGTATGAGCAGGAGCATGTTTGGGTCAGTGCCCCTTATCCATGAGCTTCACAGGGCAATGCACGTGGACCCAGAGGGAAGTTTGCATAAATAGTTGGGTGTATTCTTTGCTGGGGTGTAAGCTTAGGGAACTCAAATCTTTTATAATAGACAGTGAACATGCCTACTTTTTGCTCTAAAAAGAGATACTATCTCTATCTTCCAAGGCTGGATTTCTTTTGTTTTTATTTAGATTCAATCAGCCAGCGTAGAGTACATCACTCGTTTCAGATGTAGAGTTCAATAGTTCATAAGTTGGATACAACACCCAGTGTGCATCTCATCACATGCCCTCCCTAATGCCCATCACCCACCTCTCCTCCAAGGCTGTTTGTTATCCAAACATCCTTGCAAAAATAGTTGAGAACAAAGACCAGTCAGTGCCTCTACTCATAAGATGCTTGGAAACATCAAGGATCCTTGATCTTGCGTATTCGAAACACATACCCATGCACACGCTTGGCCTGTTGGATCTGTAGATGGAGGGAGAGCTGACATTCTTGTAATAACAGACCCTCTGATTCGTGGCCATAGTTTCTCCGTGTTTGCTTAGTCTACCTCAATGTCTCTTAATAGTTTCCAGAGAGGTCTAGCATCTCTTTTGTTTGATATATTACTTGGGAAGATTGCATCCTACCCCAGCTCAATTTCCTGCAGTGTCTCCCTGTTTTACCCAGGATAATACCTGAATTTCTCACAATGGCCTACAGGGCTCCTCACAACCTGCCCTCCCCACCACCCCCCTGCCCCAGCCCATCACCTGTTTGCCCTCCTCTTCTTCTACTCTCTGTTTTGTTCATTCTCCTTCAGCCACCCTGACTTCCATGCTGTGCTTTTACTATGCAAGGTGCCCTTCTGCCTTAGGCCATACCACTCACTATTTCCTTTGCCTGTAACGCTTTTCACCCAGAAATATTAGCATGGCGGACTACTTAGGCTCCTTCAGTCTTTCAATGATGCCTAGCTGATGTACCTATTAAAAATTGCCAACTGCCTCTTTCTTCCTGGCACTTGATTCCCCTTCCCCTGCTCTGCATTTTTCCCTTGGTATTTATCGTTTTATATCCTACTCTACAGTACTACGTAATACTATCCCACCAAATAGTCTACTGTTTATTTACATATTTGTTCATTTGTGTATTAATTATATTTATCACTTATATCTGCCCCCTGTAACTAAAATATAGCTACACGAGGCAAGATCTTTGCATTTGTATTTGCTGATGAATTTTAAGTGTGTGCAGTAGCGCTCTGCCTATAGAAGTCACTTAAGAAATATCGTTAAAAAAAAAAAAGAAAAAAAAGAAATATCGTTAAACTAGTAATTTTTCCAAGTGGTGTGGTACATTTTGCTGCTCTTATAAATGCTATTTCAAAATAAAGTTTCTATGTGTTTGCTGCTGATATATAGGAATGCAGCTCATAGTTGATAGCCATTATTTGTATGCAGGAACTTTTTTTTCCCCATTTTTTTTTGAGAGAGAAAGCAAGCAAGTAAGGGGGACAGTAAAGGGAGAGGAGAGAGAGAATCTTAAGCAAGCTCCAAGCAAACACGGAGTCCCATGCGAGGTCAATCTCATGACCCTGAGATCATGACGTGAGCTGAAACCAAGAGTCAGATGCTCAACTGCATCCTCCAGGTGCCCCTGTAAATGCTTTATAAATGCTCTGACTCCCATAAATTATCTAGAGACTTGTTTGTATTTTTATGCAGAAAACTATGTCATCTGGGCATAATGATAGTTTTTTCTTCCTTCCTTTCAAATCTATTTATTTATTTATCTGCTTTACTAACTTTCAGTACAATGTTTCTCAAGTTTTTAATGACAGGCATTTGTCTTCTTAAAAGGAATGTTTTCATTGTTTTACATACTTACAGTAGAGTTTTTTAGATAATCTTAGATTAGTAAACTTTCTTTTGATTCTAAATCTTCTGAGAATTACTTGTTTATTATGAATATTTGACTTTACTATGTAATTTTACTACTGTTTAGATACATTATAAGATTGTTGTCTTTTGATTTTTCAGTGGGTCAAATTACGTTCTTAATTTCCTAATATCAAACCAACTTGCATTACTAGGAAATACAACATAGTTGTGCTGTATTCAATCTTTTATACACTTTGCTCAATTGATTTGCTATAAATTTGTTGAGACATTTTGCATCAATATTCATAACAGAGATTGCCCTGTATTTTTCTTTTTTCATATAATCCCTATCAGGCTTTGGAATCAAGTTAATAGTATTCTAATGAAATGAGTTGGAGACTACTCCCCGACCCCTACCAACCCCTACTTATACATTTGAATAGTTTTATAAGATTAGAATAATCTGTATTTTCAATTTTTGCTAAATCTCAGTATAAAAACCGCCTTGGCCTGTAAATTTCTGCAAAGTTTTTAAACATCTGAACCATTTCCATTACTGGTTTTAGAATTATTCAGACTCTATATTTCTTCTCGAGTGAGCTTTGGTAGATTCTTGCTTTAGAAATTCAATTTACTTAAGGTTCCAGATTTATTAATATAGAGATCACAATATCATTTTATTAACATTTTAGTATCTGAGGCGTCTGTGGCTTCCTTTTTCATTTGTTTCTAGCATTGCTTGTGATTTATCTTAAAAATTAATTATTTAAAAAATTTGTAGTTGACACATGATGTGACATTAGGTGTATCAAGTAGTGATTTCACAAATTTGTACACTATGCTTTGTTTGTAGGTTTGGCTACCATCTGTCCCGTCACAATGCTATTACAATCTCACTGACTGTCCTCCTTATGCTGTGCCACTTATTCCTGTGACCTCTTCATTCCATAACTGGAAGCCAGTATCTCCCAGTCACCTTCATCCATGTTGCCCATCCCCCACCCCCTCTCCTCTGGCAGCAATTTGTTGTCTGTAGTTATAGACCTAATTCTGCTTTTTGTTTATTTGTTATTTGTTTATTTATTTATTTATTTATTTATTTATTTATTTATTATTTATTTATTTTTTATAGATCCCACTTATTTCTTTTTGGGTTTCTGGTCATGTCTACCTAAAGTTTGTCAACGTCTTTCTAAAGAACTAAGTTTTGGCTTTGTCGAGTCTTACTATTGTATATTTTTTTTCTATTTTATTAACTTCTGATATTGTCAATATTATTTCTTCCCTCCTATTTATTTTGGATAGTTTATGGTTTTTCCCTCATTTTTAAAGCTGGATTTTTTAATGCAATTTTCGACTGTTCTTCCTTTATGAAATGAACATTCAGACCACAGATTTTCCTCTTTCCCTTGCTATAGCTGGTACTCATGAGGTTTTGATATATAGTGTTTTCATTATTTCACAGGTTTTTTAAAAAAGATTTTATTTATTTATAGGCAGAGAGAGAAGCAGGCTCCCTCTGAGGAGTCCGATGAGGCACTCGATCCCAGGACCCCGACATCACGCCCTGAGCTGAAGCAGACACTCAACCACTGAGCCACCCAGGTGCCCTGTTATTGCACAGTTTTAAATTTATCCTACTTTCATCATGAATTCTTCTTCGGCTCATGTATTATTTAGAAATATGCTGCCTGATTTCAAAACAAATGCAACTATCTTTATTTGGAAAGGAATATTTATTCTCTTAATTAACTTGAAGGCAGAAAAATGTATTCTTCATGATGCCAATCATTTGAAATTTATTGAGATCTGATTTGTGCCTTAGCATGTGATCAATATTTGTAAATGTCTCATACATGCTTAGGAATAATATACATTCTGAAGCGTTCTACGTAAGTTCATTAAGATAGGCTTGTGTTATATTCTTAGCTGCTTCATCTATAAGTTATTGAAGACGTGTTAAAATCTTTAACTAGGACAGTGAGATTATTGAATTCTCCTGAAATTCTTACAATTTTCCCTATATATATATATATATATATATATATATATATATTCCTTTATATATATATATATTTTACTGGTCTATTCAGGAGGGAGTGTGTGTGTGTGTGTGTGAGAAAGAGAGAGAGAGAAAGAGAGGGGGAAGGAGGGGCAGAGGGAGAAAAAGGAACAGACTTCCCCTTGAGTGGGGAGCCCAATGCGAGGCTCGATCCCAGGACCCCAGATCATAACCTGACCTGAAGGTAGACGCTTACCCAACTGAACCACGAGGGTGCCCCCTTCCTTAATATATTTTGATAGGTGTATATAACCTAGAACTTTTCTATCTTCCTAGAGAATTTAATTCCTTATCCTTAAATAGTGACTAGACAATTCTTTTTTTTTTTTTTTGGACAATTCTTCTAAGAAATGTAAGAAATGTGGGATTCATCAGTTCCCAGAAGTCAGTTACATGACATTGTGTCCAGTTTGTGAATCACAGGTTTCTTTCTTTTTCACTGACAGTGATAGGGCAATATCTAAGACCTCTAAGACCTTGATCTTTGATGGCTCTTTGTTGAGCTTCCACATTTCATGGCTTCAAGGTATTTTGGAAATTCTACTGCTTTGGTAGGATACGTCACATGAACAACAATGAAATTGCCTCAGGATGAAGAAAATTACTATAATTGCTTCCCAATAAGGCCTGGTAAATATTCCGTTTTTCCAAATGGTAGGAACCAATGTCTTTATTTATTTTATTTATTTTTTTGTTATGGTTCTTCAGGGATATCCCATCTGGAGACATTAGAATGGATTAGATATCCTCTTATGGCATCAGGATGTAAAAAACACGTATGGGAGTATTTTTAAAAACTGAACTGAGTTTCATATTGCCACACACATTTGGAGTCTCTATTGTTTCTGAGATCTTTCTCCTTCAGTGAAGACCCCATTGCTGTACCCATACTGTGTGACTCCACTTCCCTGACCAGATGTGGTCACTTGAACCAAAGAGGGTCAAGGAAAATTAGGATTGAGGTTCAAAAGAATTAGACTTACCTCTTGAGCTGGGAAGACATATAAACATGGGAGATCAGGTTAACATCATGGTCCAGCCATCTCCCGCGATGAGTGGAGAAAGAGCCATCTGCAAGATGGAAAGAAGAAAGAAGCAGAATTTAAAGAGGAATAGAGAAGAACTAATAGCTGGCTTCCAGGAAAGAGGAGACTTGAGTCTTGATCTCAATATAGCTCCTGGTTCTAGTCTCTTTGATTTTCTTGTTGTAAGATTATTTTAGATATTCCAATATCCTCGCAATAATTGTACCCCCCCCCACACACACACACACTTTCTGGTGTAAGCTGCTTTGAGTGGATTTCTGCACTTGCTGATCTGAAACGTTACTGTGCACATCAACTATGGAGCAGTCTTCAGGGCAGTCGGATGGTCTTGGATCCATTCCCAGAACTGTGGTTAGTAGTATCCAAAGCATCTGAAGGGCTTCTTTATAAGGGACAGGCCCTGAATACAGGCTAACTGTTGGGTCTAATGCACTTAAACAGCTTGCCACCACATTGCACTTTCCTTCTTTCTTCTTTTTTTTTTTTTTTTGGTTAAAACTTTTAATTAACTTATTTGACAGACAGCACAAGCCCGGGAAGCAGCAGGCAGAGGCAGAGGGAGAAGCAGGCTTCCCACTGAGCAGGGAGCCTGACACAGGGCTCAATCACATGACCCTGGGATCATGACTTGAACCCCAGGCAGATGCTTAACCAACTGAGGCAGATGCTTGAACCCCAGGCAGATGCTTAACCGACTGAGGCAGATGCTTAACTGACGCACACCCACATTGCACTTTTGATCCTGTGTATTCCAAATAGAAATAATAAAGAATTTAGTGCTAAGTAAGTTTATTGAAACCTAAAGAAAATAAAATAACTAGCAGAAAATCTTTCAGAATGACATGATAAAAACCATCAGAATCCATGTTTTTTTGCATCGAATATTCTGATGACTGAATTCAAAAGCATTTTTTAAAAGATTTTATTTATTTATTCATGAAAGACACACACACAGAGAGAGAGAGAGAGAGAGAGAGAGAGAGAGGCAGAGACACAGGCAGAGGGAGAAGCAGGCTCCATGCAGGGAGCCCGATGTGGGACTCGATCCCAGGACCCCGAGGTCATGGCCGGAGCCAAAGGTGGACGCTCAACCACTGAGCCCCCAGGTGTCCCAAAAATGTTTTTTAATACTCCACTGTACTGCTACAGTAGGAAATGTTCAGAATCCATAATATATCAGCACTGAAGCACTTTCCTGAAGTAAAGAACAGGCTTGCTCCTGATAAAAAGAAAAGAAGAAACTGGTATTAATATCTTTTCAAAAATTCTTTTTTTTTTTAGTGTCACACAGTTTCCAAACTAGCTATGCACTAATTTCAAGATCAGTCTGTCTCACTCTGTCTAGCCAACTATCTAGACTAAATCAATCAACTCAGACATCTAGAAAGCTGCTGTTATATTAGGTAGGTGGATACTCTGTTTTTGTGAAAGTTGTTCTTTGAAGAGGCAGAAATTAAATGATTGAGCTGTAAAAAGTCAGTAAATTCTATTGGCATCCTCTTTGTCCCTTAGCAATTCATGCATTCCTTTAAATATCTCTTGCAGTGACTCCCGATCCACTCTTGAAAGGCAGGATTTCCCAAAGGTGAAGTGCACAGAATCCAAAGCCAGAGCGCTTGGAACTGACCCAAACAAGGGACTTGTGACCTCTCCTGTGCCTCAGTTTCCTCATCCAGGAAGTGAGAATAATAATAACCTATCATGTAAGACTGCCGGCAAGAGCTACTAATTTAAACACACTTTAAGCACAGAGCAAATGCTGAGTAATTGGCATCTCCTGTGGACATGCCTGAGAATAGTCTGACGACTCCGGCAGCAATAGCCTGGTGTACACCATCCAACAGCTTACTCACCTTCAATCTCCTCGGCCATGTATGTTGGAATCCCCCTGCACATGTTAGCGATGGGTTTTCCTAATTTGTTTAGGTCTTTGACTTCTTCAGGGTTAACTGAGTACATCAGGCCCTTGGGAGGTGGTCCTTCTGGTCCTTTTCCCTGAAGCTGAGGGTGGAAAGGAAGAGAGAGAATGAAGGTCCAGCCCAGTGGTTTTTTGAATGAGGACTGGGTATACCAGGCCAGCAGGGGGTATTGCTTGGCCACAGGTCTTTTCATAATCAGCATCAACCCTGTATATCTCAGAATTTCTGTGTCCCAAAAGATTTAGCCCATGTGAAACCTCAGCTTCTCATAAAAAGCAGAAGTCTGAGGCTAAATTTATTCTGAAGCTTCGACCTCATTCAGTCATTTTGTATTTCTTGGATTGAGCTGTATAATAACCAGTTTCTGAGAATGGGGTTTATTTTCTCTACCTGGTTGATGAAAGATGCCTATTTATCAGTTACAGAAATATGAACTCAGACAAACATTTTAAAAAGCAATGGGTCTTCTCTCTCCGCACCCAACTAGGGTTGCCAGATAAAATACAGGACACTCAGTTACATTTGAATTTTAGATAAACAAATCATTTTTTTGTGTGTGTGTATGTGTGTAAGTGTGTCCTAAATATCGCCTAGGGCACACTTTATGCTAAAATAATCTTCCCATCATTTATCTGAAACTCAAACTTAACTGGGTATCCTCTATTTTTATTTCTAAATCGAATAACCCCAACCCAATTTCCATGGTGAAATGCACTTGGAGAAGTGTAGACAGCTCCCACTGGCTCGAGCAGAGCTTTGATCCCCAGCAGTAAGGAAGGTGTGAGCCACAGCGTGGAGTGTGGTGGCAGCTTCCTTGTCTCAGGCAATCAGCAGTTCCTCTTCTCTTTTCGTGGTGCACATTACAACGTACTGTGGTCAAGAGGAATTGACTGTGACCTCATTATTTATTGGCAATCCTAAGGCCTCCCTCGAGCCAAATTAAAAAGGGCTTTTATTTGTACCTTCTTTTCCTTGACCAGCGTGTCAAGAGTCTGAAGAGAGGGCATGACATTCTTGTTCATTCTGTGCACAATGCATTTCTTCTTGCCAAAGAGTCTGATTGCAGCAAGGTCCTGTTAAAGAAGATGGTAGAGCGTAGGAAGTAGGTTCCCCAAGGAGCTTTTCTTACCAGAAATCAGTCTGGGCAGCAGAGGGAAAGGACACTCCAAGATTGTAATGAACTCAGCTAAGAGCACCCGACCGGGCCCAGTTCTGCAATCATACCTATTGCTAACATCTCTAAGGATGGACTACAAACTTCTTGAGGGCAGAGACCTAGAGTCTAATTCGTTGCTTCATCTTCAGGTGCTAGCATGGAGTCACTCCCCACATGTCTGTTTTGCTGAAATAAACGTGAAATTGCTATCACATTTTGATCTCATTTGATCTTCGCAACATTTCAAGGAGGCAGGTAAGACAGGGATTGGGCCAACTGTTGTTTTTGTTTGGTTTTGGTTTTTGCTTCTCTGACCAATTAATAATGACAATATTTCCTTTGGTTGTTTTGTTTTGTTTTTTTTTTTGGAATTACAGGTGAAATGTCCATTTCTGTCTTTTCAGAAGGAAATTGAAGATAGGCTGAGATAGGCCGCAGTGATTTTGTGCAGGTCTCTCCTCGTTACTGAGGGTGTATCTGCAGGGAAGGCCAAAGGATGTTCATATTTGCCTAACAGCCCCACAATCGCTTGGATATAGTGGATTCTAATTAGTGTTGAATGGTTTGAATTTTAGCTGATTGTGGGAAACATTGATAGGGTTATATCTAGGGAGTGAAACCAGGTGGCCAAAATAGGCAATCTGACTTACAACTCCATGCTTATTATGTGCAGTCAGAAATCATTTATTTTTAATTCTTTTATGATTAGCAGACATTTTTATGGTTGTTAATAAAAAAAAAGAACTATCAGGGCACTTGGGTGGCTCAGTGGTTGAGCGTCTGCCCTTGGCTCAAATTGTGACCCCGGGGTCCTGGGATCGAGTCCCGCTCCTCCCTCTGCCTGTGTCTCTGCCTCTCTCTCTGTGTCTCTCATGAATGAATAAATAAAACCTTAAAAAAAATCATATTAGTAGAGCATGGACATTGCGTGTTGGCTACCTACAGTGTTGTAGTCCCACAGGGCATTCCAAGAGTCCCATCCGTTGTTATTGTCCACATTGGCCACATTATGCTCATTGTTGACGCTCACGGACTGTTGCCCACTTGCACCGCTGTTGCTGTTCCCGCCAATGTTGATTTCCTGGAATTTATGAGAAATTGACAGTGATTTAATACCACATTTCTTTGCAAATGCATTTGGGCAATACACTTTAAAAAGTTTAATACTTACGGAGGAAGCAAGGGCTGGGGTCAGGAAGACTCCAAGAAGTCCAGCGAAGACAATCTAGAAGATCGTAAGTAACACGGGTCTACTATCACTTGGAAAACAGTGTCCTCTTCTTTCTCAACCCGACCTTACAAAAATTACTAATTTAACCCCTCTGTTAAGTGGTCTGTCTTTTCTTCTTTGACCTTGTATTTTTTTTTTCAGTCACAGAAAGTTTCAATGATAATGCAAGACGGTATAGTTCAATTACTTGAAATAATCATGTTATTATGGTTTATAGTTTTAGAATTGTTAATGTAGCTCTTATGAAAAACCCCTGTCCTATCAGTATATTGAAGGACACATTTGAAAATGAATAGCATCCATGGATATAGGTTCTGAGAATTACGTCCAAAAATGATTTGATTTTCTTATTTGATCTGGGATGCTTTCATTCCTCCAAGGACTTCCTAATTTAGAAAAGTACTCTTTTTATCTTAAAAAAATTTTTTCCCCCCAAGCAATGGATTAATAAGCAGACTGGCTGCTGCTGCCAAGAGACTGAGGGTGGAGAGGTCTGGCTGTTGAGTGTGGCTGGCACAGACGAAGTGTGTAACTGTCCCAGGGTACCTGGGTTAGTCCTTTGTCATTGGGTACGTGACCTTAGTTACCAGAACACAGAGCTTTCTGTAGATGCCCGATTCTGAGTACCTATTCTCATTTCCTTGGCCTGGGACAAAATGGTTTGAGATCTGCCCTGGAGATTCAAGGTAATTCTTTTATTTGCTTAATTTTTCTCCTGATAGCTTAAGAAGGAGGTAAAAATTAGGCTCCTAAACAGTGAGAGGTGGTGGGAATTTTAGAGATCTACTAGTTCAGGGCAATCCTTTCATATGTGAGGGAATTGAGCTCCAGATGTTAAATGACGGGGCCAAGGTTATATTGGATCAGATTCGACCCCTTGTTCACAGCAGAACTCTGAGGGGACACCGTCTCTGACCTGGGTTTGGAGTTCCTTTTTTTTCTTTTTTTCTTTTTTTTTTTTTAAACCATGCTGCTATTAGAACGTATTTCTAGATAATCATTTTACAATTGCAATTCCACTCTGAGGCAGAGGCTGCTGTAATATGTGTTTAGTATGTTAAAGCATGAAAACATTCATCAGATTTCTATCCCCTGCGACACACAGTACCACCAGTTACTTTGGTGGAGTTTTGTGCTCTACCTACCACACTCTCAGCCTTTTATCTGGAGCCACAGGTGAGAAGCTGCTCTGGCTTCACGCATCAGGTGTTTTTGTGGATAAATGACTGTGGTCAGGGTTCCAGCAAGCCATTGTTACTTGGAGATCCAGTTCACAGCAGAGAACATGACAGTAGGTCTCTCACCCATTTAATTGGGGTACTAAGCTTCTCATCTTACCTGAACATGCTCAGGAATTTTGGTCAAAAGGGGGATTCGAGAATGTGGAGAAAGTTTGGGCATTTTCTATGGCCAAAGGACTGCCTGCTTTGTGACCAGCCCTGAATCAGAAGGCCAGGAAGGTAATTTTATTTAGCTAGCACGGTATACAATGCTCAGACAGCTCTCTACTGCCAGCATAGCTACCATTCTCCGCTGAGATGCTTATAATCGCCACGGTTCAATGACATGAAAGGAGATTTTTTTTAAAACAAAATTTCCATGATGGTGAGATTATCCTAAGAAACAGACTCCCGCACCCCCCCCCCCTTAGTTCAGAATGTTAACAGTCTCTAATCATAAGAGAATACATTCAAAAGGAATCGTCTACTCACTGTGAGCTTCATCTTGGCTTCACCAGAGCAATGGAGTAGAAGAGGAGGCCGGCATGAGCTCAGACAAGAACTCTTCTCATATTTGTACTTAACCAGCTTTACTTAAAAGAGGTGTGACTAGGGTGGGCCCAAGATTTATCTTTCTCCATTTTCCGTATCAGTGCCATGATCCAGCATAGCAGGAAGCTTGCGGAATATCTAGCTAGTTGGCAAGGCACCTCGACATGGAGCCGAGCTGACTCATCACTGTTGAAGTTGAAGATATCACAGCAAACTCAATATGATCTATGATAACTTCTGGTCCAACTGAGGCTGTGGGTGTGGGTATTTTAAGTATTGATGTCACTCAGAGTCACAAGAAGAATAATCCCTAAAATCAAACAAGACTGTAGATGAGAAACTGTGGACATGCTGGGGCCCTGCAGATAGCAGCTCCTGTAAGGACGTGGGAATGGTTTCCTCTTCGTACCTTTCCTGAACCCACCTCGATGACTTAGCTTAGGCTAAACACGTTCTGTTAGTGCCTCCCAGCACACCCATATCCTTTGCTGTACTGTTGAGCTCTCCCGGGGGTACCTTGAACCATGCATAGTACATAGAGAGAAAACCTGGGACCCATTTCAGCAGTGTCTTCTCGCCACCACATCCAGGCCCTTCCTAAAGCACGCTCCATCTTGTCTCAGAATGGCCTCTCAACTCTGGTCTTGCCCATAGCTTCTTTCACCAGAACTTTAATAATAATCATGTGATGGATCACTCTGGTGACCCATCTGCCATATTCCAGCACATTTTTCCTAAGGTGAGCTTCCTGAAGTACATATATATACAAACACAACCCAACTGTGCTTAGAGATGTTCACTGGCAGCCTGCGGGATGAGCTTTAAACTCATTGGAATGGCACAGAGGGTCCTTTATAAGAAGGTTTCCAAAGCCTCCCCAGCTGTATCACTCTTATATCCCTATATTCCAGCTACACCAGTAGTTCCTGCAATAACTGGAATATTCGGGATGTTTCATGCCTCTGTGGTTTACACACGTTGTCATCCCATCTTGGGGTGGGACCCTCTTGCCTTCCTTTAATTAGGAAACTGTTATACATTTGTCAAGGCCCAACTTAAATACTACTGCTTCCAACACACCCTCCCCATCTCTCAGGGGGGACTTTCTTTTTTTTCTTCCCGGAGCTATAAAAGCAATCTCTGTCCTTTTATTCACTTCCAGATAACATAATTTTCAGAAATTATGTCAAAATAAGAAAAAAAAATGTTTTCAGCAGAAGCAGAGAGTAGAAACGGTCACTTGGGCTGACAAGTAAATGCTCAAAACAGTCTTGGAGTTGAATTAAAGTTTTATTTTTTTTCCTACTTTCTCCTATGCACTGAATCTAGTAAAGCCAATATTCCAAGAGGAATGTTATATTTCATCCATCACTGATTTACAGGTTTCCTCCTTGGAACCCTTTCTGAGCTCATGATTGTCCTTTCACGTGTGGATTGGGGTTACGATGGGGTTACGTGATTGTAAAGCTTGATGATTCACTAGCACCACCTCTTTGAAAAGGTAATTGGATTAATACAGACCTGGTCAGATTTTGTTCATGTTTTTAACGTGTCCACCAATGTCATGCAAATGTATTCTTTAGCTGCAAAAGCTCAATAAGCCCCGGGGTGGGGGGCACAGGTCTTCATCTGCCTCAGGGATTGTCACATCACTGCAAAGTCAAAGAGGGGACAGCTTGGTGCCTTTAGGCCCAGCCACGGGTAGTCACTTCAGTATGTGGGTAGAGTCTAACTCGCTTTTTGCATGTCATACCTTACCAAAGATTCAAGGTTGACATTTTTTTCAGTGTGAAGTGCTGGTGTGGAAGGTACTCCATGATATCGATCGATCGATCGAGTTCAGAGTCCAAAAATGCCACTCTTAGAGATGGACAATTCACATTCACGTATCAACTGTGCTAAGACATTGGCAGGGAGTAATCTATGCCGTGTGGTTTCATCCGGATTCCCCTAAACCTAACTGACCATAGAACCTTGTTTTTTTTTTTTTTTCTTTTTTATCGATTTATTTTTCTCAGAACTATCAACACCCTTGGCGGGGGGTGGGGGGATGGGGGGGTGGGCAGGCAGCTTCCTTAGGGAAACAACAATTGTGCTGCTTTTGAGGCTGCATCCTGGATGTGAAAAATCCATTTGGGGAGCTGCTGGTTGGAACGAGGGGCCAGGATACCTAGATTCTGTTCTGTTTCCTTCTTTCTATGAATCTCTTACCCTCTAGGCTTTAGATTTCCTATGGGTGAAAGAGAAGAAATTCATCGTTTATACAATATTATTTCACTGGCTCCAAAAATCAGAACTTCTTCCTCTGTACGTTGTGCAGTATTTATAAATGTGCCAGGGTTGGGCGGGGGGCAAGGGGATCAATCCTAACCTTAACTCTTGTCTCATTTAAGGCCGAAAGTCCTAAGGAAGGTGAGCAAGTCTCTTGTTTCCTCCCACCTGTTTTGTATATTTCTTATCCTCCCGTGGGAGGAAGACAGGCCACATTAATTTTTTTGTCACCTCCATAGAACCTAGAATATATTGGCACACACATGATGCCCAATATACCTATTTTAAAAATAAGAATTTGGAAAAAAAAAAAAAAAGAATTTAGGGGCACTTGGGTGGCTCATTCGGTTGTGCATCCAACCCTTGGTTTCGGCTGAGGTCGTGATCTCAGGGTCCCGAGATTGAACCCCACGTAGGTCTCCACCATCAGCAGGGAGCCTGCTGGAGAGCCTCTCCTCTCTCTTCCCCTCCCCCTGCTCTCTTTCTCTCACACACACACACACACACACTTTCTCTCAAAATAAAGAAATAAATATTTTAAAAAATTAGAATTGCATAAAGTTGATACTCAAACTCAGAGAACAAAAAATGCACGTGTGTACTTATTCTGATTTTTGGAGCCAGCCAGAGACGTGTTACCCACCAAGGATCCCAGGAGATGGTGTGGTCCCTGCCCTGGGATCAGTGTGGGGCACACCAGCGCCTGAGCAAATAGGCCTGCCCTGCCCGCAGAGCTGGACGCTGAGCCAAGTGCAAGCCCTTATCGCACTTTATCTCATGGCTCGCACACCCAGGCCTCACTTTACCCCACACCCTGCGGTGTCGAGCTGGGTGGGTGGGAACTCCCTCTGTGTGCAGCAAACAGGCCGGCCTGGGTCACGCTCATCCCTCAGATCGGGGGCCTCTCGGAGCTTCCCCTCGGACAGACTTTTACTTTCCTCCTTCTCTCTGAGCAGAAGGGGATGTTTTGTTCCGGGGCCCTTCCACCACGTCCTCCTTCGGGCTTCCCCCCTCACGGCCGGCCCACGACCAGGCCCCACTGACACCCGCGAGGCCCCCCGTCCAGCCCGGCCCGGCCGACCCTCAGGGCGCAGCTGGTTTCCCGCCCGACGCCCACCGCGACGGCCCCCAGCGCCCACATTCTTGCCCAGGTTCTTGGCCTTCACTGCTATTTTCTGAGCTCGGCTCACACCCATTTGACATTTGTCGTGGCAGCCCCACGCCAGGTGCTTGGCCGTGGGCCTGAACATGCCGGGGGCCCCGGGCAGCGGCACCTGTCGGGAGCCCACTCGGGGCGCAGCAGGTTAACCGTCATGGCCAGGAAGCTTCCAGTTCCAGAGAAGCCGTGCTGGTTACGCAGTTGTTTCTGGAAGGGAAAGGAATTCTCCTCGAACTACAGCCAAGTGGAGGCAGCCCCTTCCCGGGGCAGCGGGGGGCCCTTCCCTTCTGTCGTCTCCCAGAGGCCACAGCCTTCCAGAACATACTCGACCTCGCCTTTCCGTGGCCTCTCGCACGGCTGTCCAGATGCCAACAGTTGGGCCCCCCCAGGTGACCACGCGTTCCGCCCATGGGAGGCCGGCCTGTGGCGCCAGGAGGGGCGGCGGCCCGAGGAGTCCTGCCGTCGGAGGCCCCCGGGGATGATACCCGCCGTGGAAGACACATGAACGCACAGAGACAGGGAATCCCGGTGAACAGCTTCATTCTGTGTCGTCACGGAGGACAGTCAGGCCTGGGTGAGTGCTGCCCTCCTAGAAGGGGGTGGGAGACAACTGACCGTCTGACGACGAGAAACCCCCAAGCGAAGGAACAAGTGTTCTCATGATCCTGTTAGATGACTCGGAAATAGGAGCAGTTATCCCAGGTCCGCCGTTCCCACTGAAGCGACTCAGAGGAAGTGGTGTCAAAACACTGTCACGGGAGGGCTGGTCCTTACCCCAGAGCCTGGAGGCTGGGGAGGCCTGACCTCCACCCCAGAGGCTGCGAATCTCATGATCCCAGAGGGGGCGACCGCAGGGCAGCAGCAGAGGGGCCACCTCCTGCCCGGCCTGGAGGCCCCCGGGCCCCCGCACCAAGCGGCCTCCACGGTTTCCTGGAGAAGAAGGAGCCAAAGTAAAGGGCTGGGCCCAAGGCCACTGGGCCGTGAAACAGGATTCATGAATCACAAATTTCCGGCAGGTGACCTACCTGGGCTGGTCTCCTGTCCTCCACCACAGGCAGAGAACATCCACACGCACGCGTCATCGTTCTACTTGGCGATGGTGGATGTTCCGAGGCGCCCCGGGGAACTCTGAGCTTTCCTGTGTATTCAGTTATGTGCCCTTCTTCTACCCACGTGCCAGCCTCCAGTCCCTGGAAAAGCTTAATAACACTTACCCACTGGGGCTTGTTCTGGAATCTACGTTGTCTTCTGAGGTCCCCCTGGCTTTAAATAAAGGTCCAACTCCCCTCATCCTGGCCAGGAAAGTTTCTCCTTTGCTGAGCAGCAGTGGATCTCCAGGCCTCCAATCTTTTCTTCATTTTCTCATATTGAAAAGTAATCAATTAGGGATCCCTGGGTGTCTCAGTGGTTAAGCGCCTGCCTTTGGCCCAGGGCGTGATCCTGGAGACCCAGGATCGGATCCCACGTCGGGCTCCCTGCATGGAGCCTGCTTCTCCCTCTGCCTGCGTCTCTGCCTCTCTCTCTCTCATGAATAAATAAATAAAATCTTTAAAAAAAAAAGAAAAGTAATCAATTAAAAACAATGAGTCCCACTCCCGGTAACGCAATACCCCAGTTATGCACAAATGCCACAGAGGACTCAAAGTTGCCAACAACCAGTGCTCATATTGCAAGATCTTACCATCTCTATGAGAGACGGGGTTGGCTTCGCCGAGTCACACGGGGCTCACACTAAGAGCTCCACACTTCAGTTTAACTTTGCAGTTGCCATCTTGAATTTTTTAAAACAGATTTTGTTTATTTATTTTACAGAAAGAGACAGAGAGAGAGAGAGAGTGCATAAGCAGAGCAAGTGGCAGGTACAGAGAGAGGGAGAAGCAGGCTCCTTGCTGAGCAAGGAGCTTGATGCAGGGCTCCATCCCAGGACTCTGGGTCATGACCTGAGCCAAAAGCAGACACTTAACCAACTGAGCCACCGGGAGCTCCACCATCTTTAAAATTTCAATAATTTTTATTTTTGGCTGTGTGTTTTGTCAGTAAATCTAGTGGGACAATGGAGGATGCACTGGGGGCCTGAAGCCTTGGCCCATGGGTGGTCCTACTTCTTGCCTCTCCTACCTCTGATTCCCACCTTCCTCTGTCAGGTAGGTATCTTTTTTTTTTTTTTTTTTCTCAAATTTCAATATCTGCCTGTCGGTTTGCTATTTCTTTTTGGTTTGTGTGGGCAAAATCTTGATACTAAAAAAAACGAGCGAAAGCCAAACATAAAAACCTTCCCTTAGCTCCATCTTCCTCATATGGAAAGCTTCTATCTCCTGTTCCCTCTATATCTCTTAAGAGAATCCTGCAGATTTTCTGATTCCATGTCCTCACCTCCCAGTCAAGCTACATCCCTGCAATCTGGCCTCAGGTCCAAAGGATAACTGGTGGTGCTGGGCAGGGGGCCCAGCCCTGAAATCTGGGCTGTGCTGATACCTGCTTGGGACCCATATGACTTGACCTCTTTGTACGTTTGACCCTGATAGTCTCTTCTTTTCTGAAATCCTCTTTCCCCTTAACAACTATAACACCCCTTTCTCCCATTTGTGCTTCAAGTGCTCTTTCTACTACCCACCCTGTTGCTTGCCTCTCTCCGTCCATCTGTCCCTTCGATGTTGGTGTTGGATTCTATCTTGATCTCCTTCTTTCCTCCTCCCTCGTCTTTTCCCTGGAAGCTCCTCCGTTCTGAACACGTGAGCCACCTCTACAGGACGGAAGAACAGATCAAACGCTACCAAGCCTCGGATGTTACCAAGCCTCTAACGTGTGTGTTAGAGGACTCCAAACCAAGCCATTTTCATTAGTTCCCCAACATGCTGTGCTTCTATGACTTGTATGTAGTGTAATGGCAGTTTTAACCACCAGGCAATCAAGACAGTCACCTCAGTCGTCCTCAAGCTCTGGTTCCTCACCCTTCCCCCCTTCCTTACACAACTGGTAACCATGGCCTGTGTAAATGCTACCTTTTCAGTATTTCTTTTTAAAAAATAAACTAAGCTTCCCCCATTCCATCATAAAAGTAAGTCATAGGAAATTATAGAGAATATGGAAAATCATCAAAGAAAATAATTGGCCTATCAGTGTGCTATGCCGAAATAATCACTGTTAACCTCGTCCCATATTTTCTGTTAACTTCTTCTTTGATCTGTGTATTATGTGCAAGTGTATCGTTTTGCCTTCAGATACTTGGGGATTTTCCAGTTACCTTTTTGTATTGATTTTTTTTCTTTCTTTCTTTTTTATTGGTGAAAAAATTTATATTTAGATTTATAGCCAGCTGGACCCAGTTTATGTGACCCCAATTTTGTTGGCAACATCCAAAGCATCGTAGTCAGGAGCCAGTCGGACATGGGCTTTCTTCTCTCCAGCAGGTCTCGTCAAGGTGTTGACCTTGGCCGCATCAATGTCGTAGAGGTTCTTCACAGCCTGTCTGACCTGGTGCTTGTTGGCCTTGACGTCCACAGTGAGCGCGACTGTTTTCTTCATGGCTGACTCGGGAGTCAGGGGGCACTTAAGGATGGCGTAGTGACCAAGCTTGTTTCTCCTGGGGACTCTCTTCCCAGGATATCTGGGCTGCCTTCAGAGACGCAGGGTATTGGGTAGTCAGGATGGAGGTGACTTGCAGATCTTCTTTTGGTGACCATGGACACCTTTCAGCACAGCTTTTCTGGCTTTCTTTCTTTCTTTTTCTTTTTTCTTTTTTGGCTTTCAAAGCCTTTGCTGGCTTCTGCTTTGGGAGAGGCAGGGGCTTCCCTCTTCGCCTTGGGTGCCATCTTCATGAAAGGGTGTATTGATTTCTACTTTAATTCCACTGGGGTCTGAGAACATACTTTGTATGAGTCTATTCCTTTTTGATTGTTTTTTTTTTTTTTTTTTTTTTTTTTTTTTTTTTTTTTTTTAAATTTTTATTTATTTATGATAGTCACAGAGAGAGAGAGAGAGAGGCAGAGACACAGGCAGAGGGAGAAGCAGGCTCCATGCACCGGGAGCCTGATGTGGGAATCGATCCTGGGTCTCCAGGATCGCGCCCTGGGCCAAAGGCAGGCGCCAAACCGCTGCGCCACCCAGGGATCCCTCTTTTTGATTGTTAAAGTGTGTTTTATGGCCCAGAATCTGGTCTTTTTTGGTGAATGTTTACTATGAACTTAAGAAGAATGTATACGCTGATATTGCAGAATGAAATATTCTGTGTGTCAATTAGATCCAATTGATTGATGGTCCTGTTCAGTTCATCCACATCCTTACTGATTTTATGCCTGTTTGATCTATCAATACTGAAAAAGGGGTAGTAAAGTCTAGACTAGTGGGTTTCTTTATTTCTCATTGTCTTTCTCTTAAGTTTCTGTCTCATGTATTTTGATGCTCTGTTGTTAGGTGCATGCATATCAAAGGTTATTGTATCTTCCTGAGGAATTGACTCCTTTATCATGGTGTGATACCCCTCTTTATCCCTGTTACTGTGGGGTGTTTTTTATTCTGAAGTCTGCTCTAAAATTAATATAGGTACTCCAGTTTTTTAAAATTAGCATTAGATGGTATATCTTTCTTCACTCCTTTACTTTTAACCTGTGTCTTTACATTAAAATGGCTTTTCTGTTTGTAGCATATAGTTTAGTATTATTTTTGCATTTAAAAAAATTTTAAATTCCACTGTAGTTAACATACAGTATTACAGTACTTTCAGGTATACAATATAGTGATTCAATAATTTTATACAAGTGCAAACCTTAATCCATATCATTTCTCCCCCATCCCCCCACCTCCCCTCTGATAACCATCAGTTTGTTTTCTATAGTTAAAAGTCTGTTTCTTGGTTTGTTTTTCTGTCTCTTTTTCCCCTTTGATCATTTGTTTTGTTTCTTAAGTTCTACATGTGAGTGAACTCATATGGTATTTGTTTTTCTCTGACTGACTTATTTTGCTTAGCATGATACTCTCTAGGTCCATCCTGCAAATGGCAAGATTTCATTCCTTTTTAGGGCTAAATTTTATATATATGTCAGTTGGGTCTTATTTTTTGATCCACTCAGACAATCTTTGCTTTCTACTTGGTGTATTTAGATCATTCACATTTAAGTGATCATTGATATAGTTGGACTGTTCTCTACCATTTCTTACTACTAGTCAATTAAGATAGGTTGGTTTGTAACTGTTTTGCTTTTGTGGCACTTGGCTTTTGTTTTGTCTTTTTTGCCTTCTTTTAAGATTTCATTTATTTATTCATGAGACACAGAGAGAGGCAGAGACACCGGCAGAGGGAGAAGCAGGCTCCCTGTGGAGAACCCGATGTGGGACTCCATCCCGGGACTCCGAGATCACGCCCTGAACCAAAGGCAGATGCTCAACTGCTGAGGCACCCAGGTGCCCCTCACCTTCTGTTTTTTTTTTTTAACACTGTTTTCTTTCACAGACTTTTTTAAAGAGAAGTTTTAAGTTCACAGAAAAATTGATCAGAATTTATATATATATAGATAGATTTTAAAAAAAAGATTTTATTTATTTATTCATGAGAGACACACACACAGAGAGAGAGATAGGTAGAGACATAGACAGAGGGAGAAGCAGGCTCCATGCAGGGAGCCGGACGTGAGACTCGATACCGGGTCTCCAGGATCACGCCCTGGGCTGAAGGCGGCACTAAACTGCTGAGCCACCTGGGCTGCCCTTATATAGATATTATACATTTTATATTTATTTATTACATATTCTATATATTTATATATTATATATTTATATATATCCTATATACCCCCTGCTCCCACAAATGCACAGACTTTCCCATCGTCAATAAACAACAGCAGGGGGGTACGTGTGTTACAATTGGTGAACCTACACTGACACCTCGTTATCACCCAAAGTCCAGAGTTTACTCGGTGTTATAGCTTCTATGAGGTTGGGTCTGTGGTTTGATGTCAGAGGTTAATTTTGGAAAGCACTTGGTCATTATTACATCAAATATTATATCAAATATCTTCTACTCCTTTTTCTCTTTCTGCAATTCCAATTATGCCTATTTTACACTTTTGAAAATGAATATAAAAATAAAAAAACATATCGAAAGAACTCAAACGTGGACATGCTGTATCAGGATTCGAGGCAAATAAACCTTCTGCATGACTTTTTATGCTAATCTGGCTAGAGTTGGCATCATTTGCTATTTGGAGTTTGTTCTTGTAAAAAGCTTCAGATTTCTCTAGTCCCATTGCTTTTGTCCCCCTGCTGCCTTTTTGTTTCTCTAAAATCTCAAAATTTTACGCTTTTGAAAATGTCCCACAGCCCTTGGATATTCTCCGCCACCTTTTCTTTTCATTCTTTTTTTCTCTTCATGTTTCGATTTGGAAAGTTCTCCTTGATATACTGTCAAGGTCACTGAGTTTTTCCTCTACTGTGTTCAGTATGTTGACTGGACACATCAGAGGTATTCTTAATTTCTGTTACAGTGTTTTTGATTTCTGGCATTCTTTTTTGATTCTTTCTTAGAGTTTCTACCTCTCTGCTTGTATTTTCCATCATGCTGTCTACTTTTTTTCAAGATAGCTTTGAACACAGCAATCATACATCTTGTGAATTCCCTGTCGGATAATTGCAAAATCTGTGTCATATCTAAGTCTGGCTCTAAGGCTGGCTTTGTTTCTCTGGATTGTGTGTTTTTGTTTGGTTTGGTTGGTTTCCTTTGTCTTGTTCTTGCCTTTTAGTATGCCTTGTAGTTTTTCAACGTTTTATATTCAATATATTGAATGACATTGATTTGCAAATGTTAAATGAATCTTGACTTCACAGGAAAAAATCCTCTCAGTTATGATGTATTATTATTTTTATATATTACTATATTCAATATGCTGATGTTTTTTGGAGTTTTTTTCATCTATGTTCATAAGGGATTTGGGTCTGTAGCTTATTTTTTCATATTATCTTTGTCTATTTTTGGTATCAGGTTAAGTCTGGCCTTATGGGATGAGTTTGAAAGTGTCTCTCTTTTCTTATTCTCTGGTAGAATTTGTGTAGAATTGATATTATTTCTTCCTTAAAAGGCAGAATTTGCCTGTGTGACGCTATCAGGTCCTGGAATTTTCTTTGTGGGAAAGTTTTTAACTACAAATTCAGTTTCTTTGATTGATATAGGTCCACTCAAGATATTTATTTCTTCTTAAGTAAATGTTGATAGTTTGTGGTTTCAAGAATTTTGTCTATTTCATTTAGATTGTTGAAGTCTGGGATATTAAGTTGTTTGGAATATTTCCTTACTAGCCTTTTAATGGGCCAAAATCAACGATGATATATTGATGTTCCCTTTTTATCAGTGGTATTAATAATTCATGCCTTTTTTTCCTTGAACAGTCTGAATAGAAATTTATCAATCGATTGATTATTTAAATAATTCATTGGTATTTTTCATTATGTTTCCTTTATTTTCTATTTTCAATTTCATGTACTTCTGCTTTTATCTCTATTATTTCTTGTTCTAGGTTTAATTTGATATTTAATTTCAGGTTTCTTAAGGTGCATACTTCAATCACTTATTTGAGGCCCTTGTACATTTCTTTCTTTCTTTCTCTCCTTCTCTTTCTTTCTTTCTTTCTTTCTTTCTTTCTTTCTTTCTTTCTTTTCTTTCCTTTGTTTTTTTCTAGTATGAGTATTCAATGTTACAATTTTCTCTTTAAGCTGCATCCCACATATTCTGATGTGTTGCATTTTCACTTCCTTAAGTTCAAAATATTTTCTAATTTCCTTGTGACCGACTACCTCTTTCACCCACGATTTATTTAGAAATGGTTTCTTAAAAACGTTCAGATAATTAGGGATTTTCCGGCTCTCTTAGTCCCATTTATATTTAATTGAATAAAGCTGCTTGAATTTCCAATTCTTTAAGAATTTACAAGTTTGAACATCTTTTACTTATAATAAATCATGTTAATAACATTAGGTAAATTTTATTGCAAGCTTACTCTGTGCCAGTGACTATTGTGTATATGAGCTCATCCATGTTCACAAGGATGCTTTGAGGAGGCACTTTGTCCTCCTGTCTTTCCTCATGAGGATTTTGAAGCCCACGGTGAGAAATTAGAGAGCTCAGCATTTGAATCCAGGCAGGATGTGTTCAGAGCTTCAACTCTGCACCATCTCCTCTTTGTGCCCATTCTTCCTGTAATGAGGTTCTTTGCCCACATATCATATGTGTTCAATATTCTCCTGCAAATTTGTAAAAACTTTTTGTAAGTTGAAAATATTAATTTTTGGAGATTTTAGATAAACACTTATCTGTTTATTAATAATAAAAATAAGAAAGTTTATTCATTTCCCCCCAAAACAAGAAAATATCCCTCTTTGTCTTTCATATGTGTTAAAAGTATTTTTCCTGAGTTTTAAATGTGCCTTTACTCTTTTTTAACAACTAATGATCCTATTTTAAGTGGTTCTGGGATAAGGCTATAGTTATTTGGGCAAGTTAACGTAGATCCTACCATAAGAATAAGTAATTCTAAATTAATTTTCAAAATACATGTAAACATTTTATATGATGTAAAAGAAGCCAAAAAAAAAAAAAAGGAAAAAACTAGAAGGAAATAAGGTAAACATTGATCCAAATTTTGCAATGCAAAAAGATTTTTCTAAAGCCTCAAAGTATTGGAATAAATCACAAGAAAAAAGAAAAGTACGAGCTTTATTGAATAATATATAAAGGATCATTAGTTTCTCACCATGGGCTTCAAAAGATAAGATCATAATAAAGAAGGTGTGAGTTAAAATGTGTTTCAACTTACATAATGAAAAGGTAACTAACCAAATAAGTAGTCGGAAATGAATTTACTATTTGGTTTGCACAACAAAATAGCAAGAAGAAGACATTAACTAAGGATTTTTAAAAAAATTTACACTCAATGTGTATGTATATATATATGTATATTATAGAGGATTATCCTCCCACATTATAGAGGATAACTATCATGATGGTAATGCGAGAGCTAAGCATCATTAAGGTATTGGCAAAATCCTTGTTCTATGTTCTTCTGTTCCCACTGCTGCAACATACATAATAAATGGTACTATTGGAATGGCAAAAAAAGAAAAATTACACTCAATTAATTAACATATATCATTAGTCTCAGAGGTACACTAAGGATGTATTTGAGATATAAATAAAGGTATTATATTCATAAAAAGAAACAAGAAATTATGAGACAAAATAGGCAGAAACATAAGAGCACATTGCTGAGGAGAAGAACAAGTCAGGAACGTGGTAACCGTGCTGATAGCAGGTTTCACCTCGGCAACAGCGGATGCCGGAAGGCAGTGGGAGAGCATCTTTAAAGTGCGAGACGGGAAAATGCCTGTCGGTCTATAACTCTTATTCCAAAGTGAGAACAAAATAAAGATGTTTCCAAACACGAGAAGAAATTAATACCCTTGGCTCCCAATAAAAGATCTATAAAAGATATACGTAAGCCGAAAGAAAATAAAGTTCTTGGGATATATAAAAAAGAATTAGCCCCCAAATTGATGAAATATTTCAACAAATTTTATTCTCTGTTGATGGTAAATCTAAGTATTTTGATAACAATTTTTTAAAAGTGAAAGTACAACACTGAGCAAATATAACAATACGGGGTGGAAAAGATGCTCAGCAATGAGTCTAAGGTGACTGCGTCCCTTGTCTCCATTGAGATAAAAACACAGGACGTCTTTTGGATTTGTGGGCAACGTGAATAATTAAGGATGCCAGCTAAAATCTCAAAGTTAGGATCAAACAATAAAAAAGTCCAAATCTTCTGGGAACAGAAGGGAAAAAAAGAGAACATAAAATTTTTATCAGTACAAGGAGGGCAGACGATAGGAGGAAACGCAAAGGGTGGAATAGCTCTGTCCGCCCTCATGTCTGTAGGTCTGGGAGCTGGCTTACGTTTTGGGGTGAGGAGCCAAATTTGGGACAATATTTGCAGACGTGCAAATATTCTCCCAAAACTGTGATTCTTCCTGTTGCCACTATCTCAAGAAGGTGTAACGAAGCAGCGTGCTTTCATCCACCCCAGGTGACCAGCCAGGGTAGCGGAATTCCAGTAAGTTAGGTCACCCCCAAATTGCCCAATGTCTGCTTTTCAAAAGCCCCATTTTTTAAAGCTGCTAGTTAGGACGTCACTCCAGCTCTAGAACAAGGACATCGCTTATGTTACTTCTCTGCTTACTATAGCGATCCCCAATAGTTAACAATTTTGCCATTGACAGGTTCTGTTTATTTTTCTATTTCCCCGGCTCCTGAACTCATGATCCCACTAGCCAAACATTTTTGAATGTGGTATTATAAAAATGGCACAAATTCAACTTTATTCCATTTTTTTTTAATCTGAGAAACTTCCAGTGCACTTTAGGATAAGTAGAGATACATAACTCACAGTTTTTACAGAGTTTGGGGCAACGTTTAATGTGAATGTTTGGTTAACCCCAGTCATTGGGCAGAGTGCTCTCTGGGCCTTGTTCCTCATGAATCTCTGGAAATTGGAAGCAACGTTAATAGGGAAACGGAAGAAAGTCATAGGGGGCCCCCAGCCACTGAGTTCACCTCTAGTCTTACTTCCGTTCTTTGGGCAGAAGAATTCAAAATGCAGGGCAGACATGGAAAGACACTAAAGCCCCAACGTAGGGCTTAAGGGAGGGCTTTACCGTAGGGGGCAGAGAGTAAGACCATGTCCTTGTATTTCTATAAGATGTTGGTGTTGAACAAGCATCTTGTTATTTATTTATGTATTTATTTATGATTTTATTTACTTATTCATGAGAGACAGAGAGAGAGAGGCAGAGATACAGGCAGAGGGAGAAGCAGGCTCCGTGCAGGGAGCCCGACGCGGGACTCGATCCTGGGACCCCGGGGTAACACCCTGGGCCAAAGGCAGACGCTGAACCTCTGAGCCACCCAGGCATCCCCTTGCAATATTTTTAAAGGGTGGAAATTGAGATCTTGACTGCAACATAATGCAGATAAGGAGTATTTGCTGAGTGACCAAGTGGTAAATTTTTATCACTGACGAATGAACTTTACTGATACCAGGTTATGTCACTGGGTCTCAATCCTGATAAAGGAGTTTGCTCGGGTTTGTCAGAGATATGGACATAGCCTTTCCCAGAGTAATTATTCTGGAAAGAGATTTCCACACCTTAAAGCTAATATAAAGGGTAGAAGTTGCACTGGCAGCCTCACTTGCTCTGGCTCCTTCTTCCCATCAGGCAAAATGAAAATCCTCGTGAGTATTTGCTTATGCTTCTTTATAGTTTTGTGGTGGCTCTTGCAGGGAACATGTGAATCCAATATGCCTTGGATTTCAGAAGTCTTAGGTGAACACTGTGCATGCTTCTAAGCTTCTGTGATTGAATTACATCATGTTTTTGGCAGGGATAGTGTTAAATATTAAGTCGGATATTTATTTGTCTGCTGTCTATTTTCCGAGATGTTTACTAAAAAAGATGCAAAGAAAACATTTTGGAAATATCTAGAGGATTTTAATTTTGGAGAATTTTTAATAATTCCTTCTTATGAGCTTGGGAAGGAATGTAGGTGTTTTAGGGCAATAGCATCTACTACTTAAAAGAGAAGGTATAATTTTTTGGAAAAGACAATAGCAGCAGTCATTTGCTAAGTGTGTATTAGATTCTAGGCTAAACGTACATACTTTGATTCTTTACTTCAACAGCTCTGTGAGCTGAGTAGTGTTACCCCGTTCTACAGATGAGGAGACTGAGGCACAGAGGAATGTGATTTTCCCATTCCGGTAAATATGAGGTTTAGACCTGAAAGTACCCGTCCCCATCCCGCCGGCGGGAGCGATCACGGCGTAGTGTTTCTGCCGTGTCTTCCCTCCTCCTGCCGACCCCAGCCCCGATCCCAGGCTCCCACGGCTTCACTCTGCAGTGCTCCATGAACAGAGGTTTGTGTTTTGACCCAGAATGGAACTCCTTCCACCAGTTATCTATCCCTTATTCTCATGGAGTTGTTGAGGGAGAAAGCAAAATGAGGAGTTCCTCCCCACCAGGTGTTCAAGATTGTTGGCTTAAAGAGTTCCAGCTCCAAGGCGTCTCTTGATTTTCCACGAGGAGGTCTGTGACTGAAACATAGACCCGTCACCGTGGTGCATGAATCAAGGTGTCGGGTGGGTGGCTACTTGGGGACCGGGGACACTTCCTGAGCTCGCTCTAATTACATCACTCTGGTGGCGAGTCGTCCACTCATCTGTTCAAACCTCTGTATTAGACCCGTTAAATAGAATACAGAGGATTGCCAGGAGTTACAGGAGCTGGCCCTGAGTCAGGGAAGGAGTGGGGCTGTGCAGGTAGCCAGGTCAGGTATCTACATACAGGTCTTGGTCAGACACCCCACCCCCAGGCCTCAGAAGACAAATGTTCTTGGTGTTTGTCAGGAAAATAGAAAAATCCTCCTGATAGGTCTTAAAAATATCTGCCTTCCTGCAGATCCCCTCCGTGAGCGGTTTGCAATGACAGCGCCGTACATTGTGGTGTTGGGAACAGAGAACACAAAACTGGGATCCACAGGTTGGAGAAGACTCTAAACTGCAGCAAAATGTCAGAACTGTATCAATGTCGGCCTCAAAGCCCATTAGCCTAACATTTGTCTGACGGCCTCACTAAGGATCCCGTCCTTGGTGTCAGCCTCAAACGTTAGCCATGCCTCCAAGTTTCCTGTTTTCATAATTTCCCTTGGGAATCCATGGTAGCTCTATCATCCACAAACCCACTGTAAATCTGTTTTACCCCCTCAGTCTCAAGGAATTAAATATATATATTTTTTAACCATAAAATACAACTTCACTCCCGTAATCCAAATCCACTATGTGTCACACCAGGGTGTTCCTTCTTATCACTGTTCACCTGCTCCAACTTGTTTCTGGCATGAGAACGTGTGCTACCTAGAAGATTAGGATGTTGGGAAGGGTTGGGAATTGGGCATAAAGATAGAAGAATGACAAATAGCACGAAGTCAATAAATACCTGCCAAATGAGGGAATGTGTGTTTCACATCTTGGAAATGGACTGTTGGCTGCCCATGACCACACACCTGTGTCTCAGGGCGTATATTTTCTGAGACTTGTGCTGGTCTTGTCCAGTGTCCCCGTAGGTCCCTACCCTCAGTGACTGCCCTATAGAGAGTGGATGCAACTGGTCTGTCTTTCAGGTGGTATTTCTGGTGCTGGCCATCTTTGGGACACAATCCCATGGATACGAGGTAAGTCGGTTCACTATGGATTTTATATCTTGGAGTAATTGGGAGGGGGCAAGGAAGAGACAAGATAATCTATCTGAAGGACCGTAGAGAGCGCATATGCCCTATTTGGGATGGAATCCCAGAAATAACCAAAAATGGAAATGAAACGATTGGTTATTTCTTTTCAACTGCAATGACTTAAAAAAAAAATGCAACCCATTGCTTTAAAATGTGGTCCATCTCATTTCTCGTGTGATGTCACTGCTTCTCCCATTTCTCATATGAAGAAGAGCTTCGCATTCCTACTTTAGCATGTGTCTTTGGTCTAGGATGCCAGTGAGGAGGTTTCAGGCTTCAGTCTCTTGTTCATAGCAAGTGGAAGGCTTTATTTTGTCAAGAGGGTTGCCTTTCCAGTGCCCATGATTTATGGACAAACCATTATGTCTTTGATGTTAATCTAGGTTTATAACATCATCAGCCCAAACAACAATGGTGGCAATCTTCAGGAGACGGTGTCCATTGACAATCAAAAAAACATCGCCATCGTTAACGTCCACGCAGGATCATGCTCCTCTACCACAATTTTTGACTATAAACATGTAAGCAGCAAGGGAAATTGCACATTCTTCAAGACTGGATTTCTAAAGGGTGGAGGGGTGGCCACTTACTACCCAAGAACTATCGTTGCGATTCTTTTACAATTTTCCTTGCTTTTGCTTTTCCCTTTTCAAAAAGATTTTATTTAATTATTTTATTGAGAGAGAGAGAGAGAGAGAGAGAGCGAGAGCAAGAGCGAGAGCATGCACCAGAGGAGGGGAAGGGCCATCGGGAGAGGGAGAGAGAGAACCTGAAGCAGACTCTGAGCTCAGAGTCGGGCTGGGGGCTCGATCTCATGACCCTGAGATTGTGACCTGAGCTGAAACCAAGGGTCGGACACTTAAGAACACCCAGGTGCCCCTCCCAAAAAACCATTTCTAAGCAAAAAAAAAGTATGACAGGAAAGATACGCATTTGCTTCACCTTTTCAGGTGGCAATTGGAAGCATCCTGATACTGTTTCCCTACAGGCTCAGAAAGCGTCTAGAAGGGTGGGCCAAAACCCAGAGTGCAGCCTGGCACACAGGCTCTCAAAAATATTCACTGAAGGAACAAATGAATGAATTAGGGCTTCTAATATGAAAACCTGTGCCAAAAAAAGAACGATTTCAGAATAAGCAATCACAGAATAGCAGAAATCCACAACATCTATGCACATTTAACCATGTAAGTCGGATGACAGTAAATCATACTTCTGGAAGAAGGAGCATATGTTAACCAAAAACTCCAAACTATTTCCAAGTTTCAGTTACTAGTATTAATAGTAAGTCTTAGAAAATTGCTCAGAGAAGTTATTTGGTCCTTTATCCATTTATTTGTTTGTTTTCCACTTGTTCCACCTGGTAAGGAGCTTGTTCCTACCGTGGGGCAGAGCTAGGCACTGTGGCTCTAAGGAGGTTGTAGTTCATCTCACCGGACATTTGAACACACTTTTTGTGTCCTTTTCTTGTAGGAATCTCCTCACATGCCTCCTCCCCATCGCCATTAGGAGTTCTAGGGTGCATGTGAGAGCATGCACTCTTTGAAAGATACCATTTTGTTTTATTTTATTATTTTATTTTATGTATTTTTTGAAAGATACCATTTTAAAGAAAGGTCTACTTAAATTGTTTTTTAAGGCAGATTTCAGGGAAATCAGCAGTGTCTCAAAAAAAAAAAAAAAAAAAAAGAAGAAAATCCCAGAGTGGTGAGGACTTGGTTTAGCCCCTTCCACAACCATCGGGCTTTGCCTTAGTCTATTTTTGAATTTTAGGAACTGGCAATTTGTGAGAATTGAAAAATAGGAACTAGAAGACCGTTTGTATGACACACAGCCTCACGGACTGTATAATAATTTGGAAATCCATGGAGAAAACCCCATTTGGGATGAAGGTTAGGTGGCCTCCGCTCCCACCTGGCTCCATGGGCCTCACCCGCCTCCAGGCCGGGCCCGACCCACCAGCCCGGGTCTCAGGTGGAGACAGGCTGGAGAGAAGCCAGTCGTCAAGGAGGGGAGGACAGATGAAAGGGGGGGGGTGTTGGCAGCGGGGGCCGCGCCGTGCGCAGGAGTGTAGGGGTCCCTGCAACGGTGAAAACCTTCGCCATCTGCGTTTCCCAGTAGAGACGCTACCTGCCGCGTGTGGCTGCTGAGCGCGGACTGGGACAGGCCATTTAAAGATTTTCAATGTTGCTTAATTTGAATTTAAATCTAGATAGCACCTGTGGCTAGGAAGGAGCTTGGTGGAACGCACAGTTCTAAAGGGGACTGCATCCGTCCCAAGTTGAGGGAAAGGCAGAGAGAGAGAGAGGGAGCTGCTGCTTCCTGACTGTCCAGAGCCCGCAGACTACAGGCCCGGGGTGCAAACCGGGAGACCTGGGACACAGGGCACGGCTCTGTCCCGCCTCAGAGGGAGCGACAGCTAGTGAAGAAGTTAAACTATCAGGCAAAAGAAGGTGAATGCATGGAATGGGTTTGGGGGTGGCCCTCCCTGCGCCGTCTCAGGGCTTTCCTCCAGCCCCAAGGGTCCAGCCCACCTACCCCCCGCAGCCCAGAAGCCAGGGGACCAGGAGGGCCAGTAACCGTGTTCTCGCTGCCTCAGGGCTACATCGCCTCCAGGGTGCTGTCCCGAAGAGCCTGCTACATCCTGAAGATGAACCATAAGGCCATCCCCTCCCTGGACCAGCTAAAACGGTACACCTATGAGAAACAGGTAATTTTGCTGAACCCCTACTTATTCCCTGTTCTTTTAAGATTTTATTTATTTATTTATTTATTTATTTAGTTAGTTAGTTAGTTAGTTAGTTATGAGAGACGCAGAGAGAGAGGCAGAGACCCAGGCGGAGGGAGGAGCAGGTCCCTGCAGGGGGCCCAACGCGGGACTCGATCCCGGGACCCCAGGGTCACGCCCTGGGCCCAAGGCAGATGCTCCACCGCTGAGCCCTGGGCGCCCCCTTATTCCCTGTTCTTCATCCGGGGAGAACTGGCGCCTCCAGAGGAGTGACGAGGCTCAAGGGGAAGGTCATAGTGTTAGACCTTCCCGTGGACGCGTCGTCTCCACCTGTCAGTGCTTCCTCGTTCACGGCTTGGGGGACCCGAGCGCATCTCTCAGCTCGATCGCTACCGCGCAGGCCCCGATGCCGCGGCTTGTTACCTGTTCCGCTGTTTCTGTGGCGCAGGCTGGACGCCAGGGCTTGAGACGTGGTGCGGGCGGAAACACGAGGGCACGAGGGAAGTTGCACAGGAGCCAAGGGGCCACCCGGGAGAGCACGAGCACAGCTTCCTTCTCCCTCCCCCTGTGTCCTGCCATCTGTGCCTCCTTTGCCCGGGGGTTCACCCTCCCTAGGTTTCAGGGCCCCCACGGTGAAGCCACCGCGTCCTACTGAGGCTCCTCTGCAGACTGAGTGCTCAGAGGACAGGGTGTCCTGGGGCTCCTGGCTGCCTCTGCTTAGTAGCACGAAAAGTCGGCGTAGAATACGGAACACCGGGTGGCGTCCACCTATTTTATCCTCCCCCCCACCCCCCCACTGCTCTAGGCCATGCAAAGCATCTTCTCCGATAAGTACCTCTGGGTCAAGTACAACCCGCTGCAGTCCCTGATCATGCACATAGACTGGTTCCTGTTCGGCTCGCCCATCAGGGAGCTGTGCAGTCACGTCCCCCTGTACAAGGGGGAGGTGTTCGAGAAGCCACGTGAGTACCAGCCAGCTATCCCTTCGTCACGGATGTCGTGAAGGCTCCCCCGTGGGTGAGCAGGGGTGGACGTGGAGCTCGGCTCCTGGCAGTTGGCGTCAGGAACTGAACGCCAGCGTCTGTGCAAATTGTGCCACACGTTAGGGAGACACAGAAGTGAGTAAGACTCTGCCACCAACGGACTCAGAGTCTGGCTGGGAAAGTGGATGGGTTCACCCAGAGGAGGAATCTTTGGGATGTCCCAGGTGCTGAGGAAGGACCGTCGGGTTCCCTAATGTGCGGCGCGCTGAGCGGAGTCGGTAACACAGTTCTGCAGGCTTGGAAGGCCTGAGATCTTCAGATCTACTCAGTCCTTCACACATACACATGCACACGAGTTGCCCACGTTAACTCTGTGAGGCGAGGGTTGTGTTCTCTTGATCTCGGTCACCGTCCTACGATGCGTATGTGTAGCGAAGCATCACAGTGCACCCTTGAAATACACACAGGTCCATTTGTCAATTATTCTTCAAAAAAGCGAATCTAGGATAGAACGAGGCTAAGAAAGAGCGAGCCACGTGCCCCGATTGGCGGGGAGTAGACCCTTGAGTCACCCAGGGGACGGCCGTCGCCGCAGCCATTACTGGCATCTGTATACAAAGTCTCCAAGCATGCGACAGTGGCCAGAGGGAAAGAGGGGCCAGGCCGCGGATGGTGAATGGAACAAGGTAAATTCCCCAGCCTAGTGGAAGGCAAGATAAAAAAGAAAATAATTAGCATTTATCACGTGTTTTACGGTCTACAAAAAAACTTTTTAAGACATCTTTCTTTTAGTAGCGTCATTAGTACTTATACAAGTAAAAGTGACCCGCGGGTCCCAGTGCAGAGTGTCAGAGCATCCATCGAACAGAGCCAGACAGCGCTTCTAGGAGTTGTCAGTCTTTTTTTATTATTATTATTATTTTATTTATTTCAGAGAGAGTGCGAGCGCATGCAAGAGAGAGAGAGAGAAAGAGTACACGAGTGGGGGCGAGGGGCAAAGAGAGGGGGCGAAGAAGATTCCTCCGCTGAGCGGGGAGCCCGAGGGTGGGGGGCCCTGGATCACGGCCTGAGCTGAAGGCCCCTGCTTCACCGGCTGAGCACCAGGCGCCCCAGGGCTTGTCAGTGTTGGGGAAGCTGAGGCGCTCTCCCCTTTGCAGCACGCGGAGAGCCAAGGACTTGGGGGACCTGGAACTACACGTACGACCCCTGGTCAAGGCAGTAACCAGAAGGCATCGGTTTGCTGCTTTCTAACGCTGTGTTTCTCAAGGCTCCTTTTTTGCAATTTTGTCCCTTTTTCAGACACTGTCGGTACTGGCGTCTGTTCAAAAGTCGGATTCCTGGGCATCTTTGGACTCTCCATCTGCGCAGACGTGGATGCGTAGGCATCGGCCCCCTGGCGTTGCCTTTTCCCAGACCCCTCCCCTTGGTTTCCACTCAGCAGCCACGTTAAGTTCTTTCCCAATGCCCCAACTAATGTTGAGACCCGGTGGTGAATCATAAATCCTATATCGACAGATGTCTGGGTGTTTCCTTTTTTTCAAACAGCAAAGGGAAACCAAACAGTGTTGACGTCAACACGTAGAGGGAAAGAATCTGCCAGGATTTCAGGCCCAGAGCGTAGAGTGTGAAGCCTCCCAGATAACAAATCTGAGTCATTACATGGTGGTCAGCTGGGTCCAAGTGTCCGTCTTGCCTCCACCAGACCAGAGGCCCATCTGTCCACCAAGAGCGGGGAGCTTCAGGGTACTCTTACCCTGAGGAGTACTGAGAAATGTCTAGAATTGTTGAATCATTATATTGTACCCCTGAAGCTAATATAACACTGTATGTTAATTAGACTTGAATAAGATTATAGCAAAATAAAACTTTAATTGAAAATAAAACAAGGGGATCCTTGGCTCAGCGGTTTGGCACCTGCCTTTGGCCCAAGGGCATGATCCTGGAGTCCCGCATGAGGCTCCCTGCATGGAGCCTGCTTCTCCCTCTGCCTGTGTCTCTGCCCCTCTCTCTCTCTCTCTATATATATATATGTCTATCATGAATAAATAAGTAAAATCTAAAAAAATAAAAAATAAATAAATAAAACAAAAAACAACCACGTGTGCCCTCCGGGTGGAGCAAGTGCTGGGGGGCGCGGTGGGCAGTGGCACCCCCCCTGCTCCGGGGGGCGGGGTTGGGTGGTTCTCTTAGCAAACAGCTCAACCAGCTCAGGTGAAGGAAACTGTCCCCTCGGACAAGGCCCCCAGCTTGGACGGGCCGTCACATGCATTTTAGAAAATGCCTTTTCGCTCATCAAAGCACTAGTCTCAACCTCCCTAAATACGATTATAACGTATTTTATCTTGGAGTGAGGATAGAGGTGGTTGGGAGCGCCAAATCAATATATAGGCGGAAAAAAGTTTTCCAACATTCCAAATAAATTGTGTAACGTGGACACATTCCCAGGTTGTACAGCTGGGCGGTGGGCTGGTCGGAACACGGGGGAATTGCTTAAACAAGAATTTCTGTTATCAACTGCTCTTCCTCCTAACATAATAACCACCGCCAAGTATATTTGAGACACTCGGCCACGTGCTCAGCGCTGGGACAGTTAGGCCGGCAAGACTCCCATTGTCAGGGAAATGGTTTTCTTGTTGGGGAAGGGACACATTTACGTGAAAACGTTCGCCAGCAATGGTAAAGAAGGTACAACAGGCCAAACGGGTGGTAGAGGCTCCTCGCCGGGACCTTGGTATTGGCGGGTGATGGAATCCACGTCAAGTTAACCGAGGCAAGGGGGGTGGGATTTGTTGTGTCACCTTGCTGAAGAAAGATAGAGATTTTGCGGTCTCAGGTGGCGAGACCCGGGGTGTGTGAGGGGGCCCAGACTTGACTCCCGCTCTCCATTCTCCTTCTCTCTGAGCATCAGCCTCAGAGGCTTATGCCAACCTTCTCCAGGAGGATAGAAACCCCCGCCACCCTATGGTCCCCATGTTCCCAGCGTTGTCCTCAGAGAGGGAGGTCCTCCTCTCCATTCCAGTCTCAATTTGTTTTAATTTAAAAAATCTTTGGGGAGGAGCCAGACTGAGTCACCTGGGGCACGTGCTTACTCCCGGGGCCAAGACTGATGGGGACGTGGTGGGTGGAGGCTGTGTTGCGATTAGCAACCTCCCTTGGGATTTACTGCTTAGAGCTGGGTTATCCTCATTAATTTTTACGTCAGTCTCATTTTTAAAGCAGAACTTCGGGATCCCTGGGTGGCGCAGCACTTTGGCGCCTGCCTTTGGCCCAGGGCGCGATCCTGGAGACCCGGGATCGAATCCCACGTCGGGCTCCCAGTGCATGGAGCCTGCTTCTCCCTCTGCCTATGTCTCTGCCTCTCTCTCTCTCTCTGTGTGACTATTATAAATAAATAAAAATTAAAAAAAAATAAAGCAGAACTTCGAGGTCTGCTCTTTCGACTCTGCTTGCATGAGGCGGGTCGACCCTCCTCGGTGCTGGTGCCATGCTGTCGGGGCAGCAGGTGCAGCGGGCCAGCTCGGGCCTGAAAGGAGTATGTCCAAGTGGAAGTTACCAGGAAGCTGGGGCTGCATTCGGCCTTCAGAAGGAGCTCCTCCTTCAGGGCCGGGGAGGGGACATATGGCCTGGCTCCAGCTTTGCATGCCTCGAGACATTTTTTAATTTCCCCTTGACTTCTCTCTTTGACTCGACTGTTATTCCAGAGTGCGTTGTTTGCTTTCCACGCTCGTGTGAGTTTTTCTGCCTTCCTTTGTTCGTGATTTCTCATTTTACTCCACTGTGGGTGGAAAAGATACCTGGAACGGTTCTTCACTTCGTTAAGGCTCGTTCTGTAGCCTAGTGCGTGATCCCTCCGGGGAAATGTGCCGTGGGAGCTGGAGAAGGATCGCATCCCGTCGTCGTTGGATGGAACGTTCTATAGAGGTCCGCTGGGTCCACTTGGTCTAGGGTGTTATCCACGTCGGCTGTCGTCTTGCTGATTTTCTGTCTGGATGGTCTCGGCGTCATTGGAAGTGGGGTAGCAGTTTCCTGCTGTCATTGTACTGCTGTCCGTTTCTCTCCTCAGATCTCCCCGGGCTGCCCCTGACGTTGACTGCACATATATTTATAATTCCTATATCCTCCCGGCGAGTCGACCCTTTTTTCATTATGTAGTGACCTCCTTTTCTCTTGTGACAGTTTTTGACTAAAAGTCTATTTTGTGGGATCCCTGGGTGGCGCAGCGGTTTGGCGCCTGCCTTTGGCCCAGGGCATGATCCTGGAGACCCGGGATCGAATCCCACGTCGGGCTCCCGGTGCATGGAGCCTGCTTCTCCCTCTGCCTGTGTCTCTGCCTCTCTCTCTCTCTCTCTCTCTCTCTCTCTCTCTGTGTGACTATCATAAATAAATAAAAATTTAAAAAAAATAAAAGTCTATTTTGTCTGATACAAGTACAGCCACCCCTACTCTATTTTAGGTACAATTTCCATGGACTATCTTTTCCTGTCCTTTCATCTTTAGCTTATGTGTGTCCTTAAATCTTAAGCGAGTCTCTTATAGACAGCCTATAGTTGTTGTTGTTTTTTTTTTTTTTTTTGGATCCACTTATCTACCCTGTATTGCTTTACTCGGGATATTGGCTCTGCTAAATCACTGTACGCCCGAGCATCGGCCTTCTCCAGGTCATCACGGAGGAGGGGCAAGTCTGGACCAAACATAACAAAGCATCAAGGATGCTAGAGGAGCTGATCTGGCTACTGAAGCTGACCTGAGAGAGGAGGCCTGATCCCGGACGCGAGTGTGCCAAGGGGGATTTTGTAGGAATCTTGGTAAGGCTTGCAGTTGGGGTTATGTCCTATGACATTTTGTTCTTCCCAGTAAATGATAACGTCACATAGACCCATTCAGCCACCTTGAGGGAGAACGAAATGGAAGTTGTTCATTCAGAGCTCCCGGGATTAGCGTGCGTGAGTCCGAGCAACTATTTCCTTCTGCAAAGTCTTTGTTGGGACACCTGCTTGAATGGGTGTGAACGAGTTAACCTAAACGTGATAAATATCAATTGATGAACTTACAAAATTCTTGAGACTTCTAGCTGCTGCTAACGATGAATTAGCTTAGATCAGGCTAATCTTGCTGACATAACAATTATAAACCTGGACAAAATGTGAAACAAACAGGTGCTTGCAGGCACCGGAGAGCAGCCCAAAGCAGGCAGGGACCAAAGAGGTAAGGCCTTTGAAAGAAATGTTCATCATCTATGGTTGATCAGGTTTGCAAGATCACATGATGCAAAAACCCACCGAGCACTCATCCCCCATCTACTGCCTCCTGCCCAGGCCCCCTTTCCTGCTACCAGAACCTCCGCTTGTCCGAGCAGCAGCCAAACGGCAGCCTGGAGTGCCAAGGTCGAAAGGCCTGGGCTTCCTCTATCTCATTTCCCTTAAGAAGACAAGGTGGGGTCGGCTTCCTCCGACAGTGCCTGGTCTCTGGGTGGCTGTAGGACCTCAGTTCTGGTCCAGGAGGTCTAAGTGGAAGTTTGCTGAGTGAGACTTCCCGGGAAGGGTCTTTCTTTCCTGATACAGAGGGACAGACTCAGCTGGCTTGCAAGCGTGCCCTCGGCTCTCTCCTGTTGCTCTTCCTCCCGCGTGGACGTGACGCCGGTGCCAGGAGATATGTCTGCGATCTGGGGACCACTGGGCAACAGCCCTGGAGAGGAAAGGTTCAGGGAAGGGAGGGCTGGAGGGCTGGATTGCCTCATTCTAGAGCAGCTCCCGCCGGCACCGTCTTTCCTCGGACTCACATGGCACACATCCAGGTCCACCTGTCTGAGTCACCGTGACGGTGGCCTCCTTTAGTCTCGGCTACAAGCGTTCCTCACGGATGCACCTGTGACTGCACTCGTGACCATATCCTGCCGTCTGGGCCCGGCCCAGCTCCGGGGCCCCCACTCTGCTCACCCCAGGACTCCTTTGGAAATTCCGGCTTCACCACATCCCTGCACTCACCCTGCAGAACCCCGGTGCTACGCACCTTCTCATAGATCAGCCGAGGAAGAGATGGTACCCGGAGCCCACTGTCCAGCTCTGCGCACCTGCTCTTGCTTCCGCGGGTCCAGACACCGTCCCCAGCTGCTCCCTCAGCCCCAAGACAAACGTGCGAGGCTATGGCAACTCTTTTGCAGGACACATACGGGAATGGAGTCAAGTGCTTCTTGGGGTTCTGGGGTCCGCGTCTACCCCACGGTAAGGTGGTAAGCCCGTTTCCTCGGGACGCCTTTCACCACAGGGGAGGACTGGCTGTAGCAGGGGTCTCCCCTGCTCATGCCAGTGTGTGACCTAGTGAAGCCATCCCCTGAAAATTCACCTTTCATACTTTTAATTTTTTTTTTAAAGTGAAGGAAGTCCTTCCTTTTTTTTTTTTTTTTTAAATTTATTTGTGAAAGACAGAGAGAGAGAGAGAGAGAGAGAGAAGCAGGCTCCATGCAGGGAGACCGATGTGGGACTCGATCCCAGGACTCCAGGATCATGCCCTGGGCTGAAGGCAGGTGCTAAACCGTCGAGCCACCCAAGGATTCCCTACTTCTCATACTTTTAAGGGTGCAGCACCCCCCTCAACTTTTCTCTGAAAACTTGACTTTGCTGCACCCATAGGGCGAAGTCTTAGGGATAGCACAATGGCCACCCATCCTGATCTCTCGTTAACGACCTCTGGCGCCCTCGCTTTTCTCCCGTTTGACCCGATTCCATTGCCACGACGAGGGGAATCCTGGGCAGGGGTGGGGATGGGGGGTTAGTTGCCGGCCTGCGACAGTCCAACATTGGCCTCCACTCCAAGGGTCCTGCCAGGGTGTGTTTGAGTTTTGCCAAGAGATTCTCAGAATATTCGACTACTATTCCCTTGGGACCAGAGCGAGGGTGGGTCTTCCTGGGCTGTTGGGAACATTCTACATCTTCATCTAGGGGACAGCTCCAAGGCCTCTTCACGTAAATACTCACTGAGCCGTGCGCTGGAAATCCCGCACTCCACGGTATGTCGCACCCCGCCAGGCCTGCCTATATAATTTTTAAAAATTTGTAATACAGTCGAATACAGAGAAGCCCACCCAGCCTATGGCAGTCTAAGGAGACCCCACAAGTTGGCCACCACTGTAGGCGGCTCATAGCAACGCCGGAAGGCTCGGGCTCACGCTTGGAGCCCGCCGGAGGGCTGAGCGCAGTGGGGGTGGTGGGTGCACGGACAGCAACGGTCTGCTAGAGAGACAGCCTGGGAGACGGGCTCAGGGGACAGCCTGGGGGGAAAGCACCCCGAGGTGCTGGCGGCCGATGAAGGGGATCCATTGGAATAGCCGCCCCAGGTCCGGGTGAAACGGTGGGGCTGGTCTCTCTGCCCCAGGCAGGCCGTGGCATGAGGTGAAGCAGGGCGTCTCGGGAAGGACAAAGGGCTCCAGGCCTGACCCCTTGGAAAACTGAGGCGTGGAGCGAGCAGGAGCCAGAGACTAAACATGGAGCAGCTGCTGCCCTTGCCTGGCGAGCTGGCCCCTACGGCCTCAGACCTGAGGCTCAGGATCAGCGGTTCTTCCCTAGGCTGCGGAGAAGGATAATGGCAAGAGTTAGGAGCACTCTGGGTGCCAGGGTGGAAGGGCAGCAAAGGGACAACCGCTCCCCGGAAGGGGGGTCGGCAAGGGGCGTGTCACTCTCCAAACAAGGAGGCCAGGCACTTGCCTCAGTCTTGGGTCTCTCCTCCCCGAGAAGCACCTCACGGGCAAGGGGGAAAGTTTTGCAAGAATCTCAGTGATTTCTTGGAGGGAGCACTTTGTGTGGTCCCAGCTGGGATGCGGTCGCGACAGAGGACTTCCGGTGACCCTTCCGAGTGATTGCTTACAGGAGACTGAGGACACAGCCCAGGGAGAGCTCAAGCTCAGGAAAGAGGGAGCTGGGCCCAGGTCCAACCCAACCACAAAGCCCGGATGGGGGAAGCGATGCCAAGCACATCGTGAGGCCTCACACTCAGATGTGTCCCCAGTTGTCCCCGGGGGGCTCATCCTGGGGACCTCGGGGCGGCGAGCGGGGACTGGGAGTAGAAACCACAGAAGTGACAGAAGGGAAAGCCTTTTCTCAGTACAGTTGCTCTAAGAAGCCGGCACACAGGGCGCAGCAATGTGGACAATTGACCCCAAGCCGGGGGGAGACGTGCTCTCCCCATCTCTGCATTGACGCCCGACCGCCCGTGCTCCCCTGACCCCCACGGGCTCCCCGGGTAGTGGCAGACATGCCGGTGCCCGCCCTGGACGTCACACGGCGGGCGGTGGAGATGGCCCAGCTGGGGGCAGGGGGCCTGGGGGTTCCCGGACCCCCTCTCCTGGTTCTCAGAGGTCAGTGCCAGCAGGCAGCGCGGGGCGCGGGGGGCAGGGGGACAAAGAGAGAAAGAAAATAGATTCCTCTGCTTGGGGGATCGATGGGCCAACTCTTGGCCACCTGCTAGGTGCTGCCAGAGAGGCTCAGAGATTAGTACACGGACTCGGCGGGAGGGGGACTCCTCCGATCGCGCGTGGGGGGCGCAGGCTGCTGTAACGTCAGCGTGATCGTGTTTAAAGCAGGAGGCCAGTGGCCTCGGTGAACTCAGGGCGCATTGGGTCCGGCACGGGCTTGAGACTCAAATAGAGTAAACTGCACGGAGTGCGGGCCCGGCGATCCAGGACAAGCGCTGACCGAGGCCAGCAGCGCGGTCGGGCCTGCAGACGGGCACCTCGACCTCGGGGCCGCGGAGACAGGCCTGCGACGGGAGCGAGCCCCCAGCCCCCGGGTGTTTGAACTTTGCGCGCCTCTGCCCCGGTGCCAGACCCTAAAGGACCTACATCCTGGTGCCAGCATGGAAGGTGCCTTGGAAGATGTTGAGATCCTGGCCAGAGGGACCGAAACCTGCCCAGGAGCCGTGTGGGGTCCAGAGCCCCGCGCTTGGGCTGTCCCGGGGAGGAGCTGCGAGAGCCCAGGCCCTGCTTCCTGAGCCAGTTGGGGCGTCCTGGGGACCAAGCCCTGGCCCCACCTGGGGTGCTCCTGCCCTTGTGCACGCACGCAGCCCCTCCTCTCTTACCCCCACTAGCTGTCAACACCTTTCTGCTGCCGGGCAGAGCGGGTGGGGACGGTGTGGCGTGTCCTTGATGGGACTTCAGCCCAGGGCTCGGTGAGTTCTCACACAGCGGGTGGGGGGGTCTGTGCTGCAGAGCCCGGGAGAAGCAGCATTCCACAGGGTGACACGGCGCGGAGAGAAGGAGAAGGGGTGCTGCAGTGCCTGCAGGAGAGAAGAGGAGGGGGCTGCAGCGCCTGCAGGAGAGAGGAGGAGGGGGCTGCAGCGCCTGCAAGAGAGAGGAGGAGGGGGCTGCAGCGCCTGCAGGAGAGAGGAGGAGGGGGCTGCAGCGCCTGCAGGAGAGAGGAGGAGGGGGCTGCAGCGCCTGCAGGAGAGAGGAGGAGGGGGCTGCAGCACCTGCAGGAGAGAGGAGAAGGGGTGCTGCAGTGCCTGCAGGAGAGAGGAGGAGGGGGCTGCAGCGCCTGCAGGACTCCGGGTGCAGGAACAGCGGCCACCCCAGTCCCCCTTCGGGCCGCAGCCGCAGTATCCCGTCCCGACACAAGGTGGCCACCTCAGTCCAAGAAAGAAGGTCGGTGCCGCCCTCCGGGAGCCGCCCTCTGTGTCCCTGTGACCCTTCATCTCCCGACTTTTCTAGCCTCCAAACTTTTCTCATCTGTGGCCATAGGACGGGTTTGAGTCATTTTCGCGTTTATATTATGTCTCTGCTGCCCGTACAGCAGGTGAGCGGGGCAGTTTCTCTCGTCAAAACAAATTGACAATTTGTTTTAAGTGAACTTACACATTTCACGACAAAACCACCACTGGGGATGACGAAACAGTTCTACAAAAGATTTTTTTTTTTTTTAATGTGACCTGAAGTGCATTTTTTCCCCCTCAAGCATCAGTGAGCGCCTGCCGTGGACGTGAGTGGGGCTGCCCACGTGGGCTGGTCGGCTGCTTGGGTGCCCGGTGTGTGCTTGCCACGCGCTTCCTATGGTGCTTGGTTCACTTGGCCGCCCTTGTCTTCGGGAGATGCCAGGACGAGGGCTTCAGCGGGCCTGGGCTTCTGGTCGACCACAGATAGTGCGTGTGCATGTGTGTGTGCGTGTGCGTGTGCGTGCGCCTGGGGGTGTGCAGGGAAGCGAGGCAGCGTGGGGTGTAGACGCCCCATTAGTTCGCTTCACACTCACATTTCACCACTCACGCCCGCTGACCTGTAGCCCACACCTTTGGAGAAGGGTGAGAACGTCAAAATTACGGGGGATCCCTGGGTGGCTCAGCGGTTTGGCATCTGCCTTCGGCCCAGGGTGTGATGCTGGAGTCCCAGGATCGAGTCCTGCGTCGGGCTCCCGGCATGGAGCCTGCTTCTCCCTCTGCCTCTCTCTCTCTCTCTGTGTCTCTCATGAATAAATGAATAAAATCTTTAAAAAAAAATTACATCATCGTGGGGAATCCTTGTTGCTCCACTTACGGTTTGACCTAAATGAACCGAGGGCCTTTGCTTGCTGCTGGGATTTCATGGGCATTAAGAACCTGACATAAGCCGACCCCCCACACATGTCCAGGGTCGCCCAGGATGTGGGGTGCAGCACCCCAAGCTGGGGCTCCAGGACCTGGTGAGCCGCAGTCGGGAAGGCGGCCCAGTCCACGTCACCCAGGACACAGGCAGTCCCGCCGCGTGGCTTAGCTGCCGAGAGGTCCTTGAACAGGAGACCCACCCACGCCACTCCCCCCGCCTGGGACTGGAGGACTCTGGCTCGCCATCGCGCTGGCCCGTAGCTGTTCATGGGACCGCGATGTGCGGCCCCGGGGTGCTGGGGGCAGGACGGGCAGGGCACGCGCACGCGCTTCTGCAGGATGTGACACTTTGCCACGGTCGTGTTTCCCATGTGTTCCCAAAGCTGCCTTCTGCGGTCCGGGCGGCGGCCACGTCCAGGCCGAGGCGCGAGGCGCTGATTCATCAGGACCCTTTACGCACGAGGAGGGGCACGGCGAGCTGCCTTCTGGGTCGCCCCCAACAACCTTTACTTCTTGGTATTCGGGCCTTCGTGTAGGTCCCTCCCCACTGAGTAAGGTGACCGGGGCGACCGGTGAGGGCACCATCTGGGAAGCGGGTCCCCCAGGCCCGGGTCCAGCCCTCAGGGGACAGCGGTCCCCGCCAACACCTTGCCCGAAACCTGCCAAGACATCCCGAGCCACAGCCACACAGCTAAGCCCTCCTGGGCTCCTGACCCTCAAAGACTGTGTCGCGTAATAAGTGCTTGTTGTGTCTGCCTTCGGGGTGATCTACTGGGCGAGAGCTCGTATTCCTTTAGGGAGGTGGAGTTCGTATAAAATCGTATACATTCATATGAAATCATCCAATTTGGAGGGAAGACCTGGCCGGCGTTTAGTGCATTGCAGAGCTGCACAACCACCACTTCTATCTGGTTCCGAACCGTTTTCATGACCCCGGAAGGAAGCCCACTCCCGTGAAGCGCTTACTGCCCATCTCCCCTCCGCTCCTCTTTCCTGTCTCTACGGATTTATTTATTCTGCATATTTCACACGGATGAACCCCCACAATACGTGTCCTTTTTGTGTCTGGATCGTCCCCCTAAAACATAATGTTCTCAAGGTTCATCCACCATCTAGTCGTGACATTTACTAGAACTTCATTATTCCTTTTGCGCCCGAATAATATTCCGTCGTGGGGATGTGTCACGTTGTCTTTGTCTGCTCGTTTGTGGATGCTCGTTTGGGCCGTTTCTGCCGTGTGGCCCGTGTGGCCCGTGTGGCCCGTGTGGCCCGTGCGGCCGGCTGCCATGAGGGTGCACGTGCCCTGGTTGGGGGTCCACCCGGCGAGGGAGCGGCAGGGCCCCGCGGTCGTTTTCTGTGTGACGTTTTGTGAGGAGCCGTTGGGCCATTTTCCACCGCAGCTGAATGATTTTACATCCCCCCCCCTCCCGACAATGCAGGAGGGTTCCTGTTTCTCCTTATCCTCCCAGACACTTGTTACACTTTCGATTTTTTGAGTATAGCCTCCCTAGAGGCTCTGAGGCATCATCTCCTTGGGGCATTTACTTGCATTTCCCTACAAAAGAAATGTTATTTAAAATGTCAGCGCTTAGGGGGCCTAGGGTGCTCAGTCGGTTAAGGATCTGCCTTTGGCTCAGGTCATGACCCCAGAGTCTTGGGATGGAGTCCTGCGATAATCCCAATAATCCCGATAATCCCAATAATCCCGATAATCCCGCTGAGCAGGGAGCCTGCTTCTCCCTCTGCCTCTGCCTGCAAACTCCCCTGCTTGTGCTCTGTCTCGCTCTCTGCCAAATAAATAATAGAATAGAATAGAATAGAATAGAAATAAAATAAAATAAAATAAAATAAAATAAAATGTCAGCTATTAAAGTGTGAATTTGGACCTTGGGAGGATGCCACACTGAATCGGGCCAGTCACGAACTCATTAGTTCACTCACTCCTTGCACATCTTCTACAGAATAGGTCCCAGGGGCTGCAGAGCTCTCAGAGGTCCACAAGGTGAGGTCTTTGTCCCCAAAGGGCTTGCTGTCAACTGGGGAAAAGGGATGTTTAATTTTGCATGAATTTTGAACCCCTTCTAGCCATAAGCGGTTCTTTTTTTTTTTTAAGATAGTATTTATTTATTAATGAGAGACCCAGAGAGAGAGAGAGAGAGGCAGAAACACAGGCAGAGGGAGAAGCAGGCTCCATGCAGGGAGCCCAACGGAGGACTCGATCCCGGGACCCCAGGATCACGCCCCGGGCTGAAGGCGGCACTAACCCACCGAGCCACCTGAGCTGCCCCCCACCCCCCACCCCGTAAGCGGTTCTGGAGGAGACGTGAGGAAGTATTGGCAGACTTAACCCCCTCACATGAAGGACAGGAGGTACAGGATTTCGGTGGAGCCAGGAGCCAAGATTCTAAAAGCTCACGAGGCAACATTGCTAAATCCACAATTTTGTCCAGGGCCAGATGCCTAAGCCTGTGCTGCTGGCACCCGCCCCAGGTGTTCCCCACCTCTGTGCAGAGTCGGGCTCACCGGGCCTTTCCCCGTGCTGGAAGGCAGCTCAGCGGACGTACACCTGCTTGGCCTGGAGCTGTTTAGAGCTGGGGCAGGCAGGAGGGGAGAGAATGGGCTGTTTTGCTCATCGACTCTCAGTTCCGAACCTTGAGCCTAGGCTATGGGCCAGGCTTGATTCATCTCACCCCTGCCACCAACACAGTCTTGTACAAAGAGTGCCCCCTGCCCCCCTCCCCGCCCTGGGGACACCTGGGGGCTCAGCGGTTCAGCGTCTGCCTTTGGCCCAGGGAGTGACCCCAGGGTCCCGGGATCGAGTTCCCCGTCGGGCTCCCTGCATGGAGCCTGCTTCTCCCTCTGCCTGGGTCTCTGCCTCTCTCTGTGTCTCTCGTGAATAAATAAATGTCAAAAGATCTTTAAAAAAAATTAAACTCTGGCTTTAAAAAACAAGAATGGCCCCTGCCTATTCCGATGCCGTCATATTCCTGTTCATTCCTTTAGCTCCGACAGGCTGGGAACTGCACGGTGTGCTTCTGCTGAACTCAAACTTGGCGTCTGGGTGGCCTGCACTTGTCGCCTCTCCCCCGGGCCGCAGGCTACAGGCCCTGTGAGGCTCGCCCCATGTACCTTACGACGTGATCGGCTCCTGCTCGCTGGGTTGCCTTTCCTTGAGTCTCGAAATGATTCATTTTAGCAAATACATGAGAACGCCTGGGGCGTGCCAGGCGCCGTGGTCCGGAGACGCGTACGTTGGGCGTGGTCCCTGGTTTCACGGAGCTGACACCCTAGAAGGCGACCTAGTGCTGGACACGTTCACCCATTCGTTGCACTGCTTACTTCTCCAACAAAGACGTATCTTTGCCAGGCGGTGGGCAGCCTCCCGGGTGCCAGGAGTCGGCTGCTGAGCCAAACAGACGGTCTTTCATGACAAGGAACTTGGTTACATCCACGTGTCCGCCACCCGCCCCTCCCTGTGTCTCCACGTCCTCCCTTATCGGCTTAAATTCTGTGTCCAGGTATTAGGATCACTACCTTAAGAACACCTCCATTCCCCCGCCCTCCTCTTGTTTCAATGAATCTCTCGATTGATGGCATCTTGGCCTTCTGCACTGGACAGGAGCACGCAGCCACACCGCGCGTTCACTGGGGGCATCTGGGTGGCCGGGTCAGTCAAGGCATCAGCCTCTGGTCCAAGCCAGGACCCCGGGACCACGATGAGCCCCGTCGGGGCAGCCCCATGCCCTTGCTCGTGCTCTCTCTCTCTCTCTCAAATAAATAAATTCTTTAAAAAATGTGTTCATCGGCCCGTCGTGCGGCCTTAAAACTGACAAGCAATTGTACTGTGTTGTGCAAATCCAGCCGGGCCCTCCCTTTGCTCGACACCTGCCGCGCACCTGTCTTCCTCCCTGAACATCCAGTATCTCCCCCGCGGCTCACTCTCAGGAGGTGATCTCGGGTGTTCTCTGGTTCTGAGCTCCCCTCCTGCTCTTCCAAGCTCGTCCCTGCGTGCAGGGGGCCGGACGGTTCAAAACCACACGCCCCGGCCCTCCCACGAGCTGCTCCATCATTAGGTTGTGCCGAGAGGAGGCGCTGACCCCAGATGCGGAAAGGTCCTCGGGGTCGTGGCTGACAGGTGCGGGCTCTGGGCCGGCGGCGGGGCGGCCCCTGCTGGGGTGCGTGGTGGCTCTGTGCGCCCCGCGGCTGTCCCCTTGCGGGTGCCGCTCCCCCCACTGAGCTCTTCCGCTCTTCCAGTCCCTCGCCTGAAACTGCTCTCTGCTTGAGGATGTCTCCTGGTTCCCGGACTGGACGCCCGCTAATAAGCTCTGCTCCTTATGCGTCAAGGACACGGCGGCGATGGCGGAGGACGTGGCCTATGTTCCCACCCCCGTGTCTGCTCATCCAGCGCGGTGCACACGCGTGTGTGTGAGTGTGAGCGGGGGCTCTGACTTCTCTCCTGTGTCCAAGGCCTGACTCCGCCTGCGTGTTCCCACCGAAGGCCCAGCCCTGCTTCTGATCCGGGTCCCGTTTCTTCCCTCACCAAGTCCTGGTCCAGGTGGGCTTCTTTCCCACGTCATCCTCATGAGCAGAAATACCTGCTGCTGGGTCTCCTTTGCACGGAGTAAAAAATGACAAATTCAACAAAAAAGAAATTCCTCGGGATGCCTGGGGGGCTCAACGGTTGAGCATCTGCCTCTGGTTCAGGGCGTGACCCCGGGGTCCCGGGATGGAGTCCGGCATCGGGCTCCCCGCAGGGATCTGCTTCTCCCTCTGCCTGGGTCTCTGCCTCTTTGTGAGTCTCAGGAATAAATAAGTAAAATCTTAAAAAAAAAAAAAAAAAAGAAAAGAAGAAAACCGTCCCCTGACAGCACTTCTGCCTCGGGCTGCCGATCCTCCATCTCCTCCACCGGGAGCAGAAGTCCTTGGAGGCCAGCTTCCCCGCCTCTCCGCCCTCGGGCCGCTCCGGGGCTCCGGCTGGAAATGCCCGGAGCAAACCTAAGGACTCCCTTCCGCAGCCCCTGAAGGGCACGAGCTAGCTCCCCCGCCTTCTGCTCCCTGACGCAGTGGCCGCAGAGGCCTCCTCCCCCAGGGGGGCCTCCGGGGCGCCGCCCTGCCCTCCATCCTGGCCATTCCTCCTCCATCTCGCCTCCCCAGGCGTCCAGTGCTGATGGGCCAGGACCTTCGTCCTCGAGCTTTCCCCTTTCCTCTGTCCCCACCTAACCCTCTGGGTGACTTCATCCCCTGCCCTATGGCCTTCAACACATCCTCCCGGGGGTGCTCCGTGCTCCCGGGTCTCTACCTCCCGCCCGTCTCTCTTCCCACCTGCGGCCTCGTTTGTCTGGTTCCTTCCTGGGTACCGAGTCATCGAGAGATCACCGCGCTCCTGTCGCTCCATCCCTGGCCAGCCCGCCGCCCGCCACTTTCCTGTTCTCCCGGGACCTGGA